>NW_026555341.1:0-2400000 GCF_029017545.1 Prosopis cineraria | reverse complement strand
AGAAGCTTTAACTTCCCCACTACCTCTTACGAGTACGAAGTATGATCCCCCATCAAAATTATTACTTGCGGACTTTGACACCGTATCAACACCTCCATGTACCACACCTTGGTCCGTTGGTCGTCAAGAAATATATTTGCAATCTTAAAGGTAAGGGCTACGGCAAAGTTATACTTACACAGTTACACCCCCTCCTAGGGATGGTTTTTATCTACCAATTTCCTAAGCACAGATACAATATGATGAAGAAGAAAAGAAATGCTATACAAAGATAATAGGCGAAGCAGTGGAAATTGCAGCTGCAGTTTCGAAATCCCCCATTGCCACGAATCTGGACAATGACAACTGAAATGCCTATTGCCAGACAAAAAATTCCGCCTACCATGCTATTTCTTAGTCCATGAGCAATCCAATTCGGAGCTATCACAAATAGCAGAAAACGCGAGACTGCATGAATAAAAAGTAATCCAGAATCATTACAATTTTGAAATGACACCAGCCTTAGCATAGGATCCATTAGGAAATGTTCAGCAAGAAAATCAAACCTGGAACTGGAAAAGTGTGAGGGAAAAACACGTTTGCTACAATTGCAAGGAAAGCAACCCAGCAGCCAAATTGTTCCCTGCATATTAGAATCAGCGATTTATAAACTTGAAAGTTGAAAGGCTAGATAGTTGACCAAAGGCTTCTTTTTATCTTGAATTGAAATATAGTCAATCAATGTGTCTCGGAAATCTGGTGAGCACCTTAAAATTCTGAACAGTACTTCTGGTAAACTTGTGAAGAGATATAACACTAAAAGGGTGCTTTGTGTGCGTGAGTCCTGTCCAAATCGATTCAAAACCAACAAAAACCTGTAGAACAAAGGCGCACAAAATCTAAGGATTGTGTGACATGAGAAAAGCTAATATATATATGTATGTATGTATGTATGTATATGTATATGTTTATAAGCTTCAACATTCAAATGCAAGGTTCTATAGCTCAATACTTCAGAATTCAGATTAACACGTATTTTTTCTTTTCTTTGGGTGGGGGGATACATCACTATGGGGGAATACTGAATGCTGCCATGAAAGCCTGTATGAAAAGCCATAACCGAACATTATAACAATGAGAGTCTCATAAAATTTAGCAGTTTAACAGCCCATTTGTCTTTTGTTTAGGAGCATTTCAGCATCACAATATCTGGGCACTGAACACATTAGCCCAAGAGTATATTTTATATCGCAGCAGTACTGAAACTAGGCTTCGTAAGAACTTCGAACTAGCAAAAAACAAGACATTGCAGCGTCATTGGTCCCGTATTACAATAAATCATGCTGACTTGAGCTCCAGGATAAGCAAGAGATTTCCTCCTTTTTGGGAGATTTTGGGAACAGACGATCAAGTAATGCAAATCGACCATCCGATAGGAAAGCTCTCTAACTAACGACTAGCCAGATTTGCTAAGCAAGGATCTTCAAGTTTGCAAAGGAATCATCAGTGACAATTGGGAAGCAATATTTCAAGACATTACAGATTATACAATTCAATTGCTTTGATTATAGCGTGAAGGGAGTATTGTTTGTTATTTATCCTAAGAAAGCGAGAAGCATTGAGTAAAATCAGGCATCTACTTCGCTCGTTCCTAAATATTGCCATTTCAATGCCAACATGGGAGAACGAAATATAATCGTAACATTGTTTGCCGACACTAAAATCCAGCAATCGTCACTGTTATTTCACTCCTAGGAAGCTTACCGTTAATCGATCTATCATCTATGTATGCCAATAATACACAACAGGAAACCCTCGGACACATAAATCACGGGAAGGAAATCCCTGAAGTTAAAAGTTCCGACGAATTGGCTAGAAAGAAGGATTTAAGCAAGTGTACATGGGAGTAGAGAATGATACTGACGGAGAGAGAAGAAACGACTCACAAGTCGATGATGCTTCCACCCCATTGAAAGGCAGCTTGGGCACTACTAGATTTCGAGGCAATAGATGTAGAAATCGCAGCTTCGAATGCATAAGCAAGGCTTGCAACGGCATCACGAAATCCTGTCTGCAGAGCATCCATGTTTGCGTGGCCTTCACCTACCATTCCACTCCACATCAATGATGCATTGCTTATTGCCCACGATTGTCATTTTGCATTTGTCTTCACAATTAACCTAACCTTCCAATCAATCTGCCACTCTTTCCCGGATATGCCCAATTCTGATTCTGGAAGATCCTTTCCTATGTTGTATGACCACATAAACCATGTATTGCCCAATTTTCTGTTTACAAGATAAATGTTTTGCTCCAAACCAAACGGTCAGCCCCTCAGAAAGTCATATATGTGGCCATTGGCTTGGCTCAATGATCCTGTACTGTACGGGCATATGTCGTCGTAACGGCCTGTGCCATGTTCAACACCGCTTAATCAATGTCGCCCCACAAAAAACATCCCACGGGAAGGATCTTCTTTCTTTTAAAAAAACCATTGTCGATCAAATCACAAATCTTAAATATTGAATGATATGTGGCCTTAAAAATATGTTCATGGACACTATCACATTTGGTTTCTTCTACTATGTTTTTGGCCGAAAAGGTTTATTCCGCTATTAATATATTGAATTGAATATATTAACAGAGTGATGCCAATACATAATAAGAGCATTTTTACATCAAGAAATTTTTTTTGTCAGAATTTGTTACCGGTGGATATTTTTTTTTATGACTTTTAATTTTTGAAACATGTGTGGTCAAAATACCCAACACGTTCTAGCTCAATTAGATCTTGGCTAGGTAGAAATTTGGAGAACTCCTTATGTACATTAGCATCTGTTCCTATCTTTTAAAAAGTTGAGATACATTATCTTATTAAATTACCCAAAAATAAAATAAAATAGCCCGAGGTTATAACTTATCACCCTTTTTCTTTAACTTTTTGAGGGGGGTTCCGTAACTACTTGCTCAACTTAGATTAACCAAACTCTGCTTTTTTTCCCCCTTATCTTCCTCCGTATTTGATCTTGTTAACTACTATTTTATATTTTTCAGTCTCTTTTTCCTCATAAATCAATGGAAACTGCGTGTCATGACTTAACCTGAACATCCATAAATGATTTAAATGGATCATGATAAGCACAATATTCAACGGCAATGTTACAACATATGTTAAGAAGTGCTTTTTAATTAATTAAATGTAGAATGTAGCCAGCATACCCATCTACTAGCAACCAAATTATAATAAGCTTGGGAAAGCAATGTAATAAGAAGCTAATTAAAACAGGCTAAATACATGGTGAATTGTTTAGAATCCGGGAATAGTAAAAGTTAAAATCCCCGGTGGATTGTTTATAATCCGAAAATATTAAAAGTAAATCTCTAATCTCTGCATCTAGAGGTTTTGGTACAACATAAGGCATCTAACAAACTTGTTAATGCCCTCACATATTTGGCATCTACAACTTCAAAAATTTGTTCATTTTTATAATAGGGTCTTGGCGTGCATGCTCCTTTTGTTTTTGTGAAGCAAACTCCATTTTCAAACACACCCTCACTGAATGAAATTCCCACCCTTTCCTATTTCCATTGCTCTCTTTTCTTCATGTCACCTATTCACATGCATTAGTACAAACTTGTATCACTTAGGTATGATGCTCAACCTTCATATATGCATAGGTTTTTTTTAAGCAAATTTAATGAATTGCTCAAACTCCTCCTCAACTCCTTTTTTTCCGGATGTTGGTGCTATGAAAGATTGGCTTCACTTTTGAGGCTAGGTCCCATACTTCTGCCAATAGCATATTGCACCCATCCTAAGTAGAAGTTATTGTCTACATGTGCATACCCATAACGAATTTTGCAATGTTATCATCACATGAGACACGTTTCATACACAAAACTATAAGTTGCTAATTAATTAATTACATACTTGGGCATGTGTTGGTTGTGTTTAGGTCCAAAATGGTTATACACTATGGTGACTTTCATGTTCTTGTCTCTAGCATAACCACCATCATGTCTAAAAAGCATAACCTTGTCTTGGCCTCTAAACCAATTGGTAGAGATGGTAACATTGATGGAACTCCTTGTGACATCCACAAGACCATCTTGACAATCATACAATGTATTCTGGTCAATTTAGACTTTGGAGTCTGTAACCAATTTGATTACATCTCCGTCCACTTAACCCACTTGAATAACCTTACTCGTTGGACCCATCATCATCCCAGCAATTTGGGGCTTATAGTGATGAATATGAATGCCATGTATTATTATGTTGGTTTCTTATTAATTCCAAAAAAGAAAAAGCACAACACAATTGTGAGTTACTTATTAAACTAATAATAGGTGTGAGAAGAAATTAATGATTAGATAGAGTACCTTGAATACCATCAAGAACGCGTTACGACCAATGTGAACGTCAACGCCTCGGCCATCAATGGTAGTGAAGCTACTAATGAGGAGGGGTTTGAGAAGCTTAATGTGCATATCTCTTGGGAATGTGATCCACACTATGTGTTGAATCATGGAAGCTCCATATCTCAACGTGCCAAGTTTGGCGCTTATTGGATCATCACTAGGATCAGTGACTTTCTAATGGATGAGGTGTTTCCCAATATTATCGGTCATCTTCCTCGTGTGGCCCACATAGCAGGTTGCAAGCTGTGAGCGATGTCTCCACCATTGGGAGTTCATTCTCTAGCATTGATCAATCACATTTATGCTTAACCCAGCCATCTTGGCAAAACCAATGGCAGGAGAGGAATGCAATAGCAAGAGCAGAGTAGCACATGATAGAATTGAAGCTTTGAGAGGCCATATGTGCATGCAATGTGAGGAGAGAAATTGCAAGATATCTGAAAGGAGGGAGTATTATTGAATGAGGATTGAGGTTTGGAGAATTAGAAGTGCAAGGGAGGACTAAATATACAGTAGGAGTGGTTAGTGACACTTGGAATGCGTTGAGTTGTTGTGTTAATCTGTGGTCAGGGGAGCGTCCAGTGTTGGGGAGGAGCTATTTTTGTAGAGGCAATTCTTTTTACCGTATTTTATTGTAATTGAAAATCTTAATTAAGGAGCTAAATTTAATCTGAGTATCAACCCTCCAGTTTACATATTTCAACAAAATTGTAAACCAATCATTTAATTAATCAGTTGCGATGGCATGTTGATTTTCGCACACCATTGCTTGATGAATTGAAAACACTAAACAACCATGAAATATTCATTCAACGATTCGGTCTTGAAATTGTCAATGTAAAATCCCAAGTATAGTTGTCAATTGCATTGATAGTCATCACAAGTATTTTAGGGTCAAAATTAATTTAATTTTTCAACCCCGAAGAACTATAATTAAGAATAACGTGTATGGTAAATTATTCAAATAAATTACTGAAAATAAATAAATTGTGATTTAAGCAATGAGGACAATGTTAGAGAATCGAAATTCGCGGGGGAGACTGATTATGATCTCTGGTTTAGACTTTCACATTTACGATGATGACAATAATCATGTTGTATCCTATTAATTAATCCATCAATATAATAGTTTGTACTATTATTATCATGTCAATTAAATACATTGAGGCATGGCCTTTCAACTACCACATCTATGATCTTAATCTATGTCTAGCTTAAGTTGCTTATGGATCTTCATCTTCTTAGTTCTAAATCCATATTTCAATTACACATCCTAAAACTAGTCATAAAGTTGGCTTGTGATATATACTCATTCCATCTCAAATTATTTTGGTACGTCAAATTATAAGATATTTTAATAAAAATAAGATTTTATTAATAATTAACATTTCAATATTATTTCTAATTATTTCACTCATTAAATAAATTTATTTTCCTTTTTCTTTTATTAATGAAGGTTATTTTTTTTGAAGTTTATAAAAAAATAAAGATCATAAATTGTGTTTAATGAATTTCATTATATATGTACTTTTATTAAAAATTAAAAAAATTTATAAATTGAGACGGAAAGAATACTCCTTAATAATAAACACAAAGGGAAGTATTGCTTGGGATATATGCACATTAACAAAGGGAAGCGTAAACTCAAGAATTCTCATTCATGAAATAAAGAAGCAAAATATCTTAGTAAAAGCAATTGATGTCAATCGTCTTATAATTCTCCTTCGTGCTTACTCTTATCCTCCTAGCTAGATCACGCCTTTTAAATTCAAAATTAAAATGCCAAAGAGAAGCATCCAGATGTCTCGAATCTCTCGATCCCTCTCCTCCTCCTCCTCCTCCTCTTGTTTCCTTGTTTATGTGCCTGCATGCTGCTTTCTCAGTCAAGAATTCACACCGAAATTCGTTGCTTACATGTACTACCTCCTATTTTAAGTTACTTGTTGGGATATTAATTAAAACTTTTTAATAAAATTTTATTTAAAGTCATTAATTATGAGAAAAAATATAATATAAATTTAAAATTTTTTATTTAAATATGAGTAAGATCATAACTTCATTCTATTTTTGGATAAAACTAATAACTCAACTATTTCTTTAGGAAGGGAACCGAGTTCTTTTAAAATTTGTTCATTTTTTTGTAAAAATAATTTTATTCCTCCGAGCTTTAATGCATTTTTTCGTCCCAAAAAAAAGAGAGGTTAGCCTGCCAAAAACACTCCCTTTTTAAAAAAGAAAAAATTAATATGAAAATTGCTATGAGAAAAAAGATGGAAAATCAATTGAAAGTGCCCGTCAATATTTACTAAAACTTAAAAGGTGAGGATGATGGATACATAGGGGAGAGAGGTTGAAGAAAAGGAAGCGCCAGCGCTTGTAAAGTGCCAAGTGGATTGCACAATGATTGCAAGAAAGAGTAGAAAACACAAATACGTACGGTTGTGTCCGCGTACACGGGTGATGGCAACGCCCTGCCTCTAACATTGTAATTAGAGTGGAGAATAAAAATTAAATTTTAAAAATTAAATTTAAAAATTTTATTTAAATAAATGTTTGAGTTTGAAAAATGAAAAACTTTTAACGCAATCAAGTTTTTGAACTCAATCCTGATAGGTTTTAAGAAAAGAATTTGAGCTGGAATGGCTTTACAAAATTTTGTTTTATTTTTTTTCTTCTATGTTAGAATACACCATTTGGTAAATAAAAAAAAATTTTAAATATTCGATCATTTTAAGTTCTTTAGTTTTCTTTATCTTTCAACTCAATCTCTCCCTCTCACCCTCTTTTTTTTTTAAGTTGTCTCACTTCTTTGCTCGCCCTTTGGCTCTCAACTCATCTCTTCCTCTAATCTCTTGACTTAGTGTGTCTCTCTTTGACACTCTATTACTTTGATCTTTTGACTATTTTACTCTCAAATAAATCCTCTTCAAGCATAGACTTTTTTAGTTCATGAATATTTGATAGTTTAATTTGATACTTGCTTTTAAGATTTTAATTTAATTTAAAAATTTAAATCCCTCATCTTATTATGTGAAGATTATATTGATATGGCTCATATATTTTATTTCTAAAATTTTGTTACAAATTCTAATGATATCAACTAACATGTATTTAAATTTTTAAATTTTTTATTTATTTTTTAAATAATGTGATGCCTTGATTTAGTTTTTGTTAAATTTTAACGTTAAATTATAATATTAACTATTATAACATTAAATTAAATTATTATTTAAAAAATAATATTAATTTATAATATTAATTTTTTTTATTTTTTAAAATAAGACTTTTAAGCTTGGTTCTGAACCTTTTTAATAAAGAACGAGCTTGAAAATTTAGTAAAAAAATTAAAAAATAAACTTCTAAGACTTGGAGCTTTTTAAGGGTCGAGTCTATAAAAAGTAGGCTTAAATGATCGAGCTTGCCTGTCTTCTTACCTCGAGATCTGTTTTCCTATCTCTATTTATGACGCCAATTCCTTCGTTAATTACTGCCTCACCAACCACAAAGAGCATGCACGCTCATTCTCTCTCTGTTTATCTCTCCATCTCAGGTCAACCATGAATCCAAACATAATCAAACATTAATCCTCTCTTGTATCTTTTCAAGCTTACCCTGTGCGCTGTGAATTCCATCTGTGTGTGTGTGTGTGTGGCGCTTCGTCACAAAGGATAACGATGAAGGCCACATCAATAGATTAAGTTGCAGCGCACCGATGCCGTTCTCGAGTTTGTCGCTTTCACAATCCTTTCCTCCGCGTCCCAGTTTCCTTCTTTTCCCTCCCTCATCTCTTCACTCTTCCTAATTTTACCCCAAACGCTCCACTTCTTTCTCTTATTCCCACTTTCACCCCCCTTTTCTTTTCTTATTTTCTTCTGAACTCTATATCTGTAGCAACTTTAGCACTTTGACCTGATGGGAACCGCCCGTTGCCAGTCGACCCAAAAAAAAAAAAAGTTAAAGCACGGCGGTTTTATTTTGGAGCATGAACCTTGCCACCTTTGCAGACCAGATTCACCCCTGCTGTCTCGAGAAACCCCTTCTTATGTATTCATGCTTCAACTCTCTGGTTTTTTTGTCAAATATAGGCGTTGAACTTGGCCGAGATAACGGGCTTCATTCAGCGGGCATCACATTTCATTGTAGAACTCAAGCACCATATATGATTTATGAGTTAGTCGAGTCGGCAGAGAAACTGACAAAGCACATGGTGGCGCATTAGTTCTGGGCCATGTGGTGGCACGTTCATAGTAATCATCAGACCAAGTTACATTTGATGCAATTGGAGGGCAATTGAGGGAGTGGCAACTGAAGGGATTCATGAAGTAAAATGTAATGGAAAGGGGTGGTTTTGACATGCCAATAATTGAACATAACATGGAATAGATGATAGGGTCTAATGAGCGCACAAATTAGAGCAAATCAATCTCGAGAGCAATTATATATAGTGTTGTCACCTTAACTTCATGCTTACCCTCTAAGGAATATCCAACTTCAGGACTATATGGATTCCAACTATATATATATATATATATAGTTGCAGGCTTCTGATTTTCAAGTTATCAGCTATATATATATATATATATATATATCTGTTTCCGCATGGCCCATGACCACGAGTGCTGCTATATATTGAAGAATGTCGTCATTGTGTTCCAGCATGTCTCTATGTACATTTTACTTTCAGGTCCGTGACAGAAAGAGCAGAATGGTGCGCAGCATGGTAATGAAATTTTACATCACTTGGGAAGCGGTATTGTTTCAGCGAGAACGGATTTGATTGGCAAGAGTCCAAAAGTAAGTGAGATATCCCAAAGCATATGCCTCGAATATAATTTTTTTCATATTCAAAGAATGAATATCATGCACATGATAAATTCAGTTTTCAATTAAGATCTCTTTAAATCGTAGCAGACGCCCAATGGTTGGTGAACGGTGACATCAATGTGCAGTTAAAAGACAGTACATACCAACTGATCATATTCCCTTCATCGCTACTAATTTGGTTTTCGCCCGTCAATTTTTACAAGATACTCCAAATATTTACAGGCTCGCCGACTTAATCCTTGTTTTGACTTGCGTTTTCATTCCCAAAATAAATGGCCTACAAATCAGTAAATCTTACTGTTGACTTCAATTTGAATTCAACATCTCTTTGAACCCTTTATAGTCGTTTGAAAACAGATAGCTTCCACTTCCACATTCCACAATCATCTTCTGTTCTATACCTTGGTCCCTTCAACGTCATATTGATACTTGAGGAGCCTTCTGGAAGTGGCATATTCAAGTGTTTAAAACAGGATCAACATGACTGGAAATGATATCGATAACAATGACAGCCAGAAGCTATGGTAAAATATTTAAAAAATAATAACAACATTTTCTCCCCTAATATATTAAGCTGGGTGATCTTCTTTCTTCATTAATTCCAATTAAGTGTATATAGATTAAGTAGGACCATTTTTATTTACTAAATTAAGACAATAGGCTATTCTGAGTCAACGAGGCTCATGGAGGTAGAAATAAGGGCCTATAACCTGGCCTATTTCAGACTCAATTTAGATCAAATTCAGGCCTTTAATTAGGCCTATTTAATTCAATAGGTTAAGTTTAATTTTTCAAAATCTAATCAACAAGCCCAATAGATTGGCATGTATATATATTATGTAATTTATTACAAATACATTAATTTTACCATTTAATTTTTAATCAATTTATTTTTTTTTATTTTGAATTATGTTTTCAATTAAATTGGACTTATATATTAATTTTGATATTATTACTTTATTGTCGTGTTGTATTGTATTTGATAAATTCTTTCAATTATTAGATATTATAATTAATAAATTGAGTCATATATTATATACTATAATAATTTTAAAGTACATTTGAAATGTTTAAAACTTAAATAAGAGAAGAAGACTTTTAAATAGGCTTTCAGGTCAGATCAAATTTTAGATAGACTTAAACTTAAGTTGTGAAAAAGTCTTATACAAATTTCAAGCCAGACTCATCCTTTGACTTATGGCACAAGCTTAAATTTACGTAATTAAAATCTAACTCATCTAACTTATTTCCACCCTTACTTAACTTTGATACAACTTGATCCCGTGGAACCACCGTGGGAGAGAATATGCTATGTCTATACCACACACTTCAGTCATATTTACAATTGAGCCCCTAACATTTCAGTCATATTTACGAATCAGGACCTAAGGGGACAAAATAGTCAGAGCGATACATTTTGTCGAATTATCTTCCGTGTATGGTGTGGTGGTTTGTAATTTCCAAAGGTTTGCGTCCTTTAAAACCAAGCCACCATAAGCCTCTGGCAGCAAAACAAAACACTAGCTTAGCTGAAGAGAGAAAGAGAGAATGACGCCCTCTTACTGCGTGAGGGAGAGAAAGCCATGTGTGCGTTGGGTTGAGAAGTACTTCAAGGACTGCCTCTGTAATCTCAAAGACGAATTCTCGTTCTCTTTCGGGCTCGTCAGTCTCGTTTGCTGGGGGGTCGCAGAAATTCCTCAGATTATCACCAACTTCCACACCAAGTCCAGCCATGGGGTTTCCCTTGCCTTTCTCCTCACTTGGGTCGCTGGGTTCGTCTTCATTTTATACCAATTCAATCATCGCATTGATTCACAGTTCATTATGTATTTTCAGAGCAATCTGGTGGTTAATTGGTATTTTTCATTTGCGTCGTTAACTTTTGAAGCAGAGATATATTCAATCTGGTGGGTTGTCTTCTGGAGCCAGCCACGGTGAGTCGGACTTACATACCGTGAGACATGTTTGTTTCATTGCTTGGTAGCAGGTGGTGGTCCTGAGAGAGAGCTCAACTTGTGGCCAAAACAACCAGCTGAAATTGAAAATTGTGTGGCCTTTCTCGTAGACCTTATCTCGAACATCAAAATGCTCTCTGCATCATCATCCACCAATGTGTCCTATCCCTTGCTCGTTACTTATTTTATGATTGTGGACTAACTGTGTCCTTTTTTTTTTTTTTGGCCCTTCTGTTTGGTGGTTTTACGTACGGATGCAGCTGCCCACTCAGTTATACACAGCTCTGGTAAATGACAGTATCAATTTTGCTTTCGTTTTCAGGTGTAGGACTCCCTTTTTTTGTCTACTTGGGTAGTAGAAAATGGTTTAAAAGAGCTAAAAACATTTAATGAATTATATACTGTGGCGGTAGTAAGGGGGAGCTTCCACAGAAATCGAAGGCTGAGTCAAGACAAAGTTGACTACGTGTCTATCAATCCAATTCCAAATCAACTAGGTGGCCAGCCTTGGTTGGTTGTGGTTTGGAGCGCCCTCCTGGTGGCACATGTCAATCTCCAAAAATTAGTTCTGTTCTGTCCGTCCGGTGTAATCCTTGGAACTTCCACCTTCTATTAACAGTTCATGTATTTTAGAACTCACTATATGCAGTTTTTGTAAAACTACGAGTGATTCTCTCCCACTGCCCTATGCGGCTCACTTTGTTGCAAGTTATTATAGGACTTGGTCCCACCCCATTGATGATATTCATTAGATCAAATTGGAATTAACTGCATATTTATATAGTAATACTGTAGGACTTTAGGTAGAACTTTATAAAAAAAAATGATATAATCTCACTGGCAGAAAATTGCCGTGGTTGACAGCTGTACACAACAACTACAATTGTATTAGTACTGCAAAGCTTGTATTATGATTACATCTACAAATGTTGCAGACGAAGTCGGCAGAAAAACAATTACCAAGAGGTAAGCCCCTGCAGTTTGGTCGTGCTCCAACTGAGATTAGCCTGACATTTTTGCGAGTCTTGTCCGTTCCACTGGATTTTACTGTGATGACATGAAATAAGTATTGGATAATGATAGGATGAAGAAGAGAAAAAAGCACTGAGACCGAAACCGAGACACGAGTCTGGAGTTGCAATACCAGATGGCACGCACAAAACATCGCCAGCCCCTCGAAGGGAGATGTTCTATTATACGTAGGTTAAATATTAATGTAATTTCAGCGGGTTGGTGATTAATAATGAAATAGAACGGACGGAGTGATTTTGGTTGTGTTGAATAAAAACAAAACTGAGCAGGTCAGCGAGATCTCTGGCTGGGAGCGGCACCCCACCCTTCCGCACCTACATCCGAGCAGCCAAGAGTGGCCCTTCCGCCCTGGAATTCATCTCTGACTCCTCCTCCGACGATGAGGCTCATCCGTCTTACTCCAACAACTCTCCCTCCCAACCTCGACCCATCCCTCGTTCTTTTGCCGTGAGTCTTCAATCTCTACTCCCATCGTAATTAACACCTTTTCTCTGGAGATGCCTACGAGTGCGCTTGCCACTTGACTTTATCTGGTAACATCACATGGCGTTTGACTTATCATTTCAGGCAGGCTATGGAACATTTTTAGCAGCATCGGTTAACTTGCCCATGCAGGGCAATGCAAGGAAACTGTTACAGGTGTGGATAGGCCCCCATTGCCTTGTTCACACTATTATTGTTGTTGTTAATATTAATCGTATCATCCTGAAGTATGCATATTACTTTGTGATACTCTAATTTGGATAATCACTTACGGGAGGGTTGGCAGCAGGAGCACGAGGCGCACAGTACCTTTGGTCAATGGTTGGGATGGCTCATGGCTGCCATATACATGGGAGGCCGACTCCCTCAAATTTGGTTGAATGTGAGTCTTTTAATAGTTTTCACTTAATGGTGTCCATTGGATTCTGTATGGTTTTATGGTCTCCTCCTAACAAAGCTATTGCCTTGTTGACCTGCAGATTAAAAGAGGGAGTGTAGAGGTATGTGTTTTGCCATCTGTGTTGGCTTCAATCACCGTGTGCTTCCATGAGTACTTGACCAATTTATTGTCTCTGTTTTCATATATAAAAGCAGGGCTTGAACCCTCTCATGTTCGTCTTTGCTTTGATTGCCAATGTAACCTACGTGGCGAGGTTAGCTTCCCTCTCTCATAAAGACATGTTCTTTATAATTTAATTAGAAAGGTCTAATTGAGTTTTCTGGTGGATGCAGTATTCTTGTACGAACAATTGAATGGGAGAGCATCAAAGCAAATATGCCATGGTTGTTGGATGCTGTAGTTTGCGTGGCCCTGGACCTATTTGTATCCTTTATATATATACATATATATGCACTCACGGTGCAAGGCTTCTATGACTGTTGCCGCCACTCTGCTATATACTACTGGACCAAACCTTAACAAACATGCGACAGATAATAGTGCAGTATATCTATTATAGATACATCCGAAAGAGATGGGTAAGGCACGAGAATGGTGGAGGCTACAAAGAAGCAAGCAAAAGCGGTTCATCCTGATCAGTGGACTTGTAATTGATGTGTGAAGAAAGGAGGTCCTCCGGTTTGTAGCATTAGTGGGCCTTTTTTTTTTTTGCCAAAACCAATGACGCATTGCTTTCGCGTCATTCTGCTGTACTCCTACTTTTACTACTAATCTAATCCAAGCCGAACAGTGATATATAGCCCAAGTTGGGAGGCTCATGAATTGTTAGCCGTTCATGATGCTTCTGAAATCACGGTCGGCCCCTGCTCTGATGATTCTAAAGTGGAAAGGGAAACCCACCAACTCCGTCATTTAAGACCGCACTGATGCGATTGAGAATTTAAATTTTAATGATCTGACGTCCACAACATCACCCGTTGATGAACCTAGACATTGTCGAGGCTTCGTATATACATTAAACCGACAATCTCACTGCAGGATAGGATGACAGGAGGATGTTTATTTCAAATTAGTTCCAAATTTTCTAAAATTACGCTGGAGGATCAAGGATTAAAATGAAATATAATTATGTTTTGTATCAAAATGCTCTTCATTCATTTTTTTTTTTTCAAAAACATCCAGCCACCCTTGCATCATTGATAAAATAACAAGTAACATTAGTGACAAGTTTACGTAATCTTGATTTGAAAATTTGGATTCTATTATATATTATGTTGACATTGTATAGCTAAGAAACATTATTGACTTGGTGGTTATTACTTCCTCTATTAAAAAATATAAGATATTTTTTTAAAAAGTTGAATATTAAAAATATAAGGCATTTTAGTGTGTTGAAGTGTAATTATTGTATTTTTTTTTGAATACTTCTAATAAATAAATCACTTTATGTTAACTTTAAAGTAAAATATCTTATTAAATAGAGGTAAATATAAAAAAATAATGTTAGTTTAAAGACAATAATCTACTTTGTTGGGATGTGAACTTTGATTAAAAATGCTTTATATTTTTTAACAGAAAAAATATATTTTTGATGCACCAAGCCACCTTGGAGGAATTAATCCTGGCTGTGGAGGTCCGGCCTTCGGAGTTTTGGCAATAGTGGAGGGGTGTTTTTTAAAAAAAAATAATTGAAAAACATTTTAATTATTTTCCAATAAAATATAATTTCAATTTAATCTTGATTTTTTAATGTAATTTCAGAATTGTTTGAGTTTGATTCTAAATAAATTTTACACCCTCCGACTCAAAATATAAGCATTTTTTTAAGTTAACTTTGATTTAAAATATAAGTAATCTAGTACATGTAAAAAAAATTTCAATTTTACCTTTTTGTATTTATTAATCTAAATATTTGTATAAATGTATTTATAATTCATTATGGAGTATTTTGATAATTGAATTAAAAAAATAATATATATTTTTATAAAAATGAAAATTCCATTAATATATTAATTTTAAAAAAAACTATTTATACTTTAAAATGGAAGAGTATGTTATGGTCCCACGGGTAAATTGGCTTATTTCGTCCCGTCCTGTGTCTTCATTGGTTTCAGCAAAGGCACCTACTCATGTTTAGCGCACGCGTATCCCCTTCCCCCCTTCTATCTATGCGGAACAGAGGAGGAGACGCAACCAACTCTGAAATAACTCATGCTCTATTTGAGAGTACATAATAAAATGGAAAGCAAGTGTTGTTGTTGAAATAGAACAGGGCATAGTATAATGGAATAAAACCGAACAGGACATTTCATTGTTTGAAAATTTTATTAGAAGGATGAACGTTTTTATTTAAAAATTATTATAAAATTAATATATTTAAATTAGTATAATTATGTTTTTCAATATCAGGGGAAAGGGAGGTGAAAGAGTTGGAGAAAGTAATAAGGATGAGAGTAATTTTACAATAATATTATTTACATTAGACCATTCCATTTAGTAGGTCAAAAAAAAAAAAAGAAAGACTTCAAATGGTTAAAAATAGCTTGGAAGGCAACCCAAGTCATAACACTCCCTTTTAAAAAATTCTCCCAAACATGATATAGAACTTTTCAATCATCCCACTCCATTTAACTCCATCCCTAAAAAAAAGTCCCAAACACTACTTTAATAAGTGTATGGATGTACTTAAACTTTAGAACAAGCCATCGTCAATATTTAATATTTAATATATTAACAATGGTACTTATAATAAATAATTTTTTAGAAGAAATTGATAATTTTTATTATAAATCACTTCATGAGATAATATTTTTTTTCAATATTATTATATGTAAAGTCATTAAATACGAAAGAGAATATGATACAAGTATAAAACACCGTATTTAAATATATGTAAAATCAAAAATATATTTTATTTTTAGACAAAATTAATGATTAATAGACTTGAAAAAAAATTCAGAATAAACCTAATCAAGTTTGAGCTTGGATCAAATACCTAAATAGCATTTTTTTTAAAATATTGAATATTGGTTAGTTATTTAAATCTCAGTTCATTTTATACTAATAGACCATATACCTGAGTAAATTATTATAGATATTTTCTTAAAATTTAAAATATCAATATTGTTTTATTTTTATTATTTTTAATCTATAAAATATATTAAAAATAGTATTTAAAATATAATTTAATCTTTATCTTTCAAATTTATGACCCACAAATTTTTTTTACGAAAATGTGAGTCTTCCACACATTTTTTAAGTATTTCAAAAAACATATTATATATTTTTTGATGATGATAAAAATAATTAATTATAAAATACAAATTAAAGCTTACTTTTAAAATGAAAAGAATTTCATAATTTGATTATTCGGCTTCTTTTGAAAGTGCTCAGGTCAAGCTTGGACCCATGGAATTACAAGCTCTGGCTGGTTGTGGGCTCTACCTTCATTTGATGTAACTGGGTTACTGGGGTCCCGATTGAAGGCTTCACGAATCAATTGAAGCCCAAAAACAATGTTAAAAGGTGAGAAGAGATTATGGATCGGCTCGGGAGGAAAAGCCCATAAAAGACGTGACACCAGCGTCGAATCTTCCAGTTGGATTCATGGAAGAGGTTCTACAGTCCCTTCAGAGAAAGAAAGGTCGGTGGCCGTGATGGCGGTGGAGCTTTTAGAGCAGAGAGACATCACATCAAAGTGTGCCATTGGTGATGGATGGATCTTCATTGGGTGATGAAAAATTCAACATTCATGTTTTTGCTGCCTTAAAAGTTCATATCCTGATATTGTAGGAGCCGGGAACTTCCCCTCTTCTCTCTCCCCCACTTCCCCTTCCTTCTCCAATTCCCTTCATCGTCCCCGTGTGCTACTTTCTATTTATCTCTTGGAGTAGAAATACGCGAGATCTCCCTCTGCAGCTTGCAGCCTTATCTTTTTTTTTTTTAAAATCAATTAAAGTTTAGACTTTTGACTAAGTTTATTAAATAAGTCAGAACTGATTTTATGAAACCTAACCTACAAGTTCAACTGATTAATCTATTTACATAAATATTATTATATAATATATTATACACATTAATTTTATCATTTAAGTTTTAATTAATTAATTTTTTTATGTTTTGTTATGTTTTCAATTAAATTGAATTTATATATTAATTTTAACAGTTATGTTATTATTGTATTGTAGTTGCTAAATTATTTTAATTGTTATATATTAAAATTGATAAATTATGTTACATAAATATAGAGTTTAATAATTTGCTCTAAGGTAAATTTGAGATGTCTAGAAATATATAACCCTGTTTAATAGGTTTTTTTTTAAGTAAGTTTTTAAATAAGTTTTCAGGTTAGAATAAGTTTTGAGAAAACTCCAATCTAAGATGTGAAAAAAAAGCTGTACAAGCTTTAAGTTAAGTTTAGGTCAGTGTTTTTAAAACTGGACCAGATGGTCAGATCAGTCTAACCGTCGATCGGTATGAATTTCGGTCTGGTTTATATGAAAAATCATTTTAAGGGTTAAGTCATTTTCAACTGGCGGTCAGACCGGGAACCGGAATCAAGCCGAAAAAAATAACTAATTTTTTAATCATTTGATATTATGTTATATCATGTGGCTTGTTAAATTATGATAAATTTAAAATATTTTATTTTTTAAGTTAAATAGTAATTTTATATGTATTTGTTATATTTAGATTATTATATACATATATATATTTTTTAAAATTTAATTATTACATCACCAGTTTGACCACTTGTCCAACTCGATTGAACCATACGAACTGTGAATTGCTAATTTTTTCAGTTCAATATTAAGTTCGGTTCTGAAAATATTGGTTTAAGTTTTTGATTTACTACATAGGCTCAAATTTATTTAATCAAAACCTTACTCAATCTAGTCTATTTCCACCCCCAATTGGCTCCCCCTAATTTGCCTATCTTTTATTTTTTAAAAAAAAAAGAATATTCTTTCGGAAAGTTGAAATTCTCCGTACAAACCATGGTAGAATACTCATCTCCATTTGTGAATCCATTAATCCTGCGCATCCCCAGCTTCACATGGCATGCCAGTGGCGGTAAGTTGACTCCGCCCAACTTAAAACCCGAATATTTGAAGTTTTTGCCATTTTAATATTTGTCACTTCCCAAATTCAACTGGCCCAACCTCTGGTGTCTTTTATAATATTAATATAAAATCCGCCGTTGCTGTGACTCACAACGCATCTCTAGGATCGATTCCCCCCCCCCCAAAAAAAAACACAAAAAAAAAAAAAGCCTAAACGAGACACACACACACACACCAAAAATATAACTGCCACTGGGGATATAGATGCCTCCCAAATCCCAACCCCCTACCCCCTTGATGATTTGATCCCATCAAACATTAAACTATGGCTCCGTCTCGCTCCACTTCACAACGACTCGTGTTTCTTATTCAGTATTTCACTGGCTTTCTACTCCTTTAATTTTGATTAAATTATTATTATTATTATTTAATTTACGGTCGACGCCCTGAAAACTTACTAGGAGTCTTACGTAATTTTGACCGCATAGAGAGCACCATTATACTTTATATCATGTCCATAAATCAAAGTGTCGGCATTCATAGATTTATTGACATCCATATAAGTAGTCGCTGAAATTAAATTCTTGATAATCAACTTTCAATATATATTTTTACTTTCTAGAATGTTATGGAGACCGGCCCAGTGATAAGTCAATCGTCACTCATAACACTAGTTAGAGGCGCATGAAACGCACGTACGTGGGGCCGAATACGTAACGAGCATAACATGGGAGAGCGGAAAGAATACCGAAGACGTAAACACTGACTGAGCTTGCCTTTTTTCAACCCCCCGGTGAAACCCTCAGCCTGTCTTCTTAGTCATCATGTTATTGTTACTATTACCGTGTCCCTACATTATTCCAAGGCTTTAATTTGTTTTGTGATCTCGTGCACGTTAACTTTGGGCACATTTAAGTAATTACATGAGGACTGAAATTGGAGTTGGGAATTGGAGAATCGGTGCCCCTTTTTCAAACACCAGGGTGCGTCCATCCATCCATTCTCTCAGGAGCCACCTGTTTTCATCACGCCCACTCATTCTCTTTTGCTTTTAATGCAATCACCATCACTTCTCTTGATCCTTCTTGTTTTGCCATCCATTTACTCCTATGCACTGCGTGGTACTCGCACCCACTGGCCCCGAGATTGCTTTATCATAAATCATGCATGCTTGCGATTTTTAAGCGGCATCCTAACACATAGGATCCTTGAACGCAACAATTAATATTCGTATATTTCAAATAAACCCATCAATTAAGCCAAAAGCCGGACTCTATTTGGATGACCATAACCAAGTAAAAGCGTCACCACTCACCATAATTAATGATCGTCAAACCCTCGCAAAGTTATGTTGTGCTTTAAGCAGACAATCCATGGACGCGTGAAAAAACTGTTGGTGATTTGCGTAACCTGAAAAAATATGCCCATGCACTAATCCTTTTCAGATCTCTCATCTCCCTAGTGTCACCGTCACGGCGCCACCGACATCTTCCCTGGCCGTCGCTTTCTCATTTCACTTCTTTACAGGCCAACCTTGCCTAGCGGTTTATTTTGACTGCTTTCGTTATTGGCTTCCCCGCTCATTGATTACACATTGCTGCGATTTAATTAATTACGTATACAGCACAGCAAAATGTGCAGACTTGTAACCCTTTTTTTATGGGCAGTAACCGTATAGGTCATATATAATTACGTGCAAACGGGATTTGAGAGGAAAAGTGACAGGATCTTCAACGAGAAACATAGAATTATGAGCTGTAACAAAATTATAAGCTGTAACAGTCAGTCGACTACACTTCTCATAGAAAACAAGAATATGCAATATGTCCATGGCTGTACCTATACTATCCATTCCAAGTCTAGAAACACCATATACTTCTGTCTCCTCCACGATCAGCCGGGAGCGACTGCAGCGCCATCTCCTCCCAAACACGGAAAAAAATTCAAACCATAAATTTAAAAAGACGATAAAATTGGGGAAATAAAAAGAAAAGGACGATGATAGATTTTTAATCTTATTCATGGAAGCAAAAAAAAAAGAAGAAGAAGAAGAATTGGATGGCCTAAGCATCCAGAGCGACGGGCGTCTCTAACAGATCGTAGGGAGCCCATAGGGCATCCAGAGGGCAAGGCCTGTTGGCGTCTAGCCGAACCCAGGGCTTACCCTTCCCGCTCCAGTGCAACAGGCTCACCGGGCCCGGATGCAAATCCCTGCAAAGCCCACTAAAGTTGTCGCCGCCGAGCCCATGTTGATTCCACTTGTGATCCACCGGCGCTATGTTCCCGGCGAACACCAGCAGGAACGGCGGCAGTGATCCCAGCTCGTAGATCCGAATCCTTTTCTGCAGTTCCATCCACTCCTCAATCTTCCTTGTGTAATCGCCGGCACGCCACCGCTCCAAATCGATCACCATCACCCCGGTGTTGAAATAGCAAGGTCCGCGACCCGCAAACGTGAGCGACAAGGACGGATTGGACCAAAACGTCGGCGTGAAGTAGGCGGTGAAATCGGCGTTGCAGTATTCGGGAGCAGCAAGGACCTGGTTGGAGCCCATCGGAGTGGCAGCTAGTTCTGCAATGTCATTGAAGAGGACCAAGTCGGAGTCGAGGTAGACGACTTTGCGGACAGAAGGAGGGAGGAGATTGGGGAGGTAGTTGCGGGCATAGTTGAGAGGGCAGTCCAATGCGGTGCGGATGGAAGAGGAGATTAGCCCAGCGACGGTGACGTCATCGAAGGGGTAGATTCGGAATTTGAGGTACGGGAAGGAGGCGGAGATGGTGAGGTTGAGGATGGGAGCGGAAGAAAGCATGGAAGCGGCGGAGACAAAATGGAAAACGACGTTCTCGGGACAGGAAGAGTGTTGGAGGACGGAGAGGATGGCGGCCATTGAGCCGCGAAGGTAGGTGACGTCGAGGGTCATCGCTACGTGGATAGCGTCGTCAGAGCAGTTGGGGGAGTTGTAGAACTTTGGGGCTTCTTTGAAGCGCGGAGCAGCAAGGGCGGCACAGCTAGTGGTGAAGAAAAGGAAGATACAGATGAAAGTCGACGTCGGTGAAGGTGCAGGCATGGTTGTGTGTTATTCTGGGGAATGATGGATGTGGGACGGAGAGGAGTGTGCGATTCAAATGATTTTGAAAAAGAAGGGTTAGTAGACAGCAAAGACAGAAACGGGAATCGGAGATGGAAGGAGAAGACAGTACAGAGCTCCAACCCCTCCCGCGGTTTCTGCGTGGCTTTGAACCCACGTTGGTCTCTTTCATACAGTCACCCCCAGAAGTCAATGATATCCAATATTTTGTCGCTGGCAGCCAGCACTAATACTGTATATATTTCCCCCTCCCTCGCCTCTTTCGCATGTTTACTATTCTCTTCTTCCATCTCCCATTTTCTTATATTACTACTTTACTTCTGAAAAGCAGGAACTTCATATGGGAAATTTAGCAAGGAAGGTAGGAGAGGAAGAACACAGTGGCAGTGGAGGTGGCGCTATAGAAGATTAGAAGTAGATTGGGATCAGAATCTTTAGCGGAGTTGTTCTGGAATTAATTGCTATTATTAATAATTAATAATATGAATGGAAATAATAAATAATAGTGATACTTCGAGGTTGGTATTAATTTTAAGTGGTACTAGATGCATTGATTATAGTCGTGGATGGTTTATTGATTAATCTGCATGGACCAGGGGCGGTAGTTGAGGTATGCTTGTCTTGCCAAAGCGCTTGTGGATAACTTGCATCAGCGCATAATGTCTAAAGCTGAAAATAAAAGGCTAAGTTTGGATACTTTATTTAAATAAGAGTTTGAGTTTTAGAAATAAATTTTTTTAAAGTAATTAGACTTAATGGCCTAACCTTAATAAGTCCTATAAAAAAAACTCAGACTCAATTGACCCTTCAAGCCTTATTATATTATTATTGTTATTTTTTTTATGAAACACGCATTTAAAGCCAAGTACTTGCTCACTTGAAGCCCTGCTCTCACATATATTATATTATTATTAATTTTAATTTATTGTAAAATTAATTTACTATAATTTAATAAATTTTAGTGTGCAGTATAAGATTTTTAATATTTTTAAGTTTTTTATAATTATTATGTTTGTGTATTTATAAAAAAAATTATTTTTAACCAAAATTTAAATTTTATTACTAAATTTTTAAATGTGTGTTGTTTAATTTTTAAAAAATTATAAAAATTTTAATTTTAAAATATTTTACTTAATTTATAGTGTTTAATTTTATTTTAATTTTTTTAATTTTTGTAAAACGCAGGTTCAATTTTAAACCCTTTAAATAAGAGCCGAATTTCACAAAAGAAGTAAAAAATAAAAAATTAGAGTTAATTAAAAGTCAAGCCCGCTCGTTTTCTTGCTCTCTGTATGTCAAAGTCACCAATTTACTCTCTCAAAACTCGACCAGTTAGATATACGTGGGTTTAGATACACGTTTTGTCAAAAATCAAAACCAAGTCGTCGGCAAGAACTACATTTAACATACATGTTTTCGGAACAAGAGTGGACAAAACTTCATGAGCTGGGCGCAGCTATTGTAAAAGGAAGGATAATTAACGATCATTGTACGGATCCTATATATATATATATAATGAAAATAAAAAATGATAGAGCTGATAATTTCTGATCGGGTACTTCCCCGTACTTGTGCTCACTTCGCTACGCGTGGACAAACGCCCTTTCTTCTCTCACATATTCTTGCCTTACTCTTTTTAGCTCATTTTTTATTTTCACTTCTTGACAATTTTCCAGTATCATTTACATATATTTTTTAATATATTTTAATATCTTTAAACGAACATTTTTTCCTTATCCTTAATTAACATGCAAAAATTGAAACAACAAATAAATTACATTGTATGAAAAAATGTTTATACATAATACAGAAATTTCTTAGATAATTAAGCTTATTAAGGATGACATACTAGTGATTTGGATGGGAAAATTAATGTGAGAAAAAGTTTAGAATTCAAAACCTCCTATGTAACGTAAAAGAAAAGTTTGAGATATAGTAATTAATCGCGTACACATTCCTTAATCATATTTTTTGGACGTACACTTATTAAAGCTGTCAAAATGGGATAAGTAACATCTTAGAGGTTATGGTGTATCTACGACCAATAGATGACCCAGTCATTGGGTTTTTGGAAACGATACGTTTTATTTCACATTAATAATTATCATAAAGAAATTTCAAGTATGTCTAAATTCAATGTAACAATATCTACTAACTAACATACTTGAAAATGTTTTATTTAATATATAACAGTCTCATACCTAACACAACCATGCTAAAAATTGTTCATTCATATAATAAAAGAATTTAGATAAAAGATACAAGAATCCATCAACCTTATCCAGTAATTCAAGTGTATATTATCCAATGAACATCAATAATATCAAATAAACATTACAAGAAACAAGTATAAAACATTTGAAGAACAATATTATTAGATTAAAAGTCTATTTTTTTTTATATTAATTTCATCCTTATCTCCTCATTTTCCTCAAGCCGAAGCCTCAGGTGAAAGGAGCTGGTGCCTAGTCGAAGGCTTCGTTACTCCATATCGAGCCTTAACTTCCCCTTTCAACAAAAAGGGTGCAAAAAAAAAGTACTAAGCTTATCCCAACCTTGGTCAAAGGAACTAGGTAGCTCAGGTACATAATAAGGCCACTTCATGCATGCTATACAAGGGCAAATGTGTGATTACCATCCTGCATTTTTTTCTTTGTTTTATCCCACAACCTACAACCAGCCCATGAGTAGAACAATTTCAATATATTTCAGAGTTAATCGCATTTTCATTTATGACAAGATTATTTGATAATGTTCAATGACCATAAACTATCATCCAAAATAGTTATATTCGAATCCTCACATAATTAAATTTTTCACCATACATCTAATAACATTTAAATTATACAATCAATCAAAATCAATTATCATCTATCTAATTCTAAATTTTCATACAAGCAATATGTAGTATTCCTAAGTGTTATACTATGCAACATAAATTCTCAATTTTTTTTTACTCTTTACTAGACCAAATTTTTGCAAAATGTTATGATATGCATGCTTTATTAGATTCAATTTAATATAAGTATTATAAAATTTATAGTTACCTACCAACATGTGTATATATAACAACTAAAAAGAAATTAGCTAGGTTCGTGTTCACTCAAAGAACCTAAGGTTTCTCTATAAAAGATCCTCCAACTAACTCAAACATCAAAGAAAAATTAAGGAGTCCCTTAAAAGACTCTTAACACCTTTACAAACAATAATCTAAAAATTTAGAGTCACATAAAATTTATATTTAATTATCTAGTACTCTTTAATTAGTTATCCCAAAGCACACATGAAAACTATATTTAATTTTAGAACTACTCTCATTAAATTCTACTAATTTTATTTTATCTATTTCTGACATTAGATCTTATCAAAGATTCCCCAAAGCAACTCTAAATCATATTATTCATTACTTTTTAATTTTAAAATGGTTGTGTGAATGTTTTATAAGTCCTACATATCCAATAAGTAAAATTTTCCTCCCAAAGTAATTAAAATAAATTTCAACTAGTCATGATTTATCTTTAATTTATAAATTATTTTACAGAGGTCTAAAAATAATTTCTACAGCTTTTAGAATTACTCAAAAGTAATCTAAAATTTTCTAAAAGTTATAACCCCTTCTACTGGTCTGGATGCATGTCGGTGGGATACAATTTTTTTTTATTATTGTCTTTTTATGTTAAAAATAAGTTTAATCAATCAGAATTTTAACACAATTTTTATTTAATGTAATAAAATTTCTATATATATATGCAACTTAAATTTTTTATTGTATTGTGGTTTCAAAAGATTAATTGAATATATTTCATAGATAATACTAATTTAATGAATCATAACACTAGCTAATTAACAAAACGAAACAAGGCTCGAGGGGAAAACGACGGTGCAACGATGGTGGGCTGTGGCCGGGGGGCAGTTTCTCCACGCTACGTAGTCAACACGTTTTCTTTGCCGACTTCACCCTCATTCACTTTAGCATATTCTTTCTATTTTTCCTTTTCCTTTTTTTATTAAAAAAAATCAAATCGTACACTATACTCAAAAATTCAAACTTCCCAGGGTTTATTATTTGTATTTAACAAAACTGTGAAAAAATTATCATAAAAATTTCTTTTAGTTGACAAAATTTTAGTTTATAATTCATAAGATCATAAGATTAAATTTTACTATTTATATAAAAAATTTAAAAATTTCACACTACTGTTATCTCAAGTCTCATGTATAGAAGCCATTATCTAACCATCTATTAGTTAATTTAATGTATTTGAATGTTTTAATGGAGATTTAAATTTAAACTAAATCTTTCAATTGGATATATAAAATTTTTATGAATTTGAATTTATCCAATTCTAAATTTATGTTTTACTACAACTCTTTCGTGATTGTAAATTTCTCCTACATTCCAATTGTTTAAAATCTATCTGTTCCAAATTATATCATTTTCTTCCCGTTTTTATCAGGCAATTTGACTCCAATGCTATATAAAAAAATTATTTACCCAAATACTATATTTAAAAATATTTCTCTAAATATTATAAATTAAGAAGTCAGTTTGTATTAGACCGATATCCATTTTTTCCAACTCTTGGCTTTTATGAAACTGAATTCTTCACTTGCATTAAAAAATAAATAAAAGACATGTGATGTGATGGACATAGCTGATACCAATAGGGCTGTGACAAGCCTATCAAATCTAATTCAAATTAAGGAAATTCAATCCAATCTTACCCTATGAAAAAATTGATTTGAAGGACTAAAAGAATTAATAAGGCTAAACTTTATTTTTGAGTTAGACTGAATAGGGATTGAGGTTTTAAACCATTTGATCTCGTCTAGTTTCATAAAATTATTTAAACATCATTATAATATTTTATTTTAATATAGTGAAATGTGAAATCTAAGATTTAATTATTGAATGAAACGTCTCAATTTAAATTTATATATTATATTATTATTAATCACTTTATATATGTGTGTATAATTTATTTTTAAAAAATGTATCAAGAATAATTGATGCCGGAGAAAATGATTGCATGAAAATTAGTTAAAATTTGTCATTAATTTGTTGCTATAATGTAATCTAGAGATGTTGAATTTATTGAATGTTTTTATTGATTATAACTAAAATATTTCTTTTTTTTTACTGGAGACTGTTATGGATTTAGTATGATTAACTTTTAATATTTTATGATAAATTTTGTATAATTATAAATATTTTTATTATTTTAATTAAATTTCTCAGTTTGAAATGAATTGTTATCTCTTGTAAAGAAAGAAGAAGGGAAAAACATAAGGGTATTGAGCTGTAGAGACTAGCCTCCCAACTTCATGGACTAAATCTAATCCTATTCAATTTTAGTTTATGCCTTAATAGAACCAAATTATACATTGCCTAATACGGTCTTATTCACGAAAGAAATCAAACTTTAGCTTAAACCAAAATTCTATCTTGATAATCTTTTGTACAATCATCTCCATTTCTCCTATCTCTTTCCTTGCCCTCTCCTTCTGTAACATCCCAATTTAAATTTTAATAGTTAATTTAGGTTAATAGAAATTTTTTTAAAAAAAAAATAATAATATTTAGAGGTAAGAAAATTAGTAGAAAATGATTATTAAATCTAATTTAGGATATAATTCTAAATTTAAAAAAAAAATTTAAAAAAAAAATAAATTTATTAAAAAAAAATTAAATTAATTAAAAAAAATTAATTATTAAATTATTATTATAATAAAAAAATTTGGTGTGTTACAAATTTTGGTATCAGAGCTACATGTTTCAAATTCTTATAAATTATGAAATTGTTATACATTAACCTAGTTTATTGGCAATATACATTAGTAAATCATAATACTTCTCCATTATTTTTCTTGTCTTGAGATTAGTGTTAATTTAATTATGTGACTTCCATCCTTTAGGAGGGGAGAGATGGTGTCCAAAACTAGGAGAGGTGGCGAAATTACCGGTGATTCTATAGAGCCAATAGGAAATGACATACCTTCACTGCCACAACCGGAGTCCACACAGCAACAAATTGGGCAGGGCGAGCCCATACAGTCACAACTAAGGCAGGATGAGCCAACTATGAGGCAAATGATGGATCTACTATATAATCTTAGTGACCGTATGAAGAGACAAGAAGAAGAGTTGGCCGCTTTAAGACAATATAAGGAGAATGATAACCGAGAGGGAAATGGCCAACAAGAAGGAAGCCATACCAAGGTATTCAATGCGAGCCAATCTGCTGATGAAGGCTTACCTCCCTATTCTCACCATGAGACTAGTCCGAAGAATGTGAGTCTCCACTCTGAGCAACAGACATCCACGATCACAAAGATCTGGAGTACTTTTCGTAAGTTTAATCCTCCTACTTTCGATGGGAATCTTAAGCCGGCGGTAGTTGAAGAATGGATAGATCAATTGGAGAGTATTTTTCGTATGGTTGTGTGCACTTCTAATCAAAAGGTGCAGCTGGCAATATTCCTACTACAGAAGAGTGCTAAGAAATGGTGGGAAACATCAGGACCGAAGGATGATTCCTCTCTTACTTGGGAAGATTTTAAAGCCATATTGTTCGAGAATTATTTTCCTACTGCACTGAGAGCAGAAAAGGAGGCTGAGTTTCATGCATTCCGTCAGGGTGATTTAGATGAGGATGAATTTATTGAACAATTCTCAGAATTATCTAAATACTCTACTTACCTCCAGAAACATGAAGACACGGAGTGGATGGCTGAACGATTACTAGAGAAGGCGAGGCCTGATCTAAGGGAACAGTTAGCCCCTTTTGAGATCAAGACATTCAGTGAGATGTGCAATAAGCTTCGAATAGTTTCTCGGAGGAAGAGAGAGGCTAGATTAGAAGCTGATAGAGAGAGGAGGAAAGAACCTCATGGGAAGCCCCCTATCCACACCCGACCCATTGGTGGAGTAGAGAAGAGGAGCAGTCAAATCTTTGGAGGTTTTAGAAATCAGAAGAAGAAGGGCTACTATCATAAGGGCCAGAGCTACAGAGGGAATCAGAGTGGAAGTCAAGGGTCCTATAGGAGCCCAGCTACCTTTAATCCTACTCCTAGTGCTGCTAGTAATCAAGCATGCAGTAAGTGTGGGAAGTTTCATTCTGGTGATTGTTGGGTTTGTTACATCTGTCAGAAGCCTGGTCATATTGCTAGATTCTGCTATCAAAACCAAAATAGGGGTAATGATCAGAGACCTACAGTACCAGCACGAGTGTATGCCCTCTCTGGGCCAGAGGCTGCTAACAACCCTAATGCTATCCGAGGTATAATCCGAATCCTTGATAATGATGTTTGTGCTTTGTTTGATTCGGGTGCTACACACTCTTTTGTGTCTGATGAATGTATGAAAAGATGTAAATTGCCTGTGTGTACCTTACCTTTTGATGTGAAGATTTCTACTCCTGCTGGTTTGACTGTAAGGACTGCTAAGGCATGTCTAAATGTAGAGGTTGAGTATGAGGGTCGAAAGACCACCATAGACCTCATTTGTTTGTCTTTGTCTGGGATTGATGTTATTGTGGGGATGGATTGGTTGTCTACAAATGGAGCTGTACTTGATTGTCAGAAAAAGAGTGTGTCACTCTCAGCTCTTACTGTAACCCCTGTAGAGTCCCAAAGTCCTATGTTGTTGTCTGCAGCTCAAGTAGAACAGTGTATAAGAAAGGGCTGTCAAGCTTTTATGATTTTCTTCTCAATCAAGGCAGAGATTGAAGAAGGTGTAGATCAGATTCCAGTAGTAAGAGAATTCCCTGACGTCTTTCCTACTGAAGTAATCGGTTTGCCTCCAGAACGAGAGGTTGAGTTCTCGATTGAACTCGCACCTGGTACGGGGCCTATTTCTAAGGCACCCTATAGGATGTCTCCATCGGAGTTAGCTGAATTGAAGAGACAAATTGAAGAGTTGTTAGAGAAGGGGTTTATCAGACCGAGTGTATCACCATGGGGGTCACCGGTACTGTTTGTGAAAAAGAAAGATGGAAGCCTTAGATTGTGTATTGATTATAGACAATTGAATAAGGTAACCATCAAGAACAAGTACCCCTTACCTCGAATTGATGATTTGTTAGACCAATTAGTCAATTCAGCAGTATTTTCTAAGATTGATCTAAGATCAGGGTATCATCAATTGAGGGTTAGAGCAGAGGATATCCCTAAAACTGCTTTTAGGACTAGATATGGGCACTATGAGTTCCTAGTGATGCCGTTTGGGTTAACAAATGCCCCAGCTGTCTTCATGGATTATATGAATCGAATCTTCAGGCCTTATCTCGATGAATTTGTTGTAGTCTTTATTGATGACATACTTATTTATTCTCGAGATGAGGTGGACCATGCTAGACATCTTAAAATTGTTTTGGAGATATTAAGAGAGCACAAGCTTTATGCCAAGTTGAGCAAATGTGATTTTTGGCTTAAAGAAGTTAAATTCTTAGGCCATGTTGTTTCAGAAGAAGGGGTAGCAGTGGACCCTAGTAAGATAGATGCAGTGATGAAATGGGAGCAACCTCGAAGTGTGACAGAGATTAGGAGTTTCTTGGGTCTTGCAGGCTACTATCGTCGTTTCATTAAGGGTTTTTCACAAATTGCAATGCCCTTGACTAAGTTGACCAGGAAAGATGCTCCATTTATTTGGACGAACGAGTGTGAAGTTGCCTTCCAGGAGCTGAAAAAGAGGTTGACCACCACACCGGTGCTCACCTTACCTGTTCCAACTGCTCCTTATACCTTATATACTGATGCTTCTAAGAAAGGTTTAGGTTGTGTATTGATGCAGGAGGATCGAGTAGTGGCTTATGCCTCTCGACAGTTGAGACCTCATGAGGAAAATTACCCTACTCATGACTTGGAGCTTGCTGCTGTGGTATTTGCTTTGAAGATTTGGAGGCACTATCTTTATGGTTCTTCTTTTGAGGTCTTCAGTGATCATAAAAGTTTAAAATATTTGTTTGATCAAAAGGAGCTCAACATGAGACAGCGCAGATGGATTGAGTTTTTGAAGGATTATGACTTTGAGTTGAAGTATCATCCAGGGAAAGCTAACGTAGTCGCCGACGCTCTGAGCAGGAAGCTTGTACATACTGCTCACATGATGGTCAGAGAACATGAATTATGGAGTAGTTTTCATGCAGTAAATGTAGAAGTAGTCGAAAATCGTTTGGCTGCTCTACATATTACTGAATTTGAGAATAATTTTTGGGAAGAAATTAGAATTGCGCAACAGAAGGATGATTATTTGAATAAGATTAGGGTAGAGATTGGGGCTGAAAAGGCTGAACATTTTGATGTGTCCGATGATGATGTCGTAAGATATAAAGGTAGAGTGTGTGTGCCTAATGATACTCGATTGAAAAATATCCTACTTGAGGAGGCTCATCAGAGTAAATATACCATTCACCCAGGAGCAACTAAGATGTATCATGACTTAAGACGTGGTTGGTGGTGGCCAAGGATGAAGAGAGATGTAACTGAACATGTAACTCGTTGTTTGACTTGTCAGAAAGTCAAAATTGAGCATCAGAAACCAGCCGGGATGCTACAGTCTCTTGATATTCCAGAGTGGAAATGGGACAGCATTTCTATGGACTTCATTACCGGATTGCCTAGAACATCTTCTGGTCATGACACTATATGGGTAATCGTAGATCGACTCACCAAATCAGCTCATTTTCTGGCTACTAATATCAAGTATTCTCTCGAAAAATTAACTGAAATCTACATAAGAGAAGTGGTGAGATTGCATGGAGTGCCGACAAATATTGTATCTGATCGTGATCCGAGATTCACATCAAACTTTTGGAAGTCATTACAGGAAGCCATGGGTACTCGTCTGAGTTTTAGCACTGCTTACCACCCCCAGACCGATGGGCAAACAGAACGAACTATACAAACTCTTGAAGACATGTTAAGAGCGTGTGCCATTGAGCTTAGAGGTAATTGGGATAGTCACTTGCCATTAGCTGAATTTGCCTACAATAATAGTTTTCATTCTAGCATTCAGATGGCACCTTATGAGGCATTGTATGGAAGAAAATGTAGATCGCCACTGTGTTGGACAGAATTAAGTGAGAGAACTGTTTTGGGGCCAGACATTGTTGATGAGACTACCCAAAAGATTGCTTTAATCAAGCAAAAATTACTCACAGCTCAAAGTAGACAAAAGAGTTATGCGGATAAGAGGAGAAGACCGCTTGAGTTTGAAGTAGGTGACCATGTATTTTTGAAAATCTCTCCAGTAACTGGTGTTGGAAGAGCTATTAAGGCTAAGAAGTTGACACCAAGGTTTATGGGGCCTTTTGAGATCTTAAAACGAGTTGGACCAGTAGCATACCAAGTAGCATTACCACCCCAAATTGCTGGAATACACAACGTATTCCATGTGTCACAACTGAAAAAGTATCAACCAGATCCTTCCCATATAATTGAACCCGAGGAAATTGAACTCAGGGAGAATTTAACATTCAAAGCTGAACCAGAAAGGATTGTGGATTATAAGGACAAGCAATTAAGAAACAAGACCATTAGATTGGTTAAAGTAATCTGGAAGAGCACAACTCCAGGTGATGCTACGTGGGAGACCGAGGACAGTATGCGACGTGATTATCCTCGTCTTTTTGATTAAGTGAGTAGTTAATAGTTATTAATTTTAAATTTTGAGGACAAAATTTCTAAAAGGAGGGGAGAATTGTAACATCCCAATTTAAATTTTAATAGTTAATTTAGGTTAATAGAAATTTTTTAAAAAAAAATAATAATATTTAGAGGTAAGAAAATTAGTAGAAAATGATTATTAAATCTAATTTAGGATATAATTCTAAATTTAAAAAAAAAATTTAAAAAAAAAATAAATTTATTAAAAAAAAATTAAATTAATTAAAAAAAATTAATTATTAAATTATTATTATAATAAAAAAATTTGGTGTGTTACAAATTTAAGATGGTGTCCAAAACTAGGAGAGGTGGCGAAATTACCGGTGATTCTATAGAGCCAATAGGAAATGACATACCTTCACTGCCACAACCGGAGTCCACACAGCAACAAATTGGGCAGGGCGAGCCCATACAGTCACAACTAAGGCAGGATGAGCCAACTATGAGGCAAATGATGGATCTACTATATAATCTTAGTGACCGTATGAAGAGACAAGAAGAAGAGTTGGCCGCTTTAAGACAATATAAGGAGAATGATAACCGAGAGGGAAATGGCCAACAAGAAGGAAGCCATACCAAGGTATTCAATGCGAGCCAATCTACTGATGAAGGCTTACCTCCCTATTCTCACCATGAGACTAGTCCGAAGAATGTGAGTCTCCACTCTGAGCAACAGACATCCACGATCACAAAGATCTGGAGTACTTTTCGTAAGTTTAATCCTCCTACTTTCGATGGGAATCTTAAGCCGGCGGTAGTTGAAGAATGGATAGATCAATTGGAGAGTATTTTTCGTATGGTTGTGTGCACTTCTAATCAAAAGGTGCAGCTGGCAATATTCCTACTACAGAAGAGTGCTAAGAAATGGTGGGAAACATCAGGACCGAAGGATGATTCCTCTCTTACTTGGGAAGATTTTAAAGCCATATTGTTCGAGAATTATTTTCCTACTGCACTGAGAGCAGAAAAGGAGGCTGAGTTTCATGCATTCCGTCAGGGTGATTTAGATGAGGATGAATTTATTGAACAATTCTCAGAATTATCTAAATACTCTACTTACCTCCAGAAACATGAAGACACGGAGTGGATGGCTGAACGATTACTAGAGAAGGCGAGGCCTGATCTAAGGGAACAGTTAGCCCCTTTTGAGATCAAGACATTCAGTGAGATGTGCAATAAGCTTCGAATAGTTTCTCGGAGGAAGAGAGAGGCTAGATTAGAAGCTGATAGAGAGAGGAGGAAAGAACCTCATGGGAAGCCCCCTATCCACACCCGACCCATTGGTGGAGTAGAGAAGAGGAGCAGTCAAATCTTTGGAGGTTTTAGAAATCAGAAGAAGAAGGGCTACTATCATAAGGGCCAGAGCTACAGAGGGAATCAGAGTGGAAGTCAAGGGTCCTATAGGAGCCCAGCTACCTTTAATCCTACTCCTAGTGCTGCTAGTAATCAAGCATGCAGTAAGTGTGGGAAGTTTCATTCTGGTGATTGTTGGGTTTGTTACATCTGTCAGAAGCCTGGTCATATTGCTAGATTCTGCTATCAAAACCAAAATAGGGGTAATGATCAGAGACCTACAGTACCAGCACGAGTGTATGCCCTCTCTGGGCCAGAGGCTGCTAACAACCCTAATGCTATCCGAGGTATAATCCGAATCCTTGATAATGATGTTTGTGCTTTGTTTGATTCGGGTGCTACACACTCTTTTGTGTCTGATGAATGTATGAAAAGATGTAAATTGCCTGTGTGTACCTTACCTTTTGATGTGAAGATTTCTACTCCTGCTGGTTTGACTGTAAGGACTGCTAAGGCATGTCTAAATGTAGAGGTTGAGTATGAGGGTCGAAAGACCACCATAGACCTCATTTGTTTGTCTTTGTCTGGGATTGATGTTATTGTGGGGATGGATTGGTTGTCTGCAAATGGAGCTGTACTTGATTGTCAGAAAAAGAGTGTGTCACTCTCAGCTCTTACTGTAACCCCTGTAGAGTCCCAAAGTCCTATGTTGTTGTCTGCAGCTCAAGTAGAACAGTGTATAAGAAAGGGCTGTCAAGCTTTTATGATTTTCTTCTCAATCAAGGCAGAGATTGAAGAAGGTGTAGATCAGATTCCAGTAGTAAGAGAATTCCCTGACGTCTTTCCTACTGAAGTAATCGGTTTGCCTCCAGAACGAGAGGTTGAGTTCTCGATTGAACTCGCACCTGGTACGGGGCCTATTTCTAAGGCACCCTATAGGATGTCTCCATCGGAGTTAGCTGAATTGAAGAGACAAATTGAAGAGTTGTTAGAGAAGGGGTTTATCAGACCGAGTGTATCACCATGGGGGTCACCGGTACTGTTTGTGAAAAAGAAAGATGGAAGCCTTAGATTGTGTATTGATTATAGACAATTGAATAAGGTAACCATCAAGAACAAGTACCCCTTACCTCGAATTGATGATTTGTTAGACCAATTAGTCAATTCAGCAGTATTTTCTAAGATTGATCTAAGATCAGGGTATCATCAATTGAGGGTTAGAGCAGAGGATATCCCTAAAACTGCTTTTAGGACTAGATATGGGCACTATGAGTTCCTAGTGATGCCGTTTGGGTTAACAAATGCCCCAGCTGTCTTCATGGATTATATGAATCGAATCTTCAGGCCTTATCTCGATGAATTTGTTGTAGTCTTTATTGATGACATACTTATTTATTCTCGAGATGAGGTGGACCATGCTAGACATCTTAAAATTGTTTTGGAGATATTAAGAGAGCACAAGCTTTATGCCAAGTTGAGCAAATGTGATTTTTGGCTTAAAGAAGTTAAATTCTTAGGCCATGTTGTTTCAGAAGAAGGGGTAGCAGTGGACCCTAGTAAGATAGATGCAGTGATGAAATGGGAGCAACCTCGAAGTGTGACAGAGATTAGGAGTTTCTTGGGTCTTGCAGGCTACTATCGTCGTTTCATTAAGGGTTTTTCACAAATTGCAATGCCCTTGACTAAGTTGACCAGGAAAGATGCTCCATTTATTTGGACGAACGAGTGTGAAGTTGCCTTCCAGGAGCTGAAAAAGAGGTTGACCACCACACCGGTGCTCACCTTACCTGTTCCAACTGCTCCTTATACCTTATATACTGATGCTTCTAAGAAAGGTTTAGGTTGTGTATTGATGCAGGAGGATCGAGTAGTGGCTTATGCCTCTCGACAGTTGAGACCTCATGAGGAAAATTACCCTACTCATGACTTGGAGCTTGCTGCTGTGGTATTTGCTTTGAAGATTTGGAGGCACTATCTTTATGGTTCTTCTTTTGAGGTCTTCAGTGATCATAAAAGTTTAAAATATTTGTTTGATCAAAAGGAGCTCAACATGAGACAGCGCAGATGGATTGAGTTTTTGAAGGATTATGACTTTGAGTTGAAGTATCATCCAGGGAAAGCTAACGTAGTCGCCGACGCTCTGAGCAGGAAGCTTGTACATACTGCTCACATGATGGTCAGAGAACATGAATTATGGAGTAGTTTTCATGCAGTAAATGTAGAAGTAGTCGAAAATCGTTTGGCTGCTCTACATATTACTGAATTTGAGAATAATTTTTGGGAAGAAATTAGAATTGCGCAACAGAAGGATGATTATTTGAATAAGATTAGGGTAGAGATTGGGGCTGAAAAGGCTGAACATTTTGATGTGTCCGATGATGATGTCGTAAGATATAAAGGTAGAGTGTGTGTGCCTAATGATACTCGATTGAAAAATATCCTACTTGAGGAGGCTCATCAGAGTAAATATACCATTCACCCAGGAGCAACTAAGATGTATCATGACTTAAGACGTGGTTGGTGGTGGCCAAGGATGAAGAGAGATGTAACTGAACATGTAACTCGTTGTTTGACTTGTCAGAAAGTCAAAATTGAGCATCAGAAACCAGCCGGGATGCTACAGTCTCTTGATATTCCAGAGTGGAAATGGGACAGCATTTCTATGGACTTCATTACCGGATTGCCTAGAACATCTTCTGGTCATGACACTATATGGGTAATCGTAGATCGACTCACCAAATCAGCTCATTTTCTGGCTACTAATATCAAGTATTCTCTCGAAAAATTAACTGAAATCTACATAAGAGAAGTGGTGAGATTGCATGGAGTGCCGACAAATATTGTATCTGATCGTGATCCGAGATTCACATCAAACTTTTGGAAGTCATTACAGGAAGCCATGGGTACTCGTCTGAGTTTTAGCACTGCTTACCACCCCCAGACCGATGGGCAAACAGAACGAACTATACAAACTCTTGAAGACATGTTAAGAGCGTGTGCCATTGAGCTTAGAGGTAATTGGGATAGTCACTTGCTATTAGCTGAATTTGCCTACAATAATAGTTTTCATTCTAGCATTCAGATGGCACCTTATGAGGCATTGTATGGAAGAAAATGTAGATCGCCACTGTGTTGGACAGAATTAAGTGAGAGAACTGTTTTGGGGCCAGACATTGTTGATGAGACTACCCAAAAGATTGCTTTAATCAAGCAAAAATTACTCACAGCTCAAAGTAGACAAAAGAGTTATGCGGATAAGAGGAGAAGACCGCTTGAGTTTGAAGTAGGTGACCATGTATTTTTGAAAATCTCTCCAGTAACTGGTGTTGGAAGAGCTATTAAGGCTAAGAAGTTGACACCAAGGTTTATGGGGCCTTTTGAGATCTTAAAACGAGTTGGACCAGTAGCATACCAAGTAGCATTACCACCCCAAATTGCTGGAATACACAACGTATTCCATGTGTCACAACTGAAAAAGTATCAACCAGATCCTTCCCATATAATTGAACCCGAGGAAATTGAACTCAGGGAGAATTTAACATTCAAAGCTGAACCAGAAAGGATTGTGGATTATAAGGACAAGCAATTAAGAAACAAGACCATTAGATTGGTTAAAGTAATCTGGAAGAGCACAACTCCAGGTGATGCTACGTGGGAGACCGAGGACAGTATGCGACGTGATTATCCTCGTCTTTTTGATTAAGTGAGTAGTTAATAGTTATTAATTTTAAATTTTGAGGACAAAATTTCTAAAAGGAGGGGAGAATTGTAACATCCCAATTTAAATTTTAATAGTTAATTTAGGTTAATAGAAATTTTTTAAATTTTAAAAATAATAATATTTGTAACACACCAAATTTTTTTATTATAATAATAATTTAATAATTAATTTTTTTTTAATTAATTTAATTTTTTTTAATAAAAATTTATTTTTTTTTAAATTTTTTTTTAAATTTAGAATTATATCCTAAATTAGATTTAATAATCATTTTCTACTAATTTTCTTATGACTCAATGGTACCAGACTTCGCCTCAACTTCATTAAGGTGGTAGAGGTTGGAGGTTCGAGTCTGGGGAGGTTCCAAAAGACCCTGGAGAGGCAGTGGTGAGGAATAACCACAGTACCACCTGTGGGAAAGTCGGCTTTTGGTCCAGTGATGGACCAGAGTCCAGTACCGAGTCGAGGCCCAAGGGGTGGCTCTGTACTGTTACCTTTTATGTAACAGTACAGAGCCACCCCTTGGGCCTCGACTCGGTACTGGACTCTGGCCCATCACTGGACCAAAGCCGACTTTCCCACAGGTGGTACTGTGGTTATTCCTCACCACTGCCTCTCCAGGGTCTTTTGGAACCTCCCCAGACTCGAACCTCCAACCTCTACCACCTTAATGAAGTTGAGGCGAAGTCTGGTACCATTGGGTCAAGCCAGGTTTCCAAAATTTGTAACACACCAAATTTTTTTTTTTTAAATAATTTAACTCAACCATAGTTGGGTTACAGCCACCCAACACATTTTTATATCAATAATTTTGATATAAAATATTTTATAATTGGCTTCAACTCACACACTATAACATTTCAGATAAATTTTTACCTCCCACATGCCATTAGGCTAAATCACATTTGTCCATCCTTATACTCCCAACAAGTAAACTAAATTACATTTGTCCATCCTTATACTCCCAACAAGTAAAATAAGCAATTTAATCAATTTTCAACACAAGCCAGTTATTTGACCTTATAATCATGCCATTTTAACCAATCCAAAGTAAACCAAATATTAAAATTACAGTCATCCAAATTGTACCAAAAATAGAAATAGTTTGAAAGGCATGATTACATTTATATATTCATATAATTGACAATAAACATAAAAAAGTCCTAATATTGGCAATATAACACATTATAAATCATAAATTAAATATCCAAAAGAGACAGTGGATCTATACCACTAAGCCTCTGGGACTCCTCTACGTGTCACTCGTGGCTCTTCTCCTGAAAATTGTTAACCACATAATGAGACTCAAAAGTCCCAGTAACCAAAGCCAATTTATGATAGTGTATACAAACAGTTAAGTGTGTGCTTATTAAGTGAGAATTAAAAATAATATAATTCCAACAAATATAAGAAATATTATAATACACACAAACAACCATCCTTATATCCCTCCATTAACCTCGAGCCGTAGCCCTCACTCGGTACTAAATTATCCGGCCAAAGGTAGATTAGCCCGAGCCCTTACAAACCACCTATTGAGCTCCAATAGGGGCGTATCACGTGGCACATAATTACAACAATAATAGCAAGTCTCCCAACACCTCCCACAATAAATAAACAAATTCATAATAATATTGTACAATTATACAATATTACAAAATTCATAATTTTCTCAATAATCACTCAATTAACATGAAGTAACACTAATCATAAATTAAAAGCATGGTTACCTTGTGGCTTTTTCAATAAATTATTCCTTAAAATTTCTCTCTCTCCACAATCTTCACCAGTAATACAATCTACAAATAACATATTATTTATAAATATTAGTTTCAATTTTTGAAACTAATAAAATAATTCTAATAATAGAATTAAAAATATAACATAATTTCTAATCTCAATCTTAATACAAATCTATAGTTAATACTATTAAGTAAAATTTTTAACTCCTCTTTTAATTATCAATAAACATTAATAATCTAAAAATCAAATTTTAAACTAATTTCTATTATCAAAATTTTCTTTTTATTTTATAAATTCGTACCTAAAATACCCAAAAATTAAAAATTGAGTCTCTAGCTTAGAATCATAATCCTATAACCATAATAATTCATTTCTCATCCCAAATAATCATCTAAACCTCAATAAATCAACATATATTTTCAGATCTAGTTTAGAATTTGATCCATAAGCCACAGATTCAAAGATCATCAATAAATTTATACTCTAGAACATTTATTATACTACTGACAACCTCAAAAATCATATTTATTCAACATAAATTCATCCCTCTTCCAGATCTTAAATTTTCTACCACTACAAACTCAGAAACTAAATAAGAAGGATGACTAAGAAAAATTTTTAGAACACTTACTTAGTCTTGAAAAGCTTAAAATCACACCCTAAATATCCTATTAAAAACTAAATTTATTTTTTTTTAAATTTTTTTTTTAAATTTAGAATTATATCCTAAATTAGATTTAATAATCATTTTCTACTAATTTTCTTACCTCTAAATATTATTATTTTTTTTTTTAAAAAATTTCTATTAACCTAAATTAACTATTAAAATTTAAATTGGGATGTTACACCTTCTAAATCCACCCTCCATCCTTGATTCCTTGTGTGGTGTGTGTGAGTGTATATTTATTAAAAAAGATGTGTATATTTCTTATCGGGAATGAGTATGATATAAAATATATAATTATAATTATAAAAATTATAAAATAAATGTTTTATATTACATTTATGATACATGATTTTATAAAATGTAAATAAATATGAATTCATATTCATTAGTTTTATATTATTTATATAAATGTTATTTTATTTTAAAAATTCCAATAGTTGCATGAAACTTTAAAATATAGGCATATTAATTTTAAAATAATTATAAACAAGGAATAAAAAGACTTAATGCCTTCAACCATTTCTACTAAAAAATTTTAAAACTAAAGTAATAATAATTAATAAATACTAGCTAATCCAATTGATAAGGACTTGTTCATAACTTACGAGGTTGTGAGATCAAATTCTAATGATAATGTGAGGACCTTATTTGTGAATAATAAAAAAGTACCTCAATAAGCTCAATGAGTTTGAAGACATAACCTAGTCCGGTAAGCTCTCAAAACTCAATTTATTTAAACTTTTATTTATTAAAAAATTAATTTATGGGTATAATCAAATTTTTAATATTAGTTAACTTAACTATTTTCTTGGTATGTAATTATAAATATCATAATATACTCCCTCCATTTAAAAATATAAAATATTTTTTAAAGAATTAAATATTTAAAAATATAAAATATTTTTAATATTTTAATATGTAATCATTATCTTTTTTTAAAAAAATACCTCTATTAATGAATGATTTTATATTTATTATAACGTATTTAATAAAAATAAATATAAAAAAATTAATTTAAAAATAAATAATTAATTTATTGAGAAATAAAATTAAATTAAAAATATTTTATATTTTTTAATGGAAGAGTAAATTTATGTGATTTTATTTTCTTATGAATAATATAATATTAAACTTGTTTCACGTGCGCACACGAGAGCGGAGTGCAGAGGAAGGGGCATGAAAGGCTAAGGTGGAGAGCTGTGGGGCGGCAGGCGAACCCTGCCAAGCGATGCCTGACACTGGCTAGCATCTTGTTTTTCTTTTTCTTTTTTGCTTAATTGAAGCATGGTCCCTCCTCTAAAATTACAAAAGGTTTTTAATCAAATCTTAATTTTTATTTATCTTTAAATTAATTTTATTTTTTTTATATTTATTAATAGAGTATTTTATCTTAAAATAAATATAAACTAATTTATTTAATAGAGACACTTTAAAAAAGATAATAATTACACACTGAAAGGTTAAAAAATTACTTTCAGATTTTTTTAAATTCAACCCATTAAAAATTACTTCCATTCAAGTTCTGTATTACCAGATTTTATTTTTTTAAAAATGGAATCTCCCTGTGATACAAACTGAATTTTAAATTTATAATATATGGAAAAATATTTTTAAATGTATATTCTCTCCATTAAAAAATATAAGGCATTTTTAAAGAGTTAAATGTTCATAAATATAAGACATTTTTAATCTTTTGTGACGTAATCATTACTTTTTTTAAAAATATCCCTATTAATAAATAATTTTATATTTATTATAAAGTGTTTAATAGAGATAAATGTGAAAAGATAGGATTAGTTTAAAAGTAGATAATTATTTTATTAAGAGATGAGATTTAGTTAAAAATAATATTTTTAAATAAAAGGAGTAGCATTTGGATAAACAATTTTTGTTAGTAATGTTGTAGTCAAATTGCCTTTTTACTATTCGTATCTCTGTTACTTTTGCCATTCCTGTGTTCTCTGTGGTTTTCTCCACACTTTTTGCCGAGGCCTTGCTGTACTGTAATGTGTGATTTTCATTCTCCTTCGGATAATGTGAAAGATATCAGCTTACCACACCAAAGAAAAAGAGACATCAGTTTTTAGGCTTTAGACAAATTTATGAAATACATTTTAAAAAGCGAAAAGGACAAGAAGGTCCTCAAAAGGTTACCATAAGTGTCCACATTTTTCTCTATTTGCATTTTAAAAACATGCTCAAGCAACCACCAAAAAAAAAAAAAGCAAAAAGAAGAAGAACAGGTACAGTGGCTGTCCTTTGCATAATATGAATCAAGGAGCCTCTGAATTCCGAAGGGAGTGATGTAAACTTTAAAATGTTTTGGGTTACCATGACTGGTTACTGACAGGTACGAAACGTACGAACAGAACCGCAGTTTTGGACTTGTTGGATCCTGGACCTCAGGTAATGTAGGAAGGTTAAAGTTCCCGTTATAATTTTTTTTCACCAATTTCATTAATATTAATATAAAAATATAAAAAAGTGTAAAATTTTAAATATATTTTCATATAATAAATTTAAAAAGTAATGTTATATTATTTTTTATTCATAAAGAATAATTTTAAAAATTTATTTTAAATATCACTTAAAAAAAATATCATGACTTATGAATAAAACATAATAAATCTTTTAAAATGTACTTTATAAAAGGTGTAAGAGGAAATACTAGTCATTGTATATAAATAATTAATTAAGTTGAAATGAATTTTCACGGCTTATCTCTATTCTGAAAAAAAAAAAAAAAAACAGAGAGAGACGGCTTGAGACGGCGCGGAGTTTTCAAGATGCTCCCCCAGCCTTTGTTTGGAATTGAGAGGTGGGGATCAATTCATTGAAGGGGCCACGCTCTTAATTAATGAATTGTGCTTACCGTTACTATTTGAGCGACCTTCACGTTAACGGGCGCGCTTCCAAGCCTTGTAGACGGGGTCGGCCATGAATTCTGAGATAGTGGGCTTAATATTCGGCCCAATTGTTATCTTCATTAGTGGAGTCTAGCAAAAACTGGATGATGGATATGTGTTTGCTGGGTTCTACACTCCAACAGTCTAGCTTCTCTAACCAACCACACTGAACAAATAAATGAACAATTGAGTGATTTTTCGATGTGCATCAGCACCTAGGCCATAGAAAATGGGCCCAAAGGAAATGAAATCACTATCCTTATTTTTAAAAAATGTTAATTGTAATATCCTAGGGTTTAATTCACAAGTTAAATTAATTAATCATAGTTAATTATGTAAAAGTGAGTGTGAATTATCTTAAAGATGGTCAGAAATGATTCATGAACCTGTTAAATTTATTCGCAACCTTTGGATCTAGGCTGGAAGTGTTTTGAGCCACTTGAGCCCAAATTAAAGAACAAAATTTAGGCTTAGCCATTTTGTGCTTTTTGTCCTAGTGAATGCAGCAAGTGCCACAATGGATGGTCAAAATTTTAAAAATACCAAATCGCTTACACAATATGAAATAGAAGAAAAGAGGGTGGGGGATGTTGAACTCAAAAATTACTCTATTAGGGCTTTGATCTTCAACCATTTGGGAGGGTGGTCTATACCTTCCTCTTCTTTTGCCTTCCATTTTAGCAAGGATTTTAGTTAGAATTTGCCATGGGAGATGAATTTTTGAATCTAAAGGCTATTAGTCCTAACTCAGTAGTCCAAATGAAATTAACAAAAGTTGTTTAAGCTTTCTATATCTAAATTAGACATTTTTATAAGGTTGTGAGCTTGAGTTTAGGATTTTGGACAAAACCTAGGCACTTTAAGGAAGAGTTTGGGTTGTTAGGCGTTATATTGGTGGCTGTTTAAGTTAATGGGAGTTAAATGAAGTTAATGAAAGTTAATAAATTCATTAAATGTGAGATTATGCTTGTAGTTAGGAAGTTTGATTGTTAAAGTGTAAAATTTAGAAGTTGAAAGTGGTAATTTTGGTAATTGTTAGTTATGGTTGTTATTAATAATGGTAGACTAACCTTGTAAAGCATCAAAGAGCTCAAATTTAGCTCGAAAACTAGTGGTATTATGGGGCGACCTTTGAATTCTCAAAGGTTTACGATTATGAAAAATTTATTGTGTTATTTTTCTTGTTAATTTAATCGTAGGTGTTTGTAAATTTTAAAATTATATTTGTATATCTATATATATATATATATATTGTTTCTGTTTTGAAAGTCATGCAAGTGTGGCTTTGTATATTGATGAAACATTAAACTTTGAAATGACAAATAGTTGATAAATGATTATTTGAATTCCTTGAAATTTTAGAAAGATCTTGATGAATATGAATATGATAGCATTGAGATATGCTACATGTTAATTAGCATACGATGTGTTGGTATGAACATAATGATAGTGAGAGTTTGCCTTAGTAGAAAATAGTAATTTCCACATGGATCATGCTAACACCGTGAGATCTTGGTGTTTGATTCAATACTTTATCCTCAAATCCCACCTAGTGAAGGTGATAATAGAGTTTATGCTTAAATCCCAGCTAGCGAAGTAGGTAATAAAACTTTATGATACCTCTATGTTGGAAAAGGGAGAATCCATGGTCTGAGAACAAGTATGGATCCTTGGCCAAGTCATCTCTCATGATTGGAGAGTTTGGATTAATCTCATTACATGTGTCTAGCTCTAAAATATTTTGTAGTCCATGAAATCAGTTAATAGTGATGGAGGATAAGAGAAGACTAATGATCATGTCTTGCTTTGTAAAATGTGATTCATGATGTTATGTTGCTTTATAATCACCCACTTTGCATGCATGTGGCTATTTGACTTGCATGTGCACATTTAGACTTCCTTGGTTATTGAGTATTGTACTCACCTCTTATTTAATCTTTTACAGGCATTAGCTCCAATCAAGACAAAGGAAAGGCACCTAGGGATTAGAAACTTGATTTCCTATTATTAACCCTCACATTTCTTTTGGTTTATGTGTATTTGGTATGATATTACCAATTAGGACAATTATTTTGAATAATTGCACCATTACATGTACTTATGGTTGATTATTTGTATTTTATGCCCTAGTTAAGGGCGTATGAGCTATTAATGTTTATTTAGGGTTAAGATACTGATACAGGTATACCTATAGTAAATTTGGTCATTGTAAATTATTATTTTGGAGATTACTTGTTAATTACGTCCCCTAATTATTTTTGGAGATTATGGGGTTGATAGTTGACATTGAGACATATGTGTTATTAGATTGCTGTGACATGTTACGCATGTTGTCTGAGTTTGTTGTGTTTGGTTTGAGTGGTAATATGAGCTTTTAGCACTTTGATTTAATTTTGGACACCTTAGAAGCTTAAAATTATGAAAATGGTGTGGTTTTGGTTCCAGGTATTTAATTTTTTGATATAATATAATTTGAAAATGAAATCAATGCCACTAGTTAGTTTGTTGAATAAGCTTTTTATAGATATCTAAGTTACCTCAATCAGATATTGGGTGGAGAGCAGTGCCACTAGCTAGTTTTTTGAAACCAATGTTGTTAGGTAGTTTTTTAGATGTTTTCTTGCAAATTATGCCCTCACTTTATCATACTATTTTTTTTTGGCCAACCTTACTTTATCATACCCTACTCAAGTAATTAATGAGGGTGTTTTGAATAAGTTAAATGTTATATTTATTATAAATGATGTAAATTTCTTTTAGAAAGACAAGATTTTAACCAATTTTTTGAAATTATAAAGTGGATTATTGATAGAGCTAGGAAATGGGCGAGATTGGGCTCATACTTGATAATCTTAAAATCAATCATTTTATAAAGCCAAATCACTATTCAACTAACTTGTGGTCAAGCTTGTAAACCCATTTTTATTATTTTTAATTTTTTAAAAAATTGTTTAATTTTTAAAAATTTAACTTTTTTTATTTCATTGCTAAATGTCTTAGAAGATCTGAGAGCATTACCATCTCCCATTTAGATTAATTTAAACCCCCATCATGTGAAATTGTTATTACTAATGACAGTCTCATAAGTACTTTAAGGATGTCTTTGAAATATTTATTTAACACGACTGCTTATGCTAAGACTCAAGCACAAAATCTCATAATAAGCTAATCAATTCTCTCGACTAGTTGAATTAACATCATTTGGTTTAAAAATTTAATTTTTACATTACAACAATTCATATTCTTTTTCTAAAATATAAATTATAGTTTTTAAAAATTTAAAATAAATACTATAAATTACAACGTTAAAGTATAAATATGTATTCTAATATCTAAATTTAATTTTAGAATTAAAAATATGTTATTTTTTTTAGTGTAAAACAAAAATGTACTTCAAGGGCTGCTTGAATCAAACTTGTTTTTACATGACCTAAACGAGCCAGGTTTAGAAACAGGGGTAGAGCCAGAAATTTTAATTAGTGAGGTCGAGATGACAAAGTATATATGCTAATTAAAGAAAAGTTCAATATATATATATCACCAGCAAAACATAAAATATTTCAATGTATATATTCATATTTTATAAATATATAAGGGAGAATTGCGTTAAAATCTCATACAAAAAAATTAATTACCATGAAGTTTATTAAAACTAAACTAAGGTCATTAATAACACAAATAATTAATTTCTCTATGTGGAACTCGTATGTAATTTTTTCAATATGTAAAAAATATAAATATGCATTATCATTTTTTAAAAAATTTCTCCTTATGGGGTTAAGATAATCAATTATCATGTCCATGATAGACTTTTCAACAATTTTCTTCTCAATATAAACCATAATTAAATTGGTGAAAAATTCAACTTTTTTTTTTTAGCATTGAATGATTTGAATGTGTATTTAAGATATAAAGTTATGCTTGACCTAAGATATCTATTACTTGCTATTGAGTTTACTATTTAATTATTTTCATCGATAATCTATGACAATAATAAATATATGAATGCAATAGTAATACTCAACTATCATATAATCTCTATATCTATAAAATTAAATTATATAAGAGTAAAAATATTCACATCATAAATTTCAATAGCTTAGTTATAAAAAAAAGAAGTAAATTTTTTTTTGAAGAACACATTAATCATAATCTCTAACTTTTGAATAAGTAATTTTATGGTAGATATCATGTACATAACATTCAATATATATATATTAAAATTTTTGTTGCAATACTTAATAAATTTTGTCAGTAATTCTCATAATCTCTTTTATCAAATATAAAATAAAAACAGAATCAAATGACATTAATTATTGTAGAGCATATGTAGCATCATGTTGTTGGAAATGACAACTATTGAAAGACTATATATAGAATTTAAATAAAAACTCTATCTAGTGTCTCCATGCTTTTGTAATATGTTAACTTAGGGGTGGAAGATATATAACCTCTATATTTTATTAATAAAAAATTAAAAAGTTAGGAAAGCCATGGCCACCCCTAATCCCTTGTCCCCCCACCTCTACTCTTGTTTAGAAGCTTGATTACACTAAAATTTCTTAATTTTTATGTTTGAATGAAAAAAAAGTTTAAATGAGTAGCTTGTTAAACACAAGTTGTATTTTGACTCTAGTTATTGAGAAGGCAATATGGAGTAAACGAGAATGGCAAATAGGTCGGGTGAAAGTTATTGATTGAAGACATTGATAGGTTGCAATTTTAGAGGTACATAATATTCTTTCATTTTAAATTATAAAATATTTTTAAATAAAATCACATATACTAATACATTTTATTAAATATATTTTATAATCTTACTTTTTCAAAACGAAAATATAAATTTTAAAAAATATCTTTCATTTAATATTTTATTTGTGAGAGAATATTAAAGAGAAAGAGTATATAGGAAAGATAAAAACATTATTAATAAATTTTTATTTTTTTTAAAATGTCTTCTACTTTGAGATGCTGAATATTTTATAAAAATGTCTTGTAATTTGAGATTGAGAGAGGAACTTATAACTAATTATTAGTAGAATCAACCGCTTTGACTCTGCCACATCATAATTCCGCAAATTACCTTTTCACTAACAGTCCGCTGATGGGTTAATTGATCACAGGACTCCATCCTCAAGGGTCAAGACAGCCGCTCCATGCATCCGCGACAACATAATTGTCATCCTTTTCTTTTTAAAAGAATATTTATAACCAAGTAGTAAATAAAGAAGTTGATTGTTTGTTTACTTGATTTACATGTCAAACTTGTATATTTCCATGTTAAATTCCAGTATTTACATACAAGCAAATGAAAGTTATAAGTAATTAATTTCTTTATATGGTTCTATGTGTAATTTTTCTTTTCTTTTTGTGAATTGTACATTAATCATATACTTTATCAGTCACTTTTAATTGAATTACGTTTTCTTTTTGGTGAATTGTACATTAATCATATACTTTATCAGTCACTTTTAATTGAATTACGTTTGTCTTTCATAAATTAGTCGATCACCTTTAAAATTATACGCTCTTTTCATATTCATATTTTGTTTTTGGTTTTGTTATTAATTAGTTATTTATTCCAGACCAGCAGATGCTTAGGGGACCATCGGTTACGGAGATGGCCGTAAAACAGCGGTGCAGTCTTGCCCGATATGAAACATGCACCTGTCTCCCTGCTTTCACACGTCAGGATTGTTAATCATGTTTACTTTAATAGTCATTCTTGAGAATGTTGGCAAAAAAAAAAAAAAAAACTTAAGAATTACTGATAAATAACTGGATGGATGGATTTGGGAGTTTCTCCATATCAATAATCAGCAATACTTATTTTGTTTTGAAGTCATGAATTTAACTTATTGTAAACTTAAAAAACTAAAACTAGTGGTTAAAAATACACGTCTACACATATTGTATATATGAATACTAATAAACAACATTTTAACTCGGCCAAGGTGTACGCATTCCTGATTCCTTTTTTAAAGAAGGCAACATGATGCAATATAACGACTACTACTTGCCTCTGTTCAGGACATCCTGTAAATTAATTTGATTTTTAACTAAATAAAAATAAGATTAATAAAATTGAAATGTCCCTTAAAGGATATTGCCAACGGTAGAACACGGTGACAGAAGACGGCGGAACAATGGCTACAGACGGTGGTCAGTGACAGTGGCATGTGGTGGGCGTATAGCAATGGTGGAGGAAGGGGATAAAATGACACTTTAGTCATTTCGTGAGAATTGCTTGACCTAATTATTTTCTATTTCAGTTTCAGATGTAAAGAGGATTAAAAAACCTTGATGCAATAAAGTTTTACATTGCAAAGCTGATTACTGTTAAATAAAAGCATGATCAAAGCTGTTAAATTGGGTAATGCAAAAACTTTACTATTATATTACTTTCTTTGGTTGGGTGGTACTTACTATTGCGCCACCTTTTCACTCCGTCACGCTGGTTTTATTTGCGAACAGTTTGATGACAAATTAACTGACAACCCAACTTTGTAACGAGAGAAATTAATCGTTATTAATTGTGATATTGATTAATATATTTCTATTATTGATTGTTTTCCAAATGTTGATAACTCTATTGAAACATTATTATCAATTAATCTGCTGCCACTAAAATATTGTCAAGCATTTCAGTATTTATTCAGGGAAAAATTAATGGTTTTTAGTTTTCATCAATTGTAAATTAGGTTCCTATATTTTATTTTATTTTAATAAATTATTTATAATTTGATTAATTAAATATATCAATCCTTGAAAGTTAAAATTATTAACGATTAATTAACTTTTTCAAAACAAAAACAGATATAAAAATTGATTTAATATATTGAACTGAAAAGGGAAAAAAATAAAATTTAATTTAATATGATATACACATTTTCCTTAGTATTTTATAAAAATAATTTAATATATAGAAATGTTTAGAAAACATAACTTAATTATATAGATTTTGAATTATAAAAAATTTGTAATTAATTTTAAAATTATATAATTCTTTGATAAAAAATAAACTTCATAATTTTATTTTTTTTAAAAAAATCAAGGATTATAATTTCTAAGGATTAATATATTTAATTAATCAAACTATAAATATTTGATTAAAGCAAAATTAACTACAGAGACTTAATTTATTGAGAAAAACTATAAGTCTTTGTAAATTAATTTTTTCTTTATTTAATTATCATCATATTCTTTAAATTTTATCCGAATAGTGTACTTCATCGTAAATACTTTCCACAACTAGCAGCCATAATATATTAGAAATCAGGTTACTTTATGTAAATAACAGTTAATGCAGCTTATAAATAAAACTTTTTTTTTTAATAAAAGCAAACACCCACCCACCCACTATACATTATTATTGATGATATCAATATCTTTCTATCCATTCATCGATGAACAATTTATATAAAAAAATACTCATGCTATTTATAAGATAAATGCACCATCTGTCAGGGTCGACGTAAGACACTGTGTGTGTGTGTGTGTGTGTGTGTGTGTGTGTATCACGCATATTAAAAAGGATTATTTTATTTTTAAATCTCATGAAAAGTTATGCGAGTGATTAAGTGAAGGACTTTGTCCAGATAAGTAGATAACCACTAGCCAAGTGGCCGAAAAAGAAAACGAGAAGAAGTAATTATTAACATGAATACACAGTAAATTGAAAGACATCCTCATTAGATTTGGGTCAATTCCTGGGTAAGGCATGGGATTTGAACTCTGAAGAATGGAACTTTTGCGAAAATATTATGATTATTGTAAAAAGCAGTCTTGAAAAATAAAAGGATCACATCGACAACGAATTTTAACCCCATATAGATTCAGGCAGCGAGGGGTGAACCAAAAACCAAACACCAAAGGAGGGAGAACTGTTTGTTAAACCAGCATACATAAATATTGCGCCGAATAGTTTCAAAAATAAATACTACTATCATGCAAGATAATTGAAAAATGTGACAATAATATCTGAATATATTACTCTCCCGATCTCAAATTTTAAAATATCTTTAAATAAAATTATGTAATAAAATTTATTAAATACACTTTATAATTTTATTTTTTTAAATGTGAAGTTATAAAAATATCTTTTATTTAATATTTTTTATAAAAAATATTAAAAAGAGAGAATATAATAGAAATAAATAATATTAAAAATATATCATTAATAAAATTTTATTTTTATTAAAATGTGTTATATTTTAAAATGTTAAATTTTTTAATAAAAATATTTTATAATTTGAAGTGGAGGAGTATTATTTTTTAAATCAAATGATATAATGATCACTTGGAGTTTTATCTTTCAGTATATTCATAATATATATATATATATACGCACATTGATAACTTGATTTAATTAAGAATTAGAGTGTTTAAAAAAAATTGTAAATAGTCACGTGGGACTAACAATCTGAAAGCAGCGGATCAACTGTTATTAATCCAAGAGACACAGCCATTGCGATTTCCCAGAATGTGAAGAGGAGAGAACCCAGTGGCCTGGTTTAACCCCTCAGGCCCTCACCGTCGTCGTAGTCCGGCTTTATCATGGGCGTGACCTCGACGGTGATCCAAACCCTCATCTTCTACCTCTCCGAGCACCCCTCCATTGTCGGCTTCCGTTGGAGCCCCGCCCAATCCTGGGGCTCCACCTGGCTCTTCCTCTTCTCCTCCATCGCCTCCTTCATCCTTCTCTCCCTCTTCCTCCACCTCTTCTTGCCTCTCTTCCTCCGCCCCGGCCGTCCCTTCCCTCTCGGTCCCCTCCCCGCCCTTCACAGCCTTCTAATGTCCCTCATCTCCGTCACTATTTTCGCCGGAATTTTCCTCTCCGCTGCTGCCGAGATCCGAGACACCCGCTGGTTCTGGCGCCGCTCTAAGACGCCCTTCCAATGGCTTCTCTGCTTCCCTCTGGGCACCCGACCCTCGGGTCGGGTTTTCTTCTGGTCATACGTCTACTATCTCTCCCGTTTCTTGCATATGGGGAGGATCATCTTCTGCATCCTACGACGTCGTAAGTTGGCTTTCTTCCAGCTGTTCAACCACTCCATCTCCACGTTCATGTCCTTCCTGTGGCTGGAGTTTTCGCAATCCTTTCAAGTCCTGGCGATTCTGTTCGCTACTCTGGTTTATTCGTTGGTGTACGGTTACCGATTCTGGACGGCCGTTGGGCTTCGCAGCGCCTGCTTCCCCTTCGTGCTCAATTGCCAAATTGTGCTGCTGGGTTGCAACTTGATCTCCCACGTCGGGGTGTTTCTGCTTCACTTCTACAAAGGAGGCTGCAACGGAATCGGCGCCTGGATCCTCAATTCGGTGCTGAATTGTGCTGTTCTGTTGCTGTTCCTCAACTTCTATGTGAGAATGTACCTGGGCAAAAGGGCGAAGATCGATCTTGTTGGCAGGATTCAATCCGAGCCCGAATCCACCTCTGTTTTGAGTGTAGGCGCAGGGAGAGGAGTGGAGGTGCCGAAATTGAAAGTCCGTTAGAGGATTGAGGCTAGGTCGGCGAACCTCTTGTGCAGCCTGCAGTGTTCGCGATTTTCTACACTTTCTTCTTTTTGTATAAACTATAAAGCAGGAATACATAATAACTATAATCGATTTAAGCACAAATCTTACTACGACACAAACGCCAACTTAGAATTTCTTTTTCTCACCGGTCGAGCTTCTCAAGATAAATTTCTGGAGCATACAAAATCATTCGATACTTTCGGTCTACTCGTTAACAATGGAGCCGCGAAACTTCAACTTTCAATCATTAAGGTGGTTGGCGCTAGCAGGTAGCGGTATGCTCTAACCCTACAACTTTCAATGGCAATTGGAGCAAGTTCCCTTCTGATCTAGAAAAGATGAAGTGATGCAATTCAAAATTGTTCTGTCATTTTCTTATACTGGATTTCATATATTGTGCAGGTGTCCACCACTAGCCAGAGTATTATTTCCTCGCATTGTGAAAGCTTTACCTTCAAACTTCAACCAACCTAAACCTATATTGTCATTAAAAAAGGATTTGCATTATTAGTGATGCTTACTATTTAAATACTGTCTTTTTTAATGTTCTATGCACCGCAGCGAGAATAAATTGTAGCTGATTGTTGATGAAGAAACCAGTGGTTGGTTGCTTCTGGCTGGTAGAGGATGTTTGGTTGAGCTGTGGAGGATCTTAGTTAATTCGAAGACGAATATGCCTTTGACGATTCACTGCTCATTCCAGAGGTTGGGGAATAAAAAGAAGGAAGATTATACAAATAAATTTTGGATGCTTTGCATTATTAAAAAAAAATTGAGGATAAAAAATTTGCACTGTTGACGGCTTCTTGCGACTTTGTAGTGCCTGTACACATCTATAGTTGATTGCTGGTAGTCATCGTCAAATAAGGTGGGGACGTGTGAGTTCAAACATGTGATAGTATGCACGCTTTTGAATGATCCATCACACAAATACTGACAAGGCCGTCATCACCAACTTGACAATGCAGCTGGTGCGTGAGATCCACTCTGCAATCTCTTCCCAGGATCAATAGGTAAAGGTTTTATCTTTTTAGCAAATCTGAAGTTTCGATCAACAAATTCACAGGCATTGCCCTGATACTAAACCTGGCAATTGTCGGCCAAAACACCCGGCAGAGTGACAGTTAAGCTCAAGACCGAAAAGAAAAAGCTGATATTTTAAGCTGCCTTTGGGAAGAAAACGTCAGTAACAGGAATCATGCGCTGATCGGCGTATGAGTTGAGCTTCTTTTCACAACCCATCAAGATAGGAAACGAGTCATGATCTGTAAAATGGCCATCAAGCCTATATCTATCACATTAAGTTAGAGCCCGTACGCCCAAAAGCAACTTGTCGTCTTGGATTTTGTTTTTGAACAAATGCATAAAAACCGAGAAACACAATTTATAAGCATTGATCGGCTGGTTTAAATTTTATTTTTATTCTTAAATATCAAATTTTAAAATATAAAATAGAAATGATTTTTTATTATCGATTCAAGGAAAATGAGACTTAACTCAAATTGAAAGAGACAACCGAAGAATAACATTATCCCGCCCGCCGAATTGCTCTGCAATGTTTTCATATGACATCGCTGAGCCAGGGGATGGGTCATGAGTGACATGAGGCTGTTTAAAATTATTTTTATTTTACTATTTGAGAATTGATATTTTAGAGAACATATTTTAAAAATAAAAAAATAAAAATGAGTATTTTTTTTACTCTTTCTCATTTTTTTTAAAAAAATTAAAACTCTTAAAATATATTTTTATCTTTTTATTTTTTAGAACAATATTTTGCTTTTTATTCTTTAACGTATTTTTAGAAAACATGTTACTAAATAATTTTTTTCAAGACAGAAAAATATTCTTAAGATAAGTTGCCTAACAAGTCCTTGATTGCCTCCTCCCATTAAAATCACAAAAGATTGCGCTCCTATGCTCTTACCTCTTCCTGTTTGGTTCAATTCCTCTCCTTTGGACAGATGCAATGCAATGTAATGAGATACAATGTAATTTTAATATTATTTTAGAATGGAAAGATAGTAATCATGTGCAAAGAAGGTTACCATCATTTTGTTAATGATTTGTAATGGTAATTATCATGAGTTCACATCAAAAGCTAACCATTCTCCTAATGGTAATGCAATATTGATTATAATTGGAGATGTGCAATGGCATTAAACCAAATGAGTCCAAAGAGACAAGCAAAGCGTGCTCCTCATGAATTTGGATTATCTAAATTTCTCATTTGAGAATCACACACATAAATAGTGTCATCTTGTTCTCATTTTTTTAATTTTTTTTATTTAACAGATTAAAAATTAAAAAAAAATAATTTTATTGTCCTTTTTTTAAAACGGATAATTTATTATTTAAAAATTATAAAGCAAAAACTTTAAGTTTGGATCCTCTCCATTAAATTTGAACTGTTCAAATTTCATCACAACATCATAGGCCTTGCAAGCATGAATAGAGTCGGGAATAAGAGGATCAGGTTTGAAAGTTCTATTTAAATAAGGGTTAATACTTGAAAAATAAAATTTTTTTAAGGTAATCGAGCTTCTAAATCTAACTTTGATAAACCCAGAAAAAAGCGACCCTCCAAGCTTTATTATATTTTTTTTCTCTTTTATCTTAGAATGCACCGTATGACAAATGAGAAAAAAAACCCTAAGCATTTGACCATTCTAAATTCTCTAGCTCTCTTTATCTCTCAACTCAATCTCTCCCTCTCCTTTCCTTTAGCTATGTCACCTCTCCTTATTGCCACTCTACTTATCCTGTAGCTCTCTCTATTTCTCAACTCACCTCTCCCTCTCATCTCTTGACTTAGGGTCTCTCAACTTGGTGCCTCTTTCTTGGTGTTCAATTGCTCTGACTTTTTGGCTCTTTTGTTCTTAAATAATTCCTCTCCGACATAAACCCTTTTTCAAGCCATGGATATCCAAAATTTCAATTTGATGTTGCTTTTAAGATTTCAATTTGATTTAAAAATTATAATTCCTCATCTTATTCTAAGGATTATATCGACATGTGTCATATATCTTATTTCTGGAACTTCATTGTGAATTCTAATGACATCAACTATCATGTATTTAGATTTTTGAATCTTTTGTTTATTTTCTAAATGATATGAGACCTTGATTTAATTTTTGTTGAATTTTAGAGTTAAATTATAATATCTAATAGTATGATGTTGAATTAAATTATTTTATAAAAAATAACATTAAATTATAATATTATTTTTAATTTTTTTAAATCAAGCTTTTGACCAAGCCCACCCATTTTTTATTCCTAAGCGTGAATGGTGCTATTTATCGGCATTTTTTTTAATGGTTGAATCACCCTAAAATTGAATGATGGCTGATGTTTTCCAATGTAAATTTTGTCCTAAAATTGGGCATGAGAGAGTTGTTAAGTTGACAAAATCCAATGTACTATTTTTTTTTTCATTCATTAGTATCCTCATTCCTTTTTTTATTTTACATCACGTGTATTATTTATAATTATAAATAAAAAATTGTTTAAATTTAAAAATAATAATCATTAGCTTTCAAAATACTAAATTAATGACAGTTAAATTTCTGACAAAATTTTATACTAAACTCAATTGCAAAAAAAAAAAAAATATAGATGTGGCATCCATGATTTAAAAAAAGGATAAATTGCTAATAAAGACTTCACCACATATTAATTTGCTCAGAAGGACTTAGGAGAAATTCTAATTTGAGGTCTTTTCACTGGCATTAATTCAAAATTCCAAATAACCAGATTGTCTTAACCAAATCTTCTCCACTCTCTTCTCCAATGCCCGTTGTGATCTTCAACGGCAACTTCTACTTGTTCATCAAGGTGCCATGTTTGACTTCTTCTTCTATTGGACTAAACGATTCTCCTCCTCCCCCTTCACTTCGGTTTGCTTAGCCTCAATCCACTTATCATTCTTCTATTTTTTTTCAAGCTCACAACCCTACTTTGCTTTCCTCACTGCCACTGCCATTTTGATTACAATTTTCCACAAAGACAATGAAAGGAGTGAAGAATGTTCAAACCCTATAGATTTTTCTACTCCTTGCTATGAGATTGAGTTTTTTGATCTAGCCCCGCGTCTTCTCTTCTCTACACCGCCACCACCCACCATTTCGCTCAATCCATATGCTTACTTCACTTTTTCATTTTCAAGCAAAAAAAAAAAAAAACTAAATGGTAAACAAGTTTTGATCCCCAGCTTTGAGTGTTTGAAATCTATAAGATTTGGACCGACTTTTTGCTATGTTCTTAAAAGTTGTCTTCTATAAATTTGAAGTTGCTTAGTCATTTGTCTAGATTTCACTTTATATTCCCTTTGTTATCTTTGTTTCTTTTGACCCTTGTTATTGAATCATCATTGTAATATCAGTTTGTGCTTTGTAGGGGACAAAAACATAATTAAATTTGAGGGAGACCGCAACTTTCCCCGTCCACAATTTTACTTTGATTCCAAGTGGTTGAATTTGTAGGCCTAAGTGGTAGTGTGTTCATCTCCTGAATTTTCAGACAGCAACAATATGATAAGAAAAGACAAAGAGATATATTATTAAAGAATGCATTCTTGTAATTTCACCCCTCCTGTATTTATCTGTAAATGAGCAAATATGGCTAGGGGTGCGCAAAATCTAATCAAAATCGAAAATCGAATCGAATCAAATTGAATTTTGTCTATTTGATTTGATTTATTTAATTTTTCGGTTTGATTTACTTTTTTTTAACGCAAATTTTGATTGATCGATTCGATTCGGTTTAAAAATTCTTCAACCAAATAAATTGAACTAATCAAATTATATATATATTTTTTTCTTTAATATTTTTAAAAATGTGAATAAATTTTTATCTAGGTGAATAAGAAATATCTTTCTACCACTTACAGTAGTAGTATTTTTTTTTGTTTAATGTGATATTCTAATTTTTTTATTTTTATAATTTAGTTTTTAATGTAATAGTACTGAGTTTTATTAATTTTCTCATGAATCATGGTATAAGATTGCTATTTTTTTATTGGGCCTTCAACGTCAAGGAAAAAATTGAATAGAAAAATATATAAACAATTAAACTCTATAGACCAAAATCAAAGCCTATGAATTGAATAAATTGTCGAATCAAACCATTATAATTTAATTTGGTTTTAATTTAGTTTGATCATGTACTTCAATTCGATTTTATCTAAATTTTTTATATAATTTGATTGATCGATTTTAAAGAAATTGGAACCGAATTGACCAAACCTACTGAATGCTCATCCCTAAATATGGCTTACGTTTGGCTCTCAAATTGATCACTTTCTTGCTCAATTACAAATCCAGGCAGTTAGAGTATAGGTTAGGATTCTTATATTTATTATATACTTTCTGCAAATGTATGTAGTTGGTGTCGAAATTGTATAAAAGATAACATTATTAGATGTAATTTGTTGCTTTGTGATTTATAAGATGTATAAAAGAGAATATTTATGATTACTGGTCTTCACTAAGTTGCAAGGGATCCCATTGAAGAAGATTATCCAATTAAAGCCAAAGAATAACTTGTTGGAGAGAAATCTAAAGGCTTTAAAGAATGAACACTACCTTACTTATGTATTATCTTGCTGCAATGTAATTATCATGTATCATCTTATATTTATTATGTAGTTGTAATGTAATTATGTTGTCAAGAGATGTAAGAACATATTATTGTTTAATAATAAATGGATTCGTTGGTGTTCAATCATTTTTGTTCATGCTTTAAATTAGTGATTAAAATTTACATATAACAATAGTTATCATTGGTGTTCTCTTGAAAGATTTCAAAAATTTTCAAAATTTTTATTTGCATTTTTAGAACATCAATTTTCATATTAGATGGTAACTTATGTTTTGTTTTGATGTTTTGAGAGTTGAAACTAATAAATTGTAATTGTTGCAAAATCCATATAAGATGTAAAAGCCTATGTTAATTCAATTTATATAAACTTATTTATCAATTTGTAGCGTGTATTTCTCTCTAATATTTTTCTATGCTTAATCTTTTAGAATAGTTATAGGTGTTTTTATCAAAAAAGAGAAAATTTTAAATATAATCATTTGTGTTTTCATGAAAAAAGAGAAAATTTTTAGAATAATCATTTATGTTTTCAAAATATTCGTAAATATTTTTATAAAATATGAGTAAATTTTTAAAATAACTATTTTTTAAAAGATGATCATTTTTCAGTGAAGATGCCTGTATATAAGAGAAGACAAATTGCATACCCTTGCTATTTTATATAATCATAAGAAAATGGACCTGTTAAAAAGATTCACTATATATGATGACAGATTGCTTGTATATATGGAAGACTTGTGTACATAAACGGGGCCTACTATATCAGAGAAAGATTTCTTGCTTATGCATGGTCACTTTTTGTTCGTTGGAAGATAATTGCATTTCATTAAAAATGCTCGTATATAAAAAAAACCATTTGCATATCCTTCATGTCATATTCACCCATATGTTATTATGCGAGTCTGATTTAACGCAAGATAAGAACCAACTTTCAAAAACTTAGCCAAGTCATTATTAGCAAATAAAATCTGGTAAGGCTTTTTGAAGCAGTTAAAAAATGGATATTAAAAATAATAAGTGTGGGACTATAATTAAATTAGTAAAATTTATTTACATGGGTAAAAATATTTGTTATATAAATTCTCAGTTGTTGATATTAAAAATTTAGACAATGCTAAAAAAATAAGAAGATTATTATATTTTGAAAAATCATGTAGAATTTATAGTAAAAATTGATAGTAGATGTAAGATTTTTATTAAAAAATAATAGGCGTTAGATATGCAATAAAATTATGAATTTTACTTAGACAAAATATGAAAATTAATTTACTCAAAAAAATACAAATTAAATTAATTTACTGAAAATAATATATTATAAATAAAATAATTTTTTGCTTTTAATTTTATGTATGAGATTATAAATTGTAGGATAAAATATAAAGTCAAGTGACAAATTATAAAATAAAATATTTTATTTTTTATATTTAAATTTTAACTATGTGGGGATAGCAAACTTCTTGGAATAATAAATTATTCTTTGTATTTTAAAACATATAGAGTAACAAATTTTATAAGCCATTTGTGTAAAACAATATGTTGTTACCAAAAACATAAAATGGTTTTTTGTATATATTTTTTATATAGATGAGTTTTTTAAAAAAAGAAAGTTGTGTTTATAAAATAAAATTATATTTTTAAATAAAAAATTTATAAAATAAACATGTCTAAATTTAAATTTATATGGAGATAATAGAGTTTAGATAAAACAAATTAAAGTATATTTATTATTAGCACAACGTAACGAATCATAAAATAATTTGTTTGAGAATAAAACAAGTTTTTATTCATACAATCATACTTTTCAAAAGCATAAGGTAGAAAATCTATAATTCTATTATTTATTTGTAAAATTAAATTGTGCTTTGAACATGTATGAAATGAAACACATTTATGTAATTATTTGCTTCAAGTCAATTATATAATATTAATGAATTTATCTTCCATTTCATATCTACTCTTTTTTTAATCATTGTATTACTTGCAATACATGTACATATAGTTTTTTTTTTTTGGCCAAATATATACATACATATGGTTGACAAGTAGTATTATAACGTGGAAAATTTATTTGCTTAATTTTTGACCATTATAGTTATGATTTATAAATAACATTATAACATAAATTTTAGGATGATTCATTATAATACATGTTTAATTTTTTTTAAGGTGATACATGTGCCAACAATTTTTTTTAAAAGCAAGATTATATTTCAAATTGAAGTAGGTAAGAAATTTTCAAAAAAATATTGATATCTTTTATTTATATATATATATATATATATGTATGTATGTAAAAGTAGTACAATGCAAAATAGAAGATATTTTTTAAATTTAATTCTTACCTAGCAATATATTTTACATTAAGTACACTAAAATAATTTTTTAATATTAATATTAATATTTGTTTTTATTTTTTAATATTAAAATATTCTCGTGCATCGTATGATGCATAAATATAGTGAATGATAAATAACAATTTAAATTATTAGTAATAAAAATTTCTGTTGTAATCTAATAGTTACATTTGATACTTAAACATTTATTTGTAATTAATGCTATATTTGGATGGTAAGAAAATATAAGAGGAAAAAAACATAAAGAATAAGTATGAGAAAAAACAACTTTTTTTCTATTTAAATGAGGAAAAAAAAAGTTGAAAGAAGGAAAAGCGAGAGAGAAAACGAGGTGTGAAATCCAATATATTTTCTTTCCAATTTTTTTTCCATAAATGAAGAGATTTTAGGAGAAAAATGTTTATTTTGTGTTTACCCTCCTTGCATATTATTTGACACAGAAGCCTTAGCTTCATCATCTTCTATTGTTCATTATTCACCTCAATCTCTCAGTGCTCTAACTCAGGAGTCTTTGCCTTAAAAATTAGCAACCTCACATTGCTCTTTCATAGTGCTTTACTTGTCTCCATCTTCTCTGCAAACTACACATATTTTTGTAAATATGTGCCTTTCATACTTTTTATGATATTTTGTATATATAATTTATTTTTATGTGCTGGTCCAACATGCTGGCTTCCAAGTCAAACTATTTTGATGATGTTAATTTTTATATAATTTTTACTTTCAATATATTTTTATAAAGATGATTACATTAAAAACACACAAGGGTATTATAATCCCTGTGATATTTGCTCATTTTCATTCCTCCTCATTTTTTTCAATTCATCCAAACATAAATCTTTTTAATTTTTTTCTCCTCTCATTTTCTTTTTACTCAACTTTTCTTCTTATCCAAACAGGATAAAACTTCTAGATTTATATTTTTTTGGATAAATATTGTCAACTAATTTTTCAAAAAATGATTGTTAGAAACTTAATTATAATTAATTCAGAACCTAACTCTCATCCTTTCTCAAATTTAATATAGGGTAAGAAATCAAAAACATAAGCACTGTTTACCAATAGTTTAGCAGTTCTTTTAATCATATATAGGGCATAAATTATAATTCGCATCATATAACACTGTTCTTAAAAACGGGAAACTCTGCATCTGTTGTACAAAAAGCCGCACCTAATTCTAAATCAATTCAAGCATAACTTCATTGGTGAGATATCGAGAAATGGATGCTTTCTGTATACAGACTGACACCCCCCCCTTTTAGAAATGAAGGTATTTTTTGAAGAACACGTAACACTCTAATATTTTTATTAAAATAATTTTATTTTTAAAATTATTTAAACATAATATTTTTGTTCTTCCTGTTAAATTTTTTATGAAGAATGATAGAGAAGTTTAAGAGGATAAATTAATTTAAATTAGGTTACAAGTATCAAATTTTAAGAATTTACAACTCAATTTTTCAATTTTTCAATTTTATTATGATAAATTTGCAAATTTTAATAGAAAAAATAATTTTTTTATTCTTCAATCATGTTAAAATTTAAAAAATAAATTATAAATTCATCATAATACAGTTATAAAATTAAGATGTTGAATTGCGAATTTTTAAAATTTAACATTTAAAATTTAATTTAAATTAATTGATTATTTTAAAATTTTTTTATTATTATCTCAATTTTTTATCAGTTAACATTTGAGGTCGATATAAAAATTTAACAGAAAAGGTAAAATTATTTCAATAAAAATATTAAAATGCTAGATGTTTTTCAAAAAATATTTTAAAAGCAAAAATACATATTTATTTATTTATTTTGGAGGACGGGGTGCCTTTTGTTATAGTTTTAGAGTCAGTAAAATCAAAGTGCTGAGGAATATCCAGTCCAGATCAATGAGGACAAGACTTGTTGGAGAAGAGAGAAGGGTGAGATAATGAGTGAGGAGAGCAAGCAGCCGTGAGGTCATGATACCTTGCCATGTCAAAATTGCGAAGCTTCATGAGGCGCTTCTGCCTGGCGATGAATCGGCTTTTGTAGTAACCTTCAAAAGAAGGCTCTTTGGAGGTACGGAGGAAGAAGGCGTAGCCACCCATGAAGTAGATGGAGGTCACAAAAAAGCAGATTGGTTCCATCACATCCCAAGAAAGCTCCCAAAATGTGAGCCTCATGAATGCCGCTGTTTGCAGCACCAGGAAGATCAGCCCGCCCCATAGCTCCAGCCGAGCCAACCTGTCTGCCTTTTCGTCGATCACCGCCTTCTCTTTCTCCATTTCTTCAAGTTCTTTCATTGCTGGCTCCTGTGCCTCATTGGCTCCAGGAACGGGAAACAGACTTAGAACTACTTTTGCTACCTGTACCACAAAAGTTCACACAGTTTGGGTGAACTGAAACAATTCTACTTCTGTATTTGCTTTTTTGCCTGTAGGAAATATGAATCTGCAGACTTCGCTTAAATTCTAAACTTTGAACGTACTAATTTGTAACCCAAAGGAAGGTGGGAGAATAAAAATCCGTTCGTGTCTGTGAAACCATTAAACAACTTGACTCGGAACAGAGCACACGTGCTTACTTCAATAGGATAAGAAGAACGGATGAGACACCATCCATATTTAAGCAGTCTACTAAACCCTATCCTCGCGAAGGATTTTGATCATGTGAAATTTTCATTTCTCAAGTTTTCTGATGTTCTTTAGTTTTGTACCTTCTTTCCCTTCCCTTCTCTCTTAATTCAACTCACCTTTTATTAATCTTCTATGCTCCATCCCATTAATTTCAACTAGTTCCCCAAGAACCAAATCGAGAGAATCCCAACTCCAGGGTGAAAGGCCGAAATTTCCCACCAAGTCCTTGTGAGCTATCAAGATTTTTTTTTGGCCAAATGAGCTAGCATGAATTAGTATTAGGTTAGTAAGAGTACTACCCTGACCAGTGTCAACTCATGTCCAAATCCTATCTCACCAGAAATCGGTTGTGTTCTCTCTCTAAACTTAAATTGATCTGATCTGTCAACTGTTGTTTTTTGTCTCGAAAGAAACCAAATGTTAACAATAAGCTTGTGTCAGCTAATGTCAATTACGGTTTTTCTCTCAAATAAAACTAAATTTTTTCGGAGTTCATCCCAAAAGAGCAGATCATTTGGTAAAGCGAATGAATCTGTCTGAACGAGGAAAGCTGAAGGGCTTTTGCGGTCCTTCAAGAGTTCTAATTTACCATCTCAAACGTGGAACCTTCACACGTTTTAGATCTGGCGAAACAACAAAGTTTCAACTTCCTGTGGAAAAAACAAAAGAAATGATCATAAAAGTTTATCAGTTTTCGGTACTCTCCAAATAAACGGGAGAAAATTGTGTAGTGAAATGTCGTGATTTGAGAAAAAAGTGAAAACCTATCTTCGATGTTCACCAGGACCCCGTACAGAAACCCCAAAAGGACAAAGAAAATAGATAAAAGAACGAAACAGATTAACCATAAGAGAGGAGAGAAAAACAAAAGAGGGATATGGGTATGAACCTGTTCAGGCCTGAGAAAAACAAAATCTCCCAATATAACCACAGAAGCAGAATCATCAAGCATCTTGGCAACCCGCGTCGCTTGATCCCGGTCGGAATAGCATTCTTCGCATATCCGAAGAAACTCTGGATAGTGAATGCAGCTATTTTGGACGCTCCTCAGCCTCAACCTGACCAATTCCAGCTGCGCCACCTTGATCAATTTTCTCGCATTCTCCGCTGTCACGGGTTGCGTGGAATCCAATCCATCTAATCGAATTCGAGTTCTGGCAATGTCTAAGTCCTTGAGCTTGTGAAGGTGATGTTGGCCGATGACGGGGGAGAAGGTCGGTTCGACCGGTTGTGTAGGAATCGGCGGAAGACGGCATTGTCTCCGGGATCCGGAGCAATAGGAGTGGCTGCGATGGGAGGCAGGGGAGCCAGGGCAGAGGAAGAGGATATGCGACAATTGGTGAGTGATTGGGAGGAAATTTTAGTAACATCGAGAAGGCGTAGAGCAAAGGCCCTCCTGAACGCCATGTATGCTGGATACGGGGAAAGAGACGAGAATGATTTGGAGGATTCGGTCACAGGTAGAGCTTGAAGAGAAGAACGTCACTGGCCCCTCAATATATAGGCCTTTAGGTGTCCCACGATAATGGAGGGTATTAATTATTTTACCATTTTGATTGTTATAATTAATATATTATACGAGGGACATGTCATATTATTTATAGTTTATTTAATAATAAAAATATAATATTTAAATAATATTAAATATAAATTAATTTTAATATTAATAATAATGAAGGGAAAAAAACAAAAAATTAAATGTATATTTTACTATAAAAATAAAATTAATTAATAAAATAGCATATGAGATTTTATTTAAATTATTTAAAATATTTTAATTAAATAGATTAGAAGATCTACTTAAGTATTTCTTCAACCCAAATACCATATCCCATGTACTTAGCAATTTCTCTATATTATACAACTCGTATGTGGGAAAAAGAGATAAGAGTGCTGATGTGGACCACACGCATCCCTGCTTATAAAAAGCGACGGAGGAGGATTGAACGTAGGAAAAAAAAAAAAAAAAAAAATCCACTGCCGTCTGTCGTACGTGGAGGGAGGAGATTAAAAGAGTGGGTGCATATGAACTGTTGAGGATGCGAGGGCAGAGGGGTTCACTATAAATATAACAGGCCTGGTTGCACCAGAACTCAAAATGCAAGAAAAATACACAACGGGACAGCTTCTCTTCAGGAGGATCGTTGTAAATTTGCAATGCAATGATGATGGATCATTAGATTACATTTAATATTTCTGATTTATTAGTTTTTAAAATTGTAAATCAATCTGTATTGTTAAATTTTAATTTAAAAAGGATTTAGAATTGTAGGAAAGAGACAGCGGATTGGGTCTGGGACGCACCATACTTTGCATATGATAACCCAGTCCTCCCAAGTTAAATAATTCCCCAGGTTTAATTAAATTTCACCCGACACTATGGGAGGCAATAATAAAATGAAATTATAAAAGTTAAAATGGCGAGTGTCGAAAGTAATATGGAATGATCATGGGCCGTTTGGCCGAAAACAACAAAAAGCTCATGGGCCGGGATTAATAAAATCTGAAAGAACATAGAAAATAGTGCCACAAGACATGTGCAAGGGGAATATCGACGCCTGGATATCACGCAGACCACTCTTGGAAGGTGGAAGGTAGCATTATTTGTTGGAAGCTTTGGGAAGTCAGGAACCAACATATTTTTACTGATGCAGCAGCCTTCAATGTGAATACCCCCCCCTTTTTTTTATAGATATTAGAGCTTTAGTTACTCATGCTCTTAAAGTTTTCTCTACTTTAAAACCTGATGTAATTTGCTGTTCCCCCCTTGTAACTCCTGTACAGTTTTGTCATACAATCACTCTTTTCACTCAAAAATAAAATCAAATCTGAACGAATTAAGGTAGAGCTAGCAAAATGCATGCATGAAGGGGGTGAAATGAAACGAAGTGAAGACAGCGATAACGTTGGGGGGCCTCTGGGCTTTTATGAAATGGCATATTTAATTAGCGCCAGCGCTGGTTTTGTCGCTTTGTCAAAGAAGTCGAAATATCGTACGAATAAATCAGATATCGTGTATATTCAAATAATGGGCGCCACCCATCGTGTTGCTCCGTTATATGCTGTTCCCCCTCTCATCTCTCCTTGCATGTATACTCATATTTTTAAATTTGTGGACCTTGTCGCTCTTGCTTTGTGTAGCATCTATTCCATTCTCCTTCTTCTTAAATGGTGATCAGGATTTGCCATGAATTGTCGCCATCAGATCAGTTTTCCTGAAGATCGATCTTTTCTTATTTGCCATGAATCATGAATTCGGATTTGTCTTTTGTTCCTTCGTTTCATGCTACATATAAAACTTGAAACGCATGAATTACAAGGTCTCATATCTAGTTGATTAACTCTCCTTAAATCTAATTAACGTCGTCAGATTATGGACTGTAATGTAAACACCTTTTACTGAACTCGTTAAGAGGATGAAAAGGGAACCCGATTGACAAGAATATTCTGGAACTTCATCTTATCCTTGCCATTTGTATTCCTGCAACTCCCACTTTCATTACATGTATTTAAAACGGTGTCCCCTTTTAATTTTGGTCCAGAGTCCAGATCATACAAAGACGCCCTGTTTTCCTCTCTTATATATCCATCATGGGATCAAATTTCACATGTGTAATTTGTTCCCTTGAAATAAGGATGGCAAAAGGGTTCGGTGTTGTAATAATATTGAATGATCAGCTGCCCTGATATGGACTTGGATAAGCTTAGAGGTGGTCCTACCAGGTGCAGCGTTGGGACGGTGTACGTGTAAAACTGAAACATTAGTTTCATAAGACGTGCATGATTAATGCTATGGTTCTGTATCTGTTCATGACAGTTACTGGAAACTGATCCTTACCTTTCAAGGAAATTAATCCACACCCCCCCCCCTCAAATGTGCGTCCGTCTTCTCCATCTCCCTCCACATTTCCGAAATGCCCAAGCATGCATCGCCTTCAAACGCTTCAATCTAACTTCAATTTTTAATTATATAATATCATTCTGGTGAAATCATATACATAAAAGCGAGCGCGCGCGGTGTGCTGCCATGAAAAAAAGTTAAAGGATATGCCTACCGTGATGTATGCCCGATCGAGTAACGGCTTCAAATCCGAAACGAGTATAATAGAGTAGAGGGTAGTCTCAATTATTGTTGCTTTTTTGAGCTCAGTTATTGGTTCCTTTATTCGTGTATTTGCGTTGGATTGGATAAGCAGAAAGTGTTAAATAGTTTGGAGAGTGCTTCTTGTATTGATACAAGTAGGATCGGAATGAAGGGGGTGGGTTTCTTCCTTCTGCTTTTTTTTTTCTACTACCTTTTCATTACAAATTTAAACCATTTAAATTAAATCTATATTTTTTTAAATTATGAAATTTAATTTAACAATCAAATTTGTATTGATTTTTCCTTTTTTCTTCTTTGTAAAGAAGAAAATCTAATTCCGAAATAAAGGTTAGGTGGTACCTCTTTCTCTTTGAATTTAGAGCCTTAATATTTATTGTAAACTCAACGTTGATTTTTATACCTCACTTGTGGCTACAGCATGCTCCCTCTTCTAGATCACAATATAAAATATTTTTTAAAAATTTTATTTATTTTAAAATATAAAACATGAGATAACTTTTATATTTATTTTTTTAATTATACCCTCACTTTATTTATTATTCTTTTTAAAAAAATCATGCATTAAAATTTTAATTATTATTAAGCTCTTGTAGAGTGTATTTAATGATGGTATAAGTGAAAAGATGTGAACATTTTTAAGAATTTAAATTTTTAACTAACGTTATTCATAAATCATGAATTAATTAATTAGAACTTATATTCTAATGCAGAGTGTGTATTCTTTTATATTATGTTGTCCTCCCAAATTCCCATCTTCATTTATATTCGCGTTTTTTGGTTCTTTCCACCCATCAGAAATTTAGAATTAATGGAGCACACTCGCGATCAAAAAGAGAGATGCATGACAAAACAACTCATGCTTCTGAAAGATTAAGAAATGGCTCTTTGAATCATTGGACGTACTCTGATTTTCTAAAATTCGATTCACCTTAAGTTTGGTTTTAAATGATAATCCACTCTCCCGTATCGCATCTCGTTTTTCTCTGATTATGATCCTCTTCCTCCTCAATTTTCACGAACTCCTATTCTTTCAAATCTTCTCTTACATTAATTTGAAGGCTCGTGGCTGGGAAGCATACGTGGGAAATGCTGGTGAGTGTAGTGTTATGTGAAGGCTTGGCTCGGGGGATTTTTTGATGGACTGTGTTTGGCATGGCGTGTTATTATTGAATCTCACGGCTTGGTTGCTGTGATTATATGATCGCCGAGGAAAAGAGTGCACCTAATGCTCAGCTTGGAATGGAAAATTATGTTTTGTTTTTCGTTCTTTTTAAAATGGAGCAAGCATGTCGAATAACATGTCTCAATTCCTTCAAACAAATTGCATGAATAGGATCACTCGTCAATTCCTCGGTCTCAAATGAATCACTACTCCATTATATTGCTTGCTAAAATTAGGTGTGAAATGGTAACATCAAGAATACATCCTTTTTAATACCATTCAGGTAGCAAAATAAATCAAAGAGGGATAAATTCTTCTTGCAAAAGTCCCTTTTTTTTGGCAAACCTTATGTTAAGCAGGTTGGTGGTTCTATATATAAATATATATTTCAAATACTGTGATCCTATCTTATATTTTTAGTTTATACCATGACAATTTTTTTAAAAATTAATTTCATTTTGTTGTTATTGGAATTTTTTTTTTTACAATATTTTGATGAAAATCATTATTCGTCTCACAGTAACTTCCCCTTCAATTTTTTCCCATGTCTTTTTAAAAAATATAGAGAATAAATTCTGGTCAAGTTCAAATCCTTTCTTTGACGTTTTTTGGACAGACACCCAAGAAGTTAGTTGCTACTGCGCCCCAATTTAAGCTTCCATTGTCATCGCCTCTCGCCATCTGGGCACTGTGAGGCCAAAAAGGTATGAAGAAATGAAGACCTAAACGCTGAATTGAGAAATCTTCATTGGAAAGTAGAGTTCCACTATGCGCCCCGCAAGCAGAACATGGTGGCTGATTATCTTGCCTGAGTACGATTCAGAAGATCTATGCTTTATAACGTGGCTCCTCCTGTTTTGAGGAATCTAGTTCATAACGAGTGTTTCGGATTGCAATCCCAACTTAGTCCTTTTTTTTTTTTTTTTGGTATCACCTTCTTCTGTATCAAAAACATAGAAGCCGAAATATGGGTATTTTGTGTATATTAAATGAGGAGCATCTTAGATTCATTCCCCATCTTGACGGACCCAAAAATTTTAGAATGTTAAGGCAACATATATATATTTACATATGTTTTGTGGGAGCTTAGAACTAATAATGTTAAATTTTAAAATTATTGATATGCATTATGCATATGCACTTGAACAAAATGATTTTTTTTTTTTTTGTAGGGGCACTTGCCCCCTCATTAGTGTGCTTAGGTACGTGGCATCTACAAATACAGAGCAAAATAGGTTGTACAAGTTAACACGTTTCATGTTCGTGATCCGTAAGAGCTGTGTTCAATGTGTTGATGAAAGTGTTCGTGAGCACCATTTTCATGAACCCACAAGCTCTTGACGTCCAATAGGTTCTACAAAAGTGTACCTCGTGGTAAATCTCCCTATCTGCAACCTCGTGAGAGTTCTTTTTAATGTTGCTTTTGTGAAGAAAAGAATGTAGAAAGGATATCAATTAGGTCTTAAAATAGAGTTAATGATAGTTAAGTTGTCGATAAATTTTTTTAAAAAGTAAATTAAAAATATCAATATAAAAAATTATAAATCCAAAAATTTCAATTGAAATTAAATATTTAAATATTAAATGTAACGTTTATATTATAATAAAAAATTTTATTTATAATTGTTTGAATTGATATTTATAATTTAATTTTTAAAAAAAATCAGTGTCATTAATTCAATATGTTGAGATTTAGCTGTCATTCTCAATCATTGCCGCTTTATGATAGACAGATATAATAAGGTCCTCATTAGGGCTGTGCAATAGTCTTCCAATCTTGTCTGGTCCAGTCCAACTCTAGATGATTTCAGTCTTATTCGGTCCGTATAGACACTGATCTTTCAGAACTAAAAAGACTGAAAAGACCAGACTATTTCTTCGGGTTAGACAAGACAAGAGACTAGGCATCCTAACCACTTGGTTCAGTCTAGTCCTATTAATTTTTTTATTATAATTATAATTAACTTATTTTTGACAAATGTTTGAAGTGTAATTAATACTAAAGGGATGATTGTATGAAGATTTGCTGAGTTTGTTTCTAAATTATTGTTATAATGTAGTGTTGTTAAATTTTATTGAGTATTGTTTTTGTTAAAGTTATAAATTTAAATCATTTGAACTATAACAAAAATATTTTTTTCTTATTGTTAGAAATTATTATGGATTTATTATTATTGTAAGTATTTTTACTATCTTAATTGAGTTTATTATATTGAAATGGATTATTGCCTCTCATAGAATAAAAAAGGGGAAAAAAAAAAGCTAAGTGAGTACTGAACTGATAAAATCAATCTCCCAGTCTTATGGACCACATTCGATCTTGTTAATATTCAAGTTATCACTGGACAAAATCAGAATGTGAGTTGCCTAACCTAGTCATTTTCATGAAAGAGACTGAACTTCAGGTTATGATGAAATTCAATGCCATCATGTTTTTTGTGCAGCCCCAGTCCCCATGAGGCCGAAGTCGTCCAGCAAATGAAAACCAGAGTCTCCTTCAATAATCGATTGCTAGCCCTTGTCATCACGTAGCTATCCGGGATAAAAATAACCACTATTCAAGCAATTTAGGAAATAAAACAAAATTCCAATCCCCAAAGCAAAACCTTGATAGAAAAAAACTCAGCTAATCAAATAATCTGTAGCGTCCTGATCACAAATTCCCACAACCATGAAGGATTCACAATGAGAGTTCTGCATGTGAGGTGAGGATCACTCTTTTTCAGTGAAATAAATGAAAATCCCCATGACTTTTCTATCAATGTTTTCGCAGGTAGCCTCTACTTTTTCTGGGAGGGAGGGATTGTGGGCAGAGGGTCGAAACCAATAGTGATTTAGGGTCTACCAGCCCAGACAGGTAATTGGATACTTTTGACAAGTAAAGCTGCAAAAATAACAATCATCATCAAGCACAAAATAACGGGAAGCTCCTAAACCGCAAATATTGTGATTACAAGTGTATATATATATATTCTCAAAAGATCCATACATACTGTCAAGTATAGAAATGATATGCACAAGTACCATCCCCGTATTTCCTTTTCAAGCACCTCAATTTATAATCCGGGTGTTTAATCAGCAAGTCTAAAATGGTCCAAAATAAAAGGCTAACAATAAAAAGCCATCAATAAACTCAGCTAAGAACTCTCAACTTGGAGGTTTTATTATCTTCTGTATAACCACCGTCCTCGCTTTTCTTATCTCCCGACTACATCTATCAGCATGCTCACTCAAAGTATCAATACTATCGGAAAAAAGTTCCATCTGCTTCTTGATCTCATCTATTGCAGGATCTACAGCATCCTCATCCTTGAGAGCAAAATCAGCATTATGCAACAGTGATTTAATCTTTATTTCCAAGTTGTTGACAAGAGACCGAATGCTATCCAAGTCCTGCAATGTGATATAGGTACGGAACTCCATTGAGCTGAGCACTTCCCTTTGGCTTTGCAGAGCTTTTTCATATCCCTGGAATAGTGAATTACACCATTTTCCTACTGAGCCTATCGGAACAGCCAATGCACCAACCAAAGCTGTTACAATAGGAGGTGCAGCAATAGCAACTGCCACCACCGAGAAAATCAACACAGAAACGAATGCAGTCAAAAAAATAGCATTTGACACCCTCCTCCATGTCTTGAGGGATTTCAGTTTCTTATCAAGTTTTCTCTTCCTGGATTGCAGTTTCTCCAACATTGATACCTGCTTAGCATAAACCGATTGAAACATCGAGTAAAATTCTTCCGTGAAGGGGTCTCCAGCGTCATTAAATTTCTTCAGCAGCTGCAATGTCTTTATATACCTCACCCCTTCCACCCCATTTTCGATCTCTTGCTCAAAATTGTTGAGTGCTAACTTAATTGTTACCTGGTTTTCACGTGCCCGTCTCAAGCAATTATTAAGTTCATTACAGAAATCCAATGTCTGAAGGCTATTTTCAAAAAATTCGTCAACCAAGGAGGAAAGGCCTTCGTTCTTCAATATATCGTTCTTGCATGCCAGAAAGATTCTGACTACTTCCTCGTGATTTTCTAACAGAGCATCAGTCACTTCTCTCAGAGAATCAAAAGATAACGAGCGAACCTGAACCCCATTGGCAAGAGAGTTGATCACCCTATTTGTGCGCTCTTGAATGGTGGCGTCGAAGGATTGCAAGTTCGGGTCGGCCATACATGCAGTTTCGTACGAGTGCAAATCAGCCGCGAAGTGGGAATTGGTGCCCATTCTGATAGGTAAAGGAACATCAGCTTTACTCGTCTTACTGGATTGCCCTCCCATCATGACGATTTTGGTGATAATTGGGAGCTGCGAAGCACAAAAAGATAACGCCCAACTTGTAAGGTATAATCTAGAAAGGGATGCGCAAATGTAAAACTCGGATTCACATTTTCCTCTCTCTTCCTCAAAATAGACTCGAATTTCAGTAATTTTTCATCTCTCTTCCTCAAAGCAACTAAGAATAGACCCGAATTTCAGGAAATACGTCCCCAAAATATGAACTTTTCAAGAATGGAAAAGACTCGGATCTGTGAGAAGCTTGTGAAATAAGTAGATAATTTGACTTGGGGTAGATCTAAGGAACCGATCGAAAGGCAATGTGATACTTCACTAGGGGAGAAGAAACGGGCACAGACCAATATAAAGTGAAACAGCCCAAATCAAAAGGTATAATTACCTGGAATGAAGATTAAGATGAAATATCAGGATAAACTGAAAGGCGTGAATTGAAGTAAAACAGCGGTAGCGAGGGCAAGTAGCTGGTTTGGTGGGAATCCGAGATGAACAAAATCCCCGATTACGAACAAATCATGGAAATCGATGACTTGTTGCTGAAGTCCAAGCAACCGATTTGGAAGCCGACGCTGAGGTACGGAGTCGGAGGGAGAGTTTTTCCCAATAATAGCGTCGAGCGGACGCCAAGCCGCGAAAGTTCGAGGAAGGAAGAAGGGAGAAGGAAAATGGGAGAAAATGTTTAGTCGTTGACTGACGCCCGCTTGTTTGTTTGTTTCTTTGTTTTCCCCCTGCTGCTCCCCTTAATTTCGATTATTTCCATGTAATCAAATAAAGTTGGTTGGACTTGGAGCCATTTTGTCATTGTGGGCATTATTATTATAATTAATATATATATATATATATATATATATATATAAAGCAATCGCTTTTTAATATATAGGCCATGACGACACCCCATGAAATTAATAGCAAACTATAGTTCGATCTCACACGTATGATGCCAAGTCATGAGTTCAACTAAGACAAATGAAAGTTCTATGAAGTCGATTACTCTATCCATTTGAATAAGATTTTCATCACCTTCCTCTTTGAGAGTTTTTCGGAGACTCAGCCAAGTATCCACGTTGCCTGGTCCTCGAAACTCATAAGCCAGGGGCGAATAGGGTTTGGGCCTTCGGGGCTTTACTTTTCCAGTCGCAAAAAATATTTTGATGACATTTGATTCAATGTATTATTATTATTATTATTATTATTATTATTATTATTATTATTATTATTATTATTATTATCTAACAAGTAATAATATTTATCACTATAAACTAAGTACTTAAAAATTATTTTTTCCTTTCATCTTTTAAATTTTTTGTATCAAAGGTATTGAACAGTGATGTAAGATTTTCTAAAGTCTAAAAATCTTCTAAAAGAACATTTTAAATAAACTCCATCTATTGTATTTTTTTTAAGTTAACGAATGTTTAAAAATATAAAATATTTTTAATTATTTTGAGTATAATTATTATTTTTTTAAAAAAAATATTCTTATTAAATAAATAATTTTATATTTATTTTAGAATGAAATATTTTATTAAATAAAAATAAATATAAAAAAATAGAATTATTTTAAAAAAATAATTATTTTATTAAAAATAAAATTTAATTAAAAATATTTTATATTTTTTAATGGTGAGAACATATAACGTTCCAAAATGTGAGTGTGTAGTTTGAATGTTCTAACAAACAGTTCAATATTAAATCTTAATAATGAATCCGAACTGCCAACTGAGCCCGTTATAGTACGGTGGTAAGTATTCCGGCTTGTCAAGCTGGCGACCCAGGTTCGATTCTCGGAACAGCAATCAAAACTTTGGCCCCACAACATTCTAGTAATTTCTTTTGTTCACGTATGGTTTTCAAGTTTTTGGGAGAAAAGCAGATCACTGAAGAGAAGAAACAGACCTCACGATATTCTGATGTGTAAAGAATGCATTAAATTTGTCTGAGGAATCGTGTAAGCCTCACAATGAAGGAGCCATTAAACTGTCATCAACAAAAATCCTTGAATCGCAACAAAATGAGGATCATTCCTTTCAATCAGCTTCCAAAACCACGGATATATTGAGAAAAGTGGAAAGAGGAAACACAACTCAATAGAAGAAACAAACTCTTTATGTCATCTCGGACTCTTTCACAACGGTGAGCATTCTAACTCTCTCACGGTCTCGCTTAAAAATATAATATAACGGCGTGTAACACAAACAGCACAATCCAAATGGAACAGCCATCATGGAAAGAAGGCCCTTGGACAATGCAAGAGCCTCCGGAGCAGATCCTTTAGCAAAATCAACAGACTTAGAGTCGTACCCAAACAACTTCTCAGAAAGAATGCCCACCAAGGGAGCTGCAACTGAAGAAAATGATCCCTCAAAAGCACGATCAAATGCATAGATCATGGTCCGGTGTTTAACAGGGACCACTTCTGCAAACATTGGAGCATTGGCAGCTGTAGCGTTCCAGCTTATACATAGACCCATTATCAAGAGAGTGATGGCAAAGATGGCAAAGCTGCTTACGGACTGAGGGATCACCTTCAGAAGAAACCAGGAGAATGGAATACCCATAAAGGCACTGAATTGTGCACACATGATACGCCCAGAATAGGGATAGACACGAGACAGCTTATCAGCTATTGATCCACCGATAAAAGATCCCACAGCACATCCAATAGCAAAGAGACTAAGGAGCGTTGCTGAACTGTTATGATCAAAACCTGCAAAATCAATCAAGCCATCAAATATCGTTTTAGTTGGGTCACCTTTCCAACTATTTTGAAGCGTCCACGGGAAAAAAAAGAAGACAAATGTTCAATTTGGTAATGTTAGATTAGTTCGCTTTATTGGGCTAGAGCCTCTCTCAGAAGTCAGAACTCCTGGGTTTAACAACTTCCTGTGGACTGCCGTGCCTATATAATTGATGCAATTGCTCTAAGCCTCAAACCATGTGCAACTTCGGGAAACTACAGTTAACATTCTTACAGCTCGAGATTCTGGTGCAGTAATAGGATCTTAATCCTAAAAGATATTACAAAGATATTGTAATGAAGATGCCTTTGTGCTCACCTATCAGTTCGAACCACATTGTGAAGAATACCATGGCAGTCCATGGCAGTGACCCAACAATACCCTGTAAAACAATGATTTGAAATGTTTGCACTTTCATCACAGCTTTCATCGCAGCCCAGGATTCCATCCAAATTGAAGCTGCGCCAGCATTGCCCTTCTCCATAAGTTCATCCCTGCTTCATACATGCAGCCGATTTACCAACTATTGCAAAATCAAAGAAAAACGATGCATTTAGTTGTTTGTATATTTATTGCACTGGAGGATGAAAATAATAATACAGACAACATATACAGATCTACAAGGCAAAATGAATCAAAAAGTTGTTCCACTGCTACATGAATTTGACCGTTCTCTTCTATTTCTACAACAATGACTCGTATAACAAGTGCAAGTTTTCAGGAGAAAAAAAAGGGCAAATATAACTATGTTAACTGTCATAATATTTATACTATCATCTGAAATGTAATTTTCACGGATTTGAGAAAGAAGATAACAGTCCATGCAAACATAATGTAATATGACCATTTGAGTGGATTACACTGTCAACTGAAAATGGTATTACCTATCGGAACTTTCACTAGCATCAGAAGCCGTGATATTTCTTTTTCTTGGATCAACCACATATATTAAAACCAGGAATCCAATTAATCCACTCAAAGATGCCATTAAAATGAAGGCACATCGCCATCCTGGTATGCCCCAAAATTGCTGCCCAGCCATGACTGTAGCCAAAACACCACCTCCTATGCCTCCTACGGTACCAATAAGGCTCAGTAATCCAAACCCAGTTCCCCTCACAGCTTCACTGTAGCTATCGGCTATGAAAGATTGGAGTGCTGGAATCACAATCGCCAAACCAAAGCCATTTACTGCCCTCCAGAATGCAACCTGCAGAAAATCATGGCTGACACCCACAGCAGCAGTTGATAAAGCCCAGCAGAAAGTGCCCATGGCAAGAATTGTGGGCCGATCATGATTTAGAACAAGTATACCTGCCAGGGGAGATGACAATCCCTGCACAAAGTTCCTTATAAATGTGAGGTACCCCAGATCAGATGGCCCAGCATTAAACGCTTCACTGACTTCTTTGTAAACAGATGGAAGGAGATTTTCATCAGCACGCTCCATAATGGCAGCCAAGTTGATAAGAATAAGAGAGAGTGAGATGCCAAAGATCTGTATTGTTCTGTCAGGAAAGAAGGTATGGACAAGATAAGAGCTACTGTTAATGCAGCGAAAGAAACTATTATCCCAGAACATAAGAGGAAATGTGAAAGAAATTCAACAAGTAAACTATTGCAGCGGATCACTGTTTCACATCAGGCACAGAAAGAAAGAAAGGAGAAAATAACAGAACAGCATGTAAAATTAGATGAAGGTAGTATAGTGCAGGACTAGGACCTGATTTTCATAAAAAACGTAAAAAAAAAATGTTTAGGAAATATTCAAGTTAATGAATTGACTAAACCCTTTTATGTCTTAATTTAGTTTATTCCAAACTCTATAGCCAGCAGTCATTTCTCTGTATGATTAGGGGAGGAAATTTTTTGTCAATCGCTACAAATGAGATTGATTCTTTGCAAAATTACTGATATTAGCTTCCCATCATACGATGTGTTTGTCCCACTCAAGAACTCCATGTAAGAGAATGTTAAATTGAAACAAATTTTCGTAAACTAACTTTAAAGAACGAATCCCTGTCTCTTTCTGGCACAGTAGAATTGATGAGATGTCACCCGTAAGCAGAAAACCCTAACACTGCCATTTCAACCTTAAAATGATTTCGACATCTACAGAAAAAGACCAATCTCCTAGGGATAATTGATAACTACAGAAAGTACAGTTATAACCACGATATCTGGCTTAACCACTATTGGTATCCCAGGCGGGGAAAGTTTTAGAACTTAGGCTTCAGGTAGGTAAACTGATTTCGCCGTCGAAAAAGATTTAGCAAACTGTCCTTCATGGAATTTGAGAAGAGTAAATGGATTATCAGGCCAGAGGTAAATGAAGAGAAAGACAAGTCGAACACTGGCGAATTGTGAAATTGGTTTTCCTGATTACATTGCCTCGTTGCTCTAATTTGATGTTTTGAATTGAACCTGTTTTTGTTTCGCAAGGCTGTAGCTTTTCATAACGATAGTATCCCCACATAAAAGACTGAAATTTATGAACGGATGTTCATGTTTTCCAATGGGTATAATTCTCCTAGTCCAAAAGCTACTTATTGGTCCGCACGGATGACATAGAATGTATAAAAAAGCTTAATCCGTGAGGAGGCGTTATACTTCTGCCCGTTGACCTTGGGCAAAAACTTGTTTTAAAATTAACAAATGTTATCACCAGGTTGATACAAGATTCTTTCGATTCCGCTGCATCTGGTAAAATGATCCTCTTGAATACTGGATTCCGTTTGTTAATAATGAGTTAAAGATCCGCATATTTCAAAAGCGGAAGCCATGAATAGCATTAGAAACAAGGAAAGGCTAGAGAGGATGCACGATTATCTTCAGCAAAAGGTGTAAATATAGCAGAAAGTCGAACCAAAAAGGAAAAGGTTGCGATATGAAGCACAGATATGGAAATAAGAGATGATTTCTCCATGAAAAGGTCGGGGGGGAAACAGAAAGAGAGAGAAAGAGCATCCAGAAATCAGAGAAGTTGAATTTGTAAGAAAAACTCACTTCATGGTTACTGAATGTCTGAGACCGTAAATCGGAAGAATGGATCGAAGAAAAACGCCGCCGCCATGTCTAGGAGTCCGAGTGAGACGCATCGGGAAGTGTTTGTGTTCAAGACCCAGCGCCAATGGCGGATCTCTCACTCCGCCTTGTATTTTGGCGCTTTGCCGTGTAAACTGTCAGCAATATTATTTTAAAACAAAAAATGAAAATAAAAAAAGCAAATATTTACGCACAATCTGCACACGGCACAGAAAATGGGTAAATCGGAGATAAACAAGGGCGAGAAAGGAAAGAAGTGGAAAGCGCGTCACTAACGGTCAACAGATAGAATTTGACCAGAAAACAAAAGGTCAACAGATCGAAGTCTGGACTGTGTAGAATAGGCAGGGCTGACGACTTATTTAAACTTATTTTTATAAAAATTTAAATTTTAAAAATGAAATTTTTTTTGAAGTAATTGACCTCTAAACTTAACCATGATAAGCCATTAAAAAAAAAAAGACTTCAGTGATCAACCAAGTTGGTTTTATTTTATTTCATTTTTTACATTGGCCCCAAAATGCACCATTTGAGCTTCTTAAAGAAATGCTAAAGTGCCAGACGGCTAAACCCCAGACACTCTGAATTCAGCCTCTCGCTTGAGAAGTCGACTCCCCTGGGTTGTCATTTGAAGTCGGGTCATGTTTCAAGGATTGGCGGCATGTTAAATCAGGACCAATTTCATTAGTGCTGTAATGAATGGCTTTCTATTTTTATTTTTTATATATCTTTTAGACTTCTCAGTTCTCAATTCTAAATCTCATTTACGGTGAGGATATTGAATTTGTTTGATTTATTTTGAGTTTTAAATTATTTAATTAATTTATAATAATATAATTTTGAATTTAATATATTTTAAAAAAACAATCTTATGGCCCGACTCTAAATTTTTTGAATAAAAATAAAGCCTCAAAAAAATGAATAATTTTTTAAAAACTAAGCTTTAGTACTTGGTCCTATAAGGGTCATAAGAGCCAGGCTCTTATAAGTCAAGCTCTTCTGTTTTTTAACTCTAATACTGCATGCTACTGTGATCCTCATGAGTTGCGATAATGTGGGTTTTATGTATCTGATGATGAGTCTTGATGCCATTACGGGTTCTCTCACCTAAGTAGTTCCCCTTAAATTTCAATTGTAATTTTGTTTTTTCTACTCTAACATTAAGCTTGATTAAATTTAGGTCTGTTATGACGTACAGAAATGTGTTTGGTGTAATATTAAGCAATGAAATGGCATGCGAAAAAGAATATTGAAATAAAAACTTTAAAATAAAAATATTATTGCCCTCCAAATATAACAGACTACTCTACAAGGACAAAAAATTGTATTTAGGAGTAAACATAATCGCACTCAAAACTTGTTTATAATAGGTATATATATATAGAGAGAGAGAGAGAGAGATTATATATACATGTTGTTACTTTCTTTTAATGATGTGGGTGAAATTGCATTCTCTTCTAATCCCACGTGTTTAAATTTAAATTACTCTTACTTATACTTAGAAGTTAGTAACACATAATTAGTTGTTTAAATTTAAATTACTCTTACTTATACTTAGAAGTTATTAAAACATAATTACTTGTTTTAAGTTATTGTTGCCATCATATTCATTTTTAGGAAAAATGGGACTTCACTGGTCAAAAAATTACACCGAGACAAACGTTGTAAGCAACAACAGACGCAATGTAGGAGTCAGACTGTACAAAAAAATGATTATCAATTTCATTCATTTTCGAGACTTGAATGATAAATGGACCATTTGTTTTCCAAGATTTGGACCATTTTTTTTTTTTTAAGTCATTGACTAGTTATTGGCAGAAGCCTGGCGATGGATATGTCCTTTAATTCTCTGGGCTAGGCTTATTTTAGCTTGTGGGCTTTCAGGTAAATAACACAAAATAAGACTGCTGAAAAGTAGGCACAGTTTCGGTTTTGGACAATTACCAGACCCAATTTTGGGCTTTTTTTTTGGTCTCTTTCAAGTTTCTTTTTTTGTTATGTCATCGTCTTCTCTGAGCGCGAACAACTTGAACGATGCATAATTTGTGACTTAGACTATATATGGACATACCGATATATTGTTTGTGATCCAAAATGAAATAAAAGGAGAAATGTCTATCGTGTTATAAATGAAAAATATTTTTGCATATATATATTTTTTATTTAATTTATTTTTTAAAAATCATTTTGTGTTTTCGTTTAGGTTGTAATGTACGGACGGCTCCCTATAAAATTTATTTTCCTGAAAAAAATATGGTCCCCTTTGCGTATTAAAATAAAATGAATTAAAAAATAAAATAAAAAAGATGACCAAAGAAAATAAGTGAGTGTATTCATAAATGAAAGAGATATGTAATTTAGTTCATGGTTGAGAATCATGATTTATGAGATCCTTGAAGGATGTATTGATTTTCACATTTGTAATATATATTAATGAGTTTTATTATGCTTATCACAAGGGAATAGTAATTTAGTTTTTTTTGATGTTTTACTTCATTTCATTCTATTCATTTCTAATAGCCAAATAGGACCTATATATTTTTCTTTGGAATGATAATGATAAAATTACTATGTAGTCCTACAAAACCTATCTAATTACTTTTGAGTCTCTTGAAATGAACAAACAATCTTAAATCCCCAGGTCCTCTTGTAAATAATTTTTATTCCCAGTTACACGACTAACCTCATACCACACCCTCCTTCTTAAGTCCCTAGCTAAATCTTGATGAATGAATTAATGAGGGAGGGATGGTTGGTCGAAAACAATGAAGGAGGGAGGAGTGAGTTTAGAGTTTTTATTTCTATTAGTCAAAGTTTAGTCTTTTATTTTTTGAGAAAGCACAACTTTGTGCCCTTGTACTTTGCTCTAATTTTATTATAGATCCTTATATTTTTTTGACGTTCTTAGATAAAAAAGTATGAGTACAGGAATTTATAGTAAAACTCAAGCAAAATACACAGACTTAGAGTTATATTTTTCCTTTTTTTTTTTTAAGGTTGAACTTAAAAAAAATTAAAATGGCTTAAAAGGCTAGCCTTTTTTATTTTTGTGCTTGAAAAAGTATGGACTTTTAAGTTTGAATCACAATTTCTTATATTAAAATAGTGGCTTAATCCTAGTTATTTTTTAATTTTAAAAAGTCAACTTAATAAGCTTTGTCATAATTGACAGTTCTACACTTTGATGTTAGAGTTTATGCTCAACTTGCCAACTCGCAAAAATAAGTGAATGGGTTCATTTCTATGCGAGTCAATTTTAGCTTGCCTTTACATAATTTGAACTTGATGCGGGCTAACTCATAGGTTAGCTCGCTTATTATTAAAAAAGGGATAGAGACTCACAAAAGCCTTGTGCTCGACCATTTTTGTCACAAACTCACAGACATAGTAACCTTTGATCTTAATCTTTACTCTCTCTATCCTTCATATAGTCTCGATCTCTTGCTCACAAGTCATTGTTGTTGGTCAATTGATCACAACATGGTTCAGGCTCACCATAATAGTCACCCTTACGGCCTTATCCTTTGGCCGACCTTCTTCGAGTTCAAGTACTCTCTCTCAATCTCTACTCTCTCACACTATCAAGGTCACAAACTCACAGCTCACTAGTTGCAGTCACCTTTACCCTTCAGCCTCCTCCTCTTCCTCCTTCGAGTTTGAGTCTCTCTCAATCTCTCTCATAATCTCACTCTTAAAAAATAGTTTGAGTCCATTGATTAGCATTAGATAAATTCACTTACTTCCCAAAAAATGTGTCAGTTCATGGCAATAATACATTAATTAAATAAGTGGTTTTTGCCACTTCTCATATGCTATATAAACTTCTTTACTTATAGCTAATGGTTGTAATCTATGGAATCAAATACCCAATTCATTTACCTTAGTTGAACTAATTATATGATGCAGTGTATAAGATTAGGGAGAGCATTAAATATGTAAAGGCATAAGAGGTAAGGATGATAAAGTTTAAAAAATACGTTCAAGAGGAAGGGGATGACATTTCCATGGGCCTGAGGTTAGATGTCCCAACTAAATGAAAGTCAACACATCCAATACTTGAAAGTGCACTTAAATATCGTCGTACTTTTGTTAATTTAGCTTTATGTGATACCAATTTTAAATATTCTCTTACAAGTGATTCGATGCACTGTAATTAAAAAATTGAACATATTAGGAGTAAATTATATTATTTGTTCAATGATTGTAAAGATGTGATATCGTCATCATCTTTAGCTACTATTAGTGTTATTGGAGAAGAAGGTGCATTAATTTCTAGTGTGCCTATGTCATTGTCATCATCATCATATCAATTTACTCTTGATATGGTGGAATCGAAGGAAGATAATTACATTGATGCTTTTATTGTAAGTTTTAAATGATTTTCATAGTTAAATGTGTTGTTTTAATGTTATGTGGATTGACAACTTTTGGTGATACTCAATGATTTAATTTTATATTCCAGTATTATCTTACTTGTAATAACCAAGACATTCACGAAAAAGTCTAAATTAAACTATTACATGGAAGAAGCAACACTTGATCCTAACTTGAAAAAAATTAAATATGTTGAAGTATTGGAGGACTGACTCAACTTGATTTGCTCATCTTTCAATGATAACATGCAATATTCTCAGCATCCCAATCATTACAATGGCTAGTGAATTTACTTTTAGCATTTGATCGAGAGTTCTCACAAAATTTTAAAATAACCTTCTTCTAAATAATGTTGAAACTCTTATTTGTACTCAGAATTGGATTTCGGGTTTTCCATGGCTCAATAGTATAATGATTATATTTTGTCATGTATCTTCTATACTTCTATATGTTAATTATATTTTCATGTTTAGTTATGTTTTATTTTTTGTTTGTGGCAGATGAAGCTTTGGAGAAATTTACTCAGATTAATGTTCTTGTAGCTTTTGGTAAAGTTTCCAACATTATGATTGATTAGAAGAAATCTTGTGACATGTTATGTTTAATTATGTTGTTAGATTATATTGTATTGTATTTTTTAAAATGAGTTAGAAGGAGTTTTATTATTATTTGGATAATTATTTTTTAGAAAAAATATTTTTTTATTGCAAAAAAAGATGAATTTATAATTTTTAAAATTTTAAAAATATAAAAAATGATATTTTATTGGCAAGTTAGCTCGTGAACCCTTTACAGGTTAGCGGGTTGGTAGAAATATAACCTGCATATTGATTGACTCATATTACCTACTCTATTCAAGGTAATTCTTCTAACAATTATTTGTTGCAAAGCAGGGGTGTTTAGTTGGTATCTGTCATGATTAGCTCGATCATGTCCCGATCATGTCAGGACCAGTCTCATCCTGATTGAAAAATAATTAGAACGAGAGTTTGCGAGATTGAACAGGAAAGGAATTTGGGACGGGACGGGACACGGGATTGCTCTTAGGATGTCCCGTCCCGAATATATATATATATATATATATATTATTTTTTATTTTATAAATATATATTAAATATATTAATTATATTAATATATTTGATATTTATATTAACTATATCAATTATAATTTTAATGCAGGCAGTTCTTATTTAAAATTAAAATTTTTTTATATTAATAATTTTAATGATACAGACTTAGAAAGTAAGCAATACATGATAATATATTTCTTTATAATATATTAATTATATTGATACAATTTATTTTTATATCTATTTATTTAATAATTTTTGTTTATATCGTATTTCTTTATTTTTATATATCAACTAAATAAAAAGAATAATAATTTGATATTATGCTTGACCTGTCTGTTGTTATTGCTCTTATAAACTTAGAGGTCACTTATAATTGTTATCATAATGTGTTATACACTTATAGTTGTAAGTGATGTAATTTAATGATTGACTTTAAATTATTGTAATTTGTATACTCTTATTATTTTAATTTTAAATTTAATAAATTATATAATTTAAAATTTTAATAAATATTGTTACTTAAATTTTTCTTTTATATTATCTAATTTATTGAGATCCTGAGAGGCGTCTTGATCTTATTCTGTCTCGTACAGATATTTAATAAGACAGGGTAATTTTTGAGACACAATAAAGTATTGAATTAAAATTCAGTTCTAGCTCATGTTAGGAAGGGACACGGGACAGGAACATCCCGATCCAACCTCGTTCCACGAGCACCACATCGCGAAGGAGGTGGGGCCTAGAGTCACGTGGAGAGGGTTGAAGCGGACAAAGACAGTGGACTGTCGCACGTGTGGATCCAACTCCCGTGTCGATAATAAAAGCTCTGTGCTGTTGTGGCTTGTACAGTTAGTTGTACCAACCGCAAGGGGGGGTGCATATGTTACTTGCTTACTTTCCCCGTCAAATGCCCTTCTCTCATTTTATCCGTATAATCTTTTTTCCTTCCAGGAAAATTATGAAACAATCGTATTAATGTTAGATTGTTTAATAATTTTTTAAAAAAATTAATTATAGATATTAATTCAAACAATTGTAGACAGGAATCTATATTATAAATTTTACGATTAAAATTTTTAAACGTAGGAATTTAAATTAATATTTATATTTTATTTTTAAAAAGTTATCAAGAATATAACTATAATTAAAATCGCCGTTCCAGGACTTGACCATGATTCTCCTTTCTTTCAACCATTTCGCTATTCCCCTTTCCTTACTCTTATCTTAATCTGTACTCGGTTGTTATTCCATTCATCCCGCGGTTGCAGAATATATTACAGCGTCATCATCCAGCTCATTTCCTCTTCGTATACTTGATCTTCATCACATGCCCTTAAAAAACAAGAAGGAAAAAAAAAAAAAAACATCCACGAGAATACCTCAACAGAAACAGTGTGCATGGTTTAACTTTTACTCTTCGTTTCTTTATTATACCTCAACGGAATTGAGGGATGAGGCCCCCGTGAATTTGCTGTTTATTTTGTTTTGTTTTACTTTTACTCTTTGTTTCTTCTTTATTAAGAAAGGAAGAAAGAAAGAAAGGAGCATACGTTGAAGAGTGGGGTAGTCGGAGGGGCACTATTAGAATTATTGAGGGGGTCAGACATGAAAGGGAGTGGTAGGGCATGTTACCCTGGTCCTGGAGGCTAGGGTCAATTAATGTAGCTGTTGCATGTCCCACAAGAATGAGGACGAGCGGGCTGTTAAAAACTTACAATAATCGAGAAAGAAAAAACCACTGTAAATTGTCAACAATGGAGGCGGTACTATGTTAATCAGTGGTCCTCTTTCTTTCTTTCTTGCTCCCCCTTTTCGTTTACAGTCAAGTGATCCCATTTCGGGGTGCTTGTCCGCATGCCATACCCCGCCTGATTCAACGGCCCGCCAATTTTGCAAGAGAGTGCGTGGCTTTGTGCCTCCCGCTTAATGGTCGGTTTGACCTGTCTTATTATCCCACATCGTTTTGGATTTGGTTCTTTCTTCTCCCCCAAATACTATCCTCAATTGCCCATGTATAAAATGGAATTCCTTCTTGGTAAAATTAGGAAGAGGGAACACGTGGTAAAATTATTTAGATGAAAATGTCAAGGTCCTTCAAGTGAATTCCTCTTAATAAGGCCCTTCATAACTTTTTTTTTGTTTATTCACATATTTTTTATTGAAAATAATTTTATTCATAACACAATCAGGTGTTAAATGTAAAAAATAATTTTTAATAAAGATTTAAATTTTAATTCATGATATTACTGATATTAGGATTTAGGAGGTCACCTGCCCTAAACTCAATTTTTATTTATATTTCAGTTTTTTCTAGTACTATGAGTGGGAAGAGAAATTTATAATATTTACGTCCGGGCTTGTGAGCGGCGGTGGGCTTTCAGTGGGTGTTGCTTTCATGGAATGCTAGCCTGATTAAGGCTACGAGATAGGATGTACTGTGCGGCGCATGCCTGGTTGCCACAAGTGTTAACCAACACATCATGTGCACTTCACGTGGGATGGGTAGGCTCCTTCTTTCAAAAGCATTCCTAATAAAAGTTTCACACAGACAATACTCCTTCAATTTCATTTACCAAGCACATCTTAAAATATCAATTTAATTTTATTTATATTTAAAAAATATTTTTAAAATTATTATTTATAAAAAATAACATAAAATTAATTTTTAAATTTATTTTATAATGATATATATAGAATTTTATATATTTTTATTTTTTTTTTATTTTTTTATATTGATATTCACGAAATGAAATTGATAAAAAAAAATTAGAAGAGTACGCTTCACATTTGCAGATGAATGACTACGAGACACAAAATATCATGGGCTCTGGGGCGTCCCTGCGTGTGTTTCTTTTTAAAATGATCTTACTTAATCGATAAAAACAAAAAAAAATGATAATAAAATTTTTGTAAAACATATAAATAATAATTTAATTTCTTAAAATACTATAATTTTTTTAAAGTTTATGAGAACTTTATTCTTGTTAATAAATTTATATAAATTATTAAATTATTTTTATTAAAAATAAATTATTCATAATTTTATCTAAATATTCACAATTTTTTTATACTGGCAACAATATAACATTAAATAAAAAATTTAAGATAAAAAAATTACATTATTATGAATATAAAAAAATTGTGAATATTTAAATAAAATTTATGAATCATTTATTTTTAATAAAAATAACTTAATAATTTATATAAATTTATTAATAATAAAAAGTCTTTAAAAATTTTAAAAATATTATAATATTTTAAAAAATTAAATTATTATTCATATATTTTAAAAAGATGCTATTGTGTTTTTATTTTTTTCTAGAAAAAAAGACTTGCGTTTCAATTCCCAAAGTCTGAGGGGACGTACAGTTTCACCCATTGTCTCAATTTTTATTGACAGCAGAGTAAAGTTGGGCCAGCTATTTACCAGTTTTCCCTCGCATTCGTAGTAATAGCGCACAGATGAATGCATCTCTCGCCCAACAAAACATGGGCCCGCCTCGCAATCGCGCATGATCAACAGTAAAGATGTTCACAGGGTAGGATGATATTGGTACATTTTTATCTCGTGTCTCAGTCTTGAAAAAAAATTGAAATTAAATTTTGATCCTGTTTTTCATTCCATCTCGAAAGTCATTCCGTCTCGTTAAGAATCAGGATGAGATCGTGGCAAAATCAGTATGTCCCGCCGTTCTGATAAATGGAATAATATCGAAAAAAGATCTGAATAATGACGTTCATTAAAATTTTAAATTATATAATTTATTAAATTTAAAATCAAAACAACACGAGCACATAAATAACAATAATTTAAAATTAATTATTGAATTATATTAATCACAACTACATATTATAATAACAAATACAAGTGATCTTTATGTTATAAGATTAGCAATAATAGGAAAGTCAAATACAATATCAAATCATTGTTCTTTTACTTTAGTGAAGATGTACTAAGCTAATTATTCTTCTAAAAATAAACAAGAAATATGTTATAAATAAAAGTTATTAAATAGATATATATAAGAATAAATTATATTAATATAATTAATATATTATAAATAAAGATATCGCCATGTTTACTCCATGCCATTAAAATTATCAATATAAAAAAATTTTAGTTTTAAATAAAAATTACAAGTATTAAAATTATAATTGATATAATTAATATAAGTATAAATTATATTAATATAATTAATATATTTAAAATAAAAAATAATATATATAATATTCAGGACGGGACGAGACGTCCCGATGGTAATATCGTGTCCTGTCCTGTAAAGTTCCGTCTCGATTATTTTTGAGGCGGAACAAGACCCATCTCGATATAATTGGGACGATACCGAGTCAATCAGAATAGGTCTAGATTAAACAGTCCTAGTCAACAGTACAAAACACAGGAAACCACATTTCTCAACAGTCTACAGCAACTCTTTCGTAGTAGTCCTTTCGATTTTATTTATAAAATATTTTTAAAAAATTTATTTAATCTCATTTATAAATTATAATATAATATTTTAAGTAATATTTAAAAAATATTTTTAAAATTTTTTTTATAAAAAAAGATAATTTTTAATTTTTATCAAAAAAAATAATAATATGATATTATTTTTTAAATTTAATTTATAGAAGCATATTTAAAATTTTATATATTTTTATTTTTTATTTTTAAATTAATATTAATAAAATTAATAGAAATAATTTATAAAAAGAGACGATGAAGAAGTATTATTCAAGCCCTTTTGATTCCCAGCATTTCAACCATCACATGAACATCTAAAAATATGCTATCCGCATGAAGATGGGACGATGGATGTGACGAGAAAAGAAAATGTAAAAGCCTGGTCTTACAATTTCTAAACGAGGAGGGCCAAACTTCGGATGCAAAAATAATAATTAAATTGAATTCGGGGAAAATGACAGTTAGCAACTTATAAATTTAAATTATTAATATTTAAAAAGTAAACCATGATCTTTAATTATAATAAAATATACAAGTAGTTAGTTGAAAAATCAATAAAATATATTTAAAATTATTTATATTGTCAGTTAAAAATTATAAATTTTAATTTTTTTGCCGATAAATCAGTTGAAAAATCAATAAAATATGTTTAGAATTATTTTTAATATTAATTAAAAATTTATAAAAATTAGCTGTGAATGTCAAATCTATCACTTATAATTTTTTTATTATCAATATATAAATAAATTACTTAAAAAAACTATAAAATATATTTAAAATTACTTATAATGTTAATTAAAAATTTAGAATAGTCATATGTGAATTATAAATTAGTCACTTATAATTTTTTTATGACTTAAAAAATTAATAAAAGATACTTAAAAAAATTTATAACATCAATTAAAAATTTATAAAATTTTATTATAAATTTTAAATCAATTAATAAAAATAATTTATGTAAATAAAGATTATTGAAATTTTAATAATTTAAAGTTTATAATTGTTATTAAGTTTTTAGAGGTTCCTAGTTGAAATTTTCCCTTGAATGCCTCATGTCATTGCGAGGAAGGGGAGAAAATAAAGAAAGCAGCCAACAAAGAATCTAAAAAGGAACCCGCATCCTTTTTAGTTTTTGTGCTGAGACTTGAACAGATAAAAGCGTTGCCACCGTGTCTCTGATCGAGAGAGAGAGAGACTTTCTCCTACAATCTTAGACTGAGAGGCGTCCTCGCCCGGCAAGGTAAGACTCGCTGGAGCGATGATCGGCGGAGGATCTTCGGGGAGGATGCCCACTTTGAAAGAGAGAGAAAACAATAAGAAGAGGGAAAGACGAAGAAGAGCTATTGCTGCCAAGATCTATGCCGGCCTTAGAGCTCAGGGGAACTATAAGCTTGCCAAGCACTGTGACAACAACGAGGTCTTAAAGGCTCTCTGTGCTCAAGCTGGTTGGATTGTTGAGGAGGACGGAACTACCTATAGAAAGGTTCGCTTCCTTCTCTCTCCCTTGTTGCTCGGCACCGTTGTGATGTCGGCCGATTCGCTTTTAAAATTATTCCCTGAATTGCTTTCGCCGGTATCCCCCGGATCTACAAGCAGTTTGGGATTTCGTCTTTTTTTCCTCCCTTTTGACCTTTCACTCCGGGAGCAGTTTTGCTGAACTGTTGGGGGGGGGTTAATAATGTTGAATGTTTCGTTTCATCTGGAGTAAATCGAAAGCGAGACCGTATTAGGTGACTAAATTGATTGCTGTTACGGAGCTCTTGTTTTCACCATCGATCATGGAAGTCGTTTTGTGGGGTTTGATCCTGCTGCAAATATGACCTTGTTTATTTATTTAGCATTTCTAGTAAAATTAATCTGACGAGTTGTCATCAATTTTCTTAACCATGCTAATTTCCCGCCATGCAATCGACTTCCGCTCTTAGGATTGTTAGCATTTGATATTACCCTTCAGTTTCCATTTTTATAGCTCCGATTTAAATTATGACTGTGTTTATGAAGCATGATCTCCAACATCTAATTGAGATATGCATTTCACACAGGGATGCAGGCCACCCCCAAATGAGAATGGAGGAACTTCAGCTAATATCAGTGCTTGTTCTTCCATGCAGCCAAGCCCACAATCGTCATACTTCCCAAGTCCTATGCCTTCCTACCATGCTAGCCCGACTTCATCCTCCTTCCCCAGTCCCAGTCGCATTGATGGAAATCCCTCTTCATTTCTCCTCCCATTCATTCGAAATATAGCATCTATTCCTGCAAACCTTCCCCCTCTCAGGATATCCAATAGCGCTCCCGTAACTCCGCCTCTTTCTTCTCCAACCACCAGAAGTTCAAAGCGAAAATCAGATTTCGAGTCTTTTTCCAACGGATCTCTTAAATCCTTCCGCGACCCACTTTTTGCTGCCTCCGCCCCATCTAGTCCTACGCGCCGCCACAACGTTGCAGCTTCGACTATTCCAGAATGTGATGACTCCGATGCTTCTACAGTGAACTCTGGTCGATGGGTCAGTTTTCAGGCAGCAACGGCGGCTTCCGTTGCTCCTCCTTCGCCCACCTTTAATCTTATGAAGCCGGTGGTTCAGCAAATTTCTCATCAGAATTCCTCAGATGTTTGGAGTCCAGGTCCAGCTGCAGAGAAGGGGCGAGGATCGAACTTTGAGTTTGAGAATGGTAGAGTGAAACCGTGGGAAGGCGAGATAATAGTACAAGAGGTGGGAATGGATGATTTGGAGCTGACTCTAGGGTGTGGAAGGGCTTGAAGTTAAAAGCAGCCTGAATACTGCTTTGAAATGTATAGAAGCCACGAAAAGCCCATGGTAATGGATGTTATCCTCAAACCTAGTTGACCTGATCGCCTTTGCTGATCATGAGGATATCCGCTACTCTGCATTGTCAGGGGAAATTGGTTTCTATGTTACATTCTTTTCTCCTCCTTGTATAGTTCTCTATATAATTCTGTGCTAAGTGGTTCCCCTTCCTGAATTTGACTTCTCTGCAATGCCTTGGTAACTGCTGGAGAGTTGCATTTGAGGCAATATTCTAGGACGTATGTGAAGTCAAAAATCTTAACTTACCATGACCAGAATGGTGAAATGGAAGGTGACGTTCTGTGCCCTCTTCATTGATGATCCCATCATATTCTTCTTTCTTTCAATCGACAACAAATGTTTCCAATCCATGTAGCAGATTCGGGGCTCGAGCTTTTATCATGTTTTCATAAATCACTGCTGCTCTTTGATCAACTATTGCTTTGCCATGCGTGCTCTATTAGACTGAATGACCCGCTTTGTCACTTTGTGCTTGTCTAATCCCGTTACCTGTATTTTTGTGTATAATTAATAGGTCCAGCTTGTAAGTTTACTCGTCACCTGTTGTTTTTTTTTATTATTGTTTTTTCTTTTTCCTTTATCGTCACCTGTTGTTAAGACAACTTGAAAGCGATTTTCATAACCAAGTGGTTACAGACAAGGACATCAGCGCTCGAGTCTTGACAGAGATTGTGAACAATATATGATTTTTAGTTTTTTCTTGTTGGTAGGATTGTACTCAAACTGAACAATTTATGCGCTGCCAACGTTGTAGTTAATTAATTTGTCTTACATAATTAGGATTGTTGTTTGAATTCTTGATCAAGTTTTTGGCGTTCCTTTCTGGGAAGATCAAGTTTTTGTGCTTCATTTCGTTCAGAAATCGTTGGTCATTGTTATCAATTGCTGTCTGCTATGTTTAATGCTTGGTGGCTTGTTGAAAGTCTGTTTGTTACCCACGGTTCACAAGGAAAATCGGCTTTCCGGTTGAATCAGTTGCTATTTGTTCCGAAGAAACCTAACTCTGCAGTCTGCAGATGTTCGATTGGCCAGAGAAATATTTCAGCCCTGTTGGACGGCTTGACACTTGAAAATAAGTCGAAGTTCCGCTGTAGCCTGTACGCGATCACAAGGTTTAGTCAGAGATATATCCCGGCCTTGTTTGACACTTGAAAATAAGTCATCAAAGGTGTCTTTTCTGGTGTATTTTAATTGAGATGAATGGGCGAAATAATCTTTGATTTTGCTAATTTTTTTTAAATTTTGATCAAAATTTAAAAATTTATCTAGATATATATATATATATATATAGAGTAAAGTGCATCACAGTACTATTCATCTATAATTGAATGAAGTGCCCTGATTTTTTCTTATTTTTTTTATCTAGATAAATTTTAGCCCTGTGTGTGCACGAGAAAAATTAAAAATAATATATTTTATAAATAATAAAAATTTTAATTTTTTAAATTTATTTTAATTATAGATTTGGTCTCTTAATTTTAATTTGTATCAATTTGATCATTTTAATTTATCTCAGTTGTTGTTTTTTGTCCCTAATGTTTAGAAAAAAGCTAAAAATATTAAAATTTACTTACACTAACATTGAAATATTGATAGTAGCGACATAAATTAATGAAACGAAGTAATCAAAATAATTTGTTAAAAGTATTCAAAACAATTTATTTGCTTTTAAATTATTATATTGCATATTAAAAATATAAATGATTTATTTTATTTTACAGTTTTGTTGCCTATGGAATTTGATGTATAGTTTACATAATAATGTACCCAAAATTATATGATGATTTATTACCTTGTACATGTTGAAAATTTAAAATGTATATTTTATTTTAAAATTGATTATTTTAGATATCATTTGCAATTATAATTTATTAAAATTAATAACTGAGTAATATTAAAAAATATATAATTAATCTTATAATACTTAAGAGGTTATTTTCAATTAAATCAAGACAGACATGTTGATTTTGTACAGATTATTTACTCCATGACAAAATCTTGTTATTATTATTGTTAACATATTAAAATTTATTTGTTTTGATTGGACTAAATAAAATTATATCAAATATAAAATGTCAAGTACATAAGTTTTTATCTTTAACATAATATTAATTTTTTTTTTAAAAAAAAGCTAAAGTTAAAAAATATGAATCAATTTTTTTAAAAAACGAAAATCACATTATTCCATGGGTTTGGTTAAAAAAGAATATAATGATTTGTTGATGAAATAATGATACATTATAAGGATTTGATGATGATTTAAAATTAAACAAGCGCACATGTTTCATATAAATAAATAAGTACACGGTTCATGATTTTGAGCCATTGATCGTTTCAATCAGACAATGAACATTAAAGAATAACAATCACAACTTCAACTACCCTTCCGCTTTCTCATGGCTCCCATCTCTCTCAATCTCGTCTTTGTTCCTTAGAACTCCTCTCTCCCACTTTCTTGATCCCTCTATCCCATCGGCATTGTTCTCTCAAACCTTACCTCACCTTGCTTTCATTTCTTCCCATTATCTTAAAACCTGGATATGATATCAAAGCAAAAATACCTGTGGGTTAAGGTTTTTATGGTTCAACTAATTAAATCAGCAATTGAACTGATAAGATAATAATTAAATAAAAAAATATTACACATATATAATTATATATATACTAACATATGAATTAAAAATATTGTCAAATAAACTAAAAAAGATGAACACAAGTACAAAATAAAACCGTGTATACATATACTAACAAACATATTATATAAATATAATTAAAAATATTTAATAGTTAATTTAATAGAAAATATAGAAAAATCTCCCTCAAATATACAAATAAAAATAAAGTCTTGCAAAATGTGATAATTTCTCTCAAGTTTTTTTGGGATTTTTCTAATATTAATGCCTTCTGTGAATGCCTATAATGCCCACGATTCAAGAGGGAAAAAAATAATGGATGGGTGATTAAAAATTTGCAAAGCGAAACTTATCATTTTCTACTCCATTTAATCATTATTAAAAGAAAATTAGTCACCACTTAAATCAAAATGGTAACTATTTTAATTACTATAAAAAATAGTCATTACTCAAATCGTCATTAATAGTTACAACCTTGGATTCCAAGGTTTAAAAAATTTGCATAGCAAAGTTTGTCATTTATTATCTTATCTTTGTCATTATTAAAAAAATAATCATTACTTAAATTGAAATAATTATTAATATTCTAAATTGAGATTATTGTTGTCATTTCACAAAAGCCATTAACGTAAGAAAGATCTTAAGATACTTGAATAGAATTATCATAATTACAAACTTATCACTTTCATATTTTGCAGACTTATCATTTTTATATTTTAAGGAGATATTTTTATAATTTTTTCAATAATCACATCATGATATAAATATTTTTTTATCTATAACTGTGGGATAGATGAAATCAAATCCCACAATTAATTCAACCCCACTCTTCAAAAGCTGTTATTAAAAATTGAGATTTCAAGCATTTATTACTAATAATGTATGAATGTCTGACTTTCTTCAACAAAATGCATGAGAGTCGAGAGACGATTCATCTTCACTGTGCTCACTCCCTGCTCCCGACTCCTGGGTTTTCATCATTTTCTCTCCTCTGGTCCTGTCTCTTGCTTTCGCTTGCATCTTTGTTTTTTCTTTCTTTGCTTCGGTTACTGTTTCCACCTCCCTGAGATGAAGGATGGCCATGAAGATAGCCGAGGAGATTATAAATCAAGATTACAGTGAGGAGAATCCTTTCGATCTTATGTATAAGAGTATGATGAATCCCCTGTTCTTCGTTTTTGTCGTTCACTTGGTTAAGCTTTGTCATCTTCTTTTGTCTTCATCTTCCAGTCCACTGCAGTTTCAAAAAATTGCTTTCTTCCTACCTCACTATTTCCAAAAAAAAAGTCCCACCCTCGATTTCTTCCTTTGAAGCTCCAAACATCTTTGTAAAAGCTTGTTTCCCTCCATCTCTGCCTCTACTCTTTCTCTTTTACCTTGATCGACGTTGTCTCCTTGAGAATGAAATTTTGTCGCTTTGGCCTCAGATCTGCCCATGGAACTTCGCACCTGTGAAACTCCGCAGCCGCTTCAAATCTGTTAGTCTCCTGCCTATGGCATTTTGCCAAGGATGGAGCAACTAATAAAATTGATTGGATTTTCTGTCTTCTTTTTTCTTCATTATTTTCCCTTCATCATCATCTTCCATTGTTGCTTTGTATATTTTCAAGAATATTTTTGTAATTATAGTTCATTTTCGTAGAGATAATATTTTGAATGCCAGGTGTTAGATTTTATTTCTAAAATCGTTGTTTATGTTTTTGTCGCTTGGTTCAGTTCTGATTTTTGTTGCTGCTGGTTTTGTTGTTCCGTTTCTTCATTATTCCTCAACTCATTTTTATTTGATGAAAAAAAAGAGATTTAGATGTTGATTTTTGCTGAGTTTATTTTTATTGACGGAGTATTTGATTATGATATTGATGTTAATTTGATTTCATTTTTGGTTTGAGCTCTAATTATATCTCTTTAATATCAGCAAGGGTAAAAAAGGAAAATCACTGTTCCTTCAACTATAGTTCTGCAGTAATCCTGATGGATTTTACAATATAAGTAAATAGATTTATCCTTTGTATATCAATAATTCATGTGGAACACACAACAACAATTAAAAAATAGATGTGAGACTCACGGTAAAGATGTTTATACATACGAGACTTATAATTAAAATAATATGAATGAGATTTAATATTTTTTATAAATGTAAGATATTTATCATTTGTTGTTTGTATTTTGTTATTTTGTATATGTGTAAGATAATTAATTGTATATAACATACAACTTTAAATAATAAATTATAACATAAAATATTTTATTATTTAAATCAATCAACTTATTCCTGTTTGTTTTTATATATGTGCAAATTTTAATAAATTCACACAATTTAAAAAGTAATTAATCCTAATAATTATGTCTAAAATTTAAAAGTTTGAATTAAAATGTACTTGTGATTAAAATTTTATTTTTTTCCAATTTAATGATACTATAATTTAATGAAGAGTAATTAATGAAAGATGTCATAAATATTTTTTTAAATTATTGTTTTGCTTGTAAAAAATCAACAACAAACCATGTAAAAATTTTGCTTATATTTAAAAATGAGAAACATATATAATAAAATTTGTCAATGGTTACAATAGAACTACAATGATTCTATGAGATACATCATATTTGAATTTAATGGATGATACAAATCTTATCACTTAATAAATGTCATATGTGGCGCTATAACAACTATTCAATTTAATTAAATTGTTATAAAATACTAAAAAAACACCAAATCTTAAATTTGTAAGGGGGACAACAAATGTGAAGAGTCTTTCAATCGTGAGAGTTATTTTAAAATTTTATAAGCAAATGCATCTTGATCATTTTTAAGTATTAATATAATTCAATGATATAATTGAGATACTCATTAAATTAATAGATTTAAGTTATTTAGTGAGTTTAAATTTAAGATAAATCACAATAGTTCTACGGTGATCTAACTTTTTTTAAACAAAAATAAAACGTCAGACATCTATAGTCAATTGTAGATTTAAAATTATATTTTAATATATCTACTTTTTTATTATAAATGTAAATGGAGAATTTATAATATAATTTTAATTTTAATTTTCAAAAATTATAAAAATTCAACTCCACAAATATGGTAATATTATTTTGCACAACCTTTCATTCTATTTAATCCAAAATATAAGAAAATTTAACACCATGAATTAAAAAATTCAATCTAGCATAGTGCATTTCACAAAGGTAATTAAAAATTTAAAATATCTAAACTTGAACTTCATTGTGACCATAAATGCAAATGTGTGTGTGAACACAGAACCAAGAGATCTAAAAAAATAACCACAATCATCAAAGGAAAGGGAAAAATAACAGAGGGAGAAGGTAATAAAGTCAAAAGAGTTTTATATACAACAAATTTGAAAAATAAAATTGGAATAAGTTACCTTTGAATAAGAAATATTAAATCATCAAGAAAAAAAATTGAAGTATGCTTAATTAATAAAATAAGAAACACTGATTCTGTGTGAAACAAATTGACATGGGTAACACTTATATATTTAGCATTATATACCTAATATACTTATATCTAATCAAATCATAACAAGTGAATTTTAATATGTTAATAAAATTAATAACAAGAATTTATTATAGAATAAATAATTTATACAAGATCTACATGTCTTGATTTAATTAAAAACAAGCACATTAAGTATATAATACTAAGTATATAAGTTTTCGCCAATTGATATATCTCATTTTTAAAAGCTGGCTTCCACTGCAGTGATGTGGGTTGGCCCAATTCAAATGACCCTTGGTAGGGTGGCATGAGGGTTGTTACATAAAAGCCTTTTATGTAATAGCCCCCACCCTACCCTACCGGGAGTCTTTTAAATTGGAGCCTTAACCACTCACGCAGCGGGGCTAACTTTCTCCAAAGTGTCACTTGAGTTATTGCTTACCCTGTCAAAGAGATCTTTTAGAATCTTTTCAGACTTGAACCTCCAATCTCTACCACTTTAAGAAAGTTGAGGCTAAGTCTGGTACCATTGAGTCAGGTGCCAAAGGTTGAAGGTTTAAGTCTGGGAAGGTTCCAAAAGACTTCTTTGATGGGGTGAGAAATAACTCAAGTGCCACTTTGGGGAAAGTTGGGCTTGTTGTGTAAGTAGTTAAGGCTTCAGTCCAAAAAGCCTCCGGTGGGGTGGGGTGAGGGCTGTTACAATGTAAGTATTCACTACCCAAGTATACTTAATTATTTTATTGTACTATCATTACACATATTCACGACATAGTTACATCTAATACATATCATTAGACTCTACAACACGTTATGTCATTGAACTCCTTTATCACCTAATCATCGAACATTACTTAACATATAATCATTGCACTCTATTAAAAATCACGTCATTGAACTTCAAATAAGCAATTCATGGAACTCTACTACCATTATTTCATAAAACTTCACATTTTTACTATTATTATACTCTAACTATTTACAATCGTTGAACTCCATAAATCTTTAATATAAGTTTTTAAACATTTCATGCCACACTTGCATTAAAAAATTTCACACATTTTGATTGTAAAATACAAATTAATAAATTAATTAACACACAAAAGTACAAGATAAAATTCTCTCAATTACTTCAACTTTTGAGAGGTCATAGGTTTCACCCCTCAATTGCATACTCCCAAAACTTTCACAAATCTTGAACGGTGCCAAATATACTCACTCTATAATTTAATCACAATATAATTCATCAATAATCCTTTTTAGATAATTCTCACTATTAACTCAAATATTTTTTCACTCATAAGATTTAATCTCTTCATATACAAGGGTACCCATATTCTTAAGATTCAATCTTTCCTCATACAAGGGTACCCATATAGTTTCTTAGCTTTGTCTAACTCTTATTAATTTCATTAAACTCTTAATTCACCATTAACGAAGCCGCATTGCTCCTACCACCTCATTAATGGTGGATTTTCGTCCATTTATTCTCTCAACCAACCAAAATACATTAAGTCATAAATGCTAGGTTTAGATAAATTAAAAAACTCTCATTAACTCTATTTAAGTCAATAGCTTTAGATTTATAGTTTTTATAGATTGAAAGTCCTCATTCTCAATAAAACCCTAACTTTTAACTTCAAGAAAAATGAAAGAAAAAGAGAGATTCAAGTTTGGGAAACTTACTTGTAGTGTTTAGAAGTTTTAAAATACTTTATATGCTTCCAAACCCTAAGCCCTAATAGAGCTCTTTGCATTTCCTTCATTCACTCTTTTGTTTCTCTCCTTTTTATATCAGTTTTATGTTCTTATTTCTATAGCAAAGTGGCCACACACCATGGCGAATGCACCATCAGTCACAGTGTATAGAGGCCCGTCTTTGGTTGTTATACACACGTGCCCTGCGATAGATTAACCACAAGTTGCTACGTGTGAAATAGAACTTCATCCTTTAGATTTTCTCCCTCTTTCTCTAAGTGACCCGACTTCACTTGGACCTGCATTTAGGGTTGAAATTACAACGAAACATGCTCGTTAAACCTCTCTGGCCACTACTAAAATTAATTACTTTAATTAAGATTAATTAATTAAGTTTAAATTTTAAGGATATTACATAGGTAATGAATGATAATTATATCTCCCATCTCCACGAAAAATATAAGATCTTATATTATTTTTAGGGTAAAAGTCTATTTTGACCTTTAAAGTATTTCAGTAGGAGCATATAATGGCCTAAATATTTGTTGTAATATTTTATCCCCTCAAGCAATTAAAATGTGGTAAATTTGCCCTACCTATTAAATCTTTAGACGTTGATTGTTAAGTTGGATGAGAGAGGGAGAGGTTTGACTTGTAATAACAGGTATTGTCTGATGTGGAGCTGAGAGGAAGAGTGGATTGAAATCAAAAAGACAAAATGGACATTTACTCTTTAGTTGTGCCTAGACCCATTTGAATTGTGGTTGTGTAGGACTAAGCTTAACAGTGGGAATCGGGTTGTTGCTAGCGAGTGAAGGGAGAGTCAATTCAATACTACTGTTAGAATCATAGATATTGAGAAGCCACTTCATATCATGGATACAAGATTCAAGAAGGTTTAAAACTTTTCAAAAGTTAGCGGTAGAGGTAATGGAGAAGACTTGATGAAAAACCACACTATGTTTCTCATACTTGTACACAAGGGCTAGGGCTTGTTCGAGGTTCTTGGAGACTTTGTTGACGATTCAGTGAACGAGTGGCTCATAGAGAAAGGGAGTAGTGGAAGCAAGTTGGCCAATGGATTGGAGCATGGAGGAGAGATGTTTCACTTGCTTGGAAAGTTCGGAGCAATCTGGCTAGGAGGATTCAACCTCTTGAGCAGCTATGATAACTCTTTCTCTGAGTAAAATGGAAAATAGTTCTTCTTGGATAGTCCTTTCATCTTCAAGGTTTGCTATAGCAAAGAAAACAACAACGATGATAAACACTAGGGAAGAAGAGATGAATGACTTTTCCGCTTTGTTTAGTTGTGTTTTTTAAAATAAACTAAAATAAAAATTGAAGAGTGGGAAAGCAATGTAGAGAATAAATGTCCATTTTGTCCTTCTAATTTCAATCTTCTCTTCTACTTAGCTTCACAATGGATGACACTTGTTAAAAATGTTACGACAAAAACTTTAGACCATTGGATGCTCCTATCAAAATATTTTAAGGATAAAAATGAACCTTTACACTTATTTTTAGCATAGGTTTCATATTCACAAATATATTTTTTATTATGCGTCTCGTATATATTTTTGTTATGCATCTCATCAAGATGAATTTTTTTTAAATCATGATTACCGTGATACCCTTTTTATATATGTATTTTACCCCTTCTGTTCAAAAATACAAGATATTTTTTAAAGGGTTGGATATTAAAAAAATAAAAAATTTCAATCTTTTGAGATATAATTATTATCTTTTCTTAATGTTTAATAAAAATAAATATAAAAAAATAAAGTTAAGTTAAAAGTAAGTAATTATTTTATTAAGAGAAAAATTTAGTTAAAAATATTTTAGATTAACGGGTGAAATAGAATTCTGTTTATTCGTTTTTTTCTTAAAATACAAACCTCACGTGTCAATTTGTAATCATTACTTGTCAGGTAAACTTGCTCAAGTTGCATGTGATCCTTCCCTGAAGTCTTTCAATCTTGTGATTTGTTCCTGCCTTTTTACTTCATTCTAGTTCCTTCGAATATGATAAATCCTTTTGAAATTCTCTTTTAATAAATATTTCAATTTTAAACGCTTTGTGCGTGAGCGTTTATATGGGTACCGTGATAAATGGAAAAATTGTAATTTATTTTTTTAAATAAAAGAATAAAAAAATCAATACTAAAAAAAATTTATATCAATTAAAAATTAATTGACTAAATAAATTATCGTTAATAAATATTTACTAATAAAATACTAACTTGAATTAATAAATATTCATTTAAATTTTAACAAATGATTTTTAATTGTTATAATTTTTTTTAGTTGTCTTGATTGATATTTTTCTAAAGAATAACTGGCTGGCAACTCTTCGCCATCGCGATCGTGGGGGGATGAGAGATCAGCGGAATGGAATCAAATCAAATCTTAGGTTTCCAACATAAGAGTGGCTTGACATCGGTGGTGGTGGAAGCTGAACTTATACAACTCAGAATGGGACTTAATTAAGGTATGCTTTTAGTAGGATTATGTAAAACTCCTTCAATACTTTTTGAGTTAGCCCGAACCTTGATAGTCATGTCTTGTTTGTATAAATATTAATCCTTTAAGATTAAAAAAATTTAAAAAAATTAAACTATTTCTTCAGGTTGGACTGAATCAGAGACTGGACATTTGGACCACTTAGTCCAATTCGATCTTATTAATTTATTTAATATAATTATAATTAATTTATTTTTGACAAATGCTTTAAGAGTAATTGACACTAAGAAGATACTTGTATAAAGATTTGTTGAGTTTGTTTTTAAATTATTATTGTAATATAGTGTTGTTGAAATTTGTTGATTATTGTTTTTGTTGAAGATATAAATTTAAAATATTTGGATTGTAATTGAAATTTTTTTTCTTGTTTTTGAAAATTATTGTAGACTTATTAATTTATTATAATTATAAGTGTTTTTATTATTTTAATTAAATTTATTAAATTAAAATGAATTATTATTGCTCATTGAGAAAAAAAAATAACTAAGTGAATCAATCTCTCAATTTTATAAATTAAGTTTAATTCTATTAATTTTTAAATTATTACTAAACAAGATAAAATTACGTATTATCTAACTCAATTTTTTTAATAAAAAAATTAAATTTTAAATTAAATTAAATTTCAATATCATTCAATCTTTTATATAGTTCTAATTAAAAAGGATATGATATATAAGGTCTTTTCTGATCCTCTGAAAGCTGTCAGCCTTATTTTCAAGAAGTGTGGATTTTGTTATCCTCTTAGGATTTTGGTTACTGAGATCAGAGATCTTGTATGTCAAGATTGGAGCATCTCCGCTAGTCATACTCACAAGGAGTCAACTAGATGTGCAGATAGTACTCCAAGGCATGCCCATTCCTCGGATAGCCAGTTTCAATTGCCGTTCGTGTCCTGAATTTTATGTGGAGACTGTCTCTTCTGACATGCTCTGCTTTAGCTGAGCTTCAATCCTGTTTTGAAACCTTGATTTGTTTCTATAGCTGTCAAGTTCGATCCTGCTTCAAAGCTTTTTTTTACAAGGGTCAACCTTAACTTTTAAAATTGAAAGGTCGACCTTAATTTTTTTTAATTTTTTTAATATAAAATTTTAAAAAAATATATTTATAATCTTTAAAAAAATTATTATATATAAAATTAAATTTAAAAAAATTTACACCATAACAAATAAAAAAACTCAAACATTTAAGTTTAATATCAAATAACAACATTAAAATTAATATCAATAAAAATTAAACTTAATTAATATTATTAATTAAATTTTAATGAATAAATAAAGAAGGGATGAATGAGTTTAATATGTTTATTTTTTATTATATATTTAATTTTTTATTTTTTTATATTATAGTTTTAAAAAAATAAAAGAACTTAAAAGGATAAGCTCTAATCATAAAAGGCTGATCCTTTTATTTTTAAGTTTAAAAGATTGATTTTTTTAAGTTTAAATTATATTTTTTTAAATAAATACCTGATTTAAGTTATTTTTAAATTTAAAAGGATCGGCAACTTAATACTAATTGACAGTTTTATTTGTCTCTTTATATATTAAAAAAAAAAAAAGGGAATGGCGACGATCGAAAAGAAAGAATGGTTCCCGCGACCAGACGGTGGAACCTATGGTTGAAATAGGGGCCGCAAATAATGCCAATGATATCAATCTATCTCATCAAATTTATATGAAACCAATTATTGGACAACACACGACCTCTGCCTTCGCAGTACTCAAAGAACCGGCAAAATTTACAGTCTCGTCTCCCAATCCCTCGTCATTTGTATTTTTCTGATATTTACTTCATTTATTACATGACACTGTTTTCATGAAACAAAATATCGTATCTCATCCTCTTAATGCCCGAGCCTACATCAACTACCAGTACTCACCCTCTTTATCGAACAAATCAAGGCTATTGATATATGATAAAATATTTTAAAAAGAATTTTAAATTAATAGCATCAAGTGTTATTTAATATTTTTATAAATTATTTTTATCCATCCCTTCAATATCAATACAAAAAAATATAAAAACAAAAATATGTAAAACTTTAAATATATCCTTATATAAAAAATTTAAAAAATAATGTCATGTTATTTTTTTCTTTCATGAAGGATAATTTTAAAAATACATTTTAAATATTAATTAAAAAATCATACCATGACTTATAAATGAAATCAAATAGATTTTTTAAAATGTGATTTATAAATAAAATCAGGGGGAGTATGTATAAAAATATTTATGTTATTCGTATCTGTAAAATAGAGAGGATGAGAATTACTAAATATATTTTTATTCTCTTAAATAAATTAAAATATAAATTATAAATAATATATCATTTTTCTTATTTTTGTTTAAATATTAGTTTATTATTATGAAAGAATTTATTCTATAATTTTATATATTATTTAAAAATATTAAATTAAGTATAATTGGTCCGGCTCAATTACAATCAAATTATTAATTTTTAAATTAATGAATGTAGAGGTGAACTGCTAGTGAATTTAAACATCAGGTTTCCTTAATGTCCATTCAATCCAAGATTTGAAAAATGGAATGGGTCATTAAAATAGATAAAACATTGATTTAAGGGTTAATAATTAAATCATGATCAAACCATTTATAAATTTAATTATTATATTTAAGATTTTATATATCAAATATTACATGATAAGTAACATTTTATCAATATTTACTCTTTTTAATGAAATATCATTTTATTAATATATAATATTGGCAAGAGAATTTAAGAATAGGTATTTTAGAGGCTTATTAAAACTAAATTCGGAAGATAAACTTTATATACAAATATAGATAAATAATTAGAAGTATAAAAAATTAAAGATTTATGCCCTCACTGTAAAAATAATTTAAGGATTAAGTAAAATGAATCAATAAAAATCAAAGAAACACTGGATTAAAAAAAAAACGGAGTAGAAGCGGCGTCCATCTCAGGTGTCACACAGTTGCGTTTGTATTGATCCTTCCACCAACACAAAGTCCCACATCGTCTGAATTAATGGTGTTCATAAATTTGGTTTGGTTTGGTTTTGGGTAAAAATCAAATCGAACCGAACCATTCGATTTACTGATAATTAAGACTTGATCGATTTTTATAAAGTTCGGTTTGATTCGGTTTTATTTTCGATTTGGTTCGATTTGGTTAAGGTCTTGATCAAGTTTTAATGCACTTATTTAATTTTTTTTTCCTTTTCCCTATCTTCATAATGGTGCTATGTACTAAAATTAAATTTAATTCTTTTTGACTCCTTTTTTTTCATAAATAAAGGTATAAAAATGTAATAAAATTTTGAATGTGATAACAATAATTAATCATAAAAATTTATATAAGTTTTTAAGATTAAAATTATTTAATATTATGTATTTTCATTAAAATCCTTTGAAAATGTTTATCTATGTATCTATATTTTAATAAATAATGAAAAATTTATTATACAAAATTCAAAACAAAATGTTTCTTATAGATAAATTGAATGCTGAGGCTTTTAGGTTGTAAATAATTAAATGATGATCATAGCATGATTATTATAATTACTTAATATTATACATTTTCATTCAAGTATTTTAAAAATATTTATTTATTACTATAAAAAATTCAAAATAAAATTCTTCTTGTAGATAAATAGTTATATATTTTATAAATAAATAAATAAAATTTTTTTAATCAAGTTTGGTTCGGTTTGGTTCGGTTTCTAGTACTCAAAACTAAACTTAAATCAAACCAATCGGTTTTTATATCATAAAAACCGAAGCAGACCTGATTGTTGTTCGGTTTTGATTAATTTTTGTCGGTTTGGATTAGTTTGGATCGATCCTTTCGGTTTAAATCGATTTTGAACACCCTTAGTCTGAATGCAAAGGAGCTGGAGGGAGAAATGTGCATAAAAGGGGGAGTGGATAACACTTTCCATCAGCGCGTGAGCGAGCATGTGAGGCTGAAATATAATATATAATATAAAATAAAGATATATAATAATAATTTAAATCTGTACGAATAAAATTTGAATGGTCCATTTACACTGATGGGTATCATCATGCCGAAATGGAGTCCCATCCTATCTTCGGTCCTTCTCACCAGCCATAACTAATAGCCATAGCCCTCATCTTCCACAACCATCCACAGAGGTCATGCATCAGCCACACATGGCGCTGCTTTCTAGCCCAGGCCTTGGCCATCTGATCCCCGTGATCGAGCTCGGAAAGCTTCTCTCCGTCCACTTCAATTTCAAGGTCACAATCCTCGCCGTTACTTCCCAAAGCTCCGAAGCCGAATCCCACATTCTCAAATCAGCCATCTCCAACATCAACTCCTGTGACATCCTCGAGATCCCACCAGCGGACCTCTCTGGCCTTCTCGAAGACGAAGCCGCCATCGTAGAGCGCCTCTGCGTCGTCATGCGTGAAACCAAGGGCGCTGTTCGTTCTGCACTATGTAACATGGCCTCCCCTCCTTCTGTGCTCATAGTCGATATCTTCGGCTACGAATGTATGTCCATAGCGGAAGAGTTCCGAATGCTCAAGTATATTTTCGTAGCTTCCAATGCTTGGTTTTTCTCTTTGGTTTTATACTCTCCCATCCTGGATAAACAAGTGCAAGGCCCGTTCGTGGATCAGCAAGAACCGTTCCAACTCCCAGGCTGCAGTCCAGTTCGTCCCAGAGAGGTGGTTGATCCCATGCTGGACCGTAACACTCGGCAATATCAAGAGTACCTCGGCATAGGGACGGCGATGCATAGTGGCGATGCTATATTGCTGAACACGTGGGAGCAACTCCAACACAAAGAACTTCGATCACTGAGAGATGAGAATTTATTGGGCGGGCAGCTAAAAGTTCCAGTGTATGCCATCGGACCCTCGGTGAGGCCACCAGAACCACCCAGAAGTTCAACCATGGAGTTGCTTGGGTGGCTGGATCAGCAACGCAGCGAGTCAGTGGTTTACGTGTCGTTTGGGAGCGGTGGAACGCTGTCGTACGAGGAGACCTTCGAGGTGGCATGGGGTCTGGAGTTAAGCCAGTTGCGATTCATCTGGGTGGTGCGTCCCCCACACAGAGGACATGCCGACTCCGCATTCTTTAGCACCACGACTGGAAACCTTGCAAGCGAAGATCCGTCAAATTATTTGCCAGAAGGGTTTACTGATAGGACCCGCAGTACAGGAAAATTGGTCCCGCAATGGTCTGACCAGGTGACCATATTGAGGCATCCGTCGGTAGGGGGATTTTTGTCGCATTGTGGGTGGAGCTCCGCTCTGGAGAGCATCACGAACGGCGTGCCGATGATCTGCTGGCCGTTATACGCGGAGCAGAGGATGAATGCGACGCTGCTGGCGGAGGAATTGGGGGTCGGGGTGAGGCCGAAGGTGTTGCCGGCGGAGAAGGTGATGGGAAGGGAGGAGATAGCGAGGATGTTGGGAGACGTCATGAAGGGGAAGCCTAACCCCATAAGGGACAGAGCCAGAGAGTTGAAGGAGAGCGCGGCCATGGCCATGAAGAGAGGCGGCTCGTCCTACAACGACCTTGACCTCGTCGCTAACCTGTGCAAAGCAACCTGCCATCACCTCCGCCAATCATTTTAGGCTTTTAATTTGTCTTTTTTTGTGGGCCCCATCCTCTCCTTTCGCGTTTGATATGTTGGCTTCCCGTTCGGTTTTCATTTTAAAATATATGAGCTTCCTTGTTTCATTATTGGCTTGACTTATTCCTCTGTTTTGGCTGAGTATACTTGATAATCCCGCACGTCTGACTTCCGTCTAGTGCGCGTTAATCTCCAGATGTCGCGTCTCTTGTGCGTTAATTTCCACTGCATCAACTTTCAACAGGCTCATCATCCCTAATCACTAGGACTCGCTGTTTATCGTCTCGCATTTGAAAGAAAAGTAAATATTTATTGTTGAGTCGAAAGTGAAAACGTAGTGACTCTGGACTCGTTTTTCACCCTTGATCCTTGGTAACTTCAACCATTTCCCCCTCTCTTCCTTTCGTGGGTTTGACAATGACAAGATTCTAATCCACCTTGGAGATTTTCTAAGCCTCGAATAATTATTAGCATCCCCACTTGTGGCAAAAAAGCACTGGTAACTCTGGACTTCTAATATCGACTTTGTGGAAAAAATGCGCACGTTTCAGTGGACTTAATTGTCAGGATCATTTTCCGCGCACGGTGCTTTGACTAACTTCTGTTTTCAGTTTCTTTTCTTGTCATTACATTTTTTCTGTCATTGCTTGATATATGACACAAATTACATCTTCCTTAAACTCTCAATTTTTTTTTTTCGGTTATTCATTTTAATTAGTTGTTAAATCTTATGGATATACAGTTGAGCTTTAACTCGTTATTTTTTTTTCCTTATTGGCATGCTTGCTTTGCTTTTAATTGATGACTTCGATCAAGCTAAAGAAATCTTAAAAAATTACATTATAAATTTTAAAAATTCAAGAATGAAAAAACGCACACTTGCTCTTCATATATAGTAATTTACCAAATAATAGTCTTAGATTTGTTTGAATTAATCATTAATTTAGGCCTCACCTTTTTAAGCATTGACACTCCGTATAGTTGGAAAAAATAATTTGGCTAGAGCTTCGTTTTGAAGGAGTATCACTCACTTGCCATCTTTTGTATGTTTTGAGAGAAAATACAATTATTAGTTCCTGTAGTTTTATCAAATTTTGCTTTTAGTTTTTATATTTTTTTTTGAGGACTAAACATTGAAATTATAAGAACTTGAGTAGTAAATGTCATTCAATCTTAATAAAATTATAGGAATTAAAAATACTGAAAAAATTATAGAAATTTAAAATAAAACCTAATGAAATTATAAGAAATGATAATTGCATTTTCCCTATATTTTGGCATAGCCAAAATTTGAAATTATGGATAAATAATAAATTGAATCTCATCAAACTATCAATAACTAAATCATTTCGGCTTGGGATTTAATCTATTGATAATTTTTATCAAAAACAAGTAAACAAATAAATCTATTGAGGATAAAGCTGGGCGGAGGCCCATGTGAATCTCATGGCTCGGGTAATCACAGTCCGCCAGGAATGGGTTTCGTAAGGACAGTTGGGCCTAATAATAATATTTGTCTAGAAGCATGAAGTTCCGTTGGGGTTATGGCAATTGGCAAAGCTTCCCGTTAACATTTTTTTCAGTGGGCCGATTTTGCATTTTTTTAATAAAAACAATAATAAAGGGCAATGAATCCAGATCCCCTCAAAATGAGCTAAGATGGTGTATGGATTAATTGAATTTGAGAGGGCGGCTGAAAGGGCATGTGATAATTATTGTGCCATGTGCACACAGCCAATTTCAGAAATAAATCAGACTTAAGCTGCGTTTGATTTCAGAGGAGGAAAAGAAGGAAACAAAAGAGAGACAAAGGAGGCTGAGCTTGGGCAGCTAAGGCAAATCCCTAATGTGATTTTGGAACAATTTTGAGCTTGCTACACCTTGGATAAGCTTCCTTCACTTCTCCTACTCCCTTATTATGCAAAATTTTTGAGTTTTGAGCAATATGGGATGGATTTTATGTTTTTCTTAGATTTTAACAGAGCCCATTCCCTTGGTTAAGGTTTAGGGAGTTAAATCAAGTGTGTAAACTTAGGTTTATGATTTTTGTAGTGATTTAGAATTTTTGGAGAGGATTTGAATGAACTCTGTTAAAATTAGGAGTTTTGGAACAATATAGGTAAGTGGTTGGTGATATTAGTGTGTTTGGATGCTAAATGGTATTAACGAAGTGTGTTGGAATAGTTGAGATTGATAATTGAGATCTTTGGGTATGGTAGGTATTTGAAATTTAGTGATTTAGGGTGTAATTAGAGCGATAATTGGCAATTATTGCTTAATCGTGTAGATAAAACATTGCTCGAGTGTTGTTGTGCGTGTGAAGCAAATGTTAAAAATGGTAACCCTTTTGTGACAAGAGAATTAAGATAATAGAATAATTTACTCTATTTGATGAAGTGTTTAACTATTTGTGAGTAGATATGTAATTTGTTTATGTGTGTTTTGAAAGCATTGTATTTTGTGAAAGAAAGATTTTGTGCATTTAAAATGATTTTAAAACAATATTGTGAATGTTTCTTATATGAGTAAATTGTGATTTTGATACAAATATGTAATATGTATGAGAAGTGTAAACGTGATCATAATAGAGGGTGGGAGTTCACCTGTAGGAAGGAGTAGTGGAAGTCTATATAACATATATTTTCTTATTGCCCAGTAAGGTATGATATTGAAGATTATCTCCTTAGTATCTATATGAGGTATGGTGTTAAAGATTGATGTTCTTTAGTATTAGTGTGATGTGGTGTTGGAGTAACATGATAGAGAAAAACAATAGGAAGGTAAACTCAGGTCATTGTGTATGTGCATTTGGTCCAATAGAGCCTTTGATTTCAATTAGGGTGACATGGAGGTTCGGATGGTAGTATAATCATACTAGAATGGAAATGACTTATGACTATAGAAAATATTATTTTGAATATGCTAAAAGAGTTTGTCTATCTATACGACTCATCAAAATATAAGAGAGGAAAAAGAAGAGGAGCAGAAAAATCAAAGAAAATGAGTTTTAAATGTCTTCAAAACTCTATTCTTTTAGACCTAACTCTTTCAACATGCAAACCCTAGCACATAAAGCTCTAAATAGTTGCTCAAAGTTTGAAGAATACATTTTAAGTCGAGCTCTCAGCATATATATGTCCTAGCCAACTAATTTTTGATAAATAAAACGTAGTGTTTTTCTGATAGCGTAAAAAGTCACGAATAAAAGTCATAACTTTCTAATGATTTTGACAGTTTTAAATTGTTTTCACAATTAAAGAAATTTTTCCTTTTGTACTTGATTTCTTTATCCAAAAGCCTTCCAAAAGTATCAACAAAAGTTCAAAAATGTATTTAATTAAATCTTAAACTAAAATAACACAAATTAGCTTAAAAGCATCAAATTAAAGCCAAGAATGCAAACTCAAAGCAAAATATACATTTTCCTAATTTAGGCAATAAAAATATATACAAATGAGCCAAAATGAATTAGAATCTAAGAAAAATATAATGAAATGAAATGAAATTCTAGAGGTAAACAGAAAAGAAGGGACTAACGAGGAGTGAAGAGCTTCGTTTGTATAACTCTTCTCTTTTATGTTTTGGTTTTATAACGAATACGTTATAAAATTTATGCCAACTTAGAATTTCATGCATATTTTGAGTCATTTGTATGAGAATTTATGTAATGTGTGTATCTTGACCTACAATTTGATATACTTGTGATTAAATGATTATGAGAGGTCAAGATACTAGTACAAGTCATGATGTTCCAATGTTTGGTATGTGTGAATAGCCATATTATGTTATTAGAAATTAGATTATTCTCCTTTGAATTCACTGGAACAAGAGATTTGGTAGTCAATTTGTGTTTGAACTATTGTTGTTATGATATAATTGATCCATCAGGTTGTGTGTAGTCTTTTTGAGTTGGCCTAAGAAGTTAGCTATTGGTATTAAGTTGTGAGTTTTGGATACATTTGTGTGTGTTAATGTTTAAAAATGAACCATTTTGGGTTTGAGTGTTCAACTTTTTAATGGTTAAATATTTCGGTGTGATACTAGTGCCACTAGCTAGAGGGTTCAAAGAACTACATGTGGACACTTAGTAAAATGACATGCTTTAAAAGTTGGATCTAAAGTGCTATCACGATAGATGTTTGCTGTCCTGACATTGAGAACCATTAATTCTCTGCATCATCTGCCATGGCGCGACAGATGAAGCTTATTTTGGGCATTCAAAAATGCCTTTTTAGGGATTGTTTGTTAGGTTATGTGATATTCTTGCTTCCACTATCTTATATAACCTATTTTAAACTATAGCTTGAACTCAAATGTCTTTTTTAAAAGAATTTTTCTGGGATCTCAATATTTTAAACTATCTAATTCTAAATTCTTGAGCTGTTATGACTTTATTTAAGTATTTTACTTAATTCTAGTTATCACAACAGTGTATTAGAATATTGTTTTGGTAATATCAAGGCATAACCAACATTACACAAGTTACATAAGATGGGTTAAAACTGCCTCACATAAAAATAAACTCACTTTTTTTCAATCCAACTCTTTTTTTTTTTACAAGTTGGTGAGTTAAGCTCGCAAACTCAACCTATATTAACAACTCTACAAATGGGAGGTTCTAATTCTTTGAGGTTTAGGAAGTCTTCAAGGTGGATTGCAACCATGTCACTGTTTAACCTTATGAGGAGACACATATATGGCGCGCAGAAGCTTGGAGCGAGGACCGTAGGGTGGATAAAAATAAAGTTAATTATAATAAAAAAAAGGACACGAGCGTGGAAAAAAATGGTTATCTTTTATTTTATATTTGCTAATTAAGCTGATCTCATTAATTAGTCTCAATCTGACATAGATATACAGAGAATATGAAGTGCCCCCTTTCTAATATATACCACGGACATCATATCCAGAAATGATTCGTTTGATTGGCTAGAAATGAGTCTTATGTAAAGGGAGTGAAAAAAGATTCATCAAATTTCTTTGTTTAGTCCGTATAAAATTCGATGCTTGGGAATCACGATCCAAGGAAACTAACAGAGTGAAAATTCAGTTCTCATCTTAAACTCATAAAAATAAAATTGTTTTACAAAAATTAATTTTCCTAACTAATATGTTAATGTAAAACGGGAAGGAAAACGAGGCAAGAGAGAGAGAGAAAGGGGCAGACAGAGAGGAGAAAGAGACGGGCAAAAGGTTAAACTCTCAAAAATCTTATCGAATAATTTAAGAAAAACTTAGTTCTATTTATAAAACTCTAAAAATAATAAAAATAATAAAAATTTAAATTTAAATTTAAATCTTAAATTTAAATTTGATGTTAACAATAAAAGCAATACAAGGAAGGAAGGTTGAACTTAACTCTGATACCAAATCTACGTGAAATAGGAAAGAGAAGGGAAGAAAGAAGGGTGGCGGAAGAGAAAAAGTATATACTTTTTTATTTAAATGTCAAAATTGAATATAAGTGAAAAAACTCTAAACTATTTATAGAGTCCTAAAAATAATAAAATAATAATAAATTAAATTAAATTATAATTCAAAAGATGATGATAAAGTATCTAATTAGTCTAGGCATTTTAATTTTATTTTAAATAATACTTAAAAATAAAATAAATTTAAGATATTAAAGAAATAATATCAATCCTTAAATGCTAAATCAAATCTTAATAAATTCTAAATCAACTCAAATCAAATATAATTTTCATCACATATCCTCTGTGAATTCAAAATTTCTGGGCCACCCTCAAACTCCTTCAACCTTCTCCTACAAACCTTCCGAGCTAAACCAAATTTTTGGATAATATCACTCTGCACGTACAAATCTTTGTGGCTTGGGGGCCAGTTGTGCAACGGACGGTGGCGAATTTTGAATTGAGTCACAAGTACATTTGGGCCAATGTGATCTAAGTCCATGTGATAATAATATTATATTTGATAGATTTAACAATTGTGATAAGGTTATGTCAAGGATTTTGAAAAGTATATTATAAAATAATCTTTAAATTTTAGCTGTGATGGAGATCTTTTTGTACTTACCATTTTGCTCCAATAAATAAATATTCATTCATTCCACTCTCAAGTACAAGCTATTCTTTGTTTGTCGTATTTTCTATTTTGTCTCCTTTACTACAGCGTTGGCCTCTTCGTCTCAGGATCTGAAGGCCACAACAATCTAGCATGATGGCAACCCTTCGGATGCGCGAGATCGAAGACTTGGTCAGCGATTCAAGTGGACAAGTCGTGCTCAGCTGTTTTTGGTGGATAATTTGAATTTTTGGATTTATTTTTGAGAAAATTTTGTTTGAGGGGAGAGGAAGATATAAAGATGGAAAGTATTGTTCACTTTTCATATTTTACGACATAAATCAAATAAAAATAATTTCTTGATTCCTCCATCTTTTATCATATACCAGACGTTTCCCTCTCACTCCCTTTCTAATTCCATTTCTCTTGAAATGGTTTCAGCGCGAACCAACCAGGGCCTAAATATCTCTGTTCTTTCAGATGAGATAAGATCTACACATAGTCTCAGTGATTAGCAATGAGCCTGCTGGAGGTTTGTGAAGTGGAAATTAGCGTAGACGAGACGCAATGCCAGATAATCTAAAGTATGCTCAGTAGATAATTATTTAAGCCAATAAAACAAGGTTGCTGAAATTTTACACTGAAAACCGAATGGAGAGCGAACATATCAAACACGCACGTAAGAAGAGAATAGGGACAACAGACGGAGACGAATTAAATTAAATAAAAGCCCAAATTGATTGGCGGGAGATGATGTCAGGTTGCCCTGCATTGTTTAGCGATGAGGTCAAGGGCGTTGTGTAGGACGAGCCGCCTCTCTTCACAGCCATGGCTGCACTCTCCTTCAATTCTCTGGCTCTGTCCCTTACGGGGTTGGGTCTCACCTCCATGATGTCTCTCAAACATCCTCGCCACTCCTCCCTTCCCACAACCTTCTCCGCCGGCAACACCTTCGGCCTCACCCCGACCCCCAATTCCTCCGCCAGCAGCGTCGCATTCATCCTCTGCTCCGCGTATATAACGGCCAGCAGATCATCGGCACGCCGTTCGTGATGCTCTCCAGAGCGGAGCTCCACCACAATGCGACAAAAATCCCCCACCGATGGATGCCTCAAAATGCTCACTTGGGCTGCCCAGTGGGCAACTAATTTCCCCACTTTGTGGGTCCTACCCGCGAACCCTTCTGGCAAATAATTGGACGGATCATCATTTCACGGTTGCCATCGCCGGTGCGAAAGAATGCGGAGTCTGCATGTCCTCTGTTTGGCGGACGCACACCCAGATGAATCTCAGTTGGCTTAACTCCATACCCCAAGCCACCTCTGCGGTCTGCTCGTACGACAGCGTTCCACCGCTGCCAAACGACACGTAAAACCACTGATTCACTGGGTTGCTGGTCCAGCCACCCCAGCAACTCCATGGTTGAACTTGTCGGTGGTTCTGATGGCCTCACCAAGGGTCCAATGGCATACACGGGAACTTTTAGCATCCCGCCCAATAAATTCTCATCTCTCAGTGATCGAAGGCCTCTGTGCTGGAGTTGTTCCCACGTGTTCAGCAGTATCCGTCGCTTTTTCGCATCCCCATCGCCAGGCCGATGTACTCTTGATAGCCTGGTGTTGCGGTTCAGCATGGGATCCACCACGTCTTTGGGGACGAACTGGACTGCAACCTGGGATTTGGAAGGGTTCTTGCTGATCCACGAACTGGCCTTGCACTTGTCGATCCAGGATGGGAGAGTACAAAGCAAGGAGAAAAACCAAGCGTTGGAAGCGACCGTAAATATACTTAAGCATGCGGAGCTCTTCTGCCAGGACAAACATTCGGAGCCGAAGATATCAACAATGAGTACACAAGGAGGGGGGGCTATGTTAGCAAATCGCAGAACGAACAGCGCCCTGGTTTCACGCATGATGACGCAGAGGCGTTCGACAATGGCGGGCTTCGTCTTCTAGAAGGCCAGATAGGTCTGCGGGTGGGATTTCGAGGATGTCACATAAGTTGATGGAGGAGGTGGCTGATTTGAGAATGTGGGATCGGCTTCGGAGGTTTGGGAAGTAACGGCGAGGATTGTGACCTTGAAATTGAGGCGGAGGGCGAGGAGATTTCCAAGCTCAATCACGGGGATCAGATGGCCGAGGCTGGGCTGAAAGCAGAGCTGCGTGTGGCTTATCCATGGTCTCCACACCCGGGATTTGAGTTAATTATGGCAATAGGTTATTTTGAGTAGTTCCAGGCAGGAAGCTCTAGATATGATTTTATTTGGCTTTGGGATAGCCAGAAGTATTACAAGTAGATCCTTGTTAGAGAGAGTATTCTGCATTCTCATTAAAACTTATTTATTTATTTTGGCCCGACTCGGGTGACATGAGCATATGCGTGCATGTGCCCCTCCTGGCTCCTCCCTCTCTCTCTATCTCTCTCTCTCCTTACTCGAAACCCGTATCTCCCAACTAGTGGTGAAACAAATGAATGAGAGGCTTAACTTTATCAGAAATGGGGACTGTATAACTTGAATAAGTTAGTAGTGTTTGACCGAAGTAGGAAGTGTTTCATCAACTCTTTGGATGCTTGGTTTTGGAGAATTAAAAATGAGGGAAGATCAGTAAAGTCTTCAAATGTGCTAATAATTTTAAAAATGTTTTGGTGGGGCTTCAGCCTCTTTAACAAGTCTTAACCTTCCACTTCACGATGGTCTGGAAGTATATAAAGTATCTTCAAAGCTATCAGATACAGAGATAGACCTGGAGGGGCAAATTTTTTTTTTTTTTTTTGAAAAAATCACTATATGGTCAAGGGCTGCTGAGATAAATAAGGAACACCATCACAGGGGAGTCAAATTTGGGCAAAGTACTTGAAAAAAGCTGACGCTGGAAACAACTTATAAAACTCGCCAGCTCGCCTGTTAACGGGCCATGATAATGGGGGAAGATCTATCAGAAGGAGAAGACGGTGGAAAGGTAAGAGAGCCAGCTCCCGTCACTATAGATATCTACAGTTTATTGTAAGTAAGTAGATAGATGATGTTCGCGTCAATTAATATAGGGTAACGCAGTTGAATAGAATTTCACCATAAACAGGCGTCAGACTTTTATGATTTGGTAAGCAATATTTTGGAGAAGGAACAAAACCACATTAACGACAAATCCTTTCGGGATTCTGTATATAGTATGTATATGTATATATAAGATTTGATAAACCCATCATTTTGTCAGAAGGGACAATATTCAGGAACCACGATTGTTTCGGGAGGTACGCTAGTCGGGAGGTACGAGCTAGTTTTTTATTTTTTTTTGGGGTCCTTTTCTCACGTTAAATTTTACGTGTTATTTTTTATTATTTTCTCTAACTATTTTTTTTTTATAATTTTCAATTGCTTTGTCTTGTTTGTCTCAGTTTATTATTTATGCACTTCCCATTCCAACAGTATATGTATAAAATGGTTTCGTAGACCATCATTTTCTGAGACAAAAACTCAAGAGACATCAATTATATTATACGCATTCAACAAGATTGATCCAGTAATTAAACATGCCTTTGCTTGATTAGACTGTTTTGTTAAGAACCATACGATGAGTAGATGTATAATAAGTTTCCCTTAATTCCGGTGGTTGGAAGAACCAAGTAGAAATTGGTGAGAGCAGCGAGAGATAAGTTAGTTTAATAGAGCATTGCAAATTTTCCAAGTGCATGCTGATAGAAAATATGCAGCGATGCACGTTGTTGGTAACTGCTTGATGGTTGTGGCTCCAAGCGGACAGCGTTTTTCCACTTTTAAAGGCCCCACGATTTATGAATGTATGGTTCCGGAGAGCGTCAATCAGTGATTAAAGTACTCAATTACCCTTCGTTTGCCTCTATAAAGATGAAATAATACACTTGGTTTTTGGTTCATAGGTGTACTGTATGTGTCGGGGTGTTAAAGTTGTATCAATTTTTTACATGGATATAAAATTGCATTGCCATTTAATATTAAGAAAAAAAAATTTACAGCTCGGGGACTCCCTGCATTAATCAACCAAGAAAACCACAATAACTCCTTCAATTCATAAGTTAAATAAATTTATCAATGTCCCAAAAATATCATTAGTTTAAAAAATTATATATTTTAATCAATTTATCCTTCTTAATCACCAAAAATTTTAAGTTAAAAACTTGAAATATTACAGCTTGAACTCATAACGGGCTAACTCATGGGCTGATGGGTTGGCTCGATTATTTTTTTTAAGATAAAAATTATGGGATCATTTTTTCAAATCTCAAATCCTTTTCATTATTCAAATTATTAAAATAATTTCAATTATGTGGTTATTATCTACTATTATTATTACTTGTCACATTTAATTAGCTAATATAACTATAAATTCATGACCATTTGAGTGTACTAGTGTAGAATGCACCGAACTGAAGGCTTTTTAATAATTTAATTTCAAGTAGGCACAACCAATATAGCTTTTTGTTGTTGTTGTTGTAAGGTTACACGGGATTTAAACTCTTTATTGTTGTGTTGCCATTTGAAATGGTGTCATCTTGAGTAATATATGAATCATTTTTAGAGTTATTTAAAATAATTTATGTAATACACCAAATTTTTTTAAATAATTTAACTCAACCATAGTTGGGTTACAGCCACCAAACACATTTTTATATCAATAATTTTAATATAAAATATTTATAATTGGCTTCAACTCACACAATATAACATTTCAAATAAATTTTTACCTCCCACATGTCATTAGGCTAAATCACATTTGTCTATTCTTACACTCTCAACAAGTAAACTAAATCACATTTGTCTATCCTTATACTCCCAACAAGTAAAATAAATAATTTAGTCAATTTTCAACACAAGCCAGTTATTTGGCCTCATAATCATGCCATTTTAACCAATCCAAAATAAACCAAATATTAAAATTACAGTCATCCAAAGTATACCAAAATAGAAATAGTTTGAAAGGCATGATTACATTTATATATTCATATAATTGTTAATAAACAAAAAGCTCTAATATTGACAATATAAAATATTATAAATCATAAATCAAATATCCAAAGAGACAGTGGATCTATGCCACTAAGCCTCTGGGACTCCTCCACGTGTCACTCGTAGCTCTTCTTCTAAAAATTGTTAACCACATAATGAGACTCAAAAGTCTCAGTAACCATAGCCAATTTATAATAGTATATACGAACAGTTAAATGTGTGCTTATTAAGTGAGAATTAAAAATAATATAATTCCAACAAATATAAGAAATATTACAATACACACAAACAACCATCCTTATATCCCTTAATTAACCTCGAGCCGTAGCCCTCGCTCAGTGCTAAATTACTCGGCCAAAGGTAAATTAGCCCAAGCCCTTACAAGTCACCTATTGAGCCCCAATAGGGGCGTACCATGTGACACATAAATACAACAACAATAGCAAGTCTCTCAATACCTTCCACAATAATCAAACAAATTCATAACAATATTGCACAATTATATAATATTACAAAATTCATAATTTCTCAATAATCACCCATTAACATGAAGTAACACTAATTACAAATTAAAAGTATGGTTACCTCATGGCTTTTTCAATAATTATTTCTTACAAATTTCTCTCCCATCACAATTTCACCAATAATACAATCTACAAATAACATATTATTTATAATATTAGTTTTAATTTTTGAAACTAATAAAATAATTCTAATAATAAAATTAAAATATAACATAATTTCTAATTTCAATCTTAATACAAATCTAGAGTTAATACTATTAAGTAAAAATTTTAACTCCTTTTTTACTCATCAATAAACATTAATAATCTAAAAATCAACTTCTACACTAATTTCTATTATCAAAATTGTCTTTTATTTTATAAATTTGCACCTAAAATACTCAAAAATGTGAAAATTGAGTCTCAAGCTTAGAATCATAATCCTATAGCCATAATAATTTATTTTTCATCCCAAATAATCATCTAAACCTCAATAATTCAAAATATATTTTCAAATTTAATAAAAATCTAGTTTAGGATTTGATCCTTAAGTCACAAATTCAAAGATCATCAATAAATTTATACTCTAGAATATTTATATTATACTAACAACCTCAAAAACCATATTTATTTAACATAAATTCATTCCTCTTCCAAATTCTAAATTTTCTACACACCACAAACTCAGAAACAAAGAAGAAGGATGACTAAGAAAAATTTTAGAATACATATTTAGTCTTGAAAAGCTTGAAATCATACCCTAAATATCCTATCAAAAACTCTTACCTTAAAACCCAGCATCGGCGAACTTGAGTGCCGTCGCCCTCTCTGTTCGCGCACGAAGAGAAATGAAAAAAAAAAGAAGGAGAAATGAAGAAACGAAGAAGGAGGTGGGTTTTTTAAAAAAAATACTCTGGGTCCCATATTTTTTTATTATTTCTTCTTTCCTCTCTCTTCTTTTATTATTATTATATAAACATAATCATTGCATCAGGAGAGCGCCGAAAGAGGAAGCCACTTTTCTTCTTCTTCTTCTTCCTTTTTTTATATCTTTTCTCTTTTTTAATAATAATAATAATAATTTAACAATTTTTTAATTAATAAATTTTAATTTTTTTAAATTTTAATTTAAAATTATATCCTAAGTTAAATTTAATAATCATCTTTTACTAATTTGCTTATCTCTAAATAATTTTTAAAATTTTTATTAACCCAAATTAACTATTAAAATTTAAATTAGGATGTTACAATTTATATATCAACCTTCAAATCCTCTTCAACAACTTTTGAATTATAAGTTATTAGGTTGTTCAATTGTGGACAAATCCTAACTTTGTTATTACATTTTACTTCAATGAACTTAGAATTTTTCAACTAAAAAAAAAAGTTACCGGGTTAACCTTCACTCAAATTAATATCAAATTTAATTTTACTTTCTAAACTTCTACTCCTGTGATCTTACTTATAAGTCACTTTCAATATATTTTATTAGTACTAAGAAAAATTTTAAAACTTATTAACTCTATCTTAAAATTTTATAAGTTTTTAACTTTGCTCCTATTAAATAGTTTCTCTCTCCAACATTCAATGGAGGGTAAAAAAGAAAATTTATGATAAAAATTTAATGATGTGATTTATAAATAGGATTAAAAAAATTCTTCGCTCTTTACTCTATAAATAGGACTAGAGAGAGTGCATATTAATTATATTTTCATGTTTAATTGTATGATATTAATAATTATGATAGATAAAGCTTCTAACATTATGATAAATTTGTAATTTTTAAAATTTTAAAAGATAAATATAAAAATATTTTTTTATTGATAAGTAAGCCTGCTAATCTACTAATCCGCTGTAGGTTGGTAAAAATACAATCCATACAAGATGCGAATTATGTCAACTCGTCCTATCAAGCAGCAATCCACTGCAGGCCAACTCGTAAGTTATGAGTTAATCTATATTACCAGCTCTATCTATTGGTGGTAAAACATCATGATCCCTCTTGACTTTTCGGCTTTGAGGACGAAACGGTTAACATCATTGATCTTATCCACGGTGCTATGATATGTTTTTAGTTTCTTTTCTTGTCATATTACTTAATATATAACACAAATTATTCCCTTTTTAAACACTCAAAATTATATATATGTTTTAGTTATTCATTTTAATCAGTTTTTAAATCTTATATTGACTTCCAAACGAGCTTTAACTCATTATTTTTAATCATTGTAACGGATACAGTTGCCTCATGCTTGTTTTGTATTTTTAATTGATAATTCCTATGGAGCTAAAGAAATCTTTAAATTAAAATTAGATTATACATTTTTAAAAAATTCAAGAAGGAAATAGTCAAGACTAAAAAGTATACTTGTTCTTCATATATAGCAATTTAATTAATTAGCAAATAATATACTTATTTATTTGAATGAACCATTACTTTAGGCCTCACGTCTTTAAGCACTGATGGATGCATTGCACACTGTACCATATAGCTGCAAAAAATAATTTGGATATAGCTTCATTTTGAAGGAGTATCAATCACTTACCATCTTTCATATACATACATACATACATATATATATATATATATATATATTGATTTAGTCATATTTGAAGTTATATATGAATAAATTGAATCTCATCAAACATTGGAGGAATCAAAAACTAAGAGAGAGGCGGTTCGTCCTCGGCACACCGCCCTCGTGACCACGTTGCTAAACCATGCCAGGCAAGCTAGCATCATCTCCACGTTGTCACTATTGACGACGTTTCATATATTTCCTTCTTGTTTTTTTTTATTTTAAGCTCAACATGTATTTTCTTATCAGAGACAGTCTAATTAAAGATATTATCGACACTAAACGTGAGACTTCTCTTAGTGCAGGTTCGAACTTGTCATGAGTATTTGCTTTAACTTCACTTCCCTTCAATTTTCAAATATTTCACTTTCATTGTTCTAAGATTATCTGATCTTGCTTGTCTTCTGCCCTCTTGTGCGGTAATTTCCACGGCAACGCTTTCAACAGGCTTATTACTTGCACAATATGTGAGTGTATGTAAAACTCAATCATAATTATATCTAAAATTGAGAAGTTTGGATTGAATTTTTTTAATCAATGTCTATTTTTTCTCCAATTTAATAATTACTACTTATTTATGATGGATAATTTTAAAAAATGTAATAAATACTTCTCAAGTTTTATAATTTTGTTTATAAAACAATGAAGTGTGTGATAGTGTTTTGTTTTTTGTTTTTTTTTCAGAATCACCTTGCCAACGCTATTTTCGCGATATAAGAGGATCCCACAAACATGCATTTCACACACACCCTCATTATACAACAACCCACAAACCTGAAGATCCCCTCTTTAATCACATGGAGGCTTGAATTTAGAACTTCTTGGTGCGAAAGTGCCATCTGACCAAATGGCCAAAGGCGTGTGATAGTGTTTCCTATAATAAAAAACTTGATTAACAATTTGAAAGAACAAAATGTTGTTTTAAAAAAAATTAAAAATGGAGGCATTGCGATCCCGGACAAGTTTGAATGAAATAACGAAACTTGACACTGCTTTGAATGGCGCATTTAATGTTTATTTGCATGGCTACGTTTAAATCATCACAACATTTAAGGTGGAGATAACTGTAATGTCTACATTGGAACGGAGCATTAAATGAATAGTTAGATTCAGTAACTGTAATTAATATAGATATTAAGTATTTGAACCATTTGAGTTGTTGAAATCTATATCAACAGTTTAAATAAATTCACTTATTCATTAATTTTAAGTTGAGTATGAATTCAAAATCATAGATTTAAATTTTAACGTTTCGGATAATACAGGTACTGAGTGCCTATACTAAATATAATTACCGAATCCAAATCCTTAAAATGAATACGTTGAACAGAATAAACATTGAGATGACTGATTTTGGGAGAATCACATTCCCAAAATCACATTCAAGTAATTGTTGACAAACTTATTCATAAATAAAGACTAATGCAAAATATATTGTTGTTAAAATTGAAATATTTATTTTTTTTAGAATGAAACTTATTATTAATTCTTGTTTGTAAATAAGTTTCTTCTTGTTCAGGCCCAAAAAAAAAACCAGAGAGAATAAGTTTCTTGTCAAATCCTTAACTATATGATTCTCCTAATTTTTATTTTTATTTTTTCACCAAAAGTCAGGTCGAGACCTATGATAATGGTAGCTGTAGTATAATAGGAAGAGCCCACTTAACACATGGATCATGTTAGCAGGGCGCAGTTAAACTAATTACACGATAAAGATAATCATGCTTTCTTCTCCCATATCCTTTCATGATCATAATTAAGCTTAACTTTATCCATCCTTAATTGCTTCTATTAGCAGCAATTTATAAATTCCAAACGGGGTCATTACTGGAAAGCTACAGCACAAAGCTCGAATTGGTTCCCCAGCTGCCTCCATTTCCAAACGAACTCTTTTTGGGGTAAAACTTCCAAGTAAACTGTAGCCCGATAACTAACAGTACATTGAGCTTCTAGGCCCACTCAAATATAAAAGTCATGGAGCGTAGAGTTGTGTAACCGTATCAGTATTCATTCAAATTGGAGCCTTGCAATTATAGGGAGAGTGGATAGTCACATTCAGTCACGCGCGCGCAGTGAAACGAATTAATATGTCTATCCGTTTGCTCATTGGGAAATGTATGATAGTTTAGATATTAAAATATTTGATATTTCTTCACCTGAGAGAGCTTTTCATATTATGACATGATTTGATTGATTGTCTTCTTGCATGGATTTTTATCCATGAAATTGTTGTAAACTTGTATTCAAAGAAGCTGCACACACTCTCTTTTTATTATTATATACTTTTTTTATTTAAATATATAAAATATTTTTAATAAAATCTCACTTTTTAATAAAATAATTATTTATTTTTGAATTAATTTTTTATATTTATTTTTATTAAACACCCTATAATAAATATAAAATTATTTATCAATAGAAGCATTTGAAAAAAAAGTCAATGATTACAACTCAAAAGACTAAAATACCTTACATATTTTAACGGAAGGAGTATGAGATATTTTTAATTGAATCTCACATACTAATAAAACTTTATTATTTATTTAAAATTATATAAAATTACAATGATTTTTCAGTTTTTTCTCCAATAATATTGCAATTAATATCATGGTAGAGGTGAGAAAAACACACAATTAATATCTTCATTTTTCAAAATAAGAATAGAATTGTTTAATTATTTAAAAATATTATTGACACCTTTATATTTAGTGATAAAATAAACTTCTAAAAAATATTTTATGTATAGAGATGAAGGGAGTATATATCACTAGTTTACTGTTAACAATTAACATCACTTTGTAGTTACCAAAATTACCAATTATTCATAATAATATGGTGCAGTTTTTAATTTTCACAGAAGATGACTAGGCACATACTCCCTTTTAGTTTTGTTATAAGATATTTTTTTAGAGCATTTTTTTTATTCTTACTATAAAGTACATTACAAGATATTAATTACATTTTTTTAATATTATCCCTATTAAAACGAATTGACTATAAGAAAGGATGAAATACAAATTTAAAATCTTTTTACTTAAATAGGAGTAAATTTAAAAATTAAAATAAAGTTAATAACTCAACTATCTTTTCCCAATTATAATAAAATAGTTAAGGGGGGCTTGTGAGTAGTTGAGACTTGAGACATACTATCGAACATGGCTTGTTCCTTTCACATTAATTAGAGATAATAAAAGCTAACAGCCTCACAGGAGGATACTTATAATAGGAGAAGAAGAGAGGTGCATAGGGGTGACAACACGACCTAAAAAAGAAATCCACAAAAACACCAACGGCAACTACATATTGCTGGCAAAGGTAATCGGCTTATCCATCACTGACTTCTCTCCCTCTCCCATCCTCTGTGGTTCCACTATTGCTTCTGCTATTGGGCTCTACAATGTCGCTATCAACAGAGCACACTTCCATTATTGTTAGTGATGTGGTTTTGAATAATACCAAATGTGCTAGAGATGCAGAGTCTCAATGCTAATAAGAGCCCTAGGCTTCCTTATCAAAATTTGTCCAAATGCAAAAATGTAAGAATGATTATGAGGAAAAAAGCTTGATTCATGATATGAGAATTGCAAAATTATAAGGAATTGAAATAAAAACTTGATTATTAATACAAAGTGATATAAAGGATCACTTGACTAATGACTTGTTTGAGTTCATTGTTTATTCTTGTCTTCTTTTCTCTTTGAAACTTTATTTATAATGTTTATCTAAGGTCATTATGTCCATAAAATTAAACGAGGAGCCTAGCTGCTTCGTGCAACAATATCCACTCTTGCTAGGCACAATCTTGCAAGATTCAAGGTATGCCCAAATAACAATTCTACATCCAAATAATGGTCTTTTTGGCTTAATCATTTTGAGTTTTAATGGTCACGTTTCCTCCACAATTCAGCACTTATTTAGTTCGAAAGGTCTCTTGTTAAATGGATTGGGCCTTGTATTTGTGAATGGCTTATTAGGCCGGATGTTTTCTTTTTCATATTTCTAGATTATAATCAATCTTCACTTCATTTTAAGCCTAAATAGTTAGTTCATGTGGAGGCATTCTAGAACACTCTAGTGGGCGAATAGCGCTGCACATTTATGAGATATGAGATAAAAGATAAGTTATTAGTGTTGGGTCTAGTACTCCCATGCCATGATCCCTGAGGTTGACGACAAAACCACCTTCCATCGCCAACTCTAAGTGGCTGAGCAAGTTAACGATTTAATTTAAATGCCCACCACTCGTTCACCCACCATTTAGGCTTCTCAATAATATCAACACATTTTCAATTATAATACCGATTGATGTATAAATGCATAGCTACTAATAAACCTTGGCTGGCCATTTACTTGATTTCTCTATTTTACATTCAAACTAAAGAGTGGGAGAATAACATCAAAGATCACTCGCATGAATTTAGGGAATAAATGAAAAAAGGACCCTAGAAACTTTAATTATTTAGAATCATTTCTATGGGAACTCATCCATAAATTTCAGTAACCAATGCTTTGGCTCTTCATTTACCAACTTTATTTCTGTCACTTCTTGATTAGTTGGTCTGGCAATAAAGATTGAAGGGTAGGGAAGATTAGGGATAAGAAACTAAATAGCAGAATATTTGGATGGAAGGTCGACCTACTACTTGAAATTGCATTGCAAATTTTAAAATTTGCAATTGCCATTCAAGAGGACTTACCTTCAAAAATATGCATTTGGAATAATGAATACCCTTTGGAATGAAGGAGTTTCCAAATTTGCTACCTCTGCCACCTTTTGGAATAATGAACACATCAGTAGCATATCTTCTAAAAAGAAAAGAATTATGTGAATGCTGGAAGGAATTAACAAAAACAGGAATCTTAGAGATAATCATTTTCTAAGGAAGTTGGAAAAAACTCTCTGGAATGACTACAACAAGGTCCTCATACAAGAAGAATTGATTTGGTTTCAAAAATTAAGATGTAAATGGCTTAAATGGGGAGATCAAAATACAAAGTTTTTCCATGCTACATCTATCATTAGAAAAAAAAAAGGAATCAAATTTTATCCCTCAAAGCTGATGAGGATACTTGGATCCAAGACCAAACTATCCTTAAAAAGATGGTTGTTTCTTATTTTGAAAAGCTCTTCAAGGAAGAAGATAATGCCAAGCTATACTTTCCACTGAAAGAAGCTTCCCTACTCTCTCCTATATTCAGTTGCAATCTTTACACAGAAATGTCACTAAAGAAGAAATCAAGAATGCCGTTTTTGACATAGGGGCCTTTAAAGCTCCAGGCTTTGATGGCATTAATGCGGGTTTCATCCACTCTTATTGGGAAGATCTCAAACATAGCATTATTAATCTTATCAAAAAGGTTTTCAGAGATCTCGATTCTATTGGAGAGATAAATGAAACTTTTATCACCTTGATTCCTAAGATTGACTACCCCACTTGCATGAAAGACTTCCGTCCCGTTTCTCTTTGCAATGTGAGCTATAAAATAATTACCAAGATTATCTCTAACCATTTACATGCTTGTATGAATCATCTTATTAGTGATAATCAATGCAGCTTCATCCAGGGTAGATGAAGTAGTGACAATATCATTATTGCCCAAGAAGTCATTCATTCTATAAGAAACAGAACAGGGAAAAAAGATTTTATGGCTTTGAAGGTTGATCTTGAGAAGGCTTTTGATAGGCTATCATGAAACTTCATTGATGATACTCTTATCTCAATTGGAATAAATCTCCATATTAGAAAATTAATTCATGCTGCCATCTCCTCCATTAAGATGAGAGTTCTTTGGAATGAGGAACCTTCTGAAAAATTCAAACCTTCAAGAGGCATCCATCAGGGGGATCTTCTTTCTCCCTACCTATTTGCTCTTTGTATTGAACGTTTAAGTCATTGCATTCTTAATAGTATTGATAAAAATAAATGGAAGCCAATTAGACTGACTCTTAATGGGCCTCCTATATCTCACTTATTTTTTACTGACGATCTGTTACTCTTTACTCTATCTATCTCAAGCGGTGATCATACAATAATGTCTCTTTGACTTCTGTAGTACCTTGAGTTAGAAAATTAATACTGATAAATTTAGATTATTCTGCTCCAAGAATGTTAACATCAATAGAGCTACTCATATTAGCAAGGAATTAGGAATTCCTATCACTGAAAATCTCAGAAAATATCTTAGAATTCCTTTTATACATGAAAAAGCTTCCAAGCTTACCTCTGCTCCTCTTCTTAATAAAACACATTCCCGACTGGCTAGCTGGAAAAGCCCTCATCTTAATATTGCCAGAAAATATATGCTAATCAAGTTTGTCTTATCCACTTTGCTTAGCTTTGCCATGCAAACTATGCTTCTACCTGATAACATCTTGACTGAACTAGAAAAAATATCTAAAAATTTTCTTTAGGACTCTTCAGATGGAAATATAAAGCCTCACCTTCTCTCTTGGGATCGTATTATTTCTGATAAAAAGGTAGACTTGGCATTAAAAAGTTTAAGAGTCAAAATATAGCTTATATCATGAAACTTTATTGGGGTCTCATCTTAAAACCCAATTGCCTCTAGGTACGAGTATTGCATGACAAGTATAAATGTAATAAACCCGTTATCCCTATGGTAATGAAACCTAGCTCTTGTTCTTTTACTTGCAGCAGTATATGCAAAGTCTGTGATAAGTTTATGTCTCATGTCAGTTGGAAAGTGGGTAATGGAGATCAAACATTATTTTGGTATGATAAATGGTCCCCTCTACTTGACCCTCTTGTCAAATATGCTTTCCATAATGTCGACCATGTTCTCTACGCTCATGTCTCAGACTTTTGTAATAATGTAGGCGGATGGCATTTTGATCTCTTAAAGCGCTATCTTTATCCTGACGTGTTGAGACAGATTGCACTTGTCTGACCTCCTACTCAACAAGGTGAAGAAGACACTATTATTTGAAGGGCATCTTTTAATGGAAACTTCTTCATTAAATCCGCCTATAAAACATTGGAGATCTAAAATAATGAAAACAAATCCGACATCTGGTCCAAGATTTGGAAGTGGCCTACCTACGAGAAAATTAAATATTTCCTTTGAAAAGCTGCTTGGGATCGTCTTCAATCCAATTACACTTAACAACAGTCATGTCCCCTGGGATGTAATGCTTTTGATTCCTTTATACACATTCTGCAGGATTACAAAGAAGCCCAAGAGGTTTGGAAAATATTAGTAAATCCTTTATATTTTAACACCTTCTTCTCTCATAACGTGTAGGATTGGATAACTTGAAACACAAAGAACGAAGCTGGCAGTTAAATAACAAGAAGAATCCCCTAGCAGAGACTATTTGCCTAACCTTGTTGGAATATATGGAAAGCCAGATGCAGAAAAATCTATTTTAAAGATGATTTTTTAACTAATTACATTACCTTCTCCAGCACGCAACAAATTATAAATGACCTAAAGCTTCAATCCAAGATCAACAAATTAAACAACAATAGTATTAGATATTAAGTTAAATGGAGTCCTCCTAAACTCGGTTGGGTTAGACTCAACGTGGACAGCTCTGTCAATACTTATGGTGCTGCTTCATGTGGAGGCATTATTAAAGATGACAGGGGTAAATGGATTAAGGGATTCTTCAAAAACTTTAGTTATTACCCCACTACCACAGCCGAGCTATATGCAATTTTAGAAGGCCTCGAACTCTGTTGGAACGAGAAGCTTACTAAAATTAATGTTCACTTCGACTCTTTGGAAGCTCTATCACTCATTAACAACGGATGTTGTGACTCCTACCCCTTCTCCAGGATTGTCAAAAATATTAGAGATCTCTCTATAAGAGATTAGATTGTTATATTTGACCACGTCTATAGGGAAGCAAATAACTGCACTGACCTCCTGACTCACAAGACTTCTTATGAAGATTTTAATACCTTTATCTTTATCAACCCGCCTCCTGATTGTATAAGTCTCATGGCTTCTTATATGACTAGATTTTAGTCTTTTTGCACAGTTTTTACTGTGGCCTTGTATTAAAAAAAATGCATCTGGAATCAGTTAGGAATACAAGGATTGGTCCTTCACACTGAGTATTTCACCGTTTTAGCCATTATGCACAATAATGTTCTCTTTGAAGTGTATCAATGTTACTCCCCTCCGTCCCAAATTAAAATAATTTTATCAAAATCTTAAACATCAATAAATTTCATTAAATACACTTAATAATTTTATTTTTAAAAATTAAAAATATAAATTTTTAAAAATACTCTTCATTTAATAACCTTAAATCCACACTTAGTTAGTATTAAATAAAGAGAGAAAATATGATATTGAAATAAACTTATTTAATAAAACTTTAATATTCTTAAAGTGTCTTATATATTTTGGGAAGTCAAATCTTTTCAAAAATATTTTATAATCTCAGACAGAGGAAGTATTTATTTCTTAAGACACTATTTCATTTGCCTACGTTATTGGATTGTTTCCATACATAATCCATGGGGAAAAAACAAGATCTTAATAAAGAAACAAAAAATCATTAAGAATATTGATGTACTATATATGAAAACAAGTTAATCTTAAATACAAAATCACAATTAAATTTTGATTCATTGTCAAATTAAATAAGAACATTATTCCTATCAGAGTCTACTAAATTAAATTATCGAATTAACTCAAATGGAAACTTTCTAATTCAAAATCTGCGTAAGTCCTAAACTAAATAAATCACTTAAAAAGCTTTAGTTGAACCAACTTTCACCGGATAAAATACGAGATATCTGTTTCTTAAACAAGGTCAAGCGTTTGATGTTTTTTTTTTGGGGGGGGGGGTAATCAAGAGTTTGAATTTTGTTAATGGAGAAATCACTTTCCACGTGTTCGGGCCCGACAATTTAAAAAGGAATCACATAACTAACTTTTATTTTCACTTTCACAACAACTTCACATAGATAATTTTAGAGTAAAATATAGTAACATTTCTTATGCTTTGACTTGATTGAAGAAATGATATCTTTTATTTGGAAACCCAAATAGTCCTCCCTTCAGATCAAAATAATATTTCACAAACTTAACTTCTGTTTTTAAGAACCGTTGATTAACTATTAACTCATCCGATCTAATTTTTAATTTCTCAGAAACCAAAAAATTTTAAACACTTTACATATAGGGCCACTTTGTTTAAGATAAAAATAATAATTAGATTTTAGATAGTTTATAGATTTTATAAAAAAATATTTATTTTATAGAGATTTTTTAAAAAGTAAACATTATTTTATGTTTGATTATGATAATAAAAAATTAATTATTAATTAGTTATTTTTTAAATTTTATGATAACTTTCTTGATTTTTATTTTTGAAAAATAATTTATTATTATATTATTTTAAAATTTTATAATATTTTTATACATCTCGCTTCTTTAAAACACTATTTCATTTACCGCAACAGATTATTTTAAGAAGTTACTTTTAATTATTTTCACATGTTTAAATAAGCATAATAAAAACTTATAAAATATATTTTTTTCAAAAAATAAGTGCTTTTTTATAAAATAAGTTAAAACAAATGGGTCCATACTCTATTCAATTTAAAATATAAGCAACTTTTAATAATATTTTGCATATCAATAAAATTCTTGTTCTCATAAAAATATATATTGTCTTCCCTTTATCTTTAGTTTCAATTTATGATGAGCTAGAAGAAGATCATAAATTCAAAAACACAAGAATTTATCTCTAGAAGAAGATCATAAATTCAAAAACACAAGAATTTATCTATGTTAATAAATACAATGGGTAAAATAATTTTTTTTACAAATAAAATACTAAATTGTTTATATTTTGAACAAAAAATAGCTTAAAAAATAACTTACTCCCTCTGTTAAAACATATAAGGTATTTTTAACTGAATCTCACTCCTCAATAAAGTAGTTACTTGTCTTCAAATTAACATTATCTTTGTATATTTATCCTTATTAAATAGAATATTTTATCTTAAAATAAATATAAAGTCATTTATTTAATAGAGACACTTTAAAAAATAATGATTATATATTAAAAAATTTATTCAACCTTTTAAAAAATACCTCACACGGGTATATTTTAGATAGGAGGAAGTGCACGTGATTGGAAATGGAATCCTTTCAAAAGCAATTCTTCTAAATCTTCTCCACTTAATTAAGAATGAAATCATACAATATATTAAATTTAATGTCTTTTAAATAACATAAGCATGTTTTACCCAATATATGGTATTTTCATATAACTAATACGTGTCTGTTTCATCCTCAATCTATCCCATTTTTTTTGGCCAAACAATCTATCGTCTTCAAATATTCTCCCCCCACTCCAAATTATAAATAGTTTTTAACAATAATTCCTACACCAATAGAATTCTTATTTTTATGAAGAAGATGATAAATTACAAACACAAGAAGTTAGATTAATGAATATAAAACGTAAAATAAAATTTTTTTACAAACATTAAGTTGGTTATTTCCTCTGAATCGCAATATAAGTCATTCTTAATTAATTTACATTTCTAAAAAGAGGTTGGCTAAAATTTTTAATTTTTAAAATTTTTTATATCTTTTTAATCATGTCCTTAAGTATAATAAATATGATATTTAACTTCCTCATAACATCCTCATTAATTACTCAATAAATTAAGGGTATAATTCAAAAAATATATAATATTTATATAATGTTCTATATTTTAAATCAAACAAAACTCATAAAAAATAACTTACATAAGGAATATATTTTAGATTAAAATTAGTAAAGAGAAAAGGTTTATATTTTGAACGGAGTATTTGTGAATAATATAACGATTGTACAGGAGAAATTTGGCTGGCCGTTGACCTGATTCGTTCATGAATATTCAAAGGAAAGGTGTATATTAGCGGTGTAACTCATACAGCAAAGCAAGAGCTGCTAAGCTTCGGTTTTATGGTTTACCAAGTGAAAGGGTTGCGGCTGTTGTAATCATTAGCCGTGTAACTCTACAGACTTGACACGCAAATGGCAAACAAACCTCACGCAGCCATGAGGTCGAGCACCTCATTCCGGGGATCGAGCTTGCCAAACGCCTCTTCACTCATCACGACTTTCTCGACACCATACGTCTTTGTCATCACCACCGACTCCTCCACTGCACACTCCGTCATCCTCCAATACACCTCAAACCGATCTTGTGCCGTAGTGGTCGGATGTACGAGGTTTATCTCTAAACCCTAAACCCAAAACATAATATAATATCCGCCGATGGAATTTTTGGTGAACACGTGGCATGATCTGGAGCTCACTACGGCGAAAGCACTGATCGATAGAGAAATTTTAGGAGGGATCACAAAAGGTCCGGTGGATTTTGTAGGGCCCTTGGTGAGGAGCACCGAAAGTAAAAGCCAAGTACAGAGATGAGGTTTTGGAGTGGCTTGATGATCAGCCAAAACGGAGTCGGTTAGAAGCGGAGGAACACTATCGGCGGCTCAAATCACAGATCTGGCTTGGGGGTTGGAGCTGAGCCAGCAGAGGTTTATTTGGGTGGTGAGGCCTCCCAAGGAAGAAGCCAGCCAGCACCTCGTTTTTTGATGTGGTGAAGGGCGGCGAAGAGTGCAGGGATTACTTGCTGGAGGGGTTAATTTCGCGAGGAACCACGGGGTGGGGAGGATGGTCCCCATGTGGGCCCTTCGGTTGGGGGATTAATCGTGTCGCACTATGGCTGGAATTAAACACTGGAGAGCACGAAGATGAATGTGTGCATGCTGTCGGGGGAGCTTGAGGTGGCCGAGAGGGTGAAAGCGACGAAGGGAGAGAGGTGATAGAGAAGGTGGTGAGAAGAGTAATGGCCGAGAGACAAAGAGCGAGGGACGAATCTCCTAGCTAGGGCTTAATAGTATGTATCACTACTAATCAGTAATTATGGATTTTTGTCTGGTTTGTGCCCTTTCATTCTGACAGTCTCTCTTTGCAAGGAATTCGAATGCTGGAATATAATACGGCTCGCTTTGTGGAACTCAGCTTATTATGAATTATGTTAGCCTCCACTTCTCCATTTCATGGATTTTGATGTGCTCCTATGTGGTCGGGATTTAAAGTATAGAAAAGAAAAAAGAAAGTCAAAGTTATTTTTCGAAAACATATTATATAAGCTCCTGTTTCAGCACGAGGAGGGCCTCCTCCCATGTGCTACGTGGCGTCTACATATTGCAGATTTTTTTAGTTTGAAACTTTGGGCCGACGAAAGTGCTTCCCAATGCAACCCCAAACTGAATCTAATCTCCTATCTTGATCTTCACCTCTCAATCAACACCGTTGTGGTCAGCTAATAGAAGCTTCGTATCAAGAACTCTACCTTCTTATCTATAAATTCTACTCCATGTGGAGTATTGTAGTGCTGAATATGGCAATAAATTCTTGTCAACCAAGTGTCCGGAGAACAGTACAAGGTAGATATGCAGCCACGGAAATAAGCTGCAAAGTTTTTTTTTTTTCTTTCTTTTCTTTTTTTATATCCCAAAGAGCAAAGGGGAATTACTTTAAGGTTGCATTCAATTTACTGAATTATTTTCGGGTTCATTGACAATTGAGTATAGGAGTCATTCCTAAACTTAATTGTCAATGAACTTGAAAGTAATTGATTGTGTTAAGTAAGACTTACATATAATTCTTCCAATTATAAACAATGTTGCTTCTTCAAAATTAAACTTGCGAAGTTATATCCTACTATAGCAATACTAACTAATGCCATCTTTGATAGTAGGGAAGAGTTTTTGATGAAAGTGAAAAAGGAATTGAGGTGAAAATGAAATTTTAAAACATATTTGGTATGCACATAGAAGTAAGTTATCATTTTTAATTAAAATATGTATTTATAATATGTAAATACCAAAAGGCCCTCCAATAAAAAAATCTCTTCCACCATCAGAACCATTCACAACCATCCTAAACCATCGCTGGAGACAAAAAGAACCACTGTCAAACTCAGAAATCGAAGGCAGAACAAAAACCAATAAGCAAAGCTGCAAAAATCGAAAACCAACATTGAAATAACCTTGTATTTCTTCCGTGTTCTTGGTTTTGTAAACCCTCCAGAAATCGAAGGTAGTAGTACTTCTTCGATAATCCTTCCCTTCCAGGCTTCCACTCAACAAAATTCTCGGCTCCACACGATGTTTTTTAGATCCAATTTGACATATAAACCATTTTTGGTGCTTGCTGGGAGCCAAATTTGCATTTGAATCACTGATCAATTTACAAAAGGCATGACAATAACAATCATTCAAGAATCAAAGCCCCAAATAAAAATACAATAATCCAGGCATAAAGAATCAAAATATAAAAAGGTTAATATGTATTTTAGATCCTGAACTATAACTTCAATGATGATTTAAACTTTAAACTATTATTTAATACATTTTAAATTCTAAATAATTCAAATTGATACAATTTTACCCCACCGTTAAATTAAAACAAACATATGTTATTTTTTTAAAAAAAGGAATATAATGTGTGATTTTTACTAGATTTTACTTTCTCTCTCTTACCTTCCTTTGAGAAAAATTACAACTTAGACCCTATTTTTTAAAAAAAATAACGGAATGTTTATTTTAATTTAACTGTGGAGGTAAAATCACACTAATTTTAATTATATAAAATTTAAAATGTATCAAATAATAGTTTGGTTATAATTCAAATCGCCTCTGATTATAATTCAAAATTTAAAGTGCATATTAACCTAATAAAAATAAATGAATATAGGCATAGATAATCAAAACCCCAATCAAAAACAGTCAACTATGGAGAAATGAAGAAATTTCCGAAAATGAAATTATTGGTAGAGGAACGATGAGGACAAAGGTGGGTTGCAACTGTTGACAATGTCGTGGGCGAATGTGGCCGAGCTTTTCTTCTTTGGGGTCAAGGAGCTTCCGATCGATTGGGCGAACGAAGTCATGTTTAGCAACAAAAGCGGAGGAGAAAGCAAAGATCGAAGGAGGTGGAGGAGGAAATAATGTTGGAGGAGGAGGATTCGCTGCTACTGAACAATGGGGGTGGATAAATCGAAGGGGGAGACATGGATCATGACTATGAGGACGGCTATCGAGAGAAGAGGGGTGAACATTCTAGAGGAGCGAAATTTGTCAACTAATAAAATAGTTGGGGGCATAGTTGTTAGAAAATCTCTTTTCCAAGGAATTCAAACCAATTCCTTAGGATATAGCATGGAAGGCAATTCCATCAATTTTGATGGAAGCAAGTTCCGCAAGGAACTAAATTCCAATGTACCAAAATCTCCATTTATATAATTTCATTTTCACTTCTACTTTCCTAGTTTCAATTCCAGCGTGCCAGACCAGACATAAAGTCTAAAGGAAAAGAAAGCATGCGTCCGCGGCCAAATGATCAACAGATGGGTCTTCTACTTGACGGTATTTGAACAATAATTTAAACATGCAAGCTAAATGCTTGAGTAGAACAAGTACTCGCTTTCTTTGATGAAATGCTAAAATGCAGGTTGAGAAACCATCAAGAACTTGCTGTGGGCATGGTGGGAAGTAGATCGGAATTTGTACGTTAGTGCGAAGGAAAGATGAAGGTTCGTGGTGAAGCGGTGTTAGTAGCGAAATCATTCACTTCGCGTCGAAGCCTCTGAAACATTACTCGAACGCTGGTCCGTAATCTGGCTGGATGAAGAGAACAATAAACAAACGGTCGAGATCAAACCAAATTCAACGGCTCAGATTTCAAGTAGCAACCTGAAACGGCGTAGTTTAAACGCTTCATACCGCATGCCAGAAGGGCCTCCGCAAACTGAATCCAGGCACATCATTTTTGTGTGTAAATCTGTCAATTACTCTTCTAACAAGATCTCAACTTCTCCACTCCACCCATCACCCAATTTCCTCTCACCCATTTCAAACCATTATACGCCAATCATATTCACAATACTTAACCCACCCTAATTAAATTTTTGGAGTGCACCTATGCAACAGCAACAGAGATCCATCAACTGCAGTCTAAAGGCTTAAACTGCCTCATAAAGTTGTGAGCTGCAAAGTTAAATCACCCCAGAACAATATTTCCTTCACTTAGACACAGCTGAAGTGGTTCATCTTATTTACGGTAAACCAATTAACACTAACACAGAAATAGTACTGATGCTGGATAGTAAGCTAATCAGCAAAATATATAAACTCCCAATAATAAGAAATAACTACTCAAGAGGGAAGACAGCTGACAAGCTAAGTAGAGGCAAGTTTGATGCTGAATATCCAAATATATAGCTCACACACTGATAGGTTCAGTGGCCTTCTTCAGCCATTCAGTTTCAGTTTTATTCAAGTATGGCGCTAGCATGTCTCTACATTTGGAGTGATAAGAGTTTAGCCAATCTATCTCATCAGGTGCAAGAAGGCTAGGATCAATCAACTTCTTCTGGTAAGGGGCCTGGACAAAGTAACATAAAGAATTAAGAACATGGAAAAAGTCATAAGCAGATACATTATACTGTTTTGAGTAATTTTTAGAATTGTACTCCTAACAGCAAACCACTTCTCTCTCTCTCTCTCTCATGAGATGCTCAAATACCCATCATAATTATACTCCTTTTGTTAAAACATGTAAGGTGTTTTTAACTAAATCTTACCCCTCAATAAAGTAGTTACCTATCTTTAAATTAACCCTATCTTTTCATAGTTATCTCTATTTAATTGTTTCACCCTAAAAAAATAAAGTAATTACACTTTTGGAAAAAAAAAATGTAATGGTCAAAATGTCCTCAAGATAATATTAATTTCTTTTATTGAAAACATAAGTTGGGAAAAATATATTTCTTAAACTTTTATCTCAACGCCACTTATTTCATATTGAAAGCTACAAATTTAATTTAATTTAAATGTACATAAATTACTATTTTACATTAATAAATTTATATTCAGTTCTTGTTATATCATACAAGTGAAAAGGATAGTTTGACAACAGTACACGTTTTTATTTCAAGAAAGATGAATATAGTTTGAGCATCTACAGAGAGGAAGGAGCAGTTAACTCTACTTCAGCTGTTCAGCAAAGGAAAATCTCGAAGTCTATATACCAAAGTCCAAAAGCTGAGATCGGCAAAAACTAGACAATAGAGACTAAACAAGTAACAAGTGGATAAAAGGGTGAAGGTTGTGTATATTATAGTCTTGGAACTTGGAAGTGTAGCTCGTAGTACCTAGAACAGAACCACGGTAACATCCCATATGAAATAGTTGTCGTGAACTGGAAAATTAACTAGAACTTAATAGGAAAGTAGCAAAAAGGAAATGTAAGACCATTAAATCAATGACAATTAGACCTAGAATCGGCTACATGCAATCAACCAGTTCAGCGGGCCTTTAGAAAACTGAGACTGGATGAAAGCAACCCCATCATAACAAATACCATATTTTCAACCCAAACTCAAAGACCAGTCAAAAATATGCAAGTCACACAGAATAAGAACTTACCCAGGTAATGTGTTCAAATGATAAGTATCCTTTATCAGCAAAATTGAATTTTGTATCAGCCTCTTCGACAATAAGCACATTCTCCAATCTTATTCCAAATTTTCCATCTTCATAGTAACCAGGCTCTGGAAATTCCAATTCCAAAGCATAATCCATAAGGAAAAGAGTTAAATTAAAGCTTTATGACTTTTGCAATTACTAGTAATAAATAGATTGAACACTATTTAGAACCATCACAAGTAGAAATAATTAACGGTAGGCTCTAAATTCGTATTATAACCATGAAATTTTTACCTATATTATTCTAACTCTACATATTTATTTTTTTGGGCACCTTCATTCTGAAACTAAGAAACCATGCAAGAGGTAAGTGTCAATTTTGGAAAACACGTGTTCATCAAAAGCATGCATCCAGAAAGCCACCGAATTCCCTCCCAAAAACAAATTGTAGCAGATGTACATGTGTCAAAACAATGTAAAACACATTTTAACATATATCTCTTCTCTAACCAATGGCTTAGAATGATCACCCAGAAGCTTGTCAAGCTTGTCGTAATAATTTCAAAAGACTTTAAGTAAAAAATAACAGGAGATAAGATTTAATAGAAGAATGATGAAAGAGAGATGATGCAGCAATTCTAATATCATGGGCTGTAACAATATTATAATACTAACCATCGGTTACAGTCATTGAAGCTTGCAATGGTACATTTCGAGCTTGTGGTCTAAAACTGATTAAATGGGGTCCTGCTCAGTTCAGATGATATTGAATTAAAACTCAATCTAGTCTTATCTTCTAAAGAAAGCAAAACAAGTTGATAGACAAACGAAGAAGCAGTAACAGTCCCAACACCTTCATGAACATTCAGGTAAGACCCAATGCCATGACCAGTACCATGTCGATAATCAAGGCCATCTTTCCACAGAGGAACTCGAGCAAGAATATCAAGTGCATGACCTAAATGTATTGACAAAGGAAAAGTAGTTAAGTTCTAATGCATGTAAATAAAACTAGCTCAATTGCAGAATTGACATAAAAATAGGAAAAAATTGTTATACCATTTGTCCCATTAGGAAACCTAGCATTCCCAAGAGCAATGTGACCCTTAAGGACCTGCATAAAATGCAGCAAATCAAACGTCTAAAGCCTCTCTAACCACAAACAAAAGTTACAGCGGTGCATCAAAAAAAGAATTTCATACTTTCATACATATCCAACAAAGTTAAGGAATTTGACAATTATATGAATTGGAGTATATTTTCACAACTATTTAACTTGTAGAGGCAGGATATAAAGGCACTTACTGCTGTATAGCATGCTTTCTCATGTGCCGAAGGTTTTCCAAAATGAACTGTTCGTGTTATATCAGTTGTTCCATCTAGATACTTCAAAGACACTGATGGTTATCAATAATGATCTGCTTACATTTCTATGCAATAAACAATTTATAGGGAATAGTAGACAAACCTGGGCTCCAGAATCAAAAAGATAAATTTTGTCTGGATCCAGCTCAGCACATGTTTCTGCCTGAGGACAATAATGAATGATAGCTGCATTTGGTCCAACTGAAGAAATAGTTGGGAAGCTCAATCCTCTGAAATTCTGAGACCAAAAAAAAAAAAAAAACGCTTTATGATTGAAAACAGGATGGTATACATATATTAATAAAAATACTGTACTTTTGAGTTCATATTTATACTCTCTTAGAAGTGCTTAACTGTGAGCGGACAGTGCACATCTAGAGTCATGCATCCACATCGCAAAGAGTAATTTAGACAAGAAGCCATTTTCTCCATCGTTTTCATTTGCTTAATATTAGTTTTCTTTTATTCATTAGTGTATGCTACCAAATAGAATAGGAACTAGAAACATTAAGATGATATACTGCAATGGAACCAAAACAGTTTTCTCCATTTATTATCACTCCCTTTAAATCTTGATATTTTATGCTTAAAACAAATACTATGAAATATGACTGAGAAATGGAGTTGCAATACGCAATTGTCCTCAGCCAATCAAGAACTACCATATATCCATGCATCAATCCTCAAGATCCATAAAACGGGGAAAAGGGGCATCCATTAGTTCAATATCCCCCAGACATGTTGGTGAGTATGCATAATTCATCATTATCAACTGAACTGTTTAGAAGCAAGTGCTGTCAACTACAAGAGTACTGATCAACTTCTTGTTGTAGATATCTTTGATGATGTCAAAAGATGAAAAACTCATGTGCGCACCCAGGGAAATGATCACTCAGCTCTACCTCATCAGTAGCAATCTCCATACCTTCTTCTAGTTAAATCTGAAAGTGATAGCTAACATTCACACATAGACAAGGAATAACTAGCCCCCAAAGGAAGTGAAATTACAATAGTTACCTAACCTCTACCTCCCTAGAGTCCATTGCCAAATGAAAACTGCCAGATTGAACATGCATCAAAGCCAAGACAAATGTGCATATTTGAGTTAGATCCGGGAATCAGATTTGACCTTTCTGATCCATGTCATAAGATGTAGCCATTCTGATCAATCTTAAGAAATTCTACTCAAAATCATAAGACAAAAACAAGGAATGGAAATGAATATGATCATGCTTCTGTTATTTTAGCCAATAAAATATAATCTACCTACTATGCAAACGAACCCACCCTGCTTCAAAGCGTTCAATCACATTATGCCTTTTAACCATTACAGTATAGCACTTAATTGTTAAATTGAATGCACCTCTTTTGATGCCCGAAAACCCTCAAGCTTGTCACTTGCAGTCACCTCAGTCAGCTTCAAGGACTTCCTGCAAAAGGGTTTTCTAAATGTTTTGAGTAAACAGCAAAATATTCAACACAATTCTAATGATGTGACGCAACAGGAGCTAACCGCACTGGGAATTATCCTGATACATTTTAAACGATCATTTAGAAATATCACCCTCCAAGCAGGTCAGGGAGGTTCATCCTGTATAAGACTAAAACGTGGGGAATTCATTTCATGACTTTCCATGTTATCAGAAAGTCAAAGTAACTAATAAACTTTTCCGTGATTTCTGAGGTTACAATATTATATAGACTTAAGATTGGACGACACTTACAAATGTTTTTCCTTGGTCACTTCAGTACCCTCCATAAAGTAACCAGATGCGCCATAATTATCCTGCATCTGAAAATTAGAACAAGCATGTGAGCTGATGTTCAAATCTGGTACATCAAACTAAGAAAAGCATAATTAAACAGAGAGAGAGAGAGATTGAAAAATATAGATGTCCTCTCCCAGAGAATAATCCATGTTCAGAGAAATAACCTTCGCATCCAACCAAACAAGATATTGTACAACAGCTGCACCATCCCGAATATGTGCCTTTCTCAAACCTTCCAACTCCACTGGATTCTACAGATGTTGGAGAAATATAAATAAGAGCCATGCATCAGAATAATAAAAAATGATTTCCAAATCAAGACCCTTTGCAAAATTTCTAAAAGAGCTGATCAGCCCTTCTAATATACTCAAGACTGGGAAGAATGACCCTTCGTGTATGTCAGAGCAGACATAAAAAACTGATACACTCAATATGACATTATGATATAAATTGCCACAACATACTTCTCCTTACACATAAGTCTTTTAGCGACTCGAATGTCAATTAAAAGTACTAATTTAAGGGGTATTATGCCTGTTTAACTTTAAGGGACATGGTAATCAGCTTTTTTAGTTCCCCATACAAGATTTGTCTGAGAACAAACCAAAAGCAATGCCTTTTTGGGTCCATCACCAAAAGCCAGGCTGAACCAACAAAAAATGACCTTTTGTTAGTTGAATAAATATGTACCTTTAAAGCTTTCGCTAAGGCCACAGGTGATTGCTGCAAGTGAACCTTATCAGGGTTCAATTTTGAATACAGTGCATAGCAGCATGAACCCGGATCAGCCCATATGAGGTCGGTACCACTATCTGCTTGAGAACTACCATTTACTCTTGTTCCAGCCCCACTGAGAGCTTTGCTTGCGTCCTCTGTAAGTTCAGTTGAAGTTCCTCTAACAGTAGACACAGCATCAAGCTCACCTACTGCCAATAATGCCACATCGGAACTCACTGCCGTGTACTCTCTAATTTCAATTCCATTACCTTCCAAATGAGTTTTCACCTGCACAAAAAGGTTAAACAGAAATTATTAAGCCTTCTACCAATATGAGACATGCTGGTTAGTCTAAATAATACCATTCAGCACCTAAATTCATCTTTAACTTGGCTATTTATCAGCAGTATAAAGGAACAGAACTCACCATTGTTAGTATATTTGGTACTTTCAACTCTCCCCTTCCAATACAGAAAATTGTACTTAGACAATAAACCAGAAAAATAACTCATGGATAGCACCCTCATAATTCCCACAGCTAAATAGCTTTTAACTAATGTCACAATGGTAAACTCTTTTGCGGAGAAACATATGGTCACGGAGTTCTTTTCAATGTAAACACTTCTACCAGCTAATTTTCACTCAGACGAGTAGGTTTTTCTTTAGCTGAAAGAGTTTACTTATTGATGAGATGAGAGAATACTACATAAAAGTATGAAAACAGAGGAGAAGAGATCCTTCTTGAAGAAAACAAAAACAGAAGAAAACTTTCCAATCTCTAAACAAAGGAAACCCTCTTATTATTTTAATATCCAATGAGGGCAACATAGTAACTCAAAATAATAATAACAAGTATCTTTCTCTACTTCCATAGCAAACACATTACTCGCAGATTAGACATACACAATATGTAGATTCACATAACTCAAACCAACCTCAGCAGACACCTTTTGCTTATCCACATAAAAGAAAGCTGAATTGGATGTCACAATAGCAAATGCATGAACTACAGGGCAGTATGCCACATCACTCCCACGAATGTTGTACAACCATGCAACCTGGATGGCAGCCAAGTTATCAAAATTTTAAAAGAAAATATCAAGATTGTCTTAAATAGGCCAAGGTCAGAAGGAGGAAAAAAAATCCTCAAGCTCAGATAACTAGAACAAAGAAAAGAAACAAAGTGAAAAGTTAATGATAGGTATACTAACTTCATCAAGTGCTGTGAAAATTATACCGTGAGCTTTTTCAAGCCCAAGTTTTTCTCTCAAAAATTTCAACTTATCTGCAACAGAACGACCTGCAAATTCCAATGGGTGTACACTAACAGCATTAATCTCTGCAGGTGGTCGGTTTATCCATACTTCATCTATCAAATTTTTTGTCGTTTGAACCAGCTTCTGCTGTTTTATGGCAAAAGCACGCTCCCATCTTTGGGCTGTATCAATTGAAATGCACCAAGGGTCCACTCCAATGGATGCATCTTTCGGCAAGTTCTAGGAACAAGATATGGAAATGACCCGTTAGTATAAATATGCCACATAATGGCATACATTTACGAATGCTGTTGAAGAACATTGTAACTAACATCAGCCATCCAGATATCTACAGCAGGATCTTCACCAATACGCATTAGCTTCCACTGATCACTAAGCTCTCGTGTTGCCTGCAAAAAATACCTTCCATCCGTCCACAGCAGTGCTTCTTTCTTTGTAATAAGTGCCAACCCTGAATATAAGTTTCGAGGAAAATTCAAAAAACTTAGAAGCAACACAGAAGGCACGTAGCTGACTTTCTCAGATCCAAAATACACAACAATATTGCATGGTAAACAACTGCTTGAAGATTTCAGTCAGAGTCCATCTTATATCAGTCAACGATAATGAATAAGAGAATCAAAAAATTGTTATATAACCGACCTCAAGAAAAAAATGCCCATCAGTATTTACTAGCTACAAGATTTAGGCTGAAACCGCGCAATGAAATTACCCAGCCCCAGAAACTAATCACATGGAGAAGAACCAGCTCGGTAGGGAAGATGATTTCTTTTGAAATATGGACCGGATGACCACAATAATATTAGTAATAAAGGACAAGGTCAAACTAGCTAGTTTAACAACTTGTCATACGTAAAAAAATAAAAAAAAAATAAAAAAGGAATGATGCGATTATAAGGGAACATGTATGTACAACTAAAACTGAGATGCAACAAGCAATTCAAAATATCGAAATATACCAGCACTTCCAGTGAATCCGGAGACGAATTCGCGCCTTTTGTCTCGTGCAGATACATATTCGCTCTGCAATCAACGTATCGAAGTGAGAGAGATTTGAATCATAATTGACCATCAATCGGGTGAGTCACGGAAGAAATAAAGATCATAATATTTTGACATCGCTAATTAAACAAGCTGATAAAGTGCAGGCAATCTGTAGGCTGTGATAGATAGACTCGAAGAGGAACCTGGTGATAATCTTCGGAGGGGACGACCAAGGCATCAAGAGGCGGAGAGTGGGAAGCCATAAGAGACCTCAAGGCTGAGAGGGTGTCCGCCATTTCTGCGATAAGTTTTGCAATTACTCTTGCACTTTCAGTTTGGGAGTAATAAGTGATAGAATTCTCCTATTGGGTGTATAAATATATACAGTAAAAATCGAAGCGAGAGATGCTCACGCAAAAATCGGATTTCCTAGTCCGATTAGATTCCTTTGAAAATGTTATCGTACCTTTCCTAGTCGGATTCCGTGCTCAACTGCTCATAATCAGTATCATGCGCATTCTGGAGCTGAAATCGAAAGGAAAGAGAAAAATTGAAGGGAAAAAAAAAGACGTGGAGAAAATAATATTTATTAGAAAGGATTTAAAAAAATAATTATTTAGAAGGATTAAATATTAAAATATAAGTTTAAAAATATTATAATATCTTTAATTAAATCTCGTACATTTTTTAAACACATCTCACACATTATAAACAATTACTAAGAAAAACAAAAACTATTTCTTTTTATATATACTATAAAATGAGGAGGTGAAAAAAAGGAAATTTAAAACAAAGTTAAACTAATACCTAGCACTCATACTAAGTCAATAATCCTATCTTCCTGGAAAATTCGTAAGTGCAGAAATTGAGAGAAGGCATTCTTAGCAAAGTGTAATAATTTTTTAAAAGTATAATTTTTAAATTATATTGATTTAATTTTTTAAAAAAGTAAATATTTTAAATTTATATTGATGCCATTATTTAAAAGTAAATATTTTTTAAAATTATATTGATTTAATTGAATTCAATATTACTTTCCATTTTTTTCCTATGGAATTGAAAACTACACAATCTTGTTTTTAAAAGAGTGTGTTATAACTTATTCTTGTTGATTTTATTTTATTTATAAGTCATTTCTAACATGTTTCATTAAAATAATAAAATTTAAACTTCATTAACTATATTTAAAATTTAATAAGTTTTCACATCTATCTCTAATAAGGATAAAAAAATTATTTTTAATAATTTTTTTAATATTTACTAAGAGTAGAAAGATAAAAATAAATATAAAAAATAATGAAGTGTACTATAAATATGACTAAACTAAATCTCCTCTCTCCGTCCTATAAATAGGATTAAAGAAACGTATAGTATTTCATGTCAACTTTAAAGAATTATTGACAAATTTTATACTAAGGTTACAATAGTCAATTACAGTTATCTAAATCTTTCACCATAATTTTAATTTTTACTGTCTTTTACAATAAATTTTAACAGTATTAGATCTCTCTTTTTAATTTTTCCAAATCTAAATTGTTGATTTAATTTGGACGAATTGAAGAGCATATTTGGAATGTTAACATGAAATGGAATGAAATAAAGTGGAATGAATGAAATGAAATGAAGTTTGGGAGTTTTATTGGAAATATTAGTGTTTCATTTGAGCACTCTTTGATTTAGTTATTATCAAAATTAATGAAATGAAATTAATTATAATTATTTTTTTTCAATTTTATAGTATGAAGAGGTAGAAGAGTTGATGTTAAGAATGCAAGTAATTTTATAATATTGTTATTTATTTCGAATCATTTTCTATTTTAATTATGAGTTAAAGTACAGGTATATGCCTAAAATTTTTTTTCGAAGTGTAATAGGTGTCCTTTAAAGATGTAATTTCATTCCAACATTTTAAAAAGGAGTACAAATTTATTCAGTTGTTACTTTGGACGTTAATATTCGCATCTTGACAGTCAAACTTAAATATGAAAGCCACGTCACTTGCCATGTCAACTCTTCTTCTTCCTCGTCCCTTCGTCCCTTATGCCAGAGTCAGCTTCCCTCTGCTTTTAATATTTTTAACTTTTATTTTAAGTTTATTATTTTTTAAATATATATAAAATTTTAATAAATATATTTATTGATTTGACAATCTTGATTTAATATAAATGATCTAAATTTAATATTAAAAACTTAAATTAATTTTTTAAATATATTTTGAATAATGCAGATATATTCTGCATAGAGTAGTAAATTTTTTAAAAAAATTTAATATTAAATTTGAATAAGTATATTCAAATTTGAAGCTACAGAAGTTGCTGGTGTGTTTCTTGGCATTAGTGCACATGACACATTTCTTGGGTGGCTTTCGATCTTCATGTTGGTTTGCTCAATAGCTCACCTTTGAACCCCACTAGCAACCCCCCCCCTGTTGGATTTCTTTTTTTTTTTTTGTGCTTAATTTCTCCTCTAGTTTTTCTAAAATTCTAGGTTGTTCTTTCTAACCCAAATCGGTCTTTTATTTCTGGTTTGGCTTTTCGTTTTGATTTTTGTCCTAGATTATCAATGCTGTGGTTGGTAGATGTTTTATTTTCTAGCTTCGAAGTTGATTGAAATTCCTAATATTGGAAGATGACGATGGGGACGGTCGAAGGGAGGAGAAAATGAATGTGTGGTCACGATTAAAGTTTTTTTTTTTTTTTCACTTTCAGATGTTGACACCTATATGGCAAGTCAGCAAAGTACTTAACTGTCAAAAAGTCAAAATAAACCGTTCACGTCATCAAACCATTAGTTAAAGACAAATTTGTATCACTTTTAAAAAATGTCAGATGAAATTACATCCTTAAATACTTTGAGATATCAATTACGTTTTCAAAAAAAAAAAGAAGAAGAATAGATTAATACTTTAATTTTTTTAATTATTGATCTTTTAGACGTAGGAAAAAAAAGTAAATTTATAGATTATGAATAAGAAGCCATCAACCATCCTATTCCTTTTTAAAAAATTCTCTCAAAAAAGGCATAATTCTTGTAGTTACTCTATTTCATTCTATCAATTGCATATGATAAATTTATACACTAATAAATTATTTTACATTTTTGGTTATATTTACTTTTTTTAAAAGTAGTTTTAAGAAAAATTAAGATGCCTTTAAGAATAGGGTTAAATGATAATTTAAATTTTGAATAATGAGTTCAGGAATAATTTAAATCTTAAATTATTATATTTTAAATTGTCAATAATTAAATTTAAAATAAACTCGCCCGACATTAAATTAGTCCAGCGTTGACTCTCAAATAAGGAGAGAGAGAGAGAGACCATTTTTTTGTTTTTAACCAGATTTTGCCCAGTGGCATGCCATGTGTGCAGGTCCTATTCTTCCGGGCATCTCCATACTGGGTTCGATCTCCAAGGTGTGCAGCACCTTCATTCTTCCGACCATCTCCATCCTGGATTCGATCTCCAAGGTGGGTCCGACCTCGGCCTGGTAACACGGTGGGGAAGCCCATGCTGGACGGAGTGGAGAGGGGAAAGGGCTGGACGGCGAGAGGATCGATCTCCACCTGGAATGCAAAGAGGCAACACACGCCACGGGGGAAAACAATCCATGCCATGCCACCTGTCAGTAAAGTAGCGGATATTTATTTTAATTTAATTTTAAGATGATACTGTTTCAAATTTAATTATTCACAATTTAGAATATACTAAATAAATTGGATTTAAATTTATAATTTAAAATCTAAATTATTGTGCAACCCTTAACAATATACAAAATATTAACAAAATCAATTTTTTATTAATATAAGAAATTACTTATAAAAATAATTAGATGAATTAAAAAATATTGATTATAACCCATCTGAGCATAATTTCTGCTTTTTATGTATACAATCTAACAAAAAAGTGTATATATGAACGAGAAATTACATTGAAATTTACAAAGATCAAAGACAATATAATTATTTTCACAATTAAGAGTGTAACGTAGCATTTTATACTCTTCCTTTTCCCTCACCTTTGCTCTAAACAGACTAGAGTCTAGAAGTGTTTAACTAAAGTACAGATTTATTGCAAATATAAGCAAGCGGGTGAGGAAAATTTTTAAATTTTACTCCATGTTTAAAAATATCTTATATTTTTTAAAAATTAGATGTTAAATAATATAAAATATTTTTAATCTTTTAAGATGTAATTATTATTTTTTTAAAAATGCCCTTATAAATAAATTATTTATATTTATTTTAAAATAAAACATCATATTGGGATAAATATGAAAAAATAAAGTTACTTTAAAAATAAGTAACTATTTTATTGAAGGATAATTTAATTAAAAATACCTAGGAAATATATATTAATATCTTTTTTGCTTAAATATATTTCAATGCTCAAATGATTCATATCCTTCAATTATTAAGCTCAGCTTTTATTTGTTTTCGTTGCTTCTAGTTTTTTCATAATTGAAACTATACCTCAACATACTTCAATTGTTTATGATGTCAAAGGACCCAAGACAAATCACATGACAGTTGGTATCATACTTCTTATAATGTCTTAATTTTTTTATTTTATTTTTCATATTTTTAATAATGAACTTTTACATAAAATAAGAGATATCTTGAAATCACAAAATGATGAATAGTTATATATTTTTATATTTTTTAAAGAAAAATATCACAATCACAACATTTTATTTTTGAAAATTCATAAAAAATACAAATCTCCACTGTTTTAAGATTTTAAGGTATTAAGTTGCTTTTTATTTTCTATAGAAATCAATAATTCAAAAAAAATAAAAAAATAAAAAATAAAATTAAAAAGTTGAGATATTATAAAAAATGTTAAAGAAGAGCACATTAAACATTACACCAAACCATAAGTTGATAGTAAAGAAAAGATCCCCACGCAACAGGAGAAGAGGCACAACAAGACGCATAACTTAGTAGTATATTAATATTATTTATGCAATGTAGTTTATTAACATGTATAACTCTCAGAATAATGGAGAACCAAGAAGCACATTGGATAGAATTGACAAATGACAGCTGAACAAACCAGAGAGTTGAAATTACAGATGATGAAGAAGAGCGGAGTGAAAAGACGAGAACATAGTCTAAGACTGGGCGAACCTCTTGACTACAGCGGCCATATACTTGCCTTGATGCTCTGCAAGTGCAAGCTCTGTTTCGCTAGGCTCTCTCGTGCCATCACCGGCAAAGACACCTGCGCCGTATGGAGAGCCCCCTCTGACGGAGTCCATCTTGAACATACCTGTTCCAAATGTGTATCCAATAGGAATAAACAGCATTCCGTGGTGTGCCAGCTGGGTGATTGCCGTCCAACTGCAACAAACCCCAGGATACATTAGCATTCTATTCCGTTCAAGCAACTATTTTTTAAGAAACTGCTTTCTGATTTCCAACATTAAGTGCCACTATCTGAATTGGTTGGAATCTATGCCAGATTTTGGTAATTGATTCAGTCCTCAGATGAGCTAAAATTATTCCACAATCGCTGGCGGAAATACTTTTGCATTAGTGTCCTTAGCAGAAACAGAAAAAATTTCACAAGTTTGTATTTTTTCCAGGTACAATCTTCTTTCCAAAGGAACCTAAAAATATCAACTGCGATGGAATTTTTCCTTCAGAATTAATGCACATTAACTTGAGCTTGAAGAAAACCATCATTTATAGCATGTAGCTCACAGGAACTTATTGTAGGAGCTGTTTTCCCTCTACTCTTATTTATCTCATGATGTGGAAAATGATAGACCAAAAGGCATTAAACGAGACCTCCTTTTAAGACAGGATCTCTCCCGTTGACTTGGAAAGTTAAAGTTATGTAGAACAATTCAACACTATGTTGAATCACAAGTATGAACATTGAGCTTAAAACATTTCCATTAGGTCAGATAGCACTGCAACTGTTTTTATGCATGAATTGTTAGGTTGTAGACTCCCTGTTTATTTCTTAATAGAATGATGCGCTCAAAATTCAAATAAAGCAACCCAATTCCAAAAAGCGTTGAACTTGTATCATGATTATCTATAATCTAATCAATGTCTTTAGTTCTGCGTCAATGATTTTCTTGTCTCTCTCTGAACAACAAAAGAGGTGAATTAAGTCTTAAAGATCCATCACAAGTTAGAAGATGTCTCAAGACTCAGAACACATCACAAAATCTTTACATCAGCTACAGTTTTTGAACTCATACTCTTAGAGGCTCTATCTTTATTAATTGGATCAATATTGTATTTTTCAGACATTGCTTTTTTGGTTAAAATAAGTTTTTTTTTTTTTTGGGTTTTGGGGGGGGGTGTTCTTTCACTGTGGTTAAAAACACAATCCAGTAGCTTAAAGTTTTTTAAGAATCATCAAACACGGGATGAAAATAATACAAACTTACACATATGAAAAACTTATATTAAACATGCTTCTCACGAAACTCATGCCTATGTTCGACATATATGAAATTCTCAGACATGACATTCCACTTCAAGTTATGGGTAAACTAGTTTCAAATTCTTTTGTGTCTCGAGTTCATACTTCTTAGCATTGATGATTTGATGTTCAAACTGGCAATCATGGTATTAGCGCTTCAACAGGTAACTAATTGAGAGCCAAGACATGAAAAATCCTGTGTCTTAGATGCAAAGCTTGCCAACGATTCGCAAATTAAAATTCCCCCCCCCCTCTCTCTCTCTTTGCGTGCGCGTGTCCTCTCGCTCGCTCTGTGCGTGCGTGCGTGCGTGTGTGTGGTGTTCGTATCATTGAGTTTTAACTTGAGTATTTATTATCTTTCAACTCACATGTGCTGATGCATTTTGTGCGTGCGTGCGTGTTCGTATCATTAAGTTTTAACTTGAGTATGTATTATCTTTCAGCTCACATATGCTGGTGCATTTTTTGCTGATGCATTACTGACGAGTGAATAGCTACTAGACAATCACCCTGTAAAAATTTCAAGTGCAAGAAAAGCAACACTTACGCAGTAGTTTCTTGACCGCCGCCTTGAGTGCCAGCGCTGACAAAGAACCCAGCGGGCTTCCCTGCAAGCTTTTGCTCCTTCCACAATTGCCCCGTCGAGTCGAAGAATGCCTTCATTTGCGCAGCCATGCACCCATATCTCGTCGGAAATCCGAACAAAATCCCATCGGCCGCAGCCAACTCAGCTGCCATTATTTCCGGTATTCTATCGTCCTTCGGCGGCGCTCTCATCTTCTCCAACACCTCATTCGGCAATGTCTCCGCCACCCTGTACAAAACCCCTTCTACCCCATCCACGCCATCCACACCCTTCTTCATCCTCCAAGCCAATCCCTCGACATGCCCATACATGGAATAGAACACTATGAAAATCTTCAATTTGGCGGCTGGCTGCGATACCGTGCCTTGAATTTGCATATCTGCAGGGTTATCAGCGTGGGCGTTCTCCTCAATAGCGATGAGCGCATTGCTAGATTCTCCGGCGGCGTCCCGCGCATTCTTCTTGCTGGGCACGCAGCCTCCTCCTTTGCCCATCACAAGCTAGAAATTGCTCAATGACGACTGCATATAATACTATGGAAAAGCCCTGCCGAATTCAGATTGGCAATTAGAGTTCGCTACAAATCAAAGTTGGTTAAATTGCAATTCAAGACTAATAATTAGTCATGAGCAGTATTTGACTATTTTCTGAATTCAAAAGTGTAACGTTGGTCGTACTTGACCTAACAAATGGAGTAGGGAGTGGGTGGTTTGAGTTTGTGGGCCTTCCAACCGGGACCGGATTTCAGAATGCCCACTTTTTGAGGAGATAGACGAATTCGAAGGAGTCTCACTCCCGGGGCCTGGTCATTCGGATAAAATGAATCTTAGGAACTCACGTGCGGACCCTACACGAACGACGATGCCAAACCTACACGACAATTAGTAGCATCTCCATGCCTAGTTTCCCTAATTGCAAGTTTGCAACTGTACGACATGGAGAAATGACATGCAGGGGAAAATTAGTATTACTGGTATTTGAGAGCGGCGCCTTCTAGATGCAAGTGACCCGATCAGTTTCCAACGCGTCGATTCAAGCGGACACGCCCCTGGTACCCCACAAACTACAAATCCATACTGTAATAGTAAAGTAATAACATCAACAACAATTATTCAATGCTTTTGGCCAAAATAATTAAAGAACTTTATCATTCAATGTTTGAAACCTCGAGAGGTACATTGTATCAGGAGATTCTTTTTTTTTTTTTAATCGTGCTCTGTTGTGTCGGTAAATTAGTGCTTCAATGCTTAATATCCAGTGGACAGATTGAACTGCATCAGTGACATTAATTAACTGTTCTGAGAAGAAAACTGATGTCAATCCTGAAAATAACAATGATAATAATATTATGATTATCATTTTGCGATGACAAATTTTAATAGACATTTCCGGGGAGAGCACGGTAACTCAGTCAGCTTCCTCTTTAAAATATTTATCACTAAAATAAACATAGCATTAGAGAAAGAAACTCTATCGAATTGTTTAAAGTCCATTTTTATCCCCATATGTTATACTCCCTCGTATCATTTTCACAAATCACTTCTACCGAACTCATTAAAAATAAGGTGAGTTGGTTAAAATAATCTTAAAAATAAATCACTTCTCAAATTTAGCCCTACTATTTATAAGAATGATTTGATATGTGAAAAGAATTTTTTAAAAATTAAAATATTACACTTCTTTTTTAGGAGAATATTTTTGAAATTGTACATAAAAATAAAAAAAATTAAAAGAAAATACTCCCTCCGTTAAAAAATATAAGACATTTTTTGAAGAGTTGAATGTTAAAAAATGCAAGATATTTCTAGTCTTTTAAGATGTAATCATTATATTTTTTTCTTCAAAAATGTTCTTATTGATAATAACTTGATAGTTATTATAGGGTGTTTAATAGGGGTAAATGTAAAAAAATAAGATTAGTTTGAAAGTAGGTAATTACTTTATTATGGGTAAAATTTGATTAAAAATATTTTATATTTTTGAATGTAGGAAGTAACTTATATAAAAGACCAAGAAACTCTCTAAAACCTAACTCATGAAAAGAATCAAAGGAAGTACACAACTACCATATTTGAGGAACTTGCGTATGGTATTTTACAAGTTTGCTTCCACTTGTTTTCTGGTCTTTGTTCTTACATGTTTTCTAGTCAATCCCCCGTTTTTTTTGTGGGGTAAAAAGTACTAGCCATCCCTTCTAATGAAGTTGGATGCAATCCGTGACATTTTCTTTCTTTCTTTTTTTTTTTCGGTAGAAAAGAAGGTTAAGCCTAGATTACATTAAACATAGACAAGGAATTAAATCACAAACATTCTTTAAACGCTAAAGCCCTATTTGGTAAGTATCCACTTTTACAATGCTTGGTAAAATAGATTGATTATTATTTAGGATTATTGAAACCCATAGAGGTAAGATTGGGTAAACCTATGAAAAGTTGGTATTGAAAATCTAATGTTGGGATTGAAACTTTTATTAAAATGCCCTTCCTTCTCAACAAACAGCCACAGTCAAAATAATGTCGCCTCTCTCACATGTCTCCGCTCATCTTCTCCTTCCTCTTCGATTTGACGCACGGTGGGTGGCCGCTCATCAAAAAATTTCTAGAGTATGAGAACATAACCTATGAACGCTCATATGTAATTGCTCATCCCTCTTCAATTTGACAACACACCTATGAATGCTTGACGGAAAGACAGTAGCGAGACAATGATGTGCAGAAAGAACAAAGGGGATAGGGGCATAGAGTGATGAGCATGGAGCAGCAAGCGCGAAGAAGAAAGACAATGATGTTCCCATTTAGCAACGACAAGTAAAAAGCGAGATTTTAGAAGCAAAAAGCACAAAGTGGATGAAGAAAAGGTTCGACAAGATGAGGTACAATTTGAGATGCATTATGAGATAAGGTTCAAAGCCTTCATCTTTGTCTTCAATCTTCATCTCTCCAACGCAGATCTGGAGAAGGAGAGGTTTTTATTTTTGCTCAGGAAGCTTGAAAATGGTCAAAGGCTTTTTTTTTTTTTTTACAAGGGTATCATATTTTGCAATTATAATTACATATATTAAATAAAAATTATTTAAGCACTCCCATGTCATACCAAACATGATGTTTAAAATTTATTTCCACTCTCATTATCACTCTCACTCCCATTCTCATTTCCATTCCCTTAAAATCTATCTTTTGTATCAAACAAGGTTTAAATCCCTCAATAATGGGGGAGTTGAATGAAAAAAAGGAGGAATGTGAAATTCCTTCTTTAATCTACAGCCATATTCTACTCCCTTAGAGCAAAATTAATCTTCACCATCCACTTATATTGGAGTGAGTTTTGAATTTTCAAGAAGACTAGGTTGCTGTTGTATAAGATATCATAATTTTCATTGAGTAAATCCACTAAGAGCAGACAGTCTGAGTCAATAATTACCTTCTTAAAGCCCATATTCCAAGCCAGGTGAAGATCTTATAAAATAGCCCATGCCTCTGCTTTGAAGTGGGTACACTTGCTAGAAAAGCCAACAATCCAAAATCCTTCACCATCTTAAAGAACACGCCATTGACAACTTTGTTCAAATTAAGACTGTAGTTGGTTTGAGGGAAGGGAGGGAAAGATTTTAATGTTATCTTATTTGATTTTGTTGGAAGGGAAGAGAGGGGAGTGATTTTTAATGATCTCTTATTTGGTTTAGGAGGAAAAAAAAGGTATTAATTAATTTATCATTATATCCTTATTTTTGAGTTTTATATTTTTTAGTTATTCCTTATGGAAATTAATTTTATACCCTAACTCAAATTGCAAAGTGTATATGATTTTACATATTAAAATTTTGTCAATAATCATGTCAAACCTACACAGTTTTTTTTATTAATTTATAACTGAATTATTTTATTTTTTAATTCTCAAATTAATTTTAATATTTTAATATTTCTTAAAATATAAGGGAAAAGTGGTTCATTCAAATATTCACGCATGTTGTAACATTCCAATTTAAATTTTAATAGTTAAATTAGGTTAATAAAAATTAATTAAAAAAATTATTAAATTATTATTATAATAAAAAAAAGGGGAAAAGGTATGTCAAAAAAAAAGAAGAAGAAGAAGAAGAAAACGAATTTGCTTTTGGCGCCACATGAATAGTAAATATAAAATAATAATAAAAAAAAGGGGAGAGAGAAGAAGAAATAATAAAAAAAATGTGTGGGATCCACTGAATTTTTATAAAAACTCACCTTCCTTCATTTCCACATTCATTCCTGCGCGCGAGCTGAGGCGGAGAGAATGCGAGTCACCGGTGTGAAATATCTAAATTTTTAAGGTAAGAGTTTTTAATAGGATATTTAGGGTGTGATTTTAAGCTTTTCAAGACTAAGTAAGTGTTCTAAAAATTTTTCTTAGTCATCCTTCTTATTTAGTTTCTGAGTTTGTAGTGGTAGAAAATTTAAGATCTGGAAGAGGGATGAATTTATGTTGAATAAATATGATTTTTGAGGTTGTCAATAGTATAATAAATGTTCTAGAGTATAAATTTATTGATGATCTTTGAATCTGTGGCTTATGGATCAAATTCTAAACTAGATCTGAAAATATATGTTGATTTATTGAGGTTTAGATGATTATTTGGGATGAGAAATGAATTATTATGGTTATAGGATTATGATTCTAAGCTAGAGACTCAATTTTTAATTTTTGGGTATTTTAGGTACGAATTTATAAAATAAAAAAAAATTTTGATAATAGAAATTAGTTTAAAATTTGATTTTTAGATTATTAATGTTTATTGATAATTAAAAGAGGAGTTAAAAATTTTACTTAATAGTATTAACTATAGATTTGTATTAAGATTGAGATTAGGAATTATGTTATATTTTTAATTCTATTATTAGAATTATTTTATTAGTTTCAAAAATTGAAACTAATATTTATAAATAATATGTTATTTGTAGATTGTATTACTGGTGAAGATTGTGGTGAGAGAGAAATTTTAAGGAATAATTTATTGAAAAAGCCACAAGGTAACCATGCTTTTAATTTATGATTAGTGTTACTTCATGTTAATTGGGTGATTATTAAGAAAATTATGAATTTTTTTTATTGTATATTGTGCAATATTATTATTATGAATTTGTTTGATTATTGTGGGAGGTGTTGGGAGACTTGCTATTGTTGTTGTATTTATGTGCCACGTGGTATGCCCCTATTGGAGCTCAATAGGTGGTTTGTAAGGGCTCGGGCTAATCTACCTTTGGTCGGGTAATTTAGTACCGAGTGAGGGCTACGGCTCGAGGTTAATGGAGGGATATAAGGATGGTTGTTTGTGTGTATTGTAATATTTCATATATTTGTTGGAATTATATTATTTTTAATTCTCACTTAGTAAGCACACAATTAACTGTTTGTATACACTATCATAAATTGGCTTTGGTTACTGGGACTTTTGAGTCTCATTATGTGGTTAACAATTTTCAGGAGAAGAGCCACGAGTGACACGTGGAGGAGTCCCAGAGACTTAGTGGTATAGATCCACTGTCTCTTTTGGGTATTTAATTTATGATTTATAATGTGTTATATTGCCAATATTAGGGCTTTTTGTTTATTGTTAATTATATAAATATATAAATGTAATCATGCCTTTCAAACTATTTCTATTTTTAGTACAATTTGGATGACTGTAATTTTAATATTTGGTTTACTTTGGATTGGTTAAAATGGCATGATTATAAGGCCAAATAACTGGTTTGTGTTGAAAATTTATTAAATTGCTTATTTTACTTGTTGGGAATATAAGGATGGACAAATGTGATTTAGTTTACTTGTTGGGAGTATAAGGATGGACAAATGTGATTTAGCCTAATGGCATGTGGGAGGTAAAAATTTATCTGAAATGTTAATTATAAAATATTTTATATTAAAATTATTGATATAAAAATGTGTTGGGTGGCTGTAACTCAATTATGGTTGAGTTAAATTATTTAAAAAAAAAATTTGATGTGTTACAAATGTCATTGTGTCAGTCTCTCCCCTACATGCCTTCATCGTCAAGCGCAGGAAAGGGGGAGCTTTGGATGATCTCTGGCTCCATGTGTCGATCTTATGCGTGGGAAAGCGAGGTCCATGGACCATGATGATGTCGACGGTGAGATTGGTAGCTTGGGTGAATAGACCTGGAAGAAGAAGGATGCCGCTAGTTTAGATGACTCAGTCTAGAAGAAGGCTCTCACAAGCGCGGGAGCGATTTTGGTACTTGGACATTTTTGAAACGTCAATAATGTATTAAGGGTAGATTATTCATGAATTTTGACTCCCCTTCAAAAAATTTTAACTTGAACGGAGTTAAAATGAGGGGAAGAGAGGGGAGGAAAAATTTTAGCTCCCCTCTCCTCCAAAATTTTTAAACCAAATGAGTGGAGAGGAGTCATTTCCTTTTCCTTTCCTCCGACTAAACACACCTCAAGGGAAACCATACCATCAGTATTAAATTTAACCCACTCCTTCCCGAAAGGTTTTCAACTCACATTAGTAACAGTAGCGTTATTATTGCCCTCTGCGGACTGTTCATGCGGTGCTGAGGATTTCTAAGCATTGAGAATATCAGCGGTGGGGTCTGTCGGTTTATGAAAATCCTGTTGGAATTATTGCCTTATTGGAATAAAGGGTAAACCAGTCCATGGAGCATTGCCCAGCAAGGGAAAAGCAGGCTTTTATGTGCAAACGTAGATGGGCCCGTGAGTTGGGCCTTAACTTCATAAACAACCCCACGAGGATATTCTGATCACCAACTTATCCGGCCCAAAAAAAAACTAATCATTTGCACCATCACCACGGTTCCTTCTTTCGTGCAAGAATCCCCTAATTTAATCAGACACCCAAACAGGCCACCAGCCTGAAGCATATATGGTTGAACTCATTCATGAAGATAACCCTCCAGAAAAGCACAGCTGAAATTGTCCATAGTTCCACGTTCAAAAAGCCATTCTCTACGCGTTTTCTGTTGTTCTATACATATATAAGTTTATACTCGGCATCGTTTTCTGCCATTCTCCATGTGTTTAATTTATACTATCTTATCACATATTTTTACAAGTACAATTACAAGGAGCCAATAATAATTCATGATCGGTAAATATTACTATGTTATGGCTCACACCTTCGCGGCCATTTTTCATGGTTACAAGTTTTCAACTTTTCAAGTATATATGGTAATGAAGTTGCCTGAGAACTCCGTCCTGGTTTAGAATTTAGATGCATGGTCTGGTTCTGAAATTATCCATCACGTGCCTCGCCGGCAGGGTCTAAATGGGAAGGGGATCAAGTTCAACCATATCATTTTTCATTCTTCATGACATTACCTTTTCTGTCTGTTTCGAAGTCACAACACGTTCACACATTTCCTTATAACAAAGTATAGATTTTATATCAACTGAATCAGTCCCACATGTTGCAGTGAACAGAAGATAAGTCCCACGTGACTTGTGTTGTGTTTGATAAAGAAAAGGAATAAACAAAATCTCGTGATGGATGTGACTTCAATTTGATTTTGTTTTGCTATAATTCCACAATGTGATTCTTATTTAGGAATCTCCGTTTATATATATATAATCCAAATGTTGATGTTTATCTAATCTGATTTCCATAAGTAATATAAAAGTCACTAAACTTCCTAAGGTCGTCCCGCCATAGTTTACTATTCCAAAGCTTACTTCTGAACAAAGGCACTAAAAACCAGTTCACACACCAGAAATCACAACATTAACTAATCACTGACCCAATGAACAGAAATAAATAACCATAAAGCAGATACGCATATAAGCCACCCCATGCCGAACCATAAAGCAAGAGTAGTTAAACTCAAAGGACCACAATGGACGATGCATGAGTGTATCTCAGGAAGAAAACTAATAGAAAATAAAGAAAAAGAGGGGATGTGAGGCGTTTTGTTTCGCTGTCTTCGGATCCAACAACATCTGAGAGATCAATCTGGATGTCATCTTTTTAATTTGCTCCGGGAATCCGTATCTATTGAATGGACACCCACCTATATGTTGATGCCAAACACATGTCCCATTGGCCTTTCTACATCTCCACTTTAATTAAGCATGGGATATTAGACCCCCGAGCACACTCCCTATAAAGTAATTGCGATTGAAGAAGCTAAAATATGAAAAAACCCAGAAACTAAAAAGACAACAAAATCCAGTGGGTACCATGTGCTAAAGCCAGCTCGGAATCCCTTAAAGGATGTGAAAGAAATTGGAAGCAGCCAATGAAACAACGCCACATCCACGACCCCCACTAGCCTGCCTGCCACGTTTCGTACGGCTGCACACTATGTTTAATCAAATGTGAATTAATTAAGGTAAGGAGTTATTAATTAACTGAAGTAGCTTAAATTAAGTTATAATAGATAGAATCTTTTGATCAAAAACACAAACCCCTGGAAGAAAACTGGCTTAGCTGTGTGGAGATTTCTCGCTTTAAAGTGTGGGGAATAATCCAACTTGCTGTAGGAGGGACGAGGACTTTCAGCTTTTGACGAAAGGGACTGGTTGAGGCTTTACCTTCCAATGGAAAGCTCCTGCTTTTTCGACTAGCATTACTTACCGGTGCATCTTTTTCACTATATGGGTAATGGCGAACCAATAATCTAATCCTTTTCTCGCTTTCTCTAAACATGACGCCACGCGCTGACTTCACCCCTTTCTTAACGGCCACAATCAACCAACCATCATGCTTGGGTTCGTGCATTTCGGGGTGATTGGCTCGTGCTGCTTAGGGTGCGTGAGCCACTTATCCACTATACCTTGGAGTTAGAGCTCGGTTGGCCATAATTTATACGAGACTTAAGCTAGACAATGGCCTAAATTCAGGCGTAATTCAGGGGTTTTTGAAATCTAGGTCTACGTGTGAATATACTAGTAAGTTCTAAAGAAATTTAGGAGTATAAACAAATCGAGTAAGAAAGAAAAGAATCGGGCAGGCTTACGTAGCACAAACCACGCGCGAGTTACATTGAAAATGATAGCCAGTAAGTTAATTACTTAATTAAGCACGGATTTGGAGGGTCAAGCGTGAGGGGCATTATACATATTGTGTGGAGGTAGCAAAATAAAGGGAGTGTTGACAAGAAAAACAAAATTGACTCGAATGGGCTATTGCGCCATATTCTGATATTGTTCTCACGCATCCCTATCCATGCATTTTCTTCTTGTAGTTATTTAGGTAATGGAAGGAAATAGGACCTGGCCTATTTATAGAGCTCGATAAATACATATTCTGCAAAGTGATCGGAGGGGGATGTCCCTGATGAATGATTATCATTCATAAACCAGTCTAATAATAATGTGCACAAGTACTTGACAGAAATTGAAGCAGGGTACGGGGAGGGAAGCGCTGCCTAGCTAGCTAGGGATTCTTTTCGTCGAAATTCAGTTAAAACATTACGTAATGTCTATACAAGGGCTGTGGATGAAGTTTTCATAAAAGGCTGCTCATAAAAATAGTACACATGGTATGGTTGGGTCGTCGTCTTTGAATTTTTGCCACAAGGCCAAGTAGCTAGCTAGCACTCTGATCATATTCATAAAAAGGGACCACACTCGCGCGTGTTTCTTTATAAAAAAGAAGTGGGAATAGAATCAGAATAGGGTAATGATGATTAGATTTAATTTGATATCACACTTGGCGGGAGAAGGTGGATTTAATAAATGAGTATGCAGTATATTTTGATGATATTAAATTCCATGATCGAGTCTGAAATTCTGGATTAGTGCCGTAATCAGCAAACTAAAGCGAAAGTCGGAAGATGGGAAGCAAGGAGTGGAGATGTCGGGATAGAGATGGCAATAACCATGTGTTTAAGGCGTTTAGTTGACTTGTTTAATCAAAACTAAGGTTATTAATTAGACCTGACGGGCCAACTCAAAAGCATGACCCAAAGGAATCCCTTCCGTGCCACGCGCGCCTTCTTTCCCCATTTCTTAACTTTCCCTTCTCCATTAAAAATCAAACATAATTTAGGGCACGCATTAACTTAATCTGCCAGCTCGTAACTTAAAGAGCGAATCTCTCCCTCCCTCTCTCTTTGAGATCTCTCTCGATCACTCAACCATATATATCTTCATCCTTATCCTCTTGCGACCTACTTTGTCTTTACTTTAATCAAGGTAACCTTACCATAGTAAAGTCGAAGGAGCGTAACTGCGGCGAGCTTATCTTATTTTACTTGAAATAACAAGACAACGCCATTGGACACCAGGCATCGTAACAATAATCCTAAATTACACTCGCAGGTGGCGAAAACAAAAAAACCATAATAGATGTATGTGTCACTTTTGGGGTGAAAGCGACGGGTAGAGAATAGCAATAAGTGTGCAGATAATGGACGTACAAAAATCTGATCCAATCAGTTGTGCTTAGCCCCTGACACTGTTGACAAATTTCAGTTCTCTGTCTATTGCTTTCCGCACCGGTTCGTTGAATCCGGCCTCCATGCATGTAGTGTCCATTTATACTGTAGTTAATTGCAGGAGCAGCCAGACTTTCTATCTTGCTTCTTTTGCTGAAGAGTGCGTCTTTCAGAGAAAACTTTCACTATGCTCGTAATATAATCCTTCACGTCACTCCTCCACGCAAATGCCCATTAATTCTTTGTATTTATTTTTTGAAGCAAAAACTTAATAGCTTGGGGATGGGATAGGGGATATCTCATAATATTATCATTTAAAATAGTTGTGGGAGAGGCTTAAGAGGGATAAAGCTTGAAAGGGCATGACCATGGAGCTATAACGGGTATTTGGGGTGTATAACTGTGGCGACTACATTTTGGCACGGGAGTGGAATAACGTGAGGGCCAGGTGTGCGTGTTGGCGAATGGGTGGGCGAGAACAAAATGGGTGGGGAAGAGGAGGAAGAGTGAGCAGGAGAGTTACACGTGTCGAGAGGATAGAAAGTGTGGTCCCCACCAGCACATGCGGGGAAGTGACACGCGTTCGAGGCTGGGTCTTGCGCCCCATGTGCTCCTCCTTTTAGCCTTGAAGAGTTATCACTAGTGTTAGAATGTATTTCCTCGTATTCTTTTTTTTTTTTTTCCAGGCATTTCTTTATATTCATAATATACATAAAATATGGATAATTACTTCACTTTTTTAAAAAAAATAATAGGTAAAATTTAATATTTTAAAAAATTTATATCTTTTTAATTATATCACCATTATGAAACATTTTCTGTAAGATTCTTAACAATAACAATTACAATTTTAATAATTTTTGAAAGAAATGATAAATAAAATAATAGTATAGTTTGAAGTAAAAATAATAATAAAATATTTTTGAATTTTCTAAATGATACTTTGATCCTTCAAAATATTATAATTTTATTGAAGTCACAAGGGACTTTTTTTATCATTTACTACAAAAAAAAAAGACTTTTGTTATTGCCAAAAGTCTAAAGGTTGTCGCTAAAGACCTTTAGTTGTGACTTTTTATTGTTAAAAAGTAGCCACCAAAAGTCTCGTCAGTAATAATTTTTGGTGGCGACAAACATGATCATGTCACTAAAAGTCATTTTTTTAAAAAAAATAAAAGAGCCATCTCATGCCATGTCAGCGCCTTCTCATCCCACGTGCCATGTCACATATTCATTGTAAAATATGCCAAAGTCAGAATTTGAGCCATGACCTCCACCTCATAAGTCTTAAATTCTCCTTTTTTTTTTAGTTAAATTGAAATGCACCTATACTTATTATATACAAAATTAAATATATATTATTTAATTACATATACATATATCAAATAATATATTATAAAAAATATATACATATATATTATTTTTTATTTTTATTTATTAATATGGTAAAATATTTCATATGAGTGTGTGTATTATATTTTTAATAAAATATTATTTTTGTTGCAGAAAATGTTATTTTTGTTAGGAAAATAAACTTAAAATGAAGTAATTTTTAAATATTAAATAATTTTCTTATAAAAATTTTAACCAATTTTTAAATTTATTTTTATTTTTTAATAAAAATAATTAAATATATAATTCATTTATAAGTATGTGTTATATTAATTTATGTTAAATATATATTTATAAGTAAATTAATTATCAAAATAAGATCATTATTAAAATATCAGTTTAACAAGATCATTATTTTTAAAATTAAACATTATTGATCTTATATATAATTTATTTCACACTCTATACATAAATACCTTGACAATAAATTTTATTGTTAAAAGTAATTATATAAATTAGGTTTTATAAAAATATTTTTTATTTTTTTATGAAAATATTTTTAGCAGCAACAAATTATCGCTGCCAAAAGTAATATTACATAAATTATTTTAATTTTTAATTTTTTATGAAAATATTTTTATCAGTGACAAACAATAATTACATATTTTTTTAATTTCTTAATTAATTTTTATAAAAATTCTTTGGCGGTGACAATTTGTCACCACTAAAAGTAATTGTATGAATTATTTTCTTATAAAAATATTCTCGACAGTGACAAACTATTGCTGTTAAAAATAATTACATAAATTAGTTTTAATTTCTTAACTATTTTTTTATGAAAATACTTTTGATGGTCATAAACTTTTGTTACTAAAATTAATTACATAAATTATTTTTATTTTTAATTATTTTTTTATGAAAAATACTTTTGATAGCAACGAATTATCACCATTAAAAATAATTTTTAACAGTGGCAATTAAAAGTTGTCTCTAAAAAGGGCCTTTAAAAGTCATTGCTAAAAATCTACTTTTGGTAGCAACTTTTAACGGTAACACAATGTCATTCTCAAAGATCGACTTTTAATGGTAACTTTTAATTATAGTCATCAGAAGTAGACCTTTGGCGGCAACTTTTTTTATCGCAATCAAAAGTCATTTTTTATAGTGATTAATGAATTTATATAAATGATTAAATTATCCTTATAATAATATCAGGAATTTGATATGTGAAGTTGTAATTTATTATTACATTATTGTAAATATGAGAAGCCAAGTTGTGATTATTTAAATAAAAATTGTGATCATTACTTTTTATTTCTAACACTTGTAACAATATTAAAAATTTAACATGCAAACTTGTGATTTGATATTGCATTGTTATGAATATAAAAAAGAACGTTGTGATTTTATGCAAATAAAACTTGTAATTATTACTTGATATTTTTAACATTTGTAGCAATATCAGAGATTTGACATGCGAAATAATAATTTGTTATTAAATTGTTATGAATATAAGAAGAAAAGTTATAATTATTTAAATAAAATTTATGATAATTACTTGTTATTTTCGACACTTATTGCAATATCAAGATTTTGACATGCGAACATTATTGTGAATATATGAAGAAAAGTTATAATTATTTAAGTAAAACTTATTATCATTATTTTTATTTTTAATAAAGGCAATATGATTATTTATATAAATTTATTAAGAACAAAAAAGTTTTTAAGGACTTTAATTAATAAAATTATGATATTTTGAAGAAATAAATTATCATTTATATAATTTAAAAGAAATTTATTATTATTTTTTTTAATTTAAAAGTATGAAAACTTCAAGTATTTTATATTTTGAAGTAAACTTTTGAAAATGCTCCATATCATGTGCAAGTATAACTGGTCACGGCAATGAGTGCATTACCCCTTTTGAAGTCGCTCTTCCAAGCTGCTTTGACTTGGCTTCTTCACCTTCGAGCGGGCCCCACTCCCTCCAACCCACGGAACCACCAACCATTAACTGCCAACTACGCGTGCACTTCAGATTTCCTTGATTTATTTATCTCTCGAAAAATGTTTTCATCTTCCTTTTTTTAAAAAAAAAAAATCTCGCTCGTATGATTTCACGGTTGAAGTTAAGCATGGCTCGAGCTGGGTGCATGATTGAGGGCCACCGATGTAATGAACATGGAAAGCAAAGGAAGGGTTCTGGCCCTGGAAGTGAATGATTGATGGGTGGCAAGGAAAATATCGGAGGGAGGCTTTTCATTTTGTCGTCGCCAAACTCCGCTGGTCCTCACTTTGGATAGAGAACTCTTTTTTTCTCGCAAGGACAGACAAAGTGGACATGCTTTACTTGTTGTCTGGGGATTGAATCTGAATATTCCCCCCAACATTGTTCCATTTTTGCCACGTGCTTCCTTCCATTATACATGTTCCTTTGGATCATTATCGCAAGCGCAACCACTCGAGTACATGGAACATAAAAGTAGACATAAATTTTAGAAAAGACACAAGTGGCGATGGATATGACCCAGCCAGCCTTTGCGTTCCTTAATTCGTTGGACAATATTTACCAAGGGAAACCGTGACGAATATGTCTAGTTATCTGATTTGTTTTCAATTCAAATTTTAGGCTGCTGATATTAACCAGAAAATATTGAACATAACAGGTACGCAACTGGTTCCCGTGTATAGTTTAATTTTTGGAACATGACTATTCCTAACTTTATGTAGTGCTATCAGTTTGTGAGAGAGAGACCAAAAAAATGATTTCACCCATCAGGCTCTTTTCATGGGTTATATATGGCTTTTTTAAAAAATGAACACGTGTTACCCATTAACTCAAGGCCATTATATTCCCTTCATCGATCTCTTGCGTGTATTTCTCTGGATGAGAAAAAAGGAAGAATGCAGAGCCATGGATGTGAGGGTGAGGGAGGCTCAATCTCATTCCCTAAATTCCTCGCACTATTCTTAGTCCTCCATAAGCAAGAGCTTCCTGCTCTAGACAGACGACAATTCTAATTTAATGGGCAACCAAGAATGACGTAAACAATGACGAATGTCTAGAATTGTCTTTTTGTCACGCTTTTTTTTTTCCGCCTTGAATTTCCGCCGTTCATTCTCGTGCGGGCAACTGCGCACAAAATATATACAACTCGATTTTAACATTTAAAATAATGGATCTCAGACGATGATGACGCTGGTTAGATTGGAGAGAAGATGAGAACTGTTGGCAGTACGGAGGCAAATCAAAAGTTGCTTGAATCATGCTCGAAGACACTGTTTTTAAGAACTATTTTAAAACACTGGCATGGTAGTTCTCTAAGATTAAACAAGCATGTCCTGCAAAATGCAAGGGTACAAAACAACAAACACTAAGAAACTCAAACGAAGAAGAAGAACACAACAGAAGTCGGAGAAAGAAAGAAAAGCCTTGAAAGCTCAAGAGGCAAGCGGATTGTTTTGTCTGCATGCATGCCTATATATAGGTCAAAATCTTGGATGAACGTTGGAGTGCAATCATCGGATTAACTTCACCATTAAACTTTGGTTACAAGAATATAATTTTCATTAAGCACTGAGCCGTTGGGGGGATGAAACAGTAATGAAAATTGATTAACAAATATGTTAAAAAAATGGTTTAACACTCAGAAACGGCCAAGACTAGAATTCAAACTTCAAACGGCAAAAATTTGAGGTCTTTTGGTAAGCTCATAAAAGAAATAATTATTTATTTTTTGCAAAAATAATCTAGTAAAAAGAACCTAATGTCTCTTGAACTCATGCATAGGGAGGACGAATTGATTGTTTTCAATCACAATTGCTTTGAGTTGGCCTGTTTCATAGGCATGAGTTCACTTTTCTTTCAAGCTCATTTTACTATCCCATTTCATTTTTTAGTATTTATATACTAGGAGCACTTTTAATTTAGGTAATGTGAGACTTCTTTTAACACACATACAATTACTACAACAAGAAGGAGGTGGAATGCCATGCCAAATGAGTGGGGAAGTTGGTGATTGACATATCGCATTAATGTATTTGATAAACGGCGGAGTCTTTACAGTAAAAAAATGTTTAAGTAGGGAGAATTATTTATACTCAATATACTATATTTTGTCTCCTAATCAATATACTTAGAAAAAAGCTAGCTAAGAAGAAAGGGAAGAAAGAGAGGTCTTTTTTTCAAAGCGCAAATACTGTACTATGGCCGGGGAATAAAAGAAAGCGTACTCAGTCTCGCCAATTGAATTTATCCGGTTGAAGTTTTTACCCCAACAAACCATACAATATCTTGCTTAATTTTTAACTCAAAATATTGTTCCCTTTTGTGGATTTTATATCTATGTATATTTTGTCACATTAATTAGATACTACTAGAAAAAATAGATTTAATAGCAAAAATTTAGTAATAAATTATTCTGTTGCTAAAAAATATAAAGCATTTTTAACTGAATTTTATTTTCAAGAAAGTAGTTATTTGTCTTCAAAATAATACTATTTTTTTTATATTTACTCCTATTTAATAATTCCTCTATCCTTATATATGAAATGTTTTTAACCGAATTACTCAAACCAATAAAATCACAGTAATATTTTCATTTTTCTCCTAATTATTGTAAATAAAAAATATTTTTTTAAAGTAAATTAATGAGTACTTATCTTTTTTTCTTTCCAATGTAATAAGGATACAATAATCCATTAATTAAAAATATGTTAACAACATCTTATATTTAAAAACAATTTTTTTTTTTAGAAAACTTCTTATACATAGGGAAGGAGGGAGTAGCTAGGGTATCTCATTTTAAAATAAATATAAAGTAATTTATATATTATGGGTACTTTTGAAAAAAATATTGTAATTACTCTTTGAAATATTAAAAATACCTTATATTTTTAAATATTTAAACTCTCAAAAAATAACTTACATTTTTTAATAGAGGAAGTACCAATAAATTTTGAAGTTTGTCATTGATATTCAAAATTTTAGTGACGACGAATATGATTTTGCTACTAGCTCTAGTCACTAATTATCGCAATGAATAAAAGAAAATACCATATAAAGTAAAATAAAAATATAATGTAATAATGCACACACTTATTTATATATGTACATACAATTTTTATATATAATTGATTTTATTATTTAAACGACATCCTACAATAGAAATAAAAATTGAATCATATTTGAAATAAATAACACAAATATATTTTATATAATTTAATTATTGATTAATTTATATATAATATATAAATATAGGCTACAATATTTTGTTCATTAGAGGTTGTGAGTTTCAAACCAGGGAAGTCATATTTTGTAAAATAAAAGTATAATTCATGGGCATGGAATGGAGTATGGGAAGTTAAATGTTGAGCGGGGTAGCTCAAGAAGGCAAGGAAAAAATATCCAAAACTATATTTTTTTTTTCAAAGTGAAAAACACTAAAAATTAGTGATAGACGATGAATATATATCCATCGCATGGATTAGCAATATTGTATTTCTTGTGGACAGTGACAAAAAATTTTCTATCAGTGGATCAATAATTAGAGAAATTAGTGACGGGCTTGACTGTTTATCAAATTTTCTGCTAATGATATTTCTTTCCTTTGAATGTTGATAGTGATTGATACTGATAGCGCATTTAGTTTTTTGGCTGATTAATTATTATTGTTGTTGTTGATTTAATTTGCTTGGCCACAACAGAAATGCTGTATTGTTGTCAAAACTGCATGTGGTTGACATGGGTTATAACTGAAAAATGAACGATACGACGGAAGGCACGAAAAGGAAACGTTGTACTCGAGTAGTGACTTCTGATTCCTGATCAAGCGATGGATGTAAACTCAACGCTGAATTCCATAGAAGAGGAAGAAGAAATCAAAATTTGGTTCACTCATCTCGAGCCACGCGTGCCCTAATCACAAAGCCGGAAAGGTGGTTAGAGAGCAGTTTGGCTGTATGAACTGCTACTCGTAGTACCACCCAATTGGACAACAAAAGTGACTTGCATGTCCAAATCCAGAGGCCAACCTTCTCTCCCTTTAATTTGTTTACTAGTCTCGAGGTGGTCAGCCTTGGGATCCCAACTCCATCCGTTTTCACTGCCTTGGAATTGAGCTCCCTCAGCTCAGCCCTTAAATTAGTCATGTTCACACCCCGTTTTGACCCTCTCTTTCTCTGTTATTCTCTTGTTTGGAAAAAGCCAACTTTCCTCTTCTATCCAAACACCCGCCCTTATCTGTACGTTTCTCTTTCAATATTTCCCCATTCTCCAATTCGTTCATCATGGCCATCCCCCTTGGGCTAATTATTAGATCACACTGGTTACTAAATGATCTTCATCATATTACTTATTTAGTCCCTAGCTGCTACCTTCACGGATTATTTCTTTTCCTTTGCTCAATTTTAAGCGTTTTAAATTTTTCTATTTGCACACAAACTTTATCCCTTTCTTTTGTTTTGTTTTTTGTTTTTTTGTAAAAATCTGGGGAGAAAGATATCATGCTGCTCAACTTAATTCAATGTTGATTAAAGAATTGCGTATTCTAGCATCTCATATCCTATTTACAAATAATACGACTATTTTGTAATGTCTGTACGTACATGTTTTGTAGGACATCATCAAATGGCTGCCATAATAACAGAGAAAAACGACACCATGATCTGTAAATGTTGACAAAGAGTAGGGGCAGTTTTGGTAAGAGGGCGGTCCTCCACATGAAAGAAACTCAAGAAGACACGCGCATCGTTTTCCTTATAAATAAGGAAGCCTTTGTTGTATGAGTATCTCCAAAGCCATTTCGCTCTTTGTGGGAGAACATAACTCGTACAGAGAGGGAGAGAGAGAGAGAGGACTAGAGAGTGACATCTACCCCCACGAATCCTCATCCTATGGACGATCACATGGTGCTTGTCTCTCAGCTGTACCCTGGTGCTTACTCGCAAATAATTCCTCAACAAGGTTTCCATCTTGGTACTTTAATCAGCGTTTTGCTTTTTCTGAATTCGTCATCGTCTAAGGCACTAAATTTGAACTATGGCTTCTCTGTTTGAAAATATTAATCAGGGGAGACAAAGCCGAGACGACGTCGTAAGAAGAACAAGGGAGGAGAAAACGGAGACGGGGGAGTTAAGAAGAGGAAGCTGAGTGCAGAGCAGGTGAATCTTCTAGAGCTAAACTTTGGTAACGAACATAAATTAGAGTCTGAACGGAAGGACCGGCTGGCGTCGGAGCTGGGCTTGGATCCGCGTCAAGTGGCTGTTTGGTTCCAAAACCGAAGGGCGCGTTGGAAGAACAAGAAGTTGGAGGAAGAGTACTCCAGCCTCAAGAAAGTCCACGAGTCCACCATTCTCGAGAAATGCCGCCTTGAAACCGAGGTGCTTAGCTTCTCCTTCTCTTTTCCTTTTAATTAAACTACTATCATTGCTTCGTTCCCGAGAAAATTTCACCCCATATTTTCAGTTACGTTACTGGGGTTCATTTCATTATGGCCCCAACGTATTCTCGTGCTTACAAATAATCTTTATTTGTTGGAACCTAGCCTGTTATCATCAGTGAGTTTGAGTTTATCCATCGTCTCCTGAACTTTAAAGCACGATCTGAGCCAGTCAGTGAGCTACCTAGAGAGTCGGAAAGTAAGACTTTTTCGTGTTTTCCGTCGGTTTCTTTTTTATCCAAACAGTTCCATCGCAGTCCATTTTTCTTTCTCGCAATAATGTCTATTTTGGGCAAGCATGTCTGGACTTTTCTTCTACTTAGACTTTTTTTTCCCACTTCTCTCGTTCGTTTGGCTCTACAAGCCGTTGCTTTCTAGCCTAAAAAACTTGTTTCCCCCGATAGTTTAATCCGCGAAAATTTTAAGAGAGAGAAGAGAACGTACCGAAAGTTTAGTTGCACCCTTAGTTGGTCCTAAACAACAACCGAAGAACAAAAGAGGGGTAAAAAACAACAAAATACAAGGGAAGAAAGTGATCCAACAAGACCATCTAAGCTCCGTTCTCGAAGAAGAAATCTGAGTTGTCTTGATAAATTCTTCTCCATTAAAATCCATACAAAAGTAAGAGGGAAAAGAGAAGGGAAAAGACAAGGAATAGCATAATGCCGCCTTAGGAGACGACAAAAGGCACAAGGTGCTTAAGAAATCCGTACAAGGTTATGTTGGGCCTTGCCATTACGGCCCACTTTTGAGGAAGTCGGAAAGTGACAGACGTTTTAACTGAGATTTTGGTGAACTGGTGATAACGCAGGTACTGAAGCTAAAGGAGCAGCTTTCAGAAGCAGAGAGAGATATTCAACGGCTTCAGGAGCGAGTCGAAAGGGTATCGAGCAGCAACAGCCCCAGCTCGTCACAGTCGATGGAAGCTGTGAATCCACCATTTCTGGGAGATCTTAGCGTTGAGGCTTATGACGATGGCGTGTTTTACATGCCACAGACCCATTACATCAGTGGCATGGATGAGTGGATGTTCATGTGATCGAGTCACCTGAATTATTAAAACCACATTATAATTAGTGTTCTGTAGATAATGTGAATGATCTAATTATGTAAATTAATGGCTAGCTCCCCCTTAGGGATAAGTACGTAGCAATATGTGGCTAGCTGCTAGCTAGAGTGTGCTTTTGACTATACATAATTTCGAGAAAAATTATGTTATTAAATTAATTAATAATTAAACTTCCACTTGACCCCTATAATTCATGTCCCGTATCTCCGTTTGCCGCATAAAGTTCATCAATATAATGTGTTACCCCTTGAGGAAGTATTTGTGCCGTGTCTTCTCAATCATAACTTGAATTAGCTTCATTGCCCAAGCTAGCTTATCCGCTGTGTTCTTTTGGGTAAGTTGGAGAGGGAACTTGAATAATTAACCCAGGACTAGTTTAACGCCAACTTAGTCTCTGTTTTATTTTCGGCAATGACCTGAAAGATTCTTCGGGTTTAATTCACTGAATGTACTGATAAAATAATTTGATATGTTAACCCCAGCGCCACACAGGACCCTCTTGATATATATATATATATATATATATATATATAATTCTAAATACCCTAGAGGAACAAGACAGCCGATTTTATAGAGGCTGACCAAAACTAACTAGCCATGAATTCATCATTACATGTGCTGCTTAATTATCTGGACTTTCAAGGATCAGATCATTGTACTTCAATAATTGGCCATTTTTGTTTATCACGGTTGCCCAAAAAATTCCGTAGTTTATTTTCTATTTTTATGCATTCGAATCGTTCTCTCAATTTCTTTAGCATGCTTATTTTACTTATTAATTCCCGAAATTTAAAAAAAGTAAAAAAAAAAAGGAAGGAAGGATAAGGAGGGAACACAGGGAATAAAAAGCTTAATTATTCCCACGAAAAAAATGATGGTGCAGTACTTGAAGCCTTGAACTTGGACAAAAGTGTATGGTTCTGTTCGAGATGACTTGAGTGTGTCTGGCTGGAATCTATTTTCCTCCCTTTTCATTCTATTCATTGCTTCTTACATCTAGTTGACTTCTACTGGACAACACACTCGCAAAGTACCCGCTTTCCACAAAATTTGTTTTGATTTGAAATAAAGTTATTTCAATATGAGGATAGTCTTTTTTTGCTCAAAAAAAAAAATGAGGATAGTCTTTTATTTATGGCAAAATTAAAACCAGGGAAAGTAATTCCCCGGTTAAGTAAGTTATCTCCAGTATTGTAATAGAAGAATTTCTCACATTCTCAGCGAGTAGTAGTATCTTTTTGGCAAATATTCAATGTAACCATAGAATGAGACGGAAGAAATTAAATAAAATTATGTTGTCAATGATGTTTTATTGCAATAACATCGTAGATATTATTAAAAGGGTTAAACCAAAAATTCACTCTTAAACTTTTTTTGAGACGTAATTGATATTTTAAAGTTTTAAAAGGTATAATGTTTTTTTTATATTTTTTAAAATAGTGTAATGTTGTCCAAAACTGACGATTCCCTAATGACGATCGTTAATTTGCATTTTTTGACCATCCTATGCTTTGTTGGCATGCCTTGTAGGACTAAATAATGCTTGCCTGGTCATCTATGTGGCATTTTCTTCATTCATTAAAACACATTCATAACAAAAACAAATCTTCTACAAAAATGAAAGGATGAAGGACGCGCAAAATGTTTGGCAGATCTGGAATGAAGATGGAGGGAGAGAAGGCAGTATCACACGCGATGAGTCCAAATCTAAGATGGAAGTCTAAACCATGTTCGTTTGGTGTTTGAAATTCGAAATTTGAAGATGAAGAGGAGAGCTATGGTTCGCGCAAATTTGCATCAAAGAAGACAAGGAGGATCTATTGGACGATGATGATGGAAGAGAGAGAGAGGGACGAAGAGAGCAAGCCACCGAGGCTTACGACGCTGCCGCTTTTAGATTCAGCGTCATCAGGCTTTCAAATTGCGGGGCCGTCGGGTCTTGAAGGAGATCGAAGGTTTAAATGAGGGATTTGGGGTCATCGGACCTTCTTCTATGCCTCACTACGTACCCATGGCCTTCTCTCTCTCTCTCTCTCTCTCTCACACACACACACACACACTCAAAACTGCATAGTAGTTTGAGACCAGTTTATCATGTTCATTATCATTTGTTGGTTTAGGTGCTTTGGGAATCATCATCGTTCAAGCGAAGAGCTAGCAAGTCTCTCGATCAGCTCTCTAAGACTCTTCATCTAGCCTTCTAAAATGTTTCAAAGTAAGCCTTTGGCTTTTGAGCTCAAAGGAAGTATGACTTGGAGGGATAAGTCCAGTTTCTCGTTGATTTGTCATGTGTGGTTTTCCATCACCTTTCGAAATTTTTACATCTAGTTTTTCCACTACAGCGGCTTTGTATTGGGTTCTGTTATGCTTTCTTGTTTACTGCTAATGCTACTATTAATTCATATTGTAGCTGTCGATCAACTCTTTGAGACTCTTCGTCCCTAAATTAATTTGTTTGGTTGGGACTCGTTTAGTTCATGAACAATTGTGATTATCTAGATCTCTTTTTATTTTTGCAATACTTTATGAAGAATTAAATTGGGACCTTGAAGAGATAAATTAATGTTGGCTTGAATGAGCAAGAAGAGGAAGACACGAGAAATAGAAGTGGAATGGATCTGTTTTTTTTTTTAATTATTAATTCACGCCACATGGCTTGCCAAAGTAAGGTAGGTGACATGTGGACAGACCACCTAAGCTCAATGAAGTCAACAAATATCAAATGTTTAAATCAATTAAAATTGGATGACATTGTACTGCCTTTGAAAGTATAGGGGGAACATTATACTTTTTAAAACTTTATGATACCAATTGTGTCTTGCGAAAAAGTTCAGGAGTAGATTCACAGCTTAACACTTATTATAATGGTAACAAAACTTGACCCAAAAAAAATCATCTGGCTCAAAAATGATTAAATAAAAATCTACAACTGGATTGGCATCTGCTCCTTCAATAAGGTCCAAAATTCCAGTTTTGTGATGGGATAAAATTATGAGCATAGAAGAGTTTCATTTTATGCTTGTACAATTCAACCTCTCTTTATCTTTAGCGTAGTATATACGTGCATATCCACTCCTCTTCATGGTTCATTTGCTTATTCAAGTGTTCATCTTAATTTTTGTTTTGAACAACGTGAGACTTTTATTTCACACACACTGAACATCAACATATAGTTTATGCGCATTAGCTATGCTCTGCCTATTTTCTTGGCACTCATCACGATACTCATTAGTCATTCCATGGCTTACCCTTTCTTGGGTTGAAAACGAATCTGATTTTTGGGTGATTTGCCTCTTCCCTTCAGCCTTCACTTTTAGTCTACAATACTCAGATGATGGGGGTTTCGTTCCTGTGCTGTGATGAGACGATCTTTTTGTGGTGAAATGTGTCCTGATATTCTTTTCTTTTAATATGAATGCACATTGGGTATGTGGGACGCTACAAGATTAATTAAATCTTTGTCCAGTACCAATTCATCCTCATCTTATTAGCATTTTTTAAATATGAAGACGCGAGGCATGGAATCTCGAGTTCTGATCAGAAATAATCATGCAAGTTGGAATTAATGGATACAACTGTAGGAGAAGGCAGCACGTGATTGTATTCTCCCAGTGTTTGATTCCTGCATTGAAATCGGGTTTGAATGATTTACAAGTGTAATTATTGATTCGCATACGTGCTCGAGTATCTGTGAGCTGAATATATACAGGAATAAGAAGGAGCCATGTTCAAAAGTTGAATCGCGTTTAACTCGATTGATATATCCTCTATTCGTTTGTTTTCAGACGACCTGTTTTGTCTCCTTAATTGTTTTTTTGGAGACGAAGGGGGAAAAACTTGAAAATCAAACCACCTTTACCGCTGCCACGTATGCATTATTGTCCATGTAATTAAGTACTATCAAGGAGAACAAATTAGTGTGGTGTGGCGATTCTTTGCGCTTTGGGGTCCTACTTGATCGGTGAAGGAAATTAAATCGTGAGAGTTGTTATTGTTGAATTCGCAAAACCAAATGAACAAACAGAAGCAGTGAAGGACAATAGAAGTTTAAACTCCGAAGGAATACACAATATAATGCCTAATTATTGATTATTAATGGAAGCGTGTGACAAGGAAAAAGCAAGGGCCAGGGTTATTGAAGACTAAACGAAGTCCCCGTGCAACTATCTCAACTTTTAATTACTTATTGAAATTATTTGAAGGTTAATTGAATTTGAAACAATCTAAACTCTAGGTTGCACTTGAATGGGTGAATTTAGGTTGAGAATATAAATTTAAAATTTCACATTTAAAGTTTACAGATTATAAATTCTTTTCTTGGATGATATAAAAAATTTTAAATTATAATATTATAACACTTTATTTGGATCTTAAACAAAATTTTAAATTTTAAATTCTTTATTTGAATTTAAAAGCAACTCACACTATGTCAGCAGTCTGGTCCTAGTTAGGGGTGAGTAAAATCGAACCGAAATCAAAGATCGAATTAAGTCGAATCAAATTTAGTCTATTTGGTTATACGATTCTATTTGATTTTCTTTTATTAAAAATTTTGATTGATCAATTTAATTCGGTCTAGGAGTTTTTGAACCAAATAAACTAAACTGATCAAATTATATATAGTTTTCTTTTCATATTTTTAAAAAGGTGCATAAATTCTTATCTAGGTGAGTAAGAGACATCTTTCTACCATTTACACTTGTAGTAGTAGTATTTTTTATTTAATGTGATGCTTTGTTTTTTTTATTTCTATAATTTAATTTTTAATGCAATAGTACTGGGTTTTTTATTTTTTCATGAATTTTAGTATAAGATTATTATTTTTTGTTAGGCCTTCAACATCAAGGAAACAAATGGATAAAAGAATATATGCACAATTAGACTCCATAAACCTAAAGCAAAGCTTATGAACTGAATAGACCAATCGAATTGAATAATTATAATTTGATCTGATCAAGTATTTTGATTCGATCCAAATTTTTTGTGTAATTCGATTAACCCATTTTGGAGAAATTGGAATGGAATCAACTGAACCAAACTAATGCTCACCCCTAGTCTTAGTCAAAATTGGTGGTCTAACCTAGATTAAGGGTGGCAACCCGATCTTGGTCAACTCCGGCCATCCAAACCCAGATGATGTTAGTGGTCTAGTCTCGATGAGTGGTGGTAATCAAATTTCGATCGACATCGACAATCTGATCCCAAATAATGCCTAAGGATTAGCATGGGACAATTATAACAGTATGAGGGTTGTGGATTAGACTTGGATAATGATACAAAACATTCCTTGTTAATGGTGTTGGCGATGATGGCAAATTAACACAAGTTGGATGCAATGGATCAACATCGGATAGTGGTGGTAGACAAACACCGGATGACAATATTAGACCGGTATTGAATGACACGACAATGGCAAACTAGAGGGGTGGACTTGATTAACACCTACTGTTTGGTCAAGGTCGGCTTTGGTTGTCTGGTCTTTGTCACAGCTGAAGATCTGGTTGTGGTTGTCACAAGTGGTCTGGTTACAATCATCACTGATAGTCAGGTCTTAGTTAAAGTCGGCCGTTTGGTTCCTTATCACAGCTAGTGATTTGGTCCCATTTGGCTCCAACGGTTCGATCTCAGTGGATGTTGGTTGGAGACACTAATATTAAAGTCAAAAAGGTGGCGAAATCAAGGAACGAAGGTGAAGGAATAGAGAAGCTTCCATTGAAATTTGAAATAATAAAAATTTAAAAAGAATTTAAAATTATAAAGGAATTGAGTTAGGGGTTGTAATACCCTCTCTAACATTACAATTCAAACTCAATCACACGAACTAATTGACAAATAAAACTGATTTAAGAAAGGTTGGGATTCCAAATCAAAACATTTGAAAACTATTTCTAAAATGTTCAAGTTGTGAAGTAGTACACAGTGGAAGCACTAAAATCATGTGTATGAAAACCTCAAGGAAAGCTAATTTCAAACAACACAATTTGGGCAAAATATGAGCCATGCACCCAGTATGTGACATTTATGCCACGTATGTGGCATAGAAGCACTACCGCTGGCTTTGTACCATGTGTTGTGACACATACATCAAACTCTATTGTTAAAACAATAGTTCTGATGTGAATTTTGGGCATGCATCGTTTTCATATTCAATATCCAATTTGGGTTATTTAAATGTTCACACAAAGCTTGTTCAAAACTAACCAATGACATTGGTTTCATTTAATTTTAATATTCCATTTAAAAGTTAGATACCCAAGTGCGTTTTGATAAATTTTAAGTTAAAATCTTTCATTTGAGCATCATAATTGAAAACCATAAGTCATTGGCTACTTCTAAGGCCATGACTACATCTAATGAGACAATTTACACTTAATTGACTATTCACATACACATTAGCACACATATATCCAAGTTTGGCCAATAAACTGCCCATTTTACACACATTTGGGCATAACTGTATCATTTCATTTAAAACTATGTTAATGACCAAATTTTCTCATTTATCACACGTCATTCTATCCACATGTACTTGTAATCAATTCCTAGCTTGTATTGTCACTTTCACTTCAAACACGCACACGCACGATAGAGTTGGATACAAAATCATGCTTACATTCGCAAGTAAAATGCTTATGCACAATTATATACTCTTATGTTAACTTATATATAAATACACAACTTTTATAACACAAGTTTTTTATACCAATTTCTTACAATTGGCAATTAGAGAGAGGTACCCTCTAGTCCTGGCCATATCTTTCTTTTTGGCACCACTAATGTTAAAACCTGTAAAAATGTAAATAACTATGGGTGAAATTAAAATCTCAATAATCAAAATAAACCATTAAATGCTCATTAACACAAATTACCACATATAAGTAAACAAAACTAAAATAATAGTTTAAGAGCTATATAGATATAATATACCCTTTTCTAAATACTTTTCCATATTCATAAACACTGGCATGATCAACTATTCACTAATCCTCTAAAGCTCCTCAGCTTGAAACTATAGGTTCTAATGGATCAATTGCATATTAACCTAAGCACACCTTTAATGGTAAAAACACCTGGCTAAAGGTATTCTATCCCACTTCTAGACTATAGTTTCCTCCTTCATACACACACACTTGTGATAAGGGTGTCGTTGAATCCTAATTGCACCCTCACAAGCACTAGGGAGTTACTAGACTGTCTGAATGTCCCATGGTAACAATCTTAAAACATTGTTGCATTAGATGTTCTATGGTTTCAGCCTAATATAATTTGTTGCACCGGATGTCCCATGGTGTCAGCCTGATTATATGAATTTATTCACTCACATCTCTACATACACACATTCACATATACCCAAGGTGAATTCTCACCCCCCTATGATCATGCCTTTCACATGTATATGCCACCACTTTCTCGCAAATCACCGTAAATATATACATATATTCATTTCGTTTGCAAATCATCAATTATCAAATGTTTCAAAACTACTTAACCATGCACATTGTAAAACATGGGTCATGAAAATTTCACAAACATCATTTGTACAATTACTCCTATGTAGTTATAATAGCTAATAAACATAACAAATTGTAGTGCAGATACTAAGAAGATGGAAGGAAATTAACATAAAGAAATAAGAATAGTAGTGCAAATATAGCAGGAAGAGAACACAATAGAAAAGAAGTTGAACAGGGAGAAAGTGACGACCAAAATTCTTCTCCACCTCCACCTTAACCCTCTAAGTCTCTCTTTATGTAACCTATGACCCAATAGTTAAACCTTAGGCTCATATTTGGACACTGCTTCATATTTACAGCCCGTATACAAGGTTAGTTCATGACATACTAATAAGAAAGAAATGAAAATATAATAAAACGTCAAAAGATGCAAAAAGCCTTGACAATGAACTCGAAGCAAGAAAATCCAGGGCAGACACGACTCTGTGATCTCCCACAGCTTCATAGTACAGTGTAGCGCTACGGGCATCTGGAAAATGAATGATCAATGAAACTCAGGCCCAAAAAAAGAATCATGGGTGAAAGGGGTTGTTTCCGGATGCTGCCCTTCTCGGCCCATCTATATCATCACAAACCCAACTAACTGTCAGCACTGTGGGATTTCCAAACCCATGAAACAGCCCAATCAATGATAATCACGAGCTGTGGGTCCTCTCTCCTCTGCCTTTCGCATTTCACATCTCCCCTACCCCACCAACCCAAAACACACAAACCTTGACTTTTTTTTCCTCCCTGATTCATCCATTTAGGCACGCCCGCCGCGTCGAAAACTCACAAAACATGATTCCAGCGTTGTGGATCTCCAATCATGCCCAAGGTTCATCTGAAACTATTTGTGATTGAAAATTCAAGATTGCAGATTCATCCAATAAAACTTGCAGCTTTTTGTTTTGATGTTAGCCATTCCACGTCAGTTTAAAGTGAAATTGATTTTTTTAAAAATAATTGCATATTTTTCACGAAAAAGAATATTACGAAAAGATAAAATTATACGTGACATTCATATGATGAATAATTAATATATAATAAGTGCTTGGAAATATCATATTTCTTATAGATTTTGACATGCTCCTTTTGAATCCATTTACAAGATAAAGAAAGAAGATTTTCTTTTGTCTTATATATAAATTATATTATTAAATTTTTAATCACAAATTATCTCCTTCACCTTCTATTAAATGTTATAGAGAGAGAAATTATATTATTAAAATATGTATATTTAACGAAAGTAGAGTTGAATTTTTTTTTAATTTTTTAAATTTAAAATAGAATTACTAAATTTTAAAGTTTTTTTATTCTGATAAAACTTATGAAAAATAATTTAAAAATAAAAGTTTACAAATAGACCACATCATTTAATTATGATATACTCGGAAAATTAAAGTGGAGGGTTGGGATTTGAAGGTGGGAGCAATAGCGGTTTGAGGATGACATTGACGGGAACGTGGAGGTGAGGTGGAGGAGACAAAGAAAGGGAGTGCCGAAATGGTAATCTAATCCCATCTATCTATCTAATTATTAATTAATTAATCATAAAAATAAAATAGAATAAGAATAGTTAAGGTTATCCGGAAGGGCAAAATGCTGAGAGGAGGAGTAATAAAGAACCTAATCCAGTGAGACAAGGACAGCTGTAATGAGGAAGGCGGCACGTGTCGTGGCCGAAGCCCTAAAAGCAGCAGACTCCCGCAGGACACCACCACACCCGATCCCCCCTTCCCAACCCACTTCCTCTCTCCCCTCCTCCCTCATCCCCCACATCGCAACCTCCACAAGCAGACACGCCCATCTCTCTCTCTCTCTCTCTCTCTCGCCTTCCATGGTCGCTGCTGGTATTGCTTTTTTGTCTGCGTGCTTCCCACCCTCACCTTCCTTTGTCTTGCCTCTTATCCTCGGCCGTCGATTCCTCTCTTTCCGCCAATGCCATTTTAATTATATTTCCTGAAACAAGGCGACAAGAAGCCGCTCTTACGGAGCCTACTATTACACCACTTCATCAAACCCACCCTCCTCCGTCCCACTTGGACTTCCACCTCATCCCTCTAAACTGGTCAGTCTTTCTTTCCTTCCTCATCTTTTCTGTAATTTGCTTTCCATGTCTGTGCAACAGCGCTGCTTCCCCCTCTCCTCTACTCTGCTCAATTACTTCTCTTTCCTTTTCCTTTTACGTCTCTCTTGTCAAACTTCGACTGACTTTGGGTACAACTAGAATTAGAATGCTTTATGATCGTCTGATTCTCCCCTCCCTCGTTATTTGCTTCTCACATAATTTAAAATTTGAATAAATTCATTCATCATCTGATGAATCGTTGAATTTCCGGTTCCTTTTCCTTAATTTGTTCTTTTTTGGGGGTTGATTTTGACTACGTCTTTTTTGTTAATAAATTCCGTAGGAAAAACGGTCAGTGATTGATATCTCAATAGAATCCGATTGCAATTCATGAGGAAGTATTGCTTCCGTTGGAAAGCGTTTTTGTGTGTGTCTCTCCTGTATTCTCATGAACAAAAGACTAAGCGAGTGAAAGAGGGAGGCAGGGGTTTGCTAGTCCTTATGTTTGCTGCGATTTTCTACTCAATTCCTGGCATGATATGCACCGTGTTACCAACCTAGGTTCAAATTGTCGATAAGCTAAGGTGATCTTTGTCATGTGCGGTACCGTATCAATATCATATCGGATTTGATTGTCTGAATTCAAAGTAAAATGGATCAAAAATGTCGCGAAACATATTCTTAAACCATCTAGTGGACAAGAAGGGGCTCTCTCATCAACCAATGGGGTTAGGTATAATGTAAGAGGCTAGTTCCTAAGGTTGGGATCCCCGTTGAAATAGGTGTCTACATTTAGTGCCCCCCGTGCCTTCAATGGGATACATATGAGCAATAAAAAAAAAAAAAAGCACGTTCTCATCATCAGCGGCACGGTTGTTTGACATGTCGTGGAGAAGATAAACAGGGATAAAATATAGTTTTTTGATGTTTTACATGCATGGATTAAAATGAAATATTCATAATTGCTTTAACAAGAAAGCTGTGGTAGGTTTTTATATAAGGACAACTGGACTAAATCTGCGAAGGTAGGCTTGAAATGTCTCTATTAGAACTTACATCCCCATCCTGTTCTAAATCTTATCCTAGCAATTTCACATGCGTGCCTTTATTACTTTGATATATGGTGACTAGGACTATTGAACTTGAGATCTTGAACCCATCATTATACCACAGCCTTGGGCTTGATCTCATATACGCATACACTCGTAGGTAATGAGTGCCAAAAAAAAAAATGTTTTAATGATTCATGTTTACTATCTTATATTGTCAAGACAGATACTGTGCTTTGACAATAAACCTTATCGCCAACGCATTAGTTTAGAGCAAGCCTCATAAACTCGACTTTGAGCATATGTGGTCTTGAGGAATGTCAATTGTAACCATACATGCTCTCTAAAGTATAAGATTATCTACTGAAAACTGAATTTCACATATACATGGAGATCTGTATAGGCATACGCATTCCAGAGATTAGTGTAATGGAATATTGCTCTCCTTGTCTCTGCTCCCTCATGTACCATTCAAAATGGGTTTCCCTCCAACTGAAGTCACCGTCCTGATATGAGGAGGAAATTATAGCATACTCCCTCTGTCTTTTATTGTTAGAGAAAGCACCACTTTTGACTTGTATTTTTTTATAAGGAAAATCAATTATTCCAATAAGCATTTATTATACATTTTCAAAATCATCCCTCATAATTTATTTTAACAAGAAGCAATTACTGTATGTTTATGTTGATTAACACAGGCATTTTAGTCCAAATTTTTTATTTTCAGATTTAATTGTTATAGTTAATTAACTTTTTTAAATTGTGTGATGTAGTTTTTTTCTCCTATATATAAAAACGGAGGGAGTATTTGCTTTCCTTTAATTGTTGCCTTCATTTTCTGATGGAGGAGAGGATACGTTTTATTAACTTAGGATCCTTTCCTTTCTTTTCGTTAATCAGACTAAGATAGTCTTTAACATATTACACTTAGCATGTTAGGATTTGGCTAATTGGTGACTTTATCATTTCTTGTCCTTTAAAATAATGAATGATCATCCATAAAGGTAATGACAAATACAAGCGAGGCTCAATATAGAAGAGAAATAAGTAAGTCATTTTTTAATTTCCTCAAAATCATGGAACTTTGCTGCTAGTCTTGCAAAATGATCTTTCAGCTTAATAATATTCAGTTAAGACAAGGGTCGTATCGTTTAAATATTACTTTTTGGCTATTTGTTCATTGTACTCATTTTCTTGAAAAGTTTAATTACAGCTGAACATCATCTTCTCTAGTTTGTCAGATAATTATTTTGACTTACACTTTAATGCCAAAAATAAAGACATCTAGTTATTTGCATTCCAGTTAAGTCGCTTAGTACATGTTGATGTTTTGGGGCTGCACTGATGATTTTTATTGAAGGCTATCATCAATGTTTTCTCATCCTTTGGGTTGGATAACAGATAATAAATTCAAATCCCTTCAAGGGATGGGCTTCTTTTTTAACAATGTCAATTTCTTTGACTTTAAGAAGTCTTAATCACTTATTTCTTTGGATGAAATATCACTCAAATCTATATTTTAAACTCATTTACATATATTTACCTATATGTTTGATTTGAGAGTTTGACTAACCTTAGTGATATTATATGCCTGTGATTTGATATATATATATATATATATATATATATGTATGTATATTTCAAATCATACTGCTTGTTTACTGATATGTGTGCTTGTTCAAGGTGATCTTATGATTTCCATGGATATAAGCATTTGATATCACCAGGAGGCTTTTCAGTTGATTTTATTGAAAGGACAGTTTGTCTGAACTGTTCTGGATGGGGACAGGGGAAGAGAGCACACCTAAACCATCCAAACAAGCTTCTACAACTCAGGTTCTTTTCCTTCTGTTGTCCTTCACATTTTACTTCTATTGATCCTTCCTATCTCTCATCATTTCTTTTTACATTAACAGGAGATAGCAACACCACCTTCGTACCCTGATTGGTCTGGCTCTATGCAGGTGAGTGGAACATAGATGAATTTATTCACTTTGGTTTTATATTCATGAAAAGTTTCCTGCAAGTAAATAAAGTTAACTAACACTTCGGCTTTTTATTTAGGCTTATTATGCTCCTGGAGCCACCCCACCTCCTTTTTTTGCCTCAACGGTTGCTTCACCAACTCCTCACCCCTATCTATGGGGGAGCCAGGTAATGTCGTATGTACATAGGGTTCTTTGCATACTCAATTGATGGCAGAAAAGGCTGTTATTTACAGATCTGTTTATCTTTTCAGCATCCTCTAATTCCGCCGTATGGGACACCGGTTCCGTACCCTCCTATGTATCCTCCAGGTGGTGTTTATGCTCATCCTGGTATGGCCACGGTAATTCACTAACTCTCCTATCCCTGCACCTGTCCTCCCCTGGCAGGAATACATTTATTATTATTATTATTATTATTTTGTAGTATTTACTTGTACAAGATGAATCCCATTTGTGGAAAGCAACTTTGCTTGCTTTATCATAGTTTGATTCTTATTCTCTCTCTCTCTCTCTCTCTCTCTGTGTCTCATGCACACGTGTGCTCGAATATTTTGGTAGACTCCAAGCTCCGCACAGCAAATTGTGGAACTTGAAGGTAAGGGATCTGATGGAAAAGATTGTAATTCTGCCAAAAAATTGAAGGGAACTTGTGCTAGCACTGCTTCCAAAGCTGGAGAGAGTGGAAAGGTAGGCTCAGGATCCGGGAACGATGGTGTCTCGCAAAGGTGAGGCAAGCTAGCGGTTAATTTTGCTCTGAATTTGTTTCCTCAAATGGATTTTTTAATAAAGAGAAATTCTTTGACAGTGTTGAAAGTGGTTCAGAGGGTTCATCGGATGCAAGTGATGAGAATACTAACCAACAGGTAGATGACAACTGAGCGTCATTATTTGTGCTTGGTTCACTTGGTTTCAGTAAATAAGAAATTTCCTGAAGTCTATGTTGCCTACTTTAATTTTTATATTTAGCTCCATGTGTCACTTGCATTTTTGTCTAATTAATTGTATCCATGTGAAGGATTCAACTACTAACAAAAAGGGAAGCTTTGACCAGATGCTTGTTGATGGTATGGTGTGTCTTTGTTCGCAATCATTTTCCTTTTACATATGTTCTGAATTATAATTTGTATATTCTTTTTTTATACATCAGAAAATATTTAATTTGTATATTCTTTGCAAACTTTCTTAGGGGCAAATGCACAGAACAGTTCTGGTGGCGCCATTTCTCAGAAGCCAGCTGGCTCAATTCCAGCAACTAATCTGAACATTGGAATGGACTTGTGGAGTCCAGCTGCTGCTGGTTCGGATGCTGTGAAAATGAGACATAATCAATCTGGTGTCTCCGCGGCTGTTGCTCCTTCGACCATGATGGGAAGGGAAGTTGCCCTTGGTGAACAGTGGATACAAGTATGAGTCTTGTAGTTGATTTTTTTTAGCAAATTAGGTAGATTTCTTTTAAATGTTGTTCAAATAATCGAATTACATGAACCTCCCTTCTATTTTGAGAATATATACAGACCTACTATTCTCAACTCATTTTTCCCCCTTTTTTTGAGCTAGTTATATTATATTTTAGCTTTTTTTTTTTTTAATGTCAAGAGGTTATGAATCTTGAGTACTACTATTGACACCTCATTCCACTCTCACCTGAGCGAGCCATAAATGGTTCTGTCTAATTTTAATTTTCTTGCATCTACATGGGAGTCTTGTGGATATATATATATATATATATATATATTAAAACATCCACCTCCTATCGTTTCACCCGGTCCTATTAATGGAGCTTCTTGATGATTTGGTAGGATGAACGTGAACTGAAAAGACAGAAGAGGAAGCAGTCTAATAGAGAGTCAGCTAGGAGGTCAAGACTGCGGAAGCAGGTTCTTTCTATACTCTACTTCGTGCTCCTATGTTGAAGAGAAACTAAACTGTCTATGACTATAGCTGTCGTTAAGCTGTTTTATTCAGTTTTTCTTTGGCAACATGTTCTATTCGCCTTTATTCAAAGCGGCCTCTTCAGACTTTGTTCAAATGTTGAATTGATGTCTTTTGCTTTCCTGTTTGACTAGGCTGAATGTGAAGAGTTACAGAAGAGAGTGGAGACACTAGGAAATGAGAATCGAACTCTAAGAGAGGAGCTCCAGAGGCTGTCTGAAGAATGTGAGAATCTCACATCCGAGAATAATTCTATCAAGGTAATTTTGAAACACCTAGACAGTTCTGCTTTCCGACACATTTCCAGTTCCAGTGCATCATCTCTGGCATAGTACAATTTCATTTCCATTGCTTTAATTCCCGCCAAAATATATGGGCTTGTGACACAATTAAACTTGACTTTTAAGTAATAAACAAATGTTTTCAACAGGAAGAGTTGGAACGGCTGTGTGGACCTGATGCAGTTGCTTGACTTGGATAGACACGCACGCTACAGCTAAATCTGACACTCCCCTCGGTAAAACAAATTTGCAGCTGGGAATGTATGGATGGCCTCGTCTCTCCCTCTCCCTCTCCCTCTATATATATAGATATTTTTTTGTCTCGCTAATTTATGTGATTAACCCTCAATTATAATTCCCCTGATGATTTACTCGTCATATGTTGTAATATTTTCGGCTGCGGAAGAGTAGGTAACGTTAGGCTAATGGAGCACCATATACATCACTGATGCCAAAGAGCCCGGCTTCAGTTATCTTGTATGAGCCTCCTGAGAGATAAGTCCGTAATCATTATGTTCCCTTGGAGTCTTTCGTTTTCCGCTATTGGTTCACGTTGAAGTGGAATTACTTTTAGTATTATAACAGCTCCATGTTTTTAACACTACCTCGCCAACAGAACCGTTAGTTCTCAGTTAAGGTAAGCGCCTAATTTTCATGATCAAGACACTAATTAAGCAATTATAAGCTTCTTGAATTTTCTAATTAAATATATTTAAAAAAATGTCATGTGATACTTGTTTGAAGTACAAGTGAAACTATTAAAAATTAATAGGAAATAATAAATGACATGAAATTTGGCGTGAAAAAACCTACCAACGTAAAGAATAGAAAACCCATGAATGAAAAAGAATCACGTGATAATCATCTCATTCCTATAAAAATGAAGAGACTATGAACAAAAAACTAAAACTGTAAGCTTGGTAATAAATAATATTTCCTAAAATCTCAACTATAAATATAATAGAAGCTACGATAATAAATAAAAATAATCACAAAAGAATATAAAAATTTAAATCATAATCTCAACAAAATAGTAGAAAGCACCGGGAGTTTCGCAAACAGATAATTATGAATCTTGCAGTTGGACTCTTACACTTACAGCATCGCCATTGTTCATTAAACAAAGGAGCCAGCTGTACAACGTCATCCTTGAGGCTGGCTGGCAACAGTAAATTGTATTTTAATTCAAGCAGGCTAGCGTAAAAGACTAATCTCTCTCATGGGTAATGTGCTTCTCTGATCATGCGATGTGCCTCTCTGGTTGATCAGCAGTACTCTGATCAAGCTCAGAATCCGATGAATTAACTGGTTCTTCTGCTGGACTTCGTTGCTGGGATCTATCTGATTCACCAGCGTCCCTTATCCTATGGCCTGGGGCTATACATTAGGAAATTTACTTCACAAGCGAATACTTTAATTAGGGGGGAAAACTAACAAAGAAGACCATTACATGCTGCTTCACCTGATCTAGTTCCAGTTATCTTCACTACCATGCTCCTGACAAACTGGATTTCTGTTTGGTGTGAACTTACTAGTTTGACCTGCAAGTTTGACAACTTAAACTCCATTAACGATTGACTGATGCATAAAGGCAAAGAATGGACACAACTTGACGGGAGAGTGCCGGGATAATGCTCAGTGCCGAGGATCAACATTTTTAAAAAATTTACAATATAGGCAATCTCCAAGGTTGACCCTTACAGTCAAACCGCTTTATCACAGCATTAAAAATCCAGTTGTCTAAATTGCAGCAGAATGTGGGGACATACCACTTCACTGTATGCGAGGCCCAAAATTTGATCAGTTTTAGCTTGATGCTTCAAGAAAAATGGACGAAGGTGGTTCACGTATATCTGTTTTGCTCCCTGTTTGAAAGCAAGTAATGGTAAAATATGAAAACAGAACCGATCTATAGAAGAGACAAATTATCAGCCACATGCATGTAAAACAGGGGACAATGTAGGCTGCAAACTGGAAGAACAAAGATCGATTACCGGAAGGCTGTTATGAGAGAAATGAGGAGAGTAGAATAAAGAATGAACTGACATTAAATAGCTGCCAACAAAAGCCATTCCCGCCACTGTATAGCTGCATTTACATGCTTTTCCTAATCCCTTGGCGAAGTTAGTTATTACCTACTCTAACTCTGCCTCGCATCATATTCACATCAAAGGCTGAGGCGAAGTCAAGAATTTGTCTCCTTAATGAATCAGCCTACATTTAGAAGATGGATCCCTCCAAAATACCACCAATTGGTCTTCATATTGACAAAAAGGTTATTATTTTGCTTGTGGGCCCTGAAAGTCATTTGGAAAAGCCCTTTACTTAAGGGCCAGGGGGAAGTACGCCGTTGAAGAGTTGCATTAGATAAATGTCCAATTCTGCAGAACTAAAGACGCACTTTTTTTTTCTCAATAGCACTACTTATCAGAATATTAATTTAATTACAAGGCAAAATGCAAAAAATTCACCGAGAATTGAGGGTGATGTACTCCATTTATGTAGTAGTTCGTCAAGCCCCAGCTTCCAATTTTATGCACGCAGCTCCTTCATTTAATATCCATCCAAAACCTTAACTTCTCCCTCCTAGGTAGATTTTTATTATACCAAGTCAGTTTCAAATGGCAAATCACCAAATTCCTAACTTGGGCACCTGGCATCTTCTCAGTCCAAGTGGAAGGAAAAAGCTAGGTCAGCCAAGAAAAAAGGAAGGAAAAAGTTCGGAGTTTTCGATGGATATTTAGTGGAGAATGTTCAGGAAATTCAATTTTTTGAGTTCAGGGGGTTCAGTTGCAGATGACCCTAAGTTAGAAGAGGTTTTCTGCATCTTGGCCTGAGTTGTATAATATTCTCAGTCACATTAAAAATAAATGCCTATCATGCAATAGAAACTGATGAAATTTTGTATTTTTTCCAAGAAACCAAGATGCTTATCAGACACTTGCAGGACTTCTGGCAAGTTAAAACTACGACAGAACCATTGAATGAAGGAAAAGGGGAAACATCGGAAGTATAAATGACAGGTGGGGAGGCCACAATAGAAGTCTGCAGGAAATAACTCGATTTTGTTAAAGATTCAAGGACTTTTTTACTGTCTAAAATTCATTATAATCCTACGTTGAACTCACATCAGTAGATGGAAGTTGAAGCCAGACCAGAAATGCAAACTTCAGGTGATAATACATAGGGCACCTGCACATTAAACAACAAAAATTGAAAATTATCAAGTTCATTGGCAAGACATGAAAAACATGTCACCAGTCATAAAAAGACTCCATCAGGACCAGTGATGGTGAAACTACATGCAAAGAGACAGCACCCTATACACATAACTTAAAGGATCAGGAGGGGGGCAGACCATACCATGAAATAAGCTTATCTGAGAAAACTTCAATGAGGCTGAAGGATCCATAAGCTGCAAGTGATAAAAGTGAAACATAAAACAGCCAGGTAGAAAAATATTAATATAATAGAGTCCATAAAAGGGTTCGGACAAAGAAATGCAAATAGCTTTGCTGTTGCAACTTGAAGGACTTAATATGATATGGATTCATATTTGGTTACTTCATTCTCAGCAGATGTCATAAAGCACTGAAGATTCTTAAAAACAAGTGTGTTTTGATAGTAAGTCCAATCGCATGTAGTCAGAAACACACGAGGATAAATAATAATGGGGAGGGGGGATAAAATTCTCTTAATCGTGGCAAATATTCTTGATGGAAATAATATTTGACTGTAACAAATGAATCAGAAACACAATCCAAGAAGAAATGAAAAGCTAGGTAATTTCTACCTGCCCAGTAGACAAGACATCTATGTTGAGCATTTTGATCTTTTCTTTCTATTGCCTTGAATGTAGAATACACAGGTAAAGCAACGCCTACAGAACAGCTGCACAAATATAATGCTATAAGCTAAAGTGGCAATTTAACATTCAACAGAATCGGCTCCTAGAGCTCATCAAAGAATCTTCAAATCAATAGCGATCTTCAAATAAAAATATGTCCACATGAATTTAAGAGTGTGTGTGTGGCTTCTTAATTATGAGAGAAATATATTTCCAACCCCAGAATGCGAGCAAGCATTAATTAGTGGCTCACCATGCCGTTCGAATCACAATGTTAGAACCAATAGGACAAAGAAGCAACCGCAGTCCAACCTGCACCAAATCCAGACATCAATCTGAGCGACCAAGTAACAAAAAACATCGATCCCAGCCGGATAAAATAGTTGGGAAGGGGGGAGAGGGAGGGGGAGTCCTGATACCAAGGAATTGTCCATAATTACAATAATTTCTCCAGAACTCAGAGCCCCTTCAACTAATAATAGTTATTACGGGAAAGACACGTAGTTCGCTACGCTGAGACAATCATACCTTTCGAATTTTAGAAGTTAAGAAGCAATCGCTTTAGTTTATTACTTCAATTAGAACCCCGAAATCTATACTAAAAATGTGAAGGACAAATTACCATCCGATGATCCGTCTTGTGAGCACTAGCATCAAATGGATATAAATGGAGAATTAGGCTACTTTGATTGAAGAAGTATATGCTAAATTAAAGAAAGAAAGAAAGAAAGTACATATATGTCAAAACTCTAGCTGAAGAAAAATGCTAGAATACATAAGAGAAGCAGATCGATCCCGACCTCTCCTGATAGGTTTGATCCTAGAAGAGCCATTCCAACGACACCATTCCCCTCCAAAGCGCACAAGGTACAATCGGCTGCAGTGTTTCCGGGTTATGGCGTCCAAAATCCTCGAGTTACCAAAGACGACAAAAGGCTTTTGGAGTCCCGGTGACGCAGTTTCGTTGCCAAGGCCATTTGTTTTGGGAAAAAGTAACAGAACTCTATAATTTTAGCTCATTTTTAATTAAGTTTTTATAAATTTTTTAAAAATAATTATTTTTTATTCCTGCACTCTACTTAAATTTAATATAAGTTCCTTTACTTTATTTTAAATATTTTAAATCTTTACATTTTTCTTCAATTGCAATATTTGTCTTTATATTTTTAGAGGAACATTAATATGATTCAAACGATATTAATAACACTAACATATTAAATAATATTATTAATTTTATGCTTATATGTCCAATTAATATTGATATAGAATTTTTTTAATAAATAAAAATTTAAAATTTTTTACATCAAATGAAATAAAAAGATTGACTTAAACTTTTTAAATGATTAGAAAAATGCATAAATTTCATGTAGGCTTTTTTTTAAAAAAAATTCTTATTAAAATTTTTATATTAGCATCAGTTTGACATATAAGTATAAAATTAATGGTGTTAATTGATATTTTAGGATTATTAACAATATTTGTGTCACTTTAACATCCTTTTAAAAATAAAAAAACTAATATTGCAGACAGTGAAAAATGTATGGACCTCAACATAAAAAATAAAGTGTATGGACCTATATTAAAATTTAAGTAAAGTTCAAAGACAAAAAATAGTGTTTTGCCTTTTTCTTCACTCGTTTTATCCGATCCTTGCAATTTCTTTTATTATAAGCATCGGTCATACATATTCTGTTAATTTGCAAGACAAACCGCGTTAGTGGCTGATGACATGGTTTTAAATTAATATGCACTGGGATTAGTTTTGCCATATGGATTAAAAAAACTCAATAAATTTAAAACTAATATTGTAAATTATAGATGCAAGGAGATAAAGAAAGCCAACATCAAATCAGCTTTATGTGCAAGGCAATTCTAGCAAAACTTGGGATTCATGATATTTCGTGTGCTAGGAGGAACGATTCCTTCAAAGTAGTAGCAACAACAATTCCCCCAAGTGGCGGCGATGTTTGGTTGGATGAATCTTCCACCATATCCTGCAATGGTTTCTTGGTTCAATATTTGCTCCAAATGTTTTAATTCTTTGATTTCAATGTTGTTTCAATTGTTTCTAGGTCATTCAATTATGGTTTTGGAGTTCGGTGGTGAATTGGAGATGTTATCAAGATCTATTTTTGATTTATCAGAACTGAATCATTGCAGTTGTAGTGTTTGAATTTCCCCAATCTGTTTCTAGATTGTTGTTATTGGTTTCTTGATGGTTGTATGATTAGTGGTTATTGACTGAAATTACTATCCATATGTTTAGACTCCTTTCTTAGCCGATGGTGACGTCGCTACGTGTAGAGAGCCACTTCCATTGCCATTATTACTTTCCTTCGGATCTTTATTACAACATAGAGGAGGAACGATTCTTATAACCTCAAGGATTCTTTTTTGGCGAAGACCATCTGAAAGCAACGGAAGAATGGGTATGAGGAAATTACCTCGACAAACATGCATTAATTCATGTTATTTTTTATTTTTATTTTGCGGCAACTTGCATGTCACTTAAGTTAATCAGCGTCTGCAAACAACCCTAGTCAACATATTATAAGACTAACACCTACTCTATGACTGAGAAAATTTTAAGGATTCAATCAAAAGGGGGAAAAAAATACAAGGACCTACTTCAAGATCAGGCAAAATTACAAGGACTGACAAAATATTTTTTCCTTTGTTTTGGAGTCTTTATTTTGACATTTTATGATGGCAATATCTAATACGGGAAAAGCTAATAGTGTAGTCTTGTGATTGATACGAATTTTTAATTTGATACTTATCAAATTCTTCTAAGATAGTCCTGTTGTGATGGTGGTGTTTTGTTTTTTGGTACCTAATACCTTTGGTCCTCCTAATTTTGGATAACTTATAACCAAATCACAATAAAATTTCAAGTAGTCTTGATTGAATCCTTGAGGTTACATACTACTCGTATTGAAAGAAATGTTATAGAAGCTATAATTTTAAATAGTACAAAGTAAAATAAAAAAGTTTTAATTTATTAAATGGACATGAATCCTTCAAAAGGTAAATGACCTTTTCACATGTAAAAAAAGATAATTCTCTATTATTGTTTTATTTGCAATGATAATCAATAAAATTCAAGGGCAATCATTGTGAAATGTTGGATTATATCTGCTAAAGTCAATCTTCACGGAGTTGGCTTCTCTCCATTTTCTCCCCTCTCCATTTCCTCTCTACTTCCCATATCAACCATTGGATCTATTTTTCAATGGTTTAGATTTGATATTTCATAAAATTATTATTAAAATGTAAAATTTTATAAAAAATAAATATAATAATAATTTTATAAAACATCAAATCTGAACCATTGAAAAATAGATCTAATGGTTGATATGGGAAGTGAAGAGGAAATGGAGAGGGAAGGAAATGGAGAGAAGCCAACTCCAATCTTCACACATAGTCAATTATATGTACACTAGCGAGGGTTAAGAGTAAAGAATGCTTGAAGATGTTTTTTATCCCATGAGACATTTACTACAACAAATGTTGTTTATAGAGAAATGTTTAAAAATTTGATATGACGTGTTTGTTTTTAAAACCAATGAAAACATGTTTTATTTTATATGTAATTCGATAAATAGAATTCTTATAAAACGTGACTATTAGAGTTACAATTTTAATACACATTAAAGTGATACTTTTGTTGATTTTTTAGTAATTGTTTAAGAATAGTTTAGATTAAACATTTTATAATTGAATATGATTAAATTCATATAATGTATTGCTCTTCGTGCAACGCACAAGATAGTAAAGGTTAGTTAATTAATAATAGTTGAGACTTGGCTTCTCTCCTATATAATTATAAATTAATCATTCAAATTAAATTGCAATAGATATTTTTAGCAATTGCCAAATTCAATTTAATAATTTAAAGTTGCAGCAATCTTTCTATTTGATGGAGAAAAGCCATCATCCAAATAACTGCAATAAATAAACTCACAGTTTACAATAACAAACTATTACATTTGAAAAGAATGGATTGTTTGAATAATAAAAAAAAGTAAATTGGTAGTAATACAAGGGAGGGTAAAGAAAATTTTAATTAACTTTTCCAATCCCATCCCTCTCAATCCTTTCCTCCAAGTTTGAGGGATTTGGAATAATTTTTTTCCATACTCTTCCATTTTCTCACCTCTTTTTTATTAAATTATTTCCCTTCTCTTTCAACCAAATATAACCATTATTTTTTACTTTAAGTTAGGCAATATTTTTTAAATTTTATTTATAAGTTACTCCCTCTGTTAAAAAATGTAAAGTATTTTTTAAGGAGTTGGATATTCAAAAATGTAAAGTATTTTTAGTCTTTCGAAATATAATTATTGTATTTTTTTAAAAAATGTCTCTATTAATAATGACTTTATATTTATTTTAAGGTGTTTAATAGGAGTGAATATAGAAAGATAGGGTTAGTTTGAAAGTAGATAACTATTTTATTGGGAGGTGAGATTCGATTAAAAATATCTTATATTTTTAAATAGAGGGAGTACTTTTAACATATTTTATCAAAAATGAAGAAAATTTTAGATATTGTTAACTCTATTTTAAAATTTAATACATTTTTATATTTACTTTTAATAATAACAAAAGGAATTATTTATAATAATTTTTTAATATTTAATAAAGGCTGAAAGATAAAGAGAAACATACAAAATATTGAGAGAGAAAAACTGGAAGAACTAACTCACATGGCCAATAAAACAATGGAAACTGTTTGAGAAAAAAGTTAAACTGCGCATGACCAAGTTAAATGCATACCAACTATAAGGATTGCTCTGGTGAAAAAAAAAAAACCCATAAGAATTGAATTATCAATTTTCTTTTTTAAATTTTAAAAAATTGGTATAACCATCCCTCCATCCCTTTTCTAATTGTACCGTCGATTGCCGATATACAATTTTTTTAAAAAAAAAAAACTTGAAGATGATTCAAAAAGAGGTTGAAAAGAGAGCTATTAATTGAGGATTCAGGAATATTTGCTCCAAAAAAAAAAAATTAGGATTCAGGAATAAGTGAGTGAGTAGAGCTCCTCCGCTACTAAAGCATAATGTATCTCGTTGGCTGTTGTGTGGCAAATCTTGCAGACTCTATGTAAAGCATAGTTGCAATCGCAACGCATCAAGCTTTGTAATTATGGGTGAAGAAAACGCCACTGCCTTTGCTATATAAAGAAGAGGCATCGACTACTCATATGCCTTCCTGTCTGTTATAATATAACCGGTAAGCTGCCCAATTATCTTTTGATTTGCCTCAAACACTAAACTTTGGGATTAATATTAATACAACACACACACAATATTCATATTCCCCTCCCTCCCTTTTTTCACAATTCTAACATCTCCACGCTGACGTGGAAACTATGGCCCGCTCATTCCAGAAGAGCACCAATTCTGCTTGTCGTTTTGCCACGTGGAAGCCTTTGATCGGTACTTTGGCCAGCAAACACTCTGCTTGAAAATCCGCGAACCGGCTTAACTGCACTGCCCTCATTCCCGCCCCATAAAACAGTTCCCTCCACGCCAGGGCTTGCCGGAACCCGCCTTCCACCGCTGCCAATATCTTCGGCCGCAGCAGGAGCATCTCTATTCTCCTAATCCATTCCCCGCCTCCTCCCACAAGCGACGCGTCCAACGACTCCAACATCATCGAGTAGAATTCCAGGCTGTTCACAACACTCCGACGAAACGACGTCGCTGCAGCGGCGTCTGCCCACCCTTCGCCGTCTACGAATACAACCACACTTGGAGAAACCCTCCGAATATCCCCCAGAAATGCGGCGATGTTTTTTGTTGATCCTAGACGGCGGAAGATAGCCGGGGATAGCAGAACGGCGGCCTTCTCTCCATCCATGAACTTGACGGCCTTCATTAACGACGTTTCGAAGGTCCGGAATAGCGCGAACTCGATTTGGACCCGGATCCTGAGATCTTTAGCGAACTGGTTCAGGTTCTCCCGGATCAATCTGCTTTCCACGGCGTATTCTTCTGTCTCGACGGCCGTGATTCGAAGGACTGGCGAGTTTATTTCACAGGACTCCGCCTTCTCGGCAAACTCTTTCATCAGAGAAGCGTATTGAATGCCTAAACCGATGTCGAAGTCAATGATGTGCATGAAGGGCGATGATCCGTGAAGGGCTTCAAGCAGTGCTTGGTTGGTGGTGAAGATAGAGAACATGGGAATTGGAGAAATTTCCGAGAAAGCTTTGGAGGTCCTGATGCTTTGAACGATTTCAACCAAGGAAGAAAGTCGTGGGGTCCTGTTCGAACCGGAGAGAAGAGATTGAAGAGCGTCTTTGAAATAAAACGCAGCTCTATGGAGGGGTTTCCCGACGGGGGATCGCAGACGTTGATTGAGCCGCTCCAATATCACCTGGGCGAGCTGTAACTGGTTCGTGTCGAAGCAATCAGCTGCTCGAATAAGCTCCTCGATCAGATCAAACCCGTTGCTTTGCCAACTAAAGTTATGACTGAACCCATGAACCAAATGATCAAAGGAGTTATTATAATTACAACCCATATTTTGATTTACGGAAACATCCGCGAGACTGAAATCCGGAGCTTGATCGAAAGGGAGCTCCTGAGAATGGGGGAATTCCGGAAGATGTGGGACCTGAGGCTGACATGGGTTTGATTGCGGACCGGTACTCTTCAGAACGTTAGCAAGAGAGTCATCGTGTAAACCCCAATCCTTCATGATGGAATCCCAATCCAGACTATGCAGGGCATGCTCGTCCAACTCCAGAGAGTCTTCAGGCTTGGACAGGGACTGAGTGATGGCCGAGGGAGCGGTGGGATTTTCAGGGACGGTACCGGGACTGGGGCTCCGGCAGAGGTCGAGAACAGAAGTGGGTTCGTAGCAGGAGCCCGGATTGACGTTGGACAGGTTTCGGGCAGTGATGTTGTTAGAGACAGTGGGTTTTGGATTCGAGGAATGGCGGGTTTGTGGGGACGACGAAGAGGGAACTCTCATGTCTCAACGAAGGATAGGGAGGAGAGGAGCGAAGAGAGAGAAAAAGCTGTGATGCGAGCTTGCCCCGTGCTTTCGCTGGTGAAAGTGAGGATCGGGAGGAGGAGGCTTTTGGCCGTTTTGGTTGTGCCCTTTTATCTTTGCGTGTGTGCTTGAAAAGGTGGTGGTGGGGTTGCTGGTATATAGTCATGTGGCATGTTATTAGCATGCATGGCCATGGCCATCCACAGCATGAGAATATGAGAGAGAGAGAGAGAGAGAGAGAGAGAGAGAGAGAGAGAGAGAGCTTTCGCCTTTCGAAGCTTGAAGACGAAGACACTAGTTTCACCGCCCGACCTTTTTGTCTTTGCTTTTCTCGATTGGATTAAGAAATTGGAAAACATGATCATTCAATTTTCAAATCAAATGAATGCCTCAAATTAAGCCGGTACATGTCGTTTAATTTGAGAGATAAATATTATTATATCATGTACGGAAGTGTTAGTTATTATCTTTTTCGGTTTCTTTTTTATTGTCTGTGTTCTTTAATTTTTCAGTGGAGCTGAGTTCGTAGGAGGAATCACGTGTCGCCGGCCCATGGGTGCATCTATGTCCAAGATGAAAACAAAAGGTAAACCATCAACTCATCCGGAGACTCGTGACTGTAAAATGACAAAATAAAAGAGGTCAGGGGAGGAGTTAAAGCTCCATATTTGTATCCGGATGAATTTCAGTTTGTATTTGTTAAAAATATATTTAAAAAATTTAACTATTTATTAAATTTTATAAAAATACATTTAGATATAATTTAAATGTACTTTTAAAAATTATTCGAATAAACATGTAGTTTCGATCTTAAAATAGGAGAACAGGACTCACAAAAGTACCGGACAAGCTAGAACCACCTATGCTTTATTATATACCCTCAACAAAAGCTCACAGAAAGGTCCATGATTGTCACCTTTGCAAGGAGCTTGTTGCTCCACTTTACTTCTCCCTCTAGTGGAAAGTTTTTCCCCAATTCCTTTACTAATTCTAAGGTGAAATCTTCACGAATCACGCGACTTTTTCACTCGCTCGGATTTAGTCTGAGAAAAGTGAAATTAAATATCGCTGGAAATCAGTGTCCTGAAAAATTAAAAATCTGACATGACCTTTTCACGTTAGATTTGCTTGTGCGTCATCCATTGAATAATGTCAGCTGGATACATGTATTCAAAACAAAAAACAAAAAAAACAAGGCGTATGGGAAGAGTTGAAAGGCCTGTGTGATTTTCATTTTTAAAAACAATTTTTTGTTTTTAAAAATAAAAAAATTAAAAACTTGTTTAAATAACTGTTTTGAATCTAATTATTTTTAAAATTATTCTCTTTTTTATTTAAATAGAAACATTTTAAAGTTATTTTTATTTTATTTTTCATGTTTTTAAAATGCATTATATTTGGCTATTAAAAATTATAATTACATTAACCAATAATTATTATAAACAATCACTATTAACTGCTAGTGATAATCATTATTGACTAATTTCTTAAATTTTAAATTATTTTTAAGTTAAGGCAATCAAATAATTTTTTTGTTTTGTTTTGAAAATAATTTAAAAAATTGTATTGTGAAACTGTTTTTAAAAAACAAAATAATAACAGGAACTAGGCTTTTAATTACCCGCCTAATTGTGATTTCCTACGTACTACTATGTCTTAATTTGTGCAGTTTCTGGTGCAAATTGAAATTGATGTATTATTAATTAGTGCCTTTCTTCTTGCCCCCGTTTGACATTTTAATGCCTCGACGGATCCAGGTTAAAGCTTGAATCATAATTGCATCTTTTGCATGGACGTCCCTCGCAAAAAAGTACTTAAAAGCTTCGAGTACTGCTTTTTTTGTCCCAAAAACACGTCACCAATTGCAGTAGCATCCGAAAATGACGAAGCCTGTTCACACTGATTTTTTTCCCCCTGGCACACTCATTGAGCAATTTTTTTTTTCTTAATAGAAAGCTATGAAAAAACTGTGTTATATGATATGATATCTCATATTAGTGCACAAAAAATTTATACAATCAAGAGGCAAAGCATAAAAAATGTGAACTCTACAAAATTTGAGGAGCTAATCAATTCGAGCATTGGGCAATTTTAAATGAGCACTAAATGGATGTTGGCATTGTTTTCTCAGCTTGGCTTTCTGGAAGGCCTCTTTTTGGTAATTGACAGACCACAATAGTCTCTCGTAACTAGCATACACAAGCACGCATCACGAGCACTTTTTTAAGTTTCAAATTTTTGGTTAATTCAATTATACCCTCACCCTTTTTAGTGACTATTATGTAACACTTTTTTTTCCCACAAGACTGTATGATTTTTTTTTTTTGGTTAGAGGTATGGAATATTATTGAAAACTGAAGGATTTACAAATACAAACCAAGCGCGACGAGCAAAGCACAAACAAGTGAAATAATAATAAAAAAAAACCTTAAATCATACAAAATGACACAAGGAAAAAAAATGACACCACTAGGACCATCACATACCGTAAAACAAAACCAAAAAAAGGGCAATAAATGTTGTCACTGTTTTGAAAACTTTGAAAGAGTAAAAGTCCCATTGAAAAATAGGAATAAGATTTATAGAATCGTCCGGACAGTCACATTCTTATGTAAACAATAACTATTATTCAAATAGTAAATTTATTATTTCCACACATCAAGATTCTATATAAAAAGAACCAAAATACTAGTAACAACAACAAACCATATACCATTACAAAAAAACACTCTAATCTCTGCCACAAACTACTGCCTATTAAATTGAGAAGCCCAAGCCAAAACTCCCAAAGACAAACATAAATCATCAACATTGATGCTGGAAAAACCTTATACATCTGAGCCTATGAGAAGAAGTTGCAAAACCCATGATTAACCATCATGTCATGTAGATAATCTCTACCTCACCTATACCAAATGAACCCCCATTCCCTTCTTAACAACTTAGATTGGAGGGAGAATTAACTCAAAACAACCAAAAATGATGAAAAACTAACAAAGCACACCTGCGTCGGATGCCTTTCTCAAGACAAAAGTCAGCGAGAGAGATGTTGAGGAACAAAAGCCATAGAATAAAAATCCCACTAAATGAGAGAGAAAAGCTTTCACAAGGAAACCCTACAAGACTTTATAACACTCACTCGCCGTAACATGCTATTAATTAATTAAACTTATACCAATGTGGGAAAAAATGTTAAATTACAGCTCAAAAGTATTAACGTGCGAAAGATGGCTCGAGATTGACACTGGCTTTCAATTAAGCTACATGATTATCACTTATAATTAATTCTCAAAACAATCATAGCACGTGATCTATAGTCTATATATAATATAGTTCGATTTGAAGTTACTTGTTATTCATCATTGATTGTTAAGCGATGAGCACACTTGTTCAAGTACACATTCAACACTTTATCAAGATCACTATTTTTTTTTCAATTAATCATTGGTCATTTCAACTATTTAGTTATATATACAATAACACCTTCGTTTAAAATGAACTAAATTATATGAAATACATTATACATTTTTTATAGTTGTTTGATGTTGAATCTCTTGCAGAACTCGCTTCAATGTTGAGTATCTAGGCATTGTCACATTCTTTTGTTCCCACTCTAGCCTCCATGTTTGAATTGGGTACTCTCATGTTCTTTGGCTTAATTAATACTTTCCTCCATTCTATTTAGAAGTTAGAGAATGATTTTTAAGTCATATTTATAATTATAAGGCATGTTATTGACTTTTTATTATAAATTTTTTCTTTTACTCACATCAAATGTTAGTAATAGATAAAATACATTGTTAAAGTATGTATCTTTAACAAAGATATAGTTAAAACGTCATAAAATTTTAAAGTTACTAATTAGTCTTGAAGTTTTTGTTAGTTCTAATAAAGCTTATTGAGAATGATTTATGAACAAGACCAAGGCTTATAAGATAGGTTTCTTATGAATGGAAGTGGGGTCTCTCTACTTTTTTTTCCTCCATTTCCTTCCACTTCCCCCATTTTCATCATTCATTAATTTTTTTCATTTAAAAAAATATTTAATAAAAAATTTGAATGGTGGGGATGGAGAAAATGGAGGGAAAGGGAGGAAAAAAGAGAGAGAGACCCCTAGTCCCCTATGAATCATGCTAACTCAAATCTTAAATGATGGCTTCAAGGATTTATTGGTCCAATGTAGGCTTCCTTGTATCCATGCTACGTATGTTCTAGTTTATAAGATACTTTTTAAAAAAAATTTGATATATCAAAATATAAGACATTTCAACAAAAATAAGACTTCATTAATAATACTTTTCTAATATTGCCATTCATATCATATTTTTTTCTCTTTAATATTCTTCTACTAATAGAATATTAAATGAAATGCACTTTTAAAAGTTTATATTTTTATTTAAAAAATAAAATTTTAAAATATATTTAATAAATCTTATTGGTATATATAATTTTATTTAAAAATATATTATAAATTGGAATGAGGAAATATAATTCAACATTATTCCTTTGCCTCCGCACTAATAAATAAAAAACTGCTCTTGCCAAGCCCAATAAATTTCAAAGAGGATATTCTTCTTAATCAAAAATATAAAAGTTGTTCTTCAGCTAATTTTAATTTAAAATATAAGTAATTTAATATATTTAATTTTTTATTATTTTACCACTTATTTTTATTAACCTAGATGTTTATATAAATATATTTTTTACTCATCACAGAATGATTTGGTAATTGGGATAGAGATAAAAAGAAAAAACAATATACTTTTATGAGAATAGAAATTTTATTGATAATTTTTTTAAAAAAGTATTTATATTTTAAATTAGAGGGAGTATCTTTATTTTCTTTTCCAGCATCAGTTTCCAATGCCAATTTCTTCCCTCCTCTTTCTTCTTCTTCCATTATTTTTCGTTTTGGTTTCTTCAGTGCTTCGTGTTGTCTCATCTGATTCTCCTCTTCAATAACGCTTGGCTTCCCTCCCATTCCCGCTTGGAAGGATTGATCGCCCTTCCCCTCCGTGCTGCATCCACCATCGTCCATTCTTCATCTTCCAAAATAACGCGTCTCAATTTTTACTAATTCCAGCGCATCTTTTCTCTTTGGATCCTTTCTTCCATCCCCATTCTTAGAAAGTTACCAAGTCTACTTAAATTAAAATCGATTATTCTTAAAACCAATGAAATAAAAAAAAAGATAAAGACCATAAATTTGTTGCTTTTTTTTTTTAATCCAAGTTATATTTGGAATGAATAAAGGGAAAATTACTATTAAGGTTTCATAAGATCATTAATTATAATTAGGGACCTTGAATTTTTGAAATTATAGTAATAGACCATAGTCCTTAATTGAAACTAAATATGAGTTTGCAAAATTGCCTTCACTTAAAAAATAAAAAAAATACTATTAAAATTATTATAATGGGTTGAGACTATTGTTAATTTTAGTTGAAAAAATCAGAATCCACTTATTTGGAAATGAGTTATTTCCAAGCATGAAACTAAAATTTAATTGTAAATAAACCATAGTCACTTTAAAATTCACCAAAATTACTTCTAAATATAAAACTAATCACTTGTAAATTTTATGTTTATCAACATATAGGTAAACCATTTGGAATTGAAAATTATTATCATGGGTTAGAATTATTGTCAATCTCAATTGAAAAAACTATAATTCTAAGTATTTTAGGCAACTAATAGTCCCATCTGGTTTAGTGATAATCCAAAGATTAACAAAAATGAATTTAGTTTATAAGACTAGGAAACTAGTGCTATTAGCTTGGGACTTACTTAGTTTTTTTTTTCCTTTTTCCTCTATAAAAAGCAAGAATTCATATCAATCTAATAAATTCAATTAAGATAATAAAAATACTTATAATCATAATAAATCTATAATAATTTTCAATAACAAGGAAAAAAAACATTTCAATTATAGTTCAAGTGGTCTAGATTATTAAATTAGTTTGAGTGTGCAAGTATACAAGGAACCAGACTTATTAAATTACTATTAGTCTTAACTTATTATTATAAATAATTAATAAATTAATTATAATTATATTAAATAAATTTAATAGGACTAGACTGGACCAAATGATCCAAATGCCTAATCTCCTATCCAGTCTAACCTAAAAAATAGTCTAATTTTTTTAATTTTTTTAAAATTAAAAGATTAATTTTTAATAAATACTTTCTCAAGTTAAATTGAGTTGAATAGAACTAAAAAACTTTTGTTCAACCCTAGCTCAAGGCATGACATGAGGCGGGGCTTTCATGGGGGAGCGTGGGAAACACGTCCCAACAGGGTAAACAAGGAATAAGCTCCAAAGGTTCCAGAAATACGTCCGTTGATTTTGGTTAAAAAAAAAAAAAAAAGATGTCCGTTGATTTACTTAGACAAGAGAAACCACAGATATCCCTACCCAAGACCCTTCACTATTATGTTAATGGCCCCTTTATGAATAGAAAATTTGGCCCTGACCAACACAAAAAGGTTTCTCTTCGCCCATTTGCAATTGGAACCTGCAAGCATATTAATAATTTTATACGTTTTTTAGTTGCGAACATGTCACTGCCTACACTATGTGTCATGGTAATTTGGTTCCATAAACTTTTCCTCGTAATTAATGGTTTATATCTATATATTCAAATATACGTATACCAATATTGGCTAACTCCTGACTTGGTGCAAGTACATGTAATGTATAAAGTTATAAACTAAAAACTGCAATATCAATTGTTTCTTTTTATAAAAAAAAATTGACGTGACGTGTGAATTGATTAAAAGCATATGAATTAAATCTGAGGACTGGAGAGCTGAGGGAGAAATAGACGAGACGTGATTGGATTTAGCGCAAACTCACGAGGGTTGAATATATGAGCGTGCATTACTGTAAAAAGACATTCATATAACACCATTTATTAAACAATTGGATAGTTTTTCATACATTGCACGAGTAAAAATTAAGAAATTTAAAACAAATATCATTAATATCATTAATATTAATATATTTGAAATGATTAAATTTTTTAAAATTCTTTTATTCAATCATTTTTCTTTTTAAATATTTCATTTGTATATATTTTATTTTTGTTTCTTTAGCTTATAGTAAACAAAAAAGTTACGAAAAAGATGCATCTATTACTCAAGTTTTGCTGGTGCTTAAGTAGTTGTCTTTGACTCAAATAAGACATTTTATGCAGATGTCAAAGAAGAATACTGATGCATGTTTAATTGTATCATAACATAAATATTAAGATTTGAGATTATAAATTCACATTATCAAATAGCCACAACAATAATTTTTTTGGACAAGTTTCCGTATGAAACCAACTATGCCACACTTAAGTTGCATTAAAGATATGTTCAGAAGTTAGGTAAATCATCATAGGCAACTCCACAAAAGCATGCAACTAAAAAACCCATAAAACATTTGAGCTAAAGTAGCTAAGATTTCCATTTTCTGATACAAAAAGTGTTACCATATTTGGCTCGTGGGAAAGATACAGCCACAAGAGGAACCAAATGGGGTTGCAATGAGCGGATCCAAAATAATCTGGTCACAACCTGTCAAAGAACTCATGTTAAAATGAGTGCATAATCATTTATATACTAGGAGGGCAAATGAAAAAGCTTTACTGCAAAAAATCATAAAGTCCAATCAGGTAAAGTCATTATTTGACAGCATTTAAAGCTTTACTTTTGCTATAAACATGAAAATTCAGGACCATCACAGTAGTTCAAACCATTACACTGCCACCCTGCCGAAATGTGAAGAAGAAAGAAACACTTTTATGATGGCAATGGCAACTTAACATAGGGGGAAACTATAATTTAAGATAACCGATTTGTTTTTCCATGCATTTTTGTATAAAAAATCAAAATACAAGTACAAAACTTTCTTCTACATAAGCCCGTCTGCATTTCATGTCAATTTATCAGCTTATCACCATAATCGAAGAACGTTATAGTTTTAAAAACATTGTGAGAAGGTAGTAAAATCATAAAATTCATTTTATTCGGTTACAAAGAATAAAATCATTTCTGTGCTTTACTTAAACAACTAAGTAGACATGAAGAAAGTAAAGAAAAACATGCGCAGTCATGCACATGCATATATCTAGAGAGAGGTTGTAATGCCAAGTGTAAAACAATGAGTTATTGAGATTACTCAATACGAATGGCACATCAAGGAAGAAACAAATTAAATAAAGAAGTACTTATTCTAATTATGAGCAAGCAATGCCACCTTTAGACAGGTCAAATTACAAAAAAGGAAAGAACAATTCAAGACAAAAAGAAAAGAATTAGAAGAAGGAAGCAACTCAAAACTGAACATTTACACATAAAATCAAATAACTTCATAAACGTAAGAACATGAAAAAAATGAAATTTGGATTCTCCATCAGTGTAAGAATGCTACCTTGGAGAGGGATAGAGACATTCATAAAGATTCAAATTATCAATGATCCACGAACAGAGATGCATTCATAAAGTTATATGAAAAATTATATGAAATGAAAAAGAACTCCAAACCTTTGTTTTCCCTCTTCTTTGACTCAGGACTGAGAGCTTTCTTTACACAATAAAACCAATTCCCATCCCTTCCCATCTTCTCGGCATTCCTTGATTGTTTCCTTTAACATAAAAATTGAGAATTTAAAATCTTGAATCAATCCTATCAATATCATAATTTAGCTTCATATGGATGAATCATATCCTCAGTGCATTGCAATATTACCACCTTACTAACTCCAAACACAATTCAAAAGCAGTCAAAGTTGAGTTCAGATGGAAGAAACAGAGCTTGAGGATCCATGACAAACACAACATTGCAAACCAATTGTCCAATTCATTTGTCATATTTACATTGCTAATAAAAAAATACGATACAACAAAAATTTACCTAGAAGCTTATGGACATAGTGACAACCCTAAAAAGCAAATAGGATCTTGTGCCACATTGTTGATTTTAAGAATTCCAGAAAAGATGAGATATATATTCTCAAACAACTTCAAAGATTTAAATGAACAACTACAATTATACAAAATTAAGATCCAAACCTTTCAAGTAAGCATCTTATACAATTGGTTTCCAAACATGCACCAATGCCAGGCACCTTATTCATTAATGATTGTGAAAATCAAGATACGAGATTTTGTTTTTCTTGCAGGAATTAAATTCATTTTCGATGACAGGAGAAAGATAAATGCAGACAATGAAGTAAAATTTATTCAAAATCAAGACAGAACTTAGCCCTACAGAGATAGTCCATGTTTTGTGGGGATGATAGAGAAGATATCATGAAAAATCTTTCCCCAGTGGTTTTGCAGAAATAAAAATCTCTAAAGATCATGCACACAAATGCTTCACTTCTGACATTATGCATGAAGTTGTAAGAATGAAAAATAAGGAGATGATAGCTGAACAACAGTTCATCATCTTCTTTCCGATATACATACATGTGGAGCATAATTTTTTTCTTAAGTTGTGACTACCAACTGCTTATGAGATCCTTTAGTGAGTCACAAATGTCTTTAAAACCAAAACTATATGGCAGCGTAATTTCTCAAATAAGAAATGAAGGATGAGTATTGAGAAATGAAGGTTGATTGCAGGAGAAACTCATGATGCCTTGTGAAATGAAGTATTAAAATCACAAGTTCCAAGAAAGCTAGAGTATACTGAAATTGATAAGCATTACTATGAGGCGTGGTAAAACAATAACAAATAATATACCTTCAAAACAGAAAGATAAGCATATGAAAGACTGGTGCATTTTCCCGTCATTGCGATTCTAACCTATGTAGCATATGATAGTCGTGAGCTAAATATTTGGCAGTTCAGAAAATCAAATATCAATTCATTTCTTATAGATTTAATTTATTGACACACAGATTCTCTTAATGAATCATAATTTTTTTTCTTGCATTCCACTCCTCCAAATTGGTCTCAATAGCAACATTGTAAATATTAAATGGTTACTAATCATTGAAAAAAGTTCTAGGAATATTCAATGCTACCTTATTTAATAGTTTATAACAGTTTAATGTTAACAAAAAAAATCATTTTATAAACCCTTGTTTATAGTAATAGTGTGTGTATACTATATGAAAAAGAATGGCGAGTGTGATTAAAATACTAATACACGGAGGGAGGCAGATCCTCTCATAATTCTCTATATCCTAATCTAATCTCCACCCTTGAATAATAATTAATTGGTTTAATTGTTCATATTTAATTGTTCTTTTACTAACAAATTTAATTGTTTTATAAAATAATTATCATATAAAAAAGAATAAATTTAAATTGTTAAAATTTGACTTGCCCAATTTAAAGTTGCATATTTTTATTGAAATTTTTTATAAATTAAAATTTTTTTTCATTTTATTTCAGTTATCAATTGAGCAGGGTTAATTTTAACCATTTAAAATTATTTATTTATTTTACTAAAATCATTTGGTAAAATTAATTGAGGGAGTTGAATCAGTTTATCATGCGATCTCTAATTTAAATTTTAAAACATACAATCACATTAAATAAATATGAAAAAAGGTATCTCAAAATACATGTGAAGCTGCCGTTGATAATACAGTCCCACCCAGTAGGAATTCATATTAGCTTGGCATTCCTTATCTAATCTAATAGTGGAAATGGGATGAGGAGAATTAAAAAGAAAAAAAAAAGAAAAAGACAAAGAGGGCAACCTAGGGCCGCTGGGAGTAGGGTTGTGCAAAGGATCCGGACTTCTAAAACAAGCGCCAATGGGTGCATAAAGAGGGAGCTACTCGTGGTAGAACATTTACTTTGTTTACATGGAAGAGTCAAAATCATGTGACGCAGAGATTAATAAACGTATAAATAATAATACAAGGGGGATTCACATACTTAGGGATTAAGCGAGGGAGTAAGTAAGGGGAAGAAGAGAAGCTTGAGGAAGACAAAAGGAAGAGGGACGGATGGGATGAGATTCGTGCTGGCTTGATATCAGGGGAAGATGGGGCCATCTGATTAAAGACTCCACTCCCACCCAACTAAATAATTGTGGTAGTGGCGGATCTTCTATCCACTCTATGGCCCCATGCCTTTTTCATTATTCGTGCCTCACATTGCTGGGCTAGCACCACATCTAATATTATATCATGCGTCTATTTTGAAGTGCCCAGCAGCAGCATGTGACATGCATTCCCTCATTGCCATTTAAATACGTGGCCTTGCTCTTTTTCCACTCTCCTTTACAACTCCCACCAGGAAAGCAGGCGGTTATGCTGCAAAAAAGAAAGCCTTCAGTCATCAACAAAGGTTCAGGTTCCTGACTCCAATGCCTACTCAACGTTTGACCTCCAACTAGATACCAGTGCTAGTCTTGTAGGGTGAAGACTCGCTGTTCAAAGAGAATTAGAAAACAAGACTGGGTTGAATCCCAGCATTCATGTTTAATTTGATGAATAATACATGATTGAGAAGAAGGGAAGAAGCCAGATTTCAAAGAAACATTTTTTCTACTTTATTTGCATCTACTATAGCATGGCTCCGCCGACCAGAAATAGGGGCGAAGCAGCTGAACTGACATACAAATCGACCACACACCCTCGTGGCAGTCATCACATTCACACATTCACGTTTCTTTCTTTGTTTTTTCTTCCGGAGTTGTCAAAATTCAAGTTCTGTTCATTTCATAATTTCATCAAGTGTGAACCGTGACCACGAAATTTCTCATCTACCTCGGATTTCTTTTTGCTAGGGTGAATACTTGTAACTTGCTGAGAATCTGTAACGGATCAGACTGAGTGAACTCTGTCATGAACTACAAAACAATTACAATACGCAACCGGGCCGGTGTTTCTGGAAACTAACTTGCTCTCCACAATGTTTTATGAAAAATAAAACAAGGTAATAATAGAAACACAAGTTAACAGAGAAAGAGTAGGGCAAGGGAAAGAACCAAGGAGACGGAAGAGAAACTCCCAAAGATGAAGACATGTCACGTGTCTTTTTGGTTCCCGTGAGTAGTTGGCAAATTCAGCACAAACTCAACAACTTCGACTCATGCAGTGTAGGCATGCACTCTGCCATTTGTACTATGTCCTTACAAGTGTCAAAAAACAAAACACGTGCCACTGAAAATCTTGACACCTCCTCCTATAAAGAGGTAGCTACGTACCTTCGGCAAGCCGAAAAGCACGGTGAATTCATTTCACAAATGAAGCATCGAAGAGCTTTGCTGGATTCGCCATTTTCATTTCTCGTGGTCTTCTTGCTGCTCCCGCTTCCCTTGCATGGGAAGGCTTCGAGTTCTGAGAATGTCACGAAGGAAGAGGGTCCTGTGATTGGAAAATCTGAGTGGAGAGGACTAACAAGCACCGAATATGGAGAGGTGTCTGCCATTGACGTCAAAGATGGACGCAGACCACCCTTCCATCTTCAATTCTTTACACTGGAACCCAATTCTCTCTTCCTTCCTGTTCTTCTTCATGCAGACATGTTCTTCTATGTTCAGACAGGTACCTTGGCTCTCCGTTGTCGACTTGTTTTTCTCTAGCTCTTACGTTTGGGCATGTTTCATTTTCCACCCTAATAGTAAATATACGGTGAAACTCTTGAATTTTGCATGACAAAAACTTATTTTGGAGTACATGTCACGCATAACGTTGCCAACACTTTTCACTCATGAAAGGCAATCAGAATTGCATTGTTAATAATACTCTTTCAATTTTACTACAAATTAAAATTGAACTTAGAAGCTCAGTAATCCTATTCTGACAACTTTAGTTTTTACTCCATAATCTCATATCAGAGCATGAGCCATGGTATGAACAAATTTATCATAGACATTGATAATTAATTATTCTTATGTCATGTAAAATTGATGAGCAAAATTTAAAATATGTAAGTATATATTATTTTTTTTATATTTATATAAAATTAAATATAAATATTTCAACCCCTAATAAAATTTTTTGGGCTATGAAGCACAAATACTGATACGTGTATAGGATACCATATGTATCTGGTATTTTGATACTTTTATTTTTTTAAAATATATGATACAATGCATTTTCGATATGTGCATATGTATTCATAAAAAATAATAAAAAATATCAAAAGTATAATTTTAATTTCAAACATATCCAAAATAGCATGCATATATAGTCCTATAAAATAATATCAAGAAAAACATAATCATAACTTATACTTTTATTCTATCTATATCTAATTATTTATTTTTTAGTCTCTGCTAATAGTTCCTTACCTAGGGTTTAAATGCCAAAAGATTATATCTCTACGTTTTTATAATTAAAAAAATATTTTTTTTATTTTTTATTATATCTACAACTTATTTTTCAAGAAAAATCTAATTTTTGATTTTAAAAGAAAATCACAAAAATATATTAAGAACAAAAAAGATTAATAATGCAATATTTAACAAAATTTAATTTCTAATTAAAATTAAAAAATTTATATTTTAATACTCTATGTATTAAAGAAATATCGGTGTCCCATACGAGAGGCAATTTGATGAATGGTACTTGATAGGCTCCACCCTTGGATATGAATCAACCTCACCGCCACGTTGGATGGTTTCCTGAGTTTCAGGGAGTGGAAAGCTGACCTGGGCATATGATGGTGATACTGGAACGGTAAATCTACGTCGAGGTGACATCTGCATGATTGGCACAGGCTTCGTTTTCTACTTACAGAGCAACTTGGAGGCACAGAGACACAAACTTCGGGTTCTTGCAATTTTCCCCAACTCGGTTGATAACCATTACGTAAGATCAGCTTTTCATATTCTGCACACATATCCTTTCACTGAAGGTACATAACTGTACTGATGAAGTTCCTAAGCTCTGCTAGCTGTTTGTTCGACCTGAACCTTGAACACAGGACCCGGCAATCGGTGCTTATTCGAGAATCAATGAACTGGTCGGCGGCTTCAACAAAAAAATCATGCAAGCAGCTTTTGGGGTATATATATATATATATATATATATATATATAACTAAATGTAAAATAGAACTGATGAAAAAGAACAAAGGCAAATATTGAGATAAAGATTTTATCTAGTTTTAGCAAAGAACACTTTTCAGGAACTGGCTTAACTATTAATCAACGGCAACGGTTGGCGTTTTTATTTTTTGAAGGTGCCGGAGGAACTGGCCGCAGTAATTTCAAACATAACTGAGACCCCCGCAATAGTGCATGCTGTTTCGAAGGATAAAAAGAATATATTGGGATTGGAAGCTTGGATTCTAAACAGAGCATTAGGTGGTGATATCGCCACTGGCGTGTCTACCAACAAGAAGAAACCCCGAACATTCAACGTCTTTGACAAAGATCCTGACTTTAAGAACTGTCACGGGTGGAGCCTCATGGTGACCCTAAAACATTTGAAATCATTAGAGCAGATTGATGTTGGCTTCCTCGTGGTGAATTTGACCGCGGTTGGTGATTCACATTAATTTGTTTTTTCCATTTTGGTCAAGCTTTTAGGTTTGTGTTTTGGTTATGTTAACTCATTTTCCGGGTAATGATTACACAAACAAGGGAGCAATGATGGGGCCACACTGGAATCCACTGGCAACAGAGGTATTAATGGTATTGGAAGGGGAAGGCATGGTTCGTGTCGTATGCGGGAACAGCAATATGAACAAATCTGAATGCCAACACAGGAGGTTTAAGGTGAAGCAGGGAGATGTTTTCACGGTTCCTAGGTTTCATCCAATGGCTCAAATGTCTTTCAACAACGACTCTCTGGTTTTTCTGGGCTTTAGCACCACAACGAAGAAGACCTATCCTCAATTTTTAGTGGGAACAAGATCAGTGGTACAAATTATAGATAAGCGCATACTGGCAGCATCTTTCAACGTGAGTGACGGAACAATTAAGCAGCTGTTGCAATCTGAGGTAGGATCCATCATATTGGGGTGTCTGTCATGCGCAGAAGAGGAGGAAAGGATCATGATAGAAGAAGAAGCCAAAAAGAGGGAAGAGGAAAAGAGGAGAGAGGAGGAGGAAGAAGCAAGAAAAAGAGAAGAGGAAGAAGCTAGAAGGAGAGAAGAGGAGGAAGCAAGGAAGAGAAGAGAGGAAGAAACCAGAAGGAGAGAAGAAGAGGAAGCAAGGAGAGAGGAGGAGGAAGGCAGAAGTGAAGAAGAGGAAGAAATCACAAGGATGCATCTGTATTAACTGCACGAGATGAATTAACAGGGATCCATGTGCTTGAGGGACACCAAATCTCCAATTATACTCCGCTCCAAAATAAAAATAAAAAGCCTAATATGCGTGCGTGTGTGAAAGAGAGCGAGGATGCAATGGATGTTTAAATTTTTAGAAAACATGTTCTATCTATGCTGCAATGACACAATCCCAGAGTTCTTATAATTAGTTATATATTATGTTGTTGCTTTGTTTTGAGCTTTCATAACATCATATCTCCTACCCTTGCTGATAAAATCATGGCATTTAACCGCCCAGCAAGCGACATTGTGCGATTAACTGAGGATCACCATCATAATTCACTTTTCATATGCTTGAATTAAGCTGTTCTCTCATAGACCCTTGAGCATCAAAACTGTAAACCATGCTAATAAATTATTGTCATCTTTCATTTTGTATTAGCCTAAAGCATTGCCTTTCCAATATCAGTAACATTAGCTAATGGAAAAGGAAATTTGAGAATATCGTCCCCCAGAGTTTTTGGATTGTACAAATTCAAAATGTTCACATTCCATTTTCCTCGTTCATGCGGCATAAGATCAGCAACTGTCATGACCAGACAGAAATATTCATGCCATTGCCAATTATCCAGCCCAATCTTTGAGTAATTACATCAGCACCCTTCCATAGCGATGATTGCTCTGATCTGTGACAGAGAAACCGAAGGAAAGAGATATTTTGGTTTAATGGTGGAAGCTAACATAGAAAGATTGAATGGCTTGTGAGAATTTTGTCGGCAAAATAGCTTTATTAAGCACTACGGATATCACGATGAGCCAAAAATTACCTAACACGGGTGGCAGTCCAATGGCATGTTACTGTCACAGAATTTAAAGCCGGCCTTATCAAGGCTAATTTTCCTGCTTGGGACAGTAACAAATATTTCTATTTTCTAAGCTTGGACTTTAGATCATTTTACCTGACTTGTCCACGACCTCTTGATACGAAGATGATTTTTACCCCTGTCAAAATCATCGTCAGCACCCAAGTATTTCCCAATCCTAGAATCAAATTTGACACCTTGGAGGTTCTTTTTAACTTTCAGGATTCACAGATGGACTGGAAACCGCAACCCACTCTTTAAAATTCATTCTATATCCAGATTTGCTTTTTTTTTTTTTGGTCAATTATATCAAGATAAGTTGCCATACAAGCTGAGGATAGAATTCACATGGGCAGCAGCAGTGATCTTATCCACTTTGAAAAATATTTTCAATTAAATTTCAACCATTGAATTTTTTTCCAGAACTAGTATGATAAATGTATAATCTAATTACAAATTATATATTATTTATTAAAATATGACACTCATCCTATGCCCTGTTACCCTTGGAAGACTTCTACGTAGTTCGAGGAGTTTGGCTTTTATCATGTAGCCTTCCTCCCCCCCCCCCCCCAAAAAAAAAACAATTGTATCCTTATTTTTAAAAGATGAAGAAACTAAGAAATTGTGTATATCCATAATATTTTTCATAAAACAGGTAAAAGGGTTGAAACCGGCCACGAATCTAGGGGGGGCAAATTTCACTGCCCTTGGGAAATTTTTTTTATTTTTCTTATTAAAATTGTAAAAAATAGTGTTTGACCCCCCATACTTTAAATACTTTTCAATTCCCCCCCCCCAACCCAAAAAAAAAAAAAAAACACATCTGTTTCTGGATTCGTCACTGGGTGAAACAGCTAGACCGACAGGACATCCACAACACGGACAACTCTCCCCTGTCGCACTCTTGAAAATGACAAATTCATGTTTTTCTCCGAGTACTCAAAATTAAAGTTATGTTCCTTTCTTAATTTTGTAATGAGTTGTTCAAGATATCAGTAAATTAACCCATAAATTAGATTAGATTTGGGATCAGACTGGGTAAACTCAACATCTTGGATTCACAAATGACCAGAGGGGGAAAAAAGTTGGACTCATGCAGTATAGGCATGCACTCTGCCATTTGTACAATGTTCTTACACGTGTCAAGTAACAAAAACACGTGCCACTCGAAATTCTGACACTCTTCCTATATAGAGCTTGCTGTCTTTGGGAAGCCGAAAAGCGAACTGACTTGATTTCAGAGATGAAGCATCAAAGAGCTTTGCTGGCTCTGCCATTTTCATTTCTCTGGTTCTTGTTGTTACTCACCCTTTCCTTGTACGGGAGGGCTTCGAGTTCTGAGAATGTCACGAAGGAGGAGAGCCCTGCGATGGGAAAATCTCAGCGGAGAATATTAACAAGTACTGAATATGGAGAGGTTTCTGCCATTGATGTCAAAGATGGACAAAGACCACCCTTCCATCTTCAGTTCTTTACACTGGAACCCAATTCTCTCTTCCTTCCTGTTCTTCTTCATGCTGACCTGCTCTTCTATGTTCACACAGGTACCTTCCTTAACCTAGCCTCTCTATTTTCAGCCTAATTTTCTCTAGCTATCACCTTTTGGGCATGTTCATTCTTCACTCATACCCAAATAATATTCGGAGCTCTTTTCTTCATTTAAACAGTAGAAGAAAGAAATTCCTGTTTCCCTTTAATTGACTTCTATTCAGTGATCTAATATTGCTAAATGGTAATAACGAGTGACATTTACTGACAAAACAATTCTAATACAGTGAATCTCTTTAAGTTTTACGTGAAAGATTTGTTTTAAGTGCATGCCAATAACGTTGCTAAGACTGCTTGTTCCTGAAAGCTGATCAGATTTATATTATCAATAATACTCTTCCAATTTTACTACAACTTTAATAACTGCTAGAGACAAAATAGAACTTTAAAACTCATGCCAACGTTGAATTGCTTGAGTTTCAGGGAGTGGAAGGCTGATTTGGGCATATGATGGTAATACTAAAACGATAAGTCTACGTCAAGGTGACATCTGCATGCTCCGAGCAGGCTTTGTTTTCTACTTACAGAGCAACTTGGAAGCACAAAGGCAGAAACTTCGGATTTTTGCAATTTTCCCCAGCTCGATTCATAACCATTACGTAAGATTAGCTTCTCAAGTTGTCCAGACATTTAATTGAAGTTACATAATTGTACTCACAAAGTTCCTAAGCTATGTTAACTGTTTGTTCAACGTGAACCGTGAACCCAGGACCCAGCAATCGGCGCTTATTCCAGAATCAATGAACTGGTGGGAGGCTTCGATCAGAAAATCGTGCAAGCAGCTTTTGGGGTATGTGTGTGCGTGCGTGTGTGCTCATGTGTATAACTAAATCTCTAAAATTAAATTGATCAAAAAGCACAAAGGCCAAAATTCAAGTACAGGTTTTTATCAAGTTCTAGCAGAGCACAAGTAAACTATTGTAACATTTTCCAGGAGCTGGCACAATTATTAATCATGGGCAATCGTTGTTTATAATTTTTTGAAGGTTCCCGAGGAACTGGCGGCAGAAATTTCAAGCAAAACAGAGACCCCTGCAATAGTGCATGCTGTTTCGAAGGGGAAAAGGAATATATTGGGATTGGAGGCTTGGATTCTAAACAGAGCATTAGGTGGTGAGATTGCCACGGGCGTGTCCTCCAACAATAATAAACCCCTGGCATATAACGTCTTCGACAAACATCCTGATTTTAAAAACCGTTATGGATGGAGCCTCGTGGTGACCCAAAAGCATTTGAAATCATTAAAGCACATCAACATTGGCTTCCTGATGGTGAATTTAACCAGGGTTAGTGGTTTAACTTAATTTAGTTTTCCCATTCGATTAAACTTCTATGTTTCTTTACTATATTAACTAATATTCTGGGTAACAATCATATAAACAAGGGAGCAATGATGGGACCACACTGGAATCCACTGGCAACAGAGATAGCAATGGTATTGCAAGGGGAAGGCATGGTTCGTGTGGTATGTGGGAGCAGCAACATGGACAAGTCTAAATGCCAAAACAGGAGGTTTAAGGTGAAGCAGGGAGATGTTTTCATGGTTCCTAGGTTTCATCCAATGGCTCAGATGTCTTTCAACAACGAATCTCTGGTTTTTCTGGGCTTTAGCACTACAATGAAGAAGACCTATCCTCAATTCTTAGCCGGAAAGAGATCGGTGGCACAAATTATAGATAAGCGCATACTGGCGGCATCTTTCAATGTGAGTGACAGGACAATTAAGCAACTCTTGCGTTCCCAGGAAGGATCCATCATATTAGGGTGTGCATCATGCGCAGAGGAAGAGGAAAGGATCATGATAGAAGAATACAAACAGAGAGAAGAGAAGAAAAGGAGAGAGGAGGAGGAAGCAAGAAAGAGAGAAGAGGAGAAGAGGAGACAGGAAGAGGAGGAAGCCAAAAGGAGAGAGGAGGAGGAAGCGCGAAGAAGAGAACAAGAGGAAAGGAGAGAGGAAGAAGAGCGAAAGAAGGAGAAAGAGAAAAGAAGAGAAGAAGAGAAGAAAGCAAAGGAAGAGCAAGAAGAGGCTAAGAGACAACAAGAAAGAAGGGAGGAAGAAAGGAGGAGGGAAGAAGAAAAGGAAAGAAAGCATCAACAAGAAGCTAAAGAGGAAGAACAAGCTAGAAGAAAGCAAGAAGAAGCAGAAATGGAGCAGGAACAAGCTAGCAAGGAACAAGAAGAAAGGGAAAGAAAGCGTCAACAAGAAGAAGCTAAAGAGGAACAAGAAAGGAGAGACAAAGAAGAAGCGGAAAGGAAGAAGGAGCAAGCTAGAAAGGAACAAGTAGAAAAGGAAAGGAAGCATCAACGAGAAGAAGCTGAAGAGGAAGAAGAACAAACTAGAAGAAAGCAAGAAGAGGAAGCAAAAATGGAGCAGGAACAAGCTAGCAAGGAACAAGAAGAAAGGGAAAGAAAGCGTCAACAAGAAGAAGCTAAAGAGGAACAAGAAAGGAGAGATAAAGAAGAAGCGGAAAGGAAGAAGGAGCAAGCTAGAAAGGAACAAGAAGAAAAGGAAAGGAAGCATCAACGAGAAGAAGCTGAAGAGGAAGAAGTACAAGCTAGAAGAAAGCAAGAAGAGGAAGCAAAAATGGAGCAAGAACAAGCTAGAAAGGAACAAGAAGAAAGGGAAAGGAGGCGTCAAATGGAGAAAGAAGAAGAGGAGCAAGAACAATATACTAGACAAGAAGAAGTGGAAAGGGAGAAGGAGCAAGTCAAAAAGGAACAAGAAGAGAGGGAATGGAAGGGTCAACTGGAAAAAACAGAAGAGGAGAAAGAACAAGTCGGAAGACAGAAAGAAAAAGAAGCAACAAGGGAGAAGGAATGGGCTCGAAAGGAACAAAAAGAAAGGAAAATGAGACGTCAAAAGGAAGAAGCAAAAGAAATGCAAGAACAGGCAAGGAGACACAAAGCAGAAGTGAAAAAGGAGCAAGGGCAAGCTAAAAAGAAAAAACAAGAAAGGGAAAAGAGGCATCAAAAGGAAGAAGCCGAAGAAATGCAAGCACAAGCAAGGAGACACAAAGCAGAAGTGAAAAAGGAGCAAGAGCGAGCTACAAAGGAACAAGAAGAAAGGGAAAAGAGGCGTCAACAAGAAGTAGAAGAAGCAAAAAGCAAGCAAAAGCGAGCTATAAAGGAACAAGAGGAAAGGAAAAAGAAGCGTCAACAGGAAGAAGCAAAAGAGGAGAAAGAACAAGGTAGGAGACAGCAAGAAGAGGAAGTAGAAAGGGAGCAAGCGCAAGCTAGAAAGGAACAAGAAAAAAGGGAATGGAAGCGTGAACATGAAGAAGCAGAAGAGGACCAAGAACAATATCAAAGACGACAACAAGAAGAAGCAACAAGGGAGCGAGAGCAAGCTCGAAAGGAACAAGAAGATTGGGAAAGGAGGCGCCAAAAGGAAGAAGTAGAAGAAATGCAAGAACAATCAAGGACACACAAAGAAGAAGCAAAAAGGGAGCAAGAGCGAGCTAGAAAGGAACAATTAGAGAGGAAAAGGAGGCATCAACAAGAAGAACAAGCTATGAGACACCAAGAAGAAGAAGTTGATAGGGAGAAGGAGCAGGCTACGGAACAAGATAAAAGGGAAAGAAGACGCCAAAAAGAAATAGAAGAGGAGCAGGAACAATCAAGAAGACATCAAGAAGTAGAAAGGGAGCAAGAGCAAGCCAAAACGGAACAAGAAGAAAGGGAAAGGAAGCTTCAACAGGAAGCTAAAGAGGAAGAGGAGCAAGTTAGAAGAAAGCAAGAAGAAGGTGCAAAAATTGAGCAAAAGCGAACTACAAAGGAAGAAAAGGAAAAGGAAAGAAGGCGACAAGAAGAAGAAAGCAGGCATCAACAAGAAGCAAAAGAGAAAAGCAAGCTATGAGACCGCAATAAGAGGAAGAAGAAAGTGAGCAGAAGCGAGCTGGAAAGGGAAAGAAGGCATTGAAAGGAAGAAGCAGAAAAGGTGCAAGAGCAAGCTTAAAAACTGTAAGACGAAAAATAAAATAAAAAATAAAAAGTCAAGCTGATACGAACTTATCATATTTTGTTATTACTAGATTTGGGTGGTTTCATGCATTGCACATAATGACAAGAATGATACTATTTATATCTTATGAATATAGTACATCTTTTATATTGATATTGATGATGATTGTCTACTTCAATTTTATTTAGGGTCACATTATAATGTTCAGGCATGGCATGTGATGCAAATTATAGTAGAGCGGGAAAATAAATGAAATTTCTGGGGATTATAAAAGATGAACATAATCTAACATACTAATGTCAAGGTTTGTTGATTTTCAGCGGTCAAATAAGTAATACTGACTAACGTTAATTATTTATTTGAGACCGCACGCATTTCGTATAACATACCCGGTTTTGAGCAGTCTACCAAATCTTAACTTGCCCACGAGAAAATACTGTATAATAGTATAACCAAGCAGCCATTACAAAAGAGTTTTTCCAGAACGCCGCGAGATCAGGGAACGATATGAAATGTAATGGCGTTCCAAGAAATTAAACAAAATTGTTCAACTCTAGCAACTCCAATTCGAGTGAAAAATTACAAGTAGATGAAGATCATGCAGGTTAAAAGGGGAAAATAATGTTGGACATGGCTAGCTAAACAGACGCTTTAAAAATATGACTATGCAGGCTGAGGCAAAGGTAAAGACTAAAGAGAAACTCACCCACTAATTGAGCTCTGTTATATACGAAACGACAACCGTAATGTCATCAAGCTTGCCACCAAGATAGCGGAACCCAGCTTCTTGAGCAGCAACAGAAAATGGTGTCCGCCGATTCCGGTCCATTGCCCTATGACGAGCTAGTGCTGCTATCTTCTGAGCAGCTATTTGCGGTTCCAGTCTATCCCTTACTGCCTCCGCAACAATCGCAGTAATCTCATTGTTGTACAAGTTGTCAAATAGTCCATCGGTTCCAGCAACGACAACGTCTCCCAGGGCGACAGGCATTACAGAAACCTGGATACATTGTTGTAGAAGATATGCTGAATTCACTGTCAAATATTCCTCAAATTTTAGGAACAAATAAACTTCATCTCGCCATAGGGCCTCTAAGAGAAAAAACCAAGGGCCATAGCTCCGGGATAAAACTTGAGCTCATTTGACAATATCTACAGGGTATGTCAGTACAGGTGAAACTAGCATGGGGTAAAAGGACTAAATCTCATCCGAGATTTGAAACAATAAGAATTCCATACTTGCTTGGAATGGTAATAATAAGGGATAATTGAAAATGAGATACACCTTACTTCAATCAATTAGTAAAATTACCTGACAATGTCACTCCTCCCTCTAGTTTCCACCCACCCCACCAGGCTGCAGGCACACACTGGTCTCCCACCAAAAAAAGGGGGGGGTGCCCAAAAGACAATAACATATCATCTTAAATGCCAAGTTTATTTTCTCATTTGCCTCCATATGTTAACCACCAACCATGGCATTGGTTAAAGAGTTGGTTACTCTGCTTCATGATGACTAGGTCCCCATGCCATGGGAAAAATGAGATCAAAAATTGTACTGGTATTGTATGCAGATACTCCCTAAAATAAAAATAGCAAAACTCAAGCCAACAAAAGGTGAATCCTAAGAGTGATATTGGTGGGTGAGTTTACCTCGCCAGAGCTAGGTAGATCGCCTCCATTGCCACTCTCCAATTGATATGTAAAATTGAAGCCATGCTGTTGAAAATGGGACTTGAAAACGGTGCGTCCATCTCTAATCACAACGAATCCACTGTCACCCAGGTTAATAGCATGTAGTCCCTAGAACAAGCCAAACACAATGCAAATAAAAATTAGTTGATGTTACTTTCTTTTAACTCAAGAAAAGAAACTACCCCAGTTAGTTGTAAAGATAATTTGACTGAACCCCAAAAAAAAAAAAGTGCTTCAGTCAGTCGAGATGCAAACTAAACTAAACATCAGTAATCAATGTTGAGAAATTATGAGCAGATTATATAACAGTACAGAGGAAAAAAATATGTCCATGCAATCATTGTCGTTTTATGGTCCCCCGGGATTAGTTCCGTCGTGCTTCCGTTGTTATTATATATATATATATATATATTAAAAAATCAAACCTTATCAGTAAGGGCAATGATACAAGCTGTTGATGAACCCTTGGCCTTTGTACTTGAGTGAGCCCTCTCTAACACCCTCAACGGATTAATAGAACCTTGGGGCTCCTCTTGAATTGCTCTTACTAAATTAGACATAAGCTCACGAGCAAAAATTCCTGCATTAACACCAACATCAGCCCAGCCCCCTACACCATCTGCAACACCGATTGCTTGTTTGTCCGTGCAAATAAAATGAGCATCTTCTCCTCCCGTCTCCTCCTTATCTGGATGAGGCAGGTAACATGATCCTGCGACCAGCGTCAAGGTCCTCTCACTTCCAATGGGTCTGAAAGTAAAACCTCTCAGGTCATGTCAGTTTTTAACAGTGCCCAAGAAGTTGGGAGTTTTTTTTTGGGGGGGGTTCATAAGATTCTTCCTTCATTGACAAAGCCATGCATTTAACTGGTCACAATTTAAGATAAATCATCGCACTCTCAAATCTCATATAATCATTTGCAGTCTCAGCGTCTCTTTTAAATCACAAACAGGACAAAAAGGTTACCAGAATAAATAATTTAACAATGAAGGTTGTCTCATTTATTTTAGATGATACAAAGTAAAGATCACATACTGCTCAGGAGAAATGGAAGAATTTGCAAGTTGGTCATCAGAAGTGTTGCCATCACATGAGACTTCTTGTGCAGCTCCAGCTGAGAAACAAGCAGGAGAGGTAACAGAGAAATTCTTCAGCCATGGTCCATGATGCAAGCTAGAGTTCTGCTTCCTCCAGTTAGCATAAAAAATGGAATATCGAGAACTCAGAGGACCATTCAACGGTTCTGGCCTTCTACTATCCACACTAGCTCTCAGGCAACCTTTGCGACTTCTGTCTTTGAAGTAAACACCAGTATGCTTAGTGACAATGTCTAGTGCACTGCTGCAACTTGTGGCAATATCATCCACATAGATATCTCCCAGGAAAGCTTTGGAAGTCGAAGCAGCCATCGATTCTCTTCAAGGTGTGAGGTTTAAAGGAGAGCGAGTAGTGCCTGATAAGAATGAAGTTGAATGTAGTAAGAAAAGATAAGGCTGAATTTCTGTACAAACCTAGCACTCCTTGATGCATAGTTATTGCTTTTGAATAAGGTAGCGTTCAGGCTGAGTGAATGCCAGAAGCCATCTGTTTCCTTGTGCAAAACTTTTATCAATTCAGTTTCTCTCTCAAGGAATACCAAACCTTCGGCGTTACTTAGACTACAATGCCTCATTCGGTCTTTCCGTACCTAAGTAGGAAACTCCCCATCAAACCTTGTCTGGAGAAAAGGAATAAATTCTCTAAAATTGAAAATCCATGAATTTCATGAAATTTGTTTTTTAAAAGAAGAAGAAAAAGAAGAAGATTTTATAAAAAATAATAAAATGAACAAAAATACTAAAAATGAAAAACCTCACATAAATTCATGAATCTTGATTTCAGAAAATTTAAATTCTAAGAAATACACTTCTCCAATTCAGGATAAAGAGGGAAAGTTTGTACACAGGTGTTTTGAAATTTTTTTTTGGGAAAATTTGAATCTTAAATGAAAAGTGAAGTAATTCATAGGTATTTTACAGGATGTGAATTTGAACTCGTGATGTTAGTATTTTAATAGAATTTCACCATTTTTTTGTTAGAAAGAAGTGGCAAGTATTTCCATTTTTTTATAGTTTACGAGAGTTCATAGCCCAAGGGAGAGGGGGTAAAGTTTCCAGAGTTCAGTTGAGCTAAGAATCTACGACAACTCCTTTCAATTTCTATCCGCGTAATTTTCTTCCCGCCATGTCCGTGAAGGAGCGCAGTTTTATTTAAAATTTATTCTATCCAATAAAATCACTGCATAGTTCATACGCCGCCAGCTATTTATGTAAGCAAAATTCCCACAGATAAAACCCAATATGGATAAAAAGAGACGCAATGTATCAACAGGAACAATAAATGAGTAGCAGCAAATGAAAAAATTGAAGGCGAATTTGAAGAGTGAAAAGCATGCTTACCAGATAGGGAAGTGAGGGAACACGAAATAAATGGAGCAGAAGAGGGGATTGTCAAAAGGAAGCTCCGAAGATAGCTAGAACTCGAACTTCTTAATCTCCTCCGCCTCGTAAGGTCCACAGACGCCTAAACCAAAATGGGAGGGAGATAAGAGTTTCAAGTTTTCAATTGAACGGTGCCTTTGTCACTGTTTCCTCCGTGTCTCGGGTCATGAGGATCGCCCAATTGTCCCATTATCTCAACCATATTCCTATCTTCACCCGGGGGAGAAAAAACATTTCCTTGCGCTTATTCTTGTCCACTCTTCCATCTAAAAATGAAACAGGCTCAAAAATCAAATTCAAGGTGTCTCAACTGTAAGACATAAATTGATTATTTTTTATTTAGTTTGATTTCACATTAGCCCTTATTGATTGCGTTTTCCCACCACAATTTATTTGATGACCGATATGAAACAAAAATTTCAAAAAAGGACGAACGAGTTATCTTTGAACAGTACAATCGTTTTAAGCTTAACAAATGATAAATCTATTTTCACCTGTATCTCCTGATACTCTCTCCATATTAAATTATAAAATATTTTTAAAAAAAAAATTCATCTTAAAATATAAAATATTTTAAATAAATTAATATTTTAATAAATGTATTAATTTTAATATTATTTTTTTATACTTAATTTCAATTATTTTTTTAATATATTAAGCGATGGGCATGTTGAGAAGTTCATATTTTAATTTTAAAAAAATAAAATTATTAAATATATTTAATTAAAATTTATTAATATATAAAATTTTATTTAAAAATATTTTATAATTTAAAATAAGGGGTATTATGTCACAGCCTGCAGGGCATTGAAAGGGGTGAACATGACAGGATGGCGGCCAAAGGGGACCTCTTTTTTTTTTTTTTTTTGTGAATGAGTTATTATATTAACTAGAACTGTGAGCACTGATCAGTGATCATTCTTTTGGGAAATCTGGCGCGGGAAGCTTCGAATGGATTGGAATGTCTCGTTTGAATTTCATGTACTAACGCTACACACGCCTCTTTTAAGATGAGATATAAAAAAAGTTTCCAGAAACGGGGTAATTGAAACTTGAGAGGCTTCCTCATCCTGATAAATACTTACATTAGAGCCCAAATACATCCAACCTGAATAGATTCAAATCCAAATAGACTTGATTTTTTAAAAAATTTAAATAGTTAAATTTGACTTGAATTTTTTTTCACTTTAAATAACTCAAATAGTCAAAATTTATTTTTAAAATTAATTATTTTATTTTATAAGAAATATAAAATATATTTTTTGATTCTTAAATGATACATATGATTCAAATATATGATATTTTAATATAAAAATATTTAAAATATATAGAATTAATTAATATTTATTATATTTTATATATTTTTAAAAAATAAAAAATATTATTTAGGTATTTAGGCTGAGCCCTTGCCAAATCAGGCTTGGCACAAGCATTAAAAGAAATTATATTTTTTAAGCTTGATTCTAATTTATTTTTTTTTTTTTTTGGTTTTGGGTTAATCTGTTGAGATTGGTCTGAATTATTGGATCTAATTTATATACATATTTTAAGTTACTTTTTTCGTTTAAAAATATAAGGTATTTTTAATAGAATTTCACCCCAATAAAATTGTTACCTACTTTCAAACTAAACTTATCTTTTTATATTTACCTCTATTAAATACTCTATAATAAATATAAAGTTATTATCAACAGAGATACTTTTACAAAAAAGATAATGATTACACCTGAAAAGATAAAAAATGTTTTATATTTTTTAATATTCAATTTCTTAAAAAAAATTTTAATGGAGGGAGTACCAAAAAACTAATACTTCACTTGTGCAGACGTCACTTCTTAGGAAATCTTTTTTTTTTAAAAAAAAAAAAAGACTAAGGAAATGTACTCCCTATCATGGAGCAACAAACATATTATCAACTCTGCTGCAAGTGATAAAATATATATATATATATATATATATATATTGCTTTAGTGATCTAATTGATCTAAATTATTTTAATTCTTAATTTTTCAGAAATAAGAAATATCATCACGAGTGTAATTGTGAGGTTTTTTGCTCACTTTTCTGAAGATTTGAGTTCAAAATTCCATAAAATAAAATAATATCCGCACACATGCTAGAATCTGTATTCCATTTGGGATAAGATTTTACACGTAATTCAGTACTTAAATAAATCAAATCCCAATCTACCCAGATTTTTCAAGGAAAGAATAAAATAAAAATATTTGTTCACGTATGTATCCTTTTATTATAAGCAATCTAATCTAATAAAATATTTTTCTTCTAGTGAGCGGTGCAACCGCAAGAGGGCCTTCATCATTTTTAGAAATTGCGCAACCGGGCAGCCAGTCAATATGTTTGGGCCTTCGCTGAATAAACTGAATGCCTGTGTTGTAATGGGCCTGAATCTGTCAAATGCGTAATAGACCCAATAGGATACAAGGACGAATCGCTCAAAATATAATGGGCTATTTTATTTTTTTCTTGGTTTTGAAGAAAAACAAGAAGGTGCCCATGTTTTCTATAGAGTTTGGAGGAAGACGTGATATTCATGATTCACAAATATTGTTGTTTCCTTTGGATTATACGCATATTGATGACGATTTTAAGGTGTAGCTTTAATGTTCGTCAAGGTTAAAGTATATTTCTATCTCGTAAGTATCATCGAAAGAACTATGAGCGTTTTGAAAAGGATTATAAAGCAACATAAAGTATAATATTTTTAAAATCGGTGCCATGTTTTTCTTTTAACCAGTTAAAAGTTTATAGGTTGGAAGTCTTGTTGCACCCAATGTTAAACTACTGAGGAAAGGGGACACACTACACCATGTTAAAATATCATGTGCTACATTACTTGATTCTTTTTTGGGAGTACTTTTTATGCAAACGTGAACTTTTAACTCTGCTTTTAATATGAAGCCTAGTGAATGTAGAATGAAATCTTAGAAAGTCATTCTCTCACTCTAAAAAACGGTTGAAAGTATTTATTTCACAAAATTTTTTTTAAAAAATACTTGATCTTGAACTTAATTTAATGACTAATTCAGTTCTCAGAGCACTGTTTTGCGTTAAAAATACACTTTTTGTAACGCATGTTTAAAAGAGGGTCAGTTGAATAATAGCCATGGGCACAAATTGTAGCGTCTTGTGTTATTAAATGAATTTAATTTAAAGTTTGTTGGCTTAAGAGATTAGTGTAAGCTCTGCAGCGCATCAAAAGGAAACTCACACTCATACAGACAGGCAACTTGCCATGTGAGCATTTATGCGAATCAAAGGAAAAGAAGCTCTTGTCAACATCGAAGTGGCATGTCGACAATCATAAAATGCCGAACAGAACCTAAGCAGTGCGAAGGCAATAATCCATTCAAAGATCGCGAATGTTAAAAGTTAAATAAAAGAGTCTGTAAATGCGCTTTTGTTTTGGCTATAATCTACTACAACATGAGAAGTAAAGCCAGAAATAAAAGTCAAGTTTAAAAAGTCGAGCCTGAAAATCCTGTTTGAATAAAAATTAAGGTGTTACAAATTATTTTTTTTAAAGTAACTAGATTTAAAGATCTGACCTTGATAAGTTCTGTGTAAAAAAACTCGGGCCCGAATTGCTCTACAAGCTTGGATAAGTCAGGTTATCTTATATACACATATACACACACACACATACATACATATATTTAATTAACAATGATACAATTTGGTTAATATTTATTATAGGTGATAAAGAAGAAGTTACGGAAATAATTGACATTAAATCTTCACTTTCATTTTTAATAAATGGACCTACATTTGAGGAATCTAATATTTTATTTTTAAATGATGATGAGGAGGATTTAAATTTACATTAATAAAGATTTAATTTTTATCTTAAATTTTAAATTTTTATTGAATTTTATGTTAAAATTCATGTGAAATTTTAATTTATTTTATGTTAAATTTTAAAATATTTTATTTAAATTAACATGTTAAATTTTTTTTAAAAAAATGGTTTAAGGGCCCAACTCAGCCTTGTAGATAAAGGCTGAATTTTAAAATTAAATTAAATTAAATTTTACGTAACAGAATTTTAAAACCTTAGCCCATGAGAGTGGGACTCATAAGGGCCAGCTTAGCCCAGATTCCTACCTCTGATGACAAGTAGCAGTAAAAAAAAAAAAAATTACGTCAGGTGGCACCTGATACATACAGAAGCGCTAGGGGTTGGAATGCACTGTTGATTGGGTGTGAATGTCGTACATGGTGTGGCCTGACAAAACTCATATTTTATATGGCACGTTAATTACGTGGGACTTGAAATAATTGAGGGGCGAGAGCCAGGGATTGCGTAGTAGTAGTAGGAGTGCAGTACGCAAGAGAGGATGAGGCGTGACCATGGAAAATTCTTCAATCAAAACGCCTTCGCCATGTGTGTGTGAACACGTGGCATTCAAAATCCATCAAACTCATTTGGTGGTCGCCCACGCCACAAGGTCTTCCTCTGCATAGCCTCCTCTACATTTTTTTTTGCCATATTTTAAAAATTAATTGGATTGGACAGTGTACTAGTTGGAATTATATATTTATTTTAAAAATATAAAATATTTTTAATTAAATTACATTTCTAACCAAGTTAGATGATTATTTTTAAATTAATATTATCTTTTCATCTTTATTTAAAGTTAAATGATTCATATCTCATTTAAAAATAAATGATTGAATGATTTATATTTTAATTTGAAAAAAATTTATTCACTCACATATTAAAAATATCTTATATTTTTAAATATATAATTTAAAAAAATGTATTATAATTTTTTTGTTTGTATGGAGAAGTATATTTTAAAAATGGGTTGTCTCTATTCAATCAGGGCTGATTCTCTTCTCCGTTTTCTCTCCAATCTCCCTTTTCCCGAGCTTGGTCCGTGCACGTCCTCTCATTTTCTATATATGATTCCAGTAATTCAGATTTTAGTATCTTATTTGTCATATTTTTAGAATATCTTTAATGAATGATGGTAATAGTGCGACAGACACGGTTAGTTGTTGGGGTGACATTGCTTCGTGGGATGGATTATGACTTTTTTGGCCCTTCTCAGATTGTTTGTATTGATATTCTTTGTATTCTCCCCAGCTATTCTCTATTTTTAATTTACTTCTCTTTTTAATCGTTTGAATTGAATTTGAATGATTTAGCTTTTCTTTTTATTTGAAATTTAAACAGTAAATATTAGTTAAGTTTTTTTTTAAAAAAAAATAGATAAGATAAAACAATTAAATTTAAATCATCTTAATTCATTCAAAGCAGATTAAAGTTTAAAAAAAAATTAAAAAAATCAATTTATTATTTTCGTCTTTCGTTTTTAAAATTCCAAAAAAGGGGAAAAAAATGCTAGCGCAACAATCGTGATACCAGATCCGAACATTTAAAAATAGCAATGCTAATGGAGATCCAGGCAAATGGTTGCTTTATATCTTGCCAAAGTCGAGATGGGTTAGACTACATATTGATGGCTCTGTTAATCTCAACGGAGTTGCGGCTTGTGGTGGACTTATTTGAGATGATCAAGACAACTGAATTAGGGATTTTTCTAAAAGTATTGACTATCTACCTAGCACGATTGCAGAGCTAATAGGAATTTTGAAAAGTATCAAACTTTGTTGAAATGCCCAAATCCCTAAAGTCAACGTTTATTCTCATTCTATGGAGGCCTTATCTCTCATTGACCAGAGCAATACTTATAATCACCCATATTCAGTCATTATCAAAAACATAAGAGATATTACCATGTGCAATTGGGAGATAACTTTTGAACATGTTTTCAGAGAAACTAATAGATGCGCTAATCTTATGCACACAAGGCGTCATTGAAGAATTTTGATATTTGTCTTTTTGATATTTTACTAATTAATTGTATAAGTTTTATGATTTCTGACCTTACCTAATTTCGATATTTGTATGGTTTTACCATGATCTTGTATTAAAAAAAAATGATGAAATTTCATCAACGGGAAATTTATGTTTACTGAAAATGATTGTGTGCTTCTTGTTAGTACAGTAATTATTAGCCTCAACCATTAGAAAAAAGTCCTCCTCCCAAAAAAAAAAAAAAAAAAGAAAAGCTCGAAATCGAAAAATTAACACTAACAATTGTGACGAATTAATGCCTCCGATTGCAGTGTCATTTTCATTCTGTAACTGTAGATATTAAAATTGAGAAGGATGGAATACTGAAAAGGTAAACCATTTTTGAACAACACGTAATCCGATTCATTCTTAAACACCACCTATTCCGAATGGCCAATCAAAGTGGGAAATAAATAAAAAAATGGCAGAAGCAACAAATTTGTTGACCCACAGGCAGGCGAGATTGATCGTGACAGCATCACCATTTATTATGAGAATATGAGAACGAAACAATTGCCACCGGCTTCCTCCGCCTCATCGCACCGTGGAATAGTTATTACTTTACTACTCTTTCTATATAAGTATTACTATTTTCCGGCATATTTATTAAAAAAAAAACTTGATAGTTAAAATAGGTTTGAACTTTGAAGCTAGTATGAACGTATAATATTACAATTTTATACCAGAAAGATCAAAAACTAATCTGAATCAGCATTAATGTTGCTTCATTTGTCCAGCTCGGAAGTCGGAACTGCTTAAGCTACATCAATCCCTTTATTTGATCCTTTAATTTAAAGACCAATGCATTTCCGTATATTTTACACGTGTTGAAGACTTACTCCATTTAATACTTGATAGTTATGAAAGTTCTCATTTTCTATCATCCTAAAACAATACCTCCCTCTTCATTTAGCAGTCTAGGATACTAGAAAAATAAACGAATGTGCCGTCAATTGAAAAAGAATCGATCCGGTCAACAAAATTGAAGGAACTGGACACACACACACACACACACACACACACTCTCTCTCTCTCTCTCTCTCTCTCTCTCTCTCTCTCTCTTTTCCAAATGCACTCTGGATGCATCTAAACAGGCAAGGAGCAGGATACTAAGGCCGTTCATGATCCACAAGAGACACTGCAGGCCGAAGACTCCATTAACATTATAAAAGCTCTCTTGATGATAAGGCTAAGTATGCAGAGGAAAAAAGCTCACATCAGTCCTGCCCCTTTTGCCCCCTTTCCAGGGAAAATTGGAATGGAACGAAAGCCAATGGAACTTTAATTAATGCTCTATACAAAGTCTCTACCACACTAGATAATGACACAGCACATTCTCCAGTAAAATAATTATTAAACCACATACTGCCAATGGGCATACGTCCAAATCCACCTTGTGACTGCAATAATCAACACTTGGCGGAAACTCGGCCTGAAAAAGTTGAAGGAACTAACATCATCAGAGTTTCCTGATTTATGCCTACAAGCTACGGCTATGTACCAAATCATCCACTATTGGCATTCATAAAATGACCAAAATTGCAGATGCCCAACATACAAATGGAGCAGACCTGATCACCAAATACGCCATACTGTTTTGCAAAAAGACTTAAAACACAACCGGGTTTTATAAAAAGCTTCCACATATCCGCAATCCACCATATCAAGTGGTCCAGAGCAAGCAGGCTTAGTGTATGAATGGAGGAGGCTCTCCGGGCATTTTCATTTACTATCAACACAGTCCTTTCCACCTTTTGGGACATATCATATCAAGTCTGATCTCACCCCAGATTGTACAAGGATTACAGCCAGACAATGTCACGAGCTCCTCCCAATATCTTTACCTGAAATCTCTCCACTACCGAAGGGCCTTGCTGTGGCAGAAACGTCCAGACCACTACCAATGGAAGTGATTAGTGCTGATAAGCCTCCACTAGGGGTGCCACCACCCGCAGCCATCCCCAATCCCAGAAAGTCCAGGGTCGTGTGCTTGGGACCGAACACAGAGGGCGTCCCCATCATTAATTCCTTCAATCCAGAGCCACCATCACATGGGAGTCCAAGCCCGAGCCCTGCATGAACTGAAGCATTCTCCGGTTCTACTTGCCTCTGACCCCATGGCATGTCATCTAGCAAGCTTAATGATGAAGATGATGAGGAAGATGAGACTATGCCGAACCCACGAAGCAGCGATGCATTTGTTGCTGCTGCACCCATCTGAGCAGCTTTCTGCAGTAGCGCAGTGGCGGACATAGCTGGCTGTGGTGGTGGGGCATACTGACGACGTTCTTGCCCTCCTGTTCCAAAGATTGACGACCCATTGCTAGGGGACAGGCAGAGAGAGATGGGCTCCGAAGATGAAGGCCCTGAGAGCTCTGCAGGACGATCCGGACGAGCCATGGCCCTAATAAACGCAGGAGCTTGAGGTTGAGGAGGTTGCAGGCTTCCGGATGCAGTTGAGGAAGCAAACAAGCTTGCAAATACAGTACTGCTAGTACCACCATTACTGGTTGAGCTAGTACTGCTGCTGCAGCTCCCATTTAGAGCAGCAGAGGCCTGTGGTTCCTCAATGATTTGTGAAGGATTTTCGGGCAACTCTGAAAAACCAGAACCAAATTAAAGTTACGACTAATATGAATAAAATAGAGAGAAGAGAGGAGCAAAAGTGGCCACTTAGATCGTATGAGTTTGCAAAAGTTTAGGCCTTTTATTTTAAATATTGAAAGTTCTTAACAAAAGAACAAATAATGTTTACTTTACTAAACCCACTCCCCCTCCCCCCCAAAACAAGGCTTTTTCTCTTTTTAACTTTTGAATCTTTTGAAGTTTCTTTGTCAACAATTGCATAGTTTAGATCACACAGTTCCGAACAGCATATTTTAGCAGTTCGTTTTTATTAATTAGCTTTCCGAATCTCAGATCACTTATTCCACTGTTATGATAGATATCCAGATGAAAACAAAAGACGATAACAGACAAAAACTACTAGGCTCCAAGGTTTTCGAGAGAAACAAACAACTCTGTTGTCTGGTTTAACTAAATCACATCAGACGAAAGCGGGACCAAAAGGATAGCATGTTATCCAAAATCTGCTGATATCTACCTGGATTTTTCGTCTGCAAGGCAGATGGCATGACGCTATTTGACTTCGGAGCTGGAGGCGGGGCTGTAGGCGGTGGCGGTGGCGCCGGCGCCGGAACTGTTGGGGAGGAATCGCCGCTTATAATTTTTGGGTCCGACTCTGAATTAGGCTTCTCAGGAGCTTGAGTCTGGGTTTGAGTCTGAGGCTGGGTCTGATTTCTTGCACTCTCCTCTGCCAACGCATCACAGAATGCCCTGTGCGTGATGAAACTATCCCTCCTTCCAAAAATCAAAACCAACCAGAGAAAAAGATTTACAAACCTCAAATCTAGAGAAAAAAATTACAGCAGAAAACAGAGGAACAAAGGAGAGCAAGGATAGCCAGAAAAACCTCGAAAACAAAGTCCCACAATCGCATTTGTACTCTCTGGTACCACAAATCTTCGAGTGAGCCTTCCAATCTGACTGAACTGCATATTTCTTTGAACATTTGTCACATTTCCACTTCTTCTCACCGTGTTTTCTACAGAAATGCTTCTTTATTCCGGTGAGATCACCCAGAGCTCTGGAGGGATCATGATGGACGCAGGTTGGCTCGGGACACACATAGACTCTTTTCCTCACTTCCTTGCTGGACCTCTGCCTCAGCTTCCATGGCAGATTATGACCCCGTCGATGGAGCTGGAGATTCTGATCCCTCTGAAATCCCTTGTTGCAGATTTCACACACGAATCGGTTCGTCGCTAACAGGGTTTTTGGAGACAGTGCAATCACCTCCGCGTCTGGATCTGAATCATCCCCAAACATCGAAGATTCAGTTAGGAAAAAAAAGAAGAAGAAGTCCCAGACAAATAGTTAAATCAACCTCATGGTTTATCTGTTCCTACCTGGCATTCCGGGAAGATTTCTCTTCTTCTTAACAGTGGACTTTGGTGGAGCAGTCTGATTGCCAGAGGAAGAGACGCTAGCTTCCCCTGAAGCTGTTGAAGAATTGTCTAAATCAACTGGCATGGGGACCGAAAATTTCTCTGCGGTTGCTAGGAAATCAATCTAGCCAACAAAGAGGGAAAACTTAGGGATTTAGCCTCAGTGTTGCAAAGCAACCTTTTGAGAATGAAGTTCTAATTTTTCCACTTTCTTTTTCCCTTTTCCTCTTAGGGTTTCTACACTGTCTCAGCTTCTCTCTCGCTCTCCCTCTCTACATCTACCAGTCAATCTGAAATTATTTTCCCTCACCTTTATCTCATTAACCCACCACCTAACAGCTCTTATGGGTGTCTGACCAAAATTCACATTAACCAAAGAACTCAAATGATTAAACCCAATAGGCCAATAGCTTAAAATAAAGCTTTCTCGGCTCAGAAAACAAAACGAGAGTCAGACACACATCATACCCGCCAGAAAACTCTCGCCGGCCAATGACCTGTGATCTAACTGTCAAATTGAAGAACAGATCATCCACAACGCTTGAACCCAAAAAGAAAAAAGCAAATACAGAGATCCCGGCGGAAATTGCCGGGGCTTTCTGGCTTTTTGCGACACCGAGACAGTGCGTGCCTGAGTGCCTCAAGCAGCAGGGATGAGCTCAATCTCTTTCTTGTTTTCTCTTTCCAAGTTCTAAACTTTTCGGACGGCAGAAGAAGATATGATAAATGGGAAAGTCACGAAGCCAAAAAACAAAAAACAAAACAAAAAAACAAAACAAAACAAAACAACAATTATAGATGATTAACTATTCGGGAGTTTAATTAGCCGAAAAGAGCGTGGTTATGGACCTATGGTTGAAGTAAAAGGGGTGATCTACGAGTGCGTATTTTTGGGGCCCGACTTTTGGAAAATGGAGTGGCGAGGTTAGCTGTAACTTTTCGTGTCCAAGTTCGCATCCTCCACATGTCGAGGCCAGTGGAATGGTTTCTTCCTTCCTCCTTAGGTACACCACATAGCAGAGTGTCGGACGACTATTTACTTCGATGCTTGTCGTTTAGCGTTTCGCATTCCTGTGGAAACCGACAGGGCCATTCCGAGGGCATGAATAAAAAATTATGAGTAAATCAGCTTCGATTTTTATTAGAGGAACACAAAGTCAAAGAACTTTAATCAAAATAATACAAACTTTTCAGTCAGGATTTGCCCTCGTGCCCCTTGCTTCTTGTGCTCTTTCTTTTTCTTGCGCCCGTTTCTTTTCTTTAAAATGAATCAAATCAATGTAAATGCAAGCATCCTACGACTAGAAACGGTAGTTGAGTTATCGACTGCCCAGTCTTGGTGCCCTTGCTTTGCCCAGTCTCGTGGAAAACGGGTTAATCGTTTTTTTTTTTAACAAGAAAAACGCTATGGAGCAAAGCTCCTTGGGGGCCTGCGAATTTCTGATTACAGTTGAACTTGTTTTACTTATTTCCCGATTCAAATACCTGCATTCTCATTGTAAAATTTTTTATACTTCTATCGTGTTTATTAAAGCAGTGACCAAATATATGTTTGAAATATTAAAATGAAAAAACATATATTTTGATCTCTATGCTTTGATCATATTTTGTTATATGTTCTTATATTTTTTTTTGATATTTTGAATTCCTATATTTTTATTTTTTTGGTGTTTTACATTCATTCAAGATCCCTACACTTTATTTATTTTGTTCATTTAAAACTTAAAATATTAAAAAATAAAAATATAAAGATTTAAAATATTATAAAATATATATATTTATAATAAAATATGAACAAAGTGTAAGATAAAAAATTATGTTTTTTCAGTACTATTGCCCTTCCAATTTTACATTTTCTAAGCTAGTCTGTTTCCATCAAAGGATGCCTGGATGATTGGTTTGGTGCGGCCGACTCCGATTAAATTCAAATAATGGAGTTATCTTATATCTTTTCAAACTTTTTCTCTTTTTTGAGAAAAAGGTAACTTTCTTTTTTTTTTTTTGGAAAATGTAATAAATAACTCGGTTTGTATTTGACAAACATAAGTTTGTTGACTCTAGCCAAGTTTTCGCTTACAACATTCCTCTCATATTTTTTTTAACCCTTACTAAGTAGTTACTTATTTTCTCTTATTCTATTTATAAATTATTTTTAATATAATTTATTTAAATTTAAAAAAATTAAAATATTATTAACTTTATTTTAAAATTTAATAAGTTTTCACCTCTACTCTTTAATAAAGATGAAAGAAATTGTAATAATTTTTCTAGTGTTTAATGAGGGCGAAAAGGTAAAGATGAATATGAAAAATAGCAAAAAATTCTATAAATATGTAATATCTTGAGCTTTAAATTTGGAAGTTAATTGCTAATTAAAGGGTAATTAATAAATTTGATGATTAATTAATTTAATCATATTTTTGGGTTATTAATTGATATTTTGGATCATAAATAGCGTCAAGATTATACTAGTGTGGAAATTAGATTGGGTCAGATCAGGGAAGCAAAAGTGAGAATTTGCTCATGCGTCATATGTTGTAGCGCATGGCATGCTGGATAACATAAAAATGTGAAAATCATTAAAAAACTAGAATTTAACATTTGGAAAAGTGGGAGCCCGAAGGGGAATGTGGGGAGTTGAGCTAAGGCTTCAAATTGGGCCATATTGAAAGTTGAACTAGGTCTTCAATCGTTTGAGTAATATTACTAACTCCCTCTTCTCCTTTTCTAATTCATTTGTTTTAAGGTTAGAGGATTTGGAAATTTTAGATTTTAAGTTGACCTAAAACCTAAGAATTTGGATGTGATGTTTTAAGCTTAATTTAAGCCTTTTTGAGCTGAATAAATGTTAATTTTAAGCTTGAGTGTTAGGACATTGGGTTTGGGTGAATCCTAAGTAAATTTGGGATTGTTGGAGTTGTTTTGAGCTGTGTTACAACATAGAACAACTCTTAAAATGCTATATAGAGTTATTATAGGTTACTTTAAGCTACTACTAATTTAACGACAAAAGTTACGGGTTTTGAATAACTAAATTTAGTTAATTTGATTGATAGGTGCCTATATTAGGTATGAGAAACTAACATATGGTGCTTGAAATTGTATATTTACATGATTTGGTGCTTCTGTTAGTCATTGGGACTATTAGAGTAAATGTTATACTATGGGTAATCCTTTTGATAAAAAGGGGTTGAGATAATTGAATAATTCATTCTATCAATTAACTAGTTTAACTATGGATAAGTAAATCTTATAGCATAGGGGTGTGTGAGAGAGAGAAAGAGATAGAGATAGAGAGAGATTTTAATAAGGGCATTCAGGTGTCTAAAACTCTCACACGGTATTGGATTGAAATGAAACTTGTATCATTAATTAGCACACCAAATAAGCATTACGTGGACGCTTGAATCACTCAGTTAAACATTAGATGCAAACATGGTGTATATCTAAAGTTCGACTTGAAGAGCTATCATGACAACATTTGTTATCATGACAGGGGCACGTACGTTGTGACATGTTATGCACAAGCCACGATACATGGTGTAGAGGTTAAATTGCCCTCTTTATATCATATGCTACAGTGCATGGTATAACATTCTGATGTTTTAATCCTTGAACTAGTTGCTAATTAGGGGTGAATTAGCAATTAGTGAGTGATTAGAATTTTGGATGATAACTTGATGTTTTGACTTAATGGAGTATTGAATGAATATATATAGGGGAAGAATTGAGTTTCAAAATGAAGTGTGTGTCTAACATCATAAGTTTTCTTATTAGTAATTATCAGTGTTTTCAAGGGTAATTTGGTCAATTTAGATAAATTGTTAATTTAGTGAGGTTTATAGAGACTAATATGGTTTTTTGAATCCTTAGATAGCCTTAGAAGAGGATTAGATTGAGGTTCAAGTGGGCCATGACATGGAAGGGAGTTTAAAATTTTATAGGGTATTCTATGCCATGCGCCGCAGCGAGCGTGTCGACGTGCGGCGGCGTACGTGCAAAATCTGTACTTATCAGGCATGAAAAATAGATAAAAAATAAAACAGAAAAGAAAGGTTGAGGTAACCATATAGTTTATTATATTTATTAATTATTATAACTGTATAGAAGTAATTATAAATGATAAGGTTGTGGTTTTAAAGAGTTTTATGCATAATTTGACATTGTAAATGATTTTGGCATGAAAAATTGATTTGTAAATGGTTATTAATTTTAATTGAAATGTATATAATATGTATATAAGTTTGTGATGTGGAAATGTGATGGAAAGTAGTGAAAATTGTGAAAGAGCATGATCATAAGGGGTGGGAGTTCACTCGAGATATGTGGGGATATATGTGTGTAAAGATATGTGAGTAAAAAATTCATATGGTTAGGCTGACACCATAGAACATTCGGTGCAGCATTATATGAAACTGTTACCATGGCACATTCGGGCAGTCTGGCAACTTCCTAATACCCGTTAGGGTACGGTTAGGAGTCAACGATGCCTCTATCACAAGTGTGTGAAGAGGAAAAAATCATAGTCTATAGGTGGGTTAAATTACCTTTGGCTAGGTATTTCTACCACCGAAAGTATACTCGGGTCAACAAGTGGTTGATCCAAGAGAGCCTATAGTTTCATGTCAGGGAGTATTGAAAGTTCGGTGGTTAAATGATCATACTAGTATGAAACTATGTGTTTTGTTGACAAAAGATACAATTATCTCATGGTATACTTGTTATTACAATAGTTTTGATACTTTTTGATAGTTATTTGTGGTAATAAACATTTGATTAACTATATTGGTTACCGAGATATTTATCTCATTTCATGGTTATATTTTACAAGGAGGGCTCCGAAAGGGGAAAGAGGAAGGAAGGAGCATGTGAAGAGTGAAGAACATTGTAGTATAGCTCTTTCCTTTCTCCTTTTTGGTTTTGTAATGAATATTATCACTAAATATTAACAACTCAGGAACATGACATTATTTGAATATTACTTGTGTGAATCTTGTGATAAGTGTGTATATCTTAGTCCAAGATTAATATTATGGATTAAGTGATGTACATTTCAAGTGTTTAGAGTGTCAAAATAACCAATTGATTTGTCTGTTGAATTTTATCCGCCTTATTGTGTTATTGTCAATTGAGGGTTTGGTGGTCATTTTGAGTATAATTACTCAATTATGTGTTATGATTGAATTGTTAAGTGTGTATGATCCATTTGAGGTAGTCAAGGTGTCTATGGGGCTAATGGCATTTGGTATTATGAGTTGGACACCATGGTGTGCGATTTGTTATGAAAACAAACCATTTTGGGTTCAGGTGTCCATCTTTTAACGGATGATTGTTTGAGTACAAAACTGGTGCTATTAGCTAGAGTGCTTAAAGAGCTACATGTGAATATTGAACTGCTCAAATCGGATGTCGGATGGCGAAATGACACACTTTGAAATTTTAGAGAAAAGCCATAACAGCAAACTGCTGTCATGACAACAGGTGCATGCCACGATGCATGATTATTGTGCCGCAACTCTAGAGGCCTTTAAGGGATTCATTCCTCTGTGCCATCTGTCGCGGTGGGTAAGGCTTGTGTTGCAATAGACGAACCAGATAAGGGCAAAATGACTTATTTTAGTCTGTTTTGAAGAGAATTGATTTTCATGCTTTCGTGTTTACTCTTAACTAATTTTTAACCATGGTTTAAGCTCAAATTATATTTTTTAGAAAAGGAGATTTCTTGAGATCCCAATGTTTTACATTAATTATCTTTAAACCCTTAAGTTGTGATAACTTTTTCAGAGAATTTTATTTAACTCGAGTTATCACAATGATATGTGAGTGTTGTCTTGGTAATGTCAAGGCAGACATTACAGTGTGCACACGGTGAGGATTTTTCTCACCGTGCCACTCACCGCGGCACAAGCTATATGAGCCATAGCACATGGATTAGAAAATGAAGTAATTAGTACATGTCCATCTTGTAGTTTCAGAAGGGAAGAGGAAAGAAATCGAGCAAAGAAGAGAGAAGAGATCAGGGCTCTGACAAGGCATCAATTTATTAGAACTTGGAAGGCATTTCCAATCGATAACTTATTTGGTAAGTTTTGTATAACCTTTACTTTCAATTATACTATACTTTTTTTCAATGTGAGTTATAAAGATATTGAATCGAAAAAATTTAAGGAATTTGTTTCTTACCTTTTAGTAATGAAGAGGTTCTCGAGAGTTAAACTAAGACTTTGTGACTATTTTGGGGTAAACAATAAAGTTTTGGATCCATAAGCTTAATTTAGCCCTAAATAAGTGGAGAAAAGAATGGGAATTTGAGTAAAAGTGAGATCGGATTGATAAAAGTGGTGAATAGTGGTGAATGAGAGGTAATGAACGTGACTTGGCTAAGTGAAAGTCAATGGATGGCTAAAAAATAGTTTAGAATATAAATTAAGTACTTTTGGTCAATTGAGTTAATTGATTAATTATGCCAATTGTATGTAGATTGGCATATTGTGCATGTAAGTTGAGAAAGGAAGCGTGCTTGTAAGTATTAGTGGCTATGAAATCTATGGGTAACCTTTCTAGTGACAGAAAGGTTGAGATAATCAAATAACTTATTTCATTTGACTGTCTATTGTAATTGTTTGAAAGTATGATATTTAGCGCATAAAAATGTTTTAAAATATGCATCTTTGATGCATGAAATGGATTTTTAAAGACATGAGTAATGGAAATGCATGGTTATATAATTTTATGTGTGCAAAACATATGCAAGCATGATATTTGTATGAAAGCATAATCATGGGGGGTGGGAGTTCAACCATAAAGAGAAGTAGTAAGAAATCCATATGACATCATTCTTATTAGTGATCGACAAGGTCTGGTATTAGAGAATTTCATCTATTTAGTGTCTTTTAAGGTTTAAATTTAGAGATTATTTCTTTAGTGTCTATATGAGGTGTGGTGTTGGAGATTTGAGCTCCTTAGCATCTATGTAATGTGGTATTAGAACAACAACACACTAATTAGTATGTGATAGGGGAAAACTGTAGTTTGAAAGTGAAAAAAAACACCTTTGGTTAGGTAATTCTATCACTGAAGGTGAGTTTAGGGTTAATGAGGGTTCATTGGCCTGATATGAGCCTATAATTTTAGTCGAGATTATTCAAAAGTTTGGATGGTAGCGGTCATGCTATTGGTGGTGATGTGAGGTGAAAAATGGATTTATGATAAAAATATATTCCATATTTTATGTTTGAATGTATATTATGCAATACTTTCTTATAGTTACCTATAATTGTTAGTAGTAGTGAGTTATTCTGTTACTGATATTATTATCTCATCTCATGATTACATTTGTACAGGTCAAAGTAGTGAGCCGGGCAAAGGAAAAGGCATAGGATCGACATAGTTGTACTATTGCCATAAGACTCCCGAGCTTGTGTAATGAACCTGTCTTTTGTGTTGTAAAATGAAAAGTTACCATAGGACTCATATACATATTATGAATGTGGAATGTGGTGATTATGTGACTTTAGCCTTATAGTTGCGAATATGCCTTGATTATGGTGAAAAGATGTAATAATGGGCTAAGAGTTAGATTGCAAATATGTATGTATGGGGGGCATACATGGCAGAATAGTACATGCTAGCCCAATCATTGATACAAGTGAACTAAGGCTAGGGTTGTAATGTATTTACATTGTATTTTGTGATAGTCATGTGTTGTGATGATTTTATAGTTAAGATATGAAAGATTGGCCAATATATGTTTATATGAAAATTTGTAAAAGATGGCCCTTATTGTGAAATGGGTGATTGAATGGTCAAATCTTAATATTTGTATATATATGATGTGATATGTGGTCAATCAGGTGTGTTGGGTCCTTTTAAACTTGATTCTAAGCCTTAAATGGCTTAATGAGATAAAGTGTGTGATTTGAACACTTTGGTACGTGAAAATTTTGATAAAAAAGACTTTTTACATCCTAGCGTCTAAATATTGATAGGACTGTTGGATTATATCTAAACTTATTTCATTAGCTAGTTTACAAATTAAGTTTCATGTGAGTGCTTGCATCACTCTAATCGGTCATCATGTATGGAAATGGCGCATATTAAAATTTCATTTCTACGAACTAATATTCAATAGCAAAATTTTGTCATGTGCATTGCGGCATATGGCACATAATAGAAGCCGATAGCTCTATGCCACATGCCACGGCATATGTGATGCACGCCACAATGCATTGCCTATAAAACCTCCAATTTTTAAACATATAATTAGCACATATTTAATCTTAAGGTAGAGCTACCATGATATTTATAACTAATTTAATAATAAAAATGTTATGGAAAAAATGATTAACCTTGGTTATATAAAAACTCAAAAAGGTTAAATAAGAAAACCCTATAGAAATAGAATTTCATAAATTATTAAATCTCAAAATTAAGTTTAAAAGGTCATTTAACCATTATAAATTAGAGTAAAAGGTGTTTGAGAAACATGAAAAATAATTAGAGTTGAAAACAAGTCAAAATGAAGTAAAAAGGGTCATTTTTACTTAACAAAGGTGCTTGGCTGTAGCCAGAGAACACTAAGCCATAGCCAACACTTATAGTGAGGTTTTGGATATGGCTAATTCTCTATTGGCTGTGGCCAAATGATCTCGGGAAGTCTTTGGTTGTAGCCAAAAATCTATTGGTTGTGGCCAAAGATGTCATAACAACTATTCAATTACAAACTTTTAATGTACACACCTTTTGACTCGGATCTCGAATTGAGGTGATTCAATCGCCCACACATCAACAATTTTATAATCTAACTAATAATTTTAGTTTCATGTTAATCCAACATTAGATAAAGAATTTAGACACTCAGGATTATAATTTCACATTTTTACTTCTAAAACCACCAACCAAGTTTTCAAATCTCAAACGATATGCCATTAGCTAATATAAGGGCTTGAACCGCACTTAATAAGTCCTAATATACTTGTCTAAATAGCCACAAGTATCAAATAAGTTCTTATACAAGAATTGACCTCCTAACTACCATAAATCACATAACGAGAGAGTGAAAATACAATTATTTGCATTTAAGCTAAATAATCACCCAAAACATGTAAAAAATCACTTAACTAGTAAAAATATACTTGTTCAAACTATCTTAGTACACTACCTTAGCTAGATTAAGGTTTGGACTCTACTATGGTCAAGATAATCTAATAATGACAAGATTTCATTGTTTAAGGTTACAAATACAAGTAGATTTCAAATAAACAGAAGTCAATATGAAAGATCCATAGTTGACAAATATTGTATTCAAATTATACATAAAGGATAAAACTAGAGACATTATAATTGATTACCAATCTCTAACTTCATAGGCCTTCCCTTTGCTCTTAGCTTAATCCTTGCCTGTAAACATTAAATTATTATAGTGAGATAAATATCTTAGTAATCAAGTAATTTAAAGTGTGGCAATCATAACAATTAAGACATAAGGCAAACCAATATTATTTATAATGCATCTTTATAAGGTAGTTTACATGATCAAATGCAATCGTCTTATACCACTCTTTTTATCATTTGACCGAATTCATAGGCTATTATCTCTATAGGTCTAGTCGATGTGATTGGACTAACCCCACTCTTCAATCGTGAATGGTCACTCAGCTAAAAGCTCCTATACTCACTCTCAAACCATAAATTCTCCCTACTCGAATTCCAGGGTGTCATAAGTACTCGACCCACACCATCCAATTTAGGACCAGTAGTACTGAGCATCATGCCTGACCCATACTACACCCATAGGTTATTGGCAATACTAAGTACATATAGTAATAAAGTATGCTAATTACTATGTGTAAACTCAGTGGAGGTTACACCACATGAATTTTCTATCATAATCCATCTATAATGCTAGGTTGAACTCCCACCCATTATGATCATACAAATTTAATCAACAAATGTGAATATAAGCTCATACATATTATAATAATTCATCATCCTTATAATTACTAGAACTTGAATTCTTATCACAGTTTACACCACATTATAGTTTATAATAACTCGTTTTATAATTAACTCTTGACCAATTTATGCCAACAACTCATATTTCAAATACCAAATTAAATCTATATAAATGTAATCATTAAGCATTTCATCACAAATATAAATGCTTAGCACATCTCTTCCAACATTATTAATTACGACCACTCATCATGTTAACACATTCACCTCATAGGTAATTTAAACTTAACATCAATATAAATATAATTATCAAATACTTCATCATAATGAGTTATGTTTTATATTTGGGTAATAGTTCAAAATCAACATATTCATCCATAAGCTCATTTTGCTCATTTCAAACTATTCATAATAATACTTAAAGTGTAAATGCAAACATAATGATATGCTGTACTTAAATTTTCGGTTACCTCAACTCTTAGTTAACCATCCAAGAGTACCTGTAAATATTAAACGGAGCCTCCAGGAAGCTCATTAGCACCAACAATGATCAATTTATAATCAAAGACATCAATAGTCATTAATGACTAATTATCTTTAATTAACTCTAATCAAATTTGTAACATCCCAATTTAAATTTTAATAGTTAATTTGGGTTAATAGAAATTTTGGAGACTATTTAGAGGTAAATAAATTAGTAGGAGATGATTATTAGATCTAACTTAGGATATAATTCTAAGTTAAGATTTTAAACATTATTATTATTATTATTATTATTATTAGGAAAAAAGGAAGAGAAATATAATAGAAAGAGAAATTGAGAAATGAAATGTAAATGTGTGCATGTGTGTGTGTGTAGGAATTAAATAAAAAAAATAAAAAAATGGGGAGGTGGAATGTTTTGCTCATATAGTGTAATGTACACACACACACACATATATATATATTAATAAATTTAAAAAAAAAAGAAGGAGTGGGCGTTTCCGCGTGCTATGATTACATACATACATATGTTAGAAAAAAGAAAAGAAAGCAAAAATGGGGTGGGACCCATATTTTATTTATCTAAACCAACCCTCAATTTTTCCTTCTCATTTTTCCAAACACTCTCTCCTTTCCCTTCATGCAGTGCGAACAACGAATAGAGGGAGCGTCTGTAAGCGCAAGTTCACCGGTACTGGGGAGCTACATTTTTAAGGTGAGACTTCCTAATAGGATATTTAAGTTGAGATTTCAAGTTTAATACTAAATAAGTGTTCTAAAATTTTTTCTTAGCCATCCTTTTTCTTTGGTTTCTGATTTTGTGGTGGTAGAAAATTTAAGGGTTGGAAGAGGGGTGAATTTATTTTGAATAAATGTGGTTATTGAGGTTGTTAGTAGTATAATAAATATTCTAGAATATAAATTTGTTAGTGAGCTTTGAATCTAAGACTTATGAATCAAACCCTAGGCTATATTTTTATTAAATCTAAAAATATATGTTGATTTATTGAGATGTAGATAATTATTTGGGATGAAAAATAGATTATTATGGCTATAAGATGATGATTCTAAGCTTGAGACTCAATTTTCAATTTTTGGGTATTTTATATGCGAATTTATGAAATAAAAAGAAAAATTTTGATAATAGAAATTAGTTTAGAGGTTGATTTTAGCTTATTAATATTTATTGATGAGTAAAAGAGGAGTTAAAAATTTTACTTAATAGTACTAACTCTAAATTTGTATTAAGATTGAGATAGGAATTATGTTATATTTTCTAATTCTATTATTAGAGTTATTTTATTAGTTTCAATAATTGAAACTAATATTTATAAATAACATGTTATTTGTAGATTGTGTTGTTGGTAAAGATGTGGTGGGAAAAAAATTATAAAGAATAATTTTTTGAAAAAGCCATGAGGTAACCATATTTTTAATTTGTGATTAGTGTTGCTTCATGTTAATTGGGTGATAATTGAGAAAATTATGAATTGTTATTGAGAAATTACCTTGTTATTTTTATGAAAAAATTATAAAATTGTGGATATGTATTCTGAATTATTTTTGTCAAGTGGGATGTCATATTAAAATATTATTGAAAATGAAAAAATTGTGAAGATTGTAATATTGTATAATTGTACAATATTGTTATGAATTTGTTTGATTATTGTGAGAGGTGTTGGGAGACTTCTTGTTGTTGTTGTTGTATTTATGTGCTATATGGTACGCCCCTATTGGAGCCCAATAGGTAGCTCGTAAGGGCTCAGATTAATCTACCTTTAGCCGGGTAATTTAGCAGCGAGTAAGAGCTTTGGCTCGAGGTTAATGGAGGGAGATAAGGATAGTTGTTTGTTATGCATTGTAATATTTCTTGTATTTTGTTGGAATTATATTATTGTTGTTTACCCACTTAGCAAGCACACATTTAACTATTTGTATACACTATCATAAATTGGCATTGGTTACTGAAACTTTTGAGTCTTATTATGTGGTTAACAATTTTCAGGAGAAGAGCCACGAGTGGTACGTAGAGGAGTCTTTAAGGCTTAGTGGCATAGATTCACTATCTCTTTTGGGTATTTGATTTATGATTTTAATGTGTTATATTGTCAATACTAGAGCTTTTGTTTATTGACAATTATATGAATATAATGATATAATCATGCCCTTCAAACTATTTTTACTTTTGGTATATTTTGGATGACTGTAACTTTAATCTCTGATTTATTTTGGATGGTTTGAAATGGTATGATTATGAGGCCAAATAATTGGCTTATTTTGAGAATTGATTAAATTATTTACTTTAGTTATTGATTTATGGTTTGCACTTGTTGGGAGTATAAGGATGAAAAATGTGATTTTTGCCTAATGGCATGTGGGAAGTAAAAATTTATTTGAGATGTTGTATTGTGCAAGCTTAAGCCAATTATAAAATATTTTTATATTAAATTTATTGATATAAGATGTGTTGGGTGGCTATAACCCAACTATAATTGTAAATGTGTATTAGTTGTATGAAATTATTTTGTATTATTTAAAAAAGGATTTAATCTTTTATACCATTGTAGTTAATTGAAAAGGTGAAATATTTTATAAGGTTATGTTTTATCGTTTCTTACCATGGTAGTGTTTTAAATTATAGAATTGTTTCAAAAAAAAAAATGATAAGTTGACTTCTGCTTATCATGGTAGACACTTTTTTTACCATGGTTGAGTTAAATTATTTTGAAAAAAAAAATTAGGGTGTTACAAAATCCTAAATCCAAAAATCTCATTGTGGTCATTTACCTATAATCAAATCCATTTTTAAGTTCTATTAGTTTACATAGACTCCCATTAATTTAATCAACATCTTTAGTAACTCATAACTTCCTTAGCTTGACCAATTAGCTTTAATGTTTACTCTAAACTCCACTTTTAAATCCTAAAACATCAATAGTATCATAAACTAAAGGTTAGACACTTAAATAAACACTCATTAATTTTATTGAAGTCAAAAACCTAGGCAAAGTCACAATTCATTTTCGGATTCCTAAAAAATTACCCAAAAATAGTGATAAAAATGCACAAGAGAGGAAGAGAAGATATTATAAGTACTTACCCATATAATTAGAAGCTCTAAATATATTTCATTGGATGCCTACAACAAACCCTAGCAGAGCGCTCTTATTCACTTTCAAACTCTCTAATTTTTTAAGTTGAAAAAAAAATTTGGAGCCTTAAAAATCGAGCTTTGGCTGTGGCTAAAGATCAAAATTTCATATTTCAAACATTGTTCGTTTAATTAGGCCCAAGTGTGACCCAATACTACCCAGGGTCTAATTCTAAGCCCTAATTAGGGTCTTTCAACCTATTAGCCGTCCATACATTATCTATTAATTTGAATTAACTCTCAATTGTCTAATTTATCTTTAATTACTCAATTAACCTTAAGTTAAATTTTTCAAGATGCTATATTGCCCTTTTTCTAGCTTAATTTCTTTTGTTTTGAAAACATGGTTTGGAAAAAATGAATGCATGCATTTATCCTCTACTATTCAACGCTGCGATATATAAAGTATACTGATGGTTTTCAAAACAAAGTCTTGGGCCTCAAGCGCTTTTGGGAGCTTACACATGGATCACATCCGCGACATATATGCTAGAATGCACTAAAATAACATTTTTAACCTTATTTTCATGTGTTTTACTTCCCAAATCTTTTCATGCTTCCTGTATTTTTAAATATCGATTAGTGTGAGCTCGAACTATGTATTTGAAAGGTTTTCTTGGGATCTCAAAGTTTTTCAATTATATTTTAAATATTTAATTGTTTTAGCTCTTCTGTGACTACAGTAAGCTTAGGAGGGATAAATGGCTTCTAATTATTGTTATATATGATTGTGCAGTAAATATTGATAATGTTAAGATTGATATTACAAAATATGATTAAAATTAATCGTCTATCTCTTTTCTATAAATAAGACCAAAGGAGTAATGAGTAATTAATATATAAATGATATTGTTAAATTAAGAGAGGAAATGTAGTAAGGGCAATCTAGTATAATTGCATAACAAGTTATTTATTTTATTTGGTAATGTTTGTGCCAAAATCTTAAACACTTCTTAAAGTGTCACTGTAAAAGTAATGTTTTATGAGAAATTATTAGGCATACTTGGTGTATCGTGTCATTTATAAATAGACTAAAATCAATTAAAATATGCATTTTACCATTAGAGTAAAATTAATTAAAATAATATTACATAAGATTTTACTCAAATAACTTTGAGCATTCTAATTGGACAGACCACAAATGATGTGCTTCACCCAATCTACTTAAAAATTTCTCATGTTTCATCCTCTCTATATAAGTTACCTTTTAGTTTTTATGAGTTTTTAGTGTTCTTATTTATTCCTTCATGTGTCTAAAATAGAACCTTTTTATTGGTCCTATATACCTATGTCATAATTCAGTATATCTATAGTTGTGTGTGACACTAGGCAAATGAGGTGGTTGCCTTAGGCCTCAAAAAAAATATTCACTTGTATCCTATATGATTGGTCATTATTTTTTTCATTAAGTATGAATAGTAATGATATATTTTCAATTATAATTTATTAGTTGCTTATATCCTATACATATAACCAGTTATGAAGAAAAGTGAAATGACAATAGATAAATAAGTAATACCTTTGTTGGTCTCTATTATAAGATGAATTCTATTATTTCACTGGAATTAAGGAATGATAGTTAACTCATTTAAGGTTTAAACGAAATTTTTTTAACTTTATTAAAAATAGGAAGAGAGAGATATAATATTATATGATGAGTTATAAAATTAAATTTACAATACAGATAAAATTGAAATGATGATAAATAACCCTCCACATGTCTTATATTAAGAACTAAAGAATCTTTTTAGAAAATATCTTATGATATTGGATACTAGAAGGAGTAATATCTCTTAAATAATTTCGCTTTAGGCCCTAAAACTATCTCACACGGCCTTGATCACCTCAACATAATAAAGTGAGGGTTGATCATAGTAGCAAAAGAAACTATAATATTATAAGCATGGATAGCAAGAAGATACTCTCAAACATTCAGTTCTCTGTTTATAAAATTCAAAAAGAGTAAGCTATTGCTAAATAATAAAAGCCTAGCATACTCAATGACTTTTTTATAAGGATAATAATTCATATCTTATTTGGTTATAAGGTGAATTGCTTTAACAGAATCCATATATGCCTTCACTTTGAAGAGGCCTATTGAGTTGTAAATTTGCAATCCTTGAATGAGGCTTACCACTTCCATGATGACAAAGGGATTGCTACTCATTGTAGAATTGTTTCCCACAACCTACTTTACATTGTTATCTCCTATAACTCCTCCACATTGAGATGTCCTTCTTAGAGGAATCACCCACATCCATTCGCACCTCATTGACATGTGGTCAAATCCATCTTTTCATATTAACACTACCATTCCTGCCCAATCCTTGTAATTCACCCCTCATTTTAAGGTTTCGAGACACATGAAATAAGGTGCCAACATAACAGAACAATGTCTCCTATTCAAATTCAGAGAAAGCTACAGAGTAGCAATAGCACTAGATTTCCGAACACATATATCCGAACAACGCGTCCTAGAATTAGAAATTTCAGTTAGCAAAATAATGTCGATGTTAAAGTACAAGCCACGTCACTAAAGACATCACCCCTCAAAATTAGAAATTTATTTCTTTCCATTTATTTTCTCTCCAGGCTTATCATTTCAAAGCAACATTTGAAATTGAAATATTTAAATGATTAGAATTTAACATTTTTATAAAATTTAAATTTTTTATTTTTTAATTACAATCCAGAATTTTGAATTGTAATCTATATTTAAATTTGTTTGTTTGTTTTTCATAATTTCATATTTTAATAATAATTTTATATAATATTAAATTTTAATTATTTACAATTTGATTCAAAGATTGGGATGGCAAATGGAAAGGAAATTTAGAAAAGCCAGAGTCCCAAAAATTATTCCACCTACATGGATACCTTACAGGAAAAAATAGACTTCTACTGCACGCTTGAGCGAGACTAAAATTGCATGAAAAAGATAAAAAAAGAAAATTGGAAGAATTATGTTGAAGTTTTATATAAAAAATTTAATTAATATATCATAAATGACCTTATATTAATTATTAATGAATCTCGTAGTAATTAATTTTTTAATATGAGAGTTGCATATAATTTTCTTAAAAAACTTTTGCAACCCAAGACTATGAGAGAAGGAGGTTGCAAGAATTTGTTTGATATAAATCCATCAAGATATTATAAAATTTAGAAATAAATCAGTATTAATCATTTTTTATTACTATAACCAAATATAAAATGATGTTTTTAGTAAAATTTAACAAAATAAATATCTTTTTATAACATTTTTAATCTATATAAAAATTATTTATTTTTTATTTTAAATAATCGTGCCCTAAATTCATTAATACAAACAATCTCTCCCAAGCTTAATATTTTTTCTTTTTTCAAATGCCTTACGAATCATCAATGATAAACTACTGTGCTACGGCAAGATCATTGACGAATCTTGACAAATTTAAATTGTTTACCTATAATCTATACAAATTAGCTCGGACTGACTTATAAATAAAAATTGAGATAGTAATTCATATTTTTTAATTGGACTTTTTTGAAAGAAATCAATTGTCAAAGAAGTTGACTCAGATTAATTTAAGTTAACTATAATCATTCTATCTCGATTAACTTCGTGTTTAGAGAAGATAATTATCTAGTTGATTGCTTGGTTATAAATTGTCATATTTTTGTTAATGATTTGTACATCTTTGATCAAAAACCTCCTAGGTAATAGTTGATCAAAGATTTGTTTGTTGTGCTCTCTGCTTTGTAATGTTACTATTGTAGGTTGTTTCTTTTTTAATTCAAAAAAATAAGTTAACTACAATTATAACTAGAACCAAAAATTAAAAAAAAAAACTCATATGCTTAACCTTATATACTTAATGTATTTATTTTTAATTAAATTAAAATACATGAATCTTTTATAAATTATTTATTTTATAATAAATTTTTATTATTAGTTTTATTAACATATTAAATTTGCTTGTCTTAATTTAATTGAATATAAACTCATTAAATACATAAAAATAAATATATAAGTTTAGATTAATTTAAAATATCAGTTGAGGACCTCTCATTTACTGCCACGGGAGAATTAATTAACCAAAATGTACTTACTCGCATAAAAGAAAAAAGTAGTCTGGAATATTCCGCTTGTATTTCACGGTCCAATTGCGGATCCCATAATAGTTCCTTTCATACTATTTTTAAATTATCTTCAACATATTTCATCAAATAAAAAAATTAAATTTTATTAACCTTATCTTACAATTTAATAAGTTAACACCTCTATTTCTGATAAGGATAAAAATAATTATTTTTAATATTTTTTTCTAATATTCAAGAAGGGTATAAAAGTAAAAATAAATATGAAAAATAATGAATTGCATTATAAAAAGGGAAAAAAATAATATTTGCTCTCTATCATATAAATAAAATCAGAAATGGTTGAGTTGTTAACTTTATTTAAAAAATAATAGACTTTTAATTTTATATCTATTTAAATGAAAATATTTTAATTTTTTTACATTTTATTTCGTGATTAATAATTTTAAATAGAGGTAATAATAAAAAAACTCAATTAGTGCTATATCAATTGTTCTATGTTAAGGATTAAAGAATATTTTTAAACACACCATATAATAAAGACAGGAGTGCGGATTTAGATTTATAAATCTGAATTTGCAATAAATTGCGATTTTACATTTTTATGTTTATTTTTCAATTTGAAGAAAGATAAAAAAAAAAAAACAGGTTGAAAAAAGAAATCTATACTTCATATTGAAAATCCTGAAGAGTCAACGTCAACATTTTTACTGAAAATTTTCCATTTAAAAATAATTAAATTTTTTCAATGATATCAAGATAATCAAACTATTTAAAATTTCAAGGACCTGAAATGTATATTATTATCATCCCAACTGTATCAATATATATAGATTTCTCAAGAAAGGTAACATTTTTCAATTTACGTGTTTTTTTAAATTTTCAATACAGCATTGATTGATACTTTTCTCATTATATCTTTATTCGTAACATGAATGGAACGTCTATAGATACACGTATTCCTTTATTTTTTTTATTACTAGTTATAAAAAATAAAAATAAATTTTGAAAATGCATGTGAAATCTCATTACATTAATCACACATTTTTTTTCTATCTATGTGATCTTACTCTCTCCATCACAAATGATACTCTAAGACAATTTTAAAAGAATTTTATTATTTAATGAACATAAGGTTTCATTGACAGTATTTTCTTAATATTATTCTTTAATTGGAAACAAAATTAAAATGAATGTAGTATAATGATTAAATGTATAGATTTAAAGTTATATTAAGCGAAATGTATTTTTATAAATTTTTATTTTTATTTTAAAAATTAAATTTTTCAAATATTGTGATTGAATTTTATTAATATACATAATTTTATATTAAAATATCTTGTAATTTGAGACAATTTATTCTGAACGGTAACTTTCACGATATTAATTTTGGTTCGCTGGTTGCAACGCATTGTGTGGACTTAATCGTGCCCATAAGTTTAAAACTAGCTAGCTTGACAGGCTTCGAACATTCATTATAAGGAAGGGGACATTTAAGGTTTTTTTTTTTTTTTTGCCAAGTCATTTAATAATTCCAACACGACCAATTTATTAACCTAACATGCCCGAACAGTCCAATTGAATGAACTCTTCACTAATCATTCACCACCGCATGTGAATCTTTTGGGCTGCCTGACCTAAATGTCGCAATTCCCATAATAATAAAATATTGTTATTTCAAATTATATAATAATAAATTATTTCCATTTCAAAATATAAAATATTTTTAAATAAAATTTATATAATAATAAATCTCATTAAATATATTTCATAATTTTATTTTTTAAATAAAAATACAAAATTTAAAAAATATTCTCAATTTAATAATTTTAAATCTACATTTAATTAATATTCTTTCGTCTCAAATTATAAAATACTTTTAGACAAAATCTTACATATCAATAAATCTCATTAAATATATTTAACAATCTTATTTTTTTCAATAAAATGTAAACTTTTAAAAATATCATTCATTTAAATTTACACCTAATTAGTATTAAAAATAGAGAGAGAAAATGTAATATTAAAATAATCCTATTTAATAAAATCTTAATCTTCTCAAAGTATCTTATATTTTGGAACAAAATCTCTTCTAAAAGTATCTTATAATTTAAGATGGAGAGAGTATCAAATAGAAAAAATGTAATATTGGAATAAATATATTTAATGAAACCTTAATTTTTTTAGAGTATCTTATATTTTGAGATGTTGAATCTTCTCAAAAAATGTCTTATAATTTGAGTTAAAGGGTCTATTTTTATCTTTTATCTCTTAAAATTTATTTTTATGAGAAAAACATTTATATCAAACCTAATGATAAAATAATTTTTTTTCATGTTAATAAAAAAATTCATAATTATAAATTTTACTACATTCTTTTTAGAAATTTGTATCAAAACGTTTTGAAACAGAGATTTGTTATTTACAAAATACAATAAAATATTAATTTTTTAATACAAGTTCATGTTAAAAACTGTGCAAAAAGATCAAGTTCAGGTCATGTTAGAAGCCATAATGCTTCTATAATTTATGGGAGGATTGTCAAATAAAGTAATATTAAAATGTTTGCTTGAAGCCTTATGGGCTAAAAGATCAAGTTCACATATCAATTTGGTTCGCTGGCCACGTGACGCGATACAAGTAGATCGAGTTGACCTTTTTATAAGAACAGCTCGTGGTAAATAATAAAGGATTAATGAGTAAATAGGATCATGAATTATTGCTCAAAAATCACCCTGGATCTTGATCTTTTAAAATATGTAAAATAAATTTTAAAATTTTAAATTCATAACAAAATAAACTCTAGCTGTTAATTTTTTATCATCGTTACTATCCACACAGGTATTATTTAATATTTATTTTCCAACGAATTTAACCCTGACTATTACTGTACTCGTGTGGACAATAATGATGTTAAAAAAAATTAACAGTCAGGCTTTATTTTGCTATGAATTTAAAAGTTTAGGGTCCATAATAATTTTTAAATAACAATTCAATGTCTTATTTGCTCGTTAACTCAATAATAAACACTAAATACTCTATTGTTCTAATTATTACATTGGATGTCTTTTTTTAGAAAAACTCATTAATATTTAATATAAGTCAAATAAAATTAATCAGTATTTATAAAAAAAATTAACCAATGCAAATACTCAAATAAAATTAATCAGTATTTATAAAAAAAATTAACCAATGCAAATACACCTATCTTGCTATGTATGTTTAACCTTGATTTCATGTCTGATACAATTATTTAGATTTCAAGACCAACCTAATATGTTGGATAGAAAGGCTGTTCATATTTATATGGGCCTAATTGGCCCGATTTCATAACAAGATGAGACTTTACTAAATGAGATAAAAATATATTTGGGACGGGACAGGATATAAGATCATTTTCAAATGTCTCATCTCGTTTCAAATATTTTATTTTATTTTTGATTTTTATTAATATTTAATATTTTATAGTATTTGTAGCCTAAAAGTCATTTGTGGTTATTGTGCACTTGATTTTAAATTGTGGTTGTTGTAATTGCATTCTTTTACTTTAAATTGTTGTTACCGTAGCTCAATGATTGAATTTATATATTTGTATTATTTTGATTTTTTAACTTAATAAGTTATGCAATTTAATAAATATTATTATCTAGATCTCTCTTTTAAGTTTCGCTTGTTTAATCGGGATGTCCTATAACATCCTAGATTTCAATCACTAGGTAATAGAGTAATTATAGGCCTATTTTCAATCCACATGAGATGACCTAAATAACATTGTACATGTACACATTCACATTAAATTTAAGGGCAAAGAATATTTTGTTCCTTACAATCTAAGAGTGTGGGAAAGAGAGAGTGAAAGTGCTTAAGAAGGGGCAAATTTTAGAACTTAAGTTTCATAATCGGATATTTTAAAGGGGTTTTAAGACTTTCTATGACTAGGTTCTCATCGAGAGTTCTTACTGCTTGGATTATTTTGTGACTACTTGTAAGTTAAAGGAGAACAAATAACTTAGGATTTTTCTATGTGTGTACAACCTTTGTGTGATATAATAAATTTATATAATCATACACTCATATAAACATTGTCTAGCTAAGCATGATAGGAGTACATAATTGTTAAGACTATAAAAGGATAATTTTTGAAAATTACTAAGTTACTAGAATCTTGTCAAATATGCTCGTTGTTATATGTATGTGATGAAATCATTGATATATTAATTCTCTTTTTTTAAGCATGTTGTGAATTTCACTTGTTTATATGAAATCCTATGGTAGTTTATTCCTCTCAAACATGCTTGTAACTCATTGCCATAATTTTGTAAGATAATTTTAATTCCTTTAAACCCTGCTTGTGTATATTTTGATTTTTGCATTAGTAAGGCATGCATTGGTGATTGACCAAGGAGATAATCGTGATGGTGATGATGTTGATGTTGATATTGATACATGTATATGATTCAGCAACCATGTTGTTTGCCTCCACTTTGCACACATTGGTTGGCATTTTTTTTCAAAAGCCTTGTTCTTAAATACTTATCTAGCTAGGTTTGTAAAGAGGAAACATGGGCATTAACACTTTCTAGTTCCATTCTTTAATGAGGAGAGCCAAAGTTTAGGGTTTAGGCTTTGTACCTTTTAGATTATATATCTTGAGCTTTAGATATGCTTTAATTAGTCTAACATGTAGGCCTAATTGTGAATAAAATTTTGGTTCTGGTCAGTAACATGAGGTTGGATAGACCAATAAGGGAGTTACCTATTTACATATTTTTATATGTTGCATATAACTTATAGATTATGCCCAGTAATTTTTTTTACTCATAATTGAATGATGATGTTGAAATTATCTTCATACCTATAATGTTATATGAGTGTAGTTGTTAGTTTGTACATATATAGTAAAATTCTAGGTTACTGAAACATTAATGCTTACTTATTTCTTTAATCTTTTTAAGTAAGATTGGTAAAGGAGAAATGTCTAGAAGCCTAAGGCTTAGTTTGAGTAAGCATTGAGTCACATTTCAGTTTGTAAGTTAATCAATTACCAGTTTAAGACTTATTTGTCATTTGGGATTAATTTGCTAAATTGTTTATTACTTATTAACAATTGATTCACCAGGAGTAAATATTTATTATAAAACTTTTGTGCTAAAACTTTTACTACAAAGTAAATATACGAGAATTCATTATGGGATGTGACACGCGTATCTGTAAACTTTGATAAGCCTATATACACTTTGTGAAAAGGAAAGATTAACTTTAAACTTATATAACTTTAGTAGCGCCTTTTTAATTAGTTTAATGATTTTCTACCAAGGTTAGCTTTTAAAAACCTATTTATAAGACAAACCTTTTTTTTTACAACTATGGTAGCTCTTAGAAATTTAGATTAACTATTTTTTATCATGGTTACCTTTTGAAAATAAATTTGAATTGGTTTTAGACTTCAATACTATAAGGTAGTTGCCCTTCCTACATCAACACTTAACTAAAAACCTTTATGGTAATTATAGGACTAAACCAAATGAATTACCCTTCTCATTTGAAAATGATTAAAGTAAAATAATAATAAAAGTAAGATCCTAAGTTTTTAATAAGTAAAACTGTGTTAAACCAAGCACAACTAGTTTAAATCATAGTGAAAATAAGTATGAAAATATGTGATACCAATATATATTCAAAATATTTAAAAGTAGGTCAAAAATAGCAATTTGGCATAAGGTAGAAAGGTGTGTCATGGCATGCTGCTCATGTACCATGGTTTCCCTTCTCTATGCCATACATCATGGTGTAATGTATAGAATGGTGACATTATTTTTGTTATTTTGGCAACAACAAGGGTGAACTTTTGACAACCCCAATTCTCTGTTTGACTTTCAATTAAGGTAATATAGGGGTTTACAAAAAGCTATGAGTAAGCCCTAGCTAATGACATTGGTCCCATTTCAAAATTTCTTCTCAATCAAAAATTTGACACCCATTTACAACCTTACACAATTTCACAATTTAAACACAATTTGGTGTCAGAGACCCCAGAAGCTCTCTACCACCTATAGATCACATTGATTGGACCTAAAATCATCTATGCAACACACCACAATATCCATATAGCACACATCTCATAAATCAATGCTCAACTCTTAATTTAAAAAATAAAAAAGGGAGGTAATTTTATATCAAAAGTCAATAAGACCCTTTACAATTAATCATATTATTAACATCTTACTTGAACTAGTATCTTAACTATGTCTAGAAATCTCAAAGCATCATATATAGAACCTAACGCCTAAAATACAACATTCAATCTTAACAAGCAATAATGCAAGTAAATCACAAAATATGAAACTTGTAGTTAGAAATATCAATTTCAATACACATAATTAATCAAAATGATGGAGGCCTACAATTAGGAAATGATATTCTTAAGCCTGCAGTGCTTTCTCTTAGTCTTGACCCGAGCTAGTGCTTGTAAATTATTGAAGATAAAGGAATGAGTATAATTATTCAATAACCAAAGTACATTAAGCCTATACAAATGAAATTCAATCAACTATAGCAATGTAAGTGGCAAAATAAGCTCGTTATACAATCACAGTATTCATTAATCACACTTAGTCACGATACTAATAACCATGTGACTAAAATATCATAATATGAAAAATCTATAATAATAACAACTACACGACCATAACTATGATATGCATAATATCATATTGGTATTAACCATGCAACTATGAAAATGGTATACATGATTAATACCATTCTTATATCTTTTTGATACCCTCGATTGAAATTGTGGTCTATTTAATCAAATGGTTTGTTTGAATGACAAGACTACTCAAGCTCTTCAATTGTAATGAGCCTCATGTCCAATACTACTTTGCTCCCCCTTAAATTGTGGTTTCCCTAAATCACACATTATGGGGTGTCAGGCCCCTGAACTAGCTTCCTTACTAAACAAGTGAAGATTAGTTAGGTTTGAATCCTTCGATGAATCATGAAATAGTCCCTTATAGAACAAGTGAGGAAATAAATAATTGGAAAGCTATCAATCTCCAATGATGACCTTACTATGTTGATTTAAAATATTTACTCATCTTCTTAGGTGAATTCCTTATGATCATGATCACGCAATTAAAATGCTCAATGCATAGCATGCACATTTCTCAATAATCATATTCTTGCATGTAAATACTCAAGCCTTATTTTCATGGCAAGCAATTTCACAATTCATAACTCTCAATCATTATCACATTCCACATTTCTCTAATATCTTCACATAATCATGCTTAAATGCATTAATCATATTCTCATCCAATCAACTTCATTTTTGACAAAAAAAATCATTTAAATCATAAATTTCACGACACATATGCATTTTGCACATATTCAAAAGCATACTCATATTTTCAAAACAATTTACAAACATCTACAGTTAATTAAACAACCAAAAGCATAAGCTAGATTTCTCCTAATTACCTTAAACTTTTAAGAGTCAAAAGTTTACTCCTCAAGCACGAGTACTTTTGAAGATTTACCAAAGCTTGTTCGGTGCCAAAGATGATTAATTCTATAATTATTCATACCCATAATTATTAATATTGCCATTAACTAAATCCTAATATTTCAATCTTAACACTTGAATACCTTAATATTTTCAACTCTTGGATTTAATAGCTATTATTAGCCTAAATTAACCTCATTACACCATTTATTCACCATTAATGGCACTTAATAACTCCCAGCCACCATATTAATATCATTTTTCAGCCATAAATGCAAGCCCAACCTAAAAGGGAGCATTAAATCCTCAAACATAAGTTTAGATAACTTGAACAATTTCTATTATCTTTATTTAAATCAATAGGTTAGGACATCTAGCCTCAAAAGTCCAAAAATCACTTTCTAAGAAGAAGCCCTAAATCTAAAACTATCAAAAGGAATAAATAAGGGAAGGTGGAGGATTAGAAAACTTACTCTAGATGTTTACAAGCTTCAAATTGTTCCCAAACATTCAAAAATCTAAACTCTAGTAGAGCTTTGTGTGTACTCTTCTTTTTCTCCCTTATTCTTCTTCTTATGTTTTTTCAAACTGAAGAGGCTCCCACTTATTCTGAAAAATGACCATGCGCCATGATTTATATAGGACATGCTGCAGAGGATAAACATTCATTTTTGGTATAAACATATCGTTTAAAATATACCACACTTCACATCAATTTCTAAAACCACGAAGAGATGTTCATCTTATACGTTACCTAATAAAGACAATATAATATAATTTCACAAACATTCACAACCATCCAAGTAAACAAGCAAAATGATTAGATTATTTCAACCCTTTTATCATAAAAAAGGTTACCTGTGGCAATTATCTACTCTCTTAACTCTTACTAGCTCTAAGGGATCTGATCAATAATTAATCTACAAAGTTTAAACATTAATAATTCAATTACAACTTTAATAAATAATACACTTTTAGGCTTAAATATGTTACCAACACTCTCCAAAATTTACATTAGCCTAACCACTACTCCAACCACAATCTATTAACTTTATTTAACATTCATAAACTTAGACAATGCTAAATTACAACCCACATTACTCCTAAACCTTCAATTCAAATTAACCCAAAATTTTAAATCTTTATAAATTCACTAACCTAAATATAAAAGCTTAAACTAACTTCCTGTAAACTCAAATAATTCAATGGATTTGGCCATAACCTAAAGGGAGATGAAATCATCATCAAAACTTTTCCAAAATCTCAAAAAATTTGAGTAGAAAGGAAGAGGGAGAGTTAGGAAGCTTACCCAAATGTTTTTCTAATTTAGATTGCATCCAAAGAAGTCAAAATGTGAAACTCTAGTAACCAAAGTTCACATTTCATCAATTTCTTTCTCCTACCTTTCTATTTTCATGTTGCTCTCACAATAGATTTAACTAAAATATATTTTCATCTACTGCAGCAAGGCCAACCCAAATTTTGGCCTTGCTCTTAGGCCTGGCTAATCCAAACTCCATCCTAGTCCAATTCAAAGGATGTTCAAATTTCCAACAAGCATGTTAAGGATTCAAAAACATGATTAATTTATTAAATGTACTAATTTATTAATTTACCCTTATTAACTCCTCAAGTTTAAGTTCTAAAATTTTAAGATGTTGCATTTCATATATTGATGTCTTGTATGTTATTTGCATAGAAGATTGTATAAAAATATTGTCTTTTCTTGTAGATTGCTTATATAATGATGAAGATGGATGGGGATAATTATGGTTTAAAGAGTAACAATTATGAGTGGAATACTGAAGATGGGCTAAAAATTGAAAATTTTCAATCTTCATCTTCAAATTTAGCAACGGGATTTTCTAAAAAATTAGTTTCAAAAGTAATTTAGGAAAATGAGAAAGAAAATGCAAATTTACTTGAAACACTTCTTACATTATCGCTCTAGATGGTTCTCTTGAAAATGATAAGGAAATTGAATTAGACTTTTTCTCTTTAGATATTAAAGGGAGCCCTCTTGATGATTGCTCAAATATATAACACATAGAACCCTTCTTGAAGCTGCCATTAGGCCTTCTTACTTTTATTATGTATTTGTCATCCAAACTTTAAGTGTCATCAATTGGAAGAAGCTAATAAGTTTGAAATATTTGAAGGCTTTGGAGATCGTACATGGAAGAATGACTTGCTTACGCAATTGTTAATTGCTTTGATTGTTGTAGTTGTTTAGGACTTCTAACATGTAATTAAGTGGATTTATTATGTATTGTCTTGTTATAAAGTAATATAGTTTATGTTGTTAACGGATGTAAAAACATATTACTATTTAATGATAAATGGACTTATTGGTGCTCATTTGTTGTTCTTTATATTTTAAGTTGGTGTGATTAAACTTTACATACAATAATAATGATCACTGAGAATATTCTTTAGTGTTTTAATGAAAAATGAGCAAATTTTTAAAATATGCATTTGTGTTTTTAGAATACCCATAAGTGTTTTCATGAAAAATAAGAAAATTTTCATAACATCTATTTTCATTTTCATAATATCTTTTGGTGTTTTATGAAAAATGGAAAAAATTTTAGAATATACATTTATGATATCCTAAAAACACAACGATGGTACAACATCCTAATTCCAAGTTCTAAGCCATATTCAAATATAAAATACAGATATCTTGAAAATTAGGGTAACAGAGGTTATGTTTCACTTATTGACTCTCAATTTATTTGAATATGAGATTGCATAGCTTGAAACTGCAATTTAACTTTCATTTATTTGAATCTGTATTTTGAATATTTTAAAAATTTACACTTAATGTCATGTTTTAAGACCAAATGCATGTATCTTTAACCATGTACAACCCTTTTTCCATGATATGCAAGCATCCTTTTAGGAAATGCAAATTGACTTCCATTTGTTCAAATATGCATTTTGGACATCTTGAAATTTACACTTACCCTCGATTTGGATGGGAAGAAAAGTTGAAAGGAAAGAAAATGAAAAGAAAAGAAAATTGAAAAAAAGAATATTATCACTCTTCCTATTTGAATGGACAGGAGAAAATAGGGAGGAAAAAAATGAACGAATATCATAATGACTATAATGTCTTTATATCAAAATATATCATGTTTCATGTAATTATATTTGTAAAAATACAAAATTTATATTAAAATAAACACAATCAAATTAATTTAAAATCAAATAATTTAATAAAATATGTTATTTTCACATTTTAAAATTAAAAGTGGGCACTAATAAAATTAAACATGGTAATTGTAAACACAAAATCTCCAATACATTGATAATGAAATAATATAAACAAAAAGTTAAATGTGTTTGTATACCCTTAAATTCAAGCAACTTTATAGCCTCTATTCACTAAAATGAAAAATAAACAAAAAATAGGCCATAAATTCAATGGCTTATGAAGTTTAACTCAAAGCCATCGTAACAAATTCAATTTGCAATATTACTCACTTGTCACGTTGAAGAAATTTTAAATCATAGGCATTGAGGAGGAACATTAATATCATTGTACAACCTCATGAGATTATGTACTTGCATATTTTGGTAATCAGTAGCATTAAATTGCAGCATGAAACAAAACAATAGCTCTCATGAAATTGAAAATTTCATAGTTTTGTGTTGAAATTCAAAAATCACAAAATGAATGACTTTCATCAAAGCTAATTAAGAATCATTAACTGTCAAAAAAGAGATGTTTACAAAATTAACAAAAGGAAGAACACCTCTCCCTTGAACGCTAGAGTTATTGACATGATGATGATGTTCTCTGTCAAGTAAATCTGGATATTTGAACCAGCCAATGGCTAAATTATTTAAGTAAATAGTTAAATTAATGTCATTCATAACCATAAAAGTTAAAAATTATACACCAAATTATTTAATTTAAATTAAATTAATGTAATTAAATAGTGTTTTGTGAGTCAGAGCACAAAATAGTTAAGAGAGGGAAGTAGGGTAGATGATGGAAAAAAATTTTATTCTCAAAATCTCTCTACTTTTGGAGAGAAAAGTTGAAAGAAAAATATAATGGGTCCTATACCCTATTTTCTTCTAAATTTTTCTTTCCTCTCGTTTTTTTCTTCCTTATCCAAACAGGAAAAAATTTATTTTTCTCCTATTTTCTCTTCATGTTTTCTTTCCTCCCATATTTTCTTCCCAATTAAACAAAACATTAGTGTCATGTTTTAAGGCAATATCCAAGTATCTTCAACCATATGTGACTTTTCTTCTACGATATGCAAGCACTCTTCAAGAAAATACAATCAGCTTTCATATCTTGAAAATTTACAACTTGGTAAATATATTGACATTGAGGGATCCTTGTTTTATGTATTGTCATCGAATTATTAATAGTGAAGAACCTTGCTCAACTTTTGTTTTTTTAATCATAAGGATAATTTAGTCATTTAGAACTCTAAATTAATGCTAGTGAAGGACCTCAATTTAGAATCTCTTCCAAGTCCTTTTAAACAAACTTATATTTAATCAGGTCTTTTTTGGCAATTTTTCCTAACAATAATCCGTTAAAAAAGTAGTGCATAATGATTTAGTTGCATTTTCTCACATTCAATTTAAAAATTATTTTCATTTTCTTACACATAACAATAATAATTTGTTGTGTTCTGAATTTTTTTTAATCCGAACTTTCATTCTGATTTCGAAATACAAGGAAAAAGGTAAGCGTGTATGAAATTTTAATGCATGTGTATTTATATTTATACGTTTGTGGCCCAGTTGGCCAATATGGAGAAGTAGGCCACCACATATTTAATGGACAGTCGCAAGTTGCAGATACATGCTATTGTACGTTATTTGCAAATTGCAACGTGACCGGTGACTTAGTATGCCACGTTCCAGCCAATATCGTTGAATGGAGAGAGAAGCAGCTTGGATCCATACATTTATTGGAAACAAGAATTGTATTCATGTTTGTACGATGATTTTCCAATAATATTCGAACTAGATGTCGTGGTACCTTTTAATGTCTGATAAAAGAAGGAATTATTTAAAACTCTATTTAATCTAAAATATAGGATAATATTTAGTTTTTATAATTTTTTCTAATTGTGCCCTAAGAGTGTTATTTTAAAAGCAACGACTACTCTTTCCAATTTTATTCATAAGTATTTTTTAATATACATATTTCATTGGACTAATGAAAATGTAAAAATCTATTGCTTGTACTAGATTTGGCACATTGGGCCAATTGACAAATATAACAAGGCCATTAGGAAAAGATGATAGATAGTTCAATAAAAGCTAGTCTTGTGAACAGTTAAGTGAAACGATATGGTTTAATAAAGCATCACCCAATCTTGCACCACTTCTCTCATTTTCCCATAAAACTCGGTGCACCAACCTCACTTTTCTCCCGTGACAAGGCACACCAAAGCTCCTTAAGACAACACAAACAATTATGGCTCTTTTTGGCATCAAAATTCAAATTTAAAGGAGTGCATTATTGCTTTCCTTCATAAAAAGCAACAAGCCCATAACTATGAAGGCTCTCTCAAACACTTTAATAACTCAACTCTAAATTCACTTGCCTAGGTCAAAGACAAACTAACCCTGCATCGCCTTAAGTTCACCTAGTATGACCATTTTTATCATTATAGTTTAAACATCCCAAGCCTTTTACCTTACTTTTCCCTTTGATTACTGAAGCACCTTTCATACTTACTTCCCAATGACACAATCTGACTTCGTACATTCTTTAGTGTCTCCTTCATTTCTCAATTAGCTCTAACACTCCAAGAAAATTACAGTAAAGGATCTTGAGAACCCACATTCAATTGATAACACTACTCACATTGGGGATCTATTCATTTGGCATACCTGGCACAGCAAGGGGCACAACGCTCTGTACCCAAATCCCAAAATCATGCTAACACCTTTTAACTTTATCTAAAAATTTAATATTTTCTTAACCTTATTTTTATTAAATATTTATTTTAAAAATATCTTTCTCATCAACATTTAATAAAATAGAAAAAGAAACTTGCAATAAAAAATAAATGACATGCTTTTTGAATAAGATAAAAAAAATTCTTTATTGCTTATAAATAAGATTGGGGGAATATGCTCCTTCCAATTTCTATCATAAAATACTTCGAACTACTTCACTGGAACAAAAATAGGTAATTATTATTAATTTTATATAAAATAAAATAAAATTACAATTTTACCCTTATTTAAATAAAAAAATTAAATTTGCATCACATTTTTTCTTACAATTAGTGAGTTTAAACAAGGCAAACATTAAAAAATGTATTTAATATCCTATAACGTGCCTTGTAGTAAAGACAAAAAAAAAAAGGTTTTTAGAAAGTGTCCTGCAGCATGGAGCATAGGGAGTATATATTTGTCAATGAATTTGGCCTAGTGATCTATCACACGTAATTTTATGGGAATTACTAGAATTAAGGCCACTTTCCGTTGCCCATCGAGCTATGTAATATAAATCTGACCTTAAACTTTAATGATGTTAAGTGTAAATAAATACACCTCTTAATCTTAGCCCTATTTTCTTCACACTCTTTTCCCTAAGAACTTACGAGTATCCTTTATTATTATTATTTTGTTATTAAGTGAAAAGTTAACATAAACCTAATGTACAAGAAAAAGTCATAAAGTTAAAATATTACCCAAAAAAAAAAACAAGGAGAAAAGCCAAATACAGAGAAAAATAAAATTTCCTGGACAACTTGAAAATGACGGTGTTGAAACTTAAGGAGCAAATTATTATTGTCCAAGATAACAGTGTTGAAACTGTGACCGGAGAATGCTGTCAGGGAAAAATATTGCTTATGAATACTATTGATTTGAACTGCACTGTTAGAAAGTTCGTGATGAATACAAAAGGAATTAATTAATCTACCAAAGAGCATCCCTTACGTAGTGGAAAGGAAACCGGGTTGCATCTTGAGTATGTTTCCTCATAAGCCTTCCATTAATATAACTTGCACTCTTCATTTCTTTCTTACTCAAAAATTTTTTCCTCTTCATGGCAGTTTTTTTAGGCTTAATATTCGTTCTAGTATAACAACAAACAATAACAATCAACATTTTGAAAGAGACAGGGCAATATTTAAAACAAACTATAATTTAATTTATTATAAATTTTTATAAAACAGATAAATAATTTCATTTAACATAGAATAAATATTCTATCTTCATTTTTTTAGCTAGAAAAAGTCCTCTCTCTTTTTTTTATTTCAAAATGCTATTTTAAAAGTATTTGTAACCCTTTTCGTTAGAGATCATCTGAACAAGATAAAAATGTTTAGAAAATCAAATTAATGTCTTTAAAAAAATGAATGAATGGTTATTTAACTAATGAGCATTTAATTCAACTAATCAGTAGAATTGAATGAGCTTACTGAATGATTTTTTATTTGATTCCAATGAGATATAACCGCATTAAGTCAAGGGTATCCTTAAAGTACTTGTCAAATTGCCATATTGGTAATAACAATCTCACACCATAGAGGTTTAGATTCGGCAGTGGAGCTATGACCTTAGGTTAGGAAGAAGAATTTATTTGAAGGTTAATAATTGAAAAATAATTCAATAATTAAAATTTAACAAATTAATTAATGATTAATTATATATCTTATAAATTTTATCTGCCTTGTTTCATATTCTGGATTCCTTGAACCTTTAGTTTGTTGCCATTTAAGACTCAATTGTGTTTAAAATTTAAAATGTCAAGATGAAGGGGAAAAATATAAGGAGTGGATGCAAAATATAAAAACTTCCCTAATATGTACTACCCCTATCCCAATTTATAAGACTCTTTAGATAAAAATATAATCAATAATAAGTTTTAATAAATACATTTTATAACTTTATTTTTTAAAATAAAAATATAAACTTTCATAAACGTTCTTTATTTAATACTCCATTTGTAAAAAAAATATCTAAGAGAAAGTATAATTAATAGGAAGGATAATATTAAAATAATAATTAATAAAATTATATTTTTATCAAAATAGTTTATATTTTAAGATATTAAATCTCTTTAAAAATATTTTATAAATCAAAACTGAGGGAGTAAATTTTTTTCCACTTAGCTAGCAAGGGGGCTTTCATGGGGCTCCACCACTTTCTACTTTAGTTTGGTTGGGGGAATAAGTAATAACACCTCCAAACTTCTTTAAGATATCAGACAATGTAATGAAAAAATTAGTTATTTAATGACTTGACTTAACCATTTTTAGGGAAAAATAATCAAAGTAGATAACAATTTATTTATTCTATTAAAGTATCTTGTTGACATTGAAGCACTAAGGGGGTACAAGATCGCAATACAGTGCCTTGAAGATATTTGCCTTGGGTTTGGGTGTTTAAAAGCACTATTTTCGAATGAAATTGACAAAAGTCGAAGAAGCATTTTGTTTTGTGCATAGTGATTGACAAGCACAATTGACTTCAAGCTACCGGTTCCCAAGTGCTCGTCCACAAGCTTGAACGCAGAACGTCAAGTTTCTGTCAGTAAAGTTGAGTCCCTTACTTTGTATTCGCACTAATGGAGATTTGAATTTGGATGGAAACCAAATCTCCCACTGAAATTTATAAAAGTTTATAAATTTAGATTTATTCTTTTTTTATTATAACCTCATATTGTAATTTCAAATTCTATGTCCACTCTAATTATTTGAAATTATAACTACTCAAATTCGGTCGTTTTTTTTTTTAACATTTTTACTATTAGTATTTTCGTTCCCATTTCTTCTCTTATCTCTTGTTCAGATAGACTTTAGACACGAAAATTTTTTATCTCAAATTCAAATTTAAACATGTCAATTCAAACGCTATCTTAAGCTATGTATTTTTTTATCAACCAAGAAGGCATTGAGTTCTACTGGATAAATGATGTTTTTGCAAAACATCTCGTTCGGGCAAGGCTTAATGAAGAAACTTCTATGTTAGTAGAATGTACTTCATGGGCAACTTTAATTTCCATAAAAAGGACCATAAATCCTTGTGAACCAGATGACGATGGAAGCTGGTTTAATTTGATTGATGAGAAGACGAGGACAGTCTTTTATTGTATATTCCTCAGATGTAGAGCCTGATGAGTATAATGAGTCTTTGTGCTCAAAAAAGGACAAAGGGTAGTTAAGAATGGTAAAAGCAACCTGGCTATTGCAGAGAGAACGGATGAGTTTCATTCCATGAATTAGCATACCAACAAATAGTATTTTGAATTGTCAAGTTTCTGATAGTAAATTACATTGTGTGATCAAGACGCACGAAACAATCACGGGTGGGAACCCACTCTGAGTGATTAATCAGGATATCAGAACCACCTTCAATTTCTATCTGAACTTTGAAAGAATTAGTTTAGCAACAAAAGAGAAAATGCCTTTCCAACCATGATGAGTTATGTATGGCTTTTTTTACTATAGGACTAAAGTCGACATTGATATATTTCACCCTCGAATTTCTAAACAACGAGGAATGGGAGTCAACATTGAGAAGTCTCCAAAGTTGTTTAGCAAATAAGGGTTTATTAACCTGTGCTGCTGGTTGAATACCAAGTCCACTTTGTGTTTTAATTATTGAGTGAGTGTGTTAAAAGGAAAAGTCTAATATTGCCTACATAAATAGAGCTCTTAGTCTATATATATGCTAAGCAATGAAAATGAGTTAGTAAATGAGTTTCGAGGAGGAGTGGGCTTATATGCATGAGATAGGCATACGCAGGGTAATTACAATTGAAAACAGCTGATTCGCCCTGTTGTGCGTGAGTTAAAGAGATATTGAGTTCTTTTACTATAATTATTTTGTAAAAAAATTATTAATTTATTTAATGTTGCTTATCTGAAGACATTAGTTTTTGACAGTTTGAATTTCAAATTTGAATATTTTAAAAAATGATAAGGTGATAAGGTGAGCTTGCCAAATTCCTCTCACTGGATTGAATGAAGCTGATAAGGTGTTATTGAACCTTAATTGGTAATGTAAGATTAGCTGGATTTATGCTGTGAGAAAATTCACCCTTGTCATAACAATTTTAAGGAAACTCCAAGAAATCCTACCAAAAAGTCTTGAAACTACAAATCAATATTTTTTATTATTATTAAAAGGTATGGTGCATAGGGTGAAAAAGGGGTACTATATGGTAATGATTAAAAATTTGGATCGAACGAAATGTTTGAACAATTGATTGGTTTGAATTTCAGATTAATTAACATGGAAAAACCATTTAGAAGGTTGGGTCACTTGGACCGATAGTCAGACCAAGAATTAGGATTAAGTTGAAAATTGGATTCAATTTTTAAAAATCAGACTATTAAAAAAACACCCTTTTTATTTTTTGTCCCCATTTTTTCTCAATTTTTTTTATAAAATGACCAATTTTTTTAATTATTTAATGTTATATTGCATCATGTTGCTTGTTAAATCATGATAAATTTAAAATACTTAGTTTTATTTTTAAGTTAAGTAATAATTTTATATTTATTTTTATATTTAAATTATTATATGCATATATAGTTTTTTTAATTTAATTATTATGTCATTAATTCGACCATTGATCTAACTTAATTAGATTGTACGAATTGTAAACTGCTATCAATTTTAGTTTAATATCTGATTTAATTTTAAAAACATTGCTGCACGAAAAGTAACAATTAATTTTAAAAAAGGGAAGAAATAAAAAGAATAAATAAATATCACCGCCCATCATCACCTACTGTGAATGGCAAGTTACGCTAATAATAACATCTTTTTTCTCACTTGAAAAAAGTCGGCATGTTTATGTAAGTATTTTTTATTTGAATGTATAAAAAAAATATTACTGTAAATTATCAATTCTGCTTTAAACTAGAAACTAAGAACACGGCCGATTATCAAAAACAAAAAAAGAAAACAGAAATTAAGAACATAGCCTCACAAAGAGACTAAGCACGCACGCGTTGCGAATTTAAATTGGCACTGCTCCTCTCGGGATTGGTTTTGCCGTCCTTTTCAAGGCGGTCCCTTTAACAGAATCCATAGCACTTGGTTAAATTAAGGAAGAATGACAATTAAAAATCTATTAAGAATATTAATTCTAATTACAACTCATAAAATTTTAAAATTAGAGTTAAAGATCATGGTCTTTAATTGTGATAAAAAAATATAATTTATGAGGTGAAATTCACTAACGCGACTTGAGAATTCACTAACTCAACTTGAAAAAATTAATAATGTACATTGTGAAAATATAAAATCCCACTTGAAAATGGAATGTTTAACAAAAAGCGCCACTTAAAAATTCACTAATTAGACTTCAAAAAATTTCTAACATATATTGTGAAAAAACAAAACCTCACTTGAGAATCATTAATAAAAAGTGACTTGTCCAAATTGATATTTTTTATTAAACAATCAATTTTTAAGTGAAGTTTCATGTTTTCACAATATACATTAAAAATTTTTTCAAATCGAGTTAGTAAATTCTCAAGTGGTGCTTTTTGTTAAACATTCAATTTTCAAGTGAGGTTCGATATTTTCACAATATACGTTACAAATTTTCTCAAATTGGATTAGTAAATTTCTAAATAACAATATTAAATCTCACCTCACAAATTACATTTTTTAATCACAATTGATCCTTAATTGAGATTTCTAAATTTTACGGTCCATAATTAAAATTAATATTTTTAATAAGTCCTTAATTATTATCGTCCCTTAAATTAAAGAGACCAGCAGGCGAGAGTTTTTGTGGTGCGCTTGACATTGTATGCCAAAATTATATTATTCTCCACTCATTGACACGTCACACAGACAATGCTATACTATAACTGCGGGCTTGAATATTTATTCGTTTTAATTAATACGCATGAAACGAAAATAAGGCTCGAGTTAGAGAGACAGATCAATGCTTAATTGAAGTCTTAGTATACAACCAAGAAGCCGGCACGTTCGTTGTTTTATGTTCTATTGATTATTTTTTTCTCCCGTTCCTGTCTGCAAACTTCATCATGTGACCGTCGACTTATATAAACAGAAATAGCATTTCTTTTGTAGTTCAAAACACGTGCCGCATTATTTTCCGATTTATTTTGCCGCAGGCAGTGGAATTGATTTCCAAAGGCATCAATCTATGCAAGTGAACTGTAAATTGATTCTGCTCAACTCTGTTTAATCATCCATTTATTATCAAAACTTTTTATAAGTTCCTATTTGTTTTTTTTTATATACTCCCAGACTTGAAGATTTAAAAATTATTTTTGTCCCTTAATTATTTATGAAAATGTTTTGGTATATGCAATATTTTCTTGTAACATTTAAAAAAGTTACAATGTTGGCCTTCTATTATTAAAAGTGTTAACTTTGACTAGTTATCATCGCCGCCTCCATAGAAAACAGTTATTGGCCAATAATAATAATAATAAAGTTATTGTTTGCTAAAGATGGATTTTTTCGAAACCCATCTTCGCTAAAATCAAACAGATTGGAAGCAGATATTTTGTTCAAACAAAATGATTCCACGATAAAATTCATTAATCTTTTTTAAGGGTGAGGATTGATAATATTGCGCGGTTTTTTAATATTAAGATATTAAGAGAAAACGTTGCACTAAAAAAATTTTCTGACATCACCATGCTCGTGTTGTGCACGCACTCAGTATAGTTAAAAATAAATACTTGAAAACTCTATTTAAATAAAAATTTAGGTTTAAAAAGTTGGTGATTTTTTGAAAAATCAAACTTCTAAGCCTGACCTTGATAGGTCTTAAAAAAAAAGTTTGGACAGTTCTTTAAATCTTAGTTCTTAAAAAATGTATGATTTTTCAAGTATTATGTTGTTAAATTAATTGATGTTGGTTTTTATGTCATTTATTTTAACACAATATTAACAGATTTTTTATTAATTTTTTAAACACGATTACTTTGTAAAGTTTATTTTTTGATTTTGATTAATGTTGTACTTTATGATACACAATTTTTTTATATTTATCAGATTTGATAAAGTTGATATGAATTGAAAATTTTTACCTTCATTTTAAAATTTAATTAAGATTCTATATCTTTATTTATATTTATTTATTTTATGTTTTTTATTTTAAAAAAATAAAAAAAGCTTATTTACCCTATCCTAAGCCCTTCAAATAAAGATTGGATTTAAAAAATTAATTATTTTTTAAAAAATTGAACTCAAAAACTTGAACTCTTAAGGGCTGAACTTGTAAGGACAAACTCACCAATTTTTCTACCTTTGCTCAATAGCGAACGGTGGCTCGTCGTAATTGAGCTCAGAATTAATCAAGGCCTTGATGTAAAAGATGCGGTGCATGTATTTAAATCACTTTGGATTCTGGATTTTAAATCTCTAATTTATGCACGTTGCGTTAGGATAGAATTGGATGGATTCTTTTCACAGTCACAAGCAATCGACTAATTAAAGTGAAATACATCATCGTTTTTATTCTTTAAAAACACTGCCCCGCGTCTTTCTTTTTGGTTCCTAGCTATCTCCTGAATTCATAAGATCTAGATCTACATGCGGGAGGGAGCAGATAAAGTATAGTCTCCCTACAAGTATCCTCGGTAAGGCCATTCACATTGAAGTAAGGGGGTCACGCTTATTGAAAAATATCACAACAATGTTGAATCTGGTGCACGAGATGTGGGAGCAATTATGCCAACGAACTCCTTTTAGCGCATAACGAAGAAAATTCTGGAGTGTCATCATTATCAGTATTCTATGTTAGGAATATGAGTATAGGAGGAAAAGTTCAAACTTTACAAGGAAACGTAAGTGCGCAAGTTATGAGGCCGGATCTGGGCACTCCTATTACAGCGACATAAAGAATGAACGGGGCGAGCAACTCGGTTTGAGAATCGGATGCTATTAATTTCAAGTGTCCCTTTCTCACCCTCGCACCGCACGCCATAAAGATGATTGGTATTTCCTCCTACGCACGATTCATTGAAAAACTTTAAACCGCCCCCCACGAAAGAACAGTATATGCAAAAAATGCTCGCCTTTTCCTCTTAGTTTGCCCGAAAGAGGAAATAAAAATTCCGTCAAAGCCTTGATGGTTGACAATTAGGTTAAAGGTATAATTAGATCATGAACATCTTTTACCGCTGCTATCATCACCTTCGCTTTGTTGTGTGTACTGTATATTATTTTCCTTTCCAAGTATGGCAATTAATCGCGGGAAGAGAAAGAAAGAAAGAAATGAAACCCATATAAGGCGATCAAATCTGTATGTGCAGCAACGTCTTTTTACTCTTGCCTTTTTCACACTCGCTTTAATCAAATGCGTATTTCCAGGTCAGAAGCTGCCTAAAAGAATGACATGTCAGAGACTGGCCCTGTCACGTTTACGAGTGGGGCTCCCCACTCCGAAGATGGATAAGAGTGGAGAGGTTATGGACGGTGAGATCGTGATGTAGCCATCTTTTGCAAATCTCCTGGTCAACAGAAACTTGTGAAAATGGGTCATTCCATTATGATTATGATTGTTTCTTTCTTGTTGCTGCTGCTGTTGTTTTTTTTTTTTTTTTTGAGAAGCGATATGGGGGACTCTGGGGGTGACCCTAGTTAGTTTCAACAATGGCCCACGTTTGTAATAATTTGCGCGGCATCCATTGTCAGCTCAGCTGTATCAGCAGTATATTCTTCACTGTGAAGCCAACCTCAATCGGCCTCCGTCCTTGATTAGACGCATGAATAAAGAATAATCAGTCTCGGCAAGCAAATCATCTATGCCCTTTATGAAATTTTATTTCCTTTTTCGTGATTTTCAGACGTGTGATTCGCTTTATCGTTCGGAGATTGAAGGCTGGAAAGTGAAAAGGACTTGTTTATTTATTTATTTATTTTGCTACAGGGGATATGTTTGTTCTTATCATCGATCCCTCTGTTGCAGGCAGAATTGGGCCGTATCGTGGTGAAGAGGTGGATCTGGAGCCTTTTTGTTTTTTTTTTGTTTTTAAATTTGTTTATAAACATCCTTGAAATAGTAACATTCAAGATACACTTCAACATTAAATATAAATATATTTTAAAGTAAAGTTTCAAACATTGATTTATTATATTATAAAAATTTAACTTTTTTAACTAAACCTAGTCTTCTTCGGCTGTTGATTCATAGCCTTCTATCCATAAAAAATAAGTAACTGCTACTACTTTTGCACCATGCAGTGTACGTTATGTTTCCAAAGAAAAAAAAAATTAATAGAATGGTTAAGTGTGAAAACGAGAAGTAGGGTTTGGCTTGGAATACACCATCGCCACAAATAAAGAATCCTCAGCGTTAGCCTCTTCCCGATCTCTATACGACTAGTTGATATCTTAAGCCATCAATCCTGTGATTCTGAAATGATAATTGAAAGAGTGATAATAACGTAACAATACAAAAGTTGCATTTAGAAATATCTATTTTTAAAGAACTGGAAAGAGTAGAACTTCTCTTCAGCACGAAAAAAATTCAGCTCGCATTACATCCAAGGTGGTAAAAAAAGATTATAATTATTTTTCTAATACATCATACTCACATTTATTTTTACCTACACATCCTTAAATATATTGGACATTTAACATGTTCTGGCGTATGGACCAATATAAAAATAGCTGGTTTTATGAACTTGGAATAAATTTAAATTCACTGCACTTAATTGATAACAAAAAATACTAAAATAAAATCTCAAAGAGATTGTGTCGGAAAATATTTTTTTCAATAAAAATTAATAAATTTTTTTAAAAATTACCACTTGAAAACATAACGTGTAAATCTAACATATAATTACTCTTACTTTATTGTGGCCCAATGCAGCGATAAACTCTCAACAAGAATTCAGGAGCCTGGCGGGACGAGGTAGCCCAAATTAGAGCCGGTAATTCGGGCGGGCCGGGCTTATTCGGGCCGGGCTCAATTCGGGCCGGGCTTATTCGGATCGGGCTTAAAGCATCCTACCCCTTCTAAAAAGCCCATATAGCCAAGCCCGGCCCTAACACCTTCGGGCTTCGGGCTTATTCGGGCTGGCCCGGATACCCGAAACTTTTTAAAAATATTTTTTCTATATATTTTGAACCAATTTTAATTTTTAAATAATTCTATTAATCGTAAAATATTATCTTAATTTTAAAAGAATAAAATAAAAAATAATTTATCAACTTTGTATTTAAGTAGCTCTGTTATTATTTTGTTGTATTATGTATAATTTATTCATGAATGTTTCCTTTACTTGTAAATTAATGTCTTAATTGTTTAAATATTGCTCTTATCATAGTCATATATAAATATTTTATATATTTTAATTAAATTATATTATTTTAATTATGATTAAGCTGATCCCAATTCAATCACAGTTAGACTACTAACTTAAAATTATTATTTCGATTAGTTCAAAGTTTTAAATAACTTTTAGGTAAATTATACTTTTCATTTTTATGAATATAAAAAAATTGCCATCATTATATTATATACAAAATTATTTAATTATGAGTAAAATATTATTTTTTTTGAAATCATTTTTCTTTAACTTTTTATATTGTTTAACTCTTATATAAAAGAAATTCTTACTCTAGTTTACTCTTAATTTTTAACCAAATGTAGCATGGACAATAACCAAGTAATTATTCAAAAATATTATTCTATTTATCATGTTTATCTAGTAGTAGAGTCAGAAATTCGTGCATGCCTAAATTTTATTTTTAAAATTATTTTCAATTTTATTTTTACTTTAAAATTAATTCTCTTAATTTATAAAAAAATATAAAATTATTTTTTTACATGAAAATGATTTATAGGACTCAAAATTTTTTTTAACAAAAACTGGGTCTTAAAATATTAAAATCAATATTAAAATATATTTTAAATATTATTTTGAGATATTTTATTGATTAAAAATAATAAAAATATGAAATACAACTATTTTAATTTTTTTTAAAAAATAACTACATTAAAACACTTATATATATAGTATTTTGGTATAAAATGATATAAAATTTGAAAAATTAATTAATTTTTATCATATTTTATATATTTTTTTAAAAATTTAATTTTTTTATTCGGGTATTCGGGCCAAGCCCGAACCCGATCGGGCTTGGCCCGAATTTCCTCGGGCCTATTCGGGCGGCCCGAATAGGCCCGAACAATAAAAAAATAATATTTTTTCGGGCTTGGCCCTAAATTTTTCAGGCGGGTTCGGGCTGGCCCGTCGGGCTCGGCCCAAATTACCGGCTCTAGTCCAAATCCAAGATGCAGCCACTTGGCAGTTTTGGGCCCTTCTCTTGTTCTCACCATATTTAACCGGACACATAGGGCAACAAGGAAACATATCCGTGTGCTACCTATCTAGGGCCTGTTGGTGGTGGTGGACAAGACGGGAGAGTTAAGCATAAAATGCCCAAGACAGAAATTATCATTTGTTTTCTTGTCAAAAGATACGAAAAAAATCGAATCAAATTTTTCATTTTTGCAAATACTAAATGGGTCTCTATTATCGTGTGGTCATGAATGAAAATAATGAAATCTAATAATGTTATTGTCATTCACAATTTTAATTAAATTTAATAAGCCTTAACTTAGAGCCGGTAATTCGGGCGGGCCGGGCTTATTCGGGGCGGGCTTATTCGGATCGGGCTTAAAGCATCCTACCTCTTTTAAAAAGCCCATATAGCCAAGCCCGGCCCTAACACCTTCGGGCTTCGGGCTTATTCGGGCTGGCCCGAATACCCGAAACTTTTTAAAAATATTTTTTCTGTATTTTTTGAACCAATTTTAATTTTTAAATAATTCTATTAATCATAAAATATTATCTTAATTTTAAAAGAATAAAATAAAAAATAATTTATCAACTTTGTATTTAAGTAGCTCTGTTATTATTTTGTTGTATTATTTATAATTTATTCATGAATGTTTCCTTTACTTGTAAATTAATGTCTTAATTTTTTAAATATTGCTCTTATCATAGTCATATATAAATATTTTATATATTTTAATTAAATTATATTATTTTAATTATGATTAAGCTGATTCCAATTCAATCACAGTTAGACTACTAACTTAAAATTATTGTTTCGATTAGTTCAAAGTTTTAAATAACTTTTTGGTAAATTATACTTTTCATTTTTATGAATATAAAAAAATTACCATCATTATATTATATAAAAAATTATTTAATTATGAGTAAAATATTATTTTTTTTGAAATCATTTTTCTTTAACTTTTTATATTGTTTAACTCTTATATAAAAGAGATTCTTACTCTAATTTACTCTTAATTTTTAACCAAATCTAGCATGGACAATAACCAAGTAATTATTTAAGAATATTATTCTATTTATTATGTTTATCTAGTAGTAGAGTCAGAAATTCGTACATGCCTAAATTTTATTTTTAAAATTATTTTCAATTTTATTTTTACTTTAAAATTAATTCTCTTAATTTATAAAAAATATAAAATTATTTTTTTGCATGCAAATGATTTATAGGACTCAAAATTTTTGTTAACAAAAATTGGGTCTTAAAATATTAAAATCAATATTAAAATATATTTTAAATATTATTTTGAGATATTTTATTGATTAAAAATAATAAAAATATGAAATATAACTATTTTAATTTTTTTTAAAAAATAACTACATTAAAACACTTATATATATAGTATTTTGATATAAAATGATATAAAATTTGAAAAATTAATTAATATTTATCATATTTTATATTTTTTTAAAAAAATTATTTTTTTTTATTCGGGTATTCGGGCCAAGCCCGAACCCGATCGGGCTTGGCCCGAATTTTCTCGGGCCTATTCGGGCCGCCCGAATAGGCCCGAACAATAAAAAATAATATTTTTTTCGGGCTTCGCCCTAAATTTTTCGGGCGGGTTCGGGCTGGCCCGTCGGGCTCGGCCCAAATTACCGGCTCTACCTTAACTAATCAATTGTTTATATTATAATTAAATTTAAATATAACTGATAACCTGATCTTCAAGTTTGAAGGCACGCCATTGATTTGGTACATTATTAAAATGATGTGGACGCATATTATTGTCTCAATACAATAAATAGTATTTTTCTATGATAAAAAGATAATAACAATTTTAGGGATTGAGGTGCTTATTACAGAGTTAGCAATTCACACAAGCTAAACCCGTTCAGTCCAAATAAACCATTTAGTTTGTGTCTAGTTTTTAATTCATATATGGTAAAAGTACGTTAATCGATTTGTCAAATGTGATAAAAGCACATTCTAATTATGGTTTAAACGTATTTCTGAAAGTTACTTAAACAGACATTTAGTTTAGCAAGCCAACTTGTTAGCCGGGTTTTTTAAATAAACTTTTTGCTCCTTTTACCGAAATGATCAATTATATTTAATCATCATATTTCTTCCATTATCTTTATTACAAAAATATTTAAAAAATAAATAAAATAGGCCTAAATAAGCCTTAGGCTGTGTGTAACATCCTGATTTTTATATAATAAAGAAATTGTGAAATTTACGTTTTGAGGAAAAAAAAAATGATAATAATAGGAATTTATATTATTTGAGATTATTTAGAAATAATATTATGGTTAGGTATTTAATTATGAATTTAAAAATTTAAATTTAAAACCACATAAGCAATATTTAGTTAAGATATAATACATAAATAATTTTTTTTTATGTGTGTGTTAAAAAAAAAAGAGAGAAGGTAGAAGAAAAAAAAAAGGGGTGGAAGGTTGTTGTTTCTAAGTCCCACATTGGTTAGATGAGGGAAGAGAAGAGGTGCCTTCATGTATAAAAAAGAGGGGGGTGTGTATTAGGAAGCATGAGAGGCTAAGATGCAATTTAAAGAAAATTGCAACTTATGGCCCAAAGGTTTGAATAATTAAATTCAGACTTATAGTTTTTTTTAATATAATTTTGGGACTCACAATCCCATTTTTATATTATTTTTCTCTCTTCCTCTCACGTTGCTCGGCGTTTTCTCCCAAGGGGGGATTATTTTCTTTTTCTTCAGATATGTTCTAACTTTCCTGTTTAGATTAGCATTTAAAAATTTATTTAATTACAAAATTAATTTTATAGTTATTTTCTAAATAATATTAGCTTTCTAGTGATATGATTATTTTGTAGGATAGAGTAAATATTTTGATTAGAATTTTTCTATAGGATAGTTAATCTGATGATATGATGGATTAAAAATATAGGTTAAAATTCTTTGGGATATAAAAAGTATTATAGAATATTTTCTTAAGGTTGAAACTCATGTTTAAGAATTTTTGAGTTAAAATCTAGATCTATATGGTTGAATTTATGTGGAATCTGAGACGTAGGAATAAACCTATGATTATTAAATATTTATTTAAGTATGAATAGGTATTTTTGAGGTTATAGAAAGGTGATTTGAGGCTTCAGGATAATTCTAAAATTTTTTATTTATTTTTGGATGAATTTTTAGAATATAAAAGGATGAAATTATGATACTAGAAGTGAGTCGAGGATAAAAAAAAATAGTTCATTAGGGTACGAGAATTTTAGAAAAAAATTTGGGAAGTTAAATGAGGCATAAATCTTAAATTAGTGTTAATATGGACTATAAATCTAAGACTTTCTAACTCTTTAAATTAGAGTTATTTATTTTAATGTAAAATTAATATATAGTATTGTGAAATAATTATGTAGATTATATTGACAAAGATAGTGGTAAAAAAGGAGTTGTGAAGAGGAACTTGTTATTCAAGACACAAGGTAACCATTGTTAATGTGTTGTGACAAGTGTGTTTGTGAATGGTTATGTGTTGTTTTGTTGTTTGAAAAAATTATGAATTATTAAAAATAAATACTGTATATACTTGTTTGAAATTATTGCCAAGTGGGTTAAAAATTTATTTTTGTTTATCATGATGAGATATTATTGTTCGGATATATTCCTGTTTGGATATTTGAATGATGCATGACTTGTCAGGGTATTTTAATGTATGGTGTTAATGGGAATTTCTGTTCGGTTAATTATTACCACGTGGTAAGCCCTCATTGGACCCAATGAGTGGCGTGTCGCTTGGTCCAACTCACCTTTGGCCGGGTGATTTGGCGTCCGAGCATGGCGAAAGGAGGATATAAGGTGCAGTCATGTAAATTAAATACTTGTTTGGTTTGTTTGAAAATATTGTTCGGTTAAATGTTTTGTGTGCCCATTTAGCAATCGCATGATTAGTTACAATCGCATGCATCATTACATATTAATTTTTGGTTACTGGGACTTTTAAGTCTCATTCCCCGTGGTTAATATTTTTACAGGAGCGAGTCCGGCCGAGAAAGCACCAGAGGTGTAACTATGGTGTATGAAACACCATCTTTTACGTTGCCTCTTATTTTGGATTATACAATGTATCTTGTGCCAACTTAAGACATATCTTCTTTGTGAAGCATGTAAACTCTAATCCTTTTTATTAAAAGTATTTATTTGACCAAGAGGATTATGTTTGTCTCTATTGATTCATGACCTAATTTAAATATCATGCTATGAGGATCTTGACTGTCCCTCATTGTTCTAATTGCTTTTTTTGAGATATTTTAAGACCTGTGGTATATTGTTTTGGATGTATCATGGTAAGAAAATTTTCTACCATGATAATGGTTTTAATAATTTGCGAAAAATTGGTTTGTATTTTTGAGGGTGTTACACTGTGTTTGGTAGAGTGGAATTACAAGTATGGAAAAGGAATTGAAGCTGGAATCATAAAACAATGATGTTTGATACATGTGAATTTAAATTTTCAAGAATCTTGATTCAAGCAAAAAAGGCTGAATTGAATTCTTTAATGGAAGCTATGAAATTGGAGCAATTCTATAGAATTATACTTTTTAAAGGCAATTTTATCCTCATATAAAAATAGAGAAGACAACTATGCCCTTGTTCATTTGTGATTAATGCCGAAAAAATTGAGCATGCAGACAGCTGTACAGTGAACAATTGAAAATGCTCAACTCGTGCTTTCATTTATATATATATATATATATATATATGTCTAATTCAAAATGTCCAACTCAGACAATTCAAATTTTTATATATATAAATTATCATGTGTGTGTGTTTATATATAATTTAAATATTTATAATATTTCATTTAAAAAATATTTTACTTATTTTTAATATCCATCATCTATATAATATTTCATTTGTATATTAAATAGTATATGAGAAATTAAATCACAATATTAATACATTTTAATTTTGATTTTAATTTTTAGGGTTATTTTTATTTTTTAAATATAATTTCATTTTCTGTCTTACATACTAAACAAAAATAATATAAAAATTTTATTTATTTTTTTAATATACTAAATATATTTTTAAAATTTAATTTTAATTTTAATTTTAATTTTAATTTTGATTTTAATTTTAATTTTATCAAAAACTATTCATGAGGCTTTAATTATTGTTATGATTTCCAGTGAGTCACGGCCCTAAAATTGATTAGGTTTAGGAGAACGCGTGAAAGAAACTGAGTCTGAATCCGAATTCCCATATTTAGTTTACTCGACGCAACAGTGCAACGGCACCAACGCATTTGTACTTTTGTTTTCTCTCTCTCTCTCTTTTGCGCTTGGTCTCGACAGTTCGGCCAGGGAAAAAGAGAAGACTGTTAATTCGATTCGCGGCCATCCACTAACTAAAAACCTCGCCAAAAACCTCCGAGCACCACCTTTCTTTTCGGTAGCGGTTTCCCGCCGATTCTCCGCCAGAAGGGTGCGACCGGGGGGGGGGACAGTGGACAGGAGTGGCATCGAAGTGGAGTTCCAATATGGACCTTGAAGACATGGACGCGCCAAGCAAGGTTCCTTCCCGAGTCTCCAGATTCGCCCCTAAATCATCAAAGCTTAAATTAAAACCCAAATTGGAACCACAAGAATCTGCTCCCAAGACTGAAGCCCCAGAATCATTGTCTAAAGAAGAACCGCGAGATTTTGATTCAGTGACTGCCAAAACGAAAGAGGAAGAATTCTCGGCTCCCAATGGCGCCATGAAAATGGACGTGGACCCCAAGTCAGAGGCTGAAGATGAACCAAAACAAGATGATCCTATGGATGAAGACAGCGCCGAAGATACAATTGTGCGCGAAATCGACGTCTTCTTCACTCCTTCTATTGCCGCCGACACTCAGGTCTGCTAGTGCGTTTCTTTTTGGATTGTTTACACACACATATTGATTTCTTCAGTGTCTACTTCTGGTTTGTCATTTCAGTTATATGTTTTGCAATATCCTTTGAGACCTTGCTGGAGACCGTACGAATTAGACGATCGATGTGAAGAGGTGCGATATTTTGCGTGTTTGTAGACTAATATGTTCATGTCTTTCGTGAAAATGGGGAGTCCTGTCTGTGTGTACTAGTACAATTCGTTTAACTTTGTTTTATATGGTTTTCTTTTCTTTGTGTAGGTCAGGTTGAAGCCTGATAGTTCAGAAGTAGAGGTTGATTTATCTATTGACATCGAGTCTAGTAATCATGACAAGGAGTTTGCTAGCAAACTCAAGATGACGAAACAGGTCTTTACGTCATCCTATTATTTCTCTAAAGAATATCAGCTGTAGTTAGGTTTCTAATGCCATATTTATACACAAAGTTTACGAAATTAATATTCCGTAATTGGCATTTCGTGGGTCGAGGTAAGTTTTTGCAGCCTCGTCTCTGTTGTACATATAATATGCCCCTCCTCATATCTCGAGAGTAATCTGACTCATATCTTTCGGAAATCGTTAGGTTGTTAACCCAAAGATGCTCCTAAATCAATGTATAAATTGGAATTAGATTGAACCACATAATTGTGTATTTTTGTTCTGTATCTCAATCATCAATAGTGCCTGGTGAATAATAATCACTCTATAACTAAGAGTCCAGGGCTTAAAGGCATATCTGTGCAGCTCAATAATTTGCGGACTAATATTTGTAAAATCAGCACCAGAATAGTACTCAATTGTTGGATCCACATACATCACTGTGTGGTGTCTACTATTTTTTTAATTCATTTTTTTTTAAATTTCTATTCAGACTTTATCAACTTCGTGGAAGCCACCTTGTACCGATGGATATGCTGTTGGGCTTCTTATGGGTAATAAGGTATTCAAGTCTCATAATCTATTTTGACCTTTTAGTTTTAGGTGAGATGATTGAACTGCATTGTGTTAGGCATGTATGTTGTTTTATTGTTGAGAACCCCTAGCTTTAATAATTCCCCAGTAATATGCTCTTTTGGTATCTGATAATCTGAAGCCACCGGTTCGCTTCAATTTTTCACCAGTGATTGCTTGAGGTAATGGGAGCTACCTTAACTGAAAATTATTACGTTAGGTGCCTAGTTTTTCTGGTGTTAGTTGTTTCATAGGTATTGAAAGTAACTTTTACTGACTGTTTTTTAGGATGTACTTCTTCTTGGCTTGTATGAGATCTTAAGTGTTTGGCGTCACATTGGAAGCCATACAAACATCATATCTTAATTCTTTGATGACAAGGAGAAGCACTGCTTAACCTTTTTTGTTTATATATTACGAAGCCCATTATCTGTCTATTACTTGATAAGTTTTGTGAATTTGCCCGCCTCCTTTTGTTTGCAGTTACACCTGCATCCTATCCATGCAGTTGTGCAGCTAAGACCATCATTAGGACATCTTAACTCTGGTGGTTCAAAAAGAAAGGCCAATATCTCTACTGGCAGTAATGCCGCTATTAAAATTGAGAATTCTGCTGAAGAAAAGTCTGTTGCTGCATCAAAGAAGCAGGTATTTAACTGTTAATTACCTGCAGGAAATTAGGTTTACTGTAACTTTGTATTATCAACATCCAATAAGATGTAGTAGCATAAGGGATTTTTTATTTTTAAACACACATACACATTTAATTTTCAGTGGCTAACACTTTTTAGAGTTTAGCGTACTATTATTATTTTCATCAGAATGAACAATTGACTTGACAAAATTCAAGTGAGGACTTATGTACAATGTGCTTCCCCCCTCCCTTAAAATATAGGTGTCGGAATGTCTGGGTTGTAATAAAGTTAACCTTACTTTGCAGTAATCTAAAGGAATAGATATGATAAATTCCTAAAGGCATCTTTGCTTGGTGTTTATGCTGCTCCCTTCTCCCCTACTTTAGTTTGCTTGGTGTTATATACTTATATAGGTCTTTGGCTATTATTCATGAAGTACTTCAATTTGGATATCAACACGAGTTGCCTTTTGTGCCAAAATTTGTTTGAAAATAGATTTTATACTGTGGTATCTCATTAAAAGGCTCATTCATAAGTTGTCTTACTTATTACAAGGTTGCTGTATTTCTTCTTCAAAGTTTATTGTCAATGTATTTTCTGCTTCTCTATTGCAACATATTTGGTGATTTCCAATTGGTTCTTAGAACTATTTTATTTTATTTTATTGCAGAATAAGCAGATGGAATCTTCAATTGGGCAAAAAAGTGACGGTGATGAGGTAAAGCAGTTATGGAAACTGTAATGTCATTTAGATTCTGTAGTCTTGTTTTGGTTATCTTATAAATTATGATTAATGTATCAGTTATTCATTTTAATTAATCATGAATTAGGATGTGATGCAGACTTGTCATCAGATGTTTAGCTTTTGCTAATCTTCTAACACTCTCTTTTAAAAGTTGGAACCATTTATATTTATGTTTTCCATCTACAGATGTTTGGTCTATTTTTGCTATAATTGAATCGCTGACCTAAAAAATGGTGGGACTGAAGAAGTTCACTGTTCCTTTATTTTCTGTATGTCAGCTGCATGGGTTGTGTCTAGTATTGTTTATGATCTGATTTTTTAATGTGCTTTTTATCCATTTTGTTATCAATCATTTTCTCCTTTTCTTGTCCAGTACTGGGTTCCTCTCAAGTACCATAGCTCCAAAAGTGATATCTCCTCTAGATATTTGCAGCAAATGGCAACACTAGAAAGTTCTCCCATAAAATTTACAATGAGCCCGTAAGAATTTGTCTCCTATGGACTCAGTCTTCGTTTTAATTTGTAAATTTTCTTTGTTTGTAAAGTTCTGTTAATGACTTAAAGGTACGATTATGTTACTTCACTATGTCCTGGAGTGAGCAACAGCATGTTACCCAGGGGTCCTTCTAGAAGGTATGGTCTTCCCCTCACATCCAGTGTATTTAGTTTCATGGTATGTGGTACTGACTCAGTGATCTGTTGTGAATTGCTCATGTGCTCAGTTCCCATATACCTGCACGAGCATGCTTCCCTTTTTGTTTCTGTTCTCATATTTTTTCTTTTATATCTTCTGCCCACTTCACTTTCCTTCTTGTGCCTATCTTGAGAGCTCAGCAAGCCAGCCGATCTGGCAGAATTTTGCCAGTCATTCAAGCCTTAATAAAGATAAAATGTCATTGCACTAGGGGACTTGCCTGCGAGTCAAGATTAATTATAAAACTATATTTTTTAATGCATTGAGTAATAATCGCATTTTATTGGCTTTAATTAGATAGTTGATATTTTAAAATTCATGTCAAGTTGTCGGATAGTTACTTTCCCCAAATTCTTGGGAATTGATTGGCTTTATTGTTTTCATATACACCCAAGATGACTAAAAGAAACCATCCTGGAAATATTGTTTACCTATTCAATACAAGTACGTTCTCTATGATCTTGATTGTGCTTATCCTTCTTGTGTGGATCTATGTATTACTTTTTTCTTTAGGTGCTTTGTTTTCCAATGTAGCATGTTGATTTGCCTTAGACTACCCTTACTGCTTTGATGCCGTTTGTTGCTGATATTGCAATGTGAGTTTGCTAGTTTTACTATTATGAATGGGTGCTATTTCAGGTATCTGCTATCATTACCTCCAGAAGAACGTCTTAAGAAATTACTTGTCGAGGTTTGTTCTAAACTTGGTCTAGTATAATCTCTATCTTTCTTCTGTAATGTAGCATTAAAAACTAAAACGGTTGGGTATCATACTGTCTATGCTTGTTTTTTTAGGGTAATTCTTGATTCTTTTGATTGCATTCATTTTTGCTTGGCAGATATTTAATATGACCTGAACCAATATCTCCACAGAAACAGCAATAAAGACAATAATAACAATAAATGAGGGGAAAATGCTGAGGTTTTGATATTAATAAATTGAGAGAAACCGAATCAGAGTTACAAGTCTTCCTCTGATTCTGGCCAAAACCCCATCTCCCCTGAATGATCACAAAAGTAACAACATTACGAGCTCAAACCTCACAAGAGGGTTCACTGCTTCTGGCATTCGAGAGGCCAGTCTCTCCTCTCCCTTCTCTTCTTTTCCCCCCGGATATCCCCACAATACAAGCAAAAAGATAAAATATACCCACAGCATGGACAGCATGGCTTCCCCCCTAGCCCATACCTCCCAAAAGATCTTAGTTATGGTCAAAGATCCCACGCTACTGTTCCTTACGGCTAGAGACCGAAGGATAAACCTCTGGACCAGTCACCATTATTCTACTAGAGTCATTCTTCCCCTTTGACTTCCTTTGATAAGTCTTAGTAAAATAATGAGGGGCTCTATCATTACCTTCCTCTAAAAGTTTCACCTTGTCCTCAAGGGGAAATGCTGGAAATTGCTTGCAAATCAGGCCTGCACCTTCCCAGGAATTTTCAAATTCAGGTAAATCGTGCCATTTAACCAGCACTTCTTGCTGTCCATTCATAAGCCGACGAACTCTTCGAATATCTTCGGGCTGCACCTGTAGTTCTAGTTCACTAGAAAGGGCCGGAGGAATGGTAGGGTTCACCACCATCGAAGGCACAGATTGTTTCAGTTGTGAAACATGAAAAACCGGGTGAATACGAGCTGTGGGTGGCAATTCCAGTTTGTAGGCTACATTCCCAACTTTCGCAAGAACCTTGAAAGGGCCATAAAAACGAGGGCTCAACTTTTCATTGACTCTCTTAGCCAATGTTTTCAGCCTGTAGGGTCTCAATTTCACAAAGACAAAATCTCCAACATTGAACTGGACATCTCTTCTATGTTTATTGGCTTGCTCTTTCATTTTGCTTTGAGCCTTAGCCAAATTATCCCGCAAAAGGGAGATGATCTGATTCCGAACCTGAATTTGCTCGTTTACATCCTCTATAGCTGAGGGTTCACCACTCAACTTCAAGAATGTTGGAGGATCCCGACCATACACCGCTTTAAAGGGTGTCATACCAGCTGCCCCATGATAGGAAGTATTATATCAATACTCAGGCCAAGATAGCCATTTAGCCCATTGTGAAGGCTTCTCGTTTGCAAAGCAACGCAAGTAAGTTTCCAAGCTTCTATTGATCACCTCAGTCTGTCCATCTGATTCTGGATGGTAAGAGGAACTGAGACAGAGTTGTGTGCCGGCTTGCTTGAACAATTCCTGCCAAAAGTGGCTTATAAAAACCCTGTCCCGATCTGAAACAATAGTTTTAGGAAACCCATGCAACTTGACAATCTCCCTTATAAAGCTTTCAGCAACATCTTTGGCAGAAAAAGGGTGGGATAATGGGAAAAAATGGCCATATTTGGTAAGTCTGTCCACCACAACTAGTATTGTGTCATACCTCTTGGATTTAGGAAGTCCAGTAATAAAATCCATGCTAATATCCTCCCACACATTTTGTGGAATGGGCAATGGTTGCAGCAGTCCAGCCGGGGATAAAGCTTGGTATTTATTCTTCTGGCACACCTCACAACTTGCCACATATTGCAGGACATCTCTTTTCATTCCCTCCCAATACACTACATTGGACAGCCGCTTGTAGGTGCGTAAGTAGCCCGAATGGCCCCCCATTGGGGAGTCATGATATTCTTTGAGGAGCAAAGGAATTCTGGTGGACTCCCTTGGTAGAACTAACCTCTCCTTGTAGTGTAGACATCCATGTATCAAGCTGTAACCTTCTACCCCCTCTTTATTGGTAATGAGTTGCTGCAGAATTTTGCTCAATTTCGGGTCAACTAGTACCTCTCTTTCCCATTCTTCCGCATCATCATACTGCCATGATGAAAATCCCATTAGTTCAAGTGACTCATCTTGCCTAGACAGAGCATCAGCAGCCCTATTCTCCTTCCCGGGCTTATACACAATTTCAAATTTGAATCCCATCAATCTGGAGACCCATTTTTGCTGGTTTTCGTCAACTACTCTTTGCTCCAGCAGGTATTTCAGAGCCTTTTGATCAGTGCGGATGGTAAATTTGTGCCCCCAAAGATAATGACGCCACTTCTTGACTGCCATTACAATAGCCATAAGCTCCCTTTCGTAAATAGAGCATTGTTGAGCCCTATTTGAAAGCTTTTGACTATAATAAGCCACTGGTCTGCCTTGTTGCATCAAAACAGCCCCTACTCCCGTTCCTGATGCATCAGTTTCTAACTCAAAAGGAATGGAGAGATCAGGCATAGCAAGCACGGGTAGTGTAGTCATGGTTGTTTTGAGTTGATCAAAAGCTTTTTCTGCTTCTTGGGACCATTTAAAAGAATCCTTCTTGAGTAGTTCAGTAAGAGGACTAGCGATTTTCCCATAATTCTTGACAAATCGTCGATAGTATCCAGTCAGCCCTAGGAATCCCCTTAATGATTTTACATTCTTACGTTTAGGCCAATTCACCATGCTTTCTATCTTGCTTGGATCGGCTTGCACCCCTTCTTTTGATATTAAATGGCCTAAATATTCAATCTTTGGTTGCACAAAACTGCATTTCTTTAAATTAATAACCAGCTGGTTTTCCTTCAAAATAGGGAAAACAGTCTCCAAATGCTTCAAATGTGAGGTTAGGCCATCACTATATATGAGAATGTCATCAAAAAACACCAACACAAACTTGCGCAAGTACTCTCGAAATACCTCATTCATCAATGATTGAAAAGTGGAAGGAGCATTAGTTAATCCGAAAGGCATCACCTTAAATTCATAGTGCCCCTCATGTGTTCGGAATGCTGTTTTAGGCTCATCCCCAGCCTTGATTCGTATTTGGTGGTACCCAGATTTTAAATCCAGCTTGGAAAAAATTGTAGCTCCCTTCAATTCATCTAGCAACTCGTCAATGGCTGGGATTGGGAACTTATCCGAAACAGTAATTTTATTTAAGCCTCTATAATCAACACAGAACCTCCAACTTCCGTTTTTCTTCTTAACTAACAGTACCGGGCTTGAATAAGGACTAGTACTTGGCTGAATAATTCCTTACTTTAGCATATCTGTCACCAAGTTTTCTATTTCATTCTTTTGCAAATGAGGGTACCGGTAAGGCCTGATATTTGGTGGCTGCTCCCTTGGCTTAATTATGATAGCGTGGTCTTGTGCTCGCGGAGGGGGTAGGCCTTCCAAAACCTCGCAGACTGTAGGAAATTTTTCTAGTAAATTCTGAATTTCTGGGCTCAAGACTGTTGTATCTTCAGTGCTGCTAGTAATCCGTCTATATTCAATTAGAAACCCTTCTCCTTTCTTACCTACTGAACGAATTAGAGACCTGAATGTGGTTTGGGCTCTAGTAAGGGAGGGGTCCCCTTGCAAGCATACTCTCTTATCGTTGTTGCCAATTTTCATCGTTAATTGGTTCCAGTTAACCTTTACATCTCCTAAGGATTTCAGCCATTCCATTCCCAGCACTGCATCAACTCCACTCAGCTTAAAAGGGTAGAAAGTTTGGACTATATTAAGATTCTGAACACTTAAACATAGATCCTTACAACGCCTCTTCCCTTTTATAGCATACCCATCCCTTACTGTAATGGTGTATTCAGATATTTCATCAGAGGGTAGACTTAACTTACTGTGCAGATCTTCAGCAATGAAATTATGGGTGGCACCACTGTCAATGAGAATGATTATCTGTGTGTCTCCAATCTTTCCCTTGACTTTCATGGTGTGGTTATCACCAAACCCAGCCATGGAATTAAGAGATAATTCCATTTGCGTACCGTCCTCAGTAGGTTCAGAATATCCACCGTCATTTTCGAGTGCTGAATCATCTTCTTCGCCTTCTGTGTTGGCTCCTAACTCCATTATCAACACTTGAAGGTTCTTATTTTTACATTGATGAGTGGGGCTGTATTTGTCTCCACATTTGAAACAAAGCCCAAGCTCTCTGCGTCTTGCAATTTCAGAATCAGGGAGTCGACGAGAATTTCCTCCTCTCCTCGCTGTGGTTCCAGAATTTGTGCTGCTCCCAGCCTTCGAAGGTTCTGTTCCAATGTCATTTTTCTTCGCACTGGACGCGGGAGAAGACGCGACCACACTGGCGTTCCTTCCTCCTTCAGTCACGTGAGTCACGCGTGGAAAATAAGTGACCTGGGTCGGGTCGGGTTTGGATCCGAGATGGGTCCGCCGAACTCGGGTTCCTCTCGTGTCTCTGCAGTCTTCCAGCATCCGGTTTCTTTCTTCAATACATACTGCCATTTCCATCAGTTCCCGCAGAGTCGCCGCCTTCGTCACCTTCAGTTCAGCCCTAACCTCTGTCTTGAGTCCAGACCTAAATGCACCGATCAAACACTCCTCGGAAGCTTCCTTTAATGGCGCCGATAATAGTTCAAATTCCTCTACAAATTCTAGCACAGACTTCTCTTGCTTAGCTGTAAATAGTCGTTCATATTCACCGTCGGGTTGTGAAGCGTGGAATCGCCGCAGCAACTCCCTTTTAAATTCTGACCAATTACTCAATGGTACCCGCGTATCAAGCCACTGGTACCAGTTCACTGCTTTTCCCTCCAGACATACTATTGCTACTTCGAGCTTCTCATGTTCAGCTATGGAGTTGACGTGAAAGTATCGTTCCACTCTGAAAAGCCACCCGAGAGGATCCTCGCCTGAGAATACAGTTCCAGTTTCCGAAACCTTCCTCCCTCTGTCCCACCCCCTGTATTATTCTCAGAAGACTCTGCATGATGAGTGCCTTCTTGTTCTTCCTCACGTGGCCTTGCCACCTTCTTTTCCAGTTGTACCAGAGTATCACTAATAGTCTTCAAGGTTCCCTTGATGTCACTTACATCCTTATTCAATACCCCGACTGCCTCCTTCAACTCTTGTACTTCTCGCTCAGAATACTGCACTTCTTCCGCCATAACTTCTCTTAACTACCTAGAATTCGTACTGCTCTGATACCAATTAATATGACCCGAACCAATATCTCCACAGAAACAGCAATAAAGACAATAATAACAATAAATGAGGGGAAAATGCTGAGGTTTTGATATTAATAAATTGAGAGAAACCGAATCAGAGTTACAAGTCTTCCTCTGATTCTGGCCAAAACCCCATCTCCCCTGAATGATCACAAAAGTAACAACATTACGAGCTCAAACCTCACAAGAGGGTTCACTCCTTCTGGCATTCGAGAGGCCAGTCTCTCCTCTCCCTTCTCTTCTTTTCCCCCCGGATATCCCCACAATACAAGCAAAAAGATAAAATATACCCACAGCATGGACAGCATGGCTTCCCCCCTAGCCCATACCTCCCAAAAGATCTTAGTTATGGTCAAAGATCCCACGCTACTGTTCCTTACGGCTAGAGACCGAAGGATAAACCTCTGGACCAGTCACCATTATTCTACTAGAGTCATTCTTCCCCTTTGACTTCCTTTGATAAGTCTTAGTAAAATAATGAGGGGCTCTATCAATATTCTTAAGGGAGAATTATATTTAAGAACCCATGTGGCAACTATCTTACGCCTGAAGATTGAAAAAAAAAAAAAAAACTAGATTCCAATTTTGTTCTGAATGTGAAGGGGACTAAGTCGGAAAGAAACAAAAGGGGACAAACTTCAGATTTTGATTCAATATTCAACAATCAAGAGTTTTTCTCTAGAATTGACTCAACACATTTAAAGGAAATGTATGGTCTGACCTAATCCTAGGTCCAATATGCAGACATGATCCAAAGCCCAGATGCTTTATTCAAATCCTCAATTAAATATTTGAATCCCTAATTGCATCTGAAGTTACCTGTATTGTCAAATAATAATAAATTTGTTACATAATTAAATTAATAAAAGAAATGTCATCACGTTCTGTATCATCACACTTACTTGATTGTTTGGTTTTCGCTTGTAAAAAATTGACCCATCAGTTCTTATTTACAATTCTAACGTTCACATTATATATTACCTTGTTTTTCTCAAAGAATAGTAAACACTATACAACATTAGGGACCATTAATTAATCAGTAGATTTAATTCTGTGGATGTCATCTCTTTCCATCTTCTCCATTGAATATCTTTAACATTTTCTGCGCTATTTGAATCTGCCTCTATTATCTTTAATATTATGATATGAATTTGAGCTTTTAGTTGACTGTTATATCAGTATAATTCTGATATAGAGAGATTGAAAGGAACAGGGAGAAATAGAGGGAAGAACAGTGAAGGTAGAAGAGATAAGAGGAATTAGAGAAGAAGAACAGAGAGGAATGAGAAAGTTAGAGAGAAATAAGAGAGGGTAGGCTGAAAAGTACACTGGGTTTATTATTGATCATCCATAGCATTACATTCTAAGTTGTAGCCTATTTATAGAAATAGGAATACACTCCTAGCGGCTACTAACAGCCAATGCATACATCATACATTCTAATTCTAAATTATTAAAACATAACCCAATAACTAATATAACTAATTATTGTCATTATTATAAAATCATAACATTGACCTGGCTCTTTACTTCTCTCACAAGTACTGCCCTTGCCATATTCCCCCTTGTCTCTTTGCCAAGAGCAATGTCATCAGCATTTCCATCAACATAAATATTCAATACCCATTTTTTACCAACGGACTATTCATTGCCTTCATTACCATCCTATGAAAGGATGGAGTCAACATCTTTTTTATTGCAACCGAGTTTCAGCAATTGGCTTTGAAAGCACCAAACTTTTTTAATCTTTGTTGTGAAAGTTTGTCACTTCTCATTTGCCAATAGCGGAACATGATCATTGAGTAACCATATCTATTGGTGAGTAAATTGACAGATGGATGAAGTTCCTCATTTATAACATGCCAAACACCAAAGCTTCAGCATTTTCCCCCCTTAAGAATATTTCTCAAATCTCAATTCAAATTACTATTTGGTTGCTGTTTTTTTTTAATTCATATTTCTCTCATAGAATGCTGCTTGTGGCAATATGAAAGAGAAGGAAGTAAGAAAAATTGAAGTGCGTACATTTGCAGTGTTCTCAGCAGAGCTGTGTAATATTCCATCCATTTGTTTGCCTTTTCTTTTTCTGATAGGGCTCTTCACTACACCGTTTTAGTGCTGTTAAGCACTTTGCTCCTGAATACTCTGAAGGTGAACTGCTGGAATTCCTGCAGCAACACGCATTACTAGTTCAAGGACTTTGGGCTCCAAAAGGTGCATTGCTATATCCACAGGGTGGTGTGGAAAATTTGGCCAGAGATTATGCACTGATCCTGTTTAGTAGGAATTTGAAAGTTCAGCTTTCCCAATTGAATATTCGACCTGAACTTAGTAAACATATAAAAAACTTTCTGAATATATTTGGTGAGGAAAGAATTGAAAACTGGAAATCTAGTGTGCAACCCATTGTCTATTGGAAGTTCAGAGAGCAGCCTGATGAATCATTCATCAAACGCCATCCCCATATTGTTGCAAAGTGTAAATTCACTTTGGAAGGCATGGAAGAGCAGGTATATGGTGCTGTTTATAAAGTTGGAAAAGGTGAACCTGGTAAAAAGGCTGTACCAAAGCTTGGCCAAAGCAGTAAGCCTGGACAGCTTGTGACTTCTGATAAACGTGCAACTAGTGTGGGCAGAGTTGCTCCTGAGAGGATGACCATGTCAAGTGACACCCGACAAGCTCTGCCAATTGCCCTTAAAAAACTCTTCCAAACTCAAGCAGTTTGCAGGTATGGTTATAGCCTTATAGAATCTTCAATCTTTGGATGTCTGCCTAGTGGACAGCAGTTCTGTTTTGGTTTTATTATTTTAGAGAATAATTTTATGAAATATTTCCTAAACACAATTTTCAAGCTGACAAGCTTTGAAGCTGAAACTCATCACCTTCTTTGCTTTCCCCTGCATTTATTTTTAGGAAGCTAGCATGTATGATATAATAAATCCAGAATATTTCCCTGAAATTTGTTAATTGGTCTAGCTCTGATTCTCCTTAAGTTATTTCCTAGGGAACTCAATTATAGAAAATGTATTTATAGCAAGTTTTGTTCAACTGTTCAATAAATGTTAATATGAAGTTTTGCAACAATTGCTATATGCTCGTTTTAGTAGTTTGGGATGGAGGAAGGAGGCAAGGCCTATGGCTTTGTGCTCTCATCAGCAGTGAGATCTTGCTTATGGATGGAGTGTAATCCCTGCACTGGTCCTTTTCACTGCATATTATTATTCTATCATTTTTTATAATATAGAATATCTATCTTGACTTCATTTTAGATGTCAGTCCATGGATCCTGCTTTCTTTAGGGATGTAAATTTCTATTGCTAGAAGGTATCTATTTTCATCTTGGTGCTTTGGATGACAATTGAATTGTCTCATTTTCCTTTATTTTGCCAGCTTTCAAACAATATGCAAAGAATTGCGTGGAATGGCGCTTTCTAAATCTATGCTTCCAAAGTCAGATGCTAAAATTGTTAGAGATGCAGCACTTGGACTTGATGCTCCACCAGAAGAACTGCAGGCCATCATAAGCGAAACTGCATGCAATATCCATGGTTTTTATGTCCTGAAGTCATCACAGGATGAGCATTTTAGGTTGCTCTTTCTCCTAACACCACCCCACAGGAAATAGAGAGAATGAATGTTGTTGATGATCCGCTGTATGTTTTAGAAATTTTTGTTGCAAAATTCATTTAGTTCTTTCTTGCAGGGATGTTGTAATTGATATGCTGCGTGGAAGTGGACCCAATGCCAAGCTAAGGAGAGCTGAGGTACTTGAAGCTGCCAGAAGAAAACTCAATAGGGAGGTGACTAACAGTGAGTATAACAAGGTATGTAATATTATTTTAATGGCTCCATGTTTTCTTGATTAAATGTACATGGTTGCTATAATATATTTTGCTAATTTGATTGTCAAATTACTGGCTTTTGATTGAGCTTTTATTTTTGGGGATAAATGGTAACAATAGTCTATGATGTGTGAAACGAGGAACTTTTATACCAAATATACATATCGATCGTATAGTTTTTAGTGTGAAATTTGCATCTGGTGTGGCGGATAATTCTTAATGGCATGGGGAAGAAGGAGCACACTGCTGCAAAGGATGAAAGTTGTAAGGAAATTAAACATGTTGCAGTTTTAAAGGCTTGAACTGGTTTTGAGGAATGTAAATGACTAATACCAGTCCTTGCTGTTAGATAAAACTGGTGGCTTTAGACAGGATGGTTAAGTTGCATGGCCATATCCAATGAAATATTGGAAAATCATCTCAAAATGTTTTGAATGCTAGAAGATGATGTAAAATCCTTTGATAGAGCTGCTGGTTTTTGTGGATTAATTCCACATTTGTGGAAAAAAATTATTAATTCTAGTGATTTGAAGGGGATTGTACAAGCATATATTATATGTATGTATGGATGTATGTATATATATATGTATATATATGTAAACGCTATCCAATATATTTACAATGAAGAGTAATAAAAACAAAGATATCAATACTCCCCTTCAAGTTGGATTATAAATATTTACCATATTCAACATGCCTACGAAGTCTTCAAACTTCTGCTTGCATAGGCCTTTAGTGAATATATGTGCAGTTTGATCTCCTGATGGCATATAGGTGATGCAGATCAGTCCCCCTTCAATCTTGTCTTTGATGAAATGCATGTCCACTTCAAACTACTAGATATCACATTTTGTTTCTTGCTTCTACATGTCACAAGGTTGCCCCATACAAACGTGCAGTGCCCTGATATAGATCAGCTATCATCTTGAGAGCTATGCCAGACTCACATGACTTCTTAGTTCTTGCATGGCAACCTCTTCCAAGTGTGCCTTTCAGATACCTCAGAATTTTGTACACCGCTTTATGATATTTCTCTATCAGATTGGGATGGCTGACCATGCCTGCTGCGAATGCAATGTCCGCTCCAGTCTTGTGTGATAAGATATACACAGCCCATGCCCCATGACTGCGCCTAGCGTCCCACTAGTCCATCACTTCCTTTCCCTTATAGATACTGAGTGTGGTAAGGAGAGTTCTGGTCTCTTGAATGCCAGTAAAGTGCTCATGTGTTGTCTTTCTGTGTTACTTGTATTTTGTGTTTGATCATTGCTGAGTTGGATGTAGTGGGGAATGGGTTTTGGCTAGCATCAATGCGAGCTTTGTATATTGATTGGTTTTCTTTTGATCATTGATATCAAGACCTCAGGATTTCCCTTCATTTATTTCTACTGTGCTATCTTTTCTGTTCTGTTTCTTTAATGTTGCAGAAGGTCTTTATCCTTTCAAATTAATTGTGTTATCTCATTTAATTTCAGAAGTTACTGTCATAACAAAATAATAAGTCTTGTTTTATTATTAAGTTGTTTTATTCGTTTGTTTCAGGTCATGACCGAGTTATGTGTCTCAAGGGGTTCTGTTTGGGTCTTGAAAACACACGATCGAACTTTGTAAAAATTGTAGGCCCTCCTGATGAAGCATATTGAAAAATATTATCGAGCTCTTGCGTGGACCTCCTGATGAAGCATATTGAAATATATTATATAGCTGCCCGGTGACGGATCATATTCACCGATTGACAGGATAAATTTGATCAAGTGATATATGGTCATACTTTCTGCTTCATCTGTTTGCTGCGTCGAGCGTGATTTGAAGTTACGGTGAAGACATTGAGCTCAAGCCTGCACTTCTTCTTAACTCATTGTTCATTGATGTACTAACCTTTAGAATGTTCATAAACCTTGGTGTCAATCAATTAAAACAGCAGAACCTAGCAATATGTTAGTGGTAATGGATGGCCAACTAGCCATTATTTATACCATTGTTTTTCTTAATTTCTGTAGTTGCTTAGTAATACGAGAAATGGAAATATTCGTTTATTCATAATCATGTATCATTTACTTGCGGCATGCAACGCATCGTGTCAAGTTTAACGCATGGCGGGCAGCCAAGCAATTTATTTATTTATTTAAAAAAATTGTTATGAAAACTCACTTTCAAATAAGCTCTCTATTTGTCTATGGGATGCTCCCGAAAAATTTCATCTTATTAAAACTCGCAAGAAATAGTTAGGATTGTGATGTAATTAATGAAAAAGAGCAATGTTGTCACTGTATTGAGCATTAAATTAAATAATGTGTATCACATTATTTATAATTTATTCAATTAAAATTGTGTGATATTTTTTAATTAATTTTATTTTTACAACAAAGTATACAATTGATTTCTTGCATTTCTCTTTTTATTATCATTAATATTAAATTAATTTATATTTAATATTATTTAAATGTTATATTTTTATTAAATAAATTATAAATAATGTGGGGCATTCAGTCTATTTAAGTGTTTTTCTGTTATTATATACTCTCTCTATCAAGGATTGTAATGAAATATTAAATGAAGGTATTTTTAAAAAATTTATATTTATATTTTAAAAAATAATATTATAAAATGTATTAAATAAAATTTATTAATATATAAAATTTTATTTAAAAATATTTTATAATTTAAGATGGAATAAATAATATTAAGTTGAGGCCTTTGATATGTGATATATCATATACACTATTTCTGGTTGGCCAAAAAACAAAAAAAAAAAAAAAACTTGTTCTGGGCCCGCGGGAGAGCGGGTAGTGGCACACTGGCTGACTTCGGCTGTAAAACCCCAACAGCATCTTCACATCGCGACGCGACTACATGACACCTCTCTGTTACGCCTTGTTCATCCCGGTTCCGTTATTGTTCCGCTGCTAAACCCTAAACATGTCGCACAAGGCTGCTATGATCCGCCGCATTTGCCATTTTTCCACCACCTTCTGCACTTCAATCTCGGAAGCAAAATCCAAGCTTCGGCCGGAGTATGACCCAGACGAGGCTCTCAAATTATTCTCTTCCGTTTCCAAAAAATTCGCCTCCCCTGAATCCTCCCGCCACGCACAAGATCTCACGGTACGCTGTCTGGCCAAGTCTGGCCGCTTCTCTGATGTCGAGAATCTCATTGAGTCTCGCAAGAATGACCCCGAAGTCACCCAGGAGCCATTCTTATCCATCTTGATTCGTTCCTATGGTCGAGCAGGTATGTTCGACCATGCATTGAATACTTATAATCAAATGGACGATTTGGGCACTCCAAGGTCCGCTCTTTCCTTCAACACCCTCTTGTCAGCGTGTGTTGAATCGAAACTCTTTGGTAAGGTGCCGTTACTGTTCGAAGAAATTCCCAAAAAGTATGGTGTGGTGCCTGACAAGATTTCTTATGGCATTTTGGTGAAGTCATTTTGCGAAGTGAGCAAACCCGAGGAGGCACTTGAGCTTGTGAAAGAGGCGGACAAGAAGGGCATGGAGATAACGGTAGTTACATATACTACAATATTGGATGCTTTCTACAGGAAGGGGAAAAGTGACGAAGCTGAGAAACTGTGGAATTTGATGGCTAAGAAGGGTTGTATGGATGCTGCGGCTTATAATGTTAGGCTTATGTTTGAGCAAAAGGGGAAGCCAGAAGACGTAAAAGCTACGATCGATGAAATGACAAATGCTGGCATTAAAGCTGACACTATCACTTACAATTACCTGATGACTTGTTATCTTAAGTCTGGGATGGTGGATGAAGCGATGGTCGTTTATAAGGGACTGCGCGATAATGGGTGCAAACCCAACGCTACAACATTTAAATCTCTGGTATATCATTTGTGTAGAAACGGGTATTGCGAGGCGGGATATAAAGTTTTTAAGAAGAGCGTAGAAATGCACAAGATTCCAGATTTTAATACGCTGAAGATTCTGGCGGAAGGCTTAGTGAATAAAGGAAGGAAGAAGGAGGCTAAAGGACTGGTTCGAACTATGAAGAAGAAGTTTCCTCCTCACATGTTGAAAGCATGGGGAAAGGTTGAGAAAGATCTTAATCTGACCCCTCCTAGTGCCGAGTCTGATGAGGCTGAAAAAGCTTTAGCTTAAGGTATGTTGTGGATTCTCATCATAGTCACAGGTCACCAAGGGGAACCTTGTCTCTACGCGGGCCACAGCTTTAATTGGATTGTGGGTTAAGGAACCCGCCGGGCAGCCATGTTTCTCCATATCTTGATTCTGGAAATCAAATATCAATTTTAGGGGCTGGCAAATCTTCATTGATGATGAGCTTGAAAGAGGGTGAAAGCTCAATACAATACACCATGACTCGTACAAATCTTCCTCTTTTGTATTATATTTTCGACAATTGTTTTGTGCTTTAATAATCTTTCATGACAGCTTTATATTTTCAATCTTGGCGGTGTCTTCTCTGTTGCGTCCCCGTAGTTTCTGCATCTTTTTGGTTCAGAATCAGGCTTGACTCACGAGCGTCACACTACGCGATTACCAAACCTTGCATAATCGTGATTGTTGGAAAGATTGGAGGTCAAAGGTTACCTCTGTTGGTCCTTTGTCTTCGTAGATGAAGTTAGGGGAGAGACTATCAGCTTTAGCACTTGACTACTCGAAGCGCTGCAATTTGAAGCAATCCTGCAGCCTGCGCGCGTTAATAAGTTGGGGAAATGCAGAGTCCTATTTTCTTTGATTCACTTTTTTTTTTTTTTGATTCACTTTAAATTTTTAAAATTGACAATTGGATCTTTAACTGTCACATCGGCCCTGTTTCTTTCCTTGTTATCACTTATCAATGTGTTATATTTAGCATCAATGGAAGAATAGGTGGAAGACCATAATTTAAACATTCCAATTCTCATTCTTAAAAAGAAAAATACTACTTTGAGTCTCTTTACTTTATTCAAGTTTAATTATAAATCTTTGCATTTTTTATTTACATTTTAGGTTCTCAAATTTTTTTTTTTCATTTACAACTTTAGTACTTACATTTTTATTTTTAAAGGAATGTTGATGTGACATAAACAATGTTAATTATGTTGACATGATTCTAACACTGTTAATTATGTGATTAGGTGTTGGTATGAATTTTTTAATAACCATTAAATAAAAAAAAAAGCCACGTCATGTGAAATGAAAAGCCTGACTTAGGGCCTTTCTCCATGATCAGAAGAAAACGATCTGGACAAGAAAAACAAAAGGACCTAGAGACCCCATAGCCACGACATCGGAACAGGGTGTTGGAGGACGTCGAAAAAGGTCACATCATGTGCTCACTTGGAGAAGAGCGACTCCCCTAAACTGAACAACGCCAGAAATGACGCCCAAAGAGACCCTCATGACACCGGAGAAGAGAGACACCTTGAACTGAACGACGCTGGAAATGAAGCCCATAATGGAGACATCCATGGACTTGACACATGATTGGGCTGAGCAAATCTCTTGTACAAGGTGATAATACTCCCCTATAAGAGAGACATTCACAGGCTTGACACAGCAGTAATGAAGCTCGAGTTGTTAGAAAGGGAGACAATTCAAAAAACTCGAAACAGCATGAGACACACAAGCTAAAATTTAGGACCACAAAATGAGTACATAATTCAGGATCACAAAATCTCCAATCTGGAGGGGACACCACAGTCCCTCAGTGAAGCCTGCACTTACAAATAAGAGCAAAATCATCAACAGAAACAGGGAACCACATATTGCTTATTGCATGTGAAACATGGGACCCCATATGCTCATAAATATATGCCAAAAAGATTATAATCTATCAAGCCAAAATATTTGTATCCATTGATATAAACGAAGTCAAAACAAGGGACCCAATATGCTCATATATCCCATATTTTAGTACACCAAGTCAAAATAAAATATTTACCATATAATTTGTCTTAATATAGTGATGAGCAGTACATAAAGCCATCCCAAAAAACCATTCAAGTCACATCCCCAAAACTTACAGAAGTCAAATCCCGTGTATAAAACATGTTAAAAAGAAAATCCCATAGATTCATAACTACAAGAAGTTCAAATCTAAATCAAGGTTGACTGCTTTTAGGAGGAGTTGCATTAGTGGACTCTTGTGTATAAGTTGTTTTTTTTTTGTACTTTTGGTACGTAGTTTAACACGCCTCTTCATTTTTGCAAGTTGCTTATTAGGATCCTTGCAAGTGCTTTGATTATCTCTATACTTCTCACAACCTAAACACTTAATGCTTGGATTTTCTCTCCTTACCTTTGTTGATATTGCATCCTCATCTACCCCTCCTTTTCATTTCTTTTTTTGCCAACCAGGATGCTTGTGATACACTGAGGGATCAATAGGGTCTCCATTAGCTTTCTATTATATATTGTCTCCATTTAGGGGCTCTATGACAAGTGAGTGACAAGCCACAAATGCTTACAAACTTAAGTAATGATCCACATATTCACGTGAATCCTTCCTTTTATTACATATACAAGCAACTGTAGCATCCTCAATTTTTAAATCGAATTAATTAAGCCTAATTAGATTAATTAAGTGTATTAATGAGGTGTGTGACCAAAGAAGCCTAACAGGCATGTTTGATTTCAATTCTAGCCCTAAAAGCGGGTCCAAAGGAGAATTGAGTCACCTAAGAATGAGAAAAGGAAGAAATCTGAAGGGCAAGGTTATCTGCCATGTGCCGCAACTTGTGGATCAGGTTGCCACGGCACAAGTATGTTGACACATTTGGGGAAGTTTTCTCTGTGCCATGCATCATGGTGCATAGTGCATTTGCCGTGATACATGGACACTTTTTTATAGAAAGAAGTCTGTCTGCAGTTCACAAAAATGAGAGAAAAGGGAGAAATTTGAAAGAACATCTAAAGAGCTGTGTTAAGGCTTGAAGAGTTCAACTATTATGAGTGTTTTGGAGCTCATAAATATCAAATGTAAACTTCTTACACCTAAATCCTCTTCTCTTCTTCCATTTTCTTGGTAGTAGAAGTTAGGGTTTAGTTGGTGGTGATGAATTTCGATCCATATATGCTATAGGTCCGAACCCATTGACATAAATAAAGTTAATGGGAGTAGATTGAGCTAATGAAACTTGATATTTATGAATTTATGATGATTGATAGTTGGAGAGCATTTAATATGCGAATTTCACCATAAATGTGTTGGTTGGGAATAATGTAATTCCATTAATGACCGTTAAAGAGCTCAATGATGTTAATAAGGGTAAAAGAAAGCTAAGAAATTTTATGGGTATTTTTATCTGAGTAGAAAATGAATCTTGACTATGAAGAAGTGTTAAATTTTGAGTGAAAATTAGTCCGAAAGTGGATATTGATGAACTTCATTATGAATGCTTGTAAAGTGACTATCTTTGGCACCATTCAAGCTTCTTAAAAGATTTAAAAGTAAGTAATTAAGGGGTGAAACTTTTGACCTCTCAAAGGTTTGATGTAACCAGTAAAATTTTATCTTATACTTTTATGTGTTAATTGATTGATTGATTAATAATTGATCATTGAAATGTGAAAAATCAAATGAAATGCAAGTGTGGCATGAATTGCTTGAGAATCTACTAGGTTAATTTTTGTGAGTCCAATGACTTGTTATGTGAATTTTTTAAAAATAATATTAGTGAATTTTTGTATTGTGATTTATTATAAGTTCAATCATTTTGTGGTTAGTGGAATACAATGATTTCTTGTTAATGAAGTTCTATGAGGATATGTGTTTATGAAGAGTTCAATGATGTGTAAAATAATAGAGTTCAATGATTGTAAATAGGTGAGATACAATGACTATAAAAATATAGAGTTTAATGACTTGTTTTATTTGGAGTTCAACAATGTGAATTGTGATAGAGTACAATGACTATGTACTTGAAGAGTTTAATGACATATGTATTGTGAAGTTTCATAATGTGTGTTAAATGTAAGTTATTGCATACCTATGCATTACATGATCATGAAATGTAGGAGTTTATCTAGGAAAAGAAGTAGAGAATTAAATCCACTTGGTAAGACTTCTATTTGAGTTGATGGCTTGCCTGAATTGATTATATTCATATTGTCTTACTTGTTCAACAAGAGATTGTCCCACTGGTTCAACGAAGAACTCGAACCTAGCTAGTTATCCACTAGTTTAATGAGGAAATTAGTTTAGAGAGTATGACAACTCATAGTGTGAGAAAATTGGGGAAACTATGTTTCACAGGTGAGTTGAATAAACCTTAGCCAGGTAATCCCCTCACAAGTATTTAGGCTAAGGAAGTCTCGGATTATAAACTGTCTTGGTATGCTATAGCCTACAATTTCATGTCAGAAGAATAAGAAAAATATAAGGGAGGTGTGATCATGCATATAATAAAAAGTGGCACTTGGTTGTCTTTATTATGGCCTTAATAATGAAAATCATGAATTAAGTCTTAATTCTTTTCGAGTATATGTCAATTGATTGTGTGACAAACTCTCTTATATGAAAGTTGTTAAAAAATATTATTTCATGAGCATGTGCTATTATCCCTAGAAATGTGAATTTATACTCTTGAGCATTTTACATGGTTTGGAGATTGATTGTACTTTCCACTTGCATTTAAATTAATTGACATACATTAGTATAAGTTAGTTGGATTTGGTTACTAAACGGTTGTACTTATCCCACTATCTTCAATATTACAGAAAATAGCTCAAGAAGATCACACAGAGGAGAACAACTAGAGGCTCAGGATTGTGATCCTATTTAATAGGCCTCTTTATTTTTGAGTATTTATATATACATGATAATTGAAATTGTCAACTAAGAATAGTCCATTTTGATTTTTACCTGCATTATGTGTTTTATGAGTTGAGAGTGTATTTTGGGCTTTAGGGAGTCAGTTTATAAAATGTGATATATGTGATAGGGCCAAAATACTAATGCAAGTAAGCTTTGGGCATACTATGTGATGTTTATGATATACTTGATGAAATAAATTATCAAACTCCCCCTTCTATATTTTTGAATTAAGGAATTGAGTATTGAAATTATGCATTATAAGTGTTTGGTATGATGTGGTGCATTGCACGTGTTAGTTTTAGTATATTGCATGTGGTCTAAATGATATCAATGGCTTTTGGCTTTTAGTAAATGAGTTAAACACTTAGTTTGTGAAAAAGTTGAAAAGGTGCAAGTTTTGAAAAGAGTGTCCAAAGACAATATAAGGAGAATGACAACCGAGAGGGAAATGGCCAACAAGAAGGAAGCCATACCAAGGTATTCAATGCGAGCCAATCTGCTGATGAAGGCTTACCTCCTTATTCTCACCATGAGACTAGTTCGAAGAATGTGAGGCTTTTAAATGTGTGATAATTTGATTATGAAACCAAAGCTATTAATTAGTTCTTAGAAAGAGTTTTTCGTAGACACCTAGTTTGCATCAATTAAGCATCGAACGGAGGAATGGGGCGTGACGAAGGTTGCCCTAAAAGCTATAAAATTGATAGTAGAGTTTACTGTCATAGAATGTGCAATGCGCCACGGCGTGTGGTACCATGAGCCACAGTGTATGGCATAAAGGCGAACATGCCACAGTGTATGTTTAACGAGCCACGGTGCACGCACCAATTTTTACAGAATCACTTTGTTTTTTATTATTCTTTTACAAATGCACTAATATTTGAAATGATCTCATGCTTTTGCATAAATATGAACTTTGATTTGTTTTTTTTTTAAAGACATTGGGAATGGTTTTGGTTTTGAAAACTTAGAATCTCAACTTTACTATTGACTTACAAAATTGATAAACTTGTTTTTTTATCTTAATCAAATCTTTTAATTACTTGAGATTTAGAGTCAATCATGGTTAGAGAAGGAGGATATTACATAACTACATGTTTGCATCACAAGTATTAATGAAAGATAGAAAAGATTTAAAAAAAATACTCCCCCTGTTTTTATTTATAAGAAAAATTAACACTTAGTTTTTTTTATATAAGTAAAATCACATTTTTCAATAAACAATTATTACAAACTTTCTAAATTACCCCTTACAATATTATCATTCATAGTCATAAAAAATAATTAATGAATACTTGATTAATACAATTAATGAAGGGTATTATAGTTTAATTATTTTATTTTCAGACACAATTAATATAATTAATTAATTTTATTAAATTGTGTGATAAAATTTTTTTCTCCTACAAATAGAAATGGAGGGAGTTGCTTATAATGCAAAGTTTTGTTAAAATTACCTACAAGGAATACCATTCAATTGCCACTAATTGTAAGTACACCTTTATTAGTTAGATCAACCTTGAACTTTTATGAGAGATATAAAGCCTTATATTGATTATGCTCTGCATATCTAACCATCCACTTCCTTGATTCTTGCACCTCTTTGTCTAACCTTTTGTGGGGTCTTGGACACATAGTCCCCTTGTCTCGATACTTTTCAACCTTTATACAATTTTTAATAGATTGTGTCATGAGATATGTTCAAATCTAATCAAGCATGTTGACAAATGGAAGTTATCTTGCCTTCAACAATCTCCCATTGAATAACTCTAAAATATTGTTAGTGACTGCATCACATTTGCAATGTTCTCTAAAATGAGACTTGGTCTAACAGCTAAGAGGAAATCCCATTAAATTATCATGGGCTTCCTTTGAAACTACTCTCAACTCATCCATTCACTACTTCCTTTTTGCTTCATATGTGGCTTTTATCACATGAAGTACTAAGTCACGAACTATGGTGGCTCCTCCATATTTTGCCTTGATATTTGCATATAAATAGCACACACAAAAGCAATGCTCTACACCTTCAAGTAACTCTTTAAAAGCAAGAACTAGGCCCTACACATAATTGATCAATGAATAATGACAATAAGATGAAATTAAAAAAAAGCAAATAGGGGAATAAAATAAATAAATACATGTAGAATAAAATACCTTTTATTGACCATATATGAACAACCATCTTTTTTGTTGAACACTTCCAATGTCATCAAAGATAATTTTTTAAAAGCAGATCCATGAATCTTTATTCTCTCTCTCAACTATTGCCCAAGCTAAAGGGAAGTATTGGTCATTAGGATCATATACAACAGCCATAAGTAACATTCCTCCATATGGACCCTTCAAAAAATATCCATCTGAGTCAATAACAGGTCTACAACCAGTTATAAAACCATACTTCATAGCTCTTATGCGCTCATATATTCTCTTAAACTTAGGTGGCCTATCTATGCCTGGTCTTTTAATCACTAAACAAAAAGTTGTCTCTAAGTTGTACTTCTTAACTTCACCACATGAGCTTTTCAAAGCCAAAAATGGAACTAGTCATTTTCCAAATCATTACATGTTAAATTATCAATCGAGACTTGTTGAAAAAATTTAATATAGAGTAATTTTTATAAATATTTAATTTTTTATTGTTAAAATTTTATATGTCAAAAGCTCATATAAATTTGATATTTTACTAAAATTTACACGTCAAATTATTAAGAGAAATTTTGAAAGCTTGTAATGGGACTTGTTATTTCACAAATGACCACTTATTAAATTATTAATAGGGACTTGTTAAAGAAATTTAATATTGAGTGGTTTTATAAATATTTACTTGTTTTTATTACTAAAATTTTATATGTTAAAAGTTTATGTGAACTTATTATTTTGCTAAAATTTACTTGTCAAATTATTAAGAGACATTTTCAAAACCAATAACAGAACTTGTTATTTCACAAATCATTGCCTGTTAAATTATCAAAGCGGACTCGTTAAGAAAATTTAATATGAAGTGATTTTTATAATTGTTTACTTATTTTTATTACTCAAATTTTACTTGTCAAAAGCTCATGTGAACTTGTTATTGGCTAAAATTTACTTCTTAAGTTATCAAGAAAAATTTTAAGAGCTAACAATGAGATTTGTTATTTCATAAATGGTTACTTGTTAAATTATTAATGAGAACTTATTAAATAAATTTCATATGGAATGATTTTTTCATAAATGTTTACTTATTTTTATCACTAAAAGCTTACATGTCAAAAGATCATATAAGCTTGTTATTTTGCAAATTTACTCATCAAATTATCAAGAGTAATTTTTAAAGCCAATAACAAAACTTATCATTTTACAAATAGTTACCTATTAAATTATCAATGAGGACTTGTTGAAGAAATTTAATATAAAATAATTTTTATAAATGTTTACTTATTTTTATTACTGAAATTTTACATGTTAAAAGCTTATGTGAACTTTTTATTTTATTAAAATTTACACGTCAAATTATCAACAAAAAATTTAAAAGCTAGTAACAGGATTTGTCATTTTACAAAAGGTTATTTATTAAATTATTAATGAGGACTTGTTAAAAAAATTTAATATGGACTCATTTTTATAAATATTTTCTTATTTTTATTACTAAAATTTTACATGTCAAAAGCTCACATGAACTTATTATTTTTGCTAAAATTTACTTGTCAAATTTTTAAGAGAAATTTTCAAAGCCAGCAATAAGGACCTGTCATTTCACAAATCATTACTTATTAAATTATCAAAGGGGACTTGTTAAGAAATTTTAATATAAAGTAATTTTTGTAATTTTTTACTTTTTTTTATTACTAAAATTTTACATATCAAAAGTTCATATAAATTTGTTATTTCACTAAAATTTACTCATCAAATTATCAAAAAAAAATTAAAAGCTAGTAATGGGACTTTTTATTTCACAAATAATTACTTATTAAATTACTTATGGAGACTTACCATTCCTGATAATACAAATAGGTAAACATTTATAAAAATCAGCGCATATTAAATTTTTTAACAAGTTTCATTAATAGTTTAATAAGTAATTATTTATAAAATGACATACAATTATTAAACTCCTGATAAATATTGACATGAAAAGTAAAAACAAAGTTAGATATGTGTGTGTGTAAAAATTTACATTATATGATTAAAAGGAACTATTAGCTTAGTAGATACCTATCCTTTTGATGGCCAAAAAGATGTGGGTTCTATCTCTCTTGCCTCATTAGTGCCAAAGTTTTGGAGGCTAATGATAGTTAGGAGATTTTTTTTTTTTCCTTAAAGGGCAAAAGTATATTTTTACTCTTAAAGTATTTTTTGAAGAGCACCTAGCATCTTAACATTTTTATTAGAGTAATTTTGCCTATAAAATTATTAAAACGAAATATTTTTGTTTTTTTTATCAAATTTTTTAACAGTCAACATTTGAAATTAATATTAAAATTTTGAAAAAAAATACAAAAATGCTCTATTTTAAAACTTAAAAGGTAAAATTATTCCAACAAAAATATTAAAGTGTTGGGTGTTCTTAAGAAAATATTTTAAGGATAAAAATACAGTTTAACTTTTTCTTAAATGAGTAATAATTTTATCTTTTCACATTAAAAATTTTAATGCCTTAATCTAACAACATGAATTCAGAATCATTTAATTCTTCTTTATAAATAAAATGTTCCAGAGATTTTCCCTACAAAATAACATCAACTCAAAGTTCCCATTTTTGGCTCAGCAAGCGAGCCTGCGAAAGAGAAGCCGTCCACCACAAGAAAATTAATAAAGCTTCTCCTTCTGATTCCCTCAACTCGAAACGAAATTCATGACAGAGACAAATCCCGATGCGTAGGTGTGTTAGGTTGCATCGAAGGGTGGAAAGAGGACTGAATCTCCAGGATACTGTGACTCACCACTGACTCGTAGGCCCATTGATTGAACAATAAGAAGAGAGAAGGAAACCGCATGCTGTCTGATGCGACAAAGAATCCACCAGGCACACCGTCGTACGCATGACGCAAAACAGCCATCTCTGATCTCCAATAACATCATCAGTGTCTATCTCTCTCTTCCCATGCTCTAATCTCATGCTCGTCGCGGACTGTAAAGAAACTTGTCGTTTATTCGGGAATAAGTGCGCCATTTATTGTTCTCATAGCAAGAAACGTCTGATACCGTGGGAGCGAGGAATTCACTGAATTTTACTTCTTCCAGTAAGGTGCATCAATGGCATGCTTTGATGTTTTGTTTTGTTTCGATGACGTGAACTTCACGAAAAACTGATTAGAGGTGGAGATGATCTTTTAGATTGCTTTTTTTTTTTTTTGTACAGAAGGTAAAGGGACAGTGATAGATATGCACGGCGTACGATACATCCGACCACCCAGCAACGATGAAGTATCGAGGAAGGAAACCTCTAGCTAGGGGAATGGCCAGCTCAAAGCCCCAAGCTTGCACGGGTTTTACATGTATTGTAGATCATGTTTGTTGCCGATGAATCTCTATATATGAAAAGATATATATACTTTATATATGTGCGCGCGTGAGGGGATCTACTGGGACCTGGGAGCATTTGATGATTGATCCGAAATCATGTGGATTAGTCAAGATGAAGAGGCCCGCTAAAAAGAGAGTATGTAAAATGAAGATCTAGGTCAATCAGGGCCCAAAAAATGGAAGTAACCAAACAAATTAAATGACTCCCAGCGATCATCAGTGGCAGAGTTTGGACTTAAAACGAGAACCTATCATCAAGGTGAACCGACCTTGAAAAAAGAACGAAATGAATATTAGTCTCGAACAAAAGTGGAGGTAGATCTGGGATCCAACTGACCTCGCGCTGTCTCTGGCCCTCGTTCACGCGTCTCTCTCTCGCGAAAAGAGGGGGCAAAAAAAAAAAAAAAACAAATATCTTCCTATATGCATGATTACACTATACTAAATATATGATAAAACGGAGACTAGCATTTTTATCATTATAGTACATATAGACACTATACTTAGTTCAGAGACAGGTGATATAACCTAATTTTATATATAGGTTCCTATGTGATGGGATCTTTAATGTGAAGAAAATTCACGATCGATTTAATAGATTGAGCAGTCACTCACCACTGTTGGGTCAACCCCTCTGCTTACCCCATGCTCCATAATCTTCGTCGAGTCCTAGAGAAAATTTAACGATATCTGGATTCAGCACACTATTTTGTCGTTCAGTTCCCATTTATAATCGTGATATATATTAAGGATGAAAACGCAAAGATGGAGATTTCTTGAGTAGTGAAACTTTACCAAAAGTTAAGAGTACTCCTACCTCCGATAATCGGTTTCATCCTTGGACGAGAAGTTACAATAATAAAATGATAATGAAACTTAAAATACTGCTGTAGAACGTGGGAGTTACATTTCATTCTCTAAATGTTGCTGGTGCAGCAGTGAACAAAGCCTGCCAAATCTCAGCGAAAACCTGGACAATAACCCCATGATGTTCGCTGGAATTAAGAGACAAGAAGCAATGTAAGAGCTGCTCCAAATCCGTGTCCTCAAAAATCTGCTTCTCCAAAATCATCTCCATCATCGACCTCCTGAAATCCTCGTAAGGATCCTCCGATCTCTTCACCACCGCAAAGCTGTCCCTCACCTTCCCCTCCACGCTGCATGGTACCAGCCGTAATAACATCGACACCCTCGCCGGCGACGATGAACAGCTCGCTCTTCTGTCTTTCTTGTTCTTCTTGTTCTTCTTCTTGTTCTTCTTCTTTTTTGAATTTGGCTTGATCTTCATAACTCGATGGTGCTGACTTGGCGTCTCGCAAATGCTCTCCAACTGAGGGTTCAACTCGAAGGAAGAAGAGTCCGTGGAGAAGCTCCTAGAAGACGAAACTAGGGTTTCTGTTTCTTCTTCGTCCATATCGTCGTAGCCATCGCTGCTAAACAATCCACAGCTGTCAGCGGAGGAGGTGCTCATGCGAAACCTGGGCGTTGTTTTCTTCTTCTTGACCCGTCCTTTCTTCTTCCTCACACGAGGTGGCGGCGGGAGAGGCAAGACGTCGTCATCGTCATCGGAGGCACCGGAGACCGAGGAACTGTAGATTTTGCGGCGAGGTGTTGTACAGTTGTCGGGGGCGCAGACCTTGGCGACCACGTGCCATTTGTCTTGCTGTTCCCAGCGGAAGACTTGGGGTTCGTGATGACAGTCATCGGCGTCGGAGAGGGTGGGCCTTGATCTGAAGACGCAGCCGACAGATTCAAACGCATAAGTAACGTGGCGCTTGAGGGAGGAGCGAGGGGGTTTGGGAGGTGTGGGTGGCAGGAAGGAGGGGACTGGGTTTGAGGGAAGCGCGGAGGGGTCTTTGGATCGGCAAGATTGAAAGACGCGGCAGATTCGAAACTTGAAACGTTTCGCCATTTTTCTCTCTGAGCTCTTTTCCTGTGAAAAGGAGATTCCTCTCTTATATAGTAGAGGCTGACCCATTTCGTGCCGCCTTTATAAATTTGTCCCCAAAAATGAAAATGAAAACTCTAACTCTGGGGAGGGGGTAGTGGTGTCGGCGCGGCGCGAGAGGTGTGGGTGTCATATATATCTCATGGCTAATTTTTGTACACTGATAGGCTGAATAGAATAAATGATGCTAACAAAATGAACTAAAGAAATGTTGGGGAAGAAGAAAGAATCAAGGTCTTCAATATGAATAATTGAATATTTACCGCATGACAGCATCTGCAAAGTAATGAAACTTGATCGATAAATATTAAACTTATATATAGTTAGCTTGAATGGTTGAGTTGGACATGCATCTGTTAATGAAATGCATTTGAACCCCGATCGAGCTATTTGTCATACTCTATTCGACCCTTCATCACATGAATTAGCGTCAAAATGGGATTGCATGTGTTTATATATGTGCATGTAGTTTATAAGCTATAGCATATATCATGCATGAAGAATAATTAGCTGCAGGCTTCTATTTCAGCATGTTGATCACATTCCTTTTATTTGTCATGGGTATGGAAAATATGTTCATTTGACGGCCAAATTATAATATTCAAATGAAGAAAAAATTAAAATTTTATTTAACGCAAAAATAAGAGGATTTTCAAAGGCGGGGTTGAAAGGAGAGAGATTATTGTAGTGATGAAGACGATCTATGCTCTAAATTTAAGAGCGCATGCATCAAGCCGTACTCGGAAGGATTCTTTGGCTGGTGAAAGAAAAACAGAGAATAAAACATGATCTGTTGTACTCCCATTCTGCGTCTGGGGCCTTCCCTTTTGTCGTCGTTGTCCAACAAATTAAAATTCAGAGCCTGCAATTTTTGCTTCTGTTTATCCAGCCACGTATTATATATATTGGTTTCTTCACTATATGTTACTGAACGTAATTGCTTAAGTCAATAATGTCGCGACAAATCTTGATTTATTTCTTCAACAGAATTCCACGTTTTGGATCACTTTCCAGCGAACGCTGCCAGAGCTCCGAACATGACACACACAAGTCACTTAACACTTTCATTCACTTATTTTTTTCCGGTCCAATTCAATCGTTCTCAGTTTTCTTTTTTTCCTTTCCCGGGTTTAATTTTGAAGGAAAAGGCAAAACAGAACTAGGGCGGTAAATGCCAGGAGGCTGGGAATTATTGGACAGAACATCATTGCTGTGCAGAGCAACCATGATTCCACAAGATCTAGAAGTTAACGGGGCCCCTACAAGTATAAATGTATTAGCTAGCATGCCTCAAAATATCCATTCCAACACACGAATCAGTTATTAATTTAATAATTGACGTCATATTTTTGGATGTTTTAAAGTGGCGAAGAAAGGCTAATTATCAGCTGAGGCTAAGAAGGGAGGGTTGAAAGTGAAGGCACACTGGTAAATATATATGTATGGATACGCAGTGGGGGCCGTCAATGGAAAGCTCAGAACTCTGAAAGCACCTGAACCATAAAATTGATCAGAAGTCGCAAGAGTGGTCGCCTTCATGATGCTTGAAAATCTCGCAGTTCATTCATAATGTTTTCCCAAGGGAAAGCAAAAGCACTTCTCGTCCTTATTTCATCATTGTAACCGGAATGAATACTGATAAATGATGATAATATTGTGCAAAGAAAAATCCAGGCCTTCATTCAAAACTTGGGGCCTACATAGCTTTGTGGTTTGTAGAATGTTGAAGATGTTGGCTGGACAGAAGAAAAGTCAATCCAAAGAAGCACCTCTTCCAAAGCACATGGAGGTGGGGATCCAAGGGAACAAAATCATCTCTGCACGTCTTTTTTGTTATTTGTGCTTTTAAGAGACATCTAGTCTTCGTTTGTTTGACAAAGTTTTAGGCTTTTCATTTTCAACATTTAGAGCTAGCCTTATTTTTTAAAAAAAATAATTAATTAAAATATGTCATTTTCCGATTGGTCTGTTCATAGCCCACGCCGATTCCTCGGCGAGACTATCTCCATAAGTTTTAGTTTTAGATTTAAATATTATCAAATTTAATTAAAAATAGCTCTCCAAAAATATTACATGGACTTAAATCAGGACTTTGTATTTAAGTGGCCACAACCAATTTCAAACTTTCTAACGCCATTGTAAATTTTTATACCAGTGCTCGGGATAACTTGCCAATTGCCGTGGTAACTAGGTTATTAGCTTGAGTTACTTAAGATGTACGTGCTATTAGTTAAACGCAGCGCAGCATGGTGTCACGTGCCTAAATATTATAAACACCCAAGCTGTAATACTCATCCTGCACTGTTTCACTGCTTTTCGTTCAATGCACAATTATCGTTATCTGTGCATGGGCCATACTCCTTTCTGTCTTATATTAACAGTTTTTAGTTTAAAATAATTAAATTATTTTTTTAATTTTACTCTCTATTGATTAACATAAAAATATTTAATATAATTATATTATAATTTAAAAATAAAAATAAAAATAAATGTATAATATGAATAAATTATTTTTTAAAAAAATATATAAAATAATTGAAAATGTTATACAATAACCACACAAGAGAGAGTAGATGATAAGAAGTCTTAAAGAAGACAGTCATGTGGGAAAGCAAAAGCACCTCTGGACCGTCCATCATGAACTTGTTTACTAATTAACTAGATTTTATACTCAATACGCCGAAATATTAATCAAATTAGATAACATAAAATAAAGAAAACATATTTTAATCAATCGAATTTTTTTGAAAAAAAAAAAGATAAACGAGATTGAAAATTTTTAATATAAACAAATTGTAAAGGAAAACTTAAGTGAAATTAATTAAAAATTTTTGCCATAAAATTAATTAAAAAATTTTAAACCACCCTACTCCTATTTTTTAAAATCAAATTTATTAAAATTTATCATTCTCTTCTTTCCCTTTAGAGCATCAATTTATATTGAGTTTAAAATACTTAAATATGTAAAAAATTTAGAGCTGAGCTAGACCTTGACTTTATATTTCTCACTTTTGGGTTTATTCAAGCCAATTTAACCATATCAATTGTGAAATAATATTTTATTTTATTTTTCTCTTTTTGAGTCCATTAACTGCTCGTTTGAATGTTATTTTATCCAATTTATATATTTAATTTTTAAAAAAATTACAAAATAAATACATTTAAATAATAAAAAATAATTTTTTTAATTTAAATGATTTTTAGAAAATATTTATATTTAAAAAGAATATTTTAATCTGACACATATAACATAAAGATTAACTAATAGTTAGATGGATGAAAATAAAATCTTAAAATGAAAGGAATCTTTGTGTTTTTGTAACTAAACATATTAAAAAAGGTTTGTATAGATTTTAAAAATAAAAAAAGTATCATTAATTAATTAAGATAAAATAAAGAGGAGGTCAGAATATTTTATTCTCTTTCAATTACAAGTTTCATGTTAACAATTTTTTTTTTATAGATCTTATATATACCTCTTTTACTGCTATGCTCGTAGTATTCTTCACTTTTTTTTTATAACAGTTCTTTACTTTTTTTTACCATATCATATTTAAAAAATTAACAAATAAAAATTAAAAAGTATGAAAAAGTTAGATGTGTATCGTAGATTATATATAATAGTTATAGAATTTTTGATATATAAATATATATATATATATATATATTATATTGATATTTTTAAAGGAAAACATAATCATTGTTTCTCATAGTTTTATTGAGTCTTGTTTTTAATCCTTATGATATTTTTAGTATTTTCAATATTTATAATTTCTACAAAATTTGATGACACTTATTACTCAAATCCTCATAGTTTTGGTGTTGGAGACTAAAAACACTACAAAAAATAAAAACTATAAGAATTAAAAAAATAAAATTTGATAAAATTATAAATATTAATAATTATATTTTCTATGTTCAAGGGCAAAACAAGCCCCTTTGTTCAAAGCGTGCGTGGGACCTGGCATCGTGGGTTGTGCATTGAACCTCTGGATATATTATTGGCCAAGCAATAGAAAAGGCGATCCATATATTTTTTGTGATTTCTTTTTTCATTTCTTCTTAATATTATTAATTAATTAAAAAAGTAATTATCATTATCATTATTTATTTTATTTTTTATTTAATTTAATTAATATATATTAATTATATTAATAAAAATAAAAAACGAAATTAAAATTAGAAGCTGCCCTCGAAGCAGATGGAGGTGGGGATCCAGGGGAACAATATCGACTTTGCGTGTCTGTTTCCACAGGGAGAAAGACACCATAGGACCATGCAAGAAAGTCATTTTCTTAAAATTTTAGAGAAGGGTCAAATTTTTTAAAAAGAAGTAAATAGTAAAAAAAATGCTCCAATATAATTGACACATAATTTAATTATAAATGGTCCAAGATAAGTTGTAAATAGGAGAACTCCGTTGCAAATAAGTTATAAGTTAACGAAATTTTGGATATTTGAAGCTATATATAAACAGTGGAAGAATCTATCCATGAAAGACTAAACTTATATAAACACACTTAAATGAAGCGCGTGCTGCGATGTAAAATTAGATGACATCATTGAATACTTTATTTATAAGGAAAATTAATTTTTTAATATAATCCTTCAATTTTTAACTCACTTATAACTCAATCCCTCAATTATAACTCGTTGCAATTGATAAGTGCCTCAACTATGACTTGTTGAAATTTAATTCATCAATTTTTGACTCACTTATAACTCTATCGTTATTTTTTAATTTTTTTTAAAATTATCCTTATCAAATAAAGGGAAAAAAATGCTTATATCTTACTCTAAAATATTTTTCTCTCATTCTTCGATATGAAATCTAAGCTAGTATGAAAAAAGAAAACTAATAAAAATTGAGGAATTTAGTTATAAATAAGTCAAAAATTGAAAAATTAATTCGCAACAAGTCATACTTAAATGAGTGAATTATAAATGAGTTAAAAAGTCAAAAGATTAAAATATTAATTTTTTTCTATATTTATATAACATGTACCATCTTTTAAAAAAAACACTATTCATACATGCGTGCGTGAAATTAATATTTGATTTCATTCGGTCTGGTTAAATATAGTTTTATATTTTTTTTTTAGTAGCAGTTTGGTATGGTTCCAAAGGGGAAAACATCTAAAATTTTTATCACAAAATTGGTTAGAATGGCCAGCACGAATAGCTCTTTAATTACCTTGAAGAGTCATCCCACCAAGAGAATTTCAGGGGGGAAAATAATCACGTATGGTAGAAGAGGCAGCTCACATGCATACTTCTCTTGTTTATAAATAATCTCTCAGATATTGGATCGATAACTTTTACTACATATTAAACAATAAACGATTTCTTCTAGAGATTAAGACTGCCCAGATGGCAAAATTAACTCTATATAAAGATCATATATGACTGTAATGTTAAAGAGATCACAAAAGCACAACGGCAACAAATAATGTCAGCGGCAAAAGAGAAGGCCGTACAATTCCAGACGCCTGGTATCAATGAAACTGAAGAAAGTCCGAAGAAGCTCAACAAGCATGCTTGCGCTTCTGTGGTAGTTGCCTCTATCATCTCCATGATATATGGCTACAGTAAGTTCTCATTATATCATCATTATTATTATATGACCAACAAGTTCACACCCCATACTTTGAATTAAAAAATAAGTCGAAACAAAAAAGAAACCATGAGAGCATCGATATCGTTTCAATGAATTTATTACGGAATTGAAAATTTTTGCCGACAGTGCTCGAGAATAACACTGGAAACCGAATACAAAAATTTGCTAACTCCATGGCGTCTTTTCAGCCATCGCAGTAATGTCCGGAGCTCTATTATTCATAAAGGAGGATCTTAAAATCAGTGACCCGCAAGTACAGCTTCTGGCAGGCATCTTAAACGCTTGCGCACTTCTAGGATCGTTGGCCTCCGGCAGAATCTCCGACGTCATGGGGCGGCGCTACACCATTATTGTGGCTTCCCTCTTATTCTTGGCGGGCTCCATCTTGATGGGCTACGGCCCATCATATCCAATCCTAATGATCGGAAGATGCGTTTCAGGATTTGGGGCGGGCTTTGCATTGCTGACAGCACCTGTTTACTGTGCAGAGATCTCGCCACCTTCTTCCAGAGGCTTACTAACGTCCGTTCCAGAATTGTCCATCAACGTGGGACTCCTGCTCGGCCACGCTTCAAACTACTGTTTCGGAAAGCTGAGCCTCAGACTCGGATGGAAGTTGATGGTAGGTGTTACAGCGATCCCTTCGCTAGGTCTGGCCATTCTCATGTTAAAAATGGTGGAGTCTCTGAGGTGGCTGGTCATGCAAGGCCGTGTGGGTGAGGCCAGAAAGGTGCTTTTACTCGTCTCTAATTCTGACCTTGAAGCCACAGAGCGCTTGCGGGGTATCAAAATCGCTGCTGGTATCGATGAAAATTGCGACCAAGACACTGTTCCGGTAATGGATACCACATGCCTTTTGGTTTACCGATACAGAAAAGTTTTCATTTAAATGCTTAATGATCGTGTTTATCTTTATTAGAAAATGTGTTGCTTGATTTTCAGGTGCCAAAGAAGACGGGGGGTGGAGCAGGAGCTTTGAAAGCGCTATTGTATAGGCCTTCACATTCAGTACGGAGAATTCTTATTGCAGCAGTAGGAGTACACTTATTTCTGCAGCTAAGTGGATTCCATGCGTTTTTGGTATACACTCCAAGAATATTCGGGAAAGCAGGCATGTCCGATAAGAGCAAGGTGCTGCTAGCCACGGTGGGAATGGGAATCACCAAATTAATATTCACATTCGTGGCGGCGTTCTTGCTGGATAGAGCAGGGAGGAGGGTTCTGCTGCTCATCAGCTCAGGAGGTATAGTGGTCAGCTTGGTAGGATTGAGCGTGTGCTTGACAATGGTGGAACACTCTAGAGAGGAGCAAGAGTGGGCAGAGGGCGTCAGCATCGTGGCCGTTTATGGCTTTGTGGGTTTTATGGGGATAGGATTGGGGCCAGTGACGTGGGTTTACGGCTCGGAGATATTCCCCCTGAGGCTGAGAGCGCAGGGGCTTGGAATCTGTTCGGTGGTGAACAGTGTTACGGGGGTGGCAGTGGTGATGACGTTTATAACAGTGTATGAAAAGATAACCATGGGTGCGTTGTTCTGTGTGTTCACAGGGGCTACTGCCACTGCTTGGTGGTTCTACTACCTTTTCTTGCCTGAGACCAAGGGAAGGTCGCTGGAGGACATGGAGGCCGTCTTTGGGAAATGTCCTGCCTCCAAGCTTCAACCACCTGATTCCAATCATTCATAGTTGCTTGTTACAGATGACATGTTTAAAGACATGCTTATAAGAATCTAACTACCAATCTTACATCATAATTCTTCTCATCTTCTTATTAAGAATATTATTTAAGGGGCGGTGATTAGACTATTTGTCGAATACAAGACCTAGAGCATCTGTTGAGCTTGTATACATAAAGATATACAATGAAATCTAGCCTTTTGGCAAAACTAGTTCTCTTTACTATTGGGAATCAGATATCTGCCTGTAGTTTCTCCTATTTGATATGGTGCAGTCAAGTCCAACCCACGCCACTTGCAGAGGAGTCGGTCTAGAGTGAATTTCTCTTTGAAAGGACTCCCGCGTGAGCCTTCGCATTCCCCACAAAGAATTCTAATTGCAGCCGTGAAACTCCACGCGTTCCAGCGTCCACGGGAAGTCAATGCCATTCTTCATAACGTGAGACTTTGTTCTTTTTGTGAACATGGTAAAACAATTAGATAAAGTGAGTTTTAAAAGAACACGAATAATTCATCGCCTAAAGATAAAGACGGATTAAAGGGGGGGATATAATTTAATTTTCATTGAATAATATAACTGTGATTCTTATTAATTTAAGTTTTAAAAGTGACCATTTAAATTGTACCCTCTATGAAATAATGACATGGCACGAGCGTGAAAAATGGAAATCACTCCTATTTTGCTTCCTCTGTTTTGTAGTCTGTGCGTACTTCAAGCTGCCTTCGTAGTTGCTTGGGGTAGTCTATTCCCTTTCCGTGCAAAATTATTTGTTCGTCTTGGACTGGCTTATCTGTTTCGCACTTTCACGCCTACGTCAAAGGCCTGACGGGATCTTACATGGCCTTATAGCGCGAGTATCTGGGTTGAGTTCATGAAATGTGGGCCGACAGTTATAGACCCAGTTCATTGACGTCTGAGTGAGTCAGAGGCCTGTGCTATGCGTGTGCAAATGCATCTAAAACTCTTTTCTTTAAGCTCGGATCTGTGATGACAGACAGGACCTGAGTAAGGATCCGCACACATTCCACTTGAAAGGTTCATGACAAGTGCTTAATTAAACGTCTGGTAAAAAAAAAAAAAAAACCAGAGAACTTAATTAAAAGAAAATTGATGTTTGTTTTGCAGGTTCGCAAAACATGTTCACCTTGAGATTTGTGTGCCTTTGGCATTTGAGTTTAGTAGCTATAATTAATACAAGTATTGAGTGTCTATATTATTTAAACCGTTAAAATTTAGATTAATAATTTTAAATTCATATTCCACTTAAAATTAATGAATGAACGAGTTTATGTGAATCGTTGATTTATATTTTAACAATTCATATGATATAGACATTCAATATCTATAATAAGTACAGTCATCAAATTCAAATCTATATTTTTGCACACCAAAATTTAGTTTTTCAATCACTTTTCAACGTGATTTCAAACACATTCAGGCCATTGTCATTATTATGATGACATTAATGGTAATTAATTAAATGAAATAAATATTCCAACCATAAAAAAGGATCTACTTTGTTGTCTTGATTATTTGTCATTTTCAAATTTTATAGATGCATTTTGTTTATTTGAAGGGATGAAAAATTAAAAAGCAATATTATAATTTTTTCTGGCTAGATCTATTTTGAAAATCTACACTTATATAAATATACTATATATTGCTTTCTCCAATTTTATTTACAAGTTACTTTCAATATGTTTTACTAAAATTTAAAAAAATTTTAAACCTCATTAACTTTGTTCTAAAATTTAGCAAGTTTTTATTTTTATCCTCAATAAATGTTCTTAAATCTCATTACTTATATTTTTATTTAAATTATTTAATAAGGATAAAAATATAAATATGAGCATTGAGAATCAAGGTATTAAAAATTGAATCGGTCATTGAACTGGTTGAGACACTAGGTTAAAGGTCAAAGGTTCAACTGAGGTTGAACCAGGAGTTAAATTGAAATCAAACCGGTCATAATAAAATAATATAATTTAAAAAAACACCTTAATTCTTGATATATTTAGCCATATCCAAGACTTGATATCTTATGTAATATAAAATAATAATTTAAGCGATAATAATATTTGGTAGAAAATATAATAGTAAAAAATTTTCTTAAAAAATAATAGGAATACAATTTTAAAAATTAAAATATAGATATAATTAAAAAGAGATATAAATAATCATTTAAAATTAAAAAATAAATATCTAATGTAAAATAATAGAGCGCGTAAAGCCATTAACATATATAAAGTTCAAGATTATAAAAATAAAATAAAATAGCCAGGAGCACCTTTTTCAAAAATTGAATTTTAACATTGTTTAGAAAGGTGCGAAGCAGACGTGTAGCAGCAGTAAACAATGTCAGTCAAGAAATGACAAGATATGTACCATCATTTATTTTAAATGAAAATTAAAAAAAAAATCTCTTCCTCTCCCACTCCTAGAATGCTAGTCGAAGCCACACCCGCTTGAGTTTTCAGGTTTCAATGTTTCACTCTTTCTTCTTCTAGCTGTTCAGCATTCTATATTTATGTTTTTAGATTTGCTTCTTGCTATCTTTCTATCCTTGATTTGTCAACTTGTAGTTGTTTGTCCTTTATATTTGTTCTAGATCTACTCAATATCTTGTTGCTCATATTTGCTTGTCGTTTATATCTAGAATGGAGTAGCATATCTTCGCCGCTAGCTTCTTCTTCACCGTTGCTCTTTTCCAGCATCGTTTTAGAGCCATTGGAAGGAGAAAAAAGTGACCTGTTCAACCCACCCAACTCGTGGGGTTGAATGGGTTGCTCTAGGTTTTTTTTGAATCAATCTGGGTTGAGTTTCGTCCAATCTATGTAGTAAACTGAACTGGACATGTAGCCGAATCACCGATTCGTAGATTCGACTGGTCGATCCGATTTAGTTTTTCAAATCATGAATGAGAATTGACAAATATCTTATAAATAAGATTAATTTTTTTTTCTTTCTTTCTACCTTATAAATAAAATCACAGGAGTAATATAGTTAAATGATACGTGTATTCATAGTTACGAAAATACTAGAGGTTCTTCAACCACTGGTGATCAGCGACTAATGATTAAGGTAAATGCTAAATCTACAATATTGTTTATATTCTTTGACATTAGAAACCTCGATTCATGAAATGTGCTATAATAATATCATAAATTAATCCAGGTAATGTGACTTTTTTGAAACAAACAATTGGATAAATTTGATAGAAAAACAGGATACTTTTTTAGAAATTTCGTTTAATGTATCTTGTCATTTAGTATCCCCAATCGGTAGTTAGTACCTCTCCAATCACCTTGAATAGTCATTTATTATAAAGACTCTAATAATTAAACGAGCTATTGCACAACCTGGAGATGACGATTTCTTTGTTATGAAAATAAGAATATATCTTTTTTAATTCTATTTATAAAGTTATTTTTAATATTTTTTATTGGGATTAAAAAAATTTTAAACCTAATTAATTTTTTCTAAATATTCAATGAATTTTTAACTTTACCCCTATTAAATATATCTACTCTAAAAATAAGAGATAATAATCATTGAGATGTCCTATAAATAGGATTAAAGAAAATATTCTATCTTTACTTTATAAATAAAACTAGAGAAATAAAAGATTGAGATGAAATAAATGAAGAACACAAAAAATAATTAGGGAAAAATGAGGAGTAATATTCATACACTTGAGTATAACGATATAGGCCTTCAGTCCTGTACAAGAGTTACAATTTTTTAAATAAAAGCCTTCTTTTACATTATGGTACTCCATAAAACCATTGGAGTTTATATAAATAAATATTAGAATTAACTTATCTTGAGATCTCAATTTCAAGTTCTAAAATATACAATCACATTAAATAATTGTGTCCAAGATATTCCTAACGTATCGTCAACATTAGCAACCATGATCTCAGACAATAGGGATTTGGATTAGTTTGAGTATAAGGTGGTAATACTCTTAGATTTTCTAGCATACCAAGTGATATAAAACGAGAAGCAAAAAAGGGAAGAGAGAGAAAGAGAGGAGGTCAAGAGAGAGAGAGAAAGGAGAAAACATGTGCTACAATTGAAATCCACACGTAGAAAGAGATAGTAACACATAAGGAAGCATTTGGTGGTAGCACTACAAGAAGATCAACAACTAAAAAGCTTTTTGAAGCATTTCGTTTTGATGCTTTCAAAGCGTTTTAACTTTGGTATGTATGTAACATTTTAAAAATTTAATCCAAAATTAATTAAGTTAATTAAAAGTAAGTGAGTAATTTTGAAAAAATATTTAGAGACAAATAATTTTTTGTTAGAAAATTATTGTTGAATTTAATTTAGCAAAAATTTAAATCTTAAATTATGATTTTATAGAAATAAGAAATAGTAATAATAATATTATAAAAAAAGAAGAAAGAATGAAGAAGGAAAATGAACATAAAAAAAAATTTGAAGAGAAGGGAAGTAATTTTTGCTTTTGTGTGTGTGCTGATGTGTAAATAGTGCAAAAAAAAAGGAAAGAGCGGATTTGTGCATGCGCAAAATTTAAGAAGACAAAAGTGAGAAAGAGGCATGAATTTAATGTGAGACCCACTCTTTATTTTAAAACCAACACACTTCTCTTGCCCTTTTCATTTCTCTTCCTTTTTCACTCTGTGTGCCTGAACACCGAACAGAGAGCGAAAGTGTGTGGGAGTCATCGACAGTGGAGATTGATTTAGAAGGTGAAGTTCTATAATAGGATATTTCAGTTAAGATTTTAAGTATTCTAAAACTATATAAGTATCTCAAATATTTTTCTTAGTTAGATGTTTCCTTAAGTTTCTGATTTGCAGATTATGAAAACTTAGGGTTTGAAAGAAGGATGAATTTTTTATGAGTAAATCTGATTATTGAGGTTGTTAATAATGTAATAAATATTTTAAAATATTATTTTATTAATAGAATTAGAATTTAAGGCCTTTGAGTTTATCTTTAGATCTTTATGGGTAAATTTTTGGTTAAATCTAAAAATATAAATTGATTTGTTAATGTTTATATAATTATTTAAGACGAAAAATAAATTATTATGAATATATAATAATGATTCTAGGTTTGAGATCAAGTTTTTAATTTTTGAATATTTTTCTGGTGCAAATTTTTGGAATAAAAAAGGAGATTTTGATATTTGAAAATTATTTTAGTGATGTTTTCGGCCAAACTTCAATGAAATTATTGTGAAGGAGACTATTGAACTAAATAGATAGGTTCAAAAACATAAAGTTAAATAAGAAGAAACTAAAGAAACGTTAAAAAGGTCGTAAAAATGAAAAAAATAAAATAAATACTTAAGTGTTAGAGTATGAGTAAAAATTATATTAATATATTATTAATATATTGGGATATGATCAATTATAGATTAATTTTTTTTGACACCATTCAAGCTTTAAAAAGCTTTGAAAGTGTTGTAACTTGAGGGGCTTTTGACTTCTTAAAGGTTGAGGTAATCAGGAAAACTCTATTTTATACATTTATATATTAATTAATTATTTATTTTGGTGAAATAAAAGAATATATATATATATATATATTATGAAATAGTTGTTTGAAATGCATATGTGGCTTTGTTGAGACCTTATAATTGTGACCAAGTTAATTATGACTTGATGTGAGTAATGGAATTGATGGTTGATGATGATGTGCACACTCTTAATTATAAATTATGAATTATGTATAGTGGTGAATTGTATATGAGCATATTGAGCTTTATATGATGCTAACGTGGTTTATGTGGTAATATAAAATTTGATGCAAGAGGCATGATTGAAAAATGATTATTCTTGATGCTTGTTGAATAAGAAAGTTGATGAGCATATGGGATACTTGTGAATTATGTATCTAAGTTTTTGAAATGCATTTTTCTCATGAGTATAATCATATGGCGGGAGTTGGCCTAAGTAAAGGAGTTAGCGTTTAGGCAAAATTCATATGATACTTGGCTATTAATCAATAATTCTAAAAATTATAGTTGCTACTTACCTTGTAAGATACTGTAACATTGTTCCTATGAAGTTGTTTGACCCTACTAGCCTACCTAGAGTTTTAAGCAAAGCTAGTTTTGGTATAACACCCCATAGTATGTGATTTGGGGGAAACTATGTTTATAAGTGAGTAAGGTAACCCTAACTCGGTAGCCCTTCACAATATGATTAAAGCCTTAAGTGGTCTCATCACATAGACGATCCCTTCTGATTTGTTGGCTCACGAATTTCATGTAAGAGAAAATAAAGGAGAATGTAAGGAAGAGATTGATCATGCATATTATTATTATTATATCATTTGAGTGATTAATGGCTACGTTGAGAATATGATTATAATTGTAAAAATGAGAACATGTAGTAATTATGTGAATAATGTATATGTAGCCATTTGTGCAAATTTTATACTTGACTTTATTCTTAAGATTATTCATATGAGTTAGATGTTAATATGATTAACATGTTATCAATGTGATTGTTTACATGGTCATCTTGATAAATTTATTAGCCACTTACATTCATGATTAATTATCATTCATTTGTATAACTTAAATGTACCTTGATTATTGAATAGTTGTATTCATCTCTCTCTTTTATCATATTACAGGAGCTAGCTTATTTGAGAAGAACAAAGAAAAAAATATTAGGCTAAGTGATAATAATCACTTCTGTAGGTCTTTCTTTTTTTATTTTGATGTGTATATTTAGTTTATGATATTACTAACTAAAATAATATATTCTTGATCTATTTGCATTATGGGTTTTGTGTTGGGTGGATATGTATTTTAGACCCTTGAGAATGTGATTTGATACTTGTGTTATATTAATGGGCCAAAATATTTGTGCAAGTAAAAATAATTATTATCTATTTAATTTGAGAACTTGAATGTTGTTATGGTCTCCCCTTATGTTTTTGATGTCCAAGGGTGAGCAGTTAATATTAATTATATGTGAATGAAAAAAAAAAATCATACATATGATGGACTATTGATGAATAGATGATATATAGAATATAATGATAAGGTAATAGTCATTGTGATAAACGTGATTAAGACCTTAACCCCCCACTATTAATTATAGAAAGGTTTGAGCGACCAAATGTTATGTTGTAAATATATATATGGTGGAGTAAGGCATAGAGAGATAATAAAAGGGAAGCTTTCCTCCTATGTTAAGATATATCTCTTTCATCATGCTTTCGCATATATTTAATTGAATAATATGAATTTTTGAAATATTTTAAAGACTTGAAATTCCTTTGCTTTGAATTGTTTATGAAAATACATATTAAAAATTTATTTAAGTTACTTTTGTATTGAATAATCCTTTTAGATTAGTCCTTGATTAACCATAATTAGTGTAATGATTTAAGTTCTAATTTACGATGTCCTTTACAATGTAAGGGAGCGTTTAAAAGCTGCTCTGACAGGGAAGATTTATAAGAATGTTCATATTATGAAAAGCTCTCATAGGTCTACCCTACATGAGCTTTTCTTTCATCAAATGTTCTTGTAGGTATTTTTTATATTTTTTGTTTTCTTTTCTCCATTTCATCATTATATTGCATGTCATGACCAATATTTTAGATAAAATCTAGAAGCACAACAATACAAAAAAGACAATACAGACTTTAACAAATTAATTATCATTCAATTTTAAAGAACAACTATAACTAAAGGTCAAAGTATTTTTTTTCACATACCAAAACTCAAGCAACTAAATAATATAGTTTTCATAATATTTCTACACCTATACCTATACTACAAATTCCAACTACTTTGAATGCAATGTGTATAAACATCTCATAACATATTTTGACTACTCCTTTATCAACTCATCTGATTCTCCTATCTTGTAAGACTTGCATCAAACATTTTCAAACTATAAGATAAAATAACATGCATCAATTAAATTACTTAATTACATTTAATGAAACTAATTTTAAAATACTTACATTTGTTGGAATGACTATTTCTCCATGCATGATAACATCTTTCATGAATTTCATGGTGTAGTATTTGCACTCCCAATAGTCAATTTGTTTTGGCCCCGTAAAAATGAAAACAAAAATGAATGCTTAAGTTTTGTCATGTTATAAACCAAATTAAAATTTAACAAATATTAATTAATACACTAGATGGATCATTCAGAGAGAAGTTATCTATGAAATCCTACAAAAAATTGGAAGAAATCCAATAGAGTCTCCGTTTAGAAGATGGACATTTCAGTATCCCAGTAATTCTACAGCAACCCAAAATAACATAGTTGGAGAGAAAAATATTTAAAATATCATCAAACAATCATTTAGAAGTAATAAAATGATAAATACCTTTTTTCTTATCTACTTGTAATCAGCTATATCAGGTTTTCTAATTTGGTACAAGAGTCCCTTATTTCCTCAAAACACTCCACAACCCTAACAAAAGATATATTAGCTAGCTTAAATTATGCTTGATTGTTATATTACACATATATCACAAGTAAATATTAGGATTCTTATTGATTATTTAATCTCTTCATAGGTTTGCAATGATCGGGATTACTATGAGTCGAGTTAATATAATAAAACTCAAGAATGTATGGATTGATATATATTAGCACCTAATGGTCCCTAAAAATTAAAATATTATATTAAATCAAATTTCAATTAGATTTCAAGATATAAAAATACAATAACTTACCCCAAATTATGAAGAGCTAAGAATAAAATATTGCTCTAATTTTTTTTTGGTCAGTATCACTAATTTGAACAGAATGGTGATTTATTCATAAGTGCTATAGATGTTTGATGAATTAAAATTTATTCATCATTGAACCCTCACCATAAAGTCACTATATAGATACCTGAAATGAAAGAATAGACCATGTCACTACATATATCAAAACCAAATCTATAACTAATAAGACCTACTTGATATAAATATTAATGATCATGGCATTTAGCCAACCTTTTGTGGGGATATCTACTATAGGTTTTGCGCCTAACTTATCTCTTGTGACTTTTCCAAAGAGCCCTCTTCAAAATCAATATCATGTTCAGCCAAACCTTGATTTCATACAATTACATTGAGAGCATTTTAGACAAGGGCATATGACTCCATAAGAGTATTCATCATGACAAAATGCAAATTCAGTAAACCCATTAACTCCATTTTCATATTCCCTAGACAAATAATTGGCAGACATCCATACTTGATCCATATCAATCAATTACTTTCAAAATTTTAGAGAACCCCAAGAATTGTAACTCCTCACAATTCTACACTAGTCAAGACAATTCAACAACTTAGAATTCTAATAAATTATGACAGAAATTCAGCAAAGTCCTATCTAAAATATTAACATTGCAATCATGCAACAACAGCCAAATTCAACGAAAACAAAGTAAAAAAGATTTCACAATTTTAATCCAAGTATACTCACAACCTACCACAAAATACCATTTTTATTTACGTGCCATTTCTTTTGGAATTGCAATAATCCATCTACTCTATAATTTATTATATTTTACAGGTAAAAAAAATGTATTTTCTAAAGCCCAGACAAAGCCTTTGACTTACAGCAAGAAAAAAACCACTAAATTAATGCTCTTTTCAAAATTCCATTTGAGAATAATGGATTCCATTTAATTTCCAAGGCATATTCAAAGGCAGTGTGTGGCATTTGGACACATGTTGTTAAAGGGATATAAGGATATGAGTATTGGATTGTGTGGTCTTAGCTCTAAAAGTCTTGTTTGAAATAAAAATAATAATCCAAACCTCCAATAGTTGTTCAGTCAATACAATTCAATAAATGAACACACCTTGTTCTAACCACAACTATTTTTTTCCGGAATTTTTCCTATCTTTAGAAATTCATAACTAATTGAATACATATCCATTTTAAGATGGTGTTTGTCTCGTTTTAAAGATTAAGAAGTCCACTAGTTAGGAAAAATATTCACAGGATTTTAGCATGTGCAAATTAATACAGCTTTTCGAATAATTCCAGATTGTTCTAAAAAATTTAAATTTCTGTTGTTAACTTTTTACTTGATCATCTCAGTGCTTTAAATTTAAGCTTCCTAATGCTGAAATCTCTGTCTTTGGGTTTTCCTATCCCCCTTTTGTTTTTAGGTGTCATGCTCAATCTCAGTTCAATTAAGTTTAACAGTAAGCAATTTAACAATAATAATTAACTTTGAGTAGATACTAAGGGAAAGTTGAGCATTCACCTCAAACCCTTCAACAATCTCAAATGGGTTAACTCATGTTTCTAGTTTAAAGCTAAAGATCTGCCATAGTAATGGTTGTATAATTAGCTCATTTGCAAAAGATCAAAACAAAATGGGCATCTAGGAGATAAATCATACAACACGATAGAAATACCCTAGATGCACTCAATGTGGCTCCATGAAGCTGAATGCGGGAGGAATTAAAGGGTCAGGTAAAGCGAGAGGCTCGGAAATGGAAATAAAGGGGTCATCGGCCTGAAATCAAAATTGGAGCAGCAAAAGTAGTCATATTAAAGAGCTTAAACACAAATGGGTTCACTTCTCCTTCAGTATGCATCTTCGACCCTGTATTTGAGGTAAGATTTTATAACATACCTGGGTTGAGCTTGAATCATGGACTTGAGCATCATGCAGATGATGGACAACGGACTTCCAGATCTTAATGACGGACCTCCAGCTTGAAACTTTAGCATTGAACCTCAAGCAAGCAGCACCCAAACTCATATCCAAATGAGGTCGAAGATGGAGCTAGTTTGTATTTGAAGAAATGAAATTAAAATAAATAAATAAACAAGAGGATGTGGGAGCTTTTTAAAGAGAAATAGCTCCTATTAACTTTTATCTATGGGGGCTTTTTATATTAGAAAAGCTTTGATAAATATTCAAAAATTTTAAAATAAAACAAAAAAAAGACTGCAACAAGCGTGAACTATTTATGGGAAAGCGCACCGGTATTCTCCCATTCCCAAAGAGCTTTTTCAATTAAAAAATGTTTCAATTTTTTATAAATAATTTAAAATTAACAATTATTATGAATTTTATAATTTAAAATCTTATGATAAATATTATTTTTGTATTATCATTTATTTTTTATATATATAATAGCAAAGATAATATTTTGAAAGTATAATTATTTACTTTTTCAAAATAAATTTAATTAGATAATATCACTTTCCTTTGCAAAATAATCATTTATATTTTATAAGTATTTTAAATTCTCAATTTTTTATTTAATTGTTTTTATTTAAGTAATTAACAGTAGCTGTTGCATGTAAAAACGCTCCCATAACATAAAAATTACATACAAGAGCATTTTATTAACTAAAAAGCTCTCATAGGCCAAGCTTATTGAAGTGCTATTTTAAATTTTATTAATTAAAAAGCTCTCATAGGCCAAGCTTATCAAAGTGTTTTTTTTTTTTAATAGTTCTAGTATGTTCTGCCTTTTAAAATTGGAGCTCCTATATGCCTGTTTTAGTAGGCCTATTTTGTAGTAATGTCATTGATAACAAAATTTGATGGTTTGGACAAATTAGGGGTATGGGGATTTTTTTAAATGTATTCTAACTCTAGTATCAATGATATAAAATTGGAAGTGAAAAAGAGAAGGGAAAGAAAAAGAAAGAGAGGAGGTCAATTTACTTGAGAGCTGTATTAATATGCTTGCTTTGATTGTTTTGCTTGTTTATAAATGAAAGTTGTGGGGATATTTATAAGTCTATCTCTTTTTCTAAAAAATTTTTAACTCCTTAATGGACGGTGGAGATCAACTTAATCCTACAATTTACATACATCTTCTAAAGTGTTCTATAAAAATATTTACAATAAATATTTAAATATTTTGCAAGGATGTTTTTAGAGATTAACCTTTAAAATATGTCTGAAATATTCTAAAACATTATAGAATATTTTAGATATTTTCACATTCCTCCATAAGTTTTTAAAATTTTTCAGAAACTTTTAAATCTTTTTCTCTAAATAATTCTAGATTATTTTAGATATTTTTAAAACATTCTAAAATATACTGAATTCTTCTTAAAAACTTTGAAATTTTTTTTTCATTATCCTAAAGATCTCCAAAAGTTTGATAATTTAATGAGTTTTCTTATATCTAAACATAAATTGTGACAAACTGCTCTCTTTCCCCACTCAATTTAGGTGCAGCTTCTCTCTCCCCCTTCCTTCAGCGTTCTCATTTCAGCGTTTACTGGTTCTCTCTGCGTCCTCCTTCCATCGAGGCAAACATAGAGATGGAACGACTCAGGCTAATTACACTACACTGCTATTGAAAGTTTCCACCCATAACGGACCACAATAATTTTATTAAATTTTTTTATTGAAATGAGATGTCAGATGCATCACTTCATAAGTTCATCCCATCTCCCAATACACGTTTTCTAGTTGTCACTTTTTTTTTTTTGACCTGGGTTTTCTAGTTGTCACTACTGACTACATGATTCACATATTTTAATTTTTCATTAATTAAAATTATATATTTAATTATTTACATGTATTTTTATTACGTTTTAACTTGTAAATTTTGTATTCTTATTTCTTTTTTAATTATATGTTTATATTTTATTATTATTTTTGTCACTTTAATTTTATTATCATGTGAATTTTTTTTCTCATTGTTAAACTTTATTGTATGGCATATGATATATTAAAGATATGGATGAAAGTATTGAGGATTAATGAGTTTTTATTTGAATTATATTATTTTATTATGATCAATTTAATTTTGATTTAACTTTTGATTGAACCCTTGACCCTTTATCTCTATCGATTTAATAATCATTTCAATTTTCAATACCTTACATAATATAAAAGATGGCGAAAAAATATTAAGCTAGTCTAGATATTTGATTTTATTTGGTAAAGTCAAAAATAAATTATAAATACTAAATCAAATAATATTAAATTCTAAATACTAAATCAAATCCAAATAATCTAGTGGATATTCAGTGTACTTATTCAAACAATCTTAATAGACTAATCCCAAATAAAATTAATTAATTTTCATTCACATTCCATCTTCTAAAAAAAAAAAATCTTTGTCTTATTGTGAAACTAGAGAACATCTCTCCCCTGCATAAAAATCAACGACAACGTAATTCCATGTAAGAATTTAGTTGATCGCAAGATGTCCGGGGCAAGAGAAACACAAAAGACACTTCACAGAACCAATGGAGAACGTTATCAGTGTCGATAATCAAGGTCTGAAAAAGCTTAACAAGTATGCTTGCGCTCCTGTTATAGTTGCCACCATTATCTCAATTATACGTGGTTACAGTGAGTTTCCCCCTCTCCACTGATTACTCTCTCTCTCTCACGCGCGCGCGCGGGCAAAGCAACGCTATCTTGCTCGAGAGTATCAGCGACCAAATTCAAACATTCGCTAATAACAAATTAATCTTCTTCTCAGTGACGAGTGTTATGTCCGGAGTTCAATTATTCATAAAGGAGGAGCTTTAAATCAGTGACCAACAAGTACAGCTCCTAGCAGGCATCTTAAATGCTTGTGCGCTTCCAGGACCCTTGGCCGCCGGCAGAATCTCTGACGTCATAGGTCGGCGCTACACTATCAACGCAGCTTCCCTCATCTCCATGTCGGGCTCCATCCTGATGGGCTACGGCGTATCATATCCAATCCTAATAATGGGCAGATGCACTTCAGGAATTGGGACGGGCTTTTCATTGGTGATAGCACCTGTTTTCTGCGCAGAGATCTCACCTCCTTCCTCCAGAGGCTTCTGACGTCATTCAAAAGCATCTCCATGAACGTGGGACTCTTGGTTGGCTACGTTTCAAACTACTCCTTCAAAACCCTGAGCCTCAGGCTCGGATGGAGGATGATGCTTGGCCTTGCTGCAATCCCTTCGCTAGTCTCTCTCATGTTAAAAACGGTGGAGTCTCCGAGGTGGCTGGCCATGCAAGGTCGTGTTGGTGAGGCCAGAAAGGTGCTTTTACTCGTCTCTAATTTCGACCATGCAGACGAAAAGCGCTTGCGGACTATAAAAATCGCAGCTGGGTTCGATGAAAATTGCGACCAGACGTTGTTCCTGTAATTAATACCATAAACAGTACTTGGAGATCCGTTCTCATATTTGACAAGTATATGACTATTAATTCAAAACTCGAGTTTGTTTTCATGCATAACCACTAACCAGGTAGCGAAGATAACCAGGAGTGGAGGAGGAGCTTCAAAAGGACTCTTGTGTAAGCTTTCACCATCAGTACGAAGAATTCTAATTGCAGGCGTAGTAATCCACGCTTTCCAGCGTCTGTGCGGAATCGATGCCACTGTTCTCCACAGTCCCAGAATCCTCGAGAGAGCTGGAATCACTGGCAAGAGCAAGCTGCTTCTGGCCACGCTTGGAATGGGAATAAGCAAACTTATATTTACATTCATTTCGGGGTTCTTGTTGGATAGATTAGGGAGAAGGGTTCTGCTGCTCATCAGCTCAGGGGGTATGGCTGTCAGGTTGATAGGATTGAGTATTTGCTTGACCGTGGTTGGGCATTCCAGAGTGAAGCTATTGTGGCCGACAAGTAATTATCGTCTCCGTTTATGCCTTTGTGGCTTTGATGTCTCTTGGGTGGGGGCCTGTCACGAGGGATTGGAATCTGTGCAGTCGTGAGCAGAATCTCGAGGGTGGCAGTGATTGAGTTTTGTAACAATTTATAAGAAAATAACCGCCATGAATGGGACTTTCTTTATGTTTACTTGTATCACTGTGTTAACTTGGTGCTTCTGCTATGTCTTCTTGCCTGAGATCAAGGGAAGATCGTTGGAAGACATGGGCATCATCTTTGGCAGACATCGTAAGTCGGAGGTTGATAAAATGAACATATCAGCAGAGTGCAACACCGACCCATAGTTACAGATGATATATAGTATTTAGCATACCGCGGGTTCATCTGTGTGTGTGTTGGTCTACATATGAGCAAATTATTATGCCAATATCAATGCATATATATTTAAAATGCATGAACATGAAGGGGTTCGTAATGATCAATTTCGTGATTGTGCTGATATCAAGCTTCAATTTTGGAATTAAAGAAAGGATTGTAATTATTGGGAAATATGCCTTCTCTCTAGTTTAATTTTCCTCCCGGCCCCATATTGAATATATCCATTTGATAAACTTAAGAGTTTAATTGAGAAAAAAACAAAGAAAAGTGCTCTAACTGATCTGCGCGCGTGCCTAGCTGTGTTCGTTATTTTGTTGGTGTGGAGGTTTTTCACCGATGTTGTCATCGTTCAGATTCTTAGCTTATTTGTGCTATTTAGGAGGATCTTACATTGTAACCAGGTAAGGACGATCCAGTTCTTGATTGTGTACAATAACTATTCAAAGACTTGACTGAAAAGTTGGATAACAAAAGCTTATGTATTCGGAAATTGGTCTCAAATATTTCTTGCAAATTCGCAACGTGTTTTGGGGATTATTGCCAAGCCACTGCCAATATGATGGACTCAATATGGTAGTTAGATGAACCGCCCATGTCCATCAATTCGGTCAATAGAAGTCTACAAAACTGGTCAGCTCTTGGTACATGTGCTGGTTGGAGGCATTTTTTTTGTCAAATCAAATACGTGCGTCAAACAATATTGGAGGATAAAAGTTGTAATTTTTTATTGTCAGTGGCATCCACGCATTGATAGGTTGGATGGATTTGTTTTCCTGAATTCAGATATTACAATACAAGTCAATTTTGATAGCCCTTATACTTCACACAGACAGGAAATAAATGATGCGGTTGGCCCACTATATTCTCGGCCCCTCTTTATCATGGATTGTGAACGCACTAAGCCTCTTTGAAAACAACCTTCACCGGCCGAACCATCCTCTTTACTCGGGAACTTTCCTTTAAGGTTTTATCCAGCATTGAGTTCATCGATCAAAGGCCTAATCAATCAAGAACCGATGCTTCGTCCCTTAGTAGTTCCTGTGGTAGTTCCCTTTCACGATTTTGTGTCCTGCACAACAGTGATGTCAGATTATGACACACACATTAATATTGGGAGCCTATGTAGTGGGAACTTAAGTTCAAAACAATAATAATTGGCTCCACACAAGCATGTCAAGTCTCTTTCTGATAAGTTCATCAGATGAATTGCATGGAAATTGTCCCTAGTTATATACCCCCCCAGGTACTACCTAAATCTTCATCGAACCATTGTCTAGTGCTTCCACTATCCATGGTGGAAAGCTGAAAGGGCAAGGCTGGTTCCTATAAGTCATTTGAGCAATAACACATGCCAGATATAGTGATAAGATCGCATGCATGACCTGTTTAATTACTTTTAGGTGCATTTGTATTACGTGTTTCGCGTGTCTCTGGTAATTCTGTAGTATCCACCAACTCCCTATATTTAGCAAGTAATACATTATCAGAGTTAATTTTCACGTCAAATGATCAGCACAGGAGCGACTCGTTTGAGAAAAAAATGGAAATAATTGTTCATAGTGATAGTATTACTCCGTTCTTGTTGCCCATGACTGTTCAATCCCATTTTATTGAAAATGACGGCGCATAACATCCTCTCCCATGCACGGACTGAAAAATTCTAGAGGCTCCCTTGATTGTCCAAGCATGATATCTAGGATGGTGCATGCTAATGATATTTTTTTATGTTTTTATCCAACGGATGAATGTATTATTCAAGTGTTAACATTTTGCGTACCTAAATCAGAGTTGGATGCCTCCTGAGCTGAGGCACATATCCAGCGAAACGGATCAGATCAAGAAACAGGTCCGATTTGGTCAAGTCGTATCTGAACTAATTAATACTTGAACAGTTTTATTACACCCGTCAAGATTTGGGATGCTAATTATGATTTACGAGGATCGTTAAATGATAAAATTGATTGAGATTTCAGAGTCATTATACACTTTTTCTTACCACAAATACAATGGTACAATCTGGCTGATTTGAGATTATGTGTCTCATTCAATAATATATTCCGATAGCGTGTCTTGGGACAGTGGGAACCACTGGAACTATTCGCCCATTAAGGAGAAAATACTTTTTTAATCCACCCAATCCACTATATATACGACGGTCTCAAGTCAGGCAAAGACGTAAACACATGGGAAGCAACTCAAGATACAGAAAGGAAGAGAGAGCAAAAAGCCTAAGTATGGTGAATGCAATGAAGAAAGGTGGCGGAGAAGATGACAGCAGCTTCAACAAATATGCTTCTGCCTGTGCTTTGGTCGCTTCCATGATATCCATTATATTCGGCTATGGTATTAAATTCTATCAATCCTCTCTTCTCTCTTTCAAATATGAATTAACCTCAATTAGAACTCCTTCTGTTATTTTTGTCAAAAGAAAAAGAAAAAGAAAAAAGAAAAAAGAACTCCTTCTGTTATTACTATAGTATAAAGTATCTGTGATTAAACTCTTCAATTAAAATATGACTTTATCAGTTACATTCCCTTGCACTTCAAAAAGAAAAAAAGCTCATGCAAGATTGCGATACATGACTTCAGATACGGGTGTTATGAGTGGAGCTATGATATTCATAAAGGAAGACCTGAAAATCAGCGACACTCAAGTGGAGGTTCTAGCAGGAATCCTTAACTTGTGCGCATTAGTAGGAACTTTAACTGCTGGAAGAACCTCTGATTACATAGGTCGCAGGTACTCCATCGCCCTCGCCTCCATCCTCTTCCTGCTCGGTTCACTTCTCATGGGCTACGGCCCAAACTACTCCGTTCTAATGGTGGGAAGGTGCACTGCTGGTATTGGAGTAGGCTTTGCCCTTCTCGTGGCCCCTCTTTACTCTGCAGAAATTTCTTCTGCGTCGTCCCGTGGTTTTCTCACCTCCCTTCCCGAGCTCTGTCTCGGTGCAGGCATCCTTCTCGGCTACGTCTCAAACTACTTCTTCGGCAAATTACCTTTAAAACTTGGTTGGAGATTGATGCTGGGTATCGCAGCCATTCCTTCCCTTGCTCTAGCTCTTGGCATCCTGAGAATGCCAGAATCCCCGAGGTGGTTGGTCATGCGAGGCAATCTAGGAAAAGCCATGAAAGTCTTGTTGCAGATTTCTAATACCACAGAAGAAGCTGAACTCCGCTTCAAGGATATAAAAGTCGCTGCCGGCATTGACGAGGCTTGCCAAGAGGACGTTGTTCAGGTTTCTTCACAGTCCCAAGGTGAAGGTGTTTGGAAAGAGTTGATCTTAAGGCCTTCGCCTTGCGTTCGATGGATGCTGATTACAGCCGTGGGGATTCACTTTTTTGAGCACGCGACTGGCATAGAGGCCGTGATGTTATATAGCCCAAGAATCTTCAAGCAAGCTGGCGTCACCTCTAAGGACAAGCTTTTGCTCACAGTGATCGGAATCGGTGTTACAAAGGTTGTCTGTTTGATCATAGCGACAGTGTTGCTGGACAAAGTCGGAAGAAGACGCCTCCTGTTAATCAGTCTGGGGGGAATGATCTGTGCACTTTCAGTCCTGGGACTGAGCTTGACGATGGCAGATCATGCTGCAGAGATGCTCGTATGGGCCTTGGGTCTCAGCATAGCGGCCACTTACACTACAGTTGGGTTCTTTAACATTGGGCTTGGGCCGGTCACTTGGGTGTACAGCTCAGAGATATTTCCTTTGAAGTTGAGGGCACAAGGGGCGAGTATTGGAGTAGCCGTGAACAGGGTGGTGAATGCGACAGTTTCTATGAGTTTTATTTCAATTAACAAGACAATTACTATTGGTGGGAGCTTCTTCATGTTTGCTGGAATATCTGCATTGGCTTGGGCCTTCTTCTTCTTTTTCCTACCAGAAACCAAAGGCAGGTCATTGGAAGAGATGGAGAAACTTTTCACTAAAAATAATAATAATAATTGTAGGAATGTAGCCTCTGAAACTGATCCAACACAAAATGTTTAACGAGTTTCCTTGGTGAGAAGGAACCTTTTAATATTTCTGCAATTGAGACAGCAAGCGGGGGCAAGCACGGGTAGAGGTCTGTGACGGCAATTGTTCCAACGAAGTTTTTTTCCCCACTCTTGATATGCATTGATTGTATCGATATTTGATAATATTACTTTTTATATTATTAGTATCAATAGTATACACTTTAATCACACCAAGTACCACTGGTCTTTATTTCAACAAAGTTATTCTTGATAATAGAACTGTTTCCAAATACAAATTTCGAAAAATTGATTTAAGAAAAGCGCAGCGGTAATTCACCCTTGAAAAAAATAATTTACCAAAGTGAAAGCTATGAATTATTAAATACAATACATCTAAACCATAAAATTAACAAGAACTTGGCCAAAACTTTTGATTTCTTGGTCCAAACATGCCATCACTTGAACATTTTAATATACCAAAACTCCACAAGACACCAAATTGTCCAAAAGAATTCAGTAAATTCGGGGAATGCCATTTGGCATTAAAAATCCCGAAGAATGTCACCATCCATGTCAAAATACTTATAATTTCACATTTCTATTTATTGCTATATATATATATATATATATATAATTTATTTTAGGTTTTGTGTAAAGTTCTCGGCTAACAATCTAACCGCCGCACGCAGACATGATGGGAATTGACCAGATAAAAACGAAAAATAAAACTTGCCTATCAAACGGTGCCGTTCGATGTCGGCTGCCCTACGACGTCTGGCAAAGTTAGCTGCCCTTCCAAAATCGAGGGTCACTGTTATTCCCCGTCTGATGGAAGTCGTAATCAAAAGCCATACACTTTAATGCGGTGTCCATGTTGGCTGAAAATACGTCGCTTGGTCCTCCGCGGCATCATTATTGGAGTAAGCTCTATTGAACCACTTCTACAGATAAATTCTTTGCCTCTCTCGTTTAGTGGTGCATCGCAGTAACAACAAACACGCTCACATATCAGATCGGACTCATTTTCCATCTCGCAAATCTGAGGAAGCAGGAAGCTTCCATCCTTTAATATCAGAATTGAATTAAAATCGACCTCGAATCTCTCTTCGGATCGAAGAAATGCAAGATGACGACGCACTTCCAACAACCACAGCCTTTACGAAGAAGGAAAGTGCCGATTCGGGTCTTTTTGGCAAAGGGAAGTATAAATTCTGGGCATTGGCTGCCATTTTGATTCTCGCATTTTGGTCCATGTTCACCGGCACTGTATCTCTTCGGTGGTCAGGAAGTCTCAACAGTTTGTCTAATGACCTCGATACTCCCATCCATGACGACCTTGACGTCCTTGTAAGTTTTTCGCCCCTCTGAATCTCTCTATGAATTTCATGCGTAATATGAGGGAGTTATTTGAAATTTTGGTTTGTGGTCCAGGAAATGGAAGAGAGGGAGAAGGTGGTGAAACACATGTGGGATGTATATACCAACAGCCGTCGGATCAGATTACCGCGATTCTGGCGGGAGGCACTCGAGGCCGCCTATGAAGTGTTGGCGAATGACGTGCCTGGGGTCAGAGAGGCCGCCATCACGGAGATCGCCAAGATGTCTGTGCACTCCATTGATTTCGACTCCCCTCCCATCCGATCAACGGTTGGTGCTTTTTAGTAACCTTCATGTTGACCTCTTTTGCAGGACCTCTTTTTAAGTTTCTTTACTGGATTGTTTGTATAATATTGGTTTTGTGGTATGGTCTTATACTATAGGCAAAAGCTTAAACCTCTGTACGATCGTGTCGTTATTAGTAAATAGATTGTAGTTAATTCTAGAGGGGTTACTTAGATTTCCTTTTTCCTTAGTATTTTTTTTTTTTTCGCGGAGGACGTCAAAATTCTTGGTGACATTAAAAGAAACAAAAAATCCGCTCGAATCTTTTATCAGATATAGTTCGTATGGAGTTGTATTGTGCAGAATTTTTGTTGGGCTTAATGGAACTCGCTTAACTTGTTATTAGTGCCATCTTGAATTCTGTTCTTCTGATAAATGCTGGAAGAGCAGGTTGATCAGGAGATTGATGCCAGGATATGACTTATGTAGCATTTCTAGGGTACTATTGCATTTATTCTTGTTGTTAATTTTACTTATCGCGCTGTTGTCACAGCTAGTTTTAAGTAAGTGATTCATGCCAAATTGACAACAGATCTATGCCATTTTTTCATCTTTCTTTATCATATTCAGTTGTCATGAACTGACGTTTTGCTATCTTGGATTTGGACTTGTTTGTTGGTGTGACCATCTCATAAAACATCAGTCCGCTTTTTAATCTATAAAATTTTGATATGTGTGCATGTCTTCCCAAGTGACTGAATGTGAATTATTTCGTTTCAGTATAATAATAATGTTGCACTTGTAATGGTTTTTGTCTTATGTTTTTCGGAAACTGGAATGCTAGTTATCTGGTGTTTAAGCCTGGTTTCTTTGTACTCCCTCTAACACATAGACACACCCCCCTCCCTTTCCACTTTTTGGTTTGGTTGTTTAGAAAGTTGAAATCCTTCACACAAATTACAGTTCTGTAGATAATTAATTTTTCTATCTCAGAAGAGTTGGGCTAAACTCTTTCCAAAGGTTGTGTGAACATTCAACATTGACATTTCAGTGATTCCTACCCCGTGCAAGTACTATCAGTAGCATCCAGATAAGTGCGTGAATTGATTCTTTAACAGTATATTAAGTAGAGAAGAAGAAATTCTTATTATGACGTTTGGAGATTGTTAATTTTCCAGCAGCTCTTCTTTATTGTAACCCTCTTGAGATTTTTTCATCAACATTCTTTAAATGGTGCTCAGCTTTAGAGGTTCAGCTCAAGGCTATTTATTTATGCTTCTGTACAGATGAGAGTGTAACTGCAGAAAAGTGAGCACGCTAAGAAAGATGCGCTTTATACTCGTTTGGCTATTGAAAACACTTATTAATGCGTGATTCACTATTTTTCTGTAGGAACTCATTGTAACTTTTAAGTACCTTGTGATCATTGTTTCTTTTTGTATTTCTGAAAATTACCATAATTTATCAAGGTGATTTGCTAGACTTGTATTTCTCTTTTTAAGGTTTTAGTCCTTCATGATGAGTTGAGATTGAGTTGTGATTGTAATTGTAACGGTGTAGCTCACATGATTGTGCTGGTCCCTTGATGTATTTAAGTTGTTTCTTCCAAGTTTGATTACCTTGATGTATTTGTGTTTGGAAGCGAGCCAGTGAGGGTAAGGTCCTGATGAAAGTTAGTCCATCACATTGAAGGGAAGGAGAATCAGATGATGTTCCAATTGAAGTTTATCAGAATGTTAATGTGTTACATAAATAATAAACATCCCCGTGTTGACAATCTAACATATCTTGATGAGACCGCAAGTTTTGCTGATTTATATGTTATATCAGAAGGCATTGTGATTGTAACCTTGAAGATGCTAATTTATACAAGCTTTTCAGCTGCCCTAACATAATTTGAGATCTGATTAATGCTTCTGTTATGACCTTATATTTTTTTCACTTTGTATAACCACTGCAGAGAGCACAAGAATTTAGCAAGAGCCTCAAGCAAGATAAAAAAGGTAAAGAAGCGGCAACAATTACTCGTGCTTAAGGGTGAGAAGAATGTGGAGCATCCAAGGTGAGAAGTTTGTGAAGAGATAGTGATCGGCCAAGCCATACTTCGTTTATCAATGCTTCTATGATTGGGTAAATTATGCATTTTTATTATTATAGGTTGTATTTTTCCAAATTTTGCGGTCATTCAACATCTTCACAATGTGAGGGTTAGTAAATTGAAGCACGACCTCTTGGACAGATTGCTTCATGCCAAAAAATATTTTTCGAGGTTCAGCTCGTTAAAATCATAGCAAACTCCACTATTTTCTATTTTCTTTTGACAAAAGATGGTCAGGAGTCTCCTGGATACTTAATCAATCATTACTGCTTCACTTTTTGTTTGCCAGATTAACATTTCCTCTCTTAGTTCTTAATCCTTCCTGTAGGTAAAAACTGTTCCTTGATTCTTGTAGCTGTCACAAAATACTTATCAAGCTGCTAGCATAAGAGGAGGCATTTGGTGAATGATTAAATCATACTTAATACTTTGCTCTGTTTGAAAAATTATGTTTTTTTATCAGTATGGATGTGCATGCATATTTCAGCGAGCAAAAAGAAAAAAATATATTTGACGATCTTAATATTTGAAATTTGTCTTAAACACATTATTTAACTGAACATGAAAATTATAATTTACTTTAAATCATACAGAGATAATAAAAACTAGGGAAAATAGTAATGAAGGACTATTAAATGAGATTTATATTAATCAATAATTGGTTGTCAAAATTTAAATGAAAAAAAAGTCTTAATGAACTGTTATTAATTTAAAATTGGTTGTTAAAATTTAAATAGATATTTATTGATAAAAGATTAACTTAAATTAATAAGTATTTATTTTGGTTTTGATAATAAATAATTTTTAATTGATATAAATTTTAACTGATAATCCTTCGTTGACATTTTTCCTGCAAACTAAGGCCATCACTACCCAAAAAAAAAAGGGAAAAAAGGAACATGGAGAGCAAAGAGAAATGAAATAGCAATTCAATTTACTTTTTTGATACATTATAATTGCAACCTTTTTATAATTGACCGAGCAACATGTACTTATAAAATATGTTAAGTGCCAAGGTTTGGAATTCAATCTAAGATGAATTTTAACATATATGAATATATACCTCCGTGTGTGTGTTTTTTCTAATGATAAAGTAGTGAGATTTTTAGAATTTAAGGGTTATTTAACTATCTTGAAAGGCATTCTTCATTCAAAAATGTAAATTATTTTTTAAAGAGTCTGATGTAAAAAAATGTAAGATATTTTTAATTTTTTAATGTGTAATTATTGTTTTTTTTTTCAAGTGTCTCTATTGATGAATGATTTTATATTTATTATAGGGTATTTAATAAGGATAAATATAAAAAATAAAATTAGTTTAAAAAAAGATTACTTTATTAAGGGGTAAGATTCAATTAAAAATACCTTACATTTTTTAATAAAAAGAGTATAAAATAATTTACTCATTTTTTTATTTTTTTAATAGGATGAAAATAAAGTGAGTCTGTGTGTGTGTGTGTGTGTGTGTGTGTGTGTGTGAGAGAGAGAGAGAGAGAGAGAGAGAGAGAGAGAGAGAGAGAGAGAGAGAGAGAGAGAGAGAGAGAGAGAGTACTAGTTGCTCATAAAGTGAAGACCAACTAGTATTAGATGTGAGCATTCAAACGCTGTCTTAAAGAGAGAACGTACCAAAAAGGTACCGACCAAAGAATTCAAAGTTCTCGAGAAGGCATAAAACCAGAAAGTAGCAAATTAAAACCAGAGCTTTGCACAAGGCAGCTAGAGGTCTTAAGGCCACAACTTCTCCCTCGAACAAGAATCCAAAGACAGGGTTGACTATTATTGGAACACATAAACGAGTAGCCTAACAAAAGAGACAGAGAAACATAGCACTATCCATTTTATGTTTCCCATAGAACGAAGAGCTCATATCTATGACGTCACTCATATCATGGATAAAAAGAAACTGTCAAGCAAAAGAAGAAAAGGATTGAGAAAATTAATGAACTCCAAGTTGGGATTCCAAAGGGACAACAACAAGAGAAGACCCAGCTCAGTAGTCAGGAACGAGGGGCAGAGTAAAACAAAGGTGGATGAAAATGACAGTGTTTGAAGGATAGAAGAATACATCTTGAGGCAGTGATATGGGAAAAAGATGAACGACAAAAGATAAATTCGGTTGGTGAAGATTGAAAAGGGATTAAAAGGAAAAACTAGAACAAAGATATTATGGCGAAAGAAAATAGAATCAATGGGAAGAAAACGAAAGAAAAAGAAGAGACATAAAAAGAACAAGGAAAAACCAAAAAGAAGGAAACAGGGAAAGAAGAAAAAAAGGAACACACCAAAGATAGAAGGAGATGGAGCAAGAGAAAAGAGACAAACTGATCTCTGGCAAAAGACAAACGACAAGGGCAAAGAAGATGGCTAGAGCAAATAAGATAGACAAAGGCTCTCCATGAAAAAGAGAGAAAATTCTCCCCATTGCGAAAGTTATTTTTTCTCATTGGCCAAAAATATGAGAATTTATTTATTCTTGAGGAAATGATAATTGATCTAAAAAAAAGAAAATCAAATCAACAATCACATTAGCACAAAATTTGATTACACACACTCATGCTAGTAACTACATGTATCATGTGCGTATAGTTGAATTACGTGCAAAAAGATAAGAGGTTGGATGATGACGATGATGATAAATTAATCTACACTTATAGGACCATGATTAAGATCGTAGCCCGTAAGGGCCATACGCTTTATAGATGGTTTCGTTATTACGCTTAATTGTTGGATTAAACTGTATGCATTTCGTACAAACTAATCAATATAAGCATTTACTTTCGAAATAAATGATTTTACGATATCTTTTAATATTCTATGAGTATTTTCCTAATATCTTTCCAACTTTTTTCTTAATATCTCATAATATCTTTTTTTTTTTATATTTTCCATGGCTTCTATTAAATTCGAAAACGGTAAGATTCTTCTCTTACCAGAAGAACTTGTGAGCGGGAGTCAATTTTTAGACTTACATGGTCCGATGTCCGGGGAAGATCCCTCACAACGATTACAAAGATTAAGATACAACTAGACTGAATCCTGCGGAACGCACGGTTTAGATATCATACAAAAAGTATGACGAATTTTGAAAAACATTCAAGTATTAATCACCATATCATAAAGTATTAGTAATTAATTTCAGTAAAAAAAATTGAAATTAAAACATTTATACTTTGAAATGCGCAATCCACTGGCAGCACAGATAGAGCACAGGCCTCAGAGGATCCATTTGGAGAAAGAGGAAAGGAAGAAAATGAAGTGCCCTTACTGTGCGGCGGCTCAAGGGCGTAGCGCCACCACCAGCTCTGCCCGCTTCATATCAGAGTGCACATCTTGCGGCCGAGTTGTTGAAGAGCGACAATCCCATCCTCACCATCTCTTCCACCTCCGCGCACAAGACAATCCTCTCTGTCTTGTCACTCCGGACCTCCCCTCCATCCAATCCTTCCATCAGAGCCAGGACGATGATGACCCCTTCGAGCCCACAGGCTTCATCACTGCATTTTCCACTTGGTCCCTCGAGCCCAGCCCTCTCTACCTCCAGTCCTGTCTCTCATTCTCTGGTCACCTCGCCGAGCTTGAGAGGGTTCTCGAGTCGTCCTCGTCTTCATCCTCGTCCTCGACACCATCGTCTTCAACTTCGTCGACGGTTGTGGTTGACAATTTGAGGGCGTACATGCAGATTATTGATGTCGCGTCGATACTTGGGTTGGACTACGATATCTCGGACCATGCGTTTCAATTATTCAGGGATTGTTGTTCGGCTACTTGTTTGAGAAATCGGAGTGTCGAAGCGCTTGCCACTGCTGCTCTTGTTCAGGCAATTAGAGAGGCTCAAGAACCTCGAACCCTTCAGGTGAGATTTCTAATTTGTGCTCTCATATATTTGTATTCCCCCTTCCCTCTTGTTTCGACTTCGACGGAAATCTTTAGCGTCGTCTTTTACATTTCAAATTTATAAGGTTTGTTTATTCTTTCCGAGTGTAAAATCTATTCTCTGTTTAAATTTGCGGTAGTAAGATTTTATTGGCGGTTGTATTTGGTTACCTCTGCCTTTGATTGATTGGATTATTGTGGTAGTTTGCCCAGCTTGGGAGTTATTTCCAGGGGTTTGTAGTATAGCAATTGTAGCATTAGTGATGCCAAGTCAAGATGTGCTATAAGATAAATGTAACCATATATTATCAGTGGATGAAGTGTATGATGAGATGCCTAGTGAAGTTATGGATTCTTTAGGAACAATGGGTAAGTGACTAGAACTAATGGTTGGACCAGAGGACACTGATACCAAATGACGGGGTCTGGCCGAAAAAAAGGGAAATATAGAGAGATTCTATTGAAGAAAATAATAAGAGTCTAAAAAAGCGGTTGTTTCAATAGACTAAAGGAAAATGGGTTGAGAGAGAGAGAGTAGGAGACAAGGGCGGGGGGTAGATTGGAGAAATTCCAGTTGCAAAGACCCAATCATGATTTTTCGACACAGAAGCACCCCCTACTAGCTTCTATTCAACATGACGCAAAGAATCCAAATCATGATTGATCAGGGTTTTCAGAAAATTACCCATACGGTGCAAATGGGCTTCATAATCACTTATATGGGTTTAAACAAGGTTATATGGGCTTTCGCTGCTGAACCAAGCAGGCACTAAGGAGAATCTCCAAATACAAAGGTCAATGACAAGTCTGAACACTATCGTGTCCCATGCTACTATTTATAAAATATACATGCAGTGTAACTGCTGATAACTGCACCTAGATTACAGCATAATAACTTCTCATAAACTACCATAATAGGTGGTGCTATGGGTAATGACTTGAAGGTAACTGCCCTTATTCTCCCACTTTCTCACATGCTGCATCTCCCATCTCTGCTATCCCCTTGAGCCCTAGTCCTCTTTCTACGCTTGCTATAGGTGAGTAAATGGCGTGGGGCCTTATCAGTATCTCACCTTCCTAAACAAGAAGCCTTAAAGTATATTTCTTATATGTCCTGGAATGGTTTATGGGTAGATGGATCTTACATGAGTAAAGTGAAATGAAGAGGGAATTTGAAATAATCCGACTTATTAGAATGGGGATTCGCCTCTTTGAAGATTCATATGCCAACAAAAACCGCTTGTTGATGCTGGAAATTGGTGGACCGTCAAAGATGGGACCATTCTCATCTTTTAGGATGAGTGGGCTTCACCGCACCTAAGACTTAGATGCTTGCCATGGAGTTGAGGGGGAAGTCCTCAACTCAAGCTTAATTAAGGACAGGGTCAATGATTTAGGTGAATAAACTTTTTGTGAATGTGTGCTTGCTTGTTGGCTTCTGTCATTGATCATATTAGAGTCTTGCACCCCCTGATTCTCATTTGGTGAGGTTGTTAGAGTGGGGGTATGAACAGTAACGGGGTAGTCTCTGTTGCTAATGCATATAAATGGCTTACCAGTGACGCTGTCCTAGCTCAAGAGGGTCCATAGGAGGCCATCTGGAAGAGGAATAGATTCGAGAAACTGCAGTTTTTTCTCTGGCTTGCCTTTTAGAATTTGGTTGTTGTCAAATAAAAGGAGTACTTGGTCTTTATCTCCTTCTTTCTGCTAATGCTGTATTGATTTTGAGGAAGACACTCCATGTTTTGCATGATTTCTTTCTTGTGAAGGAGGTTTCGCTTAGCTTGATAAAGCCAGCTCGGTTATATGTTTTTTTTTTAAGCATCAAGTTGAAGGGGTGGCCTCATCTTAATTTTATGAAAGAGATTGGCAACAACACTGAACAATCATGGGCTAATATCTGGGGTTATGGTGTAGCTCTGGATAAAGTGGGAGCTCTTGTGCTCAATGGTGTTGTAGGGTCCTTGACCAACCCACTGTTGTACCTTTTGGCATTAGCCTTTCTTTCGTCCACCAAAAAGATATATATTAGCACGCTATTCCTCTGTAACTACTTAAAATTTTGTTCTCTTACATTTTGTCTATAAACATAAATGAAGCTGATGATACCATTGTACCACTTAAAGAAGATAGCAAGTTGCCTGCAAATTATTTAATAACGAAGGTACACCCTACAAGAGCTATTTACTTGTGATAGAATTTGGGGTGATACTGCAGTTCAATTTCCTTTAAGAGAAAAATTTTCTATTTATTCCTTAATTTGAAATTTGTAAATGCTTACAAAAGCTTAGTATTACTAATAACTTGGCCAAATATTGCAATTAAATAACCATGCCTATTACAAAGTTATGATTTTATATGAGACCAATTTGGACAACTTTTCGTTTAGAGGAAATCAAATTTAAATTTTGCAATGTTTTTCTAGTTATCCTGCATTTACATCACTCACAAACAATAATGTTGTGGTTGCTGACTCGCCCCTGTGATAAGCTCTCTAGTTTGTGGTAGAATGTTCTCCAGATTACCCATAGTTAATATTGTACTATCGGGATATAAAAAATGAAACTGGATAGTTTAGGTATAAAGCATCGTTTTTTCTGTCTGACCTTGTTTTACGGTTATCACATGAGTTCTCGGTTTTTCTCTAAGTTTTGTATATTTTCTATGACAGGAAATTTCAATTGCAGCCAATGTGCCACAAAAGGAAATTGGGAAATACATCAAGATATTAGGGGAGGCTTTGCAGCTCAGTCAACCTATTAATAGCAATTCTATCTCAGTCCATATGCCTAGATTTTGTACCCTTCTACAGCTTAATAAATCTGCTCAGGTAGTTATCAATACCGTTACTTTGAGAATTGAGACATTTAACGTGATAGTGTTAATTGAAAAGATTGATAAAGTTGGAATCATGAGTATGCAGAATAGCTGTCTGTTTGGACGAGCTTTTCTTAAACAAAGGTCAGAAGTGCTTTTGGTGTTACTTATAAGGATTGTTTTTGGTGAAGAAGGACAATTTTAACTTTAATAACAACTCCAAATTGGTTTTCGTTCCTCCAGAGAACACCCCCCTTTTCTCCAGTATCAAATTTCTTATTCGGAGAGCAGCTTTTTCTCTTGACCGTTAATGAGCTTTCTGTCACTGACGTGTTTTATACTGTTACTATATATTTATAGGAGGGTATTTGACATTCATTTCCCTCTTGTTTAGTTCGACAAAGTGGGGCTCTGGGCTGAGTTTCTTAGCTGAAGTTGTGGAAGCGACTTCCCAGTTTAGGCCTAATATGGGAATCCCCGCGCCCCGAAAACAAAATATTAGAATGAACATGGAAACGCACTTATGAGAAACTGTGTTCTTGTTGCATTTTAGGAACTGGCTACTCACATAGGAGAGGTTGTGATCAACAAATGCTTCTGCACACGCAGGAATCCTATTAGCATTTCAGCCGCTGCTATATACCTGGCCTGCCAACTTGAAGACAAGCGTAAAACCCAGGCAGAAATCTGCAAGGTGACCGGTCTTACTGAAGTCACTCTTCGTAAAGTGTACAAGGAACTTCTAGAGAATTGGGATGATTTGCTTCCCTCTAATTATACACCAGCTGTTCCTCCCGAGAGGGCATTTCCTACTACTGTAATTGCTTCAGGTCGTTCATCAGCAACTAAGGTTGATGCAATAGATGTTAATTCTGCTTTGGACAGAGACAAGCTAATAGAAATCAAACCTAGCAAATCGAATGACGTTCCAGTCATGGTACATCAGCTCAGGGGGAAAGATGATGTTGAAAGTAAGAGCAATGCTTGCGTGACCCACTCGACACTGAATCAGCAGTCAGCTTCGTGGCAATCCCAGCTTCCTATTGGGGCGTGTAATCATAAAATTACAGGAGAAAAAGGTCGAAATGTTTTGCAAGGAATGGACATTGAGGGACAGCAGCATAACCACCTACAGCCTGAACAGAAGTCTGAAGACACAAATGGTATTAATATTAATCCTTTTCAAAATCCCAACCATCTTAGCAGTCCTTCTGCGTCGTCTGCTGGCCCTGTTATGAAGCCCTATTCGGCTTTGCCTTCATCTGCGCCTCCAAATGTTTGATCAATGCAGATGCCTTGTCATACTGCGCACAAAGGAACTGGGATATGCAGATGCCTTGTCAAGATGGAATGGCTATTGTTCTTCCGGTGTATAGTATGTTGTATAAACCCTTCAATTTATTTCTGGGCTGTCACCTGTTTGATTAAAATCGATATCTCTATATCCTTATCTATATATAATTGTAGAAGTTGTAGGAAGTCACGTTGTCGGTGCAGATCCTTCTTGAGTATGGAATTGACTCTAATCTCATTTTGCATAGGTACTTTTTCTAAATTTGATTACTATCGTTCATCAGTTAATATCATCAATAATTATCAATAGAAAATATAAAGAGTTCTTTAAAAGTAGCGAAACAATGCTATTACTTTTATCCATTATCAAGATAGATTGTTTATCGGATTTTTTTTTTTTTGGATACATTACGTGAGTACATCGCAAATATTGAAATATATAGTACTTGAAATGAGATTTTAGTTGAACCCAATTTCACTCGATAGAGAGAGAGAGGGGTTCCTTTTATTTTCTCTCCTTTTTTCCCCCTTTTCCCTATCCCCGCTATTGATTTGATTTGATTTAATAAATTTAGTTTGATTACAAATTTGATGAATGGTGAGGATTCAGAGAGGAGATAAAAGATAGGGAGTTGCTCCTCTCCCATTTCACTTGCTCAAAAGTTTACATTAAAAGCATCACTAGTTAGGGATGCGCCTTTTGTCAGGATTAGTCATTAATATAATAATAATGAATAATGTTGTCAATTAGCATTAATTAATACAAAATATAAAAAGCTATGCACTTCATGAGTATGATAAGTATGATTAATTTCGAATTTTATACAAACGCAAGTTAAATATACCTATTCATTTGTATATGATAGAAATTTAGTAACTGAAATAGAGTCGTGGAAATTGGTGCTGGGAAAATTCAGTCTGAGAAATCTAATTTAGTTAAAACAGTCAAACGAGCATTTGACGAAAATCATGCGTGTGTGTGTGTGTGTGTGTGTGTGTTTGTAAGCAAAACTGTGTTTGTACCTCCAACTTAATGATTTGTCATCAACGAAAACATTACATCCAACATATTCTTTATTTAAAACAAATCAAAACAAATAGACTTAAATACATGTTGTTCATGATAAATTATACAAAAATAACAATAAATTTTATCTCACAAAGTGAGTCGGCTATATTGATTGTTTATAATAAATTATATTATTCATATATAATTTTGTGAGATTTTTAAATTTATTATTATACTATACTTATATAATAGATAGATATAATTTAGTTTTTAGACTATTTAGTTTGATTGATAGAATACTAGATTAAATTTTAAGTTTGTTTCAGTCTAAACAAATTTAAAATAGCAGAGACAAGAAAAGAGGTTAATTATAAACTTGAGTTATGGAGAAAGACATTAAAGTCGAAAGATTTCTGTCTGAATAGGAGTAAGACGGAATATTTATATTGTAAATTTGATAAGAGACTAGTCGACAGTAATTTGAAAGTAAAATTGAGAGATCAAATTATACCTCAAGTGAAAAAGTTTATATATTTGGAAGCCATTATTTAAAATGATGACGAAATCAGTGGAGATATTTCACATAGGATTCGAGTTGGGTGGTTTAATTGAAGAAAAGCTAAAAGAGTTATTTGCGACCGTAAAGTACCTAATAAATTTAAAGGAAAGTTTTATTGTACTGCTATCAGACCAGCCATGTTATATAGTAGTAAATGTCGGGCTCTAACAAGACAGCAAAAACATAAAATTGAAGTAGTAGAGATGAGAATGTTATGATAGATGTGCGGACATATACATAAAAATAAAATTCGAAGTGAACACGTATGCGAAAAAATGAGGGTAGCACCTATTGAGAAAAAAATGATAGAAAATCGACTGAGATGGTTTGGGCATATACAAAGAAGACCACGGGAGGGACCAATGAGAAGAGTGAAATATATAACTTTGAGCTCAATTAAGAGGGGTAGAGGAAGGCCTAAGAGAACACTCTTAAAAGTTATTAAATACGATCTCTTAATTAATAATATTTCTAAAAGCTTGATAAATGATAGAGCACAATAACATCTTGCAATTCATATAGCTGACCCCACCTAGTGAGATAAAGGCTTATTGTTATTGTTGTTTCAGTCTAAACAAATTATTCATTAACATTATATTTATCAGATTTTGCTATCTGGAATAGTTAATATGTTTCAATGGAAGAGTTATAATTTTATTCATATTCTAGACTTTAAGATTGAAATTTTACTAAAAACTATAATAATATGCATCCATGTCAGGGGTTCTCAAATTTCACATTTTTCGAATTAATTTCTCGCCGAGGAAATTATGCATCATGTTATCTTTTTCCTGGGATTAAAAATAATAATAATAATAATATTATTTTTAAATTATCTAAATTACAATCTAATCCTTCAAAGTGTCATAATTCAAATGAAATTTTTACAGACTTTTATATCAATAAATTTTAAATTAAAAAAATAATTTTATCCTTATTACAAAGTTATGATTTCTTATTCAATTTTTATAATTCTTTGAATAAAAATTGTTATTTCTAAAATAAAAGTTGTAATCGAGACTTGTTACTTTAAGAACTTATTTTTTTAATATGAAAAATTACATTTGATAAGTTGTAATTTTTAATTCAACATTTACAATTTACAGATTAAAAATGATTATTTCTTAAGCAAAAGTTGTTATTGAGATTTAATATTTTGAGAACTTGTTTTTAATAATAAAAATTACATTTTATGAGTTGTAGTTTTTTGTTCAACTCTTATGATTCACACAACAAAAGTTATTATTTCTTAAATAAAAGTTATGATTGAGGTTTATTATATTTAATAAGGATTAAAATGATCTCTTCACTTTAAAATTTAGTGATACATAAGTCTCTAAAGATTTCAATAAAATTATTATATTTTAAAAAATTAAATTATCATTTATATAATTTGACACAACTTCATTGTCATTTCTCTTAAATAAATTATTTTTTTATTAAATCAAAATAAATATGTGTTCTTGTTTAGCGGACTCGTTACCGGGCAAAAAATTAAGGTTGCGTTTAGGTCATCAATATTTAGCATCTGAAATCCAATTTTCAACTTTTTAATTGTTAAAAGCTGTTTGGGTGATTTTTAAATGAGCAAAATGAATTTTTAAATGTAGGTTAAGATAGAATTTAAAATGTGAATTTGCAAACTCTATTTTATGGTGGATTTTAAATTGCAAACAGAAATTTAAAGCAATTATGAGGAGAATAATTTTATACATACTTTTATAAATGACCATCATGCTTATATTTTTTTATTCTTATTATTTAACATATTAAATTTTATATTATTTTAAATTTTGTTCACATTTTTCAAACATTTCTAATATAATATATTTATATAATAAAAATTATAAAATATTATAAATCAATGTTCTTTTTTATCATTTCACATTCAAAAGTATATAAATAATTTTTAATTTATTAAAATTACTTTTAAAAAATAAATTTAAACTTAAAATTTTTTACAATTAAATTTTACTAAATTAATTTTTAATAAATAAATTTTTGATGAATTAAAAATCAAACGCATGTTAAATTTTGATTGTGGCCTTCAAAAGTGGAGTCGTCACGGTTTCTTCCCCCAGGCTTTCATTCACGCGCAGCGTATGGTCCAGTTTGGTTTCGACGGTCATGGCAATATCGTAAATTTAGTTAGACGCTGAGGCATATATGTTATGTACCTTTACGGATATTTGTATCCTCGATGACGTGTCGAAGGCGACCCTGATCCGCGGCTTTTGCACAGCCTACACCGTTCTCGAAAACAAACACACAAACCTTGAATCGCAGCCGTACATTGTTTTCCACGTCACCGATCTGTGGCATGGAAAATCCATCGGCTCTTACAGGTCTTCAATCAGACACTAACGCCTAGAACCACACGGCCTAGCCTTTGTCCCCAAGAACCCTAGACCCGAACCGCGAGTCCGTTGCCCCAGAGGTTTATCCCGTCCCGTCTTCCTTTGCCAATAGGAGGGTGGGAGAGAGAGAGAGAGAGAGAGAGAAGGTTTGTGTATGCAAATTATTGTGTTTCCTCTCCGACTATTTGAATTTCCATCGTAGAGACCGTACCCTCTGCAAAATTTAGGGTTTCCCTTTTCTGGCTTCTATTGAACCGCCGCTTTGGTTTAGATTTTTGCTCTGTGGAAGCTCGTTGGTTTATACAAATTTCGTAGCTGCAGTTTAGATTCCTGCGATTCTTAAGATTATTAGAATTACTTAGTTGATTTGTGTAGAGGCTCCATATTTAAGCGTTTCTATTTGTGGTTGTCGCTTTGTATGAGATAGAGGATTTCCTATTTGATGGATGAGATCTGGGAGAGGGCTGTGGAGACAGCTTTAGAGGGGGAGGCGGACCACGCCTCTGCTCGAACCCTAACCCTTGACGGTGCAGTTAAGTGCATACAAGGTCGGTTGCCGCCTCCGAGCCTGCTAGAGAGATTTCAGAACCTTCAGCACCTTTCTATTGCCAACATAGGCGTCTCGTCGCTTGAGCAGTTCCCAAGGCTTCAGAATCTTCAGAAGTTGATCCTTTCCGACAACCGAATTGCTGGAGGCCTCGAATTTCTTGTTCAAGCAGGGCTTGATTCACTGCGAGATCTAGATCTTTCGAATAATCGGATTCAATATATTGAAGATCTTGCGCCACTTGCGCAGCTGAAGCTTGTTTCACTGGATCTGTACGAGTGTCCTGTCACGCGGGTCAAGGATTACCGATCTAGGGTTTTTGGGTTGATTAAATCGCTTAAGTACTTGGATAAGATGGATGCAGAAGAGAACGAGAGACCCGAGTCTGATGACGAGGAAGAGGAGGATGAGGACGATGAGGATGACCCTGGAAGTGGAGAAATTGATGGGGAAGATCGTCCATTTGGAATAAACAATGGACATAGCGAGGGGGTTGATGGGGTTGTGGATGCTGAGGAGGATGAAGAGAGTGACGCTGATGAGGAGGAGACCGAAACCTCAAGGAGGACAAATGGCTTGAGCCATCAAGCTAATGGATTTCGGGTTGCACCGGTTGTGGGTGATGATGTTGAGGAGGATGACGAGGATGGTGATGAGGAAGAAGAGAATGATTCAGGGGAAGAGATTGATGAGGAGGAGGGGGATGATGATGATGTGGTTGAGGTTCATGAAATTGAAGACAGTGATGACGAAGAGGATGGAGTTGAATATGATGAGGACGATGAGGACGACGAAGATGAGGAAGAGGAAGTGGACAATGATGATGGGGATTTTGCCGTGCCTGAGAGTACTGGCCGCTTGACTAGCACGGAAGGGGAGATTGATGGGCATGAGCAAGGGGAGGATGTTGGAGATGAAGATGACAATGGAGAGACTGGTGAAGACGAGGTAGGGGTTGAAGATGATGGAGAATTTGAAGATGATGATGAAGTAATATAGCCCTTCTGCTTGAACTTTCTCTCTCACCGTGCATGCTATTTATTTATTACTTGCATGTGCTTGAATGGTTGGTTATCTTTTCTTGATGCTAGTTTCTCTGTTGGATTTATTGATTGATTGATGATGATGATTGATGCCTGATTGTTTCAAGAGAAGAAGATTGTTTTTTTGCCACTGATTGTGATAAAATTGTATTGACTGCTGGCTGCTAACTAAATTTAAGCACCGTTTTGTTAACTTCTGTTTCTTGTTTTGTTTTTTTGTTTTTGGAAGACTTTTTCGATTATGCATGGCTTTACAGATTGCTTCAGCTCGTCCCGGTCACCCGCCAGATAAAGTAGACCTTTTTTCCGGTGCTCTAACCTTCAAAATTATGTGTTTTTATTCTTTCTTTGTATTTTTTTGAGAGCTGTATTGTGTGTCTTAGTTATACATAGCTACGCAGATTGCTTCAGGCGGTGACTTACCTGTCACTCAGTAGCTAAAGTAGACCTTATTTCGTGTGCTTAAGCCTTCCAAATTCTGTATTTTATTCTTTGTTTGTTTTTTTTTTAATTTTTTTTGGTGCTATATTGTGTGGTTTCTTGGGGTTGGTCTTAAACTATCATATGACTCAGATAATCCAAATGGGAGCATCTACTTTGGAAAATAAGATAAACGTCCTAGCAGTTGATGGTGCTATTGTAGTTTAAATACTTGTTCTTATTTCGTTATCCCTTGGCTGGATGAGTTTTTTGGTCTGCTTGCATGTTTTTAGAGCATGCCTAATGCAATAATTTCCAGGATATGCCTGTTGTCCTGCGACCTGGCTTGTATACTGGTCTCTAGGAATAAGGTGGGACACAGGCTGGGGATTTGCTTTAGTCGTATTAATGCTCTTATTCTGATCAGATATGGGCCAGTGACTGGTGACTTTTTTTTATGTTTTATATTGTAACGTAACGTAGGGTGCATGTCCTGGAACTTGGTAAATTTATTTTGTTGGTAAATTGGTAGTTATGTGGTGTCATGTGATAATTGGAAATTTCTTGTCTATTTTATTTTCTGTGCTTATGGTATCCCGTCCTTATTTATATTTTTGAAAGTGTCTCCTTTAAGTTTCGGTCTTCTGAAGGTTTTACTAGAAAATCATCACCGAATATTGTAATTTTGTTATGTAGGCTTTTAATTGTTTTTCACAATTAGTGGATGATTAAAGAATGCTCAATTAGAGTTTCTTGAATACTTGGGTTATTGCTGACTCTGTTATAGGAAATTGATGCAACCGTGAAGCTGTGTTATTTTGCTTTTACTAGAATTTTTAGCTACTTTTTTAATGACCGATTATATAAATAATGAATATTAATATTAAAATGTCCTTTTGTTAATGAATGTTAAATTTTCTTGAGTCTCAGGAAGAAGATTACGGTGCAGGATATCTTGTTCAGCCTGTGGGACAGGCTGAGGCAGTTAACACCGCGAGTGGTGAGATGGATGGGGGAAATGATGATGGTGAGAATGAGGAAGAAGTAGATGACGATGATTGCGAAGAGGAGGAAGTTGACGACGACGACGAGGATGTTCAAGTGTTGCCTCCAGCTTCTTCAAACCTCAAGAGGAAGAGGGACGATGATGGGGATGAGGATGATGGCGAGAACAATGATGATGATGATGGGGTGGCATGCAGTAAGTCATCAAAGAAGCATCACTGAGGCGCCATTCTAACTTGTCTCAATGTTCATGTTGTTTTGATGTCTTCCAAGTATTGGAAGCAGGGAACTTCTCCTTTTGGATAGAATGATGGTTAGTCTCTAGGGATTTAGAACTCCTGGACATAAGATATATTAGGGAAAGGAATTGTATGTTGGGTGGCACATGTTCAGTTCAAAAAGTCGTTAGCGTTTTCCCGCTGGCCTTTCACATATAGCCGTTACTCATATTCAAATGACAGTTACATGGGTTTTGCCGCCCATTTTCTCGATGCAGATGTTGGCATATGGGGGTGGACTTGATTTGTTGGGGAAGAAAGACCGCGAGTAGGGGTGGGTGGGGGAAGCCCTTTTCACCCTGTTTTCTCATTTTTGTTTTTTATTTATTTGTCCCGCCTTGAAGAATTGAAGCGTGTAAAACAGTTGTAGATAGTTTTTATGAAATGATTCGATCAATCAAAGCGGGTGATCCGTAGTAATGACGTGGCGCGCCCATAAATTGTTGCAACTTGACGAAGAATTATTTCTTCGAGTTTCGAGTTCAAGTGTACTCATGGAGCTTGGTGGAGTGCCAAGTCAGGTGACGAATGGGGCCCTCGGCTAGGTATGGCATCTTTTTAATCCGACCCGCCTTTGATGGATTTTTATGTTTTAAATAAATCCCAAACGAGAATCTGATGCCTTGGTATGCATGCATATATAATAATTCAGGAGAATTTGGATTTTGCCACGTGGGTAGGAAGGAAGCATTTAAGCTTGGAACGGACGGTGATGTACGGCAGATTGGCATTTTCATGTTGGGAGCCACTACGAATTGAGGATCAGGATGGATAATGCCAATCTTTGAGGTTGGCTGGGCTTGGACCACGCTGTCTCTCTTGAGCGGCTTCACCGGCCTCGGCCCCTGTTTTTGGCTGCCAGCCTTTTTTCCCTACCTCCTCTCTCTTCAAGGAAACGATGGAAGGAGGCATCGCACGGTAACGGAACATTCCGTTACTTCTGCTTTATTAGTATTCCTTGTTGAGAGACCTGGACGTGCACGGCCCTTTCAGTGGCGGACCCCGCATTGGGGGGATTCTTTTCCTTAAAAAGATTAAAAAAAAAAAAACAAAGTTATGTGTAAAATTTGCAAGTATGAGAAAAGTTGTAAGAACAGTATTCTTTATTTTTTAAATTACTTGTAGGTTTTTTTTATTGAAAATAATTCTATTCAAAATATAATTGGATATTAAATATGGGTATTGTTCTCAACAAAAATTTAAATTTTAATTTATCATATTATAAATGACTAGCCATTTTTGTTAAGAGTTTGGACAATATTCTGTTGTTAAGCTACATGGATTTGTAAATAATAAAGTAAAATGATTTTAAAAAATTTAAAAATAGGAAGAATGATAAAAAAAAAATCTTTGAAATATACAAACGATAGTTAGATAATTCTTTTTAAATTTCTTGAGACTGACATCAAATTTTTGAATGAAATGATTATAATGCCTTTTATTTAAAATAAAGACGGTAAACTTATCTGATCTCCTGTTTTCCACTGTTTCTCTTCCTTTCAGGGCTCCGTCTCCATCTTCATTCCTCAAGACGAAACTTGGGATGTGCCCAGATTAGTGTGGAAAGAGGGTTTGCGCGCTGGTTGAGAATGAAAAATCCAGCCAAGCAAATGGGAATTCGAAGAAACTTGGCATTTACCCAGAGGAAGTGGTTTTAGTTATAGGTCTTTTATTGATCATCGAGTTATTAATTCAATGCTCGAACATTCAAGTGAAGTTATGAAAGAAATATTGCATCCAACTTTCCTCAAGAAAATTAATCACAAATAAGGATTAATAACAAGTCTCATTAACAAAAAAGTTATTTTTTCATTTTAACAATAATTTATTTCATATTAATCTTTATTTGTGATTAATGTTTTTGAAGGAGGCTAAATGTGATTCTCCTAATTATAAATTGATGAGCAATATCCTGACAGTTATCCGATGCTATGACTTAAACCAAAAGAATAATACCTCTCAATTTCCCCTGTGCCACTGAAATTAAAATCCTCCTTTGCAGTGACGATGTGTCTAACCCAGGAGGCTCACAACAGTCAACAAGGTTTTTCTTTCCTTCTCTGTGAATGCATTCTCTCGGATTTTTGTGAAACTGTAATGAAATTTTCATCTTTGTCCTTTGCAGTGATGGTATATTTTCCACAGTAGATCCTCATTCCTTAAATTTTCATCTGGGTAAATGCCAAGTTCTTTTGAATTCCCATTCGCTTGGCCGGACTTTTCAGTCTCCAAAAGTGTGCATCCCAACTCTCGTCTCGAGGAGTGAAGAAGATGGAGACGCAGCCATGAAAGGGAGAGACACGGAGGTAAATAAGGAAAATAAAGTAGGTGTGATTGTTAGAATAAAATGAAATAGATTAAAATGATTAATAATAAAATAAATTAAATTATCTTTTTTTTTACAGGAAGTATAATAAAACGTATTAATATATATTATAAATGTCATCATACCCTTTAAAAATCTTATAATTCATTATTTTTAACTTTATGAATTAAATTATTCCTTCTTTTTATAAATGTGTTCACATATTTTCTTTAATCATATTATTTTTACTTTTATATTTTTAATCAATTTGATTTTATTTTTTGGTAACGAGCAAATATGACCTTAGGATCATATCAGTTACCTTCTTTATTTTAAATGGGTGGCATTGTAGGCATTCCATTCAAAATATCAATGTCAAAAACCTTTTAAAGATTAGAGAAGAATTATTGAAATGATATCTAATTATTATTTATATATTTTGAAGAGATTTTTTTTTTTGGGCGAAAAACGACCTTAAATTTTCTTGCGACACAGGCACCTTAAGTATTAGTCAACGCTTCTCAAAGGATTCCTCGAGGCAATATTCTGTTACTGGTGATTTTAGTTCATTTATAATTTATTATTTATTAATAAATTAAAAACTAAAACCTATCACTTGCCATAACTAATTGGGAAAATGACAAAAAAATTTATTTAAATTATATAAATAAAGATTGATCCCATGAAATAGCATAATTTTCTTAGAGTTTCATAAAATTTTTCTGTCATTAGGGAATAAAAAAATGACCAAATTACTCCCAAATAAAACAAAAATCTCAATCCTGAATGTAAATCAATCTGCTTTGTCTTCTTGTTCTCCTCCTCTTCTCTTCTTCCGGTCTGTCTCTTTCTTCTCCTCCTCCTCCTCCTTCTCCTTCTCCTCCTTCTCTTTCTTCTCCCTCTCCTTCTCATCTGTTTTATTTCTTTTTGAATTTCTATATATGGATTCCTCTATTAGCTGTGCAGTATGTGGATAAATTTCTTTTTCTCTTTAAAAATTTCTCCTCTCATATGTGATAGTTGAAGTTGATGTGGGTTAATGTGTATAAATGATTAAGATCTTCATTTTCTCTTCATGACTAAGATCTTCGTTTTCTGATTTTCTTTGTTGTACGTGGGATGGATGCTTACTCATGGATAAATGATAAATAATAAATAATATATTATTTTTAGTTGTGTTGTAAATGCATAAACCAAAATTATAAACGACTAATACAAAGTCGTAAATATAAAAAAGAATAGTTATTGTTAGATTAAGCATAACAGATATATGATTATGATGTTTGGAAAATAGATATGTTGATGAATGATTATTTTATTATTTCAGGTTGGCATGAGAATGGTTGACATGTTGGGATGACATTAGAAGATTCAACCCTTCATATATTTTTGTCAAAAGGATTGTTTGTATTTTGATGCAAGTTGTAGATCATATAACTAATAACAAAACCTTAAATAGTTGTCACTTTTTAAATTTTTTTATCATTTAACTGAATGAAAGTTGTTATTTCTTAAATTATAGTGGTAATTCATTTTTGTTAATTTGATCAATTTATATAAGGTATTGATAAATTACAATTCTTTATTATATTGTTGCGAATTTAGGGATAAAAATTATTAATTTAGGAACAAAAGTTGTGAATGAAAAGTTATGAATTTTTAAAATTTGATGCATATTAGAACCTATATATTCGGAGTTATGAATGACTGTTGAATTATCATAAATTTAGAAATAAAAATTATTAATATGTGAACAAAAGTTGTGAATATAAAGTTATGAATTTTCAACACCTGATGTATATCAGAACCTGTAAATGTAGAGTTGCGAATGACTATTGAATTGTTATGAATTTACAAATAAAAGTTATTAATATAGGAATAAAAGTTGTGAATAAAAAATTATAAATTTTTAACACCTAATACATATCAGGACCCGTAGATCAAGAATTACAATTATCTATTAAGTTGTTGTAAATTTAGAAACCAAAGTTGTTAATATATAAACAAAAGTTATAAATAAAAAGTTGTGAATTTTTTTAATTTAAATAAAGGGCAAAAGTATCGTTTCTTATAATTCTCTAATAATAAAAACATCCCTTAAGACTCCAGGGGATCCATTAATTTATCATTTACATAATTTAAATAGATTTTATTGTTATTTTTCTTAATTAATTTCACATAAGAAATTTTAATTCCATTAACTTGAAATGCCAAATATGTTGTGAATAAAATATAGAGAGAATGGAAATGAGAAGATAAGGAGGAGGAGGGGGAGGAATAGAGATAACGGAAATAAGGATAGCATTTTCTATATTCTCTTCCACATTTACAATATAGATGACATGCCCTATTTATAAGCATGAATGGCTATCTCTCGTGTCTCTTCATCTTTATCTTCTCCCACAGAACTCCCACCGTCACAAATGTCCACCTTTATTTGACATGCTTGTCAAATAAAGCATAATCAACATTTAGGATGGTGAGAGTTTTATGGGAGAAGATAAAGATGAAGAGACACAGGAGATGGACATTTACGTGATTCTTCATATTCATAATCCTTTGGATGTTTATTGTATAAGAATATACCTTGTTAAAAACTTCGATTAGGAAAAACTTTATAGGAGAAAAATCTAACAGGAAAAGAAGAGAGTATATCATTCATGTGTACATTATCCAATGCTATCTCATTAAAAACTTTACCAAGAAAACCTAATAGAACAAAACCTTGATTAAGCAAAAAAGAGTACAGCATGTATTTACTTCCCCTAATGACACTACTTTTTATTTCTTGAACTTCAATATAATTTGCTAATTTCTTAAATACGATTGTTGTCAATATTTTTTCAAGTAGATCTTACTTCTGGTCAAATCACACTAGATGCATTGCTATATCTTGAAAATATGTCTTCAAGATATAATACTTTTCTCATATTATTATATCTCTTTTTCAATATCTATTAGTTCACCAAGAACTTAAATTTGCTAACAAAGTTGTATCATAAACAATACTAACCAAATGTACAAATATCAACAAATATGCAGTACTTCAGGACCAATCAATCCAGTATAGTATCACAGACAAAATAAACATAGCATAATGATTTTATAATGATTGGATATAAATATTAAATATTCAATCAACAAGTCTAATGTAAAACAGACACCAAAATTTTATTTTCAAATTATTTTGATCAAAGCCTATTTTCAATACATATTTGCAAAGACAATATATATACATACATACACTTGAATAATAATAATTCATACAAGCTTAACAGCTTACACATATATGTTGAATAAAATTTTTTGAAATTTTTTCATGCTTTTGGCATTTTAACTCCTTTAAAGATTATCATGAACATCATATTTTAATTTCATATACTACCAAACTAATAATAAACTCAAAAATCTATCACAAGACAATATACTTGATTATCATTAAACCTTTGTGAAAATCTTTATTTTCACATAAATATTCATTTATACCATAATAACATTTACATTTCAAGTATTTGGATTGCATGTCTATGATTTTTACATATTAAAAATTAATATAATCCTACTCATATTATGTCTTTACCTTTTTTTATTTGGCCAATCATCTTTTGTCTACTTTTCATGACAAATTTGTACACAAGATTCTCATTTAATCATTTGATACCATTATCAAAATTGTTGTCAATAACTTTATCTTTTCAGTTCCATTTTTTCAAATATGACATAACTTATTGAGATATCTCTTTATCACTTTCAAGTACTTGAATCTCTTTTAAGGTTTTACAGTTAGTTACCCTCTTATGGAGCATTTGCCTTTTTGGTATGATCATCTTAATTATATGCTCCTCTTTTATCAAGATTTTGTATTAGGAACTAATTAATCTCTCATGCTTCAAGCATGATTTGTTTTCATTTATTCTAATTGGAGCATTTTTAGTTGGAACAAGAAATTCAATAATTCTCATAAGAATCAGTGATTTTATCTAACAAATTCTTTTGTGATATTATAAGAATAAAACATTTGATGAACTCTTGATTCATATTTTTATATGTAAGGATCTAAATAAGATATAATAACAATGCATTCCATATATTTTTTTTTTCAGCTATTCATTTTCTCCCCTTCATGTTTGAAAAACTTTGTCAAATGATGACAACCAATTAATTATGTAGTATGAGTCTCCTAAATCTATTTGCATCCTTTATAGACATTTCTTTGTTTCATTTAGACACAAACAAGAAGGAGGAGGTTTTTATCGAACATTTATCCCAACTTTTCATGAATAACAATTTATATGCAACATGGTGGAACAATAATAATAAGCATTGCACATGTAAAAATTATAGGATGGCATATTTTTGGCTTCTAACTAACAGCCAATTTCAAAAAGGAGAATTTATAATACCTTATTGGTTTAATGTGTATTGTGATGTAGTTTGTAACATTAAATATTTCAAATTAACAATAAAAGTTTTGTTCTCATAAACATTATTCTAGCTCTTTATAGATGAGGCCTTAACGAATGATTTTGCTGGATCACCTTTTAAATAGGCTTTTTTAAAGTTTGAAGTATAATTTCATTAGCATTTCAAACTAAAATTGTTTGGATCACTGTCAAATTTATTGAATATTTATACTATTCGCATGCTATCTAATGGGTCTATATGATTGAATTTGTTATATTTTAGAAACAGATCCATTTTCAATTATATCTATTGAACATCTCATTTAAAAAAAAAACAAGCAGCACATATAAAACTTAAAGTATATAACATGTTTTCTATTCATGAGGAATCTTCTAATTCTTTAATGACGTCAATGCACATCCTCAGTAACCATTTGCATTATATTGGAATAATTAAACAAGTTATGCTCACAATATACAGTGGTTTACTATAACAAAAATCAAATGTAACAATATACAAATATCAATTATTATTCATAAGTTTTGTTTTAATATTCACAACTTTTTTTTTAAATTGTAAGAATTCAACCGCAATTTGCAAGTATCTATTTCGAGGTTTAAGATTTTTATTTCAATCAAAAGTAATTTAGTCTTTTATATTAATTCCTTAATGATAAAAAAGTCTCTAAAAACTTTAGAAAAATTATGAAATTTTGAATGATTAAAATGTCATTTAAATAATTTAAATATATTTTAATATCATTTTTCCTTAATTAAATCATTACGTATCATTTAAAACCAGTGTATCACATGAGACACATACAAGTTTTATTTAATATGTGCATGGTATTAAAAGTACGAAGACCACTTATTGAATTTTTTTAATTTGTAAAGATTGAATTAATGCCAATTAAATAATAGGGACCAAATTGAAAATTAGGTAAAATCATAAGGACCAAGAGTTCCTGTTTCCCGTACTATAATCATGCAAAAACCGTCTTGTTCTATAAATGTCCCGGCATATTATGCACTATATTTTCGAGTTATAAATACAATAAGCTATTAATTAAACATTGCCAGCGAGAACATAGCTTAGATCAATACTATGTTTAGTTGGGGGAGAGGTGAAGGGAGGAATTCCTTCAAATCTCCCAATTTGTTTTTCCATCCAAAAACACCTCCTCTATAGTATTGTCATATAAGGGGAGGGAGGACCAATAATTAAAAAACTAATGACTTGTTTGTCTGTGTTTTCTTTTTGGTTTTTTAAATTTTTTTGTAATGTAGTTTTTAAAATAATTTTTCAAAAATAAAATGAAAAATTTATTTGATTGTGTTAAATTAAAAATAATTTTAGAATACAAAAATTGGTAATGGCTATTAGCGGTTAATAATGATGATATATGATAATAATTATTTAATATGATTGTAGTTTTCAATGATGACATGTAATACATTTTGAAAATAATAAACTTAAAATAAAACTGGTTTAAAATATTTTATTTGTTGTTTAAAAAATATAAAATTAAAATTAAAATAATTTTAGAAGCAATTAAATTTAAAAAACTTATCCAAATTATTTTCTTTTATAAAATCAAAAAAATATTTTTAAAAACAAAAACCAAACAAGCCTTAAAACTTTATTTCGTCCAATAAAAGCTATTAAATGATGATTAGAGACATGCAATAAATTTTGTAAGAAAATCAAGGAAAATAAATTCATTTCCTCCGTTTGATCGACCGACATCATAAATGTAAGTTATTGAGTCATTACTGCCTCGAATAACGACACAGTAATGATAAAGACACTTGATTTACACATTTGTGACTTGGATTCCACTTGGTAATTGTTCTTTGCATCTCTCTTCAGGTTATACTCTCTTTCATCTAAAATTATAAAATACTTTTAAATAAAATTTTATATATTAATAAAATTTATTAAATATATTTTATAATTTTATTTTTTAAAATAAAAATATAAATTTTTAAAAATACCTTTCATTTAATACTTCATTAATAAAAGAATATTAAAAAAAATATATATAAAAAGATAATATTAAAAAAATATTATTAATAAAACTTTATTTTTCTCAAAATATCTTATATTTTAAAATATTAATTTTTTTAAAAAATATTTTATAATTTGAGATAGAAAATATATAAGATATCTGTTAAGTGAATAGAAGAAAATAGGACAATAAGTCTGTTTTGTGTCTGATTCTTAATCTTCATTCTCCAACATTATGAGTGTAATGTTTTCAGAAAATAGATGAATCGACTTGTTTTAGTTAGAGTGAAGGGAAGAGTCTAGATCCGTCAGGGAAGAAAAAATATACTCTTGTTCTTGATAATTTTATCGTTATCGATGATTTGTTAATGTTGATCTGATTGACCTTGCCTTTGTGAATACGTTCTATTTTTCATTGCTCCGCGAGGCATAACTCCCCTCAAATCTATCATTCAACATAGATTTATTAATTGATCCCTATAACCTCTTTCTTAAGCTCGATTAAGGTAAGACTCAAACCCTTTGGCAATTTATCACCATTTTCTAGTTTATTTCCTACTTTTTCTCCGACTTTATTTTATGTAATTGCTAGATTTTTTTTGTTTTGTGTTTGCGCTATTGACCTAAGAATACTATAAAAAAAAAAAAAGAGGTCCAATCGCATTAAAGTGTTTGCTATGAGGTTGGTTTATTTATTTTTGGCTATTTATGAGAGGAATATAATAAAAGCTTTTACACTTGTGAAGGATTGTGGTTTGGATGATTTTTTCCCCTTGTTGGAAATTCTAGCCATTGAGTGAAAAAATGTTTCTTTTTTTTTTTGGCAATGACAGTTAAATTTTTTGCAATGCTTGTGTGCCTAATTTATGAAGCGTATGCACAGATCTATAACAAGGGACGCCCTGGCATGAATTCTTGACATATTTGCCACAAAATCAATTATTTTCCCCCCTCAAGTTTTACTCTTAACAACTTCCATGCTTGAGGCAAAATGTCTTGGACTAGACCATGAATTTCAAATGCCTTGAAAAGCTTTATTTGTTTATTTATTTATTTAATTTTTTGGAAGGAAAAAGCTCTATTGCTATTGCGGGGCAATTCACGTTGAAAGTGAGAGACCTATGGCAATGATTGAAGGCCCCAAATAATCAACCCATTGCCAACGAGAGCTCACCCGCGATTTCTCTTCTTTCACCTTCCAATGCACCTGAAAAAATGTAAATTGACGGAGTCGTATGTTGTTTTTATCTTTCTTCTCTTTTTTAAAAAACAAAAGTAGATAATATGAAATTAATAAAAATTTAAAACTTCAATTTTACTATTTCAAGGGATTTCTCCATCTATCGGTATTCTTTCCTAACTTCTTATATCTACTATCAAAATCTATTTTACATATTAAATGGAACTTAACTCTGTCATACACGTGTACTTCAAATTGACTAGTTTTCTTCTTCAAATGATCACGAAAACATATTAAATATCTGTACTCAACCACATTTCAATTTTCAATTGCAAGGCCCTTTTTTTTAAAATTTCAAGTCCTTTTATGGTAATTCGCCAGGAACATTTAAATACGTGGTCAAAGCTAAATTTCTTGCTTGCTTTGTGATCTCTCTCTCTCTCTAATGGTGACGAAGACTTCGCGAAAATATTCCATCCGTTCAGCCAATGTTATTCGACCATGTGTCAGCTTTATAATATTGACGAATTCTTCGGCACAAAATGAGAATGAGAAATAATATATATCTATATATATATATATATATGTTGATACTTGATAATCGATAGATAGATAGATAGATATATGGTGTGTGCAGGTCTTCGTAGCGAAGCCCATAGGCCGCTGCGTTGCGACGTTCAGACTGTAGAACAGTCAACAGCTTCATAGACTTGCGTAGCACGTAGGCTACAGTCCCCTCTCTGAGTTTGCCTCTGAAGAAAGGTTCGCTGACGATTAAGGTACATCGCTTTATGCGGCTCTCTCTCTCTCTCTCTCTATGTGCTTTCCATTTCTGTTATGATATCGTTTTGCTGTCGTCTTGTGGCACTCTCAAAGCTTTGAAGCTCGATTGTTCTGACTTTTGCTTGCCTGTGGAAAGTACAAGTCTCTGTCTGTCTGTGAATGAGTTGGCCTTTGAATGGCAAGCGAGATATTTCGGGGTTGTACATTCTCCAAGGTTTCCAGGAACAAATGGAATTTTCTGTGCAGATGAATTCATAGTACGGGAAATGAGTTTATTGAGCCGCTATGAGGATCCCTTTTGCTTTTTTTTTTTTTTGGCCCCCGGAACCCCACTACTCAATTGCCCAATTATGAATTCCCATTTTTTGTCCTTTGCTAGCTAGCTAGTCCTGTGTGAATGAAAATAAAAGCACGTAGAGCTTACTTTTAAGCTCATTATACATAATTTTTCTGGTTTCTTTAATCAATGCAAGGACTCCCATTGCATGTTTCTAATCCCATCACTCAAATTCAATTGCCCACTTCTGGATTCCCTTTGTTCTTTTTTCGGGTAGCGTAGCAGGTGGACTTTGAAAATTGATAACTGAAGTTTCAGGGCTTACCTTTATTTTCATCGCTCTTTGTTTTTTTCCCTGGTTGACAGATTGCAGATTAGGTTTCCTTTTGTTATTTATGTATTCGGCACTAACTTTAATTGGTCTTTATAATGCTCTGTTCGTTCAAAGTGGAAAGTTTGAAGATACATGAAAATGAATGAGTTACAACTTCATGATTGGCATGTCCTTTATTTCCATGGCTTGGCTGCTTTTACTTTGAGATTTGCTACCTCGTTTGTTTGACATTGAGTTCATTATATCAATATATATGTGTAGCATATGGTAGTGTGGTGGATTTGTTTCACCAAAAAATGTTACAGAAGTCATCATTGAAGATTCCATAGTGGCAAAAGCTGTTACCTTCCTGCTTCCTCTCTCTTCTTATGCAGGACAAAGGGGATCAAAATAAAATCATGGATTAATTTTTGATAATTCTTACGTAACTTTATAATGATTATTCTCTTAGACCTTATTTGGTGATTTTGAGGTAATTATGGCTGAATGTACAGGGCTAGCTTTCATGAGATTGTTTGCTTGTCAGTATTGATTACCTGTAAAACAGGGTACAATTTATATAGTTGAATATAAGTATTATTCCAAGGATTTCCCCTTTTCTGATAAAGTACACATTCCTACCTAGTGGATTGTTGGTCATCCACTGGAATAATTGATAACTGTAATTGCTTCAGCTATGTACATTTTTGTGTTGCATTGCCTTTTCATCTTTCCAGAATGAATAGCATCGCATTACAGTAGAAATGAGCCTTTTGTGTCTTAATTTTTTAATACAACTCTTCACTATTAGATTCCAATTATAATGGCAACAAAACCTTTCATTTGAAAATCGATTATCTATTAATGATCTCTGTACGATTTCTATTGCTTTATCTCTTATATGGACCTATGGTTTCTGTGCTTACCTAATATTTTGTGGTTAAAACTTCTTCTTTGCTAGTAAGGCATATATTGTATTTTATTTATAAATTTCTGACTACAGTTTGTCAGTGCTTCCTTAGCAGAAGTAATTCAGATCTCTCATGGATAACCAAGATTACTTGGAATCCAATACCGAAGATTTTCCTTCTATTAACAGTCAAGAGAAGAAACATTTGCCATCCGATCAGGTATGTTTAAAACTGCTTTGTTTCGTAAGAGTGTGGACCATTACAATATAAATTGTTACATGACAGTATGTTTGCAGAAACATGATAATATATAAAGGGGAAGTGTGAAATAATTCTATTTTGAAAATAAGTCCAAGCTCATGCAGTTTAAAGTAATCTGGAAGTTGGTTGCTTTGATTATATACATCAACATTAAGAGAAATGACTAATTTTAGCCATTCAAAATATAATTAGAACAGAACTTTTTTCACATGACTAGAAACAAATTTATACTTCACGTTATAAACTATTCTCCTTATCACTTTCTAGCTATTTGCATTACAAGTTTGAAAGATAGCTACATTGATCTCTTGTTAAATCTTGTAGACAGTTGCTACCATGCCTTGTCGAACCAATTTCTCCAGTCCAACAGCTAGGACTTCTATAAATTCTGCACCTGCTAAGAACATCTTTCCAAATATCTTCAAATGCTACGGTAACATTAGTAGTCATTTCCCATTTGTGTAACCTGCTTTTCACAGCCAATCTTATTTCCAATATTAATCATTAAATGAATGTGTCTAGGAATGTTGACTTCCCTAAATAAGTTTCTACCAAGTAACCTTATGACCACTATCACCCAAATCAGTCCCAGCATTGGCAATTGAGTACTCATGTCATCTGTTTTATAAGGCTTTTAGCAAATATTATCTTCTTCTTTCAAATTAATGCTTTGCTGTTTATCCAAGTCCCAAGCTGCCAAGGTAATATCATATGGTGGTGAGGCAAACACCTTCCCCCAATCCTTAATTTTAGCTTTCTTCTGAATATCAGCATCATCAATATTTAAATTCGAGGAACTTGTCTTCAATAGATTTTCCATTTACATGTGGGTCAAACCAAAAGTATATTGCATATATGTTTGGTTTTCCTTTAGAAACTATCGAAACCACATCTTGATGGAAGCAGCCTTTGGTAAGCAAAATGACTTTCAAATCAACCCTTTAGTGGTGACTGCATGCCCTGTAAGTTTTGAACTTTTTTTAATTTGCTTGGTACTATAGATGCAAATTTTGTGTTATACATGCCTTTCAATCTCAGTATATCTTATAATGAAATCTTAGCTCCTTCCCTGCCTTTTAATCTGGGAGTTGCCCCAAAACCCAACTATCATCTAATGGTTTGGTTACTCCCAAGAAAAGAACATGAAATTCTTACTTTGTTTACATTCACTTCATACTTACTTTTTACTGTAAAGGTAGTTTGAATTTGGTGACATGGCTATATGAACACAATTGCAAAACCAGGGATATGGGTGGATTGAACCTGCTATAAATTTACCCTTGCCAATCTTTATTTCAGTCTTCAAATGATTTGTTGCATAGTGATCTGATTGGCATCCTAATGTTTTCACAACATTGTTAATTCCGTTGCAGCTTCCTGAAACTTCCCATAAGAGGGCATCATGGCAAACTACACATGACAGTTTTAACCCTGAGCTGAAGAAAGACTTGACCATTGAAGATGCTGTGAAGGAGCTTGTTCTTCCATTTGTTCCTGCAAAATCACTCTGCAGGTTCAAATCTGTTTGCTGGAAGTGGAACCAATGGATAAATAATCCTTTCTTTGCTCTCCGGCAGAGTAACTGCTTCCAGAAAACATGTGGTTTCTTTTATCAGTGCCCAGGCACTTATCCTGTCTTCGTCTCTTTGGACTCAAGTGCTTATGGTGTTGCTTGCCCCTCTCTCAATTTCCTGCCTGAATATGTTACTGTAAGGGCTACATGCAATGGTTTGATTTGCTGCCAAGGTACTTCGGGGAACAATGATTACTACATCTGCAACCCTACTAACAAGCAATGGCTGGTGCTTCCTGAGCCAAATCTATACCATGGACCCGAATCAGCTTTGGTGCTTGTCTATGAATCATCACTCCTAAACTTTACAGCAGATTATGAGCTCGTTTGTGCCATTCCTATGATCAATGAACCTGTCGTTCGCTTTGAGATTTTCTCATCGAGGTCCAGGACTTGGAGGGTTGTGGACACAGTATGCTCTGACCTGATTGGCACAAAATTTTGTGGAGATGGATTTTACATGAAGGGATATGTCTACTGGGAGACTTACTGTGGTGAAGTTCTGGCCTTGGATCTCAGGTATGAAATGTATAGCATTTGCTCCCTTCCTGCTAACAGAGGGCCAGAAGGTGTTTTAACGGAATCTAATGGGGAATTATGCTATATTATACCTTATAAGCTAGACAATGACGAATGCTTGCTTGAAGTATATGGGGGTATGGAAAGTTGGTGAAGCAAGAAGATGATGAAGAGGAGGAATGTTTCCTTGCCTTGCCCTGTTTGAGTGGAGGCAAATTCGCAGTTCTTATTGGGTGGAATCTGGTGGTCTATGATGTAAAAGAAGACATGGCCGAGTCTTTGGACATAGGAAGCATTTATGCGGGAGGAAAATTTCTGCCTTATGTGAACAACCTGGTACCTGTGCGCCATCACCAGATGTTCAGCGAGATCAGAGAGGTCTCGGCTCAGCCCTGATGAAACCAAGCTGGCTTTATTGGATTCTAGTTTTCACCTTCTAGTTCTGGCAACCCCGGGACAAGTTCTTGAAGGTTTTCTTCAATGACTTGTCCAACAGTCAAGACAGCCCTTTTTTCTTGTCTTTTCTTGCTCGTTTCTCAGGTACTCTTCAAGTTGTTCTTGGTTTTTTATTTTATTTTTTTCCTTCTCAGAATCTCTCTTAAAGTTGTTTAATGCAGTGGTTCTAAACAATGTTTGATGTCCCTTTTCTGTCTTTCGTCTCATAAGGTTACTGGATCTGAATTCTGTGTGTCTCAAATCCGAAGATTACTCCTAAGCTTTAACTTAGAGGCGCCATATTCATGGAGTTTGTCTCACTTCCCTCATTGTAGGGGGGGGGGGTAGGTATACATGGACTATGATGGTACTGCGCAATAGACGCTTCGCCCTTGTTTTAACTATTATTAGAGAAAACAAGAAATTTCAGTGAGGACGAATTGATTGGCAAATAGAAACTTGAATACTATTCCCTTAAAATCTGTGCTATAATCAAGCTTTGTGATGGTAAAAGCCTCTAAATTAATATTTTGTGAGAAATTAAATATTGCTACTCAGGAAATGGTAAGATCTAAATTTGACTGAAGCAGCCATGATGCAACACCTTTTGACTTTTGGGAACATCTCTATCCACCCCTCACAAGTATCGGCCCAATGAATTTGGTTACAAGCCCGAAATATCCCACAATCTCTAAATCAACAGAAAGAGTATTGTTGAATCGGAATTGACGTACGTATTTCAGTCAGGGATCTCTGAATCGTTAAGAGATCCGATCAAGGATCGGTGAGGGGAGGATGAAGTTTCCGGCATTGAGGTTTGTCTGGTCATAACCGCTGGGCTGGACACTAGAACAAGGCAAGAACATTAACAATACATAATGTCAAAAGCAGTCGGACCAGTGCTTGGCATAGCAGCAATTGTTATTATTGCCATCGCTTTCCGTGTAATTTGCACTTCCAAGAAGAGAAAGAAGGCGCAAAATTATGAAGATCCTCATCTTGCAGCAGCACAAGGTCTCAACACAAGTTATCTTGTTCAGTTTTTCACATCCCTTTGTATCATCGTCTCATTTCTTTCCCTATATGTATGTATATATATATATATATATATATATATATATCATCGAGAATAATTATGCCACAGGCATCTTTAAAAGAAACGCAAGTGAGAATAGTTTCCAAGCGTGGCATATTATAAATGAAGGAATGAATTTAGATTTGAAATATATATAGCTCAACAGATAGTTTGTTAATAGCTAAGAATGGTACATATATATAAGATTTATGCATGTATAGGTGGTGAAAATGACAACAATGCACAGCCATCCGAGAGACAAAAAGGTTCGGAACAAGGATGTGACGAACTGAAAGTGGTAAAAGAGGTGAGCGAGGGTACATTCACGTACGAGGAGTTGGCATTGGCAACGAAAGGATTTGCGAAAGGGAATCTGATAGGAGAAGGAGGACTTGGTTACGTGCATAAAGGTGTTCTGCCTAATGGAAAGACAATTGCTGTTAAAACCCTCAAAGAAGGAGGTTCCCATGGCCTTGAGCCTTTCCAATCGGAGAGTGAGGCCATCGCTCGTGTTCATCATCGACATCTCGTGTTGCTCCTCGGATTTTGTATTTCTCGCGAAAAAAGAATGCTCGTTTATGAATTTGTTCCTTGTTATAATTTGGAACATCATCTTCATGGTAACTTAATTAGCTAGTAATATCCCTTTCTTTGCTCTGTCACCGTTGCTTTTTTACTTTGCTGCCGAGAAGCGTATTGTTTGGCAGGAAAAGGTGTGCCACTCGTGAGTTGGCCTCGCAGGATGCAGATTGCAGTTGGAATTGCCAGAGGGCTTACTTACCTTCATGAAGATTGTAAGCATGTCCTTTTGGCAAAAAAATAATAAGAATAAGAATAAGAATAGTAATTCATGCCCTTCATTGTGATCTTCATTTCTTTATTGTCGTCATTAACCATATATCTTTGCCTTCTCACCTCCATTATATTCTTTACAAACAAACTACCAGGTGATCCTCGGATAGTTCATCGTAATATCAAAGCCGCTAATGTTCTCATTGACGAGAGCTTTGAAGCCAAGGTTCCCTTCTAAGAGTTTTACTTTAATTGACCACATGTTTAGCACTTTCAATATTTCATTTTGTTTATAATGTTAACAAAGAATAAATACTATGGCATTTATGTTGGTGCCAAGGCTAATTTGGTTGGACTAATGCATTCCAATATGCAGGTGGCGGATTTTGGTTTGTCTAAGGTGATATCCGATAACAACACCCATGTCTCAACTCGTGTCATGGGAGGATTGGGGTAAATAATTATTTTTCACTGCATTCTCCAGCCGATCGGTTACCTCTAGTATAAGATTTGCTCCTCTGTCTCTCTCTCTTTTTTTTCTCCCCTGGTCAGTAAATAGTATGATTTAATTAACCTGCTTCTTATTTATCTGTAGTTCATGATTTATACAATTTAAAGTAATCTTAATATTACTACCCAAAAAAGGTAATCTAAATATAAGTCATGGTTTTGAAACATTCACATGGGAAGAAGCTGCAAGCAAAAAGGGGGCAATGAAAGTGTCCATAATTGGAAAGTCTTGATTTTGATGTTCAACAGGTACCTGGCTCCAGAATATGCATCGACTGGAAAATTAACAGAGAAATCAGATGTTTTCTCATTCGGGGTATTGCTATTAGAAATTTTAACTGGGAAACGGCCAATGGATCTCTCTCATGCCCTGGATGATACCTTGGTGGACTTGGTAAGCACCTACTCTCACTCTCACTCTCATCAAGACAAGTTATAAATTTCAATTAGTTATTCTCGTAGCTAATTCTCAAACACACCTACTAGATTGCAAATAGGCAACTAAACTAATTTAACAATAAAAACGAAAACAATGTCAATTAATTCGTTCTTAACTCATATATATAGTTAAGAGTTACGTTAATATATAAAAGTATAAAACCTTGGGAAATTATTTTATCACAAGGAAAATTTAACTATATGCTATGAGCAGGCTCGACCACTACTGAATCGAGGGTTGGAAGATGGAAACTTGGGAGAGTTAGTGGACGCATTTTTGGAAGGGAACTATGATCATCAACAAGTTGCTCGTGTGGCTGCTTGTGCTGCGGCCAGCATTCGTCATTCTCCCAAAAAACGTCCCAACATGAGACAGGTATACTCGTACGCCCTCTTTGACAAGCATTACTTTCTGTCTTGAAGTGTTTGGATGACATGAATTTATATGATGGTGGTGCGTGTAGATTCTATTAGCTCTGGAAGGAAACGCATCATCGGAGGATTTGATTGATGCGGGTATACCTCCTCATGATTTTCATTAGTCAGCGATGCAAATGCAAATACCAATAAGCCAGCATCGTGTGGCGACGTCCTTTTGGGATATCGCTCATAAGATATGTTGAATTGTAAGATCTTTGGTTGAATCAGATTCCAGAGCTTTTAAGATATGTTGAAATATGATTCAAAACTCATATTTATACTAACATGCAGACTCTCGAATTTTAATTTGTTATTCATCTAAAAATTTCTTTTACTCTCGGCCCTCGGTCTGAAGTCAACAGAGGAGTCATGTGTTTAATGCGCTGGAGATCGACATTGCAACTCTCTTCTACAAATGGTAACTGGAAGCTGACTCTCCCACGTGTAGAAGCTTAGAAATGGTACAATTCATTACGACAAGCATGTAGTCGGGATTAATCTGTCTTAAATCCCTTTAAACCAGCAACCAGGAAAGCAAGAGTCTGAAAGATGACAAGAGCAGCTCAGGAGCATCAACTTAAGACCCATAAACAGGGTCGAAGAGTGGGGGCTGGCTTGGGCCATGATTGATTCCTGAGTTTTTTATTTTTCTTGATATTGCATAGATATTTTATATTTTCAACTACCCAAGATTTATGTAATCTTTATAATATATTATATGATATGCCTTTTAATTTCTACTCCCTCATTTTTAAATTTTGGCTTCCCCGTTGTCTATAAACATTGTCAATTGTCAGGTCTTTTTTTAAAAAACAAAGAAAGAAAGAAAGAAAGAAAGAAACTTGACTCAACAGCCTTCCTCCATAATCCATATTGAAGCTAATGGCATAACCAACCCATTTCTCCCATTCTTATTGCTCCTTTCAGATAGTATTTTAGTTTAAACTTTCTAATGAAAATAGTATACTGGTGAAAAATGGCAATAATATTCTTTGTTCTTTTTTTGGACCAACATTCTTTGTTCTAAGATTAATACAATCCGTCACCGTGTAAAATATTAATAAAGCACAAATTAACACAAATCATAAATTTAATTTAACTGTCCAAAATTTCAAAATTTCATCAAAAGCATCGTCAATATAATTCACGTTATTCTTTACATTAAGTGGTGTTTTTTTTTTTCAAAAAACTTATATACTTAGTTTTATGTACTTAACATATTTTTATCCAATTAAATTAAAGCAAGTTTATTTAAGAGAAAATGACAATTAAAGACCCATAAGATCATTAAATACAAATAGAGACCTTAAATTATTGAAAATCTCAATAATGAACAATGGTCTTTATTTAAAATTAAAAATGAGTTAACAAAATTACTTTCAAACATTCAAATTAGAGCTAATTAAGGTGTCAAAAAACCTCAATCAACTCAACCCAACCCGACCATAAAATGTCTAACTCAATTAAAGAAAAAGTTGCCCAAAGATTATTGGGCATGGTTGGGTCAGGCTAAACCATCGGGCAAGGCTAGGGTTAGAGTTAAGCTATTGTGCTCGACTCGACTCAAGATGAATAAAATAAAAAAATAAAATAGGAGCCAAGATGTTGTGTCATTTTGGGGGCTGTGGGGTTTAATTTTTTTAAACTCATTTATCATTTTGCAATGCCTATTTTGTCTACCCCTCTCCTAATTTAATGTAAAGCCAGTAATTTGAACTAGCCTGAACTTGCTCGAAAAAAGTTAGAGCCGAATTTGATTATATGAGCTTTTTTAATAGGGTAAAATATTTCAAACCCGATTTGAACAAGCCAAGCCCGAATTAAGCTCGACTCAAATAAAACCGACAACTAAAATTTTTGGCTCTATATGTATATAAAGTTGGCAATTTTGTTCAAGCCTGACAAGCCCGTCTGAACCCAGCCGAAAAAAGTTATGGCCGGGCTCACTATATGGGCTTTTTTTAAAAAAAATTAGGATGCTTGAAGCTCGATCCAAATAAGCTCGTCACTCCTGAATTACCGACTCTAATTTGATGCCCTAATTTCTCTCCACCTCAATTAAAATGCTCTCACACTCTTCTCACTAATCGACGTCCATCTCCGCCAAATCTAAGACGACAAGGGCTTAACAATGTCATCGATGAATTAGTGTTTTAGTCTCCATCTCCACTTCAGTTCGTTGCTATCTTTAGTTTATAAGTGTCACCATCTTCATTTCTTGGTTAGTTCTTGGGTATTGCAAATCGCAGTGTCACCTCGCCTTGCTTGCTTGTGTTTCTTGGCTTCTCCTTTCTCCTATTTGAGAGAAGAGAGACATGTGTAATGTGTTGTTCTACTTATTTATCAGTCAAAATATTTAAAGATTTGAGACCTTAGACCAAGTAGTAGTGGCTGAGGTGCTTATGAGACTTAATAGTCTCCTTAGATGTTAGGTTTCTTTGACGTTGCCTTTTTGGTCAATAGAGATTAGAGATATTCTTTTATTTTTCAATCCACTTCTATTGAATAATAAAAAAGCAATGGAAATTGTGTCATTACAGGTGACTAAATCTTTTGCTTGGACTAAACAAAAAAGAGAGGGAAAATTTGTAGTTAAAGGAAATTGTAGAAAATTATATTTTTGTTTCAACTTTTTGATTTTGATACCATAGATTCATACGGGTATGATGATCTTTTTTAATTGTTTATTTCAATCATCGCAAGATTACTGGAATAAAAAAAAATTTGGGATGCTCATGCATTATTCTACACTAAATCTTCCTTAGCCTTAGATGATCATTTTTTTTTTGGGAACAGCCTTAAGTGCATATTTTAGATATCTAAATTTGAATGCCATTTCATTTAATGTATATTCTTCTTTGTAAAAATTATATTTATAAGATTTTGGCTATGTTTTTGAGATTATTCTTTGCTTTTTTTTTATTTCAATTTCCCAATTTTCTTCAAGGTAAGAAGATCTAGTCCTCTTTAGTCACAAGTTCTATTCCATTTCCCATCTATTTTTATAATTTTGGTCCCATAGTTTAAGGTTGAAAACACCAAACTTTTTTTTTTAAAAAAAAAAGACAGAGCTTGAACTTAGACATACTCATAAGCTTGACCCTAAAAATCTTTGGCAATCTTTGGGTATGGCTGGGTGTCGGCCTAACAAACATAGCTCGTCCACTTTTAAGGTTGAGCTTTAGGTTCATTATTAGTTCGATCCGATTCTACCCATGCACCCCCCTGATTGTACTAGATTGTGACCATTGGTAATTTCATTTGAAAAAACTAAGATTTATACTTGAAAATAGGATTGCAATAATCCCAACTCATAATAATAATTTTAATAGTTTGAACTCATAATATTTGAAATCTTGAATTTCCAATTGAGATTAATAATAGTCTCATCCCATGATAGTAATTTCAATAGTGGCTTTCATCATGGTCCAAGTGATTTACCCATACATTAACAATAATAAAAATTCATCAATAATTGACTTCATATGCAAAAGCAACTTTAGTGAATTTTCAAGTCATTATCGTATATTCATGAATATCTTTTGAAAGTCTCATATGTGAATTTTAATTTTATATTGGGAAACAACACATTCCCAAGTATGGATCCATGTTTTTACAACTAAAACTAACAATAATTATAACATATTATAGTAATTTCAATGGTGTTTTTTTTTTTAATTTTCCAAGTGAGGGCAATTTTGTAAAATCATATATTTTTAATTCCATATAAGATGCATGGTTCATTATTATAATTTCAATAATTCAAGGTCCTAATTATACTTAATAGTGTTATGAGGTCCTTAATTATCATTTTCTCTTATTTTAACATGTTAATAATATTAATTATAAGAATTATTTATAAAATAAATAATATATAAAAGATTCATATGTTTTGATTTAATTGAAAAAAAAATTTCTTTAAATAAGTGAGATTAAATATATAAGTTTCTTCTTCTTCTTTTTTAACGATTGAATGGCATCATTAGTTGTGCATTTTGTGGTTTGAAAATGCATATAGTTTACACGCTTGTACCACTCTTATCTTAGCTTTTTGGCACTTGTTTTTATATAATTTGAGATAAATGAGTAATATTTGTGATAAAAGGACAGAGAAATATTTTTAGGAAATTTTTCAAGATTTATTGCATATTTTTCCAAATTTTTATTGAATATTATTTTTTATTCTCTAAAATTCATTTTCTATTGATTTTTTATTGAATAACCATAAACTTCATAATGTAGAAGAAAATGGAAGATTGAGAGGCATAATACTTACCTTAGGTGTTTGTAGCTTTCAAAACACTCCCAATGTCATCCAAGAACTGTAACATCCTCAATTTTAAATTCAAATTAATTAAGTTTAAATAGACTAATAAAGTGTATCTATGAGGTGTATGGTTAGAGAGGCCTAACAGGTGTGTTTGATCTCGATTTCAGTTCTAAACGCAGGTTCGAAGGAGAATCAGGTCACCTAGGAATAGAGCTGGCAAAAAGGGCCGGCCCTTGAAGAGCTTGGGGCTAAAAGGGCCGGCCCTTTTAAGCCCGAGTTCCCTTTAGGACCCTGATTTTTGAAGCCCGGCCCTTGATATGACGGGCTCAGAGCCGGCCCTGCGGGCTTTAGGCCCTTTTAACTATTTTTATTTTTTTAAAATTTTTTAATCAAACAAAAAATTACTTCATTCTAATATAATACTCAATCAAGAAAGGTATAAAAAAACTAACTAAATAACATCTAAATGAATTAAAAACATAAATAAAATAATAACAATACAATAAGTAATAGATTGGTTAAGCCGACAAACACCCAATCAAAATTAGAAGAGTAAATGTTGAACTGAATGAATCATTATCATGGATCTAGATGAATTAGGGGATTTAAGGTTGTATTTTTTTTAGAAAATAGCAGCCAAGGATTTCTGTATGAAATTTATATCAATTAAGAATCAATTATTGTTAAAACCTGAATGAAAAACAAGCTACAATGAACTATTATTAATTTAAAATGAGTTGTTATTAAAATCTAAATGAATACTTATTGATAAAGGCTAACTCGAATTCACAAGTATCTACTTAAATTTTGACAACAACTGATCTTTGACTAATATAATTTTTGATCAATGATTCTTCATTACTATTTTTCCTCCTTCTTTTTTACCTTTCATCCTCAGTAAATATGGGCTAATATGTGATGTGGAGTAACATTTAGTTTAATTTTTTTTCAAATGTAAAAAGAGTAAAAATTATGAAAATTAATTAAAAAAATACATATGTGGGCTTAAACAGGCTGGCCCTCGGCCTTGCAAGGCTGGCCCTTTTAAGCCCTAGATTAAATGAGCTTAAATGAGCCAGCCCGTTTAAACCCGATTTATCATTTTGGAGTCCTATTTACAAGCTCGGCCCTACTTTTATACGGGCTTAAACAAGCTAACCGGACGAGCTCGGCCCATTTTCTCGGCTCTACCTCGGAATAGAAGAGGAAAAATTTCTAAGGGAGTAATTTTGTGTCATGCGCCGTGGCTTGTAGTTAGTCCATCGCGATGCATGCATGACAAAACTCCTAGAAAAGGCCATCTGTGCCATACGCTGTGGCGTATTGTGCGTCTGTCACGGCATATGGTCAGATTTTTACAATATTAAATCACAAATCTAAAGTGAAAAAGAAGAGAAGAGAAAAGAGAACGAGAGAGTGGCAAAAAAGCTAAGCTGCACTTGAAGAAACTGATTGTTAGGAGTAATTTAGAGCTCATAAATATTAAAGATAAACTTTTTTGATTAAATCTTCCTCTTTTCTTTCATGTTCTTAATGGTGGAGGTTAAATTTTGATTTCTAATGGTAATTTTCAATCCACAAAAGTTATAGGCCCGAACCCATTAACTTAAATAGAGTTAGTGATGGTAGATTAAGTAAACTTGATATTTATAATTTTATGATGATTGGTGGTTGGAGGACATTAAATGTCCAAAATTTTCATAAATTTAGTGGTTGGTATTATTATGGTTTTATTAATACTCATTTAAGAGCCCAATGTTATAAATGAGAGTTAAAAGAAGTTAAGAAGCCTTATGGGTACTTCTACATGAGTCTAGAATAAATCTTAAGTATTAAGAAATGATAAAATGTTAAAGGAAATTAGCTCAAAATGAATATTAATGTTTTGCATGGTGAATGTTTGTAGTGTAACTACCATTGACATCATTCAAGTTTCTTGAAAGCTTTAAGAGTGAATAATTGAGAGGTGAAACCTTTGACTTCTCAAAAGTTTGAGGTAATCGGGGGAAGTCTATCTCATACTTGTGTGTGCCTATTAGTTTATTGATTTATGAATTATCATTTGAAATGTATAAAATAAAAGAAATGCAAGTGTGGCTTAATTTTTAAAGAAATTCACTAGATCAAATTTGTGAGTTTTATGTCTTATGATGTAAAATTTTTCTTGGGAACAATAGTGGTGGATTTTTGTATTAATGTTTATTGGAAGTGCAATGATTTTTACAAATTAAGAAGCAAAGTGAATCTTTATTTTTAGAGGAGTTCAATGATGTTCAAAAATAGGGAAGTTCACTAATTTTAAAAGTGTAAGGTACAATGATTGTGATTTGGGAGTTCAACGACTTGTTTGGTTTTAAAGTTCTATGAAATGTGTTTGAGAATCCTAATGTTTGTGTAATGATAAAGTTCAATAAAAATTATTAATATAAAGTTTTATGAATGGTATATATGTGAATTATGGAATAAATGTGCATTGCATGATCTTGAGAGGTGGGAGTTCGCCTAGGAAGTGGAGTAGATGATAAACCCATGTGGTAAGGCCCCCATCCGTGTGATGGATTGCCTAGATTAATTCTATCCATATTGTCCCACTAGTTTAATGAGGGACTGTCCCACTGGTTTAACGAGGGACTTGAACCTTGCTAGCTATCCACCGGTTCAATGAGGAAGCTAGTCTAAGGTGTATGACACCTCATAGTGTGAGAAGTGAGGGAAACTATGATCTATGAGTAAGTTGGGTACGCCTTAGCCGAGTAATCCCCTCACGAATGTTTAAGCTAAGGAAGTCAAGAAATATAGACTATCCCATTAAGTTATAGCCCACGGTTTCGTGTCAGATGAATAAGGAGGATACAAGGGAGGTGTGATCATGCATATAGTGAGTAAAGGCACTTGTTGTCTATATTGAGTTCACAATGATGACATTTTGAGTTGAGTATTAATTTTCGTCATTACGCTTGTTAATGATTTTGTGTGATCAACTCTATTTATATGAAAAGTATTAAAAGCATTGTTTTCTAGGTAAAAGCTATTATGTAAGCTGAACTGTGAATATCTAATTTCAATGGTCTCACATGGGTTAAAGTATTAATATTAACTGCCGCTTGCCTTTAAAACTAATGGATATGCATTAGTATGGGCTAGTCACACCTTGGTTACTAAGTAATTATACTCACCTCATTATTTTCAATATTTCAGGGAATAGGTCAAGAAGTGTGGACAATGGAAAACACCTTGAAGCTTAGGATCGCGACCCATTTGTAATAGGCCTTCTTATTTTGGGTAACTTATGTGTAAGAAAATTTTGATTGCCAACTAGGATTTTCCTTTTTGTTACGTACTTGCATTAAGTGAAATGTAAATTGTAATAGTATTTTGAGCCCTTAAGAGAGAGTTGATTGTTATTTGTTATAATGATAGGGCAAAATACTAATGCAAATGAGGGTAGTGAATATTATATAATATTCTAGAAAATCTTGATGGAAGTTATGGTAAACTCCCCCTACCTATGTTTTTGGATTTAAGGGGTTGAGTAGTCAAAATTTAATCTAGAATTATTTCTTGTGTCTTGGTGTATTGTACGAGTTAATCTTGATGATTTGTATGTGATCGTCTAGTGTCGGTGGCCTATGGTTCTTGGTTTTGGTTAGGACACTTAAAATTTGTGAAATTTATTACAAAGGTATAAGTTTTGAAAAGGGTGTTCAATTTTTATTTTAAACAGAATTTGATTCTGAGACCAATGTCATTAGTTAGAGTCTGGAAAGAGCTTTCTGTAGACTCCTAGTTCACATCATTTGGAAGTCGGATGGAGATTTAGGGTACATTGAGAGTTGGCCTTAATGTTGTGACAGCAGAATTCACTGTCAAAATTCATGCATTTGCGTCACAGTGCATGGTGTCATGAGCCACAGTGCGTGTCACAGAGGCAAACATGTCGCGGCACATATTCAATAAGTCACGACGCATGCCTTGAAAATTTTTAGAATTTTTCTTTCTTTAGATTCTTGCACTAATGTACTCACTTATGCGATGATCTCTTATTTTTGTGTATTTGCGAACTTTGATTTGCCTCTTTGCGAGACTTGATTTGATTTTGGTTTTATAGACTTGGGGTCCCCATTTTGTTAACCAATGAGAATTCTGTATTTAATAATTATTATCATCTCATTTTCTTAATTACTTGGGTTTTAATTATAGGATAAAAGAGGAGGATATTATAAAAACAAACCTTAGCAAAGCTTGGCATGCCTCTTCATTTTCTCCTTTTTCTCCTTCTTATTTCTATCTCAATTTGTGACTTATTTCTGTAGAAAATGGTTGTGCTTGGTGATGGACGCGTAATGTGCCACGGCGCATGGCACAAAGATGTCTCCTTCCTGCATTTGTAGTGTTTGTACATCATGGTAGATGCACTACATGCTGTAGTGTGTGGCACAACAATACTAACCTTTCATTTTCTTCTCCTTTTAATGCTCGCATGGCTCAACTTGATACTAGACACACAATTAGGTTGAAACATGATCGAATATGATTATTAGACCTTCTTAGCCATACACCACTACAATTTACTTAATTATCCTAATTAAGCTTAGTAAACCAGGGGATTAAAAATCAAGATATTGCAACATGGGATAGTGACACCTCATGATTAGGTTCTTTAAAGAGGGGAGCCATAGCCTGGGCTTGGACACTGTACCTTTGGCTAAGTATATCTCGAGTAGTAGGGATGCTTGGGTTAGTCCTGTGTGTGGGCGAAACCATAGGTTAGCTTATGGTTTTAGTCAGCAGTATAAGGTTGGACAGAGTAATAAGGGAAAGCTTACCTATTTTGCATTTGATCATGAGTTGCATTTAATGATTATGAATGGTGTCCTTTAAGCTTTTATGCTCATAATTGAATAACCATAATGAATTGGCATGTATACTTATGTTATTTTATGTATTTGTTAACTGTACATGTATGGTAAAATTATGGGTTACTAAGACATTAGTGCTCACCCTTTTCTTTAACATTTTAGGCAAGCTTAGTGAAGCAAAGGAGAAGTGTCTGGAAGCTTAGGGCTTAAATTAAAATAAGCTTTAAGCTTCATTTCAGTTTGTAGAATAATCATTTATCAGTATAGAACTTATTTGTTATTTGGGTTGAGTTTTAAAATTACTTATTATTTACTAATGATTAAAAATGGTACTGTTAAAGCCTAAAGCCATAGAAATTGCATAACGGATCTATTTAAAGTAAATATTTTAATATGCAATTCTAAATATCAAGACATTTATTAAAATAAATATTTGAATATTTATAGTGGGACATGTATGCATTCTGTAGGCTTTAGTAAGCCTAGACTTTTATTAAATGGAATATTTATTTTTAGATTCTTTTTTATCTACCATGATAGACTCTTCTCTACTATAATAGGGTATAATTTATGGTTTTAAATAGTAAAGGCAAACTTTTATAATCTTTATAGCCTTTTTAACTAGTTTAATACTTTATACTAATACTAGATTTTAGATATCTATTAGTAGATGAAATTTTTTAGAAATATAGTAGTTCTTAAAATATAAATTAACTCTTTTCTACCATGATGATCTTTTAAAATAAATTTGAGAATTAGTTGTAAATTTTTATACCATAGTAATTATGTTTACTAGTTTAAATCTTTTTATTACCATGATATTTGTTTAAGTTTTTAATTACAAAGTTATGCTGTTACACCTATCATTAACCAAAATTAACTTTGATCTTTAATTGATAATAAAATGATAGAAAAAGATACAAAAATAATTATAAGGAATTAAAAATTACAGACAAGGACCAAAACTTTTTTTTGGTCATTTTCTATAATTTTTGTGGTCTTTTTTTTGTTATATTTTGTCAACTAACAGTTAAAGTTAATTTTTGTTAAAGATAAAGGCAAAATTGTAGCATCTTTAAGAGTTAAGAGAGTAATTTGTATAATGAATGAGTCTAAGATCTAAAGTACTGCTAGACCAAAAATTTAAAAGGTACTTTACTTATTTACAATTGATTTCTAATATTTTTATTAATTTAGGATGTCTAGAGCTACAATACATGAACAATAGCCATGTTTATTACTATTATTATTATTATTTTGGAAAAATGGTAGCTGGCCTTCTTTCTTACCTTCCAGACCCCTTTATCCCTTACAAAAAATCATCACCATCTCATGCTATCACCCTTACTGCCATTGTCGATCAAGATTACCCTTCATCATCATCATCATACCATCTTTCCGTCTTCACTCCTAGCTGCTGATCGAGCTTCCTTAGTCCTTTCCAAGGAACCTCCTTTTCAACTTCATCTCCCTTACGGCCTCACTGCATCTTCTTTGTCTTCCCTTCCTCTACCGTCATCGCACCCTCTTTATATCCCTTTCCTCTGCTATCACCACCTCTAAATCCCAAAGCTCCTCTCGCCAAATGCATTCTCTCTCTCCCTCTCTCTTTACTAAAGGTTAGTAAAACACTGCGATGATGGTGAACATCACGATTGAGCTAGTAGAACACCGTGATGGTGGCAAACACGCATTAAAGCCACACTATCATCTTTGTAGGGTAGAATGGTTCTATCTTTAGCATTTTTAGCACCATATTCTTGTAGTAATCTGACACTGTTGGCAGTGCTGTCTGATGAATTAGAAGCTTCTAGCCTAACACCGGCTCGACCCTAGAGCACACGACCATTTATGTATTTCATACTTGAAACTATATACTGGACATTAAACCTTAGCATCATAAAAGAACATGCTTTTCTTTAAAAAGTTTTAGCTAGGGTGATTTGTTGTTTTGTTAATTGTCATGTTTTCAAGCAAAAGCAATGGTTGATATGAAGTAGTGGAACCTTCAAAACACATTGGAGCAAGAAGAGAGGCTTGTAAGTATCTATGGTGTTTTACTTGGATAGGTTTTTTCTTTAAGGGTTATTATGGTATCATCTTCTAGATATTAATTCTGTAATTGCTAGAATATTTGAATACTATGGTTCAATTACATATTTTTTGGGCAAGTTGTTATTAATGCCTTTCATGCTTATGTTTTTCTTATTCCACATATTTTTGATACATTTTCTCATTGTGGAATTTGATTTTAATTTGGCAGAGAATTGATGAAACTCTAGATGCTGAAATAAAGTGATGGGTTGCAGGGAAAGAAAGCAATATGCATGCCTTATTATCAACATTACAATATGTTTGTTCCTTTGCCATCATAATTGTTAAATCTTTGTTGTGCTTTAGGACTCTAAGATATGCATATATGTACTTTTTTAATGTGATATGATTTGCTTTCTTAGTGGCTATTGTAAGAAATTAAAGTATCATGGCATGAAAAAAAGGAAATAAGGGCATTAGGTAGTTTGATTGTGGTGGCTTAATAGGTATGGATCCATCATACTTTTTGTATACTTATTTATAAAAGGTTTGGATTTCATAAAAGTGGTCACCAAGAATTTTAAGGCAGGATGATAAATTTTTGTTCATAATATAAAAAGATAGAAATGCAAAGAAAGAGTAGATTATATATTGAATATATTGAATAGATGAACAAAACTTTTATCAATGTGTCTAGGCTTATTGAATGTTCCATTTCTCTTTAATTTATAGTTAAATTGTTTGTAATTTGTGAAATTAATGGCAGGCCAAATAAAATATATTGACTAAAGTACGTCTATTTCATGGCATTAAATTCTAATCAGAAGCATCTTTTATGTAGGGATGAGTAAATCTGATTAATTGCTAACTAATTATTTGACAAGAAAGATACAATTTTTTCTTTTACAAGGAAACTTAAGAGAGTGTATGGTTTTTGCGAAGCTGGGGCCTATGATTTGCTAATGCTCTCCTCAATAGTTTCCAAGGTCTGTTAAGACATTTTTGCATTAGCTTCTCAACTGATGGTAAATGATTAGGCTTTAAATGTAGAGAAAGACAATCTAGATTGCATTGTATAAATTTAAGTCTAAAAAAAGACTGCACTATATAAATAACATAACTATAATAGTTCTAAACAAAGTTACTTCCATATATTTTTACCTTTTACTTTGAAAGCTTGTTTAGCAATTATAAACACTGAAGTTGATGTTGTTGCTATATTTTGACATGATAAATGTACTATTTAATGAACCATTTATCATTATATAGTTTGTTTAAATGATTGTTCCTCGTGATAACTATCTTTTAAATTTATAAGTAGGTCTTTTGGCTTGAAAGTGGTTAGTAGCTAGTGTCTCTAACATATGTTATTACTTCTGCTTCTATTAAAAAAAGTCTATAGAAATATATTGCAGAGAAAGTGTTTGACATCCTTAAGGTTTGTTATATAAATGAGAAATAATTTACTTTGCTTAGCAGTCCTTTATTTATTCCACCTATCCCTCAATAAAGTTAAATGCCACTATTCTATCTATGTTTTTTGATGTGTTAGATGTTTTTACAAAAAAATCTACCAAGCTTCTGTCATTAGCATTGTTCACCTTCATGTCTGAAAATATATTCTTTTTTTAATGCAAAAGAGAGTAGCTTAAGAGCTACTAATGCCCATAGAGTCTTGAGCCAAAAGTGAACTAATCTCATCCGTATCGTTAAACTGGTGTAATCCAGGCCAATATATTTTAAACCTATATTCTACCTTTTATTGCTTTAAAAATTAATTGGACATTTACTTTGGTTAATGATATATGATGGTTTGGAGTTTGTTGGACATCAATTGAAGATCAAGCATGTCTTATGGTTATCCAAGTAGGCTCCTAAATCTTCCATTGATAAAAAAAAAACTTGTTTCTCAACAATTTTTTTATTATTTAATATCGAGGTGTCATATTTATGGTTGTTGCTTTTATTGTATTTTTTTACTTCTTTAATTATGAAATAAGAAGCTTGGAACAAGTTTAATGCAGAAGAGCTTTCTCATATCTCCTAGCTGTATTGTTTTGGGAATCAATAAACCTATCTAGGACAAGCCCCCTTTCTTTCTTAGTACTAACTAACCTCCCAATTGATAGATTGTTGCAAATTGTTATTATATCATTAGGATAACTATTTCTTGGCATCGGTTGGCTAAGAAAACCATCATGCAAAGTAATTTTGATTGAGGATTCTTTGCAAATATAAAAGCCCTTAATAGTCGAGATAGGCCTGCCTAAATTTCAGTTAGTCCCTTCTATTATGCAAATAAGGGCTTATCTGACGTAAAGAAATACAAAGAAAGTTAGTCAGGGAGTCTTTTACATTGTCAGAAGCTTAAAATTTATTTGGTGACATTGATGAGTTACTATAAATGTGCAAGCTTTGGAACTACTTGAATATAGAGACTAGCCTTGAAGATTAAGTTTGAGGCTTTTTTTTTAAGATACATGACATAGAGAATTGAATTAGCCAATTAAGAGCTTATCAGCTCAATATTCTTGAAAGAATGCAAAACTTTTGAGATATGTATAGAAAGATGGTTTGCTGGATCATTAAGGTATCTTATTTAAAATATTGATTTTCTTGTTGATGTCAGAGGAAACTGTAGGGTGTGCTCCATTGGATGCAAGTGGTACAGTGTATGAAAGAGGAGAGTAATTACACATATACATGACTTAAAAAGGAATTATGGTTTTTCGAATTGACGATAAAGATGATGGCAATTTATAGATTATCTCTCATGATATTATCAAATTTTTAGAATTGCATCATGTATAGAAATAAAATGTTGATATCTTTCTTATTCATAAAATCACAATTTTACAAGGTTCTATTGTTATTGTTTCTTATATGAAATTTTTAATCTTGTCTAGATTCCTTTTATTGCGATGTAGTGAAAGCAGGAGCACGTTCAACATGTTGAAAAGTTAACATCATCACGATGAGAATTGGAATAAAGATATTTAATATGAAATCTTTAACCTTGCCTAAAGTTCCTTCACATTGCTTCCATTTTCTTAGCAAAATGCCTTAACATTAGAGCTTGAATTTCTTGAAATACTATGTCAGGGTCTAATGTGCTCAAGTGTAGATCATATCCATTACTTTTAGCTCGCTAAATTACTGTGTTTAATGTTTTATTAATTCAAAATTTTGATAAAATAAAATATCAAATAACTTCAAACACACTCATTTAAACTGCATATATAGAAGATAAAATTATTAAACAAATTCATTCACAAATAGATCTTACAACACGTGAATTGATTTGACAACTTTTAATGCATTTAATCTGTTGTTGTAAATTGATTTGATTGAAACTTTGTAATAAATTTAATTATTTTTATTTTAAAATGTAAAAGATTAATATTTTCTAAATCACAATAACTCTTTGGCGAAGAGAATTGTAACTATATCTATATTTATAAACAGTTTAAAACAAAGTAAACCAAAGAAATATGTATACCGAATTAAGTAATTCTTTTATTTTATGAAAAAATAATTAAGTAATTATTAGCATTGTGAATACAAAATTTACCTTTTAGATGTTTTATTTATAATGATACTAATTTTTATAAGTTATTTATTTTGAACCTATTTCTAAGAACTCAAAGTTTTTCCCTTACAAATAGTGGGAAATTATACTCTAGGACAAAAAGGTGAAAATGCTCTAATTTTTTTTCTCCCAAAAGTATAACAACGTTGTTCTAAAACCTTTTTTAGAATGATGTAATTTTGTTTCCACTATTAACCCATATCACGTTGACCGTTAAATATTTTTCTTAACTAAGATATTGACACATGTCACTCCCTAAACTCATCATCTTCCTTGGTCAAAATATGTTCCCTGACCACTCCCTCCCCCTAGTGGTGGAGCCACATTTAACTCGGGGGCACCTCAACTAGGAGTAATCAATATGTGTGATGAGGAGAAGAGAGTTTAAATGCTAAAAGTCATGTCACATGAAAAAAAAAAGAACTTGTGCGCCATACATGATTTGTTTGCCGTATTGTGTTTGGCAAAAACGTCACTCAACTTGCAATAATCACATTATTTTTATTCATTTTACAAAAAGACTCTTTATTTTATATTAAAAATATAAATATTTCTTCTTCTTTTTCTTCTTCTGGATATTGCACACCTTACACTCATTATTTGAAAGCCACCTAGTCTTGATTTATATCTAAATATACTTGATTTAAATAGGCTTTTCATGTATACTATATATATGTGTGTGTTTTAGAACTTATAACCTAATAAACTTTAAACATAAATTGTAAACTCACTAACTTGAATATATCATTTTTTATTTTTATTTTACATATATCAAATAAGAAATCTTCACAACAATTTTTAAAATTATTTATTTATTTTACCTCAAATTCAATGTTTTTTTTAACATGAAATCACAACTTTAAGATATGAAATAAAATTATTAATTATTAAAAGTTTTTTTTAAACATTGTTAAATTATATTGCACCTTCTGAGCTAGTGTCCTAGTTGCCTCTACTCTCTCCCTTCCCTTCCTTTTTATTTTCTTTGCATATCTCAATCGAGATTCCCTAAACGTCAAGAATCTAACCTTTTTGTTGTACTTGTAGATTTAAAACCATAATTTTGGTGAAACTAAACATGAATCAATTTTAAATTTGATACCATAATTAAGTTATTTTTCTCCTGTATGTAATAATGAGAAACACGGAGAATGCATAAAAGAAAAGGTGAAGATGGACTTTAAAATGGGAAGAAATTCATAGATGGCCTCCTAATTAGAAGTAATGAGGTTCACCTTCATTTTGAACATAGTAGATGGTGAGAATCATGTTTCACCATAATCAATTTCAATCTCAAATCTCTATGCTTCCTTTTCCAATTCTTCTTTGGCTTACTAAAGTTCTCACTACTCTTGTATAATGAGAAAGTTGAAGTGGCCCTTGGTGCATCTTTGACACTCACAGGATGGTCTTTCTAGAAGCTTTAGTTGAACCTGACACCTTCTAGTATCGCCTTCTTTGGCTTCCTCCTACACTCTCATCATGTCCAATATCCTTTACACCTTCTCTCTAGCCCTTTTGCCTCGCACCTTTACCTCCTTCTTTAACACCTTCACAACCTTTACTGACATCACCACTGCTTTAAACCTTGACTTGTCACAACTCAGTGCATACACCACCGTCATGTAGCTCTCCTTAGGTTAACTTGGAATCCAAATTGCTATTGCTTAAGCACTCCACCACTTGTGCATCTAATATCACTCTACCCTCTCATCCCCACAAGATAATAAGTTGCATATTATTTGTGACGTCCACCGCCATGTGTGAGAGAGAGAGAGAGGAGAGCTATGAAGAAGAGAGAGGGAAGAAAATGCGAGGAGCAATTAGTGTCATTTCAACAAGAAATTTAAGTGCAAACAAATCAAAATCATTCGAGCCTTATTTGCAAATATGTCTATCCTGAGGGCCTGATTGCAATTCTCCCTTTTTTTCAGTACTAAATGATACCCGGGATTAATATGATATAAATAATTCGCACATGAGAAGCCAGAGCTCCGAGAGCTGCCGCATCAAGGCTCCTAGCCTTCTACTGCCTTCTATCCGCGCTTGACGGCCTCAAATCGGATCCCATCTTTAAGCTCTTCCACGCAATTTGTTCCTCTCGTATTGTGGTTGTATCGCAATCTGGGCGTAACTTCGGCTGCGATCGATTCGCCATGGGAGACTACAACGATGCTTGCTTTCATGCGCAACCAAAACGCCGCCGTGCAGGCTCGGACCAAAGCTCAGAACCGTGCCAACGTCCTCCAGCTCAAGCTGGTCTGATCTCATTTTCATTCTTATGTTTATTTTGAGATCCTCGCAGTTCCTTTTCTGGAAAAACGAAATAATCCATCGCCAAGGCTAGGGTTTATCGCTGCTGTTTTCTCACAATCCTTGATCCTAACATCTGAACTGTTATGATGTGTTGATCTGCTGCAATTTCTTCGTGATTCGAAAATTTTTCTTGTCATTTTCAGTAAGTTAATTGGTTTGTTTCTGAGGGTAAAAGGTTCTTCCTATCTACTCCTGTGCACTGATGGGATTGACTATGCGGGGCTCAGAGTTAATTTGTACTGTAATAAAACAAATACGCTTCGCTTGTTCCAAAAACTAGTAGCTTCCCTAATCATGCAGCTAGGTCTTAAATACGTTTGTTAATGGTCTGATGTCTTTCTGTGTATTATTCGATTGCATCACAGATCGGACAGAGTCATCCAACTGGTCTCACGGCTAACCTTTTGAAGCTGTTTGAGCCTAGACCTCCTTTGGAGTATAAACCACCTCCAGAAAAAAGGAAATGCCCACCACTAACAGGTATTTAATCATTTTCTGTTTGTTTCTCTCCTGTTCGGCTTCAGTTTTAGGCTTTATTTGATGTTTTTATATGCCTACCTTCTTTATAACCCCAGGGATGGCACAGTTTGTGGGTAAGTTTGCTGAACCTGGAGATCCCGAATATTCTCCTCCTGTCCAAGAAGCTGAAACTCCTGTAATGTTTGCTTCTTCTGAGATTAAATACTTATGTATACAATATTTATGTTAAATATAACTTCAGTATTGTGTTTGGATGCTGCATCTGACATCCTTTCTTTCAAGAGGTTCGGTGTTATATATTTGTGATTGTGTAAAATTGTTGCTAATTATTTTGTAAGCTAGTTCTCCAGTTGCGAAGCTCTGAATTTCCTCTAGAATCACATGTGATGGAATGAAAATTTTGCTTCTTCTCTAGAGTGCTCTTCATGATTTGTCTCTTTGTTCCGCTAAGATTTCATCGCTACAGTAAATTTATGATAACTACAAATGTTAACAAGTACTCCTTCTGTCCTTGATTATAAGACAATTTGACACAAAAATTATGCATACTAACAAAGTTTAATAATGACACTTTACGGACTTACTTTTTCAAAATAAAACTAAACTCTAAACATGCCCTTGCATTCTTAATTATTATGCTACAATATCATTTCAATTCTCTGGGTGATATTGGAAAAGCATTATTAATGAAACCTTTGTTTTTTCAAATTGTCTTATATTTTGGGACAACATATCTCTAAATTTGTTTTATAATTTGGGATAGAGGGAGTATTTATTAATATGAACTTTTGTGGAGTTTGTTACTTTCGATCTATTTACTTACTATCAGGCTATGATTTGCACTTCTGAATTCTACATTTTAAGCTTTACAAAGGGGAAAGCTCTGCAACTGTTTTTGTTTGTTTGTTTAAACTGTAGCAATTACTGTTTCACCACATAGAACATTTTTCTCAAAATTTTAGGACTTGGGGATGATACAAAGTGTTGTGTTTTGTATAGCTTCTGTATGAACATTTTTATGTCAGCTATAGCAGTTTAATTGAGTAAACCATGATCACCCTTGGCCTTAACTAAATTTTTATCAGCTGTGAAATTGTTAGTAAATACATGTGAGAAAGGCTCGTTAATTTATAATGTTTAGGAAACTGACATGGTTCTAATTTACTGGTTTTTTTTTTTTTAAATTTGGTACAGCTAGTATATAACAACTATGTTGTATGTGTTAATATAGCATGATAGCAAATATGAGAACAGGGAATATTCTTTAGATCTGCATACATTGTTAATCCATTTCTTGTAATGCAGATGCAAAGAAGAGCTAGGATACACAAGCTAAGATTAGAGAAGGGAGCAGCAAAGGCTGCTGAAGAGCTAGAAAAATGTGATGAATCGTTCATTGATATGACATTTTTAGTTTTTGTGGCTTCATGTTCCTTGTTTGTTTTTCCTTATATCTGCTTTTTTGCAGATGATCCACATAATGACCCAAATATTTCAGGAGATCCCTACAAGACCTTGTTTGTGGCTAGACTTGTAAGTTATGCCTCAATACAGTCTTGATGCAGCACTTCCTTTTAAAGCATCACTTGTTGAATTTCGTATCTGATTGTTACTAACTTTTCCTAGAGTTATGAGACCACCGAGAGCAGAATCAAAAGGGAGTTTGAGTCATATGGTCCAATCAAACGGGTAGGTATTTTTGAGTATTGCCAAAGGAGTTCGGTAAGAGTTTCCTATATTTTAGGCATTGTAATTAACTTCTTGGCAGCATTTGAAGTTATGAATCCTAGATATGTGTTATGCCCATCTCAACAAATCTTTTATATGCAAAAATAAATACATGTGCGTGTTTTGTATTTTGATTATAAATAAAATGGAAGCTTTTCTGGTTGTAGACTTCTTCTTCATTAATTTGCCAGTGAAAAATCATAACTGTTTTAGTCATCATGATGAGGTGCCTTGTTGTTCATGTTACTGAAAAGAGAAATGCTTCAGTATGAACTTCTTGCTACTAGAGTGGTTCTCAAGGCTTAGTAGTAAGCTGGTTGCTATAATGTATAGCTTCTTCAGAGTTTCTACTTTAGTGTTAGTTAATCAGTTACTTGTAATACATAATTTTTACTTCCACATAATTTATAGACCAATAGTTATTGATAAAAGGTCTTCTTGGGGCTAGGGTATGTTTAGGGATTATTTAGCATTAAGTTAGCTTCTCAACAAGCATCCCTGGTAAGGGGGAGATCATCCTTTTCAACAAATGGTAAATGATTCTTAAATTTCCACCAAAACCACTCAGTTTCAAGTGCTTCTTCCTGCATGGCATAGCTGAATATTTTAGTTGGACGGAGCATCGATGCAAAATTGTGCCTTTTGGCCTTGTTTTCGAGCAAGAAAAGGAGACTGACAACTTCTGTTCTTTTCCTGCACTGGGTAAATTATGTTGGGAGTATTGCCATCTCCTCCTCTGCTGTTTAAATTCCTAGTTACCATGCTTTTGATGTTGCTAAATCTTATCTTTCGCTCTAAAGGCTGTCAAAAACAATTCGGCAGTTGAGAGGATGTCATGGTATATTTTATATTATTTATAGTTTTCCTTTCTATCATTTTAAAAAAACAAACATCCCTGGTAAGGGGAGTCTAGTCAACAAGTGGTTAATTGGCCCCATATACATCAGTTTTTCTGCAACTAGTGCTGGTGGTGATGCATCTCGCGATGGGAGCTGTGTGATTTAAAGGTGAGCACGGCTAATTAGGCATAGTGCCTGTCTGCCGTGCCATTTAGGATTATGTATACAATTAGTATTTTTCTTCTGGTAGTATTTTAGTTAATTCTGAAGTGAGAAAGTATCTTATATTTTTTCCTTGTGACCAGAATTTTCTTTTCTGATTGTGTTTTCTTTTTCCTTTTTCTTTTCTTTTAACACAGGTTCGATTGGTTACAGACAAAGACACAAATAAGCCCAAGGGTTATGCATTCATTGAGTACCTGCACACAAGGGACATGAAAGGTCTATACAGTGGTAAATTGATTTCTCTTACTTCATTATATGTAGCCTTTCAAACTCATTTTCTGTTCATCATGCAGCTGCTTATAAACAAGCTGATGGTAGGAAAATTGAGGGTAGAAGGGTACTTGTGGATGTTGAACGTGGAAGGACTGTTCCTAATTGGCGACCTCGCCGACTAGGTGGTGGGCTTGGTACTACTAGAGTTGGGGGTGAAGAAGTTAATCAGCGGAACTCTGGGAGGTAAGTGGATTGATTGCAAATTTTTTGTTATGTGTTGTCAATTTATTCCCTTGTTGGATTTATCTAATTGAATGGATAATAAGTGGAAAAGGTAATTGTATTGTCATTTTATTCTTTGTTATGTATGAGGTTTTGGAATCTTGTTAGGTAATTAAATAAATTTGTAGGTGTTATGTTCTACATCAATAGGCAACACACTTGGTTAATTTGTTGACTGTCAAATTTAGAGCATGCTGGATGCTTTCTTTTTGTCTTGAAGTGCAATTTTGAATGTCTTCATTTCCCAGGGAACAACTGCAATCTGGACCCTCTCGATCTGAAGAACCAAAAGTGCGGGAGGAACGACAGGTTGATCGGTAAGCTCTCACATTGGATTTATGAAGTTGTAATTGGTTTTGGTTTCTTGTGCTCAGTCACTGTCTGCTAATCACTTATTTTTTGAGAAAAAGTTAAAGAAAACGGTAAGGAGCTTTTAAATTTAAAGCTGTCCTGTTGTAGTTGTTTTAACATCGGCCACTTTGAATAATTATTTGTAAAATTTTCACCAAATCAGTCATGAGCATGAACATACACTTTGACTGATGATAGCTGAGATGGTTTTAGGGATAGAGAAAAATCTCGTGAAAGAGGTAGGGACAGAGATAGAGAACGGGAGCGATCACGAGAACGCTCTCATGATAGAAGCCGTACTCGGGATCACAGGGAGGATAGACATCACAGAGATCGGGATAGGACTAGAGATAGGGAAAGGGAAAGAGATCGTGGTCGTGATCGAGATAGGGATCGTGGTCGTGATCGGGAGCGAGGACGTGATCGTGATAGGGAGAGGGATCGTGATCGTCATCGTGAAAGGGATAGGGACTATGAAGTTGGGGACCTTGAACGTGGACGCTCGCACGATAGGGAGTCTGATTATGATCGTTTGGATTCTAAAAATGAGAGGGACCGGCATGGGGAAAGGGAGCGAGACTATGAACCCGAGGATGATCGTCCATGGTACAATCAACTTGAGCATGGACATAGGCATGCAGATCCTGATGGTGATGCTGAGGAGTTCAACCACCATGAGCACCATCAAGCACGAGGGCATTATGATCGTGGAGAAGGTGACCATTATGATCAATATCCTGACCGTGATAGGTTGGAGGATGACTACCACAACGAACATACAACATCTGAATCTCGTGACCGGGAGAGAAATCGTGATGTGGATCATGAATATCATCGGTCAGAGAGGTCTCATTCTCGAGAGTACGAGTACTAGTGCTCAAAAGCATATTATCTCTGTACTTAATGGTAAGACCCATGGTTTGCATTTCAGCGTTCCTCAATTCAATCATGATCATTTGTTGACGTGAATCTTAGTATTAGCATTTGACATGTTTGAAATAAACTCCAGGTATGGAATGATCATGGCACAACAGGAAAACTTAGTTGCTCTGCTATCATCTGCGCGAAATAATTGATTCTGGATTTCTGATGTCCGTGTTTGAAGGCTTTATTGCTGTAGTTTAGTTATTAGTTTCTCAATGTTTGGTGTTTTGAGGATAGGATTGAACTGATGATGCTGGTGCTTATTTTGGGTTTTGATGTCTTCTCTGCAGACGTTTAAGAAACAGAAGAGGGTTTATTGTATTTGTGGTGAACAATCGTCTGAGTCTTGTATTTTCATGGAGTTGGTTTGTGTGTATGCTTGGAACCATCCTTTTGGTTGAACGGGTGAAGCATCAATGTTGTTTGCACATAGAGCGACCATCATTGAATTTGTGCATGCGCTTAATTCATGATTCTATTGCGTACATTGGAGCGCCGGTGAGAAAGTGATGGCATTATTACGTGCGAAGCCCTAAATTAGGGCGAGGAGGGTCAGAATTGCTCTGTCTTTCGAATTATTCTAGGGGTTCTCTTCAATTTCATCCTTGTCATTAAGTTTTAGCGCTGAGCGCGTGAAGGATATTTTCGAACTTTTGAACGTCGGGTGGTTACCCTTCCCCCGTAAAATGGTTGTACTTTTTGTATTTTTTTTCGAGTTGACCAGCTCCTCCGAAAAATGGTTAGATGATACAAAAATCTCAATTTCATGCGCAAACTAGAGCCTTTTGACGGCATTTCAAATTAGATGTTTCGCACAACGTATGGGTTTATTATTATAGAATTAAATCTCGTATAAATACTACGGCTTTTCTAAGTAGATTTTGTTTATACTATATTTTGGCGTATTGATTCATTGCATCTCATGATGACTATACTCTGATTGGAGCAAACAGGTTTGGATTTGGACCAAATTTATTATTTAGGTAGATAAAAATTTAGGAAAAATAATTCAGAATCTATGATAATAGTAATAATAATTACAGACTTTAAATTATAAAAATTTTAATAATAGATTATGATTTTTACTCGCAACAAAATTATGATTTGAAATTAATAACAAATTTTGATAAATTCATAATAAATGATATAATGATTTTTAATTATTTTTTATTAATTTTTCAAGTAATGATAGAAAATTACAAGTAAATAATTTACAATTCATAACTTGACTCTTGTAACGTTGTAAATAATTTTAAATTTTATAATTGACTTTGATAAATTTTTAATTAATATTATAAATAATCTTAAGTGTACTTATTTAATTTTTTAAGTTGTTTATCTGCATATTGACAATAAAAAATTGAGATGTACAACTAATTCTTGTAAATTTTTTACCAATGTTACAAATAATTTTTAATATATTTAAAATATTTCTCAACTAATTATTTAAATTATTTTAATGGCAGGTAAGGGTAATAGTCTTTTATTAAGATATCAATAATTTAAGGTCTATAATTGTCATTCTTATAGGGTCTCTAATAGTCATTTTTCAAAAATTTATGAATTTAGGTTAATCCCATTTCAAGTAAATTTTATTTTTATTATTATTCAGAATTTATAATTTCAGATTTTCATTCTAATTTAGTTACTTTAAATATGAACACTAACTGGAGAACTCTGGCAAAGGTGAAACCTTATGCCCGACAGAATCATATCTTGGAAAAAGACGATAGGATCCAGTGAAAAGACCATCTGGCATTGAATCCTCGTCGTTTCCTGTTGCTCAGTCGCGGTTCGTCTCCGCTCTGCCTGGATTGGAGCTGTGAGCCGAAAAAAATTACCAAGAAAGACCGGTCGTTTGGGGGTTTGCGGGTAGTCGCCGTTATAATCAATTAATTATAATATAACGGCATTATATACTTCTTTATATAAATTAAATAAGTTAAGGAAAAGAACATCCTAGCAACATGAAATTGTTGCAGTGCTCCATGCTAGCAATCACACCACTGCCTTGCCTTCAAAATGTTTCCTTGCTGAAGTTGTGAGTGCCTTGTAGTATGCTTTCGCCAAATCAACACGTCCCACGTATTTCTCACATACTAACTCCAGCAACTGTTTTAGTGTGTTTTTTTTTTTTTTAACCAAGTTAATCCATTTATTAGAATCCACGTCCTCCGAAATTTATCCTTTAACCCGAACCAAAATGGGATTTCACGGCCACCAAAACGGGTTCAAGAAAAACCGAAATCAAGTATTAAAATTTAATTTTTTTTATAACATTCAAATAAAATAATGGTAGAAAATAAAATAGAATGTTACGATGGATGTGTGGACATACACGTAAAGATAAAATTCGAAATGAGCACGTACGCGAAAAAGTGAGGGTAGCACCTATTGAGGAAAAAATGGTAGAAAATCGGTTGAGATGGTTTGAGCATGTACAAAGAAGACCAAGGGAGGCACTAGTGAGAAAAGTGGAACATATAACTTTGAGTCCGATTAAGAGAGATAGAGGAAGGCCTAAGAGAACACTTTTGGAAGTCATTGAACGCGATCTGTTAGTTAATAATATTCCTAAAAGCTTGATAAATGATAGAGTACAATGACGTCTTACAATACATGTAGCCAACCCTATCTAGTGGGATAAAGATTTGTTCTTGTTGTTGTTGTTGTTGTTGTTGTTGTTTATTCAAATAAAATAAATAAATAAATACAAGACACAACCACATTTTAAAAGGAATAACATTTTTCTTTTCAAGACAATTTTTAGTTTGATCAGCAGTGGAAAAGGTTGATGTTACTTGGTGTCATTGTTTTGTTACAGTTTTGGAGATAATTTTATTTTGATGAAAAGTAAAATGCTAAGACCACTAAAATATCATAGCTGGAGGGCACAACTAAAACCGCATCCGACATTGTGACATTGTCATTAACTCATTGTTGACATGTTTTTAACACAGCTGGAAAAAAAAAAAAAACGCTCATTCAGCATATCTGATGCGGTGTAACTGCGATAAAATTGGAGGCCATAGTCACTAAAAACAAACAAATTACCAAATCAGGAAGTAGCCTGTATATGTTTAGTGTATTTTTTAGTTGGTTTTTACTATTATGAAAAAGCGAGAGAAAATCCAAAATCAGTGGAAATTGCCAAGAAATTTCTTGGCTTTGCCATGTGTACCGGCTCAAAATCCGTGTAAGTTGATTAATTATCCTGGAGGGATAAATGCTTGAGTCTGAAGCTTCTCACTGCTCACTAATTGCTTCGAAAATAAAGCTTAACGATTCTTGTATGAAATTTCCTGGAACATACGTTGGCTAGTTTCTTGTGGTAGATCCCAGAGTTTCCCCTGTTATTATCATAAGTTGTCGTTTGAAAGAACTTGCCTGCTGAAAGAGCCCTCGAATAACGCACTATATGGGGATAAACAGTAGAGATGAAAGCGGGCTGAGTTGAGCCCAATCAAAATTAGGACCTTGCTTCCGCGAAACTTCAACCAGTAGGCACTTTACAATAAGACAACCAGCGTTGCTGCCCCTCTTCCAAATATATCTGTCGCTTCATATGCATGTTCACTGTGCTCTTTTGTACCAAACCAAGTTAACCTAAATTTTATGCTACTTATCATGTCACTTCTAAATCATAGCAATGAGTGGGAATCCACATATTGGTCATTATGTTCATATAAATCGTGTTAATCTAAAAACGTTTTTTCCCCAAAAGGAAAACCCTCGCTGTATATACATTGATGCCCCCAGCCTCCCAGGAAAACTAACAATTTTTTTTTTAAAAAAAAAACACGCACTTTATTTTAGTTATATATTCTTAATTAAAATATTTTTTTTCATGAAACAAAGATATAAAAGATAATCATCTAATTAAAAGTTAAATTAAATTTTACATGCAGTGTATCAATCAGTTTCATAACAGACTTGTTCAAAATTCTAAAGCGACCGATCATGCCTATGGTCTTGTTCAGTTGTTTGCTGCACAGCTTTTCAAGCCAGCAATCACTAATGGGTGCTTGTATGTATGATAAAATAATTTACAACTAGTCACAAATCATGAAGAATTCCACGCATTTTTCAGATTGAGGCAACATATCCAATTACTGTATGAGAAAATGTTATGGTGAGTATGATATATTAAAAGAAAAACAATCTATTTCTCTATCATAAAAATTAGGATATGTAATACATATTATTGTTTAATGGTAATTTTTTATTTAACCGTAAAAATATTTTTTAGTTTTAAAATCCTTTTCATGTATCTTTTTATTTTCTTTTATGCACAAAACGGTCCAAAAGCCCCCACCTCCAAAATATATATATATATATATTCTTCCGGAAAATTGGATAGCGTGATTCACTGATGCCAGAGAAAACAAGACAGAAAGAGCACATTTATTATTATAAAGACACACACTGGCAGAAGTACTCAAGTGCATTTCTCACTTCTCGCAATTTCCTAACCTCCACCATGCTTGTAAAAGCGTAAACCAGTAAGCAGTGGAAAAGAAAAACCCAGGGGAGAGGAGAAGCATCATATTCAGCATTGTAGTCTAAACTCGAAACTTCATCCATGGCTATACAAGTGAACCAGAAAACTTCGAGAGCAGCAGCACAAGCAACATGGGTTGTATTATGGAGCCTAATCATGATCTGCAACATCACTTTAGCCGAGAGAATTATCCAGGACAAGAAATCAGACAGTCTTGTCGAGAGAGATGATGAGAGAAGTGGTGTTCTAGCTAGAGTGATTCAATTCATGTGGCAGAATGATAGGTCTTCCTACGAACCTGTCTGGCCGGTGAGTTCATCAGAAAATATTTGCATGCCATGAGCTTGCAGCATCTCGTTAGACCATACAACTGATCATTTAGCTATTTTTATTTGGAATCTAATGTGTTTTTTTCTTCAACTCTAAAGATGCATGGTGCTGGTTGTTTCTGCAGGAGATGAAGTTTGGTTGGAAAATTGTAGTAGGATCAATCATTGGGTTTTTCGGAGCAGCTTTAGGCAGCGTTGGAGGGGTAGGAGGTGGAGGCATTTTCGTCCCTATGCTCACTTTGATCGTTGGTTTTGACCCTAAGTCTTCCACGGCAATTTCAAAGTGTTAGTACTGTTCTCTGGGATTGTCATGGATGTGAATGATCAGAATGTTCAGTAAATCGACGTGTTCCCATGCATGCAGAGTTGTTTTGAATATTGTTATGTGATTTTGCAATGATAGGTATGATCATGGGCGCTGCTGGATCAACTGTATACTACAATCTGAGGCTTAGACACCCAACGTTGGAGATGCCACTTATAGATTATGACTTAGCTTTGCTCTTCCAGCCTATGTTAATGCTTGGAATAAGCATCGGTGTCGCATTTAATGTCATGTTTGCTGATTGGATGGTCACGGTTTTGCTTATTATCCTGTTCTTAGGTAATATTCTCCTGTCTTCTTTAAGCCCGTTCCGTTATGCTCCCCCCCCCCCCCAATATCTTATAAGAGAGCTACACAAATGCTGTTTCTCTCTTTCTGAGATTCTTAATTTCCTTTTCTTTTATTTCTCCACAAGAAACCAAAGAAATGATTTTATTTGATTTTTACTCGTTAAATTTTCGTTGCCGGCATAATGTAAGTGTAACATGAGCTATTAGCATTTGTGTATATATTCATGATGTTCAATTTGGATTAGTTGATTCTCAACGTAATATAATTGATTGTAGGTACATCAACAAAAGCTTTATTCAAAGGCATAGACACGTGGAAAAAGGAAACGATGATGAAAAGGGTACAATTACTTTTATCCTGCACTTAAAAGCTTTAGAATGATCAGTCTCCTATGTCCCCTATTGACTATAAGAATTAATGTGCTAATTGATTTTGATCAGGAAGCAGCCAAGCTGATTGAATCAGAGCCTAAACCAGGTGATAAGTCCTCATAAACGTGCTTATATAAGAGAAAAGTATCTGAAAACTAGGGCAAAAGTTGACTAAAAAATTGTCAGAAACCAAGTACTATTGAAGACTACATTGTAATGATATAAGACCTTTCATATCAGAATAATGGAATCCGTACATGTTCGTTTCCCAGTTGAAAAAATATTTGCATCTTGAAGTTCTGCAAGTGACAGCGTCTATTTAATTAACATGGAAAGAAAAAAATACTCTCTGTCAAGTAAAAAAACCAACCTGATCTCGTTAAGTAGAATTATGGGGTCCATTGCTGTGAGACCCACATGAATAAACGTAGGTAGAACCTACAACTATATTCTTATATCTTTTAGATCCATCCTATATTCTTATATCTTTTAAACCCATCCCTTTCAAGTCTTTCAAGAGAATCCAAATTCTAAAACAGCATTCTACTTACCAAATATTTCGAATGCCTGCCCAGAGGAATATAAATCACTACCAGCTGGCCCGGCTGACGCGCAAGATGAAGAGGTAATTCCAAGCGTCATTTCGAATCATTTCTCATCGCAACTTTGCTGTATTCTTACCTAGTTTTATCAAACTGTGTTCAGGTCTCTATAATGCAGAACATTTACTGGAAAGAAGTAGCACTCCTTATGTACGTTTGGGTAGGCTTTCTCGTCGTTCAGATTGTCAAGGTAAGCAAGCTATCAGTACCCTCAACAACTTTTTCCCCTCTTTAATTCATAAATCATCCATAAAATGCTGCTAACTTTCAACTTTCAACTTTCAACCTCCAATTTTGCGGTATCGGTTTTATACTAATTCACTCAAAGTTTACGTTCTTCCCTCGAGTTTACTGACTAAGTGACTATCTTTTTCTGCTCATGCAGACATACACTGAAAATTGTTCCGTCACGTACTGGATTCTTAATTCCTTGCAGGTAAATTAGCATTCAAGATCAACACATTAGGCACTCCCTGCAGGGAAAAACTAGGCAATTAGCAGTAGTTTGCGTAACGCGTGTTGCTCCAAGAACTAATCAGAGGAATGACAACTTTTTTTTTTTTTTCGGTAACTTTTTTAGGTTCCCATTGCTATATCTGTGACGCTTTTTGAGGCCGTATCCCTTTTCAAAGGAAAAAGAGTGATTGCTTCGAAGGGAAAAGAAATAACAGTTTGGAAGGTCCATCAAATTTCTCTCTACTGTTCTTGTGGGATTATAGCTGGCATGGTTGGTGGGTTGCTTGGTCTTGGAGGTGGTTTTATTTTGGGACCACTCTTTCTGGAAATGGGAATTCCTCCTCAGGTATTGACTAAACCATTCTCGTGCACTTAGTGATCTTCAAGGTTCCCAAAAGAACATCAACAGTTTAACGTGAAAAATTAAGGCCAACACGTGTTTTCTCTGTCGCAGGTTGCAAGTGCCACCTCAACCTTTGCTATGGCTTTCTCGTCCTCCATGTCAGTGGTGCAATATTATATTCTGGATCGCTTCCCAGTACCCTATGGTAAGGAGAAAAATAAAATAAAGCCAGAACAAATCCTACTAGCCAGGTTGATGAAAAAGAAAGAAAAACTAGCAGCGAAGCGCATACACTAAAATATTACCTCACAAAAAATGAAAGCTTAAATCTCTGTCACTTTTCTCTTCGTGTATATTTATTGGATTTAAAATGTAAATAAATCCTAAACTCACAACCCTGTATTGAAATTTCATTCGAAAAATCAAGGTAACAGCTCATTGATGATTTTGCTATAACCCGTGAATACTCATTGCCGTCATAGCTTATTTTTCTCTTCTTAAACGTCATTTTTTGAGTTTGGTCAAAAAAAAAAACGTCATTTTTTGAGAGGAGCAGATATTATTTTGGTTTACTTGTCGTCATTTGACGTCAAAAGCTGTGAAACTCACTGATTTTTTTTTTTTTGGGGTTGGGGGGGGTAATGCTCTTTGCTGCAGCTTCATATTTTGTGCTGGTGGCGACCGTTGCTGCATTCACTGGGCAGCATGTGGTGAGGAGGATCATTGCAATCCTGGGCAGAGCTTCCATAATCATCTTCATTCTTGCACTCACTATTTTTGTCAGCGCTATAAGTTTAGGTACTTTCTTTAATCCCCATAATCTTTTTTTTTGAATGTTAATTCAGAGATTCTCGTTGGCTCATGTCCTGTGGGTGGGTGTGTGTGTAACAGGTGGAGTGGGAATAGAAAGCATGGTTGAGAAGATGGAAAATAAGGAGTATATGGGGTTTGAGAATCTCTGTCATCATACTTAGGCTTATTTCGCGTTTCTGTGGCTCTGGAAATTTTCTCTGGACGACAATGTTTCAGACATGGTAAAACCGTCATCCATTTGTCCGTCTTCTTCAAGCAAAGAAAAGGCTCTGCAATATTTATGTAATTTACTTTTGTTTTGTTTTCATTTCTTTTGTAGAATCTTTTTGCACTTTGTTCATTAAATGTCAACTAAAAGTATAAATAAATGGTTATTTGAGACCTGTGATTGGAGTCATATTGAGCATCATATGAGTGAAAATCAGACAAGGCATACTGTTTTTATAGGTGACAAATTTAAACAGCGCGTAGATCTAGGTAGCATGAAGTTGTGGAGCTTGAAAAAAAATTCCGTCTTCCAGTTTGTATGGGCTTACACATCGATGAAAGGGGCCACATGGAGCCCAATGACATGTCTTGGTGAATCCGAGACCTTGCTGCATCTGATTACTTTGCTTGTTAGTTGTTATTTTCTTGCATGGAAAGTACCTTATCAGATACAATATTGATGCTGATGATTGATAATCTTCGTAATAGATGTGGGTATAGGGATATACTGCAGCAATTTTAACTGATATCTTTTGACATTGTACAACGATATTGTTTTGATTGGTTTATGAGAGGCAGTTGAAATATTGCTCATTTCTAAGTAACTATAATCTGTGTCTTGTGAATCACTAGTTTATTAGTGTTATCTTTGAAGCTCAGCTTCTCGTGAATATAAACGTGAGCAAACGTGGATGTCACCCTTTGGTTTAATTTATATACCTTTCGTTTATTTTTGACCCCAAAAAAAAAAAAAGTTTATCCAAACTTTGGTGAGTCATGCGTGATCATGAACTGGATTCCCAACTTCTCGCACAGTTCATATCGAATAGTTGATTTTCCAGAAAGAAAAAAGTTACCAGAAGATTGAACCAGACTTTTAATGTTAACGATCAAAATAATAATTTAATATTTTTTTCGCATGAGAACAACAACTTAATTTTAATACGATGCTTTTTTAATTCAAGAAGGCAAATCTCTACTACCTGATTCACTTTCCAGCACATTAGTTTTTTTTTTTTGGTGCCCATCAACTTGTTCAGGCACTTCAAAAAGCGCTTTGATCGAGGTTCGATGGAGAACCAGGTGTTCCAGTCCCGATGGGATGAAACGAACCACGAGGAGTCGCTGTGTCTGGGCACGTCCGGCCAAATGGGCCAAAACTCGAAAATAATTAAAAATAATTTGTATAATTAAAACAGTAAAAATATTACTAATTTTTTAATATTATTCTAACTAAAATTAATTTATCACAATTACCTATAATTTTTTATACAATCCCTCTACAGTACAATTAATAATTTTTATAAAAAATGTTCTATATTGCATACCAGAGGAATGTAAAATAAATATTATACAAATATAGATATTATATTATATTTTTTTTCATTTCAAATTATAAAATATTTTTAATTATTAATAAAATTTATTAAATATATTTTATAATATCACTTTTTCAAGATAAAAATATAAACTTTTAAAAATACTTTTTATTTAATATTTTATTGATGAAATAATATTGAAGAAAGATAATATATAAAAAAGATAATATTAAAAAATTTTATTAATAAAATTTTATTTTTATCAAAATATTTTATGTTTTAAAATGTTAATTTTTTTAAAAAATATTCTATAATTTAAAACTGAAGGGTACTATTATATCACTCATAAATAGCAGATTGGGAGCCTATGACTAGAAGTCTACAAAAATAATAACTGCTGTGAGGAAGCGTCCAGTCCCGTCTTTGTGGGGAAGCCCACCCCACTCTCTAAATGAAAAAAATGAACTGTCTAAATTTGGTTTTCCCTGTAATTAAGGCCACAAGACGAGGGCAATTTGTCTAGTAGTCTTTCCCGCCCGTTAAAAGCTTTTTTTGCTTCTGGTTCCCCCACTCCCTGTTGTTATTCTTCTCCAGCTTCCGTCGTCCAATTCCATCTTCTCTGGCTTCTCCCGTTGGGCTTCCATTCCTCTTTGATTCAAGAAAGAAGAAGCCCTTTCTGTTCAAATCGCACATTTCCTTCCTCCTTTTTTCCGCTGCTATTGCTCCACTATTTCTCTGTCAGGTATTTTCGCCGGTGCAAATATTACCCCCTAGCACTCTTGCTGTTGAACGATCGGAGCGTGTGTCCTCCGACTTCCTTTTTCTTTCTGGCCTTTTTGATCTCCTGTGGACATTTTCTTGTGTTGTTTGTTTGTTTTAGGGCTCAGAATGGAGAACGGAGTGAAGAGCAATGGAAATGCAAAGTCACCGACTTTGGTAGAAAAGCATGAGGTATAGTTTCGTATAGAGGCCTCCTTGTTCTTTCTCGTGAGTATATGCTTGCCTGGGCAGTATTTGTTTCTTGTAAGTACTGTCTTTCTTCCCGCGTGACTGTGCAGTAAGTCTAAAACGGAAGCCCCAATTTATCTGCGCTTTTCTGCTGATAGTGTTTCTGCTTTTCCGATAAGTTTCTTACCTGGCTTGTGTTTCTATTTTCCCTGCTCCTTTCAAATGGGAAGTTGGAGACAGAGGAAGTAGATGTTAAGAATGAGGAGCCTTCATTTTTATCGAGGTCAATGGAAGAAGAGGAAAAACAGCTTTTGGAAACTCGAATTAAGGAAGAGGAATCCAAACATGAGCCACAGGAAACACCAAAGCTTAATGAAAGTCAGTTTAGCAAGTTGGATGAGCTTTTAACACAGACCCAACTTTACTCGGAATTTCTACTGGAGAAAATGGATGACATCACACTTGTATTTCCTCGTGCTTTTATTGTCTCAACTTTCTATGCATTCCTATTTATTTCTTCTTCTTGCAGAATCTTATATTTGAATTTTGATTCCTAGAATGGGGGTGAACAAGAGGATGAGACGGTTGAGAAAAAGACGGGCCGTGGCTCAAAAAGAAAAGCAAAATCAGAATATAATAATGTGAGTTCCATATGTTTACTTTTTTTTTTCCCCTTTCTTTTAACTTAGTGTGTCAGGGAAAATCAAATCTTCTCTTGCTGATACCTTTCCAAGAAAGTGTGAGAAGCACCGGTTATTGCCTTTTGCTTCTGTATATAGATTAAGCATGCTCTTGTAGTTTTGTACATTATCTTATTCCATTTGATTATTTTTGTACCTAGTTTGATGTTGCAACCAATTATGTTACCATGTTTGAAATTATTTCAGAAGAAAGCCAAAAGAGCAGTAGCTGCCATGCTTACAAGATCTAAAGAAAGTGAGGGAGCTGAAGATATGAGCCTGACAGAAGAGGAAAGAATTGATAAGGAGCAGAAAGAGCTTATACCTCTCTTGACAGGTGGAAAGTTGAAGCAATATCAAATGAAGGGTGTCAAATGGTTGATCTCATTGTGGCAAAACGGGCTTAATGGGATTTTGGCTGATCAAATGGGTCTTGGGAAGACAATTCAAACTATTGGTTTTCTTGCACATCTGAAAGGGAAAGGTTTGGATGGCCCATATTTGATAATTGCTCCTCTATCAACCCTTTCTAATTGGATGAATGAAATTTCCCGGTAAACATTTTATAGAATTTGTCTTCCATGCAATTGGAATTTGTCATGGTTTTATATTGTAACCTAATATCTTCAATGCATGCACATAGGTTTGCTCCAATACTTACTACTATTATTTACCATGGTGACAAGAAGGAAAGAGATGAGATCCGAAGGAAGCATATGCCCAGAACAATTGGCCCAAAATTTCCCATAGTCATAACTTCCTATGAAGTTGCGTTAAATGATGCTAAGAGATATCTCAAGTTCTACCATTGGAAATATGTTGTAATTGATGAGGTAAAGAGCTTTTCTTTTTAGTTGCATCTTATCAACAAGAATTCATTTGATATTTCAAATGGATTTGGTTATGGTGTGCTAACCAACTGGATTTTTTTTAATGAAGGGACACAGGCTCAAAAATTCAAAGTGCAAATTAGTCCAGATGTTGAAATTCTTACCAGTTGAAAATAAACTTCTTTTAACTGGGACACCTCTTCAGAATAACTTGGCTGAGCTATGGTCATTGTTGAACTTCATTTTACCTGACATTTTCTCATCCCTTGAAGAATTTGAGTCATGGTTAGTTTGCCTTGCTTATTTGTCATTTCAGTTCATTACATGTTTTCTTGTTTCTTTAAGTTTCTGTATTGAGGGGAAGCAATTTGGAGCAATTGCATAGCATTTAATGGAAGTTTGGCCAGTTTTCCAATGGTACCTATATTTATACAACAGAATTTGCCAGTTAATTTAGTCTTCCTTTCTGGTATTTTTGAAGAAATGTTATGTTGCTTTTTTCATTTGATTGTATGGCCCATTTGATGGCTTTCTTGTAAATCCTGTGGTGCTTCCACTTTTACATTTTTCCAATGGCAAGTGGTTTTATCAAATCTCTATCATGCAAGGTCTGGTTGGTTCTCCATTTTTACATATGACTGTTGTTTTATATTTTTTGGAAGTAGAAATGATTGCTTATTTGCATTTGGCAATATTGGTTTCAGTTTATTCAATTGCAGCTAGAAACATCACATGTTAACCTGGAATTTACTTTCTTAATCTAATCAAATTTCTTTATAGGTTCAATCTGTCAGGAAAGTGCAGTACTGGAGCAACAAAAGAAGAATTAGAAGAAGGAAGAAGAGCTCAGGTATACGGTAATAAGACAGCTTCTGTATGATTTACCTTTGCATTTTTGAACCGGAAGGCTTAAGATTTTTATCACATGTAGGTGGTAGCTAAGCTCCATGCCATTCTGCGCCCCTTTCTTCTCCGTAGGATGAAGAGTGATGTTGAGCAGATGTTGCCGCGAAAAAAAGAGATAATAATATATGCCAGTATGACTGAACATCAGAAGAATTTTCAGGAACATTTAATTAACAAGACATTGGAGAAATATCTCCGTGAAAAATCTGCAGTGGGTGAGATTTGTTTTCATTATTCCAATCAAGAAGAAAGATATCTCTTCATATAATTTTCCTGTGCTCCAATTATGTATATTTTTCTAAAAAGAATAAGAAACTCTGTATTTTTCCTTACTGCTTAGGAATTATGCAATACAGTGATTTTATGTTTTTTGGCATATATACATATAATGTCTATCTTGCGACTGGCAGTTAAAAATTGGATTATGAAAACTATTAAATCAATTTTGTATTATGTCGCCCTGTTGCAGGACGTGCTTCAAAAAATATTCGTAATGTGGTCATTCAGCTTAGAAAGAACTGTAATCATCCTGACCTCTTAGAGTCAGCCTTTGATGATTCGTGTAAGCACTGTAAAATTGATTTTGTTTTTTTTTTCCTATATGGAATTGATGCTTTATGATGACCAAGATGTATTCTTGCTTTCTTGATAGTTCTCTATCCACCTGTCAATGAGATAGTTGAACAATGTGGGAAATTCCGTTTACTAGACCGTCTGTTGGCTCATTTATTTGAACGGAAGCACAAAGTATGTTTAAAAGTATCATTTTTACATTTGTACACATCTTTTGTTGGAGAGCTGTTATTTACTGGTAATTGCCTTTGCTGTCAGGTTCTGATCTTCAGCCAGTGGACTAAAATTTTGGATATAATGGATTACTATTTTAGTGAAAAGGGCTTTGAAGTTTGCAGAATTGATGGCAGTGTAAAACTAGATGAAAGGAAAAGACAGGTTTGTGCCTTTGAATTTTTATTTTTTTTTTTGGATGAATTTATGTATTCATTTTAGGTTTTGCTGTATAATATAATCTAGTTTCTGCATTATTGCGTTAGTTTCCTTGACACCTCTTTTACCAAAGAAGGAAGTGTTTAGTTTCATCTTTTAATTATTTGCTGCATGTAATTCTTTGTAATTTCTTGAATGGGTTTTTCAGAAGCATCAGACAAAACTGGAGCATCTAACGAGTTGTTCCTTGAGAGTATCAATGTTTTTAAATTCAGATCACTTATTGAATTGCAATAATAAGTTATTTACAGTGCGATGCTTTGATCACAGTTGAACTGCAGTTGAAACATTTTTGAAATGTATAGGAAAAAGTATAAAGTATAATATTTTACAATAATACATTTATTGTAAAATAATATTTGAAATAGACATAATTATTTATATGCTTACACATAAATTGAGTAGAGTCTTCTAACATTATGTTTTTACTATTAAGTGCTAAATATTTTGATATTGTCAAATAAGGAAAGGTGGTTTTTGACCAGTTTTTTGGCAAGTCAATTTGGAAAGTAAAATATAATGGAATGGAACTGCAGCTAATTCATTGGTTTATTGTCCAATTCAAGTTTTTTGTTCATGTAAAATATTGGTTTAATTAGGGACCTGAGTCCTTCTACTGAGATTAGCACCTGTTGTGAAAAACATTGATCCTGGTCAGGGATTAAATTATGTGATGTTATCAATGGTTGAATTATATTGAACTCATGTTAGCCTAAAAAAACTCAATGTGCTCATTGGTTTATTTTACCTGCTTATTAACAGATTGAGGAGTTCAATGATGTGAATAGCAATTACAGGATCTTTCTTCTCAGTACTAGGGCTGGTGGATTGGGAATTAATCTTACTGCAGCTGACACTTGTATCATTTATGACAGTGATTGGGTATATATAACTTTTTATGGGAATTTTATTGTATGCTATGTTGCATTCCGCATCTTTGATGTTAAATTTGCTTACGCAAGTTCGTTCATGCTCCAGAATCCTCAGATTGATTTACAGGCCATGGATAGATGTCACAGAATTGGTCAAACTAAGCCTGTTCATGTCTACAGGCTTGCAACAGCTCACTCTGTGGAGGTACATGGCTACCTTGTATTGTGGTTTGGTGTTTGCCTACTAGGATGTTAATTGCATGTTGCTTGATAATTTATTATGGATATAATGAACTCTCTTTACAGGGTCGCATGTTGAAAAGAGCTTTCAGCAAGTTGAAGCTTGAGCATGTGGTGATTGGAAAGGGGCAATTTCATCAAGAACGGATGAAACCCAACTCTATGGATGTCAAAGAGGTTTTTCCATTAGCAGTTTCTTTTCCATTAATTTCTCAATTTGCTTTCCTACGATCTTCTGTGTATGTTTAAGCTTAAGCACACTACATTTACAGTGTTAGTGGGCATGCATTTTATGGAATAATCTTATAGTCCAGCAAACCTTAATTTCTCATGTTGTCATCGTATTTATGAAACTAGCGTATAGATAGTAAGAAAATGACCTTTTTTTTTTAGCTTACTGCCCCTTGCCCATAATATAATGGCCTTTTTTGGTCTATTAAATATGTAAAAAATATGTCTCACTAATCAGGCACCATTCTGTTGTCCCATCTAGTAAACATCTAGGTCTAGTCTTGTTTATACAAGGGTTATACATATATATAAATGTATATCAGACTGGAAAGATGCAAGACATCTTTGGGAGCATTGGTTTACCATGATTTAATGGGTCTGATAGTATAATAAAGCATGGGTGTGGGATCTCTCCCAGTAATGAAGTTGGGAAGTATGAAGAGGACATTAGGACTGGAAATTCTGGCCATAGGGTCTCTTGTGTTGGGATTGAGATAATTTCTCTGCTATTGTTGTCATGTTTTAATTTGGAATTTGTACATGATCTGATTTAAGGATGAGGAATTGTTGGAATTGCTTCAAGAGGAAGAATCTGCTGAAGACAAAGCGATCCAAACAGATATTAGTGATGAAGACTTAGAGAAGCTTTTGGATCGCAGTGATCTTATCTCTGGTAACTTAAATTGTCCGAGCAAGATTCCTCTTAAAGGGCCTGGATGGGAGGTGGTGATTCCTACCGGGAGCATGCTTTCTACTCTTAACAGCTAATTTCTCTTATCTGCATGGCCCAAGATACTTTTGGAAAATACTTCCTTTTGCAGTAACATTAGATAACTGCTTTTCGAGTTAGTCTCAGGGAATGATGTTTCACAATTAGTGGAATAGCTCTTTCATTTTGTATGCGTTGAAATGAGCTAGATAAGGAATGATACTTTGATGAGCATTCGGCGTTCAGAGCCACTAAATGGCTCTCATTTTGTAAATGTTCTAAACGGGATTGATTATCGTTCAGGAATGATGCTCCTATATTCAACTATTTTTGGGCTCTTTTACCCTCGAAGACATTCTGTTCAATGACGAAGTGCTTCTACTGTTACTATATATGTAATATCTTAAGCGGTCATGGGGTCTTGGGCAATATGATTCTGATGCACCCAGTGAGTCAGTGACTAGTCAAACGCTTGTATGTGCAGCTGATTTTCAATTGGTTTAGCTGTCTTGTGCTGTGTCATCATCCGGATTATTCTTTTATGGCATTTTTTGTAATGAAAATGTGAATCATCGTTAATAATAATAATAATAATATCAAGAACAAACTCAAAACACTAGTGAGTCTTCTTTTTTCTCCCTACTGCCAAAAAATAGCGGATGCCTTTTATGGCGTGTTGTTTTATTCCTTTTCTTAATGTTATTATTATTTTTATAATTTTATGATTTTTGTATTTATTATCTAATTAATGATAGTGCTTTTTTTTTGAAATAATAGTTGTGCTTATTATTTCACATATAAATTATTTTTATATTTATTCCACGTTTCATTGTTTTGCATCCTAAGCTGGCCCATTGATTTTTTGGGCCGTTGTAATTTTTGTGTGCGAAATCTTTGGGAACTTGTCAACCACTGGCTTCACTGTTTGACAATTTTGTTCTGATTTCGATTTGCATTTTATATCTATCTCGACGTATCTGACCCTTTACCTCAGTCCGCTGGGGCTCCTTGTGTTTTATCACGTGCTTAAGCATATTTATTAAAAATGTTCAATTTATACCTATCTTAATTGACTCAGTATCATTCCAATTATATCAGGATGGGTCTCATTTCGACCCAAAAACAATCAGAATAAGATAAAAAAGGGTTCGAGAAGGGACAAGACATGAGATTACTATTAAAATGTCCCGTCCTGTTCTAAATATTATATATATATATATATATATATTATTTTTTATTTTAAAAAATAAACATTAAATATATTAATTATATTAATATAATTTATACTTATATTAATTATATCAATTATAATTTTAATACTTACAATTTTTATGTAAAACTAAAGTTTTTTATATTGATAGTTTGATATAGAGTAAATAGGGCAATATCTTTCTTTATAATATATTAATTATATTAATACAATTTATTTTTACATCTATTTATTTAATAACTTTTATTTATATCGTATTTCTTGCTTTATTTTTGGAAGAGTAATTAGCTTAGCACACTTTAACTAAAGTAGAAGAATAATAATTTAATGTTATGCTTGGCTTGCCTATTGCTGCTGCTCTTATAGCTTAGAGATCACTTGTAATTGCTATCATAATATGTAGTTGTGATTAATGTAATTTAATAATTAATTTTAAATTGTAATTTATGCACTTGTATTGTTTTAATTTTTAACTTAATAAATTATATAATTTAAAATTTTAATAAATGTTATTATCTAGATTTTTCTCTGACATTGTTTGATTTATTGAGATGGCAGGACATCTCGATCTCGTCTCGATTTCTAACGAAACGGAATGACTTTCAGGATAGAATGGGATACGAGACAAATTCAATCCTAGTCTTTTTTTAAGGCAGGACATGAAACAAGGATGTCTCGATCTCATCTCTTCCTGTGAACACTCCTTATATTTATATGTACTTTCATATATCTAACCATCTATTTGAGCATTGTAACGACACTATTACCATGAATGTATTCCCCGGCTCCTGTACGATATATATTGAATAAAAACATTGTTAGTTGGAGTTCTCAAAGCGCACAAAGTACAGGAGGGTGTAGTTCATCATATATATGAGCATGGAAAAGAATTTCCACACTATTGGTTAGAACACTCTAATATAGGTAATGGACTGCTCAAACAAAACGAAGTTATTGGGGGTTATGTTTTCACTGTTGTCACAACACGATAATCAAAATTAAAAGAGATATAAGACCCGTTTAATTACCAAAAAGGAATAGAATTGAATAGATTAAAAAAATAAAAATAAAAATAAAAATAAGATGATTAAAAAGAATCGTGAATTAAATTTACTAAAAAGAGGGGTAATTTAATTTATGAGGTCAGAAATCATAATTCATGAGATTTTTGAAAGTTGTGATGATTTCTACATTTATAATATATATTAATAAGTTTTATCATACTTATCATAAAAAGAAAAAGTAATTTAATTTATTTTTATATTAATTTTTTCAATCCATTTCATTCCATTCTTTTCTATTAACCAAATAGAATCATAGGTGTGCTTAGTGGCAAACATGTAAACAATCAATCAAAGATGAATGCTCAATGATCTCTGTGTGTGTATTAGAGATAAAGAAAAAGGTCCCACCTCTAAAAGATAAAAGATAGATTTAAAATATATAAAAGTTAAAGTGTATCTAATTAAATAGTTTAAGCTATTTTAATAAAATAAATTATCTTCTGATATACTTAACATAGAGTTTAATAATGTGGCCTCTCAAAAGTGGTTTTGGGGACAAGAAAAGTTCTCCCTTTCATATCTTTAGTTGTGAGGCACGAGCTGAAATTATAAATGAAAAATTGGGCAGGCCTGACTCTTAAGGGCTTAAGTCTTAAAGCCTAGTTACCCAAAATTTAGTTTAATTTTAAAGCCTGTCCTTATTTGAAAGATTTAAGGCCAAGCCTGTAAGCTCTCTTTGGAAAAAAAAATTTAATATTTTAAGTTAAATAAAATATTTTAAATTTTCACATAAAACAAATTAAAGTCTTACATAAAATTTAATAAAAATTTAAAAGTTTAAATTTAAAATGAAGATTAAAATTTTCATCAATATATATCTAAATCTTTTTTTTTTCATCATTTAAAAATAGAATATTAGATCACTCAAATGTAAGTCTGTTTGTTGAAAATGAAAGTAGAGGTTCAATGATAGTTATTTCCACAACTCCTCCTTCATCACTTATAATAAATATTAATTAAATTATGTCATTATCAATCAAATATATGTATTAAACCCCTCATATGTGGGGCATGAGCGTTGAGGCAGAGACAAGGAATGAGAGGCGTGAGGTTGAGTGGTTGACTAGCCAAAGGTGTGAGGGAGAGATGAGGAAGGAAAAGTAAGAGGCGATCGCTTAATTTGAGTTCTTCAATTTTTAAAAAGTCAAGTGAGCTTAAGGTTTAATAGAGTCCCTTCTTCAAATGCAGCATTTCATAATAATTTTTTTTAAAAAATTGATAATAAAATAATAGGGCTTAAAGAACTGTCCAAATTCTTTTTTACAATGTTTATTAAGCTCAAGTTTTCAAACCTGATTACTTAAAAAAAAATCTAATTTTTAAAGTGTGAATCCTTATTTAAACAGGCCCTTCAAACTTGATTTTTATTTTCGACTCTAGCTAAAACATCATCCATCTCTTCTATCCAATTAGAGGTACTGTATGAATATCACATATAAACAAACTGACTTCTCTTTACAGCATTCTTTTTTCTCTTCTTCTTCTTGGTTTTTTATTTCTTGGGTATTGATTGGCTCTCATTGCTGTATCTCATTCGATCCCACATGACCAATCTATAATTGGTGGACCAATTTTACACATGACGGTGGACGAAACGCTGCTTCTCTTTCGTAAATAAGTGGGTTGGGCAGCTGCAAGCACCATATCATATCCTCACTTTAAACTTGTTATTATGGCAGAACTGAAAAGTTATGAGGTTGCGTTTCAATTAGTAAATTTCAATTTGAACTTTATATTTAAAATATCACATTTTAAATCTCACATCTAGAATTTATATATTTAAAATTATTTGTTTAGGTAATTTAAAACATTTCAAAATAAAAAAAAGAAATATGTATAGATTTGAAATGGAAACACAAAATTGAAAGCAACAAATTTGCTTCAATTAATGAGAGATGAGAGCAAAAGATGAGAAAAGATACGAGAATGATTGAAGTATTAATAGTCAAAGCATGGATGGAATGAGAGATTTGACTAAAATTTTAAATGATTAGGATATAGAGAGAATTTAAAATTATAAAAAAAATTATAACACGAAATGCATAAATTTTTATATATACAAATGAGGGCCCAATAACAGTATTATAAGCTCTTCTCAGCCTTGGTGAGTGTATTCCCCGCGCCCCGGGGGGGGGGAAGGGGGGAAGCGAGGAAACAGTTGTTAAAGCAAAGCACTTTTGCCATTGGAAAGTTATAAACTTATAATACTGTGGCTGGCTAGGTTTATTTGTCATGAGTTGATTTGGTTCTCCTTGTATCCTTGATGATGAAGCGAAAGGACTCAGTTATTAGGGTAATTAACCAAAAAAGGCAAAATTCTCGGCCAATAAGAGATCCCATTGAGTTTAATTAAATAAATCCTATATTCAGGATCGTTGGCGTTGTGTTGGCAGAAACTTTGATATTCATGATTATCCGATGCAGAATCAGTGGTTGTAATAATCCATGACATGCTATAATTTATTCAGTTGAAGCATGACCTCTTTGGTGGGGACTGCGTGGAGGCTTGGCGGAAAGCAAAAGCAGATGAGCCCTTTAACGGGCACTAATATAGCCCAAAGGTTTTGGGTTTCATCTCTCTCTCTCTCTCTCTCTCTCTCTCTGCGCGCTATCAATAGGTTAATAAGTAACGATACATCCAATTTGAATCATGGATATGAAGGCCACCGGTTGTTGAAGATCCCAGCTGGCAGTTACCATATACACTAACTTCTGCATGCAACGGAACTACGTTGCCTTGATGATTCAGGCGCAATGTCATGAGACATTACCATCTTTTTAAAAATATAGTTTAATCACCTGCTTATATATTCAAGATCTTTTCCAAATTTCTCCAGTGTGAAACGTAATAGGAAAGACAAATACAAAGTCTTGGATTTAAGCTTTGGCATTCAATAGTAACTAAATTTTATATGACAAGTACGCCCCTTAAAAAGTGTCCGCAAACTATTAGTGGAATTAATCTAAATTGAAGACCTGGAATATCGGAGAAAGAAAAAAAAATCATTGGCTTACTTTTGATGCTTGAGATGGAGTATTTAATATTTGATAATGGATGAATATGGCACGTTTTATTACATGTTTTCTTTTCTTAATTATTTAGCACGGGGAGCAAACCGAAATAGTTTGAATGCAAGCAAGATCAAAGCCATGATCTTCCACAAAATGGAATAAGTTTAGTACTAATAATTAAGCCAAAAGACTGATTGGCTTTTATAATACATTTTTATTTGGGTTTTTCATTAGGCATAAAATTAAAATTCGTATTTCCTCTGCCTTCTCATGGTCTGCTCAAGGATCGGTGCAACTAGCTCAATTTGGCAGTGGTGACTGGTGAGAGACGTTTAATTTCTGTATGGTTTTAATTTTGGATACACGCACCGATCGTGAGGGAGATGTGGGTGGAAGTGGTCAAAGATTCAGGCTTGCATAGGACATTCATGCACCAGCACTAGATATGCTTTCACCCTTTCCTTTTCGTTTCTTCTCTTTTTTTTTTTTTTTTAAAATTTTTTTGGACTAGTTTTTCGACTTTTTATTCACAGAGATTTATTTTTTGTTTTTGTGTGACACGGTGACAGTACAAGAGTCAGAGACCTCGTTGGTGTGAAAGAGTCATAAAAGACCATAAAGCGGTTAGCATGGCTAGGCATGGATGTGTTTGTTCATTAAGGAGGATTTTATGGCTCATATATTAGGGTGGGGCTGTGAATTCATGGCCTTCATTCTTTTACACCCTCTCTTGTTCTTCGCTCGCTTCACACGTTTCTATTCCATGCATGCTCGCTCGAATGCACCCTTCTTCTTCGTTCACTCTCGGCTGCCACGGATTATGACTCCTCCTAATTGTCTAATTTTTAAAATCTTTTCCATTTTCCACTCCTGCCCTCCATGAATGTGTATTATTATTTCCTCAAATATATTTTCAATCGGACCAAAGCCTTTTATTGATTGAAAAAATTGTATCTAATAATTAGGAATGGATGAATATAGTAATTTTTGGAGTCCGGCGAATGGGATGATGAGTATGTGAGAGGGTTGTGTGTTAGTATGTGTACGGGGAGGATCTGGTTGAAGTTCCCAGTGACTTGACAGTACAAGTGGGGGTTGGTACTTTGTACGATAACCAGACAATAAATTCAAAGATGGTGAATGGCGAGTGATCATTGATGGCATGCGTTTGTCGTTTGGCACAGATGGATGGAGAGAGAAAGAGAGAGAGAGAGAGAGAGAGAGAGAGGGAGGGAGGGAGATGAGGATCATTAATTTATTAGTAAATGAAGAGAGGCAATGCTTTTGTTTTGTTTTCCTTTGACTATGGTCAACGCTTTTGTTAAAGTCCTTGCACAGTCACGCTCGCCCCTTAATTGCCTTACACCCCGAGCCACGCAATTACACTCTCCCCTCTGTAGTGTTCCTTCCCATCTTTACTGCAGAGTGCTTCTAATTATCTAGTCAGAGATAACTGAGCTAACTTGTTAATTTTATTAAAATGGAGTAAAATTTTAATTCTAATTTTATCTTTATTTAAGTAAAAAAATTAAATTTGTGTTATATTTTCTTTCATATTCAATAAATTTAAATAAAAATAATATTTAAAAATATATTAAATACTTTACATTGAAAAAAAATATATTTAAAAAATATAACTTTAAATTCCTGCAAAGACCCAAAATTATGTTTTTTTAAAAAATTGTCAGAAGGTGCTCTATAGTAAAAAAGTCAAAGGGAAACTTTTAAACATTGTTTTATTAGAATTAAGAACAAAAATTTAAAATTTATTAACTCCACTTTAAAAATTAATAGCTTTTCAAACTTATTTTTATTAAATAAATATTACTTAATAAAATATTTTTTCCACTGATATTTAATGAGAGTAAACAAATAAATTTATAATAAAAAATTAATGATACTTTTTATAAAAAAACTCAAAATTTTTTTTTCACTCTATCTTATAAATAAACTCGGACGGAGAAAGGTTAGGATATAGTCATTTCATTTTATTTTATAAGATACTTATCCTTTTAAGGTGGCTTAGCGTTTTAAAATATAAAATATTTTACTTTTTAAATAAATATTAAATATCAATTCATATTTCCAGAAGGCACCAGTTTGTTCGTGGATGGCGGGGTGCGAATGTACACGTGCAGCCTCGCCGTGTGGCACAATCTCATTAGAGCGCTGGGGAAGCAATCATTGGCGTGCGTTGGTTACCCGCACGAGTGGCTTTGCTGCGGACCTTCTGCTGGGGAGCTCGGTCGTCGCTTCTTCCTTGTCATTACCCGCACGAGTGTCGCTTCTTCCTTGGGAACTTCGTTACCCAGCCTCCCATCCAATTCCATCTTTTGATGCCTCCAGTCTTGACTTTTCATAACCCCTTATTCCCTTACTTTTGTTTACTATTTAAGTACTTATTTTTCCTGCCGCATGATTATATAAATTAATTATAATATTTTAATTACTCAGTACATTATTTATGAGTGTATAAAATATTTAACTATATTCACACATCTACAGGCTATAAGGTGTATGATTTTTAAATTTGTTCAATTCTTATACAGTGATTATCAAGATTATATACTTAATTAAAGAATCGTTCATGAATTAGACCCTTGCAATTAATTCCAAGCACGCCCAATTTTGAGTGTAGTGTATAAAAAATTGGGTTAAATAGCAAATTTATTTTAAAATTTTTTCTCCAAGGACATTTGGCATTTAAAATTTTTTTGGGAGCATTTTTGCTCCAAACTTTTTAGAAATAGAGCATTTTTGTCTCACTATTAAATATAAAAAATGTTAATCATTAAATTAAAATTTGACCAAAAATTAAATGACATATTTGTCTTGAAATTTTTTTTTCAAAGGCGCTAGATATTTTAAACTTTTATTTAGAGTTTATTTGTCTTGAAACTTTTAAAAAATGGAGCAATTTTATCTTCCTTCTTCTTCATCGTCCTCTTCTTCTTCCTCCTCCTCCTCTTCTACTAACAAGCTCTATCATGGATTGGAATCCAAATGTGAAACTGAGAAAAAATGAGTGTCTGAGATTTATAAGCATCGCAAGAAGTCTCGTTCACATCTGGCTTGGCACTTTTGCCCCCCAAAAATGATCGCTCAAGCCCACAACATCATCACTCTGTCCACTAAAGGCAAATATGTTATTCTTAACTTTTGCTTCTCATCCTCCCTCGACTTGCCACATACTTCTTGCTTAACATCCAAGTCGCTGCTTTTGCCACTATTGCCATGGTCAAGTTTCATGTTGTGAAGCTCTCAAAAGTGTCTAAGTCAAGGTTGTAATCCACAAGGTCATCATAGTTGAGTGAGATAGTAGAATTATTGAGTATAGAAGAAGAGAGCTTTCATGTGGTCGAGTTTATATGGATTAACTCAACGGATAATTGATTATTTTTGGGTATCGATTTGGATGATTTGGTATTGCTTCTTGTTATTCTTGCTTGCTATTCATAGAGTTATTTTTGTTGTTGTTATTGATATTAATGGAGATGTTCTTGCTATTTAGGTAAATTTTTTTTAATTTTTAAAAAATGCCACATGGCTGCAAGTGGCAATTAAATTTGAAGTAACAGTTAATACCAACAATAGGGCTAAATTGCTCTCCTCTTGAAACTTCCAAAGTAAATAAACTTCAAACAAAATTTCAAAATACCCAACACCTCAAAGAAAAAGTTTTAAGATAAATATATCATTTAACCTTTAATCAAACTTTAGTTTAACAATTGACATTCATTTTTTTATATCTAACAATGGGGCAATAATGCTCTCTTTTTAAAAAATTTAAAGCAAAAATGCCCTAAAAAAGTTTAAAGTGTTAGGCGCCCCTCAAGAAAAAATTTGGAGGCAAATTTGCCATTTAATCCTAAAAAATTTTAATAAACTTCAATCTTCAAAATTAGTTGGTAAAAAAGTCCATTAAAATTAACATTCATGAATCTTTGTAAAATTTTTATTTTTGTTATTTTGTTATTTTCTGAAACATAAAATCTTCTCTCTATTTTTTTAAAATATAAATTTTATGAACTTTACATATTATCAACTTCATAATAGCTGGTAAAAAAAAATTCGTTACATACATTCCCAATTTCAATAACCTATCATAACATTATTGTTTTTATTCAGCATGCATGTTCTGCGTTATGTTGATATCCAAGTTTTATATATTTACACATCGTATCACTGACATGGGGAACAAACCAGCTAATGACATATTATATGAATTGTATTTGATTACATATGCTAGTTTTTATCAATATATACTTAAAAATTAATAAATATATTTCTTTTTTAAAAATTCAAAATATTTATTACATGCATCGTCTTTTCCAAAAATTTGGCAATTTAATTTGGTACTTTTTAAATATTATAGGACAAAATTTTTGATAGTCATTTGATTAAATCAAACAATTGTTATCATGCACATAAGGTATTTATTGCATGAGTGTATTTAAACCACTCACTAAATCTAAATTCCTTTGTTAAATGGCATTTTTCTTGGTGGGTTCGTTGAAGATATGAGTATTTTTAGTTCTTGTTGATGTTTCCAAGTGCATGATCACCTAGTTACTAAGTCCTTAGTTTATGTTAATTTTATCAGAAGTTAACCCAAACTATTGCGTGTAAATGATGGCATGGTAGGGGCATTCTTCTTCTTCTTTTCCATGCTTTCGCTTTCACAAGAACGGTTCTCCCTATGTGAATACATATAATCTACTGCAAATTGGTGCCATTTCTTGCTTCACCACTCCTATCACTCTTCCGTGCATGAATATTCAAAAGGCTCTAATATTTTTGGGCACATGATGATCAAGAGATATATAGCAAAGTCAACTCCTTTGAAGTGTCCCTGAGAAACGTTATACGCGTGTGTTAATTAATTAGTATAACCCTGAGTGTGTGTGTGTGTGTATATACATATAGAATAATAGAATTCATCTTTTATTTTTTGGTTGGGTGTTAAGTGAAATCACATATCAATAGTTCAGATGGGTTGGCAATCAATGCGAGGGGGCGTGGGTAGTCACAGCGAGGAGGCAATTGTGAAAGCACAAGCAGTGTCAAGGAACGATAGCTGAGAATATTGCCACTCACGCATTGGCAGCGGCGGAATATAATTCAACACATGATGAAACTTACAGTTGGGAAATACTCCTACAATATATGATGAAACTTACAGTTGAGAAAACTACTCATAATTAGATTCTGCAATACTCAAATCTAACCAATCAGATAGAGATATAAAAAAGATGAATTATACCTCATCAACAGTATATCTTCTTAATTCTTTATATAAATATCAATATTTATAAAACATACTGGCATAATATTGATATTGATGTAATAAAAAAATATTGATATTGATGGCTGCATGTTGACCTCATTTGATATGTTTTTTTAAAAAAATTTGGATAGAAGAATAATTTTTTAGCTAAGCCTCACAAGACGCAACGTGCACTCATCAAAATATGGATAAAAAAAAATGCTGCAAATAGATATGGACCTGCCATAAGAATCCAATCATTTGATGCAAATAAGAAAAATTATGAAGGTATTTATAATAGTTAACGGAATATTTTTAGGCCACCCAACTTAATTACAATTTTTATAATCATTCACACTAAACATTGAATGTTATTGGTTGGATAAAGTAATTTTTATAATCATGCATTAAAGTAGTGTTCCCATGTGTAAAGCCGATTCAGTTGCCACTTTCCGCTTTTCTCGCTCAAAGACGGAGAAGAAGCTTATAAAAACAGAAGGAGATCCTCTCCTCATCCTTTATCTCCTTTTCTTCTCCACATCCCATCTCCACCTTTGATTAAAAAAACAAAATGAAGGCTTCAAATTCAATTATTTTATAAAACAATCATTATAATATTATATTAATAAATAAATAATTTTAAACTATTAAATTTTATAACTGCAATAAAATAAAAAAAGTTTAATTTATAAAAAAATTGATAACAATATGTAACTGTAAATTGTGTAGGTTAAATTTTAACAGTTTAAATTTATTTTTATTTTTATATGATAATATAAAAAGTATTTTATAAAATAAAAAGATTTGGACCATTCATTTTATTTTACTATTTAAGGGTGGAGATGAGGATGAGGAGAAGAAAAGGAGAAAAGGGATGAGGAGAGGATCTATCGACTTTAGAGTTTCATTGGAACCACCTGATTTAGGCATTTTGTTGCAAACAGGAAACGGAAACTCTATATCGGGAACATAAAATTAAGCCTCTTCTCAAGTTATAAGAAGCTGCATAAACGTCTTTCTGTTTCACTTTCTGCTTTTATATATTATAAATCAGAACGACGACAGAATCAGACAAATTTAAAAAGGAAAAAAAATGCTCATGTTTGATTCACACATCAATCTATGTATTCTTTCTCTCGTTGTTCTAGCTCTCCCCCTCGTCTTTCTCTACAGAAGAAAGCAACCCAAGCTTAATCTTCCCCCAGGCCAAACGGGATGGCCTCTTGTTGGAGAAACGATTGGGTTTTTGAAGCCATACCCTGCCACGACAATAGGAAAGTTCATGGAACAGCATATAGCAAGGTAAAATCAAAAGCAAGCCCAATCTTTTATTTGTTTCACAGAAAGGACTCAAAAGCGTGTCATTTTGTATAGGTATGGTAAAGTCTTCAAGTCGACATTGTTTGGGGAGCCAGCGATTGTTTCCGCTGATCCAGAGCTCAACAAGTTCATATTCAATAACGAAGGTAAGTTGTTCGAATGCAGCTACCCAAAAAGCATTGGTGGAATACTGGGAAAATGGTCTATGCTGGTCGTAGTGGGTGACATGCACAGAGACATGAGAGCTATAGCGCTCAACTTTATGAGCAGTGCCATGCTCAGAACAAGCATGTTGAAAGACGTGGAGACGCATGCCCTGCTTGTTCTGAACTCGTGGAAGCAGAATTTTAAGTTTTCTGCTCAGGAAGAGGCTAAGAAGGTAAAATTTCATGCTGGATTTTTTTTTTTTATTTCTGGTGAAACAGTAATAAGTTTTCGGCTTCTTTTTTTTTTTTTCTTTTTCGTTTTTTTTTTTTTGCAAATTACAGTTCACCTTCAATTTGATGGTGAAGAATATCTTGAGCCTGGAGCCTGATAATCCTGAGGCAGAGGCGTTGAAGAAAGCGTACGCCACTTTCATGAAAGGGGTAGTTTCGGCACCTTTGAACTTTCCGGGAACGTCGTACCGGAAGGCGTTACAGGTTATGATCCATGATTATTTGGAGTGCCCCATTTGGCATCCGTCGGATATTAGCTTTTGATATTGTACATATTTCATGATTTTACAGTCTAGGTTCACCATACTGAAGTTCATTGAGAAGAAAATGGAAGAAAGAAACCAAAACATGAAAGAGGGTAGTGAAGGCTTGGACAATGACCTTCTAAACTGGGTTTTAAGGAATTCAAATCTTACAGCAGAACAAATTCTTGACCTGATTCTGAGCTTGCTTTTTGCTGGACATGAAACTTCATCCGTAGCCATATCTCTTGCTCTTCACTTTTTACCAGGTTGTCCTCGAGCTGTCCAACAGTTAAGGGTGAGCAAGTACAACGATGTCACGTGTGGTATACGAGAATCTGGAATTTTCACTGATTTCTCTTTTATTTTTACGGGAAAAATAACAGGAAGAACACGGAGAAATTGCCAGAGCCAAAAGGGAAGCAGGTGAAGTGGAATTGACTTGGGACGACTACAGGCGGATGGAGTTTACTCACTGGGTAAGTCACAAAATATGGCAAAAAATAAAAAATAAAAAATAACAAATAAAAAAATAAAAGTTTTTTATTTTTCTTTTGTTTCTTTTTATTTAAATCAAACTCCTATTCGTCCCCTGAAGGTCGTCAATGAAACACTTCGGCTTGGAAATGTTGTCAGGTTTCTTCACAGGAAGGCTATCAAGGATATCCGGTACAAAGGTATGGAATTTTCTTTCACGGAAAAAGAAGAGAGAAGGATTAGTGTTGGAGTTGAAGCACAAAGAAAAGTCATCAGTATAATTAAGTCGATGCAAAACCTTTCGGTTTATATTGAAAATGTCTGTTTGTGCTTGAAAGGTTATGACATTCCACGTGGGTGGAAAGTCCTTCCGGTACTTGCAGCCGTGCATCTGGATCCTTCACATTTTGACCACCCTCAACTCTTCGATCCATGGAGATGGCAGGTGACTTCTTATCTATATTACAACAACCTCACAACTCCATCTCTTCCATCTTCTCTAAAACTCATTTCTTGAAATTAATAAGCAGCGTTTAAATGGGTGAATTTAACATTCATACATTTTGACAATTTTTTGTTTGGGTTGTATAGAAGTTTTAAATTCAAAGACAGTGATGAAATGGAGATGAGAAATAAAGAAACGAGAGGACAAGAGGGCTAAAAAAACTAACATTTCAAGTAATTAAAGTATATGAGATATTTAAAATCATAAAAAATATGATAAAACAAATTCATAAGTTTTATGAATCTAAATTGTAGATTTGGAAAAAGTCTACATTCCCAGCCTTCAAATGCAGCATTGAGGAATTTAATTTAAAGAAACAATGCCAGGATCTCCATGGGGTTAAACCTCCATGTGTGAATTAATGTTCGTAATAATATGTACGTAAAATATCTAGGAACTTTTCGTTCAAATATTGCTTCCTGGAGCCTCATGTGTGGGTCCCAACATCATCCCACTACCTAACCGGCTGTGGGTGATCAGCAGAGTGGTCAACATGATGACTGTAATTAATATATTGGAATATTGGGGATTTGGTTTACGCTAAAAGTATCGTTTAGTGTTGTTGCTTGTTACATGTAATCTTAGCCCTTGTCATCTCCCATTCTATTTCATAGCAGAATTTTCAGCTTCTCGTTTCAGACCACACCTACGCTGAAAGAGTCATTGCTTAAGTCATCACTTACATTAATGTTAATTTGTATTCATATTTCACACCAAACCCTCATTCCTGAAATTAAACAAGACATTGTCACCCCGGCTCTATATTCATGATTAATTATGGCCAGTACTTCTCGTTTTCCTCATTTTCCAATCATTATAGAAAGCCCTTATTTAAATCAAGAAAATGCGGAAGCAATGAAGTAATTATGAATGGTGGGCCCAGGAAGCAGAAAGAAAAGAAAGTTGCATGAAATTATTTCGAACGGTATTATGAATATTATATACACAGATGCTATCATCCTAACACGTTACGGACGATTATAGCTTTTACATCGGGTGGGGGACGATGGAGATCGAAAACAAGGATGTGGCTTGCGATGGAGGATTATTGATGAGTGGACCCATCCCGATATCCCCGTTGAAGCCCGTACGTCAGGGTAAGTGTCGCTAAGAGAACGTCCTCATCGTATATATGATTTCGGAGATGAACAGTCATGATCGGCGAGCAAAGAGATGGTGTCCCCCACCTGATGCTGTGGAGATGATAGCGTGTGGTCAGGGCCTAATTAGCTAGGTTCTTCCTATATTATTAATGCCCATGCGGAAGTGGGCTTCTCTTTCGCACCTGCACCTGTGCCTTTTTTGCTCCTCTCTGGTCCAAACCCTATTTATTACTTATTGCAATTTATTTCTTCTACGTTTACTTTAACAAAATAAAAAAGATCAATTCCAGAGTTGATAGATGGCACGACTAGCCAAGTGGAAAGGGACCGAACTATAACCAAGAGGATAACTGGTTGACGGTGACAGGTACCGTATACATGCACTGTCACCATAAATCAGCAATCTAAAACCAATCTAACATTATCAATATGTCCTCGTCAGCTTCAGGTTATTTGATATTGGCCTTTGAGTCTCCCTTTGTCATGAGTTCTGCTTCTTCCTCACGTACGATTATAGCCATAACTGATGTTTCGATCTCTCTCTCTCTCTCTCTCTCTCTCTCTCTCTCTCTCTTCATTTATTGATTTGATAACTCGATATTGTTGATTGTGGCTGTGCAGAACAATGGGAGCCGTGGGGGCAGCGCAGGCGCTAGTAATAATGTCAACTTCATGCCGTTCGGGGGAGGTGGGAGATACTGCGCGGGATCAGAGTTAGCGAAACTAGAAATAGCGATTTTCATCCACCATCTCATTCTCAACTATCAATGGGACTTGGCTGAAGAGGATCAAGCTTTTGTATACCCTTTCGTTGATTTTCCCAAAGGCTTGCCCATCAGAGTCCAGCGTAACGTCTATCTTTGAATTCGTAGCGCGCGTTTGCCCAAATATATTTCCGTGTCTTTGTGAACTGTGGCCTAGCTCACAAGCCAGTGAAAGGGAGGACAAAGTGATGAAAATACAGGAGTTACAAAACATGTGCATTAGATCGGAACCGCTTCATTATATATGCATCCCTCCCATGCACAAGCCAGGACCTGCATGCCGACGTGTTTCATAAATTCCACACAGTTGTAATTAAACTTTAAATCTGTATATGCGCCTTTGGTATGATATCTTAATTAGTTTACCTTTTTGTGCGTGTGTCATTCATTACAACATTTTATTTATTTTCTTTCCTCGAGCTATGAAGGATTTTGTTTTCACCGCGTGCCTAGGAATTAATAAATATGCCTTGCAAGAAAAGGAAAATACATGCTATTTTATACAACTAGCTGCTGGATTACTGAATATCACGATACGTATAACGAGTTGAATCACTGACAACTAGGAGTCTGCGATATTGTTCATCAAGTTGTATCGACTAAAATTGTGGGAGTTTAGTTTATTGTTCAGATTCGGGTAAAGTGTACTATACTGATGGAGGTAATTAAAATGAAGATTTAGCTAGCAACATTTTTATACAAGATCCGTGCTGCAAATAAAACGTACTTGAAAAAAGCAAATTTCTAACGTAAAATAGAAGTTGCCTTTGTGATTTAAGAGAGGCAATCCAGGCCCGTGTGAAAATAAATTATTGTGATGGGGTTTTAGAGGGACGTGCAAAGCTATAAGTTTCCTTCTATAGTTTCGTAGAGCTTACAAAACTTCAAAAAATTGAAATAATATGTTCACATTTGGGAAACCAATCAACCAACCAAAAAAAAAAAGTGTACCAAAGACATTGAGTCTCAAATAAGATTGGGTTCCCAAGCTCCTTTACCTCAGTTTAAATGCAAAGATACAAGTTGAGATAGAATGAATCAAGTCTGATTAATGGGTTTGAGTGAGCACGAAATTACAATAGGAAAATACAAAGCTAAAACAAATTGTAAAGCACACTAAGGATAAATGCCGGTATGGAGTTTATGATAATTTCATATTGTCATGTTGATGATGTTTCTTGCTGCTGTTCTCGTATTTATAGTGTGTGCAGGCCATCGTTAGCGATTGTAACTGCCAGCCTGTGTTCTAAAAATATTCGCGATGAAAGTTGCGATCCTGTGAGGTTTGTGGCCCGTTGAGATTATGGTTTTGTGAGAGGCAATAGTCTCTAGTGGTCTCAAGTCTTAAGGCATTCAAAAACCATGCTCACCTAGTCAGGCCATTTTGCCATGATCCAAACCAGCCTTACCCTCATTGGATCATTTGTTGGGCCTAACGCTTCATTTCCATGGCCCAATTCTTGCCATAGCTATTGTGTCCTTTTGAATTGGTGTCATTTCAGTTTTAACACAAACAATGCCCCTCACATGCTAGTGGCCGGTAATCATAAGCCACGTGGCATGGTTGAGCAATCATTTCATCTCTCTGTGCCCTGTTGGGAATATATATTTTCCTTCTTCCCTCCAATTAATCCCTCCTGTTCCTCTTGCCATTTCTCAACTCTTAAGCATTCATGCTCCCTCTTCTTTACTGCTTCATTTTAACAATGGCTTCTTCCCTTGCCATTACCTCTTCTTTTGCTACTGTTGTCACTTTCGATAATGCTCAACCCAATGTTCTTGCTGCTACTTTGCTCAAATCCTTAGCTATAGTCTAGAATCTTGTCGGTCGCTTAGGGGGTATCACTACGGTGAGTACTCCGTCTTGTACTCATTTTTTCTTGGTTTATATTTTTGATCTAACGTTCCTCCTTCTTTAGGAAGTTTCATCATTCTATCAATGTGCCCATTTCCAATAAAATCTTTCCTTTATGTCAAATTTCTTGTTTCCTTACGAGTTGATGTTGACTAAGTTCTTCCCTTTTTCTTTGGTGTTTCTCCATGGAGTTTCCAACTAGTGAATACAAGCGATGTGGGTATTTATCCATAGCCTTGGAGCTCTCAGAAGCAAGAGCCCCAAGTCAACCAAACCCATGGTCCTTAACTTCAGTTCGGGATGTAATACTGGCCCTGGTGACGGTACCTTTTACTGAATCTTCCTGTAGGAAAGTCCACAATTAGCCCAAGTCTTTTTATGCCTGGACTAAATGGGTTGTGTACTTGAAAATAATCTATGAAGGGTAATGGAAGGAAATATGTCTTTATGACCTAATCTAACTTTTACATGTTAATGTCAACATTCCTGTTAGTATGTTGAAGACCTTGTTCAGCTATTAGGCTCCCAACTATAATGTCTTCTTCTTTGAACTAAGCCCCATGAATGTCACTCTTACAGATGTATTCATGTTTTTAGGGTTAATAATTACTAGGAAAGATGATTTTTATGCCATCCCAGAGAAGTATAAGTTGTGTGTCCCTCTGCCTGTTGAGCTCAAGTCTAAGATCAAGGGTGCCAGTTCCTACACTCAAATCGTGGAGTTATTCTCAGAAAAGTCCATCAATGAGCTTGTGACTCCTACAGAGCATTTGGATTTTATCTGGATTTTGCTAAGTCAGTGGATTCTAGCCTTTGGGGGAGGAAAGCCTATGCAATTTCATCTAAGTGTGGCCCAATCCCTTCTCTACGCCAATCAATTAGCTCTAGGCACTGTGTTTCTTTGTTATCTCTATGATGGTATAAGGGAGTCCGTGCAAAAGAGGCCTTTCAACAATTTCTATGGGCCTATTTGGATTTTAAGGTTATAGCCTATAGCCTACTTTTTAAAGCTTTACTAAGAAACTTTCCCCAAGATCCAAGTGTCTCCCATCTAGTTACCTACCCGTTGGGCGCGCATATGCTGAATGAAAAAATAGACTTCTTTAGATTCTTTTACCTACAGAGTTAGTCTTTACAGCAGTCTATAAAGGCCTTTGACATTTTAAACCATCACCTTCCCACCTTGTATAAGAATATAGTAGAGATGAAATCTTCCTCTCGGCTATCATGCTTAGGAAGATATGACTTCCTTATACTAGCTCCTCCTTTAAGACCTTGAAGATGTTTATGGAGTCATATCTAGAAGGTAATCAAAGGATTAGCCCACAAAGGATTACCAAGGTTATAAAATTACATAAAAGAGAAAATTTTTAAATCATATATAATGGGATCTCAAAATCAACATATCAAATCTCAATCAACACTTATTATACTCAAATCAGAGTTTAAAATAAGGCAGAAGCATGAAAAATCACATGGGACCTAAAATGTTGAGTTTTAAAACTCAAAACTAAATTTTATCGCAAAAAACGTGACATGCGTCGTGGCTTACCCATCTCTGTGTCATGCACCGGTGCTTGGCACGAATTTGATAGATATCAGTTGTCAAAATGATAACACAGGGGGAGGATTTTTGACGTGTTCTAAATCTCCATTTGACGTTCGATTAAGGTGGCTTTAGTATCTACATAGAGCTTTCTCTTAGCTCTAGCTAATGATACAAGTTTTATACTTAAATTTATTTTCTACAAAAAGTTGGACACCAAAACTCATTTTATCACTTTTCATAAAAATCTCACAACTTTGGTATCCTAACTCAACCAAAGTGCCAAAAGTCTACATCAACTCTCTGACCATACTTAATGGACTCTAGCATACCAGTGCCATACACTATACACAACCAAAAACACATATTTCTCAAAATCACCACTCAACCTCAATTTTTACAAAATACAATAAGGAGGAAAAATCATGCACAAAATGTAACATCCCAAAAATTTAACCCAAGATTAATTAAGTTAATCAAGGGCAAATGAATAATTTTAAAAGAGTATTTAGAGATAAATAATTTTGTTAGGAGATTATTGTTGGATTTAAATTAAAATAAATCCAAATCCTAAATTATGATTTTTTAAAAAAATAAATAGAAGTATTATTATTATCATTAAAAGAGAAAAGGGGTGTGAAATGAAAAAAACACTAGGAACAGACTTCATCCCTTTGTACATGTGTGTGTGTGTGTGTGTGTGTGTGTGTGTTAGAGATATATATTTATATATACACACACAAATTAAAGGAAGGGAGAAGGGACGTGTGTGTTTGTTAGATATATATATATATATACAAATTAAGACGTTGGTGTGCATGTATGCATTTAATAAAAAGAAAGGGGGCTGCTACTGAATTCAGAGAGGACCTTCACATATATTATTATTAATATATATATATATATATATATATGAACACCCATTTTAAAACACACAAAAGCCCTTTTCATTTGTCTTGATCCTTCCTCATCTCTCCGTGCGTGCAACAGAAGTGTGAAAAAGAAACAAAAAAGAACATAGCGAGAGCGTCGCCAGTGGTAGGAACTAATTTAGAAGGTAAGGTTCCATAGTAGGATACTTCAGATGAGATTTTAATTATTTTAAGACTAGATAAGTATTCTTAACATTTTTCTTAATCGTTTTTCCCCTTGAGCTGCAGATTTTAATATTTTAAAAACTCTAGGGTTTGAAAGAGGGATGAATTTTTGATGGGTAAATCTGGTTGTTGAGGTTGTTAGTAGTATAATAAATATTCTAGAGTATTATTTTATTAATAGAATTAGAATTTGAGGCATTTGAGTTTATCCTTAGATCCTTATGGGTAGATTTTGGTTAATTTTAAAAATATAAATTGATTTTTTGATATTTAAATAATTATTTGATATAAAAAATAAATTATTATGGCTATAGAATAATAATTCTAGGCTTGAAATTAAGTTTACAATTTTTGAGTATTTTTATGTGCGAATTTTTGAAATAGAAAGAGAAATTTTGATATTAGAAAATTATTTGAATGATGTTTTTAGCTAAACTTTAATGAAATTATTGTGAAGGAGACTATTGAACTAAGTAGATAGGTTCAAATACATGAATTAAATTTTAAAACTCAAAAAGCTAAGACTAAGGTCTTAAAAATGTGAAACAAAATAAAATAAATACTTAAGTATTAGAGTATGAGTAAAAATTGTATCAATAATATTATTGACACATTGAGATATGATCAATTGTAGATTAATTTCTTTTTGACACCATTCAAGTTTTGGAAAGCTTGGAAGTGTTGTAACTGGAAGGGTAACCTTTGACCTCTCAAAGGTTGAGGTAACCGAGAAAAATCTATTATATGCATTTATATGTTAATTAATTAATTATGTTAGTGAAACAAAAGAATATATATATATATATATATATCTAAATTTTGAAATGGTTGTTTGTAATGCATGTAGTTTTATTGAGACTCTATGACTTTTGACCAAGTTAATTGTAACTTGTTGTGAGTAATGAGATTGATAGTTGATGATGATGTGTACATCCTTGATTATGAATTGTGAATTATGCATAGTGATGAATTGTATATGAGCATGTTGAGTTTTATATGATGCTAATGTGGTTTTATGTGATAATATAAAAATTAATACAAGGGGCATGATTGAAATATAATGATTCTTAGTGTTTGTGAGCAAGAAAGTTGATGAGCATGTGGGATAATTGTGAATTATATATATGATTTTTTCGAAATGCATTTTCTCATGAGCATGGTCATATGGCGGGAGTTTGCCTTAATAAAGGAGTAAGCGATTATGCAAAATTCATATGGTACTTGGCTATTAACTAATAATTCTAGGGGTTATAACCGCTACTTACCTTGTAAGGTACTGTAGCATTATTCTTATCAAGGGACTTAACCCTATTAACCTACCTGAAGTTTTGAGTAGAGCTAGTTTTGGGTATGATATCCCATGGTGTGTGATTTGGGAGAAATCGTGTTCATAAGTGAGCAAGGTAATCTTAGCCCAGTAGCTCCTCACAATACGATTAAGGTCTAGGGTAGTCTCACCACATAGAAGATCCCTTCCAATTGTTGGCCCACAGATTTCATATCAGAGGAAATAATGGAGGATATAAGGAAGATATTGATCATACATATTATTATTATCATGCCATTTGAGTGATTGATAGCTATGTTAAGAATATGATTATAATTGTGAAAATAAGAATATGTAGTAATTATACAAATAATGTATATGTGGCCATTTTTGCAAACTTTATACTTGACTTTATTCTTAAGATTATTCACATGAGTTAGATGTTACTGTGATTAATATGTTATTAATATGATTGTTTACATGGTCACCTTGATAAATTTATTAGCCACTTACATTTATGATTAATTACCATGTATTTGTATAACTTAGATGTACCTTGGTTATTGAGTGGTTGTACTTACCCCTCTCTTTTAACATATTACAAGAGCTAGCTCATCTCAGAAAAACAGAGGAAAGGAGCATTAAGCCAAGTGATAGTAATCACTTCTGTAGGCCTTTTTTTTATTTTGATATGTATATTTAGTTTATGATATTGCCAATTAGGATAATATATTCTTGATCCACTTCCATTATGGGTTTTGTGTTGGGTGGAAATGTATTTTGGGCCCTAGAAAATGTGGTTTGATGCTTGTACTATATTAACAGGCTAAAATATTTATGCAAGTGAAAATAGTTAATATTTGTTTAATTTGAGAACTTAAATATTATTATGGTCTCCCCTTGTGTTTTTGATGTCCAAGGGTGAGCAATTGATATTAATCATATGTGAATAAAAAAAAAATTCATGCATACGATGGGCTATTGATGAATAGATGATATCTAGAGTATAATAATTAGGTAATAGTCATTGTGATAAATGTGATTGAGACCTTAGCTCCTCGCTGTCAGTTATGGAAGGGTTTGAGTGGCCAAGTGTTATGTTGTGAATATATATATATATATATATATGTATGTATGTATGTATGTATTATGAAGTAAGGCATAGAGAGAAAATAAAAGGGGAAAGATTTTCTCCCATGTTGATGTGTTTCCTTTATCAGGCTTCTACATATCTCTAATTAAATGATATGAGTTTTTAAAATATTTTAAAGACTTGGGATCCCTTTGTGTTGAATCGTTTGTGAAAATACATGTTAAGAATTTATTTAGGTTAATCTCTTATAGGATAATCCTTTTGGGTTAGTCCTTGATTTACTATAGTTAGTCTGATGATTAAGTCCTAATTTAGGATACCCTTTACACAAAATTATCATTTTAATTTCAAATCTTTTAAAATATACATGTTCTTATTTGCACAAGTATTTTAGCCCTATTCACAGGTTTATAACTAAAACTCACTAACTCGGGGCACAAAATACAGAATTTGTAAACTCAACTAATGCAAGTAGTACAAAATAATGACACGCGACTCTTAATTGAAAATTATATTAACATTCATTCACATAAAACAACTAAAGAGAGGCATGCAAAAGGATTACTCTATAAATCTTAAACCTCTATGTGTTTTCTTCAACTCAAATTCAATGAGTTAAGCCTTGAAAATATTAAGAATTGAAGGGTGAGTGCAACCACACAATAACTAAGTTTCACCTAATTTATACAATTGCATCTCAATTATAAATAAATGCAAATAGGCAAAAATACATTACAGCAACATGACAGAATTGGCAACTGTTCACAATACTAACAAATATATGACTGGACCTAAAAACATGTGTATCCATTTCAAATCACAATGTACAATATAGGGTCACAATACTACTAACTATGTGCCCCTAACACATACCAAGCTATAATACTAACAACCATGTAGTCAGATTTATATGCATGATCATATGCCAACCTTATATCCTCCTGTTACCTCCAACATGAAGCCATTAGCTATTGCGTGGCTATATCTTTTACGGACTAATCTAGCCTTCCGTTTATGAGGAGCTACCGAGCTAAGGTTAACTCACTCACTTATGTAATCTTGTTTTTTCTAATACTAACAACTATAAGGTGTCATACCCCTAATTCAGCCTCCTTATGAATCGGTAAAGACGAGTTAGATTTAAGTCCCTCGTAGAATAAATAGGGCAGTCTCAAATCAACCAGAGGACAAGGGCTACCTCTCAATTCTAATGGTCGATGCCAAGGCAAGTTTTTTATTCCAATGATCACTACCAATACCATGTGGATTTAAATAAACTACTCCCCTCCCTAGGTGAACTCTCGCTGATAATCATGCTATAGACAACTCACAAAATTATACATTCAAATCGATCAATACATGTTATATAAACTCACATACTCATTTTTATATACTCCACATACTCAATTCATTACACATCACAATTCTTCACTTTCACAACAACATGCCACAAGTAAATTTATGAATCGCAAATGGGTGGCATGCAAGAGGTTTTCATTTTTTTAAAACCATTTCATAAGTTAACACATTGCCAAATTGCATCATTAATTTAAACCATCAATCATATTTCACAAACATAATTAATATTCAACTATAAAAATTAGGTTTCCCTCGATTACCTTAAACTTTTAAGAGGTCAAAGGTTTACCCCTCACACAAAACACTTCCAAAGCTTATCCAAAGCTTAAATGGTGTCAAAATAAACCACACTACAAACACAATACAAGGATATCATCATATCTCATTTTGTGAGTTTTCCAATATTAATCTTTACCACTCTATTCTATCAATCTATAAATCATTATCCATTAATGCCCAATGAGTTCATTAGATTTTATTGATTCTCATTACCACTATGAGTTATTAAACCACCATTAATGATCCACCAACACTTCCAACAACTATATTTATGTTAATTTTAGATATTTATTACTCCCATATACCAACCACTTCAAAAATCATTAATGTTATGTTCTAATACCTCAAATAATTTCCATTATACTTATTTTAAGTTCAGACCCATAGCTCCTATAGATAAAAAATAAACCTTCTAACCCAAACCCTAACTTAAAACCTCAAAAATATGGTAGAGAAGGGAGATGAGAGCATAATATACCTTAGGTATTTGGGAGTCTCAAACATCACTAATAGGAACCAATGTTGTGCCTTAGAAGAGCCTTTATCATGCTCTTCGTGTTTCTCTTTTCCTCTTCTCTATTTTTCACAGGTAGAATCATATCTGATAAATCAAATTTTAACCATACGCTATAGTGCACGCAACCCTCTATTGATGCACATGGCACAGAAAGGCTATTATATTTAAAATCTGCCTCTGTGTGACATGGAAGATTGATAACAAGCTGCAACACAAGGCATAAAAGGCTTCACCTTACTTGTTTTTCTTTCTCTTTCCTTACCTGAGTGGCCCGCCATCAATATAGACCCATTACTAGGGCTAAAATTATAATAAATTATATTAATTAGGCCCCTCTAGTCACATTACCTCATTAACTCACTAATTACACTTTTTAGGTTAGTTAATCATGCTTAATTTTTCTCAAATATTACAATATCATCCCCAACTAGTGGTATGCCAGTTTGGATTTAGCCAGTGCATCCCACGCAGTTTGTCTCCACAAGTTCACCTAGAACTGATGGACAAGGCAACTGTTGTCTGCATGGCCATTCCTCATGACACTCGGGAGTAATGTAAGGTGGAGATGGTTGATATGGATGTCTGCCTTTACTTCAATAAGTAGTGACCCTAGAGGTTCTGACGTATTATGAAGACCTATACCAATAAGTATTGCTTTGATCTTTGTGTTTTCTTTTATTTGTATTACTTGTTTGTTTATTGAATATAGCTTTTGGTATCTAGATCAGGATTGGGTATAGTCTCCCACATTGGTGACCTCTTAAGGGGAAATATTGACACTCCTGGAGCCTCTAATAATGGGATGCTCCCTTCACTCAGGGCCATAGTTTAAGAGATTGAGAAGGATGACGAAGCTTCATCCCGGGTCCTTATTCCTAAGAAGTCGAAACTAAAAAAACCAACCCTAAGGCAACATGAGTGAAGGGATGAATAAGAAATGACCTCCGACCTCTTTGACTATTTCTAATCAGTTGGTTGAGCCTAAGAAGAGGGAAACGAACTTCACCATCCTTAATAGTCTCAAAATGGCTCCCTTCTTCACTTTATTCTACTGGGGTTAATTTAAAAGGGGAGGACACTCAGCTTAAATGCTCTCGCTTAATGATCTTATAGGAAAAAACCATAAGATAATAGGCCCATTCCTCTTCAAGCTAGTAGTTTGGAGGCTTTAGAAGTTCAAGTGGCTCCAGAAAAACTTTAAGTAGCTGTGTCCACTATAGCCCTGGAGACTCTACCACTTGTTTCTCAAGAGGAGGCTGTTGGGCTAATGAATTCTAAGCCACTTTTCTCAAACCAACTCACTCTTGTTAACCCTGATGTAACAAGTGTAAAGTCTTTACCTAAGGTGCTCTCATATGTGCCCTTAGCCATTAACTCAGCTATGTGGGTGATTGAGTCGGCGACCCTTGAGGTAAGAGTTAATGAAGCTATAAGATGTAAGGTCGTTCCTCACTCAGTAGATAAAGGTAAGGTTATGGTGGATCCTGGCCAGGTATAGTTTTGGCCTTGGTTTATTTTCCATTACTATTCGAGTACTCCTTTAACTCATTGTCTGTATTTCTTTGGATTTTAACCTCAACCTTGATAGACCCAATCGACACTCTTTTAACTCGTCTCCCTATCTCTGATAAGGATGTCATTTGGGATGCTTGAAAAGTCATCTGGTTTCATATAAGTCAGAACCCCATGCTATTTCAGGAGCAAGGCCACAAAGAAATCCTCTAAGCTATATCAGTCCTGGAGAAGGAAATTCAGTCGCTAACGTGTGAAGCTTCTTTGTCACCAGCTCCCTAATTGTATGGCATGATCAACTAATATCGTGTAGATTTATCATCCTTGTCGAACTTACTGCTAAAGAAGTAATCTGTGAGGGACAAGTATAACGATGTTGTAGCTTGAGTAACCATCGCTAGCAATCAAGTTGAGGAGTGTACTTCTTGGGTGGCCCTTCTTAACTCTTTGCAAACTAAAGTAGCCGACTTAAGATAGCAACTGGTGGCTACCAAGGAGGAGTTGGCATGGGCTAAAGAAGGTTCTGTGGAGTTTGAGCTCTAGGTTGTTAAGAAGGAGTTAGAGGAGTCACAGGCTAAATCTGAAGAAAAGCTCCACTTTATAACAGAGTTAGATACGGCCTTAGCTTAATATCAATCATTAATTGTTGAACTAGACAAGGACTTGGGGGTATAGGACATGATTCAGGCTCAAATCTTGGAGTGACTTGGGTTAGTTCTTTATGCTTTTTTCTCTCTCATATACATTACAAGGGTTATGAATATACACATTTATTTGCCAAATGTTTATTTCGTGTACCCTGAGGCCATTCTAGCCTTGAGTCTTTTATGCCTATTTTCTTTGCTTGGGGCCGTTCTAGGTATCAGGCCCTTATGATCACTCTAATGATATCGAATACTTCTTTAAGTACTTTCTGTTCATGGTTTGTGATGTGGTTTCCCACCAAGACTAGCTAGTCAATATGCATTCCTTTTTAAAACTTGGTGTGTTTTGAACGTTCCTTTTCAATTAAGAGAAAAATTCCCTAGTATATGGTGTTTGCCCTCCCTCTTCTTAAAGTTTACCTCCCAAGTTTCCCTAATAGGCATAAAGTGGGACCCTTTCAAGTCAAATTTACTCAGGGCAGGGTATGATAATAGTATAGCTTGCCTAATGTTCAACATTTTAAGGATTTAGCATAACGCAGAACCTTGGGGTTCGACCCCATAACCTTTTCTACAAAGCAAAGACGTAGGCAACATTTGGTATTTTAGGTCTCTACACTTTGTTCAAGGGACCTAGAACACAAAAAAACACACAAGTATAAGGACATCTAATACTGAAAAAGTAGAAGGACTTAAAACGCAAGCAAAGTACAGGAATTTAAAGTTATGTTTTCCTAAAAAAGAATAAAAATATAAATTTTTTAGATACTTGATATGCCAAGTTTTCCTTCAAAACTTTTCCCTAAACTTAGATAAATCAACAATATTTAAGGTAATAAAACTAAAGACATAAAAAATTATCATAGCTAATCTATTAAAATGGTGAGCACCAATCATGACTGCTTGAGTTATTTCCTTCCACCGTGTAGTATTTAATAGAGAGGATTAAACAACCTTATCCACAACCCCACACCTAATCGTTCCTACTCACAGTGTATTATCGAGCATGGTTCAATGAGTATCACCAGGAGGAGGAAGGGGAGACGAAATTAATGGGTGGATGAATGACGGTATAAGGATGAAATTCAAAAGTATGAGAAAATGGTGAACAAGGGATTGAGTAGAGGTCTCCAAACAATTTAACAATAGAAAAAATAAACTTAAAGGGCCAACTATTTAAAGAACTTACAAAACTCACTAGTTTCTAGGGGTGAAAAATAAATCACAAATAGAGGGTTGACAGCATTTTTTTTACACTAAAAAATCAAATACATTTGTTATAAAGGTTAGTTTGGTCATAAGGAGGAAGAAGAAATGGTGGTAATGGAAAGTTAATAAAAAACATAGGAATACCCCTTAATAAACAACCAGATGGAGAACAAAACAGACTAGGAACGTCAAGGGAATTATCAAGTAATCCTTTTTAAAACGTAACTAAGACTGAAAAAAGACAAACAAATCCTCTAAGAAGGGGAAAATAATAAGAGAGATGACTTGAAAGGGGCACAATAAGAGAGCTGAAGAACAAAATACTTGTAATATCTTAGATTTTAACTATGAGAATTTTTAAGTTTATAAGGGTATTTTAGTCAAATTAAGTGAATTTTTGATTGATACTATTTTAGGAGACTAATGTAGCTAATGAATCTTTAGACCAACCTTAAGGGAGGGCTAGATCGAAGTACGAGAGGGCCATGGCACGAAGAGAGGTTTTAAAATGAGTGTGTAGTTCTCTATACCATGCATGCGGTGGGTGAGCCATGTGCCATAGTGCATGTACAATTTTTTGCATTTTTCAGATCGAAAAATCAAACGAAAAATGAGAAGTGGGAAGAGGAATCATGAGGAGACGAAGGTAGATGATTGGTGGGTGTTAGGCTTAACCTTGGGCTCAATTAGAAGTATTTAGAGTAAGATTTCGCTTTAGGTAAGCTTCCTCCACTTTTCTTCTCCTTATATTCAAACTTTCTGATGATTTAGATATTTTTAGGCTATGATTTCATCTTTTCTTGGGAAGAGTTGTTAGTTAGGTTTGGATGAACCCTAGGTTGAAATTGAATGATAAGAGTAATGTGAGTAATGTAATGGTGTTATTCATATGTTAGAATGTTAGAAAGGTTAATATAGTATGTTGGAAGGATTGTTAGGGCTAAATTAAGGTTTTAAGCATAATAGGTATCTCTAGTTGTATTATCTAAAATTGGGTTGATTAGTGTCGGAATTTGACCATTAAGGGTTTAACTGTTTAGATTAACCTTTAATTGAGGATTATGGTGTTAGTGGACACGTATTAAGGTTTTAAGCATAATAGGTATCTCTAGTTGTATTATAAAATTGGGTGATTAGTGTCGGAATTTGACAATTAAGGGTTTAACTGTTTAGATTAACCTTTAATTGAGGATTATGGTGTTAGTGGACACGTGTGGAGTTCTTGGTTAACCACAGTAACCCTTTTTGTGATAAAGGATTAAGATAACCGTATTGCCCAATTTCCTTTTTTGTGTGTTTGGATGGTAGTTCTAGTTTACTATTAGCCTATTTAATATGAAATTATGATTGTGAAGTTATATAGAGTGGAATAATTCACTTTTTAATGCTTTTGTATTAGAAAGCTAAATGCTATTTTTATGTATAATTACTTGTGAAATTATATGGTTTATGTGAAAATAAGAAATTGTGATAATTTATATGTTATGACTATGTGTTGGATGTATTAAGTATGTTTAGCATGATTATTGTGAGAGGATGGGAGTTCACTCTAGTGTGTTTTCGAGACTTATTTGAAAATTCATATAGTACACTGGCACCGTGAGGGCCCCAGTCTTTAGTGTTATATTGTTTAGAAATTCAAGTACTATAAGTAGTAGATTAGGTATCGACGCCCTTAGTATTTGTAGATAAGAGAAATCTGTGGTTCATAATAGGTGAAGACACTTTTGTTGGGGTTGTTTTATACTAATGGTGAGCTTGGGCCAGTCCAGTCATATGGACTTGGTCCTATCGAATTGTTAGCCCATAGATGTAGTCGGAAGATATAAGGAGGGTATAAGGTGGTGTGTTGATCATACATATCATATTATAACCATATGTGTGAATTTATAAGACATGTTATATCATTTATTATGCCACTTCACATACGCACAAACTGTTCTCACACAGAGTAGTGATTAGACTATTTGTTACTAAGCCTTTGATTTACCCTGTGGTTACATTCTACAAGTGAAAGCTCCGATAAAGGTAAGGAAAAGGAAGGTGCAATCGAATATCGAGGGGATTGGCTCTCAGTTGTATAATCCTTTCACTTATTTTAATTTGTAATGAATGGTTGAATACATATCTAACTTATGACATATAAACATATAGTTTTTGACATACACTTGCATAAACTCTATTGTGAATTGTGGGTATCTCAACCTAGGTTTGTTATATCTGTGTTGTAATGGTTATGAGAGGTTAAGATACTAATATAAGTATTAGTGTTGTATTGATTTATGTGATAGATTGAGCATTGGAGTTTGTGAGAATTGTTACCTAGTAAATTTGTGTTAAATTGGGCTTTTAGTAGCTAAATCTTGTTTGGACTACTTTGATTGTGTTTGAATGCTTGAACAGGTTGTTTATGGTCCATTTAAGTTAGTTTAAATGGTTCTACAGTTATTAGCACTTAGTTTAAGGGTTTGGGCACTTGGTGTGATTTTTAAAAGAAAATGAGTCATTTTGGATTCAGGTGTCCAAATCTAATTTGATTTAGTGTTTGGGTATGAGACCAATGCCAATAACTAGATGGCTTTAAAAGCTACATGTGGACGCTTGAATCGCTTAGATCAAATGTCGAACGACAAAATGGCACGCTTTGAAAGTTAGTCCAAAGAGTTGTCATGATGGTAGGTTGTTATCATGATAAGCTATGTGTGCCACAATGCATTATTTATTAGGCTACAATTGAGGCACAAAGAGGGCTGCCGCCAGTGCACTGTGCCTATGTGACTAAAAATATTTTGGTCGCTTATAATTTTTATAGCATGATGAATTTTCTATGCTTCTGTTATCTTATTTACTTGGTCTTAAACTGTAGTTTAAGCTTAAACAATCTTTTAAAAAGGGTTTTTCTTGGATCCTTTTTTTTTTAAATATTCTTTAAACCCTTGTATTATGATAACTATTTGTCTTGGGATTAGACTAATCCTGATTATCATAATGCTGTTTTGTGTCTAGTATTCTGTGTGTTTGGTAATGTCAAGGATGACATTATAATGCTCAATTAGAAAGGGCACACACAAATGACCTCTGATGTAAAAGATCCGTAGTATAATTATAAACACCCAATATGTCAAGTAAGGTGAGGGAGGCTTTGTGGAATGAATGAAATGGGTAGGCAATCATTTAAACTCAAAAGAATGCTTATGAAACATGCTCTCAGAAAACCAAAAGAAGGAGCAATGAAAGACTGACACTGCACCAAAATGAATGATTTTCTTACAGCATATTTTTGTGAGAAAACACCCAAAATTCTATGAGAATGTCATTTCTTACAGAGTTTCTCATGCCAAAAGGTCTGTCACTAAAACAGTCAAAAGAAAAAATATTTCACATAAGGAAAACCACAAGAACCATTTCTCATGCCATTATCTATAGGAAGTTCTCACGACCTTTGAAATTTCCAGATATTCTCGCAGAATGGTTCTGAGAGAAGTTCTTTCAAGTTAAATCTAAGACAATTTCTTACACATAAATGGTGAGAGAATTTCTCTCATATTGCTATGTTATAAGAATTTTCTATAACCATTTTTCATGAGAAATTCTCGCATATAACAAATTTGAGAGAATTTATTATAAGAGAAATTTTGTTAATCTTTCATAATAATGTATTGTGAGAAACATTACAACTAATGTCACGTCATCTACCACCTTGTGCCATGTCAGTTGCCATATATGCATTAGTTAATCCTACTTCAAACGACACCTCATGCCATATCAGACACCACGTGTGCATCTTGCTCATGCCATATCACTTGCCACCTAGTGCCATGTCACTTACCATGTGTGGGTCAGCTCACACCATTTCCTCTACCACGTCACCACCTCATATGCCATATCTTACTCGCGCCATATCACCTCCTTATGTCATGTCATTTTTGTGTTGCAAAATTTGCCAATGTTAAGACTTGAACCTTTAACCTTCCACCTTCTAAGTCTTATGCCATCTTTTTTACCAGTTGAATTAAAACGCACCCGCAATCATCATATGTGAAATTAAACATACATTAACTTCTTACACACATATTAAATAATATACTATTAAAATTATATATACATATATTTTATTTTTTTTCAATTAATAATATAATAAAATAATTCATATGACTATTTATATTATATTTTTAATAAAATATTATTTTTATCAACAAATATTATTTTTTATGAAAATGAACTTAAATAAAGAAATAAATTTTACATATTAAATTAATTTATTATAAATATTTTAACCAACTTGTAAATTTAATTTTAATTTTTAAATATAAATAATTAAATATAAAATTTATTTATAATATGTATTACAATAGTTTATGTTAGTGACCAAATAAAGTTTATTTTAGATATCTTTTACTTTTATTTCCCCATATTTTTATGAAAATCTACTAAATGAATTATTAAATTTTCATCTTCTCCCAAAATAGTTAAATGCATTCCTTCCTTTTTTAAAAATAAATTTTATCCACAATTTTTCAATTATCTTAAAAAGTTTTTTAATAAAAAATTAATTTAAATTATTTAAATTTTGTTAATAGTTATTTTGAACAATTTTTAATTTTTAATGAATTCCAATAGCTCACAATACAAAATAATTATAAGGATATCATATGTGATCAATTTAAATAACCTCTAATTATTATCGACTTCAAAACAATAAGCTAAATAAATTTGAGCCAAACTTGAATAGCTGAATTTTTTTTTTATTATTTATAAAATGTAATTCAAATATTAATGTTTTAAAATAAAAATTGAAATGTACTAAAAAAATAAAATAAAACACTTCTTCTATTAAAAATTATAAGGTATTTTTAACCGAATCTCACTCCCAATAAAATAGTTATCTACTTTCGAACTAACTCTATCTTTTTATATTTATTTCTATTAAATATCCTACAATAAATATGAAGTCATTCATCAATAAGGGTGCTTTAAAAAAAAGACAATGATTCACCTCGAAATACTAAAAATGCCTTATATTTTTTTAATATACAACTTCTCAAAAAATATCTTATATTTTTTAATGGAGGAAATAATATTTAACAATTAGGTTGTTTGGTTTAGCTTGAAAGCACTAATTGTTAGGGTTAAATTTAGCTATATGGCCTTTTTTATAAAGTTAATGAGTACCTAAGTTTTTCGGTATTTTTGTACTTTGTTATAAAAAGAAACATGTACTTAAATAACTTTCTCACACTTATTATCAAAGAGTGTTTCTCACACTTAATAATACAGTGAGAAATTATTCACAATAATAATTTCTCATAGGTAGGAATTTGAATGAGATTCTTTTGACATATAAATTGTGAGAAAATTTTATATTTATTTTATTTTATTATATAAATTATTTATTTATTTATTTTATTTGTAATAAAAATAAAATATTTCTATGCTTAAAAATGTAGATAAAAATATTTATGGTTTGATCTTGAACCAAGTCAATATTATTTGGATATTTTTTAATTAGTTAGTAACAAAATTCATATAAAATAAAAAAATACACACTTAAATATTTTTTTCATAAAACTAATTTTTTAGTTAATTAATATCATTTAACAACATTATTGGAAAAAAAATATACATTTAAATAACTTTTTCACAGTGATTATCAATAATAATGATAATTTTTCACTACGAATAAATTTGAGAAACATTCAAGATAATAATCTCACAGGTAGAAATTTGAAAGAAGTTCTCTCGACACATTATTTATGAGAAATACTTGAAAAAAAAATAACTTGAAAACTTTTCTCACAAATAATGCGTCGAAAGAAGTTCTTATCATCATGCTGCCCATGAGAAATGTTTGCTTACTAGACTTTCTCAGAGAAACCATTTGAAGAGAATTTCTCACATTGTGTAATTTGTAAGAATTACTTATGGGCACAAATTTCATGAGAATTTCTCATGGATAAAAACCATATGAATTCTATCATTTAGAAATGTTTTTTATGGGCAAAAATTCTATGAAAATCTCTTTTACATATATTGTTAGTGAGAAGTTGTTATTATATTTTGACAATATTCCTTTTGTTTTCTCATGATTGCCCATCGTGAGAAAGTTGTTGCTATAACATGCGATAGTTCTTGCAAATTTTCTCACATAATTCTCACATATATTTCTTTTGTATCATAGTCGTAAGAAAAAAGTTTGAGAAATCATGCATAAATTGCTTTTTTTGTGAGAAAATCTATAAGAAATTCCCATGTTTCAATTTCTATGAGAAATTTTCTTAAGCAAAAGACTATTTTCCTGCAGTATGATAGTTCTAGACAATTATTTATGTGACAATTATTTCCTTAAGTAACTTATGGGTACTATGCTGGTTGTGATGGCACTAACGGTGTAAAATTTGTTTTGAGTCATGCCTAAGGACATTGGTTTTAAGATCAATTCTGGCACAGTTGTCGGAGCTCCTCAAGGTTGAGCGAAACCCTCTTGTAAAATGAACATGGTGACAAAACAGTAGAAATAATTCAGAAGAAAAACTGAACTCAAGAAGCACCACACAAGAGAGGAAGAAAGAGTTGCTTAAAAACTCAAAAGCTTAAGGCTTGTTCGACAACTTGTTCTATGAATAGTTTTCTATTCTCCAAAACAAAAGAACAAAAAAATCTACTCGATAACGTATTTTCAAAAAGTGCTTTAGAAAACAAAAGAACAAAATATTGTTTTGGAGAGCAAAAAAATGAAGATAACTTTCAGGTATTTTGGGATTATTATTCTGGAGAATAAGGGATAATGAGAAAAACACTTATTTTTATTTTTTTTTATTCTCAAAATATATTTTACAAAATATTAGTCCACAGAATGATAAAATAAAAATAGTTTCAAACTACTCCTTAGCCTCTTGTCTCATGCACACGCGGCTATTTATAAAAATGATTTATGCTTCATGATCTACACCATTATTTCACCACTTTCAATAAAACTTTAAGTAACCATTAAAGAAATAACGTGCAAATAAAACCAAAAAGACAAATTCACCCTTTGAGGATTTTGGATATGAGAATCTTCATTGCAAGAGTCATCATTACTTCACAATTTGAATGAATAAAATATCATCAAGGCATGTGGTTTTGAACGTTGCAAAAGAATTAAAAGGTCTATTTAAATGTAGTAATTAGATGGCCTACTAGGATATAACAATGGGAAGTTAAATTGTGGCTAGCATTTTCTGACAAGTTAATCTAGAAAATTAAATTTATTATGTGAATTTAAATTTAAAGTAAGGTAAATGAAGAGTCTTCTGACAAACTCTTTTAAATAAATATTTTTAAATTTTATTAAAAATATTTTCATAAAAAATTGCTAAGACCTCTCCTGTCATATAAGTAATGAGAGATTTATCTTTTGACACACTCATACAGTAATTATAACATGCCGATGTCTTTAGGATTCCTGAAAAAGAAACATGGGAGAAAAAACAATTTTTGGCATCCAGACCAAGCTAAGATGGAAAAACCAACCGTGTGAACACTGCATCGGAATGGAAGAAAAACGAGCACCGCGTAGGTAATGTAATTAGTTATCCAAACTTTAGATACAGGGTTGGTGATATCATAGAACTCATTCATTCATTTAATGAGATTAATACCTTGCGACTCGCTGGAGAATAGCTGTTGCGGGGGGACTTTGGAAGCTTGCGGTCGAGACGAAGGCGACGTGGCCTGGGGAGTGATGTCTCCATCGGATATGACGTGGCCAACAGAGTACCAAAAGACTGAGGAGCTCTCCCCTTTCTGAGAAGCAAGTCGTCCCAGCGCTGCCACGTGTTTTTCTTCTGTTCTTTCACGTCTTGCAACCCCAAACTCGATTTTTTGATGCTCTTGCGCCTACCAAATCTTATTTCTTCCTTTGTTCATTTGTTGGCGGCCCCGCGGACTGCGGAGACACCTCTAATCCTAGAAGACTACAATTTTATTTTGGTTTGCAATTTTCGTAGATTCATCTTTCACAACAAGCACTACTTCTTAATTTAATTGTCATAGATAATAGTGGTACTTATTAACAATTAAATCATGCTACTGCAAATGAAACTGACCAGTGATCCCACATTTCTTAGGTGCAACAATCGGACCCAAGAAAAGCGGAAAATTCGAAAGGGCAGAAAACTGCTTTAGATTTAAATTAATCACCATAGGATAAAACAAAATATTGATGGGTTCCCATCATCTTGCACCGTTTTGTTTCTTATTGGTTAAAAGTTAGTTTGTTAAAAATTTATTTAACAAAAATTAATTTAATAAAAATTAATTGTTATAATGATATTTATATTTGAATAATTTTTTTAAAAAAAATTTAATTTGTTGGTATAGTTATTTTCGGCAACCAGTCGCTTTATCCAAAAGTTATCTTCGCATATGTTTGAGTTTCGGATACCATGCGCCGCCACCCGTAATTTTACCAATCTGGTTCTGATAAAGTAACATTTTTCAAGAAACATTTTTCGACGGGGTAAAATTATTAAAAGCAAGACTCTTTCTAAAATCACATTTCCTGTTTCATAATTAGACGGGGGAAAAATAAAAAATTCACTTCGTAGTTTCTATTGTTTGTCGAGTATATCTATTCTTTATAATTGTTAGAGATATTATGAAAAATTTATAAACCCTATTGAGAGCTGCCGCTATTTGTTGTGTTTGGCCGATCCCGTTCGCCTCCTCTATTAATTATTCGTAAGGCATCAACAAAGCCACGGCCAGATAAAAAAGTTGGACTAGAGGGTGGTCGCGAGGCAGGCACACGTACATAAAGACTCAGAAAGCCAGCTCGGGGTCGTGCAGCGACTGTGTTAAGGAAATGTGGCGGTGCGTCGCTCGTGGTCTTCTCGTACCAGCTTCCAGGAGATCGATTCCTCATGACTCTCTTCGATCTATCGTTCCTAGATTTTTATCTGTATGATCTCTTTCTTCCTCGATCATTGCCAAGGCACCAATCTTAGGTTTTGGGTGTTGTTAAAATTGTTGAATTTTATATGCTTGTATTTTTAATTCCCGTCCTTCCTCCGGTTCTCCTTCCTAACTTTTTGTTTTTGTTTTTTTTTGGCTATCCTTATTTGAATGCCCGAGCAAATTGTACTGGACGCATTTTACCAGTTTGATCATTTCCGTTTTGGTTATATGGACTTGATTCGAATTTTGATTCATTCCAGTAACTTACTTTCCAACTACTTTTAGTTCAAATTATAATTATTGCATTGCATTTTGTCGTTTATTCCTATTTCTTTCTCTCTCTTCCGTGGAATTTATCACAAAGTATAAATTCATAGCCGTTCAGATTATAACTGGCTGGATTTTGGAATTCTTATCCAACCTTGATTGATTTAGGCAGAACAAGAATTTACTTTGTTTCTTAAAAAAGTTGCATTTTACTGAATCCGCTTACTTTTGCTCGTGCAGACTGGGGGAAACTCCTCATATACCGTGGTGGATCATACTTATGATGCAATCGTTGTAGGTGCCGGGGGTGCAGGGTTGAGAGCTGCTATTGGACTTTCGGAACATGGGTTCAATACTGCCTGCATTACTAAGCTTTTCCCAACTCGTTCACATACAGTTGCAGCTCAGGTTTGATACATTCAAATTTCAAGCTACCGATAGTTCTGTTTGTCATACCGTTGTACGTTTTATATGCATTAGTATAAGGACTACACTCCATTGGTATTATAGCTTTAGTTTAGTTTCTTACCTGTTACTTGAATCCATTTACCCTCTATCCTTTCTGCGAATGACCAGTCTTTCAATGGGTTCTCCCGTAAGTGATCTGTATATGTGGCAGTTATTTCGTTGAGTTCTAGGTATAAATATTTTTTAATAACCCTACCAAAAGACAGTTGTTCATATTTCATGTCTTGTTAACAAGATTAATATGCAGTTGTAATTTTTTTTTTCCAGTTTAGTTACCTTTCTTATACCATTTCCAACAGGTTCATATGATGTTGAAGTAATCTTTAGTCTCTGTATAAATTATGACTTTACATTTTGCTGTAACATTTTGTGAGTGTTAATTATCCCATTTATGTTCTGGAAAATTGTAACACCACTATTTCGTCTTTGTTTGACATATTATTGCTGATGTTCTAGAAACAACATTAAAGTCTGAGGTTGTGCTATATCTTCAAAATCTTCCTGCTTCTAGAGCTGGTTCCTGATTATAAAGTAACATGTGATAAACCAAATTATAATTGATTCTTCAAATTATTTTGACTCAACCAATAGGCCATGCTCAGTGAAATTTAAATTTTTATAGGGCGGTATAAATGCTGCATTGGGAAATATGACTGAGGATGACTGGAGGTGGCACATGTATGACACAGTCAAGGGAAGTGACTGGCTAGGTACTAAATTTTTCATTCTCAGAAATCTTTTTGTTTGCCCATCAAAATTTAGTAAGAGCTTAGCCCAAGCGTTTGCTGTAATGAAAGTGATGACATTTTGAATTGCTTTGATTTCATTGTTGAATTTGTTGGTAAGAGAATGTATTTCCTCTTCTTGTTTTCCAGCAAAAGCAGCTACACAGCATTTGCCAAAAGTCTAAAGGCTTTTTAGGTTCTTGTGCAAGCTTGAGTACTACTGAACCAACATAATATATTTCAATATGAATACTTGCAAACTGTGATGTACAGGAGATCAAGATGCCATCCAATATATGTGCAGAGAGGCACCAAAAGCTGTCATTGAGCTTGAGAATTATGGATTACCATTTTCCCGAACTGAGGATGGAAGAATATACCAGCGTGCATTTGGTGGTCAAAGCCTGAATTTTGGAAAAGGTGAGTGCAGATTCTGGAGCAGGAATGGTTTGTTCTTCATCTTAAAGAAGTTCTCAACTTAATTTCCTTATGCTGTTGTGGCACAGGTGGACAGGCATACCGTTGTGCATGTGCTGCTGATCGAACTGGACATGCTTTATTACACACTCTCTATGGCCAGGCTATGAAACATAATACTCAATTTTTTGTGGAATATTTTGCATTGGATCTTTTAATGAATAGTGATGGTAAGTTGTTGCATGGAGTGGCATTCTTCCTAGTCAAAACAATCTGCGATCAATTAATTGAACAAATTCTCACCAGTTTTATACTGGCCATTAGGGGGTGGGGAAGGGTTAAAGGAGTTTATCTTCGATAATGCCCATACAGTGCTTGATGAAATAGACATTCTATGGTTTCAATTTCTTGAAATCATCTTTTACTTATCATGTATAATGATAAGTTCAACTTTTTTTTTTCATCAATCAAGAATTCCCATGAAAATTATTCACAAAGGAGATTCATTGTTTTAAAACTCATAGACTGAAGTGAAAAGTGAACACTTTTTTTGGTGTTGGATTTTATGGCAAGGCAAACTAATTCTTCGTATTGGAAATCTAGGTAGTTGCCAAGGAGTAATTGCTTTGAATATGGAGGATGGAACATTGCATCGGTTCCAAGCTGCTTCAACAATTTTGGCCACAGGAGTATGATTTATATGAATGTTTGACAGTGAAATACTGCCTGCGTTTATCATGGATTTGACTTGTGAGTCAAATTTCTAATTTTCTTCAGGGTTATGGTAGAGCATACTTTTCTGCGACCTCAGCACATACATGCACAGGAGATGGTAATGCCATGGTTGCACGTGCAGGGATCCCACTCCAGGTTTCTTCATTTTTCCATTGAAACTTGTTGCTGTTATCCTATGGAGTGAACCTTGTACCCTTCACAATTTCTTTGCATAAATTTTGCAGGATTTGGAGTTTGTTCAATTTCACCCAACAGGTATATATGGAGCTGGTTGCCTGATCACAGAAGGTTAGTGGTTTACTTTCTCATTTGCTACCCGTTACTTGCCGTTGGTTGCATCTCATGATTCACCTTATCCAGCAAAGTTGAAATAGTGTTTCTCATGTTTCTCATTTTCTTGTTGGACTTCTAGGTTCTCGTGGAGAAGGTGGAATTCTTAGGAATAGTGAAGGTGAGCGATTCATGGAACGGTATGCTCCTACTGCAAAGGATCTTGCATCAAGAGATGTTGTTTCTAGATCAATGACCATGGAGATCAGAGAAGGTCGTGGTGTAGGTATGCTAGTTTCCATGTTTAAAGCCACATTTTGAAAGTTCTTTCTGCTTTTGTCCATTCATGACTTAATAAAAAGCCTGAATGATTTTAAGTAGGAATGGGCAATAAACCTTATGCGTGCCCAAAAAAATTACCTGCTTGAGTCTGGGTATGGGGACTTTTATAGCTATTTTAAGATTCTGAACCTGGCCTACGGGTCTGGGCAGTAAGATACCCATATCAACCAGTCCCATTGTGTGTGTGTATTCTTTTTAGAACCAGATATTTATTAATATAATATACTTAAAATGTGCTAAAAAATACCATCTAATTAGTATTTTGCGTATGAAACAATTCATGGGCACGTGAAGCCCACACACGGGATATAAAATAAATAAAAATACACTGTTTATTTTTTAAAATTTTAAATTTGTGGCTTGTTTGATCTGCTTGAAACCATGACCTCTGTATTCCCTATGTATAAGAACGTTTGTCCTTCTGTTAGTTTTTTAGTTTTTTAGTTTTAGCCATGCTCCGTCTTTTTAAGTTGGATATGTTTACACTGATGGTTGAATAAATTTGCAGGTCCTCTGAAAGATCATATCTATCTACATTTAAATCACTTGCCTCCAGATGTGCTTAAGGAAAGGCTCCCTGGTATCTCTGAAACTGCTGCTATATTTGCTGGTGTGGATGTTACAAAGGAACCCATTCCTGTTTTGCCAACTGTGCACTATAATATGGGTGGTATTCCCACTAACCATCATGGAGAGGTATGAAATTAAAAGCAAGTAGTCTAAGATAAGCCATCTGATGTGGCTCTAAGTTAGGCATAGCAATTTGTTGATTCATAGAACCCAAATAAGAGTATATGTTTATGAAGGGAGGAATATATGACTGATAAGATGAGGGAAAGGGACACGTGGAAGTGATGGTGGAATTATCTAGGTGTTCGATTGTATGCATGTGATAGAAAGGGAGCTGTGTGGGGTGGTAGGATAGGCAGAATTTTGGTAATATTTGTGCAAGGTTTTAGCCCCTCAAAATCCATACTTATTTGCACAGAAATATTTGTTAAATAAATTTTTTCCGTTCATGCAATGATATAATTCCAAATGTAGTTATTCAAATCACTGCCCCTGCTAATTCTTTGCCAGAGACATTGCTTTGTTTTGGCCAAAATATGGAATGAACAGCCTAAAATCAGCATAAAGGAAAAACAAAGTCAGCATGGTATTTGCTACTTGGCTCTTTTGGCTTTCTTGGCCATCAATATTATTATGTTCAATATGTGGGGCAAAAGTAACTAGAAGTATATGATGGTGGCAAGTTTAGAGAAAGCAAAGCTTTTGGGAGAAGCTGAAGAAAAATAAGGAAGTATTGGAATGTTCACACGTATGAATCTTAGGTTTTAATAGAAACTCCAAGAATGGTGTTAATAATAACCATGTCAGCCACTGCCCCTCATATGTGGCAGTGGCAGCACTGCTGTTTGGTGCTTTATGTATTTATTTCTTTCACGTCAGAAATAGCTAGAACTTTCTCATAATATATTCTGTTCCTAGATTTCTTGATCATTTGTTTGGACTGCGGTCTTGGGATTATTTATTTTATTTCAGTGGAAACAGGCAGGACAATGGATTAGTTAGTCTGAGTCCTAGTTTTGTCCTGCTACATGTGAAGTAGGCACTATAGCCTTTGTGCTTAGTCCAGATAAGTGCTTGTTACACTGTGTGTGCATGTTCATTGCAAAAATGACATTGACCATCTAAATCAGATATGAATAATGATGCTCGTTGTGAACATGAATTCCATTTTGCTTTGTGCTTTTTATCTTTATTGTTGGTTGGGTGGTGGGAGGAAAAATGTTGACTTATTTGCTGTCATGTTATTAGGTGGTTACTATTAAAGGTGACAATCCAGATGCAGTAGTACCAGGTCTGATGGCTGCTGGGGAAGCTGCCTGTGCGTCAGTTCATGGTGCCAATAGGCTTGGTGCAAATTCTCTTCTGGACATCGTTGTTTTTGGTAGAGCTTGTGCAAATAGGGTTGCAGAAATTCAAAGGCCAGGCAAGATATTCTCCCCAGTTATATAAATAGATTTTTGCACTGAAATGGTTGCAATCAAAATGCATCCACATTCCATATTGCAGGAGCAAAACAGAAGCCTTTGGAGAATGATGCTGGTGGAAAGACAATTGCTTGGCTGGACAAACTCAGAAATTCAAATGGTTCATTACCGACTTCAAATATTCGATTAAATATGCAACGAGTAATGCAAAATAATGCTGCTGTGTTCCGCACACAGGAAACATTAGAAGAAGGTAATCATTTTTAAATCAAATATAGTCAATCCCCCTACCTTCCTTTCTTTTTCTTAATTATGCTTTTCAATGTCTCCATTTCTACGTGGCCCATACGCTGCTTTAGCCCTAATAAAAGTCATCCTAAAAGTAATCCCAGAGAGTGAGGATAACACCATTACATGCTGTTAAGGATGATGTGGCGTGCTGTCTTTGCACTTTTCTCTCCCCTCCTACTCATCATTTTCTTCTCTCATCATCTCTTTTCCTGAACACGCACTCTCTGGGATTGATTCCTCCATTGATCTTCTCCGATCTAGTGCTCTGCTGGTGAAGTCCAGCAATTGATGTTCTCTTCTTCTATAGAGGATTGTTTATTTCTTTGTCTGGTTCTGAATTTGATTCATGTTCCAGCGAAGACCAGAATAAAAAAATTTCCCTTCATTTTCATAGTTCCCAAAACAGAGCAGCATTGGTTTCTATTTCTGTTTATCTTATTTCTAGACTTTCAACTTCAGCTTGCGATTTTGTGCATGCACAACAATTGATTTCATAATAATCTTCCATTCACTGGGAATAAATCATTGTAGTGATGAGGGCAATAATTGGAAAAAAAAAACATTCCATTTTCCTAGGGAAGAAACTCCTAGGGTCTGTGGAACTTTGATTCTGAATTCCCCTATGATTTAAATCCGTTTTATCTGAAGACTGAGAAGGGGGGAATCTTCTGCACTCTGATTTTAATTTCCGATTGCCCATTGGAAACTACATTTTAGCTCAATTCAAAGCAAGGGTGAACAGATAGTCAACCAAGGAAAGAGTTTTGACCATTCTATATTTTGATCGCTTTTGGAACTTGTAGATTTATTTGCGTTAAAATGTACTTAAAAGTGTTAAATGTACCTTTTTTTTTTTTAAATCAACATAGAGTTTGGAACATTGTATATTTACCTTCTATCTCTAAGCTCCATCTGCTGATTGGCAGGTTGTGAATTAATTGATAAAGCATGGGAGAGTTTTCATGATGTAAAGTTGAAGGACCGTAGTCTCATATGGTAAAGCTTATTTTGCAAGGGTCACTAGAATCCCAAGTATTGCGATTCAAAACATTCTACTTGACAGCTTGTTTTACAGGAACTCTGACTTGATTGAGACTATTGAGCTGGAAAACCTTTTGATAAATGCCTCCATCACTATGCACTCGGCTGAAGCCAGGAAAGAGAGTAGAGGAGCACATGCCCGCGAGGACTTTACGGTCAGTGGTTTAGTTTCTATCTCTTTTCCAGATTTTCTTCAACGTGAAGAATAATGGTAGCTGAATATTTTGATTCTGCAGAAAAGAGAAGATGAGAATTGGTTGAAGCACACATTAGGGTAAGTCATCTTCAATTTCGTGTTAAATATATTAATTATCTTTGACAATAGAAGCCACTAATGGAGAATTCAGTCTCTCTCTTGCTCATGGGAACCTTGCTCCTCACTTTTTTCCAATACACTTGAGTTTATTAAAGAACAATTGAGCTGTTAAGCAGCCAATCTTTCAACGAATCAGACACTAAAGTGGAATGATGTTGATGTTATCTGGTGTTTATATTATCTTACAGATAATATGTAAGATGATATATGATTGAAAACCTGATCTGCATGTTGGTCCCTTCTGAGTTATTCTTGCTTGAATATCCTCAATCACTGCCTAGTCTCCAATGGTTACAGTTGTTTTGGTTGAATTGTAAATTTTTCACTATGATGAAATATTTCACTTTGAGCTGCGGGGATAAGAAGATTAGATATTGCAAACCATGCGGGAAAGTTGAACTTCTCGTCATTTTCAATTATTTTTCGGACTATTGGCGTGGTAGATGTTCTAGTCAGTCTCCATGAGATCATGCGCTTATAAATGGCCATGGCTACAGAGGATCCAAGTAGAAAGGGTTCTTTAGCATGTATTATGTGGTGTAACTTATATGCTTTTTGAATAAAATTATCCCGTTATTAAAAAAAAAATGGCCATAGCTACGGCGGAAATATTTTTTTAATGCCCATTTTTTGGTTGGGTTGAAATTTGTCAGGGTTTGCTGGGCTGGTTTGCATGATATACTACTTTCTTGTTTGTTTGTAGAATTTGTTGTACTGACTCTTTAAGAAGATATACGTTTGTACCAATGCATTGTTATGTTAACTAAGATTTGGGCATTTGATTTGCAGATATTGGGAGAATGAGAAGGTTCGCTTAGATTACAGGCCGGTGCACATGAATACATTGGATGCTGAGGTTGAATCATTCCCTCCTAAAGCTCGTGTGTATTAATATGTTCACTAAGTTATGGTGCACGGCTTATGCGGATTTTTAGAGTGGAATGAGTGGCAAGTGGAAATAAGAAAACATGCAATAAAGTGTTGCGGATGCCTGAATTTGCTGATAAATTGTAGCGTTCATCATGAACGTTGAACTGATTATTTCAAGGCATGCTTAATTACATTGTATTTGCATCTCGGAAAAATCGCAATACAATCGAAACAATTTATTTATTTTTGGTGGTGGAAAGCAACTGTTAGTTATGCTAATGAGTGCTCTACCGGTGTTGTATGCGGAGTTGCATTTTTTTCCCATTGGTCGCAGAAAATCAGTTTCATTATGTTCGTTTTATCATAATACCGATACTGATTACAGCGGATTCCCTTGAAGCTCTGGGGTATTATTGAACCGTAAGTCTCTATTTTTAATTTTTTTTTTTTCAGAAAACCTCGTTTATTATTTTTTAAAAGGTATGAATGTAAGTTTTTTTTTTGTTTTCTTTTTTAACTTTTTGGGGTAAAAAAGGGGCCAAAACCCAAACAGAAGAACCAAGGACCAACCACATCAAGAGTCCTGACACAATATTCGTGCAAACATGTTGCAATCTCTGAACTAAAAGTGTCTCGCGCAAACCTGCCAATCTGTGAGATTTCTCGCTGAAGAGATCTCAAGTCCCCAAGTGTCTTATGCTGCGACTGGAGCAGTCTTAACAGAAGCAGGGGAGTCATTTTATGGAAAACTAACAATTTCTTGAGCCCCAAGTGATTGCAAATCGCCAAAGCCTCAGACCAGACACAATGCCCCGGCCTGGCCTCCAAGGTTGTTGACAAAGCCTCCACTTCACTTGCCCTTTTATCCTCTGACAAGACCACCACAGCCAGGCAATCCCGGCTGTCCTCTATCAGTCCTATCTGCTTGGAGTTTTTAATCCAAACTCCAAGGCTTGCTTGACTCGTAACATGAATACTACTAAACTATTATCATTCTCCGTCTTCAAGGTGTGAGCACATTTTCATCTCATATATATATATATATATATATATATTCTGATCTAGATTTTCTTACACGGATTTTGCCATGACTTGGTATTTCAAAGAAAAAGACTCCAACAAATTTTGACTAGGTGCTTCGTGCGATTAATAAACCGGATCTGATCTGAACGCCTGCTGGCACTAATATCATCTACATAATATGGACTTTCTTTGTTTTTTTTTTTTCTTGGTTATGTGCCTAAATAGAACTTGGTGATGGTGATCCACGGCTTGGACCGAGAAATGTGAATATCATGGGCAATGTCTTAGCTGGGTAAAAGGGTCCAAGAACTTTTTTTTTTTTTCCCTTTTACCCGAATTGTTCAAAATGAATGAATTAAATATTCTTACATAAAAGAATGAGTTAAATATCAAATACAGTACTGTCTATCATGATAATTTTTCTTCTCGAAGTTTTTGTCTTTTTTCTCTAATTCTCAGTTATTTGATAACAAGATCAAATAGAAATCTTAAAAGAAATCAACGTGCAAAATAGTTGTGTATAAAAAAATAAATAAATACTAGTCGATTAAGAGCTATTCATAGAACATCAACAATAGTCATTCTGTCATTCATATGGCACATCACATGAGCCTTCTGCTTTTGATGTTCCGCACTTGTCCTGTAAACCACATGTCTATCATGGCACGTCACTTGTTCCGCACTTGTGTTATTTCTTAGAACTCTGAATCTGAACGCTAAAGCCTCAGCTCTTCAGGCCAAAAAAAAAAAAAAAACAAAGAAGAGAAAAAAGCAAAATGAAGATCAACTTCAATTTTCTTTTTTTAGTTTATTAATAGAACAGGATTCAGAAGCGAGTTACAAGTAAAGTAGGTATATATCATTTTCTCCTGCCCTATCACCAATGGCCACCTTCGCAAATCGCACAGCGAGGGAGGGGTTGAATTTCCTTTTGATCTGTCATCCGCATATCCATCTGATCTTCTTAATCTAAATACCAGTACTGGTGACATTCATCTGGTCGAGAAACGGTATGGAGCTAACATGCTTCACCGTTTCGACCAGATGACGCGCCATTCATTAGATTTTGTCAAAAGACGCGTGTCCACAAAAGCACACCACGTGTGAAGACATGAGAACGCTCGAGATTTTCCTGACGCTTGAACAACCAGACGCTGTCCCAATCCTCACCCTCCCATAATCCCATTTTGGGTGTCCAAACCCTAGGGGTTGTTCAATCGGTGCATATAAGTGCTCCACTTGGCCACAATGTTTTTAAGACGCGAAAAGATATGTTTCACGCTGTCAAGACTGTTCGAGCTTGTCCTTTCTCTTCCTTCCCCCGTTCTCCCAACTTTGATCGGAAAATTTCTCTCTTGCGGTTCCGGCAAACGCAATCCGTCTCTGTATACAGCCAACCCGATACCGATCGTGAGATGGACAAGCCTCCGCACGACCCTAATGAAACACCTGCGTGCGTTACTTTTTCTTTCTAATTGCATTTTCGATGCATCAGTGTCATAGTGTGTGTATTTGGCGCATGTTATACTTAACTCCGATCTTTTATCCTGTTTCGGATGACTTAATACATTTATATTTTTTTAAGGGATGTGATGTCTCATTCCTTTGGAGAAGGGTATGCTACAAGGTCAGATGAGGAAGGTTTTGGTGGGATTTACGGTGGAAACGAGTCAGCTTCAAAGATTGAGGCAGACAAGTTTATCCATGAAAATCACCCAGGTTCGTCTTTTTGTACGTACTGATATTTTGTTTTTTTTTTGGGGACAAAAGTACTTACGTACTGATTAAATATCAGCAAGAAGTTTAAAGCTTTTCTAAGTAAGGTTGGTTTCTTCTCTTTCTAAAATGATATTGGCTTTGGCGCTGATATTGTGTTGATCAATTTGATTTTATTTTGGGACAACGAAGCCTATGACAAGACGCAAGGGAGTGAGGTGAAGGAGAAGGAAAAAGCCAGGCACCAAACCAGCGCTAGTAACTAGATTATGATCATGTGCGCCCTTGGCTTGTTTACGTGCATCCTAATTACGAGCCCTATGTTGGTGCTCTTGACTATTCTCTTCTCTGTTTTGTCCTCTTTTTTCTTTTCTTTTTTTTTACCCCCTCTTGTAACTTGTAAGCATCGATTTTTCACGTTAGCAATTATCAAGCCTCTTCCAAGAGTTCCTGGAAATCTTTATCTGATAAGCAAGTAAGTTCTTTTATATTATTTTTTCTGATCGTCTCTTGGAATGAAAAAGATCATTCCAGTGAATTTTAATGCTTTCATCTTTGCCTCATGTTTTACTTTAAACGAAAGCGAAAATCACCTCAAAACCACTTAAAAGTTATATAGTCAAAATTTTAATGCTTTCATCTTTGCCTTACGTTTTATTTTTAACGAAAGGGAAAATCACTTCAAAGCCACTTAAAAGTTCTGTAGTCAAAATATGAAACTTCATGTCCTAGTTTAAACAGTTACTGTCTACTTTTCATGTCTCAGTTCTAACAATTTACTCAAGTTTATGAAGGCTGTGTATATTTTAATTAGAGCCTCGTAAGTTGTGCAGGTCTTGTGATCAATTTGGGCTGGTTTAAATTACTTGCAGTCGGTTCGGTCCTAACACCTTGAATTTGAACGAAGCTTTTTCATGTTAGCTCAAATTTCCAAATTATTATAAAACATTATTTTATTTTTTTGAGATAATTTTAATTTTTATCTTAAAAATTTTAAATTTTTCAAGTGAATTAACAAGAAATTGTCTATTTTTTTAAAAAAAATATTAAATTAACAAGAAAATTAGTTAGGGGCGTTAATTTTATAGTTAGACTTAAAATTAACAACATTATTTTATTTTATTTTTTCTTTTTGTGAGATAATTTTAATTTTTATCTTAAAATTTTTAAATTTTTCAAGTGAATTAGCGAGGAATTGTCTATTCCTCTTTAAAATATTAAATTAATAAGAAAATTAGTTAAGGATGTTAATTTTATAGTTAGATTTAAAATTAATAAGGAAATTAGCAAAGAAATTTAAATCCCTCTTTAAAATAAGGTATTAAAGTATTAGGTAATTAACTATAAGGTATTAAAGTATTAGGTAATTAACTAGAAAAATAGAGAGAGATTGTCATTCCTCTTTAAAATTAAATAAAAATAAAAATAAGGTATTAAAGAGGTAATTAGCTAGAAAAATAGAGAGAGATTATCATCTCTCTAAAATTAGATCATTAGCTTAATTAGCTAGGGATTTAGTGAGGGTGTCCCTACCTAATTATGAAAAAAAATTAAAATTTTGAAAATGACTCTTAATTAATTATATATTTAATTATCTTCATTTAAAAAATAAAAATCAAATTTAAAAATTAACTAAAATACTTATAATAAAATTATTTATATTTAATATTTGCTTTATTTTAAGGTCATTTTACTTAAAAAATAATATTTTTATTAAAAATATAATATAAAGAGTCATATAAATATAAATATTTTAAATATATTAGTAATTGAAAATAAAATATAATATGCATGTGTATTTTTATAATATATTATTTGATATATCTATATAATTAAATAATATATATTTGATTTTTTATATTTCAATTCAATTGAAAAAAAGGAGAATATAAGGCTTGGAGAAGGTAGAAGGTCAAGAGTTTAAGTAACTTGACATAAATATATTTCATATGATAATGAGTGGGTGATGTCACTAGTAGTGGATAACATGAGTTGTCATACAAATGGCAGATAATGAGGCACAGAATGGTGGGTGACATGACATTGGGTGACATGACATGACATAAGTTAACCCACATGTGATTGGTGAGGAGACGCCAGTGATGCAGCATTAGGTGGCCATTTTTAAATATAGACATGTTTAGCGAGAAATTAACATAAGAAAATGTATTTCATCATTAAATTTAATAAGATTGTTTCTTGCAACAAAATTAGCAAGGAATTTTGTAGAAATTTAGTGAGGCATGTATGTCATTTATCCCTCACTAAATTGATTTTTTTAGTAATGTGCTATACATAGGTGTCAAATGAATTGATAAAATATATAGAAATAAGTGATGCAATATTTTTCACAACTCATGAATATTTTGATTTATTAAAGAATATAAATAAATAAACATGTTAATATTGTTTTTAGTATGAATAAAAAATTAAAAGTTACCAAATATGCATGGGTTGGAATGATAAATTATGAAGAGTTTGTAGCAATATGGAAAAGGAAAATCCATAAGCTGTTACCTATGTCCTACAAGAAGAGGCATAAGTCATACTCAGTATCTATCTATCATTATATATAATTTTTTTATAAGGTTCTAGCTTTAGGGATAGTAAGTTAAACATACAATTTGCAATATAACTAATCTATTATTCAATGATTCATATTATTTGAATAAAAATCAGTAATTTGATTTCTCATAAGGAATTTCATTTCTCACTTTAATTCTATTTAATTATATAATTATTAAAGGGTTTGCTTGTTTTGTCAAAAAAAGAAAATAAAATTATTGGAATCTTACCAATTATTAGTCAAGCTTAAGTTAAAATTTTCAAATTGATACCAATGACTGCATAAAAAATTTGAAATCAATTTATCATATTTAAGTTTTATTTTTGATTTGTAGTATTAGGTTGTTGTTTTAGAGACAACAATTTTATTTCCAACTTTTCCCTTTCTCATTTGTAAATTTAAGCTTTTAATTCTCAATAAAAGAGAGACCACGGTGATACCAAACTTTTTAAAGAGGTATGTATGAACAAATAAAAATCTACTAGAGTATGTGATAGGCACACGAGCTTTGACAAACATACCTACTTGGAATTGAAATTCCACATTTGAGCAGTTATATCATTCATCTTCAATTTGATTAGAAGATTATTAACATAATTATCTTTTAAACATGTTTGTATAAGGTTGCACGCATAAGAAAGAAGGATTTAGCTTACACCTAATACTAAGAGGACGAGAACTTTAAGCTATATGATTAATCTTCTTAGTCACCAAAATTAGATAATGAAAAATCATAAAAATTAAATAGAACATGGGTAGATTTCATAGTGAACAAAAAAGATAAAAATGAGATAGAACATGGATAAATTTTATAGTGAATAGTCATCATAACATATCGATGACTACTATATTTCAAGCAGATTGAATAAAAGACAAAAATAGCATTCTTACTTTTTGGGCCTTAAATCTTTGAGAAAGATCGGTTGAGGGTGAATACCTACAAAATTGGCAAAATTTATAAAATTATTTAATTAAGACAAGATGATATTAGGTAAAAGGAGTCATGATTTTCTTCCATTAAGAAGGTCAATTCCAAGGCAATGCATAATTATTGTTCCATTAAGTGCCCTGAGTAGTAGAATAAATACAAGATCAATGACAGTAATGAAATAAAAATTATATAAAAAGAAGTTTTCAAACAAATTACATACATATGTGTCTAAGCAATCAAATACAAGCAGGGAAAAAGAGGTTGTAACATCCCGAAATTTTAGAACTCGAATTTATAAAAATAAAATAAAATAAAATATTTATAATTAAATTAAAATTTAGAATAATTTAGAGGTCCAGAGTTTGAATTTTACTAAGCAAAAGTTTAGTTTTATTTGATTTTTAACTTACCAAAGTTGACCCGGGCTTTTGTGCAATAATAAAAAATGTTGGGCCCTTTCTTGTAATTTTCCCCAAAATATTTTAGCATCAGTTTTAAAGAGAAAAACAGACTAGAAACGTAGAAAAGAAAACAAGGAAAGGAAATGAAACGCGTGAGAGAAAGAGAGAGGAAGAAGAAAGGAGAAAGAGAGGGAGTTAGGTTCGGATCTAGAAGTCTTTGCGACTGTTGCGAGCTCGGCTACACAATAGGTAAACTCCCTACTTCAATCCTCTTCCCTTTCTCTTGATTTTCTTCAATTTTTGGAAGACGATATTTTTGGATTTTGATCTCAAAGGCTTTATTCTTGTAAGCTTTTGTTTCTTTAGATCCTAGGGAGCATGTTTTGAGTTTCTATATAGTGATCTAATGTTTTGAGTGGATAATTGGAGGAAAAGAGGTGTTTTGGGCACAAAATAAACCTTGAAAAATTGGGTTTTTGCTCTTCAATGGTTTAAGCTTATTGATTTAATTATAATTTTTCTATTTGAGCCCAATAAGATTTAAATTAAGGTTTAGTTTTCATTATAAGGGCTAATAGTGAAAGTTGATGACACTAAGTGAAGGTTTTTAATTGATAAAAAATTATATAAATTAGAAATTAGCCTAATGATGGCTAATAAATGGTTTTGGTGGTTAAGTGATACTATGTGAATGTTTGGTTTAATATATGGACCATTAGGGTGGATTATGACTCATTGACCCAAGTTGTGTGGTATGAGTTATAGTCTTCATTAATGTTATTTGTCATGATAAGTGATGTGGATCACTTATATGTTGTAGGAAATTGTTGGTGGAACTTATTGAGAAGTAAGGAACAAGTCGAGCCTTATTTTGTACAAGGAGAACCCTTTTGGTATTAAAAGGTTGAGGTAACAGGGAAATTTATATTTCTTATTACTTTGTTTTAGCTATTTTTGAATAAATATTACTAATTATCATGCATTACATGTTTTAAAAGATTAAATGTGCTTTATAAGAGGTTATGGGGTATTACTTTGATTATAGTGCAAATATGTTTTCTAATTGTTTAATAACAATGTTTTTATGGAAATGAGATTTATAAATATTATACTACTTTAGAGTATTGAATGGTCAATATTCAGGAAAGATAAATAAGAGTAAAAGGCATGATCTCGGTGGGAGTTCACCAATGAGAAGGTGTAGATTTTTGATATTCAATGGCACACTGTCAATACTCAGTGTTGTCTTACGTATTGTGGGCTCGGTGCACTAAAATGGTTAGTGTATTGAGTGTTCGACACCTCTCAGTAGGAGAGGGAATCCAACATATGAAGTGTGAGGTTGAGTGCCTAGGCTAAAGTAGCCCTCACATGGAAAGTAAGTTGGGCTGGCTCTGGGAGGGAGTTAGCTTCAACTGCTTAGGATTCACGTCGAAGGGGCATAGGAGGTTCGGTGGATTAGATCATGCCTTAGATTATGTTTTGTGCCTGTGGAGGTATAAGTAGGTATAAGGTTTACCTGCGAGTTAAAGAGTGCCAGGGGTATTCTGTTGGTCATGAAAGGCCATACCGGCCTAGGTCATGCATTCATGCATTTTAAATGGCTAAATTATATACTATGTTGAATTTATTATTTGTTTATTTGATTATGGCTTACTTTGTAATAAACAATGTAGATTTCGCTATTACTGAGACTGTGGTTGTCTCACCCCTTTCTTTTCAATATTCTAGGTCCAGGTAAAGGATCCAGTGGTGGACGGGAAAAGGAGCAAAGCTAGGGGTTTGCTTGTGATTTGTAAAAAACTGCAACCCCTTTCTTTTGAGCAAATATATTGTAATGTATTTAAGATTAGGGTGCTAGTAGGATATGATTATGTATGTGTGGGTGAATATGTGTGGATTGTGTGCTTGTGTATGAATTTTTGTCTGTTTGTAGACTTGTGGCTAGGAAACTTGGTTATGGTGTGTGGTTTTGATGGATTTACTTAGTATACCAAGTTTCTATTACAAACAGATATTTATTTTAATGTGTGTGTGTGTGTGTGTGTGAGTGATTTTATAAGCAATTACAAAGTGGTTGCATTGCAAACGGTATGCTATGGGCAAACATACATCTTGGATAGAGAGAGTGGGTGCGTGGGCCCCATAAGGAGCTCTGAGCCAAGTGAAAATGTTTAGCATATGTATTTATATAAATACATGGTATTTGGATTGACTTATGACCACTCTTGTATGATTTGTACATTTTGGGGGTTTAGGGTCCATTTTGGGAAATGGCACCCGGGTGGTCAAATTTTTATGTATGGGGGTTTTCCATCATTTGAATGTTCTATCAGGTGTTTTTAGTTTTTTTTTTGACGTGTCTAAAGTATTCCTTTTGTGACCATTAGGATGAGATTTGGACAATTTTGAAAATAGTTTTTACCAAAAAGCTGCACTTTTGCATCCGAGTGTTCAAATCTTAATCTGACCGTTAGATTTCTCTAAAATTTGGGTCACAAGTAAAACCTTTTATAAGCTTCGTGTGAGCTTTAGAATCACATCGATCGGATATCAGACGGAAAAATGATGTACTCCGGAATTTGGTCTGAAGGTGCTGTCATGACAGCATTAAATTGCTGTCATGACAGCTACAGTGTTGATGTTGTAACTTGCATAAAATTCAATCCGTCCGTTGGATCTTTTCAAAATTTAGTATGCTAATAGTATTCTTTAAAAGTGACATGTGGGATTTGGAATCACTCCGATCAGAGGTCAGATAATGAAATGGTGCACTCCGAAAGTTGGTCCGGAAGTGCTGTCAGCTGTCATGACAACAAAAATAATTAATTTTTTAACATGTCTAATTTTCAATTCGACCGTTGGATCTTTTTGAAATTTGGTATACTTATAGTACCCTTTGAATGTGACATGTGAGCTTTAAAATCACTTCGATCGAAGGTCGAATGACAAAACAGTGCCTCCCGAAAGTTGGCCTAGGAGGGCTATCATGACAGCAATTTAATGCTGTCATGATAGCATCTTTTTATTTTACTTTCATCTAGCTTGCTTCCGTGTGCTGTAGGTAGAACCTATAAATTTTTTTAAAGGCTTTAAATGTTTACTTTGCAATTGTGTATTTTCTTAGTGATTTAAATGGTTTGTTTCCTAAGTTGGTTTTAGGATTAATTCCTTAACCACACTTAGTTGATTTGAATTATGTGATTTTTGGATAACACTCGGGGCAAGTATTACAGAGGTGCTTAGAAATTTTGTTACAGATATATTTCAACCAAACAAAGTTCAAAAATCAAACAATGTTCATGAAAAATAGAGAGAAGATTGGATTAATTTTGAGAGAAATGAATGAGGCGAAGAATAGAATGGAGAGTGAGTCTGAGAGGGAGATGAATGGAAAATCTCACTAAGAGAGATGAGGCATTGCTTATGACTTATAGCTTGTGGACTTGAAAGCTTGACTTTGATGGCGGTTGACAACATATTGTTGATGTCAGATGAGGATGAAATTCAAAAAGCCCACGTGTGCTTGCAAATGTAGTGGAGGAATTCATGCTTAGAGTTAGAGGGAGAACTAAATGTCATGATATTAGATTATGAGAGAAGTTATGACAGGATGAAAGTTGTGGGCATAAAAAAATAATTTATAATTAATAATTAGATTGTGGATTCATGTAAATAGTTGATAAATATATTTTAGGAAAGTTATCAATGTTCAATTTTAAAATTTTAAATTAATTTAAAATCTCATAACTTTTAAATTAATTCATATATGCTTGGGATAATTTTTTAAAAAAACATTTATGTTGAAAAGATAATTAGTCTTGAATCAATGAAGAAATTCTCAAAAGTAGGTTGGAATAGTTGAGGGATTAGAGGCATTTTATTAATTTTAATTTTAGGGAACTAATCATATGATAATAAATGAGATTATGGGAGAGAAAATCTAGAAATAAATTAAAAACAAAAGACTAAGGTAGTAAGAGTGAAAATAAGGGATAGGTGGAAGTTATATTGATTGTTTTATGTATTATATTAAAAAAAATATTAAGATAATATCAGAGAAAATAAGGAATAAGAGGAAGTTATCTTTACATGTTTAGATATCATACTTAAAAAAAATCAATATAGTAATGGATAGAGATCATAAGAAAGAAAATTCAAAAATAAATTAAAAAAGAGTTGGCATAATAAAAGAGAAAAATAAAGGATAAGAGTTATCTTGGTAATTAGAGATCATGCTCATTATTTTTTAAAAAATATTTTAAAAATCAATGCTGATATGGATAGGCTGGAATTGCAACATTACAAAATCTACATATGTGTCAAGTTGTGGATGATGGTTGTGGTGTGTATATATATGTGTGTGTGATATTAAGTAGATGGCTTGGAGTCCACCGACTAGAACTCAATGTAGATGGTGCTTTATCTAGCTGTCACAATAATACTAGGTGTGGTGGATTACTTTGTGACTCTATAAGAGCACTTCGGCAGGCTTTCTTTACTAGATGAGCCATGGTGACCCTTTTTATGATAAATTGTGAGCTTATATATGAATAGAATTGGGAAACGGGTAGGCTTAGCTTTTAAAAGATTAAGGTCTAAAGCCTGCTTTTTTAAAATTCATTCAAATCTTAAGGCCCCGTCCTTATATAAGGGCTTAGGGCGGGGCCTCATAAGCTCAATTACAAAAAAATAAAAAAAATTAACATTATAATTTTATTAGAATATTTTAAAATGAAACATAAAATAAATCAAGGTAATTACTTTAACTGGCCAAAAAATTAATAATAATTACTTTGGTTAAATTTAGTAAGAATTAGAGCACCCATATAAGACAATAAAATATCAAAGTATTGGCCACCTAACACCCACAACAAGATAATAGCTACGGGTGAAAAGCAGATCGTGAGAGGTGTAAGGGAAAGCAAATGCGATAGACATGAGGGGTGATAAGGCAAACAGATGTGGGAGGGAGAGCTAAGTAACTCTGAGTGAAGGAGAGATCAGAGATGAGGTAGGGATGATTAATGACTAACGGGAGAACAAAGATGCCAATTGAGGTAGAGATAAGCGACAGTCGATGAGAGAGCAAATGAGTGACTATGAAATTTTCAATCTTCAGGCTGAGAGAGTGAAAGTCAAGAGATCAGAAATTAGAGAAGTTCAAGCCTTAGGTTTTTTCTTTATGCACCATTTTTACATAGACTGCAAAAAAAAAGACAACAAGGCTTGGAGGGTCGCATGAGCCCAAGCCAATTTTTTAGGGCTTATCAGGGTTAGGTCCAAAAGCCCAATTACATTAAAAATCCTTTATTTTTCTAGCATTAACTCTCATTTAAATAGGACCCATAGGTCCGATCCTTATTCCCAATTCTATATATGAGGTCTTAAATTGGTTTGGAATCTTGGTTATAGAAAACTTATTCTAGAATTTGACTTAAGGGAACTTATGGATATGATACATAATGACATGCTCCTTGATGTAATTATGGAATTAATGTTGAAGTTAGAGCACTCTTAGCTAAAAAATGGATAGTGCACAATCAGAGAATTTTCAAAGATCCTAATAAAACTGTTGATGTGCCATATAAGAAGGCTCTTTCTTACGTTGCTATGTTCCATCCTTTATTTTCCCCTGGATTAGATGTAATTTTGATAAAAGATATTAGTACTGTTGTCTAGTTTCTTTTGATTCCTTTGTTATAAAAAATGATGTTAAGTATTGAAAAAGTAAAAATAAAATTATATAAAGTAATCCTTTGCATTTGTTTTTTCTTGATATTTTTTTAAAAAATATTTAAAACAAATAGTTATTAGAATATTAAAATTTCATTTAGAGTGTGAAATGTGAGAACTAGAGTTTGAGGCGAAGGTATTTTGTTTTATTAATAATAAAAAAATTAGAATTTTGGTTAATCTTATTCAAGTTCATACTTGACTTATACTTCTTCAAGTTTATTCAAATGACTTGAATAAATTTAGAGTAATTTTTTTTAAAACTCTCAAACCCAATCCAAATAAACCTATTAGGCTTAACTTGAATTATAAATTTTAGTTTTAATTTTAAAATTATAATCCAAATGGTGAAAGAATAAGTCCATGATAACATTTTAATTTTAAAAACAACGTAGTGGAGTTAGTTCTATGATCTTGTTGTCCTTTTCTAAAAAATATCAATCATGTAATGGAGTTCAAATATTTTAATGCAGTATTTGGGAAATGTATAATGCAAGTGTATAGTAGTGCGAGGCTAAAGAGTCGATGATAACTAAAAGCTGAATGTAATATAAATAAGAGTTGTGAACAGCATATGGTGTTAATGAGCTACAAATAAATCAAATAATAGAGAGCTGTGTTCACTAAAAAAAAAAAGAAAAATTTCAGTCAAGCTTTCTTGACCAAACTTAATTCCAATCAAACTCCTTAAAATTTTAGAATTTTATTATACATATGAGGGACTAAGATGAAATTAGAGAACTAACTTAAATGACTTTATTGTCCCTAGTAAAGTAAACAACTAATATATGAAAAATAAATAATAGATACATAGAAAATGAACAACTAACATAGGCATAATTTGTAACCCTTTTAATAACATAGCAACACTATGAAGATAAACAAGTAAAGCTACGTATGAACAATTGGTGTATAGAAAATGAATAACTAACGTAGGTGGAATGAGAGTTGCAAATCCAAAGTGATGTCATACTGTTAATAAAATTAGTTAGTTATTTTCCATACATTGGTTGTTCATTTTCTGTATACAAATTGTTCATGCGTTTAGCTTCACTTGACAATAAGATCATTTTAGCTAGCCTTTTTAATCTCATTTTAATCCCTTACATGTACAATGAAATTTCAAAATTTAGAGGGTTCGATTGCAATTCAATTGTGTCAAGGGGCTTATTGAATTTTTCCCTCAAAAAAATTAGTAGAGAGCTCTATAAAGGCAACAAAACGTGCAGGTAAAATTTGCAAGGCTAGAAAGGGTTTGACTTTGCTCTCTTTTGCGCTTGTAGTGTTCATCAACTATGGATGACTAGAATCACCAAAAAATTCTTCTAAACTAGTCAAAGGATGATTCTCCACCGAATTCCAAGAAGAAGAAATTGAAAAGCAACATTGACGTTGCCATCATTGACTCCCCAATGGAAGATCCTATGACAGGGGAGAGCAAGGGGAAGAGCAAGACACCAGCAACTATTGGTCAAGGCTATGAACTATTAGGGATTTAGGAAGAAGAAAGTATGTCATGGAGGGACTTCCTCCTCAGCTATAATGTGTAAGGTTTTTCTTACTAATCCATCACTTGACCATAATACCATTGGTAATCATTGGAATTAACTAAAAAGGATTACCTAATCATGTTTAGCCATTTAAAATATTTCAAAATTGAAAATTATTTCTTTCAACAATTAGAATCCCAAGTTTTAACTTCATAAAATGAATCAAATATGACCTTATTTTATTAAGTCCATAATGAAGTATAAATAAGTGTGAAAGATATGAGATACCATTTGGTAGTACAAAAGACTCAAAAATAGTTAAAAAAATCAAATATGAATGAAAATAGAGGGACGTGCTATTGCTTATTTCTCTTTGTGTTGGGTGCCATGGCACGCTGCATAGAATTTGACGGCACCCAGGGACAACTTCTAACATGGTCTTTTTTCCATTCAATGTCTGATCGAGTTGATATAAGTGCCCACATAAAGTATTTTACATGAACTAGCTAATTGTATGAGTTTTACTCCCAAATAATTTCACGCAAGGAGTTGAACACCCAAATGTATTTTCCACACTTTTCACACTATTCACATTATAAGGATGTCTAAAACCCAACAATTGTGCCAAAAGCTACAAACCATATTCAACAGACTTAGAACAAATGTGCAGCTAATAACAACACAATTTTATTTTTAATCCTTAACCCTTTAATACCAAAAATAAAAGGAGGAGTTTAGCATTGCATTTAATCACTTAACTTCAATTATTAATATTATAGTTTTTTTATACTTGTACTAGTATTTTGGCCCTATTAAAAATAATCAAATTTTCATACAATAATCTTAGGGCCTAAAATACAATAGTAAAATCATGCATATAGTATATTGCAAGTGAAGTAAAAAAATGCAATCACTAGTTGGCAATATCATTATAATTACACAAAAAATAAATTAGATAGGAGGCTTTACGGTAGAAACACTGAATTCCTAAGCCTTCAAAGCTTTTTCCTTATTCGTACTTGAGCTAGAATCTATAAAATGTTAAGAGAGAGGGGTGAATACAATTATTTAATAAAACACACACACACACACACACGTGTAACTAAGGAATACATGTACATAACCACATAAACATATTTTTCTCATATCACACACTTGCTTAGTCATTATATATTGTGCAATCACATTACAATGCTTATTGTCATGATGATGGCAATTCAACAATCACAATATTGAAAGAGGGACTAAAATTGTGCAAATAGCTTGATGTTACCAAACTTAAATGTCATTTGGATTCACTTGATTGTATTGAGTTAATTAGGATAGTGGGTGGTCTTGATCACCCATTGAAATATGATATTATGGACATACAAGAGCTTCTTATCTCAGACTAGGATGTTGAGATCGAATACTTATAGCGTGAAGTTAATGGAGTTATAGTTTGGATTACAAAGGATGCCCGTAAGAGGGAGGATGACTTTATTATTTGGTACGATTGTGTTTGGTTGTTTGGATTTATATAGGTCAAACTATATGATGTAATTTTGTGAACTTTGCAAGCATTGCCCTGAGTCCTTACTATTAAAAAAAAAACTACAAGGTTGGTTAGGAAACATTTTAAGCTGTGAACTTAGCAGACAAGTGTTTGGTTGGATGCTTGTGGTGATGACAGGGTTGATAAATGTTGGTAGGTAATTGGTATTTTATTCACCATTCGAGCTTCTGGGACTATTTGGGTGACCTCTGTTTAATATTTAGGACTTTATAAATGTGAAAGCTATTTGGAGAAAAGTTGAGAGATAAATGAATATTTTGGAAGTGAATTTAAAATTTAGCTGTTTAATATTTATAAGTAACTTTTGAAACTCACATTTTAAATTTGGGTATTGGATAATAAATGAGAGAGTTAAAACATGAACCAACTTTTTTTTTGGAAAGGCTAGTGATAAAAACTAGATAAGGTTAGAAGCTGTATGTATAATTTCACTCTTATCAGCTAAGAGATAAACTTCACATTTTCTAGGGGCTCTAAGCAGTTGTATTAGATCGTAAGAATGATGGCAGGCTTGCTTTGTAAGAAAATCAGCACAAAGAGTAGCTTACCACCCCTTCTCTTACATGAACCAACTTTTTAATCTCCCCTTATCACCCCTTCTTTACATTCTTGTAACTGTGATTTTTTGTTCACTTCCATTCTTCTTTCTTATTTGTATAATATTATTTTGCTTATACTTTTCTAGATGAAACCATTTAGTTTTTAAATACATTCATTTAAAACATAAATATGAATTTACGGTTCCTTAGGTATTTTTTTTAACATATTAAACTTTATATTTTTTATTCTTATTATTTAAGATATCAAATTTTATGTTATTAAAATTTTTACCACATTTTCTAAATATTACACTTGTATAATAAAAATTATAAATTATCATAAATTAATATTTTTTAATAATTGTATATTTAAAAATATATTTTACTATATATCATCTAAATAAATTTTAATTATAAAATTAATTTTTTTAAAAATATATTTAAATATAAATTTTATTAGAATAATTGAGAATTAACTTTTGTTAAATATATTTTAACAAATTCATTTTAAACAAACTAAAAACCACACATACTGTAATTCATAGTGAGAATATTTTAATATAGACTTCTTTGTAACATAATGATGATTTTAGTCCATACGTCTCAACCAAGTTACTTTTATAGACACTTAAACAACTTTTGATCTTTCACCATCTGAGTAGGGCCGATTACCATAAAAATCAATATTATTTTTAGGTTCAGCTTTTATTGATCAAGGTAAGAATTTTTTATTTATTAAAATTTAATTTCTACACTATAATATTACATACCCTTTTTTTAAGATGCAATTATAATGTTCAAAAATAAAAAAATATAAATTCTAAGTTTAAAATATAAACACATATTTTAAAATCTAAATTTAATTTAAAAATTGAAATATATAATCTTTTTAGGATAAAACTAAATATGGAGTCTAAACAAATAGCCTGGGTCTATTTTTTAGGATTTAAATTGGTTGAGCTTAAAAACTTCTTTAAATAAAAAAGTCCCAAATTTCAAAGGTTGGGGCCTGAGAAAATATTTAAAAGGGTAGTATGATAAGCCCAATTCGTATTATAGCTCTATTTTTAAATTAACCTTAAGTGATTTTGACATAAAAAAGAAAAACTGATTGATGATATAATTTAAGATAAATTTTATTCCAACATTCAATATTAAGATTTATCTAACTGGATATAATTTAACAAATCAATAATAAATAAGCAAAAATTTCCCTTCATTAACAATGTTTTAGTGGAGGAAGATTTTTGTTTATTTGAAAAATTATTTAGAAAGAAAAATACTTTATTTATTAATATAAGGTGTTTAGCATTTTTTGAAGTAAAGTTCGACAATGTACTTTAACCTTTTGATATATGCAAATGATAATAAGTTCTCACAAAATATTATGATTTTTCTCAAGTCTATAAAAACCTTTCAAACATTAATGATTTTTTATGACACAACTAAAATACCATTAATGTAAAATAAAAAATAAATATTCATGACTACTTTATTTTAAGCAATAGGCCTTTTATAGAGAAAAAATTGTGATTGTTTGTTTCTAAAAAAATAGTTATTATTTAAACTAAAATAATTATTAATACTTATTTTTAAATTAAAATGCATTTTTGTCCTTATAGTTTATTTTGAAGAATGTTGGGCACCTTATATTAATAAATAAAATATTTTTTTATTTATTAAAACATATTTTTTAAAAAAATATTTTTTAGAGGAGTAAATTTTTTTTTCGTTAATGACCTGTCAATGGAGAAGATTTTTTTCCTCATTAAAAAATAATTTAAAAATATTTTATTTATTATTATAAGGTTCCTACAGTTTCAAGAAAGTATAAGAATGAAAATGTTAACGCTTGATAGATATATTAGTACGTTGAATGTTTAAAGTAATTTTAAAAATTAAAATTAAAGGAAAAACGATGGATATGTAGATAGCGAGCTAGTAACAAAAACAAACAGTCAAACACCGCCCTAGCGACAAAAGGAGAACAAAATGTGACGCGTGGTCATATCTTAACCAACAAATTAAGTGATCTTAGCCGTCCATTGCGTTTCAACCCCTGTATAAGAAAAATTGGTTCGCTCCGGCCTTCCCCATAAGCGTTTACGTTTTCCATGGCTTCTTCTGGGATTCCCAGATCTTGTTCGTGTTTCTGGTTGCTATCTATTCTACTCGCCGGATCTGCATGGATCAGATCGAGATCTACCGGCCGATGGTAGTTTCCGAACGGTGCAAGCCATATTTATTTTTACCTTTGGAGGTCTGATTTTACATTTTTCTGATGTCTTCTTTTAAAATTTTCTTACCTTTACCGCTGTTTTGGAGTTTCTTGCATCAGATCTATTTTCCAGGCGGTTTGCTTCATGTCTCTGTTGGTTTGTAGGCTACTGTTGAATCTTGTCTCTGCAAGGCCTTGAGGTATTGGATTATTTGTATCCACAGGTATGGGGAAGAATCGATGATCTCGACGTGGATCCTGCAGCGGGCGATTAGGTGTTCTTGCCCTATAGGGGTTCAATTGGTGCACGCTTCATGATTGTGTTCGAGGATCTGTGTGATTCGTTCATCCCTTTATAGATAATGTAATGTAATTTGAATAATCGGTCTGAATCTGGGAGTGATCTGTTTGTGCGTAGGATTTACGAGATTTTGGGAGGAGCGCGCTATAGTGGTCTGTCATATTGTTCTGAAAGATCTTTGTCATCCGACCTTTGCCATGACAGGTGCGCTTGCATGGCAGGTCAAGAGTATCTTAATAAAATGAGTCTTTTTTGGTTCCAGAGGAGACCGCACGGGAATTTGCTCGGGGTCTCCTCTTCTTGTGTGGTGTGTGCTCCTTTATGTTCTGCGTTCCTTATTTCCTTTCCCGATCGCCTGCATACCGCCACTGGTGCGAAGGATACGTTGGCCGATTTAACAGAGGTATTTAGGTTAATCTTCCTTACACCTTATTGGATATTTATTTCTAATTGTTTTCGGCAGGTTTACCATTTATATGCCTTTTTAACAACGATAATTATCTTCACTGCAATATACTTCGTCTTAAAACAAGCAATTTTTCACATAATCGTATTTTAGAATCTGTGCTCTGCTACCAAACCCGGTCAGCGTTAAGTATTGAATTTCGTTCACTACCTTTTCTTTAGAATTCATTGAACGCTCTTCTTTTTGAAGGTACTTTGATGTCAAGTAGTTTACATCATGCCTGTCTGAACAATGTCCAATTATGCGCTCGTTAAACATGAAATTCCTCAGTGTTTGCTTTTCGATCAACGGCCAAGTTGCTTCCTTGCTCTAGTTTTGTCTTTGAGCTCGAGAATAACATTAATTATCGTTGACCATGTCCTTAAAAATCTGCCGTAGCATTTGTACTTGTAATTTCACATCTCTTGAATACCATTATAAATAGTTTGCTTATATATATTTGGACTTGACCAGATTGTAGTTTGTATGTATCTATATGAAGCTTTGCGTTTTGTGCCCCAGCGATCGAGCTCGTTAGTGTTTAGTGCCGATTCATCGAAAGTGCGGAAAGTCTCATGCATGGATCTTATGTGAACGTTCAGCATGTGGCCCGGGGGTGACTATGCGGCAAGCAGAAGTACGCTTAATAGAATATCCAAGTTTCCTTGTTCCGAACATGCCTCTTCAGTTCTTACATTTTATAGAGAGATCGTCTCACATGATTTCGTTTTCTTATTTTTATAAGCTGGTATTTTTCTCATTCCTTGAAGTTATTGTTCTTACATGCCTACCTTTTGCTTTTTACTGTATACTAGTTGATTGTAGATTGTGGTGATGTGAGTCATTTTTTACATAATTGACGTTATCCAAACATTGTGTTCTCTCACAGTTAGACTGGTTTGTGGTAGCGTGGTTAGGATTTCTTGTGCTTGGTTTGAAGAACAGTTTAACCAGGATCTTCACAATTTAGTGATATCAACGAGCTGGAGTTGTCTCAATCTGGATTTCAAGCTCTAATTCATGCTATTTATGCTTGAAAGATATCTTGGCGCATAGTAGGTTAGATTGTCTTGCATTTGGAATTTATTTGGAATTTCTTTTTAAACCAGTTTTTTCTTCATTTGATTTTCAATGTATAAAATCTGAGCCCCGGGATTGGTAAGTTATAACTTTAATTATATTTAATTGATTGATAATCGATAATAGTGTAGATTTTTTTAATTGTCTTTTTGGTTCATGATGTATATAATTTTGTTTATAGACTAGTTGGTTGTAATTCTGATGGGTGGCAGTGAAGGGTGGGGGAAAGCTGGAAAGGGTTAAATTATTTCAGTTTATTTTTTCTCTTTGGGTCTCAGCTTCTCAGTGATATAAAGTTAAAACTTCATGTTGCCTAATGCGAGGCATTCAATTTAATTTTTTTTTTCCCGGGTTTTGAGCGGGGGTTGCTGTGGTGGTTTGCGCTTCCAAAGGCAGAGCGATATGCGGAGAGTTCTGCACATGATGGTTGGAGTATATCTCCCAAGTGAGTCCCGCCCCATCTCGTGTCTCTGTTCTTTGCAATGTATTTTGCTTGTTAAGCGAAGAATTCTGTTTTGCCCTTGAAAGACAATCGCAAAGCATGGTTTGCTTGGAAACCCACCCGTGACCTCTAATATTGTGCTGTAATTATATGCCAGTGTAGTTTTGTTAAAACTATAATCTAAATTTAATTTAATACGCCCATATACGTTCTCTCTAATTCTAGAAGTTTAGAGCAAAGCAAGTTAAATATTAATATGCTGTTTATCTCAATTGGTTGGTTTCATTGTGGATGTGAAATTTCTGACTCATTGAAATGAAAGTATTACCGTTTTTGTATTTTTTATAGTTTTAAGAGATAATGTGCCTGTCTAGTTGGATTTGCATCTTTTTCATATTCTGTCTGGATGCTTCTCTTCATGCTCAGTTACACTTGTTTCTTTATTTAAATATTCATTTAATGATTTAATGTGATAAGATTATTAATTATGATAAGAAAATAAATATATTTATCTAATTTATTAAAGAGCTATTATGAAGTTATTTTCAAAAAAAAATTAAATGAAAATGATGATTAATATCATAATTAGCAAGTTTACATCTTTTATGAAATGATGTATTGAGAAAGGGAGTATTGGGGTAGAATATGGAGGATTCAATTCTATCTAAATTGTTTTGTGGGTTGTGTTGTAAGGGCTTGAAAAGTACGAAAGTTAGTGTGGTCCTATGCTTAGGTGTCAGGTTACAGAAGCTGCTGATAGATCCGTTAGCTGAAAATGGAAGAGCGCTTAATGCATCTGTTGATTCTAACAGAGCTTTGAGAGGATGGTGGTTCAAATCCACCCGGATCTTTGTATCACTTGTTAGCTGCTTTCCACTATTATTTTGACTGTCTGGTAATGTCATTTTTTTGGGTAGTCAGTACATAGGGTTTTAGTAAAAATTAAAAAAAAATGGTTTCATTAATACAAAAATTAAATGGAAAGTTGTTCATGACTACTTGTCTGGCAAATTTATTGCCCAAAAGTCCCTCCAGTTTTAAGGCCCTTGGTGTCAATAATTTTAAATGAAAAAGAAATGCCCTAACCAAGTCCTTTCCCTCTCTCTCCTCTCCATCTTCTATTGTAATTTCTAGCGACATTGACATCTAGCACTCGGTGATTTTGATGATGACATCAATGAACAAGGTTTGGTCTTCATTCTGAAGATGGTGGTAGAGTGAGTGAAGTAAGGTAAGCTTCTATTCTACTCCCCTTCTTGTTTGAGAGGAAGAGTGAGTAGGGTGAAGCCTTCAACGACCCCACCTTGCACACCACCTTCAATCTCAACATTCATTTTCATTCTCTCATTGACTTGGCCCGTTAGTGTACCCCTGAGTTCGAGAGGAAGTTTAATTCTTTGCTTCAATCAGTTGTTGGCTAAAGGCCTATTTGTTTTAGTAATTTTTTTAAAAAATTTATTTTGTGAGGTATAATATTTGTTTAAACTTTTGAAAATGATTAAAATTTAAAAAAAAAAATACATTTTTACTTATTTTTAAAAACTGCTATGAGAAATTTTTAAAAATAATTTAATGCAATAGACGAGAGAAAGTGTTTAAAAAAGTGGGATGTGAGGATATTATAAAATTTTAAAATAGTATAATACTAAATTATTTTTATAAAATAAAAATCAATGAAGATATGATAAGACTTAAAAATAACTAATTATTACTTTCTTTTCTATTAGTGTAATTAAATATAAAATAATATATGCTTTTTATAAGATTTTTATAAAATAAATATTTTTTTATAAAATTTTTAAACTACTTAAAAATCACTTATTTTTTTAATTTTGAAGAAATGAAAACCGTGAAAATGAATCATGCTTGTGCGATAAAGTTGATTCTAGAGAGGTAAAGAGTTAGGTCTATTTCCATTTTCTTGAGTTTTTCAATAACTTTTCCCTTTTCACTTTCCTAAACATTCAGTTTAACTAGATTGGGGATTTTCTTGAAATTGGGTGGTTCGTGATTAAATATGGTTATTAGGAGGTTGAAGGAGATAAACATGACAAGAAAATGACTTCATATGAGATTTAGGAGATTGATCTTGAGTTTGAAATTCTAGGCTTTTTGATTGATTGTGTAACGTAGAGAAATGCGGTAGAGATGTGTTGAAAAAACTGTTTAGAAGTTGAAGTGTTGGCTGAAGCAAGGAATTTAGAAAGTTTTAGATTCATAAAATAATTACTCATTTTGAAAAACCTAATTTTAGACCTTAAGAAAGGCAAGCAGAGTTGATCAAGATGGAATGGTCTTGTAGCTTCAAATGAGTGTTTCTGCCTATTGGTTATTAGTTTTCTGGGTTGATTGTTTCTCTGAATGCACATTATAATTTCATCATTTGCACCATCCTAACCCCTTAACTTTCACAAATAAACGCAGATACTTATTTCAGAATTTAGCCACACTATTTTCTAAGAGATAAATGCAAGTTGTTTCACCTTTATTTTGTGGGTTGGCTTAGCTTGTTGAAGCAGAGCATTTTCTCTGAGCTTTTCACAATTACATTGACACTAAAAAGAGCGTGATTCTCCCCCCCCCCTCCCCCCCAATATGATGGCATATGATTGGATTCGGTAAATCTTTATGCAAACCCTACTTGCCCTTTGTTTGATAGAAGTGATACAAGATCGAGTTAAATAAGATAAATATACAAAAAGTAAGTAATCAAATCTATAATAGGCAGATGCAGGTCGTAGGTAGATCTCACATAATTAGTAGCACGTGTGACATGTCCACTAGAGAAGTTTGGGCAAAATTACACTAAGGTTTTAAAAAAATTTATTATCAACAAGTCTATTAAAATTCACAAAATATTCTTAAATTTTAAATCTTATTCATAATTTGATTAAAGATATTGACAATTAAGCAATGGTCATTTATGATTTGTAATGACTGTTGTTCAATTGTTAATATCCTTAATTAAGTTGTAAATGCGTAGGATTAGGACTTGAGAATGTTTTATAAATTTCACAAGTCTTTTTGATAATAAGTTTTTTTATGTGAGACGTAAATGTAATTTTTTTAAAAACTTTTCTAACATAGAGTATGTTGGTAATGTTTCCAAAATAATAGTTCTGTTTCAATTTAGCCCAATTCTAAGTAGCTTTCTCTCTGCAGTTATAGCAAGAAATATCTTCCTTCTGTTCGCTTTTCTTTGCAAAACTAATTGGTGATTGGATGAAAAGTTTTAATTGGAATGGAAGGTGATATATTTGAAGACATGGACAGTACAACAGTCAAAATAGATAGTAGAATCATTCAGGCATTTTCAGAACTACTTGTTGCAAGCCCAGTGTTTTGCACAACCATTATTATGGCACTGAAATGTCTCTGAGAGCATAAAATTGGTTCAAGTAAAAACAAAATTGGGGCAAGACAAAGCAAAGGAGCAAGATATTGGCAATTTCTGTTCTAACAATGTTGACAGGAATGATTGTTTTAAGTTGCGTTATTTGTCAATTGAAATGTCAATTGACTTATTTAATTGTAGAAGAAGGACTACTTGTACAATGCAATTGTAGTGAGATTGTGTTTAGAGATTATAGGTTTGAATTGTAATTGTGGCTTGCAAAAATAGTTCACAGTGACGTTGTGATTTTATATTTTAATGAAATGAAGTTTTCAATTGGTGTTTTTGTATTGTGCTTCTTTTAGACTCAATGTTCAATGCAAAAACAAAAAAGATTGTTAATGCTTAGTTGCCATTCCACTAAATGGTTTCAAATTTGTATGAGTATATTTGTCATACCACATAAATTTTAAGGATACGATATAAATTTTTCATGAAAATAATAGTTAGAGATTGATTCCTTTTTGTATTAGTTTTTTCATAATATCCATGAGTGTTTTTGTAAAATTGAGAAAATTTTTATAATATTTATTTATTTATGTTTTCATTAAAAATGATTTTTTTTTTCTGAATATCTGTTTATGTTTTCATGAAAGGTGAATAATTTTTTAGAATTTTCATTTGCTTTTTGAAAGTATCTTAAATTATTATTAGTGTTGATTCTCATATATTCGAAGAGCCATGTCATATATCCTAAAAAAAATGTTAGTGAAATTTTCAATTTTCAAATTCTATATTAATAAAGGATGTTTGAATATACATAAGAAATATTTAAATATATACAAGAAAATTATATTCTATTAAAAATTAATCATATATCATAGAAGAAACATTGTATATGTTTCCATAGGTAGTAAAAGAAACATTGCGTAAGGAATATTTGAACATATTGTAAAAAAAACGTTGCATATGCTTCTATAAATAGTCATAAAGAATATTAATAAAGGATATTTAAATATATAGAATAACATTGTATTTTGTTAAAGATTAATTGTATATCGTGGAAGAAACATTACATATATTTCATTGGAGATAATTTGCATATTGTGAAAGAGACATTGTATACAGCATATTGACACTAACAAACCCTATGCTCCAATGCTTCACAAATTGCTATAAAAGAACTTTCTTTCCATATTGACACCGAAAAATCTTGTATAACATATTGACATTAAAATTATCAATAACAAATGATCCTGTGTGACATATTAATAGTGAAGTGTCTTGCTCAACCTTTGTTTTTTTTTTTTATTCATCATTAGGGCATTTAAATCATTCACCCTCTGACAATCATTAACAGTGAAGGAGCTTCTTTTGAAATATGCCCTAGGGACCTATGGGCGATTAAATTTTGAGCAAGTCATTTTCAACAATTTACCCAAATTTTAAGTGTAATTTTAGAATCACATTTGAAACTTAAATCTCTTATCTATAATTAAAAATTTTAAATTTATAATTATTTGAGTTGATATTTATTATAAGATTTTAAAAAAATATTAAAGGCCTATCATCTTTTTTATTACTTATAAATATCTCCTTATTAAAAAATAACTCTATTTAAAATATAATCAAACATTAAATATAGACATTTTTTTAATAAAAATTTAAATAGTAATTTATCACATTTTGAAGAGCTAACATTTTTGCTAACTTTTTTTATCAGACCTATCATTAATTTAATATTTTGAAACCTAAATAAGCATTCCAAGGACATAACTTGACAAGAACCTATTTTTCTTGGCCAAATGATTTCCTCTTGTATCCCTTATAATAGGGTCAGCGAAATTATTAGACATCGATTCACAGAATCATTAGTGATGTGACGATCAAATTCACTGAATATATGAGAATCCGACAAGTTGCATCATTTTCGAAGGTCCATTTTGTGTAAGGAAATCAATCTTGCAAGTGCAAAAACAAATTAATAAGCCAATATGGGAAGTCAATACGATAAGCATCATTTCAGGAAGATGTTTTTCTCTTGACTCGGATCGATCGATGTAAAAGAACACATTTAGAATTTACCAGCTTTAGATGATCCATCGTTGTTGCTGTGTATATGTAATAAATTTTGGCTCTATCTATCGGCGATTTTGTAAATATGGCAATGTATTCTTGAGTGCTTCCCATATGAAAATATAAATTCATTTTCCAAATGTTTTTCAAAATATTTCCTCAACAGTGATCTTGCAGCGCAAAGGTTTTCACGAATGTCACGCCCATCTGCATTTTATAAAGGGAAAATGACAATAAGATTTTAAATGATAAAATAATTTTTTAATTTAAAATTCATTAATAAAAAAAGTATTTTATTTTTACTTTTATTTTTTTTTAATTCAATCCATTCTATTTTTTTAAGTAATCAAACCCAAGCTCTCCTATTTATAAAAATTAAAAAGTTATTTTCTTTTTTCCTTTTTTTTTCTTTTAGCCCCTGGCCTTTTACCGACGAAAGGCTAATTAATGTCACTGGAGACCAGGTATCGGAGGAAGGCGGGAGCTCACATCAAAATCCACTTGTGCTTCGTGATAGATTTGAGTTCATGAAATTTATCTCTCTTAAACATACACCCAATCTTAGCAGCAGACTGCTGTAGATCTCTTCAAAAAAATCCCACTTCCCACTTCTGTGTCAAAATTTGCCTAAGTTAGATAACGTGCCTTCATTTTTAGAGCTAAAACACTTGTACCGAATAATAATAATAATAATAATAATAATAATAATAATAATAATTGCAATTGAGTTCGTGATTTGATCACAGAAACCTATTCTGGACATAAAAATCAATTACCATCCCTGTATCGGCCACCTCCTATCTGGATCTGGAAGCCAAGAAGACCGTTTCTTTTCCTGCTTCTCCACCGCCGACACCGTTTCAGGCAGCCTCTCATGGTCGGAGGAGATTTTTCTGAAGGTGAAGACCTTGCTTAGAAGGCCTAAGCCCAGCTTGCTGTCCTTCTTGCGCTCCCCCACTAATCTCATGGATTTAGATAGTCTCTCATAGCCAGCAATTCTCGCACATTCCGGAGTCACGGTTTGCGATAGGAGCACCGAGCTATGTGAATTAGAGCACCTGAAACTTCTCCGTCCTTCCATCAATCAACTTTTCGGTTTCTGCTGCTCCTCCGTCCTGGGTAATGGTTTTATGGTGTTCCGTGAGGTAATGCCCAATTTCGCTGTTAACATTAATGGGCTTTCTTGGCCCAAAAAGAAAAAGAATATTCAATAGACATTACTTTACCCTTGCGCCTGGCTCCATCATGCGGGTGGACAGTGAGAGGGACTTCCATTATGAGCCAGTTCATAAAATAGTCTTTCTCCACAGGAAAAAATAAAAAAAAAATCATACAACATTTGATTTTCTATCTTGATTTTACTTGTTTGATTCAAAAATGTTTTTTTTTGACCTTATAGCATTTGGAATTTTAGTGTTGAGTTGGATTTTTTTTCCCTGCAAAGGAGAGCAAAAGATAGATCAGTGGAGATATGAATTGTTAAATTGAATTTGATAATTTTTAAAAATATAAATTTAATTTAAACTGTTTAAATTTACAGTGAAGAGGTAGTGAAAAAAAAAACAAATAAAGGAAAGAAACCCACCTTTTTTATAGATGATAGATTGTGATGGTAAAAGTCTCCTGGTTTTTGCTCTGATTGAGTGCCTTGATATATACTTATATAGCCGTTATCAGGTCACATTGGAAGCAATATAGTAAAAGGAAAATTGAAAAGCGAAATAAAAAAAAAAGTATTGATTGAACGTCTAACATCGAACTCAACACGGCTTCATCTGCTACATTTTCTTAATTTTACTCAAACAAATTGTTTGTTTGATTCAGTCACCAAGTGCGCGGATTTAATTAGTTTTGTTCACATTTAAGCTTTTTCCCTTTACTTTCCCTTTTTTCTTTTTTAATTTCCACGATCAAACAGAGAATATATATACTCCTTGTATTCCTATGTATAAGAATTTTTTTTAATTTTTTTATTCATAAATATAAGAGACTGTAAGCATATTTTATAAACTATTATACTCTTATTGCATTAAAAAAGAAAAAAGATAAGTACAATTTATTTTAAAAAAATTTATTTTTATTTACAATAATTAAAGACAAAATTAAAATATTAATTTTATTTTAAGTAAATAATCAATTTTTATTAGTTTGTATAATTTAATTAAAAATATTTTATATACAAGACAGAGGGAGTATTCATACTTAAGTGATTATCTATATTTGCATGGAGTTCAAAATTAGTCATTATTTTTTGGTTTTTGAGTAGCTTGCTTTTTTTTAATATTTTATAATTTACATTGATATTTTTATTTTATTTATTATAATAAAAAATAAAATAAATCATTGACACTTAATGGTCTCTCAGAGAGGCGATAGAGTTGCCTGCAAGCATGAGAATTAAGCAGCAGCAACTAATTAACAAGGCAAGAATTCAACCGAAAATATAAGAATCTCCGAGTCCACTTTCACTCGTTAGATCTCTCACCGACGAATTTTAAAATACTTCCAACGATTAATTTTTAATCTCTTTCTATCAACGAAGCTCATAAATCAAAAGCATGGAACGAGACATACCAATCAGGTATTAGGGCCAATAATCAGTTCATTACAGAAAATATTACATAAGATAACTGAAATATGGTAAACAGAGCATGATTTCTGATTTAATTTACAACATACAATATAAGGTCAAACTCAAGGGTTATATAGTCGGTTGGCTTAGAGGAGGACAGAAACAACTAACACCCAGAGACAAGTGGCTATCATGGCATTCTTCAGCTTCAAACACCCTGTAAATTATCGCGCAGGTTATGGAAAACTTCATAGTTCATTAGAGTAGAGACACTCGTCAACAAGCTGGCGGAGGTTGGGATTCTCCAACGCAGCAGCCACTCTCTCCTTGTCATTTAACTGCTTATTGACTGCGCCAAAACAATAAGCAGAATTATCAAATTGTTACATGATGGCCAGAAGAAGGAATTCTAGGAGAAACTTGCCAGGGGAACTCATGATCATCATCCACAATTTTGCACAAAACTAACAAAGGTCATTTTTTTAATCAGAAAATAAAGGACCAATAATGGCATTGGCTCTTCCCATGTTCCAATTTGTTCATTTAGGAACCACTAGAAGGAATGGTGAAGAGTGAATAAGACTGCATAACTTTGTTGTCATTCGTAAATTAAGGTAAATGCTTTTCAAAGATCAAAAGTTCAGCTTGCACCTGATTCTTCATCAGCATGAGATCCTGGAGATACTTTGATGTCCACCTACAACGAGTAACCTAGTTAGAGAATCATAAAATAGCCTGATATAAAACAGGCAGAACAATTAGAATTTAGAACAAATGGAACAGGCCTGAATGAGATGGGAGTTTTTACCGAAGATAAATGAAATTTACATGAGAAGATAAAGCGTCTAGGTGGGGAGTGAGAGGAGACTTGTAATAAGTTCAAGAAAACTATAATCAATTCGAAAGATATTAAAAATAGGTATTTTACAGCAACAATGATAAATGGAAAATTTGCAGCGTGTTTGGGGGTGGTGTCAACGCCATCCCATGATCCCAAACATGCTATAGAACTGATTATATAGAAAAACAATAAGTCATATCAGAGACGGTGTTACCAACCTTGGGAGTGACAGAAAAAATAATACACTGCACTTAATCCGGACAATTCTACCCCAGTTGGAAGGAAGTATTTAATTCCCTTCAATGCGAGTATAAGGGGTGGACCAAAATTATATATTTATAACAAATCGAGTCCACGTGAAGCAACAGCTTTTTCCTTTCCTTTCCTTTCAAGATGGTACCGAGGGAATGCCGTTACCTTCTAACAAAGAATATATGACCCCATGAATATGAAAATGGGTCACTAAAGGGTAAGACCATTTGAAGTTGCTGGGAGTATCCATTCCGGAATAGCAGTGTGCAAACAACTTTAGAACAGTTTATAAACAGTGAAACAAAGGACACATGATTATTTGTTCACCTTGCTTTTTACATGAAACGAAAGCAGCATAGCTTCCTAAACAATAGAAGGCAAAGCCATCGATGAATTATACATTATTTAGGGGTTATCTAGAGAGGAGTCAAGAACCAACCTTGTAATGAGGAGGGAAAAAGTGCTTTAGCTTAACTCTCAGACAAAGACCAATTACTGTTGCCATGCTGCAGTGCTGGATAGTCGGTGTAAAAGTTATCCTAATCAGAAATACAGAAATTAAGCAAGAACCAAAAGAAACTCAAACAAATGGAGCTCAACGGCATCCAAAAAGGCAGCAAGCTATTGTATTTGCTCAGAGATGACTCCATGTTGAATTAGACGAGACTGTGAGAAATAATATTTGACAAGAAAAAGGGGGGTTTACTCACAGAATCCGGCCCAATTTGTCATCAACTGTGATTGATTCCTCAGAAAGGACGCTGAGTTGTTCTAAGGAATAAGGGTGTTCCGGATCCCTGATATCTCTCACGAAATTTGCAGATTCAAAGTCAAGGATCGCAGCCAGCACATCAGAAATAACAAATGCAGAGCCAAAAGTACCACTGTGCTCGCTTATGTCACTAAGACGGAATATAGCACGTCAAATACAATTTTTCTAAGCTCAGTTTCAATTTCCAGAAGCTCGATCAACGAATTTCCCACGCACCAGGTGTATAGAAATAGTAAATCTAAACTAGAAAAGAAAGGGGAAAAGAAGAGACTTTAAGAAAAAAAGAAGAAGAATAAGGGAAAAAATAAACGGAGGATATCATAAATTTCGAGGGGGTCAACGGCATCATCTGCGAGGGGATCTTCGGTGCGAGCTACTCTCTCCTTTTTCGCATGAACGACGGGGTTCGCATTGATCAGACCAAGAGTCATCCTGCCACTCTTTCCTTTCTCTCAAGCAGCTCCACTCTGTCTTCCGCTTCCGGAGCTTTCCGTACAGACCAATGTTTTAAAACCGCGGATAGAAGAATGAACCGGAAATATTAACAGGTCATACGTTTTGATAATTCAATCGGTTCGGTCCAACTGAATAATTAGATAAAATAAGATTTATATATATAAAAAACAAAATGTTAATTTGACAAAAAAAATCACAATATATTAATAATTAAATTGTTACCACCGCCTCTTTAATTTAATTATATTTAGGTTTCATATAAAAAAATTTTAATTATATTTAAATTTAAAATTAAAAAATTTATTATTAAAAATTTTAATAAAATTTATAAAATATTTTTAAATTTTAAATTATAAAATAATTAATAGTATTGATAATTGAGCAACAATTATTATTTTTTATAATTTATAAATAATTGTTGCCTAACTTTTAATATTTTTAATTAAATTAAATTTAAAATTTAAAATTTTAATAATAAATTTCCTCACCTGAGAGGTAGATATAATTTTCTCATTTAATCTTGGTCAAGTGGTCTGGTCTCCAATTCAAGCATTCACATGCCTACAGTATTCGAAAACCATTTTTCCCTTCACAGCTTCAATATATTGACCAACCATCACGGAGATTCATGTCTAGAATTCACTTCCAGATTTGCTCGCACTATCGTCTCCTCCACTCTCTCCATTTGTTTCTCTAGTTCGTCATCCTCTCCTCTGCCTCTCTGGTTTGGTGACAATTCTTCATTGATGTAAAATGGTCCTTACAACTCGCTGCTGTGCTAAGGGTGAAGAACTGGAAAGGACAAAGACGAAGAACAACGCTGCTAAGGGGAGTGAAGAAGACGAAGACGAGTTTGAGCTCCCGCTCCTGGTTTGCTACTGTGCCACCGATCACCTATGAAGAAGACGAAGACGGAATGTGGAAGGCCGATGGCGCGGGAGAGTGTCTGACGTCGATTGCCGTCTGAATGAAGATGAAAGTCAAGGGTTTACAATTTTTTGAATGCCAAATTTACCCCCTTAAAAGACCCACCGTGACACACAAAATCCTGTTCTGGGTTCTGGTATTTTCTTGGGTCTACCAAAACTGTCCACCCCAAAACGGCTGAACCAGTTCAATTGTTAAAACAGGTTACTGATTGAAGGAGACCACTTTTTTGGCCTAACGACAGTTGAACTAATCCGACCGTCTGGCAAATCCAAGTCTCAAAGACAGCGGTACAAACTCATCACTCCCTCCAAGCACTTCATGCACTCAACATTTTTTTCAAAAAAATGCTCTATAGTAAAGGTAAATAGATATAAAAAAACAGAGCTATTATTGTATAAAAAAATTCATCTATTAAAAATTAAAAGCGTCAACAACTAAGATTCTGGCTTCTATGTGTTATTCGAGTAATTAGAATTAGAATCTTCCCTTCAACCAAAATATACCATGTCATCATCTTATTGGCGGTGTTTACCTACATGGAAGATGGTGATGTTCATCACTTCATTGTTAAACATTGGAATTTTTGCGTCCAACAAATTAAGATAATAAATCAATGGTCAAAATTTTCCATTCACTGATATATCTAAGTTATTTTCGCTTCACCAAAAGCCTCGAGCGTGTATTTTATGTAAATGAATCTGACAAAATGTCCTTGTCCAAGTTTAGCATTTATTTATACATATTACATTTATTTTATTTAATTTATATTTTAATTAAGTGAGTGAAAAATAATAACTACTCTACACTTGTTTTAATTATTTTAATTTGATTAAAAAAAAATAAAATGCGCGAAGTTGAATGCACAAATTTTTACTCATTTGCAGGGAATGGCTGATAATTGCCACTTTCCCCTTTCCAGCCGTGCTGTTGCTGTTCATACTTTGCCAGGTGTCCTTGTCCGCCTCCCTAGCCCTCCTCAGCAGATAATAAAGCGGGGAGCTAAAACGACCGGTTGACGCAGTAAACGGCGTCGGATGTAATCACTGTCGTTTCCATCAAAGCTTTTGCTGCGTGCTCCTCGATCAGAAGGAAGAACGTGACGACGGAATGGTGCACAATGCCTACGATTCTTTCCAACTCCTCGATAATTGTCCTTCGAAGATCGAAGCTGTCGAATCTTACGGCTCTAAGCTCCTTCTGGGCTGCTCTGATGGCTCCCTCCGAATATACGCGCCAGAATCGTCCGATTCCGATCGGTCTCCGTCGGCCGATCAACACGCTCAGGAGCTGCGGAAGGAAGCCTACGTGCTCGAAAGAAACTTGACTGGCTTTGCGAAGAAGCCTATCTTATCAATGGAGGTCTTGGAATCCAGGGAACTGCTTCTTTCACTTTCCGAATCTATTGCTTTTCACCGTCTTCCTAATTTTGAAACCATAGCAGTCATCACCAAGGCTAAGGGCGCCAATGTGTTCTCCTGGGATGACCGAAGAGGTTTCTTATGCTTCGCGAGGCAAAAGAGGGTCTGTATTTTCAGACACGATGGTAATTCCTTTTATTCCACAATGTTTCTCTATCTTTTTTCTTTACTAAACGATGACCACGATGGGACATGTTTGACCATGCACCATCTATTGCTCATCTTCTCTAATAACTGAGGAATTGATACGCAATTGCAAGATAGTTGAAACATTGCAGCTCTCTTTTTGGCATTGCTGAAAACTTCTTGGGGAACAAATTAGGCCTGTATATGTTTTCCTTGTTGTTCTTCAGGTGGTAGAGGTTTTGTGGATGTGAAAGAATTTGGTGTTCCAGATGTGGTGAAGTCGATGTCTTGGTGTGGTGAAAATATATGTCTGGGAATTAGAAGAGAATATGTCATACTGAATGCTACAAATGGTGCGTTGTCTGAGGTATTTACTTCTGGTAGACTAGCGCCGCCTTTAGTGGTCTCTCTATCTTCGGGGGAACTTCTTCTTGGAAAGGTATTCTCATCTTCATTAGCTGTAGTCTTGGCATTTCATACTGGTCACTCTTCTGGTGGAAATCCTGAATGTGGATGGATGTCTGCTTCATACGTTTGAATGTGCATTACCAATATGAATGGATCAAGATGATTTTATGTTTATGCTGAGGTCAACATTTCAATTCTTGTTACTACATATAGTTCATATTCTTGAGTCAGAGGAGCTGATATCTATTGATGCATTTTTAGGAGAACATTGGAGTCTTTGTGGACCAAAATGGGAAACTTCTTCCAGAAGGCAGGATTTGTTGGTCAGAGGCTCCCGCAGAAGTTGTAATCTGGAAACCATATGGAATAGCTCTGCTGCCAAGATTTGTAGAGGTGACTAAGCATTTGATGTTTCACTATATGCATTTTGCTTAGAAAGAAAATGATTCCTGGATTTCTTTTACCGTGGAAGATGTGCATTCATGTGCTTTAAAGCACTTGCATTTTGCAGGTTCGATCCCTTCGAGATCCATATCCACTGATCCAGACTGTTGTTATTCGAAATGTTCGTCATATTCGCCAAAGCAATAATTCAGTGATGCTTGCATTAGATAATTCTGTTCACGGACTCTTCCCTGTTCCTCTTGGAGCCCAGGTGTGGTAAATAATGCTATATGATGCAGATGCTTGTGCTTCCTATTTTTGGATTCTAGTGCAAATGAGGAAGAAGTGAATCACTTTTTACTTGTTTAATTACAGTTAGTTATCATTCCTTTGTGCTAGCGGATTGATTTGATTATAGCACAGACATCCTTTGATTATTACATTTAATTCTTGTCAATTGATCTCCTTACTTGTGTGTTATACCAAGACTTAAGTATTTTACTTGTCTGTTGTAGATTGTCCAATTAACAGCATCTGGCGACTTTGAAGAAGCTCTGTCATTGTGCAAACTCCTTGCACCTGAAGATTCAAATCTCCGTGCTGCAAAGGAGGGTTCAATCCATATAAGGTGATTTGCCAGTAGTAGGTACTTCCTGTTAAAGAAATAAACAAGGCAAGGCACTGATGTTTGTAGCAGAACCAACTCTCTTGCATTAAGAACTTTTTTTTTTTTTTAATTACAAGTTTGTATTTATGCCTTAAGTCTTGCATATTAACTGCTGAATCTTGTCTCTTGAATTTGAAAGATTTTGTTGTTCTTAGAGTAGAAACAGAATAGGACATTCTATATGAGAATTGAACTAACATTGATTTGGCTTGCTATCATAATGATAATGACTATCTTAAATCAAAGGAAAAGGCCTGATATTTGATATATTTATTCCACTAGTGCAGTGATGTTCCTTTTGCTTACTCATAATCTAGTTAAGTTGGGATACTCTCTGTAGATAAGAATCCAAGGACTTGAAATGATAGAAGAAAAGTTTAATGTATAATCTGGATTGTGATATGTCATCTAGAATGTGGCTTATGCAATGGATGCTAAGTTTTCTATATTTTGAAGGAAACAATTTGAACTATTGTTTTACTTATAATAATTTTGATTATTATTTATAATGTTTAAGAAAATAAAATTGTTAAGAGGATGAAAAAAGAAATTAATGTCTACCTACTCCCTCCAGTAAAAAATATAAAGCATTTTTTAATTTGTTGGATGTTTAAAAATGCAAGACATTTTGAGTCTTTCAAGGTATAATTATTACTTTTTTTTTAAAAGCGCTCTTATTAAATAAATCACTTTATATTTATTTTAGAGCGAAATACCCTATTAAATAGGTGTAAATATGAAAAGATAGGGTTAGTTTGAAGACAAGTGACTACTTTGTTGGGGCGTGAGATCCGATTAAAAATGCCTTGCACTTTTTAACAGAGGGAGTATATCACATAAGTTATAACTTATAATTGAATTTAATAGTAAATGCAAAATAAAATAAAATAAGAATTAATACCACATTTTTCAGGTCATAATAATTATATATGTTAAATAGTTATATTGTGTTGAAACAGTGTTGTTTGAGATTTTTGTTAGGGGATTTCAACTTGTTTCATATAGGTTTTTTAGTGTGTATGAAATACTAATTAATTGATCATTTTCTCAATTGAGCCAAGCACACACATCCTGGTATTATGCTTATCGGTGATTTTCTAAAATTAGCTAATGATACCTAAATTATTGATAAGGACAACTTTGTTTGGTGTGAGTTTCTTCTTTTTTCGTATTTATATCTAGTACAGGTTACAAAGTCTGTAAGTCTTTTGTGTATCAATAATTGCTGCTTATACAATTATTGCAAATATGCTGTTAATGTGCTTTTATCCCCATGTTACAGATATGCTCACTATCTTTTTGAAAATGGGAGCTATGAGGAGGCAATGGAACATTTTCTTGCATCTCAAGTGGATATAACTTATGTTCTTTCTCTGTATCCATCCATTATCCTTCCCAAGACAACCATTGTTACTGAGCCTGACAAGTTGGCAGGCATTTGCTTGGATGCTTCATATCTCTCTAGGGGTTCTTCAGGCCTTTCAGATGATATGGAAACCCCACCACCACCACCTTTATCAGAATCCGATGCAGCGCTTGAAACCAAAAAGATGAATCATAATATGCTTATGGCTCTCATAAAGTTTTTGCAGAAGAAGAGATATAGTGTTATTGAGAAGGCCACTTCTGAGGGGACGGAGGAGGTTGTTTTAGATGCAGTTGGGGACAACCTAGTATCCTATAACAGTCGTAGGTTTAAGAAAACAAACAAGGTAAAGGAATCTGCCCTTTTTTTGTTCTGTTGGTGTAAAAAAATATACATATTAAACTGATCAGATTTTCATTAAGGAATTTCTTCTGGATTTGTGGTGAAGCTTTGAGGCATCTAGTATCCTGAATCATCTATTAAATAATGATCATGTGGTCCAACAATATTTTATTGGTATAGTTGGTATTGAAATCATATGACATAATAAATTATTGGTTTCAGGGGCGTGGTAGTGTTCCTGTTAGTTCAGGGGCTCGGGAAATGGCTTCATTGTTGGATACTGCACTACTCCAAGCATTACTTCTTACCGGACAATCTTCCTCTGCTTTAGAACTACTGAGAGTTCCAAACTATTGTGATTTGAAGATATGTGAAGAGGTACTTCAAAAAGGAAACAGTAATGTTGCTTTATTAGAACTTTACAAGTGCAATTCAATGCATCGAGAAGCTCTTGAACTTCTTCATCAGTTGATAGAAGAGTCAAAGTCAAACCCATCTGAAGTTACGCACAAGTTAAAGCCTGAGGCAATTATTGAATATCTCAAGGTGATTTTGTTTACTTGAAAGATAAATTTATTTCATAGTTTTGTCATTTTATTAAGATTGTGATGATTGAAATCTCTCTTCTTCACTATTGCATGGCTAATTCAGATATCTTCCTCCAATAGCATCTAGTTTTGTTGGATAACATTGTTTCTGCAGTTACTTGGGAGATTAACTAGAAAGACTTGTCACCTAATGTGTACAGTTTGTATTCAACTCCAAATCCTTTTAAAATATAGTTTTTAATTTGGATATATATTTGTCATGAAAATGAAGTACTCTGCTGTTGTTATTTGGTGGATTTCTGATGCAGCCTCTGTGTAGTTCAGACCCCATGCTTGTCCTGGAGTACTCAATGCTTGTTCTTGAAAGCTGTCCGACACAGACTATAGAGCTCTTTCTCTCTGGAAATATACCTGCAGATATGGTGAACTCCTATTTGAAGCAACATTCTCCAAATATGCAGACTACCTACTTGGAACTCATGCTTGCAATGAATGAGAGTGCTGTCTCTGGAAATTTGCAAAATGAAATGGTTAGGACTTGTTGCCGTCTCAATGAATGAGACCACCATTTCCTTGCATCTTCTTCTATTGTTTTACTACAGTGCCAACTCTTTTGATTGAGGAGGGGTGAGGTCTATAAAATTTGCTCATAAAAACCTGTAACAACTTGGTGCTGGTGATACACGACTGATTGCTTAATGGTCAGCATGCATAACATCATTTTTTGTCTAAAAGAAGTATTTACTCAGCTTATTTTGCAATGTAGGTGCAAATCTATCTTTCTGAAGTACTTGAGTGGCATGATGATTTAAGTGCTCAACAGAAATGGGATGAGAAAGCTTTCTCCCCAACAAGGAAGAAATTATTGTCTGCTTTAGAGAGTATATCAGGATACAATCCAGAAGCTCTATTGAAACGTCTTCCACCAGATGCTCTGTATGAGGAGCGTGCTATATTGTTGGGAAAAATGAACCAACATGAATTGGCACTGTCTTTATATGTACATAAGGTATCAATGTGTATAGTCCTCTGTGCGTGGGTAGTTCAGTGTGGTAGTTATTTCTGATAAATAATCATAATGCATTTTGGTTCTTTCATTTGTGTGCAAGTACTGGTGATATATTTCATTTACTTTCGAATATTATGGAAATAACTAACTATCTCTTCATTTGTAGCTTCATGTTCCAGAATCAGCATTATCTTATTGTGATCGAGTATATGATTCAACAAATCACCCTTCAGGAAAATCTCCCAGCAACATATACCTATCTCTTCTGAAAATCTATTTAAATCCACAAAGGACAACCAACAGTTTTGAAAAGAGAATCATGAATCTATTATCTCTCCAGAATACAAGCATTCCAAAGGTTGGCCCTATGACATCAGTAAAATCTAAAGCAGGCCGAGGAAATAAAAAGATTGCGGCAATAGAAGGTGCTGAGGACACAAAAGTTAGTTTGAGCAGCACTGATAGTAGCCGGAGCGATGGTGATCCGGATGAAATTAGTGAGGAAGGTGGCAGTGCCATCATGCTTGATGAAGTCCTTGATTTGTTGAGCCGCAGATGGGATAGAATAAATGGAGCTCAGGCCCTCAAACTTCTACCAAGAGAAACTAAACTACAGGTATTAATTTTATGTTATTGAGTAGTTAAATTTCAAACGGTCCTTTTTTCATTTTCGGGGATTTGGGGAGAGGCAGTCATAGACTAAATATTTCATGCAAGTTGGTTTTGGTGCATAACCAGGGTAGATTTGGCTTGTTGAGTGAGAACACCAAAGGGAAGCTAACAAAACGGGAGAGGGGTCTCCATTTTTTTTTTATCATCCTTTTCCCTCCACTTCTTAGTCATGACCATTCATCAAATCTATGAATGAAACTATCATGTCTGCCTGGTTATTTTTGCTCTTCCACAGCTGGACCACCCATCGCATGTTTCCATTCGTTGTTTTTTTCCTGTGTGTCAAGAGAAAATACCTTCTTGTCTAACATGATTGGATTGCTTCAGTTTCATAAAGTTATGTAACCATATCTGTTGCCTGCAGAACTTGCGTCCATTTCTGGGACCTCTTATGCGAAAATCTAGTGAAATGTACCGTAATTACTCGGTGATCAAGAGCTTGAGACAAAGCGAGAACCTTCAGGTATGCATCCGTGAAGATACAAAGTTCCATTTATGTAATATAATATTAGGTGAAATTGGTATTGTTGAGGGATATAATTGAAACTTGTAACGCATCCAGCACACACACAGACGTGTTAGTGGCTCCATTTTTGTGTTATCTCTTTCTGATTTTCTTGATCTGTTTCTGAGAGTGCGCCAGAGCCACATGATCTTGCATATTCAGATGCTTCTGTTTTCTTAGATAGTTCTGTCTTTTCATCTTTGTTCAACTTGCTCTGCACAGGTGAAAGATGAACTCTATAATCAGAGGAAAGCAACTGTGAAGATAACCGGTGACAGCATGTGTTCACTTTGCCATAAGAAGATAGGGACTAGTGTATTTGCAGTTTACCCCAATGGAAAAACTCTAGTGCACTTTGTCTGTTTCAGAGATTCTCAGAGCATGAGAGCTGTGGCCAAAGGATCATCACTGAGGAAGCGGATATAGAAATGGGTACTGAAGGGTCTAGTCATATCAAGCGGTGGTCTAGTTGCTTTTTTGAACTTGTCGTTATGCTTAGTACCTGCTGGTTGGAGAATTACAATCAATGGCGTACTTTGTTTTCTTGAGATCAGCATGTACTCGTTTGCACTTGCTTTGAATTGTGCGGTTTGATATGTTGAAGGCGTGACGCGTTTTCTTTCATTCATTTTCTTTTGTGACGTAAATGTTGGCTCAGGTTGTTGTATGTACAATATTTATTTATTTTGAAGCATTTAAAGTTAGCAGAGTTTGCCCCTCCTTTATGCTACTTTCCGGTTAATATGTGGGAAGAGTTATACCACACAATAACGGTTTATTTTTTTTATTTTTACTGTAAGAGTGAGTGTCAAACACCCCCCCTCTTTCTTTTCTTTCTGTCTTAAATCTGTTCTAACTCAAGTCGTCACTTGCAAACAGAAAGGGAATCGTATCCCGCCTCTTGAAGGGCAAGGCCGGAAACATGAAACTTCGTTTTATCTTTTGGATCCCACGGTTCTCATCTCGTCACACCTGCGGAGTCAATTTTTAACTTTCTAAAGGCTCTAAATTCGAGTACCGCGGTTTCCACAACTAAATCTATGAATTTCACAACAAGCAGCTTTCCTCAGGTTATGGCAAAAGCTTCCATTGAAGGCTTCCTCTCCTTCACGATCCATCATCCTTCGGATCCCATAGAGAAGTGCACCTTCAAAGCTTTTATATTTCATACAAAAAACAAAATAAGCACCATCTTGATCAGACGGACTAATCCAAGTGTAATCTCCGCACTTTTGTCTCCAATATCAAGCGGGTTTTGCTCAAGAAGCAACACTAACCCCACACTAACTCCCTGTTTGGTTGGAGGAGAGGGGAGGTCCCTTTTGCCAAACAAGGGGAGGGAGCATGACAAAAAAACCGTTGTTGTTGTCCATAAAAAAATACGAAAAAGAAAGAAGAGAACAAAGTGCAAAACCGTTACTTGTGCAATGCTGCGTCCAGAAAGTTTCGTAGGTTTTAAGTTGTTTTCTGCAGAACCGGATGCGAGAAAATCAGAAAAGAAGGGACCTTGTAAAAGGACCTAAAATGAGCCCATTCGGATGCATTATTACAGATGACAAGCGCTGCGTCAATTTGAATTGAATGTTTTAGAGGCACATTTGTATTTTACATTTTCTGGAAGGGAAAAAAAAAAGTTCAAAAACAAGATTTCTTTGGTAATAAAGGTTCCAAAATGAGAGCAGGATGTTGCAGCATTTCAAAAGCTAACCCTTCCCAACAAAACGATAAACAGTGACTCCAACCCTGGATCCCCTGCAAGGGTTATCCAGGTGTAAAACGTCAACATTAAAAAGCTTCCTTGCCTTCTTGAAGAAGACCGATTCCTTCTTCCACCTCCTCAAATGGGCCATCACGAACATCATCTTCTTCAGCTGATTGCCCAATAGTAGCAAACTCAGTGTTTGGAGAAGAGGCTCATACAGGTGGTCGTGATAAACTACGTCTGATGCCAGAATAAGATCGAAATCCCGCTCGATTAGTTCCACGTCATCAGCGTGACCCCACCTTAGTGGCGCCACGTTCACGGCCCCACCATTGGAAGCCAAAACGCCCGCGTTCACGTTGGCGTTGAATTGAATGTTGGGGATAACGTGAGGAAGGTCTGTGGCCGTCACATTGGCGCCAAGAGTGATGGCAGCGACAATTCCAACAATGCCGGTGCCGGAGCCGAGCTCAAGGATATTTAGTGGGCGGCGATTTGCACCCGCCGAAAATACCGAGAGGGTGGAAGTGAGAGGGCTATTACCAGAGTCGCATCGGTATCCATCCAGAAGGGAAACCAAAGTAGTGGCTGCCGGCCAGAGCTGGAACGAGAGACCTTCGGATGGGAGCTGCCGAATCACGACCGTTGAGTTAATCGAACGGAGGGAATGCTTCTGCAGTAGTTGCTGCTTCGCGACACCGTTCTGCGCGATAGTCATCCCTTCGTTTGCTTTGTGTTCTGCGTGCTGGCCATTTATGAGCACTTTCTCTTCATTATCCTCATCGTTTAAGAGGAAACTGAATGAGGCTAAATCTTCTTCGTCATTATCTTGTTCTTCCATTTTTCACAAGAATCCCCCCAGCGAAGCCGCGGCCGACTCCATTTCCCAGTCTTTTCCCCTTGTTAGGGCATGTTTGCCACGCAATTTATATTCGCGGCGTTGGGCTTGTGAATTGACCTAGTCTAGCCCCTTCATGATTATCTTGTCTGGGTTAAGTTGGGCCATATCGTGGGCCTTCATTGAGTTGGTTGCTGGTGAATCGAAGAAAAAAGAAAGAAAGGAAAAAAAAAAAAAAACCGTTTTTTAAAAGCGGTTCCCTTTGATAACTGTCGGAAAATTTCTCAGATCAGCCACTCTTTGCACTGTAGACGTGTAGGCAATAGATATATGTGATCGAAGACTCCCGTTGACGCCATTCTGAACAATTTTCTTACTGCTAGATAATTCCTGTTTCACAAGTCGTGTAGTTTGATCCTATTTTGCTCGGTGATGCTCTGGTTCATGGTTTTTGTTGATATTTACAATTTTAAAACTAAAATTTGAAAGTGACTAATCCGAGAACAAAGTTACGTTATCATTGTTGATGTTTTGTTTTTTTTGGTTTTGTTTTTTTAATCTAAGAAGCGGCAAGACGGAAATTCGGTCCCATCAAGTTCTATGAATTTCGGCTTGCTTTCTTAACACTACAGCATTGAGTTCCGCAGTGGATCATAATATATTCTCTTTAATAAGGATGGTATGATATGATGTGCTCAGCCAGACCGTAGAGAAGTAGCAGGACAGGCGATTTCTCTGCAGGTTTTTGTCTTCTATCGTAGTCGAAAGATTAATGTAGTTGATATTAGCTTCACTCGCGGGATCATAAATCAGATATAGTTGATATTAACTATATCTAATTACGGTGTACCGGACTATTTGCTAATGCCTCACTGCTTTTCTATTTGGATTTGTTTTCTATATTTGTATTGCCATTTTGTCTATTTTCTCAGATTTCTGCTATGGACTTGAAAAGTAATTTCATGGATGCCGAGTCTATCTTCAGTTTGGTATATCTTCTTTCAGCTTTCTACTTGCCAAGCTTTTTCTTTGGAGTTTGTTCTTTATATATATTCCGCTAATCATAGTTGAGGGGAAACACTGAAAATAGTGGAATTAAGTCTTGCTCTTGGATTTTGTTTTTGAAATGAATGGGCAAAATTGTCTTGACTTGGGACACATCTGCTTATAACTCTCTGAAATGGGACAAATTAAAGAGTGATAACTTGTTTGGTGACATATTCCTCGATGAAGTGTCAGTCACGTTTGTTGTGATTTCTCGGTTCATGAAAAGTAGGATTTGCAGCTACTTGAATGGTTGACTTGCTATCAGAATACAGTATAATAAGCTGAGAAATGTGCAACACGTTCATCATCGGATGTTTCTTGTCAAGATAAATGCCATTGCTCAATATTCCTCTTCTTTAGATAATGATTTCATTGTCGATTTCTTTTCAGATTTCCATCTGACAGGAGATGGAGTGATGAACCTATAACTGTCACTTTCCGTACAAAAGATCTTCATTTAGTACATTTGACCCATCACAACAAGCCAAAACATCTAAGTTATGACTGATGGAACACTCCTTGAATTAGTGCTTGTTTAACGTAATAACCAAAGTCTTTTAGCCGTTTGCAAACATGGCTCTCGGTGCTCTTGCCTTAATTGGCAATGTCAGGACAAGTGCCTATGAGATAAATGAGATACCTAACAAGTCTTCACTAATCTGTAGCATGACTGAGAATTTTACCAACAATGCATGTTGCTGAAAAATAGGTTTATGACTGCAATCCTCAATCATCCAGGTTAGATACTTGCGCTGATTCAGGACTCAGGAGAATGCCTTGAGAAGTTTTATGTCTATGCAGGGCTTTTGTAGGTTGCAAAGCCAATGTTGCCTTGAGCTTGGGGTCTATGTTGAATTTTCATGTAAACTTCCTCTTCCAACTCTCCATGTAAAAAGTGTTGTCAACATCCATTGGATCCAAGTCCCATCATCGGGATACAGTGTAACATCAAAAGGGCATGAGAAAAAAGTGATTAGAGTTCTTTGTTGTCTTTGTTCTACCCGTATAGTGAGGAATCCCTTTTTAAAAAACAACCATGTGGTAAAATTTTATAGAATATAAAAGAGCGATTGAATTAGAAAAGACACTCGTCCTTTACAGTTTACACTATGTTTTTTGGTAAAATATAATGGGAGGGAGGTCCCTTCTCTCCTCAATCCTCCTCTCCAGGTCAAAACACATCATTAGAGAAGTGTCAGAGTTTGATATTGACTTTCATTGTTAACTTCTAGGGTCTGTGAAGTAGAAGACATGACGAATAGGAAAGAGTAAATAGAGAGCCTTCTTTTCCAAGCTTAAAAGAGTGGGTCTGTACGGTGTGGTTGAACCGTTGAAGTGTTGGTCTTAGATTTCAAGTATAGCAAGTGGTGGTGTAGAGCAACTGCAATCAAAGCCATTGAGAATTTTCACCATGTCACACCACTTCCCCTATGACTGTTAATCTATGCTAAACGATTGAGACAGCAATATTAGCTCCCTCTTCTTGATAGCCGATGGTAAATTGGTAATGGAGGAGCGTTGAGGTTTTGGAACTTCTTATGATTTGAAATTGAGATTTTAACTTTGCAGATTTGATTGGGAGTAACAGAGGAAAGAGTAGAGGAAGAGTAGAAGTTCGAGGGAGGAGACTAGAGAGCGTGGTCTATAGTATTGGAAGTAGAATAAGAGTTAGGAAAGCAAAAGTGAGCGATCTACATTCGGTGCATGGCGTGACCAACCCTGATCCTTCGTTTCAGTCTAAATTAATTCTTACCGTTCATTTAAATTAATTTTTAAATATTTTTAATATTACATTTATTAATATAAAAACTATGAAAAAATTTAAAATTTTAATAAATCTGTTCATTAGCCAATATAAATTTAATTTAATAGTTCAATTTAATATTAAAAAATTTTATAATTATTCAATTTGACTATCCAAATAGACTCTAAACAGTTCAAGTATAATCTAAATGACCTAATTTAAAATTAAAAAAATTATAAATTTTATAAATTAACCATTTAAATGTACTCTAAATAGTGCATGTTTAATATTAAAATTTTTTATATTTTTTATTTTTATAAATATAATATTAAAAATATTTAAAAATTAATTTAAATGAATGACAGAGATCATTTTCAACTAAAATGAAAGATTAAAATTGCTCCTGACCTAATGATCATTCAGTGCTCTACAGAATGATGAGCATCTAATACAAATGCAAAAGTGAGGGAGGAGACTTGAAAGCATGGTTTACACTCTATATAGTCTTGGGAGGAGAGTGAGAGTTGGGAAAGCAAAAGTGAGAAGAGGAGAGAGACGGAGAGAGTTGACGAGCCAATGACCCATTTTGAATTATGAAATTTAGGAAAAGTATGGAAGGAAATTTATGGAAAAAAAAAATTAAATTGGAAAGAATTGAGCAAAAGAAGGAAGCAATGAACCCACCATCTAAAAACATGAATCAAGGAAAATTTTTTCTAAAAGATCTTATCAGAATTTTACAGCCCATAAGGCCCGAAAATTTGAGAAATAACTAAGTGATATTAAATGAAATGACTAAAAGAATAAAATGTTTGAATAGTTAAATGATTATTTTATCCTCGCCAAATTATATCCCTCCCTCTCCCCTCCAACTCTTGTCCTATGGGATTTCTTGTCACGATGTTGACTAGCTCATCGTGATTCCAACAACAATAGACACAACGGTAAGTAAGGTAAGGTTGTCAGCAACTGGAGACTCTCATCTACCTTTCTTTAATTTTTATCTCAATCATGCACCGCTTACTTTGAATCTTAAAGCCTAAAGTATGTCCATTAGATTGCTGCTCCCTACTCCATTCATCATTGCCGCTCCTTCCTCTCCAATCATATCCTTCATTGACTTTGCTGCTATTATTATTTTCCTTTCCTTGCTTCATCATCATCCTTCATTGGCCCTTGAATCCAACACATCCTGTTAGTGTTTTCAGCTTTTCATAATGGGCAGGAGTAAGCATTTGAAAGTTGTTTTCAGCTTTTAGAGTAGTTGGTATCTTTCAGCCTTTTTGGTTTGCGTTTTTAGCATTTAGAATAGTTGGCATTTTTCACTGTGTCTGAAAAATTTGATCTAGATCTAGGAATATAATTGTTTTTTGGCGATACAATTGTTTACATAACCATATATCTTTTGATGTCAATGAGCAGGAGACGACTAGTAAACAAGCATGATCCTGAAGTAAGTAAATTCCTTCTTCTCTATTATTCGAATGCACAAACATTATGTTCTGTTAATAATATCATTGTTAACTTTGGTCCTCCATGTATTTGCTGCATTGTAAAGGTATCCTCAATTGAGAGAGGACTCGTGCATTTACTAGATGCAAAGGATATAGTGCAAATTCATCAGCCTCATGATCCTGATGGCCCAATATTATTTGCTGTTTTCATAAAAAATAAGAAAAATTTTAGAATATCTAAATGCATTTTCAGAATATTTATTGATATTTTTATGAAAAATGATATAATTTTTAGAATATACAAAAAGCATATTCCATTCGAACTATAATATAGAGTATTGATAATTAATTCACAATTTTTATAAAAAATTAGTTGAAATATAAGTTTTTTTAAACAATTTACATCTTTTAAATTATACCCTCATTAAATATCATATATACGTACCTTGATAATGACAATCAAAATTTTAATGCAACATTTTTTTCAAAAATAGCTGAAAAATTAATTATAGAAGCTACTCAACGCCCAATATTTTGAATCAAGTAAGGCTTTTAAAAGATACCTTATATTATGATCCAGAGAAAGTATTCAAATGTAAGGTGCACTGCATGTAAAATTTTGGCACCAAGATTTTTTTTTCCAGAATATGCAAAAAGCATGTTTGAATTTAAAGTGCATTCCATGTAAAATTTGATACCTTGATTATTTTTTTAGAGTATGTAAAAAACATGTTCAAATATATGGTGCATTTTATGTAAAAATTTGACACCAGGATATTTTTTTTAGAATATGAAAGAGCATATTCAAATATATGGTGTATTCTATGTAAAATTTTGACACTAAGATATATTTTTTCATAGTATACAAAAGTATATTCAAATATACTCCCTCCGAACCACAATATAAGTTGTAGTTAACTAATTCATAGTTTATGAATAATATTAATTGAAATCTTAAATTCTTAAAAATGTCCACATCTTTCTATTTATACCTTCATTAAATACCCTATATAAAAAGCCTTGATAATAATAATTAAATTTTAATGTATGATATTTTTTAAAAGAGTAACAAATGAAGTAAAGGTATAGTTGAAAAATAAATATAAAAGCTATCCAATATCATATATTTTGGACCAAGTAAAATTTTTAATGGATGCCTTATATTGTGGTTTGGAGGAAGGAAAATGCATTCTATGTAAAATTTGACACCAAGATATTTTTTTTTCAAAATATGCAAAAAAAACATATTTAAATATATGAAAGAAAATTCCATTTCATTGAAGATCATTCGTATATTGTGGAAAAAACATTGCATATGCTTCCAAGTATATCATAAGGAATATTCAAATATACATAAGTGACATTGAATATATATATATATATATATATATAGAAAAAGATTATATTCCATTGAAAATCACTTGCATATCAAGAAACTTCACATATGCTTCCAAAAATATTCATAAGGAATATTAATAAAGGATATTTGAATATACATAAGTGACATTTAAATATATGAAAAAAATTGCATTACATTGAAGAACAGTCACATATTATGGAAGAAACATTGCATATGCTTTCAAAAGTATTTACGAAGGATATTAACAAGGGATATTCAAATATGTTTAAGTGACATTTGAATTTATGGAAGAAATACATTCAGTTGATAATTGGTCACATATCATAAAAGAAATATTGTACATGTTTTCAATGATATCTATAAGAGATATTAATAAATGAGATTTGAATATGTAAATATGTTTTTGAATATGTGAAAGTTATATTGCATTTCCTTAAAGATTTCATGCATTAGTAAAAGAATAATTACATATGGCTGAAGCTAAATTGCGTTTAATTTAAAAATTTGATACTAAGATATAATGTTTAGGATATGCAATTTGCATATCATGAAAATATGCAATTTTGAGGATATGCAAATTGCATATCCTAAAAATTGTATCACAAAAATTTGACACAAGACATTATTGTCATTATATGTAATTTTAAGGATATGCAATTTAGATATCTTAAAAATTGAATCCTAAAAATTTGACACAAACATAATTTTCAAGATACACAATTTGCATATCTTGAAAATTGCATCATAAAACTTTGATATGAAGACATAATTTTTAGGATATGCAACTTTGATATTCAAATATATGAAATCTAGATTGTATTTCCTTAAAGAGTATTTTCATATATTGTGGAAGACTTTGTTTTCATAAGGACGTTGCTTGACATATTGACACCAAAGGACTTTATTTGAGATATTGATACCAAAGGACCTTGTTTGAAATATTGATGATAGCAAAGGATCTTTTAACATGTTGACAACAACAGATCATGTATGAAATATTGATAATGAAGGACCTTGCTCAATTTTTGTTGGCAGCACCGACGACAGATGTGAATGGCGAACTTCAAACTGCTTGAGTCTTGCCCAAAAAGACACTGTCCTTAAAAACTATTCCGGCACACTGAGATGACAAACTGGAAATTTTCCAAAATTAAACAAGCATTTCCTGTAGCGGAGCAAGGAAACAAAACAGCAAAGAGTAAAAGTAAACACAAACGAACAGACAAATAGAAGGCCGAGGGAGGAGAGAATTGCCTTAAAAACTCAAGAGGCTGGTCCCTGTTCTATCCGCACCCATAGCTATATATAGCCTGAGGAAGGAGACATGAACGTTGGCTCATAATCATCAAATTAAAGCTTCAGTTACACTCTCATAAATCACGTTTAAGCACTTGTCTAGGGGTTATGTAGACGTAAATCTCATTTAAGCCTCTGTCTGGAAACGTTGGCAGACAAAACGTTTAAATATTAACTTTGCAAAATCAATTTATTTGGAGACGTTGGCAGACAAAACACTAACTTGTAAAATCAGTTTTCAGAAGAGGTTTAATGCTGAAAAACTACTAAGGCTTCAAGTTCAAATTAGTAAAATTAGAGGTTTTCGAGTAAGTTAAAAATAATTATTTATTTAATTATTTTTGTAAAAATAACCTGGTAAAAGGAACCCATTGCCTCTTGAACTCACACGTAGAGAGTGAATTGGCTGATTTCAACTATGATTGCCCTGAGTTGGCCTGTCTCATATGCGCGAAGCCACTTCTCCTCCAAGCCCATTTTATTAGCCTACTTCATTCCTTAGTATATATACACTAGGAGATTTCTTCTTTTAATCAATGTGAGATTTTGACACACGCACACTTTTGACACACATACAACAATTTTTGCCTTTTCTTGTTATTAGTAAGGCTATTTTTATCATCTAACCTTTAACAATTATTGATAGCAAGTGATTTTCTTTTGAAATATATCCTAAGTCCTTATGGGTGAATAAATTTTTGGTGAGTTCTTTTTTAGAAATTATCCCACTTTATATTTAAAATAAATATCAATATTTTTATAAAAATATTAAATTATAGGAAAAAGTAATCATTTAGTCCCTGTAGTTTTGACCCAATTATAACTCAATTATTAAATTTTGACTAGCTATAGCTCAGTCTCTAAAGTTTTGATTCCGTTATAAATCAATCCCTGAACTTTGCCTTTTAAAATTTAGTTTTCCTGAAGTTTTAACTTCTTAAATATTAGTCCATATATTTTAAAAAATAAAATTATAAAGATTAAAAATATTTTAAAATTTATTACTAATATCTTAAATTGCTAAATCCTTTTAACATTTATAAATATTATAAATATTAAAGTTTAAAATATTTTTAATCTTTATAATTTTTTTTTAAATATAGAGACTAATATTTAAAAGGTTAAAATTGCAAGAATTAAATTGTAAGAGGTAAAGTTCAAGGATTGATTTACAATTGAGTTAAAACTTTAAAGACTAAGTTATAACGAGTCAAAAATCAAGGACTGAGTTATAATTGGATCAAAACTATAAGAACTAAATAATTAATTTTTCTTAAATTATATTAATAGTATAGTTAATAAAATTAAATATTAAAAAATGCATAAAACATAACGTTATAATAATATAAAATACTCTCTTTATATTAAAGGGTTCAAATGTATTTTTCTTTTGTACTTTTCTTTGAAGAGTGTTGAGTACCTTATATTGATAAGTGAGACATTTTTTTTCTAAAATCATTTTCTAGAGGAGGAAAAATCTACCTAAGTTAGTGATCCGTTAACTCTGCCTTTTTCTGCTGATGTAGCATGTCCTTGGTGCTAATTTATCCATAAACTTTTTTTAGGAGCACTAGGCATCCTGAAGTTTTCTTCCTTTGGTGAGTACTAGATATCCTGCATTAATAAGTGGGGCATTTTTCTTCTTAAATTATTTTTCAAAAAAGCAAAAATCCACTTTCGTTTACTAATCTGTTTAGGAGAAATGCCCTACTTATTATCATAGGGTGCTTATCACTCCTTGAAAGAAAGTACAGATGAAAAAATGCACTTAACCCTTTTTTAAATCTATTAGAATTATGTTTTTTAACTTTCATTAAAAAAATCTATATACATCTTGTGTTTGGTAAAGAATTTTTTTATGATAAAATTTTAGGTAAAGGTGCATTTTTATCCTTGATGTTTTCTTCGAGAAGCACCTAGTACCCTAACATTTTTCACATAGTATTTTCACCCTTTAAGTAATTAATTCAGAGTATCCATTACCTTGACATTAACTCATCACACGTTGACTATTAAAATTGCTGAGTTGGACTACATTTTGATCAAAAATGTTGAGTTGAACTAAACTTTTGTCTCTCTCTACACTTTACAATCAACTGGTCAAAAAATTTCCTCCTAAAATTTATCTCTCTCCTCTCTCTCTCCCCCTCCCTACTTCTGGTCCCATATGGTCGGCAGAGTGGAGATGAAAGAGAAGGAACTACTGCATGAAGGTGACAACTATAAAGAGAGAAGGAGATAAAGGAGATGGTTAAGGATCGATGGCATTGATGTCTTTGTTCTCCCCTATGTTTGTTCTCAGAAACAGAAGCTAATCAAAGGTCATATTGTTCACTTTGAAAGGTGTAACACCCTCAAATTTACAGACCGATTTTTCGCAAGTTATTAATTCAACAAATCTTTTTTTTTTCATTGAACCCTGATCATGGTAGAAAAATTTCTACCATGATACATCCAAGACAATATACCACAGGTCTTAAAATATCTCAAAAAAGCAATTAAAACCATGAGGGACAGAAATGATCCTCATAGCATGTTATTCAAATCAGATCATAAATCAAGAGGGACAGACATAATTCTCTTGGTCATATAAATACTTTTAATAAAAAGGATTAGAGTTTACATGCTTCACAAAGAAGATATGTCCTAAGTTGGCACAAGATACATTGTATAATCTAAAATAAGAGGCAACATAAAAGATGGTGTCTCATACACCACAGTTACACCTCTGGTGCTTTCTCGGTCGGACTCGCTCCTGTAAAAATATTAACCACGGGGAATGAGACTTAAAAGTCCCAGTAACCAAAAATTAATATGTAATGATGCATGCGGATGTAACTAATTATGCGATTGCTAAGTGGGCACACAAAACATTTAACCGAACAATATTTTCAAACAAACTGAACAAGTATTTAATTGCATGACTGCACCTTATATCCTCCTTTCACCATGCTCGGACGCCAAATCACCCGGCCAAAGGTGAGTTGGACCAAGCGACACGCCACTCATTGGGTCCAATGAGGGCTTACCACGTGGTAATAATTAACCAAACAGAAATTTTCATTAACACCATACATTAAAATACCCTGACAAGTCATGCATCATTCAAATATCCAAACGGAAATATATCCGAACAATAATATCTCATCATGATAAACAAAAATAAATTTTTAACCCACTTGGCAATAATTTCAAACAAGTATATAACAGTATTTAGTTTCAATAATTCATAATTTTTCCAAACAACAAAACAACACATAACCATTCACAAACACACTCATCACAACACATTAATAATGGTTACATTATGTCTTGAATAACAAGTTCCCCTTCACAACTCCTTTTTCACCACTATCTTTGTCAATATAATTTACATAATTATTTCACAATACTATATATTAATTTTACATTAAAATAAATAACTCTAATTTAAATAGTTAGAAAGTCTTAGATCTATAATCCATATTAACACTAATTTAAGATTTATGCCTCATTTAACTTCCCAAATTCTTTTCTAAAATTCTCACCCTAATAAACTATTTTTTTTATCCTCAAATCACTTCTAGTATCACAATTTCATCCTTCTATATTCTAAAAATTCGTCCAAAAATAAATTAAAAATTTTAAAATTATCCTGAAGCCTCAAATCAACTTTCTATAACCTCAAAAATATCTATTCATACTTAAATAAATATTTAATAATCATAGGTTTATCCCTACATCTCAGATTCCACATAAATTCAACCATATAGATCTAGATTTTAACTCAAAAATTCTTAAACATGAGTTTCAACCTCAAGAAAATATTCTATAATATTTATTATATCCCTAAGAGTTTTAACCTATATTTTTAATTCTTCATATCATCAGATTAACTATCCTATAGAAAAATCCTAATCAAAATATTTACTCTATCCTACAAAATAATCATATCACTAGAAAGATAATATTATTTAGAAAATAACTATAAAATTAATTTTGTAATTAAATAAATTTTTAAATGCTAATCTAAACAGGAAAATTAGAACATACCTGAAGAAAAAAAAAATAATCCCCCCTTGCGAGAAAACACCGAGCAACGCGAGAGAAAGAGAGAAAAATAATATAAAAATGGGATTGTGAGTCCCAAAATTATATTAAAAAAAACTATAGGTTTGAATTTAATTATTCAAACCTTTTGGGCCAAAAGTTGCAATTTTCTCTAAATTGCATCCTAGCCTCTCATGCTTCCTAATGCACACACCCCCTCCTTTTTATACATGAAGGTACCTCTTCTCTTCCCTCTTCTAACCAATGTGGGACTTAAAAACAACAACCTTTCACCCCCTTTTTTTGTTCCTTCTACCTTCTCTTTTTTTTAACACACACATAAAAAAATTATTTATGTATTATATTTTAACTAAATATTGCTTATGTGGTTTTAAATTTAAATTTTTAAATTCATAATTAAATACCTAATCATAATATTATTTCTAAATAACCTCAAATAATATAAATTCCTATTATTATCATTTTTTCCTCAAAACTTAAATTCCACAATTTCTTTATTATATAAAAATCAGGATGTTACAAAAGGCATCATCCATAGGATAACTAATAAGATCATGGTCAACACTGGAAAGGCATCAACATGAATGGTGTGGATTGGCTTTTCTTACTAATAGAGAGCACAATGGGTTGCTATGACCTTCAAACATCTAAGGTTATCACTATTGTCACTCTAAATGCTGGTTGCATAACTTGTCCTCCTCACCATCTTCACTCCGAACATCCACAAAACGGCTATCCCAAGTCATTATGATCACTCTATGGTTGGGGAAGAATGTTGAAGCTTGAACAAGTGGCCTTGGAAATTTGAAAAATCATTATGAGTGTTTTGGTTAGTAAAATCATTATGGGAGGCCAACGAAGAGGTAGATCATCACCGATAATGGAGAGGATGAGCTTCGAGGTCGATGGCTATAAAGAGAGAGGGAAATAAAGACGTCGAGCTTCAAGGATGGCAATTGTGAACATAGCAAAGGCGCTAGCTTTGAGGTAAATGGTGATAGTAGAGGCTGCAAAGCTTTAAACTTCATTGAAAGTAGGTGAGCAATAATGACGAGAAGGGTTAGTAGGTGACGAGGGTGTTGTATCAAGCTTCTGGTATTAGAGGGAGATGATAACACTAAAGACTGAGGCAGCAATGGAAGAATCATCATCGGAGGGAGATGATAACCTGTCACATAAAATGGAGCCCACATGAAATTTTTAATGGTGTTAGTGTAGATTTAACATTAGGGTAACATGTGCACCAAATTAATTACATTAGGGGCAAAAATGCTACTCGAAAAATATTAGAGTACTAGAGGCTCCTAAAAAAAAACATTTCGGGCAAAAATGCACCTTTACCTTAAAATTTTTCATAAAAAAATCTTTTTTCTAAATTATTTCTTTCCATTTTAAAACTATTGTTTTTTAAGGTTATAATTTTTTTAAGGAAAACAAAAGAATATATTACAAAAAAAAGATTAGAGTGCAAGGTTAAAGTCTATAATCCATGGTGAGAAACTAAAAATAGAAAAGAAATATTCATAAGTTACAACTTGAACATTGAAATGCTAAAAATTATGGAGTAAAGTTATGTCTGCTGAAACATTGCTGTTGGAGTTCATAGACAGTAGATTCTATGTAACGAGCTTTTTCTTGAAACAAATAAGATGTGATAGAAAGGAGCTGATATTATAGCTGTTGCAAAACATTTTGATACACTAAAGTGCAACTTGTATCATCCTGATATTTAAATAAGGAATTGATTGTGGTTATTGAGGTTTTAATTAAGAAATTCAAATGTGTATTAATATTACTCTGGGATTTATTAGGGAAATAAATGTGTATTCAATGTGAAATGAGGTTTATAGGGTGTATAAGAAATTAATGAAGACTTTAATTGGGCCTGGAAGCATATTAGGGAACTAAATAGGGTTTGAAATAGCTAATTGGTAATGGCATGCAGATAATCAGAATTGCATTATATTAGGATTCTGCATAAAGTCAGGTTCTTTGTTTTTACCTTCTCCATCCAAATGCCCCAAACTGATATATAATTCCATTAATCTGAGGAGTTGAAAGAAGGATTACAAGAACTCACTAGAAGGCTAGCATTCCATTGGCAATTGTTATCTATAAAAAAACATTCACCTTGATATTCCTTTATTAGTCTCATGGCTTATAACATTGCCATTATGGATTGCAAGGCTTCTTGATTTCCAAAGTAAGTTGAGTAGAATAATGATGCGTCTAATATGATTAATGTGACCTTCTATGTGCATTCTGTTAAAAGAGTTAACTAAACCAGACCACTAGTGGAATAAGTAAAATTTTATAAGGAGATAAGTGAAATTTTTTAAAATAAGAGGGGCAATTGAAAATTTTTAAGGGGACAATTAAAATTATTTCGGATCATCTGAGGTGATTTTTCCTTGGGTTGTGGGGCCCTCTTTATCATAAATGTGGGTCCGTTCCTAAACAAACCAAACCATTCACTGGAGCTTACAGGAATGGAGCCAAATCTAAAAATAAAGGGGGTCAAGAGTAATATATATATATATATATATATATATATTACAAGGCTTTCATAAATCCCAAAAGGTATGTAATAGTTATATGATATTAAGAAAAATTTAAAAATTGGGGGGGGGGGGCGTGGACCTACTAATCCTCCTCATTTCATCCTTGAGGACTTGTGGTCTATTTGATTTTCTTTTTTCTTTTATCAATTTGGTTAGACTTTTGAGCGGTTTAATTTGATTTAGTTTATGTTTATATCTTGTTTGAATTTTGAAACTTCAAAGAATTGAGGAAAAAAAGGAAAGCAACTTTTACACAACCCAATGCAAGTTGTCACTGTTGATATTGTTCACATAAATGATGAAATGTGAAAAGAGTCATATGTAATGGATACTATTTGTTGCGTAAGGTGAAAGTAGATTTTAAAGATATATTGATTTGATTATCAACTCTTGCATATTAATAATAAATACCAAAAGAAACGATAAGTAAATACTTTATAAGAATGTTAATGCCAATCAGGATTTTTTTTAATATTTTAGTGATCCTAATTTTTTTTAAATACTTTATAAGATTATTGAAATTGGAAACTTTAATTGTAAAGAGATCCTAATTTGATATTAATATTCTTATGACATCCTTATTGGTCATTCTGCCTTGATACTATTGCTTGCCATGACATTTAAGAGTGTTCACAAATTTGATTTGATTTGGCTTTGAAGAAAAATCAAATTAAACCAAAACAATTAGTTAACCAAAACTTGAAACTTATTTGATTTTTCCTTCAATCGATTTGGTTCAATTTTTGAACAATTTAGTTCAATTGGATTTAAGTTTTAATCAAGTTTAATTTTTTTTTATATTTTTTATAATCAATATGTGTGTGTATGTGCACACTTATTCGTTGATAATTTTTAACTATCAATTACTATTTTCAATAAAACGAATGCAAAAGAATTTTTTTACAAGTAATTAGCACATTTAACTATTAAAAATTAATAATAACACTTGATTGTAAAATTAAAAAATTATCATAAACAGGACATGTACCTAATTGTAACAGATTTTTTACTTGCAAATTTATACAAATATAAATATAATAAAACTTGATTTGATTTGCTTTAAATTTCAAATGGCAAAAACTTGAACCGAAACATACCATTGGTATTGCTAGAAAAACTAAACCAAACCTTATTTATAATCAATTTTAATTGATTCATGTCATTTTGATTCTGTATAATTGATTTAAATAAGTTTTAAGCAACCTCAATGGTGCCTTCAAGCTTTCATCAACTTCTTTCGGGCAATAATGGACTAGTGAGTGCAAACTTTGTCTGATTGTTGCGATACTCAAAACAGTAAATTCACCTTTCACTAATTTCCTACTTTCCTTCATGATCCTCGTCAAATTTATACTTATACGCAAATTTAAAAAATTTCCTTCCTGTTGTTTGGATAGGGCACACCCATGCACATTTGGGGAAGTTCATGTATTTTTATGCTTCTGTCCATAGTCAATCATTATATTATCTAGTACTCTATACTTATGAATCATAATCATTAGTTCTGTGGGCACTATATTTGATTGGAGGGGAAAGAGAAAAAACTTTCGATGTTTGGATTGGAAAAATGGAGGGAAGGGACTCTCCTCCCACTTTTTTGGCAAAAACATTATGGAGGAGTTCCCTGCCCCCTCCAACATTGAGACGATTTGGAGAGACTTCTCCACCCCCTCCCCCCCCCCCCAACCAAAAAAAAAAACCAAACATAGGAAAGAGTTTTGCCTTGCAGTCATTCACTTCGTCATTAACATAGTTGTCTCACATAGATCCGAGACATGAAAATTCCCACCACAGAATTGCACTAAAATAAATACAGCCAATTGTTATGCACCGAGATTAATATAGGCAAGCCAATTGTGAGTGACCTAAATCCGCAATAGTGAAACCGTGATTTTAGTTCCTGTTGCTCTAACGTTTGCTGCCGGATGGAACTCCATGTTCTGAAGCAGTGTATCATTTAAGCGATCTATTGACGTCTTGCAGAACTACGCGGGCAGCATTACGTCCTGGTGCTCCCATTACGCCACCACCTGGATGCGCCCCACTTCCACATAAGTACAACCCTTGAAGTGGAGTCTTGTAGCCCGACCTAAGTTCCAAAACAAAATAGAATCATGCCGTTACCGGTTACAGGGGCTTGCAATAGTTAAATGTTAAGAGGAGATGACAAAAGTTACCATCCTTTCACAGGTCGCATGAGGAAAAGCGAATCCAATCCCATTGTACCATGAAATATGTTCCCTCCTGTCAAAAGATACAATTCACATTCTTATTGAGATTTAATACTTAATATAAACGAAGCACTTCTCGTTTCAATCAATTAATATTTAACTTAAGGTTTCTTGGTCACTTCAACGTATATTTAACCAGGCAACTTTTACCTGTCAAACCGATTTCCCTATCAAGGTCCGGTGGAGTCAGCATATCATGACCAATTACTGATGCGCTGAAGCCAGGGGCATATTCATCAATCAGGCTGAAGCATCTGTGCAGAAATGATTCCTGAAAAGGAGACTTGTCAGAATAACGATTCACCTTCCGTTGAACAAAGAGATTTATGTCCCAAAGGTTTGGGGGGGGGGGGGGAACTCGACAAAACCCACTCTGTAAGCACTATCTTGCCAGTCACCATCCAGTGGTTTGTAGGGTGTGTACTGAACAAACAGGTTGATCACATGCTTACCTAAGAAGAAACAAAATAATTTATTGCCGCTATTCAGATAGCATCATATATAAAAGGACATGCATTGAAGGCAAAGCTTCTCCTGCACTTTTACTGAGGAGATATACATATCAAGATTGTTAGAGCTGAAGTTCCGAATACCAGGTGGAGATATAGTGTTGTCTAGTACAGAGGGAATTGTCATCTCAATAACTGGTCTTCGTGATGGTTTTCCATTCACTGCATCTTGAGATGCATAATGAACCTCCTCCATGCTACAGGGGAATGGACAAAGCCCAAAGGTCAAGAAAAATAAATGGTGCGTCCCAAATGAATAGGCTCTGACTCTATCATCTAGAACAAGATTAAAAAATGACTGAATCGTAACAAACCTCTCTGAACCTATGTGAATTGTACCAGAATGCTGGGGACCAGCGTCAGGATAATTTATCTTACAACATTGGAATTGGGGTAATCTATCCACGGCAACATTGATTTTCGTAGTGGCCTGTTTCAATAGATATTTTTCATGTAACAAAGCAACAAAGAATGGAGAAAACATAGATTTCCTTTGCAATCTAATCTGAGTTCCATTCGTCGTAATGCATTTAATGAAATATAAACAGTACGCCCCCAACTTGTCTTTGCTGTGTTTTAATTGTTTCGGGAAAACAGGCCTTGATTATTGACAAAGACGATATTCTGATGTCTAGCATGGTTAAGTGAGCAAATCACATCTAATGTCCCGATGTCATAATATTTAAGGCTTTTTTTTTTTGTGCCATTGTAATAATATTTAGGTTAAAATATCTTGAAAATCATAATTCCTACATATTATTAAAAGAGTAAAAAGGCAAAAATACTCACAAAGTAGTCAGTCAGGGACACCCAGTATCCTAAAGTGAAAAAAAGGGTAAAAATACCCATAACGTTATATGAGTGGCTGCAAAAGTGACTAGACCGTTAACTTTGACCTAATGTCATTAAATTTGACCGTTAAATGTTAACTATGCATGCCACGTGTCAGCCTTTGCTGATATAGACCAATAAAAGGACAAAAATACTCACAAAGTTGTTGCCCAGGAGCAAAAATACCTATAATGTTACAAGAGTTGATGTAAAAATGACCAATCTATCAAATCACTATCAAATCACTTAAATGTTGACTGTTTAACTAATACCTAAGCAAAAGTTGACCATATTTTCACTAACACAAACAAAAAATATTCCTAGATGAAATTCTCTCAAGGTTAATCGGTCATTATATGAATATCGTGTGAGAAAGTGTTGTTTTGACTGAATATTAAATTAAATCGCTTTTTTCTTTACAGCAATAGCAAAAAACATTTGAAAATTTTGAACCTATCATCAATAAAATTTCTTAAGGTTGTGACAATGTTATTAAGATAGCATGACATAGGAGGTATGCACAATCTCAATCTTCAAATGTGTACAACTTATTTCACTATGTTGAATATCAGTTTTTGCAACAAAAAAAATGAGTGGAAAGGGAGGAAGGAAGGGGGCAAGATACATGGCAATAGAAAGAAACTATGTGGCATGATTTTTGGCAGATTGGTCACTGATTATACATACTTATATGATGATCGATCAACATCCGTAAAAATTCATCTGGGAATATTTTTGGTCTACATCAGTGAAAAAATCGTTAACTTCCACTTAGATGTTAGCTAAACGGTCAACATTTAAAAGATTTAATGAATTGGTAACTTTTGCGCCAACTCTAGTAATATTATGAGTATTTTTGCTCCTGACCGATAACTTAGTGGGTATTTTTGCCCCTTTATAAATCCATATCAACAAAGGCTAATATGTGGCATGCACAGTCAGCATTTAACAGTCAAAATTAACAACATTAGATCAAAGTTAATGGTTTGATTACTTTTGCACTCACTCATATAACGTTATGGATATTTTTACCCTTTTCCTCATTTTAAAACACTGAGTGTCCCTGGCTGATCACTTTATGAATATATTTGTCCCCTTACCCTTATTAAAATTGTCATCAGACTGGTACAAACTTACCACCGAGTCTTAGAAAAATTATCACCAAATTTTAAGAAGCTACCGTTCTAAGAAATTGTCATGATTTTCTTGATATCCTAACTTTACAGTTTTATACAGCGACTCATGGTAGAAAATACCCATAAAGGAGGAAAAAGAACAGCTGAAATATAGTGGAAAAAGAACTTACAGAACCATAGTCAGAATACTTAATTGCACGAACAAAATCATCGGGAAGGATGCTGTAAGGCACTAATTCCTGGGTCATGTTACCAAAAACTAAGTAACGCAAAATCTAGGAGATAGAACCGTTAGCATCTGCCACTGATTTGAGAATTTACCATGAAAGTTTTATAAGGAGTAGCGTTAGATAGAACAAATGAAGAATGCACTTGAGTACCATCAGCCAGCATCACCTATACATATATAAATATAAGTCACATCAAGAATTAACTAAAGCTATCCAACTTTAAAACCCAACTTGATTAAAGGAACTCACAGACAACACTAACCCCGCAGACAGTGTCAGAGTTTTCAACCAGCAGTTGAGAAACCTAAAAAAACACACAGTATCATGGTAATGAGAAACTTTGCAAAGGAAAAAGATATGGGGAAGGTTAGGGAATAAACCTCTGAAAATTAATGCACGCAATACCTTCCTTTTTCTTTACAATTACGTTAGATACCCACTGCCTAGTAATGAAGTAACCATATTTCTCGTCAACATTGTAAACGGAATACAATTATATTGTTCCAGACGACTTATAATACTTGGCTACTACCCAGATAAGTGAAGTGGACATGTTAAGACTTGTGTATAGGAAAATGCCTCTTCATGATCAGCTTCTCTAGTCTGGTTACATATATTTCATAATTAGAATTAGATAGGGGAAAACTTATTTATTCATCAGCCTGCTTCAAAACTTTAACTGTTCCATTCTTTGTGATATTTCAGGCCTAGACAAAATTCATAATATTTTGTGAAGAGCATAAAATTTCCAGTGTTTGCTGGTTGCATCAAAGATCCTGTTGAACAAGGATACAACTGACTAAACTACAAGAATTTTCCTACAGTGTCACAATTAACGGTCATTATTGAGGGAGTGAAGGTTGATAGCTTAAAGAGATCATTCAGTGTACCTCAGCATTGGTTACAATATGTGCCCCAGCTTCCCTGGCAGCATTACAAATAGCCGCAGATACCGAGCCCATTCCACCTTCAACATACCTAAAAGGAAATAATGACATGCTTAAATAATTAGATTCACTTTTTCAGACATATTTGTTGAAAATGGCTCACAATTTTTTAGTCAAATAAAGCTATTGGCAAAGGGTAGCTAGCTCATAGTCAACTATATAAGGCACATATTGAACAAGCATGTGACACGTAGAAAGGACCCAAAGATTTTCCCCTGATTTATCAAATAAAACCCTGAAAAGAAAGCGAAAAAATCCAAAAGAGAAAATCCACCTTTCTGTGAGAAGAAAATTTTTAAAATTCTGGGGAAGTATTATGTGTGGTTAAAAATTTAAATTCTTTTGTTATGTCCCATTATACAAATACTATGAAAAGTAGACACATTTTCCTATTCAATGTACAGGGTATGAAGAATGAGTCGTATCATTAATGACTTGTGAATTATGTATTGATATTTTAGGAGTGGAAAATATCCTTTGTAATTAAATTTGTTAGTACCTATCAAACTCTACTATGTCATGCCGGATTAATGTTATTTAGAATTAATAGCTAATTATTTAGTTAGTCTGTTAGTTAGAAATATGTTAGTTTGCTGATTGCGAGAAAGGCTTAATTGTATTACATTGGTGGAAAGAAAAAAGAAAGCATATTTCTGATTCTAATCAATCACAATCATAAATATAGTATATCTTCCTTTTTATACAAATAAGGATACAATTGGACCTTTATAAACTAACATGCCAATTAATACTAATCCCAAATAACAAGATGCCACTGCCATTTACGTTTTATATGGTATTTTGTTAATTTCATTTAGTCAATATACATCAATGCTTCATTTTTAAAGATTAAACTTAAGTAACGCAAAATTCAAGTTACATTAAAATAGGAAAAGAAATAGAATTTTGGCAAATTACTGTGGCCATTGATGTGATGCACTATTTAGATTTCAAGCCAGCAACAGAGATACATACGACCAAATTCCACGATCCCCATCACTTTCTCCCATAACATGATGTAGCAAAACATAACCACTTCCTGGGGTGTGGACACTTCCCTGCATTAGAGAATTGAGCGCATAGTGATCCTAAATATTAATGTTAGCATGAAACATCTACTATACTGTTTTTTTATCACAGAGAACTGAGAAGAATAATTGCACTATTATCATAATATCTCCGCCCTTCAAAAAAGAGTTAATATTCCAACTATATCATAACCGATTTTCCCAGTAAAAACAACTAATCTTACTGTAATTCCTATCACAGCATCTGTTGCAAGGGTTGCCTTCAGGACATCTGCCTGCAGAAACAACGTCAGAAACATTATTTAACATTCAACCATAAAGAGCAGAGAAATGCGGAAAAGTATCCAAATAAATGCTTAAATAGTTATTTCATCAATATGTGATCTACACGTCAGTAAATGAATTTGCAAGACAATGATTGCTGAGAACTCAACTGAAGAAAATAGACAGCAGAAATTGAAGGTGTTGAGACACAAAAATAATACCCAATATTAACATCTTTCTCTCCTGCCAACACATCCTATTCTAAGAAGTATATATGATTAAAATTCTACTTCAAGAAGTTCAGGAAGCTTTCTGAAAAAAGATAACAAGAGGACGCCTAAAAGTCTAAAGCTGAGTTCAATTCATGAACACCCCCCCCCAAAAAAAAAACATGAACTTTAAAGACTAAAATCATAGGTTAAAGATAATAAATAATCAGCTATAACAAAAAAGATAATATAACCTCAAACCAGTTATTCAAAACTTTAGAAGCTGGGGATAACAAAAGGTCCAAAAAGTCCCTGCCAAATAAATAAAAAGTAATTATACAAGACTGACACCATAATTTGTATCTTCAAATTACTATCTATGGGATTTGAATCACGAAAATTCTTTAAATAACTTGCAACCTACAATATGAAATTTTAGTGGAAACAAAGACAATTTCATGTTGGTGAGGATAAAAACACTCACACCATATCTTTCTGTCCTGAGGAGGCTGCCTGCCGCAGAAAATTTGCCCAAAAGACCGAATTCTGTATTTTATTCTTCATCTGTTCATTAAAAGAAGTCTTACGCTGCAAAGACTCAGGAGGAGCCGAATCCAGCACTAGATCCATAAATTTACAGAAGCTCTCAAGCTGCTTCTCATATCTGTATAATAGAACAAAGAAAATGACTACCAGTAAGGAAAAGAAGCTTGAAAAGACAAACAAAAACTGGTCATATGATTCATGAAGCATATAAAATCAATAAGGTTGGCAATAAGCTGCTCAAATTGGCTCTTCAAAAGAGGGATGAAGAATTAGAATTTAGAATATCAAAATATTTTTGAGCCTGTCATGTCAAGTTCAGAAAAATGTTTTTCACTTCGCAAGTTATCTTTACAGTTGTGAATCATGATTCTAACGTATTTTTACTGACTCAAGCAGTTTCCTAAAATAGCTAAATCTACCATTAATTGAGTTTTTGAGCAAAATGCAAGGCTAACAGGATAGATAAACCATATATGTTTGATTGGTATCGCCTTCCATTAGGTACTCCATTAGGGGACTTTTAACTGCGTTACAAAAGCAACGACCAGAGGTTATCTTTCCTGTTCAATTTTAAGCACCCAAAGATATCTATTATGGTACCAACACATTTTGACCATATCAAAAATCTTTCCGCTATTGAAATCAACACTGATACAAATTCCTGTGCTTGTAGTGCCTTAATTGTATGATCGAAGATTTCAAATCGTGAGAATATGATTAAAACAATCATTAAATCTTGAGATCGTCGCTCGGGGGAACGGTGAGTAAAAAACAGTTATTATGATACAATTACTTACTAAGATCACAGTGTACTAAGAAAGATTACAAAAGAAGGGACTAAAAAAAAAAGAAGATGCAATAGCACCTTGGATAAGCATCGGCGTCTCTTTTAGAGAATTTGGAAATCTCAGAATGATTGAGGTCTTTATCAGGCCCTAAAAGAAGATACCGTCCGTCGAGACAGGGAGTAAATGACGACGGATTCCTCTTCAAAAGCTTCAAACCGTGTTTCTTCAACTCTAACTCACTGTTCGTCCACAAAGTGATGCAATAAGCAGTAATCAAGCAATAGTCTCAACGAATAACCAATGTAATTGGAAAGCTTACTTAATTACGGAGGGACGAAGGAGGCTTTGAAGGTAGCTGCAGCGAGAAAACTTGAAACCTGGAATGAGTTCCTCCGTGACAGCGGCTCCGCCAATAACGTGGCGGCGTTCGAGGACGGCTACGGAAAGACCCCCGCGGGCGAGATAGGCGGCAGCCGTGAGGCCGTTGTGGCCGCCACCAACGACGAGAGCGTCCCATTTTTTGTCCTTCAGCGCGGAGGCTGCAGTGCTAAAGCTCCTTCGCCACATCTCTCCTGGCCTTTCCTTTTGCTTACCTAGTTTCACTGTGGGGAAGCCGTTAGCTGACTCAACTTTATCATTCGATAATTTATAGATTATAGTATATGCGAAGATAAATTAGCATCGAATGGAATAAAATATTCCATAATTTTGTGAACTGTATTACATCACACTTTGTTCACTTTTCCGAGCCCCGCCAATTTCCTGCACTTTCAAACGCACGGTCCCAGATTCTCAGAATCTGCCCTGCTCAATGCTCACAGAAGTCTAATTTTTCACTGCCAAGAGGGAGAAAAACATCTGTTCACAAAAAAAAAAAAAAAAAAATCCAGGCAGGTCAACAACTTAATGATTATCATGACATATTTAAGCTAACCGGAAACGAATGGTCCCTTGGTCTTTTTTTTTTTCTTTTTTTTTTCTTTTTTGATAAATGGGCAAGCAAAGCTTGAAGTGAGTACAAATTGGAACAGGTCAAACACTATTAGCAAAGTCATCCGTTAAAGTTTGACTACATTCAACAGGAGCCTGGAGCTACCAAAAAGAGTGTGATTTTAGTATTAGAAAAATAACCCAATCTTGCCATTTGATCTGTACATTAATGCTTTCTCTATAATTGTAGTTAACCTCTAATTTTCAATTCTAATATATAATATCTTTAGTTGAATTAGCAATACTTTCATAAAAATGATTCCTTCCACTATTTTAGAACAAAGTATTAATAATCTCAAGAGAGTCAGTAAATAGTTGGATTTTATTAAATTCACTCTGTTTACATATCAGCAATCTTGAGAAAATTGTTAATATCTAATATATTTGTTATTGAGATAGCAGTAAAATTCAACTGACAATTGAAACCAAGGATCCATTGACCTTTATGGTCCTGAATTACTCCTCCACACACTGCTTGGTTCAGATACCCAATTGAAGTGTCAATGTCAACATAAACAAACTTATGTCTAGGTCTAGTTCAAAGAGCGTTGTTACTTTTAATTTCTTGAAAAACATCATGTTCCTAATGGCCATTACTAGAATCTTTCATCAAGTTGAATAGAAATGAATGGATAATTTGACTTGATGCGTTGCCATAGTTTTTGAAAATCCTGCTGCATCTATTTTTCTAGAGAATTTAACAGATATTGTAAAAAATCTTAATCAAGGCTAGCATTTGAAGGATATTTTTCCTAAATGTCTCCTAGTTGCTTCTTGAGTCCAACTCTACAAATTATCAAAGGCAAAAAAATATGTATAATGGTTAGAAGTAATAATAAGTTGCCGCACCTTCTTTGCCACAACAGTCTCTCAAAATATAAAAAATACTTTTTTTATTATGATACTCAAAAGGACACTTCGCACTATTTGTAATATCACACTTGGCTTTTAAGGAGTTAGCAAGAAGTTTTTCACAGAATACTTACTAAAGGAAGAATTTCACTTTTTCTTGAATGGGCCAATGTCAAAGATGTTTGAACGGGAATCCATTTGTTTGTCGGTTGTGATTACCGACAGAATTGTAGGCCAAATTTGCCGCCAGTTGCATATCTCCAGCAAGACACGTTCTCTTCCTCAATATGCGGGACATAAATCCCACATATTTTACGAGTCACCCGCAAAGGGAAGAAATAGATTAGGGCATCTTGATTCCATTTGGTGACCTGATTCTGAGAATTAATATCTTGAAAGTGTTAGTAGCACACGCTATTAAGGGTTAATCCCAAGGTCTAGCGGTTAGGACATTGGACTCTGAATCCAGTAACCCAAGTCGGTGGGACCTCATCGTTTCACATTTTATTTATCTATCACGAGTTCTATGTGTTCATCCTAGTTCCTCACTTCCTCGAACCAGCCTACCAGGGTCTGTTCCAAGACTGTGGCACAGTTTCCGGCTTGAGACAATAGCCACTATTATAGGCTTAGGGCTTTGCATGATACTCCCGTAATTAGCAGTGAAATTCTCCAACCCAGTATAACATCAAGAAGTTTAAGTCATTTTTAATATTAAAAAAAACCAAGAAATTGGCTCAACACAAATTCATAACTAGCACGAAACTTCAGTGGCCTCATCGAGGGATAAGATTACAGGACATTTGGCAGCTAAAAAGGTTAAGTCATGAATGCCTATTGATAAAGATCACACCCATGATATTTGTGGTCGGCATCGATTTTTATCAAATCATACAAAAATTCAAACTCCATTGATGCCAAGATCGCAGTCGTGCTGACATATTTGGTAGATCTCCAACTGTTACTTCATTTCATTAAATTTGGAAAACAAAAAATGAAGTAGTTAAATGTATCAAGCTAACATACACACACAGAACGCCAGTCATGGTTTCTGCATACCATGTTCAATTCAGCAGTTCAGATTGGGTGTGCTGTAATTTCGACTTCATGAACCACCAGATAAAGAGAAATTTTTCCATCGATCCCCTTAGGCAGATAACCTGGATTCTCCTTATCAAAGAACTTTTTGTATTGAAAAAAGTACAAGACTTTTCAAATATAAATGTGCCCATGTTTTTCATGAATTTTTTGGTTTTCCCCCCAATTCATTTACTAATTACATTTTACAGTCAAAAGATTCCTCCTATCATAGTAATTGGTTGCCTCAAATCTTCTTTCCATCCATTAATCCATTGTAAGATGGACAAGTTAGAAGGAAAAACTGAGAGCGGCTTGGCAATATATGACAGGAATTTCATTATCGTTGGTACAAAATATCACACTTACTGGAAACTCAACTGAAGATGAAGTCAAGAACGCAATATAAGATCATTTTAGAGGACATCAAAAACATTGAATCAAGCGAAGTTCCCCTTCGTATTTACCAAAGAAATGCTGATGTAGCGTCGTATTGTGAACTCTAAGCATTAACTGCAGTTCATCAGTAAGACCATGCTTCCTTTTGTTCTTCAAATTTCCTGCTGTCCTAGTTTGAACTTAGATATAACAGACACACCCCTATAGAAGGAAAAAGAAATTAGAAGAGACATTCTGCTTCCAATCCAGGTTTTAACATTTTACCGTATGATTGGGTAGTGTGCAATTCTCACCATGTCATAAGCTTATTTATCAATCATCAGTTCATCACATTACTATGGATGATAGATTACTACTGAAATCGAACGCAAATAGCGCTAGTGCCTTGGTTTCCAGTATAATGTAATACCTAAGGCCAGCAACCAGCCCCGGCACTACTCCTGACTATAGTATGGTCTCTATATTTTGCTCACTGCAAAGATTTGATACTTCTGAATAATGTTTTTCAAAACCTTTTATGGCTCTTTCAAATCTTTGTTTTGGAACCCACAATGTGGCATTTATTAGCTATTCATTAAGGTAATGATGTCAAAACCTAGAAAAGAATTAGAGCGTTTCACATTAACTCCTGGCTGAAGAAGTTTTAAGTCTGAAGAAAAGTGATGTTATCAGTGAAAATGAACGTCATTTTTCGGGAAATCAATTCAACACTTTTTTAAAGCATAGACCATCAGTAATTTGTTTGCCTTCATATGGCACATGTCTTGCCATCAGAGAGGCCTGTACTGAAAGCTTACTTATTTTAACAGGCTAGACATTTCATCTCAAACAATTTAAACGTGGACCAAATCTACAGGTACGAATGATAAATTAATTAACGAGTTAATACGGCTTCAGTCTAAAATTCCCACTGCATACCTTCCAGTAAGCAAGAGCAATGTCTCTCTCTGGATCTCAACATTCAGTTACAAGACAAAGATGTTTCATTAATGTCATGGCCAAAAAAACGCTACATTAATGAAAATAGGGATGGGGCACCATAAGGCAATATGGCACGAAGTGAAACAACAATGCATCCCATTTAATATTCAGTACAAATAGAAGCATCACCTCAAAGTCATCACATTCCAAAATCTGGATTCGAAAATGCTTGTCACCTTACCAGTGACGCTGAATAAAATTCTTCAAATGTGAAGTCAAGAACCATAACTAACAATTCTGAAATCATCTAGTGAAATGCTAAAGTAAAAAAGATGCAATATACAATTAAATAAGTCAGCAACTCATCTTCTGACAATCAATATTGTTGAAAACCTTCTAATCCTTTGTAGTTGATTGAAGTGGTAGAGATGTTTCATTTTCACTGGGGCTGTCACTCTTTTCTCCAAGTAACTGTTTTGAACAATGTAAAATTTATCACAAGCAAGTTGCAACAGTTAGCACATTAAAGGAGAGAAACATAGTATATACACATGGCATGGAATTGGATTTTTACCTTTTGAATTGTATTTCTCAGGCATGTCTTGTGTTCATCCATGGAAGCATGGATGAATTCATGAAAGTTATCTCTTAAAGTAGACACAAAGCTGCCATTCTTGGACTTTTTTCTTTGGCAGAATGTAACTCTTGACGGAGGGGTAACGGATAGTTTCTCATCAGTCTGGCTGCTGTTGGAACCCATTCTTGTCAGCACCTGAAACAAAAGATAGCTCATTCTTGTTAGCATCCATTCCACAAAGGGTCAACGAACAAATTTTATTGCGCATTTGTTTTAAGCTGCTTGCTTTAGAGAGATTTATCACAAATCGCTAATCTTTGCTTTTCTTTTTCCTTCTTTTTTATATCTACATCACGCAGACAAACAATACGTTCTTTTTCTGCATAATGTAGAGCTGGATTGTATAAACCCATTAGAATGAACTTGCATTGAGCCCCATGTGAACTTATTAAATTGGCATCACATGAGTCTGTGCCAGAGCTCTAGAATCCATAAAGAATATCGATGTTCATGCTCGATTAGTTTGAAAAAGAGGTGAAAATGACAGTGTAATTAGACTAAAGATTAAATTTTGTATACACATTTTCGTGTAATCGTACCGCGCCTCATATTCAGCGTGATCATTTTCACTCCACCTAGGAGGAGTGGGAAAAAAAAAACACGGACGCACTTGTGTGTGTGTGTAAAACAAACAAAACAGAAGGGAAAAAAGTTACTCAAGTTATAGAGGAAACTCGATGCATTCAATACTTGAAGATTGCAACAGATGCAAGAATCTCAAGATCGTAGCAAGAAAAGGATATAATACATTACACATGCATGCATCGTCAATTAGTCATAACTTAAAAAATCACAACGGGAAATCTCAGAAGCAAGACCAGCTAGTCCGCTACACTGGAGAATATACAAAACCAATCTGCACCAAACAATCAAGCATCAAAGAAAACCAAACTGCAGCTAGACCACAAGCCATACATTAACCGCTTTCAAAGCAGAGTTCAGCTTGAGAAAATTGGAAAAGATGAACCAAAAATAAGAAGTATATGCCACATGTTTTCCTCCTAAATTGAGGAGGAATATGGATACAGACCTGAGGATCAATTCTATACTGGTTCACCGCGGACCACGCGAACAAATATAGAAAGAGGAAGGATGTGAAAAGCAACAAGCGCTCAGGATAGTTTCCGGTGCGTGTTATGAATTTGCCACAAACTCCGCCTGGCACAGCGAGGCCGATCACAAAATGCGCTTTCGCCTTTCAGCGCGACGGTATATCTCTCCAGCGGCGCCGTATAGGTTTGCAGACAGAAACTGATTGTTGCCCTCCGTGTGACCAGAACCCGCTTCTTCCATAGATGATGTTCTTAACTTTTTTCTATGGACTTTAAGAAACAATTTAAAAAAAAAATTGTAAATATTAGGTATAATTCACCAGTTATTCAATAACATTACTATAACCACGACTATCCTTTAATTGGTTGAAGACGTGGGTTTTCATCACAGTAATTAATAGGGGCAAATATAGGAATGCAGATTTTTTTTGCTAGATCACCACACATTTTGAATAATAGTTTTTGCTTTTTTGATCATTATTTATTTTCTAATTTTAGGGATGAAGGACAATAAAAAAGCCTAGTTCTTTTTCATTTGATTTTTATCCGCTGTTCTGTACTTTGTTTAGTTGCTAATTGATATTCAGTTTTATTCGGGGAAAAAAATAATAACATTACAATGGGGAAAGTTAACATGATAAATTGATAATACAAGGGGCAATTTAAACTAACAGTACTTGCTTCTTCTATATACGCGGAGAGATGACGATAAGCTCAGACTTGACTTTTTATTTTATAGGTTGTATACTTTTTTATGTTGGTGTGAGGTTTTTGTGTGTTCGCTTGTATTGTTAGTTTTTTTTCCCCCTTTCACTTATTGATATGTATAATTGGTTTTTGATATTAACAAAATTGATCTTTTTGGCAAAAACAAAAAAAAAGGTCAGACTTGATAAGTTATATGGCTTGAAAAATTAAGAAATTTTAATGTAATCGGTATTCAAAGCTTGGGCACGAGCAGCCCGTTTTTAAAAAAAAAAATATTTTTTATCTTTAAATCAAATTTATATTTTATTATATATGTTTATACTTTAAAATTATAATTTATATTATGTATTTTAAATTTTTAAACATTATAATAAAGGCTAGATTTAAAAAATAAAATAAAATAAATATTAAAAAAGGAGTTTACAGGCCAGATTTTAACCCAATAAAGGCTAGATTAAAAAAAAAAAAAAAGCTCACTTTGGGATAACTGAACTTACGGGTTGAGCCTACAAGAGACATGCCTACATGCGCCCAACCTTCCCACCTAATATTGAAAATAACACAAGTACAGTACCAAAAATTATGTATTATCATATTATGCAAACACTATTTTTTTCATTTTCATTTTTATCCTCTATTTAGTGTAATGGGAAAGTACATCCACTTGTAAACATTTTTGAAAATGCATATTTTCTGTCAAAAGCATTTTTGAAAACAGGTATAATTAATTATACTTAAAAATTTGCATTAAGACTTATATTCAGAGTTGAAGAAAGTATAATATATATGAATGTGAAAATTAAAAATATATAGTGGTGCTTTTCACTTTTTTTCAGGGCACAATTACAACTATACCCGTCTACCTATATGATCTTTTCCTTGGATTTGACCCGCAACCTCCTTACTTGGAGATGCTATTGTGGGCTGTGGCACATGTTCTGCTGGCATTTTGTGGCCCATGATATGTTGGAATTTTGACTCGTTCCATTGACAACTGGGATTTTTTAACATTAAAACAGGATTGCTTTTAATAAAGAAATAATCTTTATCTGGATATTCTTAGTATGAAAAATAAAACAAGAAATGTGTATATATCCACGGTTTTGGATTTATAAACAGCATTATACAGTACTCTAGCAAAAGAAAAATAAACATCAGAAAATTAACACCAACCCCTAACCAATGTCATGAAGCGAAAGCCTTTGGCTAGGCGAACTACTAGACGAGAGAGAGAGAAGAAATGGCAGGAAACGGTAAATCAATTATAGTACATAAGTAATATCTATACAAAGTTAGTAACTTATCTAAAAGTTTGGAGAAATCATATTCACGAAATCTTGGAGAAAGAAAAGTAAACAAAATATAAAAAAGGTAACAATAGAAACTGATCAGAATGAAGGATGATGATAATAGCAAGATCTGATATCATATTAAGGACAATAAGTTCTGTGGTCAATCCCAATAACTATAGCAAAGATGATTTTTATGAGATTTTTCTTCTGAAATTGTGTGACAGTAATTTTGTGAGAACTTTTGGCACGTTTATATAGATTGTTTCAAGATCAAAGCTGGAATAACGAAATTTTATAAAATTATCTTAGCCATAGTAAAATATATTTATAACCTCCCCACCAAATTCCCCCACTTTCAAAGGGCAAAGGTTGGGGAGGGAAAATTCCTTAAAAGTTCCCCTCCCCTTCATTTACAAGGGTAGAGTGGCAAAATCCTTCCCCTCCCGTCCCGCCTCTAAATCCCTCCAACCAAATAAGGGGTAAAGTTATTCCGATTGTCTCTTAAAAAGATTTGAACCCGCAAAACTAGGAATTCATGCAACTGACCGATGCCGATGAGTAAACGGGAGGGGAAGCATTGAAGAAAAAGAATCATGAAGTCTTTCTATTGTGTTGAAAGATATTGTTCATTCCCCCACGAGTTCAGATAAAATTATGAAATATAGCAAAGGTCCACTACACATTCATATGAACATCAACAAGTTCAGAGCACCAACATGTTTAAGTTCACAGCTACTCCATGTGCATAGAAGAACTCAGCAATGTTCACATTCTCACAAGTAGGTTTCACATTCTTGTGAATCAGCAATCCGCTATTACGTTGCTGCGTTCAAAAACTAGCATGCATTCAGAAATGATATCCAATTTACCAGGGATGCAGTACACTCACGATGTCCCCTGAACCAGCATATCAGGTAAGAGATTGGAACTATTTCATGAAAAACGATTAGTCAAGCATGTAGATTCTAGAGGCTATGTCTTGGACCAGCCAATTGAATCCCTCAAGCAGACCCTGACCAGTAAATGCACTGCAGCCAACTATCATCCAGTGCCGTGATTTGTCCATGGCTTCTAAGTTCAGCACCTGTACAAGAAACCATTTCAGAAATTAAAATCCTTTTCAGATGCCACTTCTTTCTGTCTTTCCCATTTTTGGTTTTTTGGTGATAATTGGAGCGAATACAATTACAACAAGGAGCCCAGTCTATAGGCTGTAGTATGTTAGCCAAAAAAAAAAAAAATATAGGCTGTAGTACCTACCTACCACCAAGGAATTCTTTTAGTACGTAACAGTTGGAAACAACTTAAACATGGAAATTTACCAGCGAAAGACACATGTTATGGAATTATGATATTAGCAAATAACACAATATATCGTTGACACTACTTATTGTCAACTTTATAATCTCAGATAAAATATGGTCAGTTGTATGAAATCCTGAAATACTGCTGATGAAGGAAGCATCCCAAACTATAAGCATACCTTGGCTATTTCTTCAGGTGTAAGGGTACCTTTAATATCCTGCTTGTTAGCTAGTATCAGCAAAGATGCTCCAGATAGTCTCTGTGAACGAACATACCATATATTACAAACTAAACACTCCTGGAAAAAATGTAGACTGCGAAAGAGAAAGAGGATTCAATCCAGCATCCCAAATTGTTGCTGGTAGAAACTACTTTGGTTGGTTTTGTTGCAAATATAGCAAATATTTCTTCTAAATGATAAATGATAAAGTACTTGCAACTGGTATATGGGTATATCTTCTCCACAGTAAAGAAGCAAAATATTATAAGCACAGTAAAGGGACTACTGAAAGTATAAACAAACTCTAAATCCCAGGATCATGTTAAGGCACTGGTTTGCAACGATCAATCCTTAAGCAGCAGACTACCAACTTCAAATAATACTGGCTCAAAGTATAGCAGTTTAAGCTAATCAAACAAAAGGATGATGGGCTGATGATATCGTATTCTAAAAGAATGGCCCAAGTAAGCAAGTTGCTCAGTTGATGAAAAATAAATATTGAACAAACCTCCTCCTTCAAAAGGTTATCCAGCTCCATTTTGCAATCACCCAACCTTCTTAAATCTGAACTATCAACTACCCAGACCAAACCATCTGTTTGCTCAAAGTAGTTTCTCCAATAAGATCTTATTGTCTTTTGGCCCCCAACATCCCATATATTGAGAGTATACCTGCCATTGTCAGTGTGGACAGATAGTTTATAGCCAATTATATGACAATCACAATATTTTGTGAAGCAAACGGTAACAGATTATGTCAATGATCAAGTATGTACTGTAAGTTTAAAGTGAAATATGGGCAAAATTTATTTTTAAATAATAAAAAAAATCAAATCATGCTCTTAGAATATATAGCACATTAAGAAGCAACAACACATCAATGTCTTCCCCAATCAGACCAGAAATGAATTGAATACAGTTTTACCCCTCAATATTTAAGTGCACTACAATATTCGAATACATGTTCAATATACAGGTTTCCAAACCAGATACCACCCGATAGCAAGTGCTTATGAGTGTGAGAGAAGGAGGGATGCCAATTTGACATACCGTTTAAATGGAAAAATCATGTTTAGTGGCTAATCCTAGCATTCTTCTTCTTTTTTGGGGCACACGCTAATCCCATGTACATCAGGGGCTTGGAACCCTTGACCTCCACGGCTCTACCCACTCCCTACCCCATCCTAACAAGCTGAACTAATCTAAAGTGGTTAATTCCATCATTTTAATGCACATAATTATATGATAATTAACTTCACTAGCATTTGAAAATCTTGAAGATATTACCAGTTAAACATATAAAATCCATTATTTTCTCCACAGATTCAAAAAAAACTTGCGCCAAACCACAGGAGGAAAAGTGAAATTTTATCAAGCGTTCCAAAAGTAACTATATAGATTACAATAAACTAATTCCTTTTAGTTCCCAAACCAACCACTACGATCTGCAAGATTAACGACAGAGATATAATAAATTGCCGCTACAAAATCAGAACAGGAAAAATAAACACGTATTGCTGATTCTGTCTTGAAATAAGGGGGCAAACGATTAAATACTGGATTTTACTTTTGGTAGGTGATGGTTTTGATGTTGAAACCAAGAGTAGGACTAATTACGCTAGTGTCCTCCCCATTAATCTTCAAAACAATTGTAGTTTTCCCAGAATTGTCCAGCCCGCTGCATAACGATCAAGACCGATACTGTAAGTAGAAGGAACAAAGATAAAGTCAATAAGGATGTGCGAAAGAAATGAGAAGTTGCTTACACCATGAGAATGCGCATTTCCTTTTCTTTCCTTTTGATTTTCCTAATGATACTGAGAAGACCCATTAAGCTACGCTAGATCAAATGCTGAAATATCAAACTGTGAAGTTTCCGAATTGAAATCTGACTAGGCAAATCTTTTAGTTTCCGAGTCGAGGAGGAGCGGGGGAGGGGAACCGCAGAGTGGGGGCGGCTGGTTTTGGTTACTCCTTGTACCTACGCCACCTACAGACCGCATTCTTCCCCAAAAAAATGGCATGAAATGATTCGACAGACAGTGATCTGCGTCCGGTGCTCATTACCCTGTGCTCATTACCCTTCATGTAAGCTTAAAATATCGTTCTTTTAAATTAATTTTTAATATTTTTAACATTCTAGTAAAATAAAAAATTCAAAAAATTTTAATATTAAATATATACTATTTAAAATACATTTAAATAATTAATTTATAAAATTTATAATTTTTTTAACATTAAATTAGATCATCTAAATTATATCTGAACTTCGAGAGTTTATCTAAATAGTTAAATTATAAAATTATAAAAAATTTTAATATTAAATTAGACTGCTAGATTAAATTTATATTGATCAGATTGGTAACAAACAAATTTATTAAAATTTTTTTAGTTTTTTATATTAATAAATATAATATTAAAAATATTTAAAAATTAATTTAAATGAACGATAGAGATTAATTTGGATTAAAATGGAGGGCCAAGAGGATTGCTTCCTGAATATGCGATAAGCACCGAATGCAAATCTTAGTTATTTGTATGGAGCACTTTTTTTTTTTTTGTTTCCAGAGCTTAGAAATATTTTATTAGAAAAGAAAAACAATATGCATTATTTAAGAAGCAATATAATTTATCTAGGCAAAATTTCACTGAAGACTTCTTGACTATATGTATTAAAAAAAAAGGCTTAAGAATTCATGATATATCATTGCAAAGTAGGGACACTAATTTGATATTAAATTTCATAGCCAAGTGTTATCCCTCATTGTAAGAAAAAACTAAAATCTTGCTCAACTATGACACAAACACGTCTTGCAAACACAAAAGATGGATGATGCATGTGGTGAAACTTCCCAAACTTTCAAGTTTGAAGATGAGCGACACCTCTATTGTCGAAGTTCCTACCCAAGAACCTCTCTTGACCAAGTCACTAGCTTGTCAGTTGCTGCCTCTAACCTTGTAACTTCTTTCGATCAGCATTGTTCTTCCATCAGCTTGGATGTAGAAGAGGGTTCGATTGAACATTTGACTAAAGAAGAACCCCGAAGTTCCTACCCAAGAACCTCCCTTGACCAAGTCACTATCTTGTCAGTTGCTGTCTCTAACCTTGCAACTTCTTTTGATCGGCATTGTTCTTCCATCAGTTTGGATGTAGAAAAGGGTTCGGTTGAACATTTGACTAAAGAAGAACCATGGGTAACATGCAAAAAATTGCTAGAAGCATAATGATATAAGTTAATTATCTCTTGATTTCAATAGTCATTGGTGAATTCTTTGGTTTAGGTACGAAAAATTAGTGAAACTTAATTTCTCGATTTTGTAAATCATCTCTTGTTGAAAATCCTTTTCAAAAGCTAGGCAAAATTTTAATTGAATTATGTCGTTATAAATTAACAAAGTTAGAATTAGCTGAGCCGTGTTGTTCACTGCCCAAACAGTAGTTTTTAAGTAACCCACTTGAATTTAAGGTTTTATTCATGCTCAATACACTTGGTACTTTGCTTAGTCCTACTACTAGTCCATCTATAAGAAATTAGCTAGTGGAAGTATTAGAGTTCAATGGCAATGGTTGGGACAAATTTGATTGGGTAACTCTTGTGCTAGATGAGCTGAGTAAAGAGATAAAAAAGTACCAACAGTTGTTAAAGTTAGGTCATCTAAGGGCATAAGAACATTGATAGTTGCATATATTTGTTAATGGTATGTATGAAGACTTGTTCATTTTCTAAAGTTTAATTGTTAATCCCCCTCAATACAATTGTTTATTTGCATTGTTTGACTCATTTCTATGTAGCTTTTTTCTACAAAAAATCCCCTTGGTTGAAGGGAGAGGATTTTCTGATGCAGAAGCAATTAAGGAATGGACAGAATAATGAGTTAATGATAAAGTTAACCTCCAGAAGAGAAGCTCACATGAGATTTTGCAACTCCATTCGATGGGAACCATGAGAAGAACTCCAAACACGATGCCGTACTGCAACTCCTTACAAATGACAATGCCAAGAAGATGCGAAGCTGAATTACTTGTTTCAATTATTAACAATGTCAATATTATAACTTTTGCATATTATTGCTGTCATGAAATTCCTTAGAATTGTTCTTTTTGTGTATATATGAACAAGTCATTGAATAGGAATGAATTAGTCATTTTTATTCATTTGCAACTGCATTTAATAAGAAATATGAACTATAAATATGTACTCCCTTTGTTCCAAATTATAAAAAATTTTAAATAAAATCTCACATACCAATAAAACTCATTAAATACACTTTACAACCTTACTTTTTCAAAACAAAAATATAAACTTTCAAAAATACACTTCATTTAATATTCTATTGATGAAAGAATATTAAAAAGAAGAATATATGGGAATGGTAATATTCAAAAAATATCATTAATGAAACTTTATTTTTACTAAAGTATCTTATATTTTATAACGATGAATCTTTCCTAAAAGTGTCTTATAATTTGAGTTGGAGAGAGTAGTTCCATGTTAACTCAGAATGTTGTAATAACCAAGTAAAATAGGGAAATTAACATTCCATAAGGTAAAGAATTACACACAGTGAGGTGACGAATAAGTCATTCAAATATGAAACCAACCAACACTTGAAATTTTTTCAAGTTAATATTATAATGAACAAGTGAGGTAAGGAAATTAATAAGACACTGTAAGGTAATAAATCACACATAATAAGGTGACAAATAAGTCACTTAAAATTGTTTAAGTTAGGTGAAATCCAAATTCATACCTGTAGAACAAGTATATACCAATATGAATAATTCATATCGATATCAACACAACAAACTGATATGACAGATGCTATTATAGAAACCAATACTCATCCTAATAGAATTAATACATACCAACATGAATAACTCATTTGTATCAACACAATAAAATGGTATAACAGTGGCTGATGATATAGAAACTCGCACTCATACTGATAGAACTAGTACATATCGATAAGAACTACATATACTTGTGTATTAGAGACATACCGATATGAAAAGTACATTTTCTTTATCTTGATCTTTTAATCTCATCCATTAATTTAAAATTTACTTTCAGCGGCTACTTTTTCATACCATTAAATTGGTAACATTTTGGTATGACTTTGTATTATAAAAGGTGCCTCTGTCTCATTCTTACCCATATCTTGAAATCCACCATAGGAAACTTAAAATCTCTTAACCCAATAATCACCATCTCTTTACTAAAACCAAATTTCATCCGTGATATCTCCTAAACACTTTCTCAACCAAAAACCATCAACCTAATCTCTCAATAAATCTTTCAAATCTCTAATTCAATCTAAGCCTATGTCCAACTTTTCGAAGAAGATGGCTTAAGTAAAAACTATAAAAAAAGTCACTCATAGATTAAGGAATCACCCCAAATGACTTTCATAAGGCTCATGATCTCATTACTTTGGAGCACGGACACATCAAAATCAGCACAGCATCCGTGTCGAATACACATCCAACATGGATACTTATCTCATATGAGGATGTGGCGTGTCCCCTTTTTTTTGGTGAAATGGGCAAACATGGGCGGCTGCCAACGGACATAAGTCAATGCTGGTAGGATTTGAAATGCAGCTGGTTTCAGGCTTTCTTTTCCCTAGATGCCTTACTTCACAAACGTCAACCGATCCCTTTCATTCCCAAGTCCTTCACCTAATTTGCATTACTCTACTCTAACCCAGCGACCCTCCACTGTCGCCGACCACTGTCCTTTCCCCCTTTTTCGTCGAGCTCGAGCGAGGTAATACTCCCCTCTATTGCTTTGTCTCTCTAAGCTATTGTCGCTCTCTAACTCTGCCTCCTCAGTCACTATTTTGGTGTCTTAATCATTGTGTTGCTCTTTGTCTCTCCTCCTCAGTCGTGACTCAAGAGGTCATGATCTTGGCTATTGTTCTTTGTTATTATATGGATGGAGTGATTTGATCGATAAGAGAGCTATTAACAAAAAAAAAAAAGTTTGGTTTTCTCTTTTTATCCATTAACTTTAATTTTTTCTTCTTTCATGATCCTATTTAAAAAAAAAATTAACTTCCTTATATAGTCTTTGCAATTACAATAATGGCAAAGCTTGAATTTAGATAATTTTTATTTATTTATTTTAAATTTTTATTAATTCTCCTCATGTTAAAATATGCAAGAAATAGTTTACAATTTTTTAACATTCATTAATTTAAGTTGATCATTATTTTTTGTCACTTGATATTGCTTAATTATTTAATTATTTATATATATGTATATAAATATTTAATATTTAATTATTTATAAAACCGTACCCGTATCCTAAAATTTTTAAAAATTGTCGTATCCACATATCATATTGTATCATATCCAATACTCGTAACTGTATTGGTGCTTCATAGTCTCATTATGAAGAAGGGGAAAAAAATAAGTAGAAACATTTTAGATAATAAAACTAAAGTGTTAGACAAAGCCAAACAAGTGCCAATGCTTAAAGAAAGTGAGGGGGGCTCGAGAATGAGAGAGAGAGAGAGCATTCTTACCCTTTCATGTATCTTTTCCACCGCCTTCCTTCATTAAACTTCAGCTTTTTTATTTTTTTTCAATGAGAGGCAATATTATCATTTCACTATAAAATTTAATTTAATATTAAATCGACAACGCTATTTGCAGTGATATATCAAATTTTTTGAAGTTTTCTTTTTTAATATGATCAAGGGTCATTAATGAAATTTTCCCATTTATCTAAGTAATTTCCATAAAACGTGGTTTTCGAAGAACACTAGATAATAAAATTAATTTACATGATTGACTTTGAATATTTATCATGTTTTGAAGTAATTAATTTATAATATTGATTTTGAGTATACTTAAGAAATAAAATGAAAAATATGATAAAACTACAATTTTGTTAAAATGCATCACAACATTCCAATGTGAACTTAAAACCACAATTTTTTTAAAAAAATTCAAATACTACTATACACATTAAAATCAAGTACAAATCCAACACGGTGATTTAAAAAAAGAAATTCAAAAATTTCGCAAAACTTGGTGTCACATGGGATTTAATTTTGTCAACAAATTTACATGGAAGCATACAGTCTATGCACTACATATATCTGAATTCCTACACAAAGTCCCGAGGTCCTGATACTGACATTAAATGGACCGAGGCATTGAGGATGAAAATTTTACTAGCACGATATCAGCTGCTTCACCATAAGTATTAGTGTATTACAATCTACTTTTCTTTCAGCCCTTCCATGCCAAGACAGGACGGCTGAGGAGAAGGATCTACATACACCAATATCCAATTCTATCTTCTACCGGAAGAAGCGTCTCTTCAAGTTCTACCATGGCGGCATATTAGCAACCATATTAATTATATTAAATCAAATTAGCAATGCATTGGGACAAAATTTGAAAAATAATAAATATTCAATGTCCAACACCGATTAATTCGTGGGCCTTGGGGGCTTGAGGAAGTAAATACTCCTCACAAAACCTTTCCCAGCATCACCTACTGATTTCAGCAACTTGCTTGGGTCATGTCCGTCCTTCTCGACTACTTCCTCTTGCTTCCGTTTCTTAAAAATAGAAAAGGAAAGAAACGTATCAGTGATGGAAAGATATGCAAGGTTTGCAAAGAAAACTTCATGATGATGTACTCGGTATGTTAAACTACCCATGTGCTGGCAATTTTACCTTTGAAGAATAACTCTCCGCCCACGTTAGGCCAATAGCATCACCTCCCAGCAAATCGTACCATGCCTTGAACGTGGTGGAGAACTCATTCTGCCAGTGATCAACGAAAAAGTACACAAATCAACAGATCAGAGGGTGTGCTATTAATGGGAAGCAAAGGAAAATAAAAGCATTATGATCAAATATTGAATGAATTCAAGAGCACTTGCCTCTAAATCCCTGATGAAGCACCTTAATGGATCAAAGTCAACCAGCAACTTGCTTCTAACTACCTCTGGCCTTCCCTTCAAATCTCCAGGCAAAAGCACAGGCTGGAAACACTTGCTAGCATGTCCTCTAGCAACATGTTTTCCTAAGAAAAAAATGCTACCAATTATTATACTAAATCAAGCATTGAAGAGCAAATCCATTTAGTCTTATTAAAACTACTTAGTTTCTTTATTTCATTATACCAATTGCCTTTTCACTAAACTCTCAAAAATTATATGGGAACAAAAAATTATTGAAATGGCTTCTCATCTATCAAATTTCTTTTTTTGAGATTGGGTAGCTTTTAGTGTCTTCATAATTGATCCCCATAACAGAGTCACAAAACTAGCATGGGAAATGAAATTTCTGTAATTTCCTAATTACAATTAATGATAGCTAGTTCTCCCAAGTAGTTATTCCCCTAACACCCTTAAATCACCACTCTCCACGGTTGCGAAGTACCACCAAAAAAGAAGAGCTATACCATGATCAACTTCTGACGGGAAGAGAAGTCTTTGAGGATAAGGGAGTTTATCTCTGTGGAGAAGAACTATGGCATCATAATTGTTCAAAGGAGTTCGGAAAAGGCACTGTAGCAATAATTGAAAATTCTTGTCAGCCTCTGAAAAAGCATCTTTTTCTAAAATCAAAAGCTGCAATAATAAAGAAATAAAATGGATTACAATCACCTCCCATCTGTATGGACCAATCTGATCCTGAAATATAAGTTTCGTCAACAAGTTTGCACTACTACGGGCATAAGCCACCAGCCGTTTTAGTTCCTGTTGAACGATAAAATCTAGGGTCACATGAAAGGCATCAACACCACCTCATAATAAGTATGCACTAGAGAGGAGGAGGAGGGAACCAGATGTTAACAATTTTAAGGGCAGGATTGGCTTAAAAAAATTAATATGCATTCCTTGTATTCGGTGGATTTAAGATGGTATAACTTGAGGGAAATTCCATATATGGAAAGCATACGCAATGTAACAATACTTAGCAACAACCCAACTCCTAAGCCATAAAATAATTGAAGAAAAACTACTTCTGACATTTATTGCACTATCAAACAGAGGACAGATAGACATTACAAGCAACGAAGTTTTCATGAAGAAAAGGCAACCAACCAAAATCAGACCTACTGAACTAGCAAGTCGAAGAACAATATAATGTTTGAGTTTGGAGAAATTATATCCAGTTTAAAGAACAACGAACCATTGCACTTGGTGATGATCCAGTCCATGCCTCAGATGCTTTATCATAAACTGTAGCTATAAACATAGCTGGCCTTAGTCCATTCTCTCCCTGAACCTTTCTGCTTAACATAAAGTTATCCTAAAAATTTGATAAGTTATTATCCAAGCACAGAATGAAATTAATAAAGACCAACATAATCATTAGTCCACACACACACACGAAACTTACAGTTATTTCTTTCTTATCACTTTCGCTTAAGTCATTATTTATGTCAACATCCAATGAAGAGAATGTCCAGTCATACTCTGAGAGTAACCGCAGGAATCTGTTAATGAATAAAACATAGGATGAATTGAGATAAATGACAACATATCCATTCTATTAAGCAATAGCCAACATATAAAAACAAATTACATTCAAAATCTTTTCAGCATTCAGATAATTACTGTTCAAGCTATTGTTGCATCTACTCAGAAACGTGATTGCTGATTACAAACAGAAAGAATTTCGAACTTCACCTTAAAAATCCAGTTATCCTTGAGCAAGGAGCATTAAATGGCAAAGGATTAAGAAAGACATATGCAACCAAAAGCTCAACTGCTTCCTCTACCAAGCAAGCCGAAAATAGATGTGAAGCAGCCCATCGTTTTGCAAGTCTTCACACACACAAAAACACTTATATGAATACCCAGTATAAGTATCGATTAAAAATTGAAAATTGCTTAAAATATACAAGTTTTCAAATATTTACCTAGCTACCGAACCATATATTGGGTAACGGCTTTGTAATCCATTAATCATGCTAGAATGCTGACTACAGACAAAAAGTTTCTTGTCTGTCAAAGTAACACGCTTTGCTTGACCATTCTCACCTGGAAGTTAAAGTGGTTTGCTAAGTAAAACTGACCAGCAGAAATTTTAATGAAGCAGTCATTCAGATTATGAGTTCAAAGCCCATACTTTCCTTGCTGAGCAAACTAAGGCCCCTCTCATGCAAAATTTTAAGACGAAATGCATATCCCAATACTAACACATCCACAGTATCCTCAGTCGCGATACATGTCATTCCCCATAGTTTTTTAAGACTGTTACAGGTGCATCATCAAAGTTAAAAAATAATAAATGAAATAAATAAATAAATAATAAAACCCTATAATGAATATAGAATCCAACTCTTACCCACCTCTCTCCAATCTGAAGAAGGAAGGCAGATTTTGTTTTTTCCACTGCAACTTCATCCATTGGCCAGTTACCAGAACCTTCCAGCTGTAAGCAAGAGACCTTCATAAATTTACTGCACAAAATCACTTCATAAAGTGTGACAAGTTTCTCCCACCACACCTGAATCATAACTTCCAGTGGTTGAATGCATGACGGGATGGCATTATGCAGTTTAACAGACTCAATCTTTTCTTTAGCCAAAAGATGAGGTTCAGGAGGAAAGACTGATGTAAACCTGAAAGCTGTAAACAATAATGAGTACAATTTGGCCTGAAGCTTCAAACCAGAATCACCCAATAACTCCAATATATATATATATATATATATAAAACATAGACACCCTTGTTCTTAGGTCGGAATAGTTTTCTTCATCCAACAACAAAAACCAAAGCATCGACACAAAGATGCCTTTACAAAAAAGTTCAGAAAACTTTTAGAATATAGCATATCTTTGATTGACAAAAAGGTTTTAAAGGAGGAGAAAATACCAGAGTTTAAAGGTTGTACGCTAGACACCTTCAAAGGGATGTCAGGAACAAGACGCAAGTGCTTTGATAAGACATCAAATGCCAACAGCAAACTCTCAGAATATGATATTGGATCTGCAAAATGTTTAAGATCAAAACATTGCAGGGGTTGATAAGTTAATTGTAGAAAACAACAACAATAGTTTAACTAATATTGTAACCTCTAGCTCCGTGTAGCAAAGAGAAATCAAGTTGATCCACTGCTACTACAATATTTTCTTTTGACAGAGAGAGATGTCGACTAAGTATATACTCCACTATTCTTTTTAAAATAAGATGCCTTGTCCACTTATCACTTTCCCAGACTGGAAAAAAAAAAAAAAACAGGAATCATGCATATCAGATATCACCATGAAACGTGATATGTTCCAAGAAAGTAATGGTAGTTATATTGACTCAACAAAATCAATTATCAGACCAGAAGATAATCTACCTGTGCTTTCTGCAATTCTACCATCTTTAAATCGTCTAAGCTCTGCTTTTTCACCCCAAAACTTCCGAAATTCTAGAGCCTATTTTAGATAATGAGTTTAACCTGTGTTGTATCAAACGAAATATTGAAAACAACAAAGAAAAAGGCATCAGTGTCAGCAGAAACGGGAAATACCTCATCTTTATTTTCAGCATTTGGGCCAATATCAACCATCCGAAATGCTTTCTCCAAATTACTCACTGAAATTCCAATAAATAGCGGTTCTTTATCAAGTGCAGACAAGCCCTGTAGCAGTGAAAAAGGTTAGAATCAAAATTCAAACTGTGAAGCATAGGTTAAATGAAGTACTAAGGGTCAATAATTGATTCCATACATCATCTACACTCCACCGGGACTGTGCATTTCTCCAGGTAACACGAATGAACTTTGCTCTATCATTCAACCCTTTAGCTAGAATACCATGTACTTTCTCCTCGTAAAATCTCCAACATTCATTGTCTGAACAAAATCCCAAAGCACATACCTCCTCCTTTCCCTTTAAATTTATTCTATAGTGATAAACACAGAAAATGATAAACGAGCTTTAATAACTCAAAGCAATTCATCAAGAAAACGATTCAATAAACAAAACATTATCAATTGACGGAAGGCCTGCAGTGCAAAATTGCCTTTTAATTTATCAAAGTCCAACAGTTTACAAAACAATTTTAAGTTAACACAAGAACTTTGTTGTATAATTATAAAACTAATACAAAAGATGACCACTCTTGAGAATACAATAAATGGAGATACCCAAGGTGAAATGAACTAGAATTGATAAAATCCAATCCATCCATAACATAAACCTAAACTCTGGAAATGACATTATAAGTCTTTGCAACGAAACCGTGCAGTGCCAATTTATGAAATTATTAACAGAAATAGAATAGATGCCATGCACGCAGTAATAAACATAACTAGCAAAGAATATCTGTTTTATACGACTTTGAATTGAAATATAACATCTACCACTAACTTCTTCCCTTTTTACCTTATAGTGAATTCATTCAAATTTTTTGTTTCAGTGAAATCTAGTACTACCTGAGGAATAGATACCAAAGTATATGTTGTACATAAAAAACATATGGTTGTAGAAACATCCAAGAATTTTTTTTGTTGGCCCAAAAAACATCCAAGTAATTAAAGCATGCTAAAAATTCCAAGTCAAAATATAGAGGAAGGATATATCATTCTTATAATAATATCCAAGGCAAAGTCTTTCACCAGAAAAATACAAAATTTAAAATAAAATTTTACCTTACACAGTAGTCGTATTTAGCTGCACAGTCTATCTTAGTCATAAAAATTTCCTCAAATCCACCGTATTTACACTTCTCCAAGCATTTAAGAGTCAAAGCAGCCTCATCTTGAAGCTACATGAAGATATATAAAAGAACAATAGTATAAGAATCAAGATTAGCATCACAAGTCGCAGAATATAAAAACACAAACTGTTTCTGTTTTAGGCATAACGTACCTCAGTAAAACCATTTCTAGACATCCGGAAAGCCAAATTGAACTTTCCAGATGGATTGCAGATCACAACTGGAAATGACTTTTTAAATTGAATCTTTTCCTGCAAATGGTAATTACAAGCACAATACCTTGTGAGTAATATTTCAAAAATTTAGTATTGAAGTTTATAATGGAAAAAAATCCACAACACTTTAAAAATCCCATCAAGATCAAGCCATTACGTACTAGATTAAAATATAATCATGAAACTTTCCATTCAATTTCATGAGCCTTACACGGCATTGTCACAATATATTTGCTTCATGTCAAAGTTTTCACCCTTCCAAGGAAGTAAAAGTGAAAATGTTGAAACAGAGAATCAATTAAACAAATAAATATATATATCCAAAATTATTTTCCAAGTATAAATTAAGCGTTAAAAACAGATCACTATGATAATATTGAAGGGAAGATTCACCTCCTTTGTAATGTTACTCTGGCTGTCCTGAGGAAAATAAAGCCCACGGCTCCACAACTCTGAATTGGCTGCAAAAGCAATAGCCATAATAAGTATCTATTCATAGTAAAAATATACATGCCTCGGCTCTCAGACAATGAACCCCAAATTGTTTATCTTGGAATTTAACCAACTAAAAGAACTTAGCAGACTCAACCCTCCAAAATCCATGCTACTTTCATCATCAACATAATAACCATAACAAATAGTTGCATTGAAACTATGTAAACAACTTCATCCAGTTGAATAGCAAAGAATATATATGTGGCGACAACAATAAGTTTTCCCAATTCTTTAGGAGGATAAGAAAAAGGAAGTGCTGGCTTCAATTACAAATCAGGTACAACGGGAGTGCTCATAAATTGCTTTTCTAGGCATTTTGTGGAAAACCAAGAAGTATGTATCATCTTTATCATAAACTATACTGATAACTGATAGTTACGATATTACTGAAATTAAAGGCACCATACTAACATGGGGAGGTGACATTACATTCTACTGGAACTCAATAATTTTGCTTTAGACAAATTTCCTTTTATGATCATTTTGACATTCAAAGATCAGGTATAGTAATCCAACATATCAAATAGAGGGGTAAACAAAAATCTCTGAACTACTGAAGGAGAAAGTCTATATGCATACCAATAAAGTTCATGGTAACACGAAATATTTGGATTGTTTTCATCGACATGTTGATTTGCTGCCTTGTCAGAAGATACGCCAGAATGGCGGAGATCAAAAATCCACTTAGGCAATCATAAACGTATATTGAACTTCTTTGTTGAGCCCAAACCTAACCAATAAAAATAATCAATTTATTTTGCCTCAGCCTATATATATATATATATTGCCCAAATATATGTGCACATTGAATGTATGATTAATAGAGAGGATATTAAGATATAAAACCTTAAGCAAAGTTGAAGCCTCTCTAAGTTCCCTCCATCCAGAAAAACTTTTATCAATAAATTCAGTATCCTCTAAAAACATATCTTCCAGAATACTACTATTGTACTTTGGTGTAGCTTCAGGAGCAGTCCCTTCAGAGCATTAACAGTGTAAGATCAACAAAATAAAACAGGAAGGATCAGATCTCAGAGGAATAGCAAAAATACAAGTTCTTAAGGCACGAACCTTGATAATGATTATGAATGTTATTACGATTCAGGTTCAACTTTGATATGCTAAATAGAGACATTGCTGATGGAATTATTCTAATAGAAATCCCTGGAACTTCAGCAAGCTTTGCCACTGCAATGCCATTTTCTTTATTAGCAAAATAATTCTCTATTAAAAAATAGCACACAACAAAACACCACTGCTATCTTTCATCAGTCAAGTAAGTGTTCTTTAAAAGAAAAGGAAATGATATTGAAGTCCTGAAAAGGAGAATAAACCTGGCTGAAGAATTAGTATAGGTTTTCGGGCTTCATTTTGCAGTGTGGACCATCCGACCTTATCAAAAGATGCAGAAGCATCCAAGTACTTTTTCAGCACGCAAAGATACAGGCATCTCTTGGCATGGTATCTATAATTTAAGTAATCTTTCTCGTGGAAATTCTCCTGAGAAGATAGGGAAAATAGTTAGGAAGTAATGTCTCTTGCATTCTCTTTCTCACTTTCTCATTGAGATTGAATTTGTTTTAATTGAAATTTAAAATTTAAATTATTCACCTATTTTATTGATATTTATGCAACTATATTTCCTACAGCATGTCCTGTACTTTATATATCTAAATTCTATAAAATCATTAAATTATATCTCTTATTTCCTTGGACAAAACGAAAGAATAAAAAAAACCATCCAGGCCTCAAGAAATCACCATCTAATCCCTGCAACAGCAAAAGAAAATCACCATGACCAGAAAACAACAAATCATACAAATAGGTACCACCAAAATTTCAGAAAATCACAAAAAACAGCAATGAAGTTGCCATCAATTTCATAATGATGAATCTCTAAGCCAGAGAAACAGAAAGACAACATCAACATCAGGCAAAATAGATACCAGAGAATAGGAAATAAGAAGTTACTATTCTCATGGTCCTGTAAATGTGTTCGTTAGCTATGTGCTTCTATTTTGTGAATATAGCACATCCTTTGTGAGACTATCCTAGTAAACTTTTAATTAAAACAAAAACCATTATAATTTCTCGGTCGACATTTTAGGCTCAATTGATATATATTAAATTCTCAGACATTTGTTATTCTGAAATGCAAACTTTTAGAGTCTGAGGTGAGCGATTGTAGCATTGCTGCAAACTCTACCGCTGAATAACAATTCAAAGCAGGATGCGCATCTAAAGAGATTACTGAAGTCCTGTTTGCATAATGCCGAGTTAAAGGGTTGAAGCAGATAGATTAATTGAGTACCTTAGGCAACCTAATAATAAGGTCTACATAGAGTTCAGGCTTTGCAAGAGTTTGCGTGGCATAGCTGCCACCAATTTTGATAGATGTTGGCTTCTTGAACTTGAACTCAACTTTATCCAAGCCAACGTCCCTTACAAAATTTGGAGCTATATCGGCCGTTACCTGCAAGTTGTTAACGATTTCGAACAGTAAGCTCATTCAGTATTGCATTCTCGAAAGATTTAAGCTGCAGCAGTTGCTTTCTTTTCATTGGTGATATACCAATTATTCGGAAGGAAGTATATCAAATTGAAGGCCATGAGAAGACAATAATTTTAAGTATCTCCTTAGTTAAGACTGAAGCTACAGGTATTTATAAAATACAACGCAGAGATACGGACACGCGCACTCAAATAGAACAGATAAATGAATAACCTTAAAATCTTCCGGGATCTTGTCGATGGATGCTTTGATGGCGGAGACAGTGTCGTCCAGGAACTCACTGAATTGAGGAGAATAGTCGAGCTGTACCTCCTTCAATAGCTCTCTCACCTTCAAGTCAATAGAGTCCATAAGCGTAGCGTCGTCCATCGTTTCGTTAACGATATTTTTATTTGTTGGAGTTAGTCTTAAAGAAGTACCCGTGCTCAGTGTCCTGGGGTTTAGGGTTTTTGGCAGAAGGATGGCGGGAGAAAGAGACTCAAACGGAAACGGGTTGTCCGTTTTGTTTTGGATTTTCAGAGCGAAGTCGTGTTTGGTAACCACGTCTCCTCCATTAAATTAAAACGTTACCTGGTTCAGAAGGAGAGCCTGGGATTTAATCCCTTGTCGGCTTAATAATAAGTGCTTTTGTTATTGGGCCTAGTCTCTCCTATATTGTTATTCATCCAAAAAAAAAAGTAGCAGAAGTAGAAGCCCCAAAGGGAAGTGGGGCAGACACAAAAAGCAAACGCTCCGTCAGATTGTACCTGTTCGCATTTTTTCCTTTTTGACAAGACACGCTCATTAATGCTTTTCTTTCCGGGACCAGCCATACAATTTCCGGGACCAGCCATACAATGTCAGTTTTTTTTTTTTTTAATTAAGCTCCCAGACATAATTGTACAAAAAACACGCGGGTTTCTCAATTCCTTTGACTGTGTCTAAGCCCTGGTATCGCTCATGCAGGGTCCCTTTGCTGCAGCAAATTAGTCGTTGGCTCTTGACTTGAAAGTTTGGGGGGGGGGGTGTTGGGAAGACAGCCTACAGTTCTCCACGCCAGTCCTCAGCATCGTCCATTTCATCATCATATTGATATTGTCTGCTGATAGTACTTTTGAAGTTTTTCAAGTTGTGTGATCAAATTGAAATTCGAGATGGCCTGTGTGGGGACTTTATTTTTCCTTTCCCTTAATCAACATGTTTTGGGTTCCCAAATAAATCTAACCATTCAATTGACCCCAATTAACGGCCAAAACATTAAGACGGGAATCCAGATTGATCTCGATTAGTGAGTAACGTCCAGGGCCTGGAATGATATATAATTATGATTATTCTTATTTTCATTAATGTTGTTACACTTTTCATTCATAAAAAATGGTATGAAGAATAATTCATCATGATTCATTGTTCACAAAAATAATCTTTCTTTTTTTTTTGTTGGGGGGTGAGTGTGCGTGTGAAGCTTGGTCTTCTTACCTAAAATTTAGATTTTGTTGCCATTATTTATGTCCTGAATGAGTTCCTAATTAATTTTAGCATGATTTATAATTTAATTAAAAAATGCAACTGACCTCGTTTTTTTTTTTTTTAGTCAGGACTGATGTAATTTACTAGCATCATAATAGTTAATTGTTAACCCCACGTGATCTTGTAATTATCAGGACACATGCATTTCATTTTATGTACATTTCAATTCGATTGGGTGCTTTCTCACAACAGCAAAACACTTCATGATTTATGCAAAGAATGCATCTTCATTTAGTGCCTAGTCACACTACCTGATTATTTCTAAAAGGAGAATGTTTCTAAACAATCAAAAAACACTGCCTGATTTTCTTGGCCCATCTTTAAAACTCTTGTACCTGTACGGTCTCGTCAATGGCTCCATCAATAGAAAGTGTCAAATTTTCACGCAACATCTTAATTGAATCATAACAGGTACTTTAATTGACGAGCACGTTTCAATCTGTAATCCCTAGTTTCAAGATTTTATCTCTGTAAAGAGAACATCGTTGGAATAAATTTTTTAGCATTTTAAGAAGAAACTTCTCTCCACCCTCGGGATAATTGTGCCTTTATTTCCTTTCCTTTCATTTGGTGAAGGTGGGGGGGGGGATAATACAAATATTTTAATGTTATTCAAGCCTGTGAAAGAAAAAGGAGGGGAAAAAAAGCCAACTGCACACAACACAACCAGACCATGAGATTGATGTAGCAGGTCTCGTTTAATGGAACCATGCCTATCATTATTGTTGACAGTGATGATACTTGATAACTTTTGAAGAGTCCTACTGTATTTTAAATGAAATTATCTTCAAAAACAGAAAAATACCTATAAACGATTAAAACAAAAAAGAGCAGACACTTAAGAAACCTTTGGATACAAATAGCTTTTCGTATCTTGCCAAAAAACAATGTACAATAATATATTTTAAAATATACGAATATATATATCCAAAAGATATAAAGATTAATTAAACTGATTAAACTGTAGTTCCAGACATAAATTAGAGGTCAACTTTGCTCATCCGATTTTTCATTCTTCTGGAACAAAATATCAGCATTATGGTGAAAATTTGGAAAGGATTGTATTATTTGTAAATATGATTATCAAATGAGACGCGAAAGCCTGTGAAAATGATAAAAACTATTCAATGATCAACGGTGGATCTTCCCACACTCACGCCATAAGTTTATGAATCGATACAAAAAGAATGACGTGGATAGGAGAGTTCAAAGATGCCATGCTCGAATATTTTTGCCAGGGAGAGTCCGAATTCGAAATCATGAGTTCAAAAAAATGGGGGGAAAAAAGGAAATAAGGTAGAGAATAGAGTCGCGGTCCAAATCTGAGATGATTAGTATCGCAGCATTCCAGACATAGGCCGAAACGCAGAGCATAGATTTTCAGCTCGTGATCATCACCTGCAAAAAGGGTGCGACCAAGATACCAAGCTTGCTTGCTCAGATGAAATGCTAATTGGAAGTGAAAAGGCATAAGCCTTAGTTAATACCCACGCACATAGTCAAACACGTTACAAAGTAGTAAATCGAAATATAAGGGATGACTAATTTTATGCTCAGTTTTTCGTATATGATTATAACCATAGTTTTATGGTGTTAGATCACATGTAGCCGCCCCATGGTACATGAGTACAACTAGCAAAATGGGCTGAGTCCGTTTAAGCCACAAAATAATTAGGACCAAACTGTTAAATTAAAAGGTAAAAATGAATTTCAAGTTTAAAAAAGTTGAACCTAATAGACCTATAAATGAAAGAGTTGTTCGTTTTAATCTCTACTATTTTTTTAAAAAAATAGGTAAAAAATACAAAATAAAAATCTATCAAGTGCTTCATCGTGCTTCAAGTATCTCAACTACAACAATCATCATTTTTGAAGCACGTTTTAAATACTTTGTCAATTAAGTTTGTTATTTTTTAATTTTGTTTTGCTTCATTAGTATTTAAGTAATTTTTTTTAATCCTTTACAAATTATAATATATGATTATCAAAATATTTTATACGAGTATAGATGATTTTTCCATGGACAACTCTAAACTAGATAATTATTTGAGCGAACCAATACTTAAGTCTCATGATTAGAAAAAATTAGATGTGTTGAACTGGTAGAGAAACAATAAACATCGTTTTCTAATTTTTTTAAAAATGATTGTTGATGTTCTTAATATTCTAATCACTATTATGACTAATGTCAGTTTTTGGTATTAGTTCATATGTTTTGACAAAATGTTGAATTTCTCTTCTAGATAATGCAACACTATCATTAATATTCGTAATTGGTTGCATGATTTTGATAATATTGTTACAATATTGGATTTAGATGTTTAAACTTTATAGATTTTTTGTGAATTTAATTTGCTTAAATTTATTTTTTAGAATTAATTTTATGTGTAATTGCTTTTTTGGATTATAAATATATTTATTAAGTTTTTAAATTAAAAATGAAAAAAATAATATTAGGGCTAAGGCCCACCTTTAGTCCTAGGAGCCAAGATCGAATTTTAAAGCAAGAGTTTTAAAATATTTTCAAGCTTTTCAAGCTTGGCCTTTTTAGGCCTTGATCCTTTAAGGGTTTGCCATAAATACCATCTCTACATATAAGACTAGAGTGGAGCCATGATTTTTTGTTTAGAGGTGCCAACTTACAAAGCATATGCAATAATTAAAGAAATCTATACACACACAACATAATATGAATATTGTAATATATTCACAACCAGCTTTACAAATATATAGCCAAAATATGTATATTTTTTTAAAAAAAGTTTAGCTCCTTGATTTGTGACATAAAAATTGTCAATGGTAAAAAATTTTCAACAATTCCCTTTTCAATAAAAACTATATATCATTAAATTATAGGAAAAAAATTATCTTTTTTTTTGTTTTGAGGCATTGTTTTTCTAATTTTTACAACTGAAAAAGCTCATTTAATGGTTACCATGAAACTAAAAGAGTTAATATAAATTTTAGTAATATGCAAGTAAAACGATGTAAATTAGACTTTCCAATCTCTATAAAATTTTTGACATAATTTACCCATAATATATAGTTATATCATGAAAGTTATGATATTTGAATACAGTTCATAATGTTGTAATTCATATTCTAGTTAAATTTTTTCTTGGTTAGAAATATCTGAAGAGGAAAATTTCTCAACAAGAAGACTTTCTTAGCACTAGATGATTTTGAGGAATCAAATTTGTGCTCAATTTAAAAAGATATATTGCTTGTTCACTTAATCTATTTTTAATTCTTTCAATTGATAATCTATGAAAAAATCAAATATACCAACATGATAATGATACTCAAATGTTACAAAAATTTTTGCATCAACAAGACCAAATTATATCAAAGTACAAAAAACTAACATCATAAAATTCAATAGCTTAATTGCTACAAAACTAATAACTTTTTACATAAGACATTTCCAATCATAATCTCTTAGCTCTTGAATAAACATTTACTAGAGTTAAGGTAAAGTTAGATTTTATAAATATCAATTATACTTGAGGGCTAAAAATATGCATTCCTTTCGAACCACAATATAAGTTATTTTCTAGAAGTTTTATTTGATTTAAAATATATTGGATAGGCATTATATTTTTTTTCAACTATACCCTTATTCTATTAAGCAATTGATGGGGTACTTTGAATAAGTCAAGTGTTACATTCATTACACTTAAGGGCACAATTAAAAAGATGTGAAAATTTTGAAAAAGTCAAAATTCTAACTAACCTTTTTCAGGAAATGTAAATTAATTAATAATAATTCATACTGTAGTCTGAATAGAGTAACTCCTACATTTTACAATTTTTTTTAAAAAAATAGGGGCCTTGGCTCTCTTAATCCCCCCAATATGAGATGATCTCCACCATCTATTCCTAAAGAACCACGTGGAACTAATTAACTTGAATTGATGTCTAATGAAATGGAAACCTTGAAAAAAAAAAAGGTCATCTATGATTTTTTTTCAATAAAAACTTAAAATTCATTCATAGAACATGAAAAAAGAACTAATATAAACTACAATTAGGAGAGATAAATCAATCATCATTCGTTAAATGCCACATGATGTTCATTAAATGCCACGTGACGAGAAATAAACACCCTTTCATCCAAGTTGAGAACTTAACCTTTACATTGCTTGCTATATTCAAGTAGAACACATTTCTCTAAGCGAAATTGAATTTCGTGTTGGTTATAGTGTTTCATGCAAGGTTGATAGGCACATCCAAAAGTTTTGAGTTTGTTATAATCAAAGTCTTTATTGAATAGCTTCTGATATGGAGACTTCCTTGCAAGTATAGGAATAGGAGTTAGATTAATAAGGCACAAAATGATGTTAAAGAATTCCCACCAATACTAAAAAGGCATTTAAGCTTGTGCTAGCATGGTCAAGCTCAATTGAACAATGTGTTTGTGTTTACACTCAGCTTTATCATTTTAAGCAAACATGTATAGGCAAGATAACTAGGTTTGAATTCCACAATCAGTGAGAAAACTAGCAAAACTATGAAATTCTCCTCCACTATCACTCTATATAAGACTTCAATTTTTGTTTTAGATAAGTTCTCAACCAAGTTCTTAAATTGAATCAAAGTAGCTTTGATTTCACTTTTGCATTTTAAAGGACATATCCACGACTATCAACCACAGTAGTCAACAAAGCGCACATAATATTTAAACTCATTAGTTGAGACAATAGAAGATGGTCTCAAACATTTATGCGTATTAACTTAAGAGGAGAATTTGAGTGCAAAGTAGAATTATCAAAGGAAAGATTGTGCATCTTTCCAAATTTGCAGGCCTCGTAGAAGAAGGATTTATTATACTAGAAACTTCAAAATTATAGGAATGCAAAATTTGAGAAAAAATACTAAATGATGGATGGCTTAGATGACAATGTCATGCCTCAATTTCATCACTTGAAAGCTTTTTTTTTTTTTTGAGAGATAGAATAACAAACTAAAGAATTATTTGAGGCTAAGTTGAAAGCATTATACAACCCATTTTCTTCACGTGTCCCTTGGTGGAGGATTGCCCTTGTCTTCTTGTCCTTCACACAATGAAACTTGGAGTGAAAATGAAAATATTGTTATCATTAGCTATTCTGCTAACACTTATTAAGTTCTTATCAACATCAGAAGAGTGCAAAATATCATTAAGTTGTAAACTTTGTCCATCAAAAGTACGTAATTTATTATTTCCAGTACGTTTGATGTGAAGTGGATACATATCACCAACAAATAAACCAACATTACCTGCATAACGAGTAACATCATCAAGCTGATTTACATCATTCATAACACAAGCTGTGGCACTACTATCAAAGTACCAGTTAGGATCATTAACTGTGTTTGATGTAGCAACAAATGTAAAGTGATGGGGAGGGTTGTCTTTGTTGTTTGAAGAAGGTCCGCTATAAGAGCGATCATGATAACAAGTTTTCATTGAATGATCGTCTTTCTTGCGGAGCTAGCAACAAACCTTACTTGTTCCCCTACTAAAGGTTCCTTGACCTTGTGAGTGACGTCCTCGGTCATGAGAATTAGAGTTGTTATGCTGGGAATGCGAGTTGGTGGCGAGATTGATCGTATGAGAACCTAAGCTCAAATTGCTTAAATTTTGAAGCTCTTCGAGACGAGGCTCAAACGTAAGAAGAGCGACTGGAGGTTTGACCCATGCATCAGAAGCACGCAACTCGAACCACGTAAAGTGGGCTGTGCACTGGGCTTTAATGTACTTCTTAAACAGCCCCTGCTTGGCTGAAATTCTTGAGAGGGTTCACGATTCCACGGGCCTCTCATCCGAGAACTTTCCATGCAAACACGGATGAGTTCTAGGATTTTGCCCTTGAAAACCGCACCTCCCTGAAGACAATCACAATCGTTCACAAAACATCTTTGCGTATTGCATTCGCGGTTGAAGATTGGGTCTCCCCGAAACCTAAGCTGCTTGTTACCTGGGCCTTTCTCCTTAATGTAGCTTAATTAGTCTTGGGCTAGCTGTCAATGCATTGCATATTATGGGCTAATATTTTACATCTCACTGACTTCAGAATCCTGTTTTACATTTTCATTTCGGGTACCTTAAACCTTCAACCCTATGTGCTGTTTGAGGATGTTGACAGCACGCAAGGAATCCATGATGTACCGTTTAAAGTATATCCTGCTTAAAAAACGATCAAACTCCAGTCTTCATATAAAGAGAATATTACTTTTCTTTTTTATAAATAAAAAAAAGGTTAAATAAACTCCTTTGAAGTTCTATGCTTTGATTTTTTTTTTAAAGTACACTCAGCTGTCCAAGCACGTTATTGATGTTTTGAAATATCGTTACAACTCTTATTCTACTTATTTTTCATCAAACATTTATTTTGCAGATAATAAAATCATGATATATTAAGCTTTGGCGTGAGATTATCACTTTATTCCAGTTCACACAACTCAACAATTTTATAAAAAAATCAACTTTCTTCATAATAATGAAATGAAATACCATACTGGAACCGATTTTTTTCAAATATTAAAGAGAAAAACAAACAAATAAAAATGGGAGAAGCTATTTTTTTTTTTCAGGGGCCTAGAATAAGTGCAGGTTTCGAAGACATCCTTTGACCAAAAAGGTTGGATGTCCTGAGAGGAGACAATTAGAGGTTACAGTTGTTATGATGCTGACAACAACTTAACTTTCTCAGGCAGGACGGCTTATTAGAGGTTCCTCTTACGTATCATATCCCCACCGCGCCTTTTCCAAGTCCTGGTCCACTTCCTCCCTCGTTTTACTCCTACGTTCCTCAAAAAGAACACTCCTACATTATCTTAATTATTACTACCTTCACTACAAAATCACTAGACCAAACCTACCTACCCGAAAAGTTCCTTCTCCCACCATAGGATCAGATTTTAAACGCTTCCAACCAAAAAAACACAAAAAAAGAAAGAAAAAAAAAACAGAGAGAGAGAAAGAAGTATCCCTAACCCCAAGTGAGAGAACGACAGACATTCCAGTTGTATCTCGTTGCTTTTGAGGTATGCCATTTCGTGTGTTCCCGAAGTTTATTTTTGTAATAATTGTCGTCGTCTCATTTCATGCGTATCCATTATTTTATTTGTTCTTATAAAATAGCCCCGGGCGTTCTTTAACACATTTGCATGCATGCATGCAAACAGGTGCCTCCACGAGACCCACGTGGCATATCGGTTGATGATATTATCAATTATTGTTATTATTCAGATTTTTTTTGTTCGGATTAAATTATAAATTATTTTTATTAACTTTATCAATATCAATAAAAAAATATAAAAAAGAGAAGTGTATAAAATTTTAAATATACATTAATAAATTTCAAAAATAATGTTACATTATTTTTTTATGAAATGTAATTTTAAAAATATTTTTTAAATATTATTTTAAAATTATATCATAATTTATAAATAAAATTAAATAAATATTTTAAAATATAACTTATAAATAAGAAGTTACCTAATGGTATTATGCTGCTCTTCAGATCGGGATGAGCAGTAAGAATCGATTTTCTCACGGCCTTTCATTGGAAAAGCGGAACACTGTGGCAGAACAGACGGGGTCCCACCAAATCCAACGAGCCACGGAGCATCATGATTAACGGGAGCATGAGTGAATTTACAATTACATGCAAGGCCGTGAAGAAAGACTGCGGCGGGTGAGGCGGTGACCATTAATTACGACCAGCACGCACGCTCTCTCTCGTAATTTTGGTTGGAATCGAATTATTATGGTTAAGCAAATCCCAGAGTTTCGACTTCAAAGAAAGCACTATCACATTCTGCTCATAATGACCGCATTGTTTGTGTTTAACAATTCCCCTTCACCGAGGACGAGCGTGAGATCCACGCCCATCCGAGAGGGAGGAACCGAGAGGGAGTGAGGGCATGCACGCTAGGGTGCGGTCGCGTGAGGCCGGGTGCGAGTAAATCGCAATGCGACGCTTAGCGTCTTGGGCTAATCGCAGTTTTTGCCCGTAGTTTACAAGGCGAATAGAGGGCATCTTTTGGAAAGCGGTGGTCGTCCCGTTTGTCGACCTCAGGTTCATCAATCTCTAGACGATCTGATTCTCTCTTCTCTCTCTTCGTGAATGTTTTTTGAATCTTTTGATCGAATGGGATCGGTATTCTCAGAGGACTTGTTCGGGCTTCGGCATCTGATGAATGTGGGGTCGCTTTAAGCTGGATTTAAAAAAAGAGAAAAGAAAATAGTCGGGGCTTTATCTTAGAATAATTCACACGACCTTTTTCTTTTGGCGGAAGAGTTTCTATCTTTGACCCGAAGAAATCTCACTGATAGCAGAAATACAGAGAGTGAGCCAAGAAGAGGGGGCAGGGCAAGGGTTGCTTTGATGATTGGGGAGGATCACATTGGAGATACTTTATCTCCTTCTCTCTCCTCCCCTTTAGCTTTTTTCTGAAAAAATAAAAAATGAGGGAAATTAATTAATGTACCGGGTATTGCATTACATTACTACTGGTAATGTTCTGGGATACCGTTGTTTCTTGGAGCAAGGGGCAAAATGGTGTTAGTGAGAATTTAAAAAGCAAATATTATTGTGGTTGACGGGTGTTAGATTCGAAGGCATGAGGGGAGTATGATGACGAAGTTGGATTTGTTCGGGTTCACGTGCTCCTCACGCTACGGGCATCCAGTGATGGGAGTCGGAGGTCCAAAAACTGATCGTTTGTTGAAGCAGAGATTTGACGGATTGGACGGCCTATAACAACTAACGGAGTAGGGCTGTTTTGGTTGACGGGAGCGGAGCGGTCATTGTTGTGTTGAATTTTACAGCCTCTAGCAGATCGCTTACATGATATTAATACGTATCCCACTGCCATGCGAGGGCGTGACACTGACACCAAATCTAAATCCATTTGTAGGCCACACAGTATTAATCGCTCGACGTTATAATTTAATTGGGATTGAAATGGAGAGGGGGATATTGGGAACAGAGCGTGTGGGGGAGAAGGTAAGGGGGGGAGCGTGAGTGGGGAACTATTCCATTTTCCTTGGGAGGCTGGCAGTGGCAGAGGCAGTGGCAGATACGGATACGGACAGAGGTTTTGATGTATTGGGTTTGAGGCTCATAAAGCCTCGTGATCGGCGAAGGCAGATCCATGGAAGACTGTTCCCCCTAGTCACGTGGCCTCTTTTGACCACCCAATGACCAACCCCCCCTCCCTAGTCTTTACCATCTCCAATTCATTTCCATTCCGTTACCATAGAAAATTTTGAAATGCCAACACTCTGATGCAGGATCAAATAATTTACTCAAACTCACGAAAAAGATAGAAACTGAAAACACTTGCTTATGCCCTACCACCCCCACTCCCACTGAGCACGCTCAGTCTTTCCCTTGATTTCTCCTCACTCAATCACCACCCCCTCCCCCAAATGTACTGGGTGGGTCCCTATCTGTCCGTGCCTTTATGTCTTCTCTCTCTCCTCTCTCTCTATATATACAGGTATGGACGTCTATCCCTTGGCAATTAACGACAACGTGGACTGCAGCTGCTGACTGATATTTCGCCATTTTATTAACTTATAAGGCTAACGGACAACTTCCCCTTCTCAATTCTCTCCCCTCTCTCGTCCCATTTAGCTCTCTCCCCCAAGCCCCACTCCTCCCGTTTCAAACATTTCATTATTGTCCCTCCCTCAATCCCTACTCTCCTGCTTGTACTTCACTGTTCTCTTGAAATCTATACACTCATCATCACCACACTACTCTCTCTCTCTCTCTCTCTCTCTCTCTCTGCGCTTTATTAAGCTTCTTTCCCGTTCATCTTCTTCCTCATCAGCGCCTTCAAATCGAAAGAAACCTTTGCTGTATTCTTCGGGGTCGTTGAGTTTGGGTGCATTTTTCCTTGAAACCACGCACGGTCATAGACGCGAGGCAATATGATGCACCGTTGCTGTGGCTCCCAGGGGCACGTGATTGGACCGTGTACATGTGGTATGATTCACGGCCAAAACAACTCCTTCTCCGTGCTATTCTCGATGCCCAACCACAACCATAAATCCTATGGTGACTGCGACATGTATTCTTTCACCCCCTCTCCTTCCTCTTCTGTTGACTGCACCCTCTCCCTTGGCACCCCCTCGACCCGTTTATCCGTAGACGAAGAAAAACGCAATCGCCATGACCATCGCTCTGTTTCAAACTTCTGCTGGGATTTATTACAATCCAAACACACCTCTCACTCCCACACCAAGTCCGGTCGCGGCGCTAATAGTAGTAACTCTTCCGGTGATCCCCTCCTTGCTCGTCGTTGTGCCAACTGCGACACCACTTCCACTCCCCTCTGGAGAAACGGCCCTAGAGGCCCCAAGGTAATTATTCAATTCTATGTTACGCATCTTTTACTCAAAATACTCGTTTTGTACTTAACTTCATCCATACAGAATGTCTCCCAGCATATATTAGACACTGGCGTTCAACTACTATCCGCGTTGAAGAGTGTCATGAATCTTTGTGTTGTACTTTGCGTTTTAAGTGTTTAACAGTGAATGAATGGTGTTACATGAATTATTGCAGTCTCTATGCAATGCCTGTGGGATTAGATTCAAGAAGGAAGAGAGAAGGGCAAGTGCTGTAGCCGCCACTACGGCGGCCAACTCAGGCAGTGTCATGGAGTCGGCGCCGATGTACACCGGTCAGCACAACACTTCGTGGTACGCGCACTCTCAAAGCCAGAAAATGCAGTGCATCTCTCCGGGGATGGGAAACGAGTTTCGCGTCTCGGACGACGCCGACCGCGGCATTCCGTTTCTCTCTTGGAGACTCAACGTTTCGGACAGACCGAGCCTCGTTCATGATTTCACGAGATGAAACGTTAGGAAAATGATGTTTGGATAATAGAAACGACAAGAGGAGTTATCTAGCGAGCCGACGGTCAAGATCACGCAGTTATGCTTCACGTTTTACGATGAGAATGCAGATGTTTTTGATGGCGATGGTTATGGTCTCCTCTCGTCAATATTTTTTTTTTTTCTCTTTCTGGTTTTAATGCCTTTTGACCTTGTCCTTTTTGTTCTCTTCCTCTTCTCCGCCTTGCCAAAGATGGAGTAAGAATGGGATAATCCGATGTTCTAAGATTGCTTTTTCTTATGAGTTTATTCTTTTAATTACATTTCTCTTACAGTTAAGAAAACCTACCTTTCTGTTGGATGGCCTTTTCTCTGGGGGGGGGGGGGAATGAATAAACAAATGGTGATGACAATGATCATGTGAACCGTCGGATCAATTTAGTTGCACGTTGGTATCATAATAACAAGGACCCCTTTTCAGGGGTTATAATCATAATTTCCTGAAAAGAGAGGAAACTTAATGATAGTTGTTTTCATTTTACTGAATTCCACGAGGCAGGTGCAGTGAGCACGGAGAGAACCGGGGTGGGGGGAGGGGAGGGGGTGTGCAGAGACTGATGTAATTGAACCAGTTGATGCAATTCTGACGGTCCAATTGTTGGATCACTGTTCTGTCTGAACCGGACACAGTGGTTCAGAACAGTGAAACTGATATGTCTCTTTTGAGTATTTTTTTTTTTTTTTGTCGACTGTATCGAATCTAACCGTCCAATGGAGCTCGCGTTACGCTGGCTGGGAACTTTTTGTACTAACTTTTATCCTCAGAGAATATTTTAATTAGATGAACTGCTCCCTAGCTCCCCCTTCCACGATAGCCAAGTCTCTGCTTGTAGATTTTTAATTATGGCACCAACTCAATAGAATAACATGTATCATGAGCTGTGCATTGACTGTACAAATACAATGCCAGCCGCAGACTAAGTAAAACCTTGATAATGAAATGCTTGAGATACAATATGTAGAGGACTTATGATCGATAAGAATGTGAAAGTTGTTGCGCCTGAGAGACCATTAGCTCATACTTATGTACTGTTGAAAATTCGAATTTACTGAAACTATTTTTTTAATTTTTCAGATTAAAACAACCTAAACTTTATGGTCCTTGATAACTAAAAAGGGCATTGTTCGACAGAAAAAAGCTTTTAAAGGTACAAATCCATGACAGATCAGAGGATCAAAAGAAAGTGAGAGGCTGAATCAAACGCCTTCACAGGAGCGCAATCCCCAGATCTATCGCTCGATAGAAAGGAATCTAATCTGCCCAAAGAAGTGCCAATACTTGGAATGGAACCCAAAGAGCAAATTAAAGCTGCCACTTACTTGTTAACGCAATTGAATTTACTGGTCAATTTTCAGGAGCTCCATTTACAATTTGTTTTGCTAGCAGTACAAAGTATAATTTTTTGTGATAGTAATTACAATGATATACGCAGTACATTTTTTATGAATTTTGTTGGACAAGGTTGAATAATTTAATATCCGATCCATTGATAACTCTAGGCAGATAAAACATATAGTAAACATGGCAGCCGCATGGGTGAAGTGATGATATGCACATATCTTCAAGACAAAAATCATCCGACTTTTAACGTACATAATGAAAGAAATCAGAAAACTTATCATACATGACTATGACTCATTTTAAAATCACGTTAACAAAAAGGCTAACTGTTTATTTGACTGGTTGGCAAAACTACCGTTGACGTGGTTAAGAGGAAATGATACCATCATCAGTGATCCTCGCCCTCGGCGGTCGGCGCAAGGACCTTGTGTGGCATGATTTGACTAGGGACGTGTTAATGTTTAGGGATTAATTTGTTTTTCTTTCATCAGAGGCTCAGCCTTCAATAGAAAGAAAGAAATAATGATATGCAAAACCATCAACTTTAAACTAATAAATTCAATATGATGGTTCACATTTAGTTATAAAAGCCTCGGTCTTTAAAAAACAGCTAGAGAGAAGCCGCTTCATGCAGTCTGCACGTGTTTAAAATGGAAGCGATTTCTCTCTACTTACTAGAGAGACCACTTGAATTGTAGACTATCAGGTTAAATTTGATGATTTTAAAAGACAAATTATAACATTAAAATTTGATTTCAATGATGAAGAATTGTAATAAAAATAGAATAAATTGGCCTAATGATTGTGAAAAATATATTAACCAAACATCATGGAAGAAGTTTTTAAAAATTTTACAATGTAACCAGTGTGATTTTTTCCTTTTATCGGCAAAACAAATAAAAAAAATTGTATAATTGAATAGCATAATTTGCATAACTCTATAATTATAATCATGACTCATTTACAATGATATATTACTTCAATATTCAAATACTTTTGAATACTTCACTGTCAACTTAATAGGCATAATGTATTTCAATTTTGAGAATGAGAATAAAATTTCATATTTGAGGAGAAATGGTGTTTCTGTCATTTCAATTTAACTTAAACATTAATCTGGCTATATTGCAAAATATTTGAAATGTCAAGCCATTATCTTTGCTTGGTTCTATTAAATGAGTTATATGGGCAAAAATCTCATAAAAATATAATAGAGAAAAATACAATGGAGATGATCCACGTGCATATTTATTTACAAAGGGTGACAAAAAAAAATACCCATATCATTTCATTATAGCTCAATAAAAAACTACCTTACTTATTCCGTTCAAAAATAAAAAATATTTTTAACTTAATATTATTTTTTAATAAAGTAATTATTTATCTTTCAACTAACTCTATCTTTTTATATCATCCCTATTTAATAGGGTGTTTTAACCTAAAATAAATATAAATTAATTTATTTAATAGAAATATTTTTTTTACAAATGCAATAATTACACATTAAAAAATTAAAAATATTTTATATTTTTAAATATATTTTTAAATGAAGGGACTATATGATTACAAGTTTCAAACAACTGTTTTCCATTTGATTATATCACACGGTCCTTGAACCTTAAAATATATAAATCATAGGCAGCTAGGGGCGAGCTTCTGTTGTGCGACCATGACCTTATCTCGTTTTCGAGGTATTGAGTGAGTCAGGGTCCACTCCAAATACATTTCAATGACTCTGCTCCAATATATTCCCCAGCCCTAATTTACAAAACTTTTTTAAAAGAGATCTAGTATAAAAAATTAACAGATATTTTTACAGAAACAATGTTTTATTAATTATTCGTTTTCAATGTTTTCTTATCATATCTATATAGTCTCTTTTTTTAATATTATTCTATAAATTGAGTATTAAATAAATGACACATTTAAAAATTTATATTCTTATTTAGAAAAGGTATAAAATTATAAAGTGTATTTAATAAATTTATTGATATATATGAGTGTTTTGTTCAAAAGTAATGTGGTATTATTCAAGCCTTTATATCGTCCTTCAAGTATTTTCTTCCTTAATTAGAGATTAATATGTCCTCCTAATCATTCAAATGCAAGAATGTCTGTTGACGCGTGGCATATTTTTGGATATTAATGTAAAATGGAAAGGGAAGAGGAGGACGAAAGAGAAGAGAAAGGAGGAGGAGGAAGTCCAAAATTCTTTAAAAAAAAATGTAAGTTAAGATCCAATTTTATTCTTATACTTATTATTTAGGAGCACTAAGCATCACATACTCTTAAGTAGAATAATTTTATTCCTGAACTATTTTTTTATGAGCAAAAATCCCCTTCCGTTAATGAATTATTAACTCTATCATTATATACTAAGGTAGCATGTGTGTGAGGCCCATGTACAATAATATGTAAGACTCTGATCATATTTTTTGTGTTATTTCGCCCTAGAACTTTTTTTTAGGAGTGTTAAATACCTTAAAATTTTTTTTCTAGAAGTGCTGAGCACCTTAAAATCTTATTAAAATAAAATTTAAAAAATATTGTGAAAATATTAAGTATTTTAATATTTAATAATTTAAATATTATTATTTAAAATATTACATCACCCAATTTAATATTTATAATATTTTAAAAATAAAAGGAATGTATCTATAAATTAATGAAGGGATTTTTTCTTTTCATCTTTTCAATTTTTTTTTTGTTAAGTGACTTTTTTATAGCACATTAATGGAATAAGCTATATCTTTTAAATAAATATTTTTGTTGTCATTTTGTTCATTCTGATTGTCATATTTTTAATTTTATCCCTAACACTAAAATATACAAAAAGTATTAAATTTGGATAATGTAATATTTTAGAAGAAGATCGTTAGTTGACAAAAAAAATTTAAGGAACTTAATCAATCTTAAAAATATAAGTTCCGACATGCATAGAAAGTGTAATAATTTGGACATTGTCTTGGAAAGAAGTCATTTATAAATTTATAAAATGCTAGTTTGAATTGTTAATATTTAAAAAATAATTATAAATTTTGAAAGAATGTTTATAAATAATTTTAAATTATTAAATGTGAAAATATTTGATATTTTAGTAATATTTATTAAATTTTATTTTAATAAGACTTGAAGGTACTCAATGCCCTTAAAAAAAACTTTAGGATGCTCAACGCTCTTAAAAAAAAGTTCAAAGGAAGATTATTATCGAAAAATATAGTCAAAGTCTTACATGTCACTATGTATGGGCCCTACACACATGCCACGTTAGCATATAACAGTAGAGTTAATAATTCATTAATGGAGATTTTTGCTCCTTGAAAAAATAGTCTTGGGATAAAATTGCTCCAATAAAGAGTATAGAATACCCAGCACTCCTAAAAAATAAATACATGAATAAAATTAGACCTTAACCTAAATTTTTATTCAATAATAATCAAGATTGAATGCAAATGAAAACCGCCAGCTCTATTTATAGAGTCTTAAAATAATAAAATAATAATGACTTAAATTCAAATCTCAAATCCTAAGCCTAAATCAAATCCTCAATATACTCATATCTAAGATAAAAAAACATAAATAATTGAAAATATTTATAATTAATTAGTATCCTTATTAGATAATCCTAATATTTTAAATTAAATTTAATTATATTTTATCCCACATTACATCATTTCTCCCCATTTGAGGAACTTAGCTTTTGATGAATTAAAATTAAGGTATGGATCAAGGAAGGAAAATGTGAGATAAATTTCAGTAGAGTGCTCAAATCTAAAAATCTTTTCCAGCAAGTAAGACATTGAAAAAGAAAGCTTTGAGCATCTGGGAATTCCTTCCAACAAGTTAGGTAGCAAGTGAACAAGCTTTGATAAGAATGAGTAGTTTGACCATGAAGAATCTCTAGAAAATCTTTTTAATGGACAGGGCATTGTTAGATTTGACCATTAAGTAGCGGAGTGACCATGGAAGACATAGCCTGCAGACGATAAATGGTTATAGCACAATGAGATTAATCCTTGCTAGGAACAATTTGAGAAGGAGCCACTTGTACTAGTGTATAGTAGATAATTTGATTATTGTTTGGAGAATCTTTTACTGGTAAGGAAGGAGCTTCTATCATTATTAGCTTGCTTGATACTTGTTCTTCCATTTGTTTCCTCAATTCATTAACTATCCTCTTAATCTCATAAGTTGCCTTCTTAACTTTACTACAACCCTTCCTAAGCTTGTCAAAATAATAATTTTGTTCTTGTTGAAAGTAATCCATTTTAACTATAATTTGGTCTACGTCCTCTTAAAAGTTAGCATATTCACAATGGCAATGTGTATCATCCTCATATTGATAAACACAATCATGTAATTGTCACAATGAGCTTGCTCATATCACTAACGACTTGTGTACTCATATCGTTGTTATTCATAAACATACCAATAGCTCTCTTGCTAATAAGTATCCTGCGACGGATAGGCATACTGTTGTTGATATTTTTTACATGGATGCCGATGAGAACAATCCTCTTGCTACTAAGCACGTTGTGGTGGATCAGCATATTCGTATCAATAGCCTAAATGTGTGTATGTATTGTAGATCATATTAGTAATTAAGCATCATGAAAATTTTTTCCTCTTTTTTTTCTTTTATTCTTCCATTTTCCTTTTCTCTTTTTGTTTTCCTTTTTTCCTCTTTGTTCCCTATTTTTATGGAATACAAAAATTTAAATCAATAAAAAATAAAAAATTACCCAAAATGCTGCAAACATATGAAAAAATTGCAAAATTTTAAGATCCAACAATGAACAAATTCGTGGAAGGTGATGGAGACACTCTAGTTAGTTGTGCTAAATAGTAAGTTCACTATGTTTTGTTTGGACATTTGAATTTTAATGAAAAAGTTGCATTTTCTAAGATTAGCAGCAAAAATGTGATGGAAATCTAAATTTGATATCAAATTGATGTAAAACGAGAAGGGAAGAGAAGGAAAGAAAGGAGGAGGAAGGTTGAAACTTTTACAAATTCTTATTCAATAATAATTAAAACTGTCTTTAATAAATCAATATCTTTATTTAAATATTTTTATTGGATAATTTTAATATTTTAAATTAAATTTAATTATATTTTATTCCATGGTATACCATATAAGCTTTTTATTTTTTTTGGGTAGAAACCATATATGCTTTTGGTTAGCTAAACACGCTAACACAGAGACGAGACTAACCCTTCTTTGGCCCAGGGTCCATTGACTAACGGGAGCGGGAAATATGAAACCCTGGCCCCATTTATACCCCGCGATTTCTACACATTATTTACGAAGGAGCAATAATGCTATCACATTTATTGGAGATCACAATTTTTTGAGTAGAAAGCCAGCTGCTTGAGAATTGAATGTGGTGCCTTGGATCCTCCAGACGTGCTCTTTTTTTCGAAAGAAAAAGATAGTTGGCAACAAAATTTCACTCCAAAAAACTTCATTTTTTTTTAACCTTAATCCCAGTTCTGAAACAAAAGCTATTCCCTATCAATCTTTTCCAAACAAGATTAAATTGTCGTAAACCTCAATTTTCTTTTGGGCCTCACGACTCAATTAGCTCCGGTTCCATCACGACAGAACCACCGCACAAGACGGAGATTACAGTCAAGTCCACTTACATCACACTCTTTGATGATTAGGAGGTGTTCAATCCTCTCCACATTCTCTTTTCGTGTCTCTTCCCATACTTAATCTCATCAAATTATTTATTTTTTGTTTGATTTAATGGGGTAAGATTATTAACGGGTGGAATTAAACTAAATATATTACTTATTTAATTACTACCATAAAAAATATTATGACCTTTTTGTATTAAAAAGTATTTGAGTGATGATGATAAATATAAGACCATCAAATCAAATAAATAATTAAATGAACATATAAAGAAAGAGAGAGTTAGATCTGAATTTGACTGACTTAAAGAATTTGTATAGAAAGTAGAAAACGCTCTTTTATGAGCCGATGTTCTCCTATTTATCCTTCTAAATAATCTAATCCCAACAGAATTCAACAATGCAATGTATATCCGAGCAAACCTTGAGAACGGAAAACTACACATCACAAATTTATCAACCTTATCAAAATAGAAATCATCCGATAAACGCTGCCTGAATTTCTTCCAAAGTTTTTTCCTTGGTCTCAGGAACCCAAAGTTTGACAAAAGCAACCGCAAAGAAGGAGAAAACTGCATAAATGGCGAAAGTCCCTGTTCGCAACCAGGACATGTATTATATTCCAAGCCATGCGCGAAATCAGAGAGACGAAGGCAAGACGTTGACTGAATGAACTCACTGACCTGCACTGCTCCAATTTAAGAGCAAGTTGGCGGTCATGGTGATCCCCCACGCAGTGAACCAATTTAAAAATGTGGCCAAGCTTCCAGCAAGGCCCTTAATATCCGGTGGAAGTATCTGCATTTGAAAGCCCCATTTGATGAAATTTCACTATGTTCTTCTGTAAAAATTCCTTCTGGAAATCCACTCTTGAGCCTACATTTGATGTACAACACATGCATATGTTTGCATACCTCAGACATCAGAAGCCAGGGCAGCGGTCCCATGCCTAGAGAATAACCAACGCCCATAGCCTAAACAACAAAATGCAGAGAGTCATTGCTGATGGAAGAACCTGAAGCACGCACGCAGAGATATGTAAACCATGCCTGTATATGTATAAATTCATACCACAACCCCCCCCGGCACTGAGCATCCCCAGAACTTTTTGTAGGTCAGAATCGTTTGATATGACTCCCTGAAAGCAATCAAAACGATTTTGGATCAGTGCTAATCAAACTCGTGACATCAACTCGTGATTTCTGAATCACCAACCTCCATGAAGAATGCTGTAGAAATAACAACGAGGCTAAGTGTCATCAGAATGGATGATACCTGCGAAGAGTTTTCATATTTCTAATCAAACATAAATTTTGGTGGATATTTGATCTGTTGTAAGGTTTGTTTGCATAATATACTCACCGTCAGAAGCACCCTCCGCCCAGTTTTGTCCACCAGCCACACAGTGAACCCGGACATCACCACCTGCGCATCTAACTATTAGAAAAGTAATGTGAATTCATTAATTAGAAAACTGTTGAATATTAAGCTCAATACTTCAGAATACAGTTTTCGACCTGAATAACCCCAAATCCAAATGTAACACCATCACTGGACGTAATCCCTATTATACCATGGAAATGAAACTCACAGTCAGGAGATCATATAGATAACTCAGACGACAGGCAATTTTACGGTAAAGTGGTTCTTTACCTGCGGTTGCAAAGATCTTGCTAGAATAGAAGAAAACTCCCGTCATACCAGTTAATTGCTGAAGCACAAGCAATCCGACCCCTACCTGCAACAACTCTGATATTCTTCGGAACTAACCAAACAAGGAAAATAACAAGAGGAATGAGAAGGGATCAGACCGTTAAAGGAAACCAATATCTTCTTCTCTTAAGATCTGCTAACTGGACTGTTTCTGTTTTGTCGGTGGACGACAGTGATTCCTGTCCCAAGAACATAGTTCAGTATAGTGTCTTGTCTCGTTCCCAAGTTTATATTTAAAGTTTCTAACAAGACCGGGTTAACATGGCGGGTACTTGGATTTCTCGAGCTTCCATCGTAATATCAGCATGAGGTCCTCGAAGAACTTGTAACGAAGCCTCAAACTTTTCTTTCATCCCCATTCCGGCCTGGAAACCCCATGCAAGAGAAACTCAGACAGTGGTGACGTGAAGATGTAGCAGAATCAGTTGCATTTATGGCATTAAAATATTTTTCACGATGCATACCAACCATCTAGGAGATTCGGGAATGAACAATAACCCAGGTATTAAAATAGCACAAGGCAAACTTCCTGCACAGAATTGGATAAATGGTTCACTATATTTTTATTATTGTTGTTACTGAATTTGAGTTATCAATCATTTCAGGGGGAAAAAAAACATGGAAAACAGAAAAGTTAATTTGACCTTGGAGAAACGAGAATAATTAGGGACTTACCAAGAGCTGCTAACACTCTCCAGTTGACAAAAAGCCCCACCAGATAAGTTATCATTATTCCTATCTGAATTGAAAGCTAAAAGGGGGGAAAATAAACAGAGTTATGAAAATCGATCATTTGTCAACGAACAATTTTAAGACTCAATTCAAAGCAGCATGAAAATGGAATCAACCTGGTTCACAGATCCAAGGCTACCTCTCATGGTTCGAGGTGATACCTCTGCTATATAGACAGGTACCTAAGACATAAAAACTGTTTTAAAAAAGTGCTTTACCTTAATTAATCAATTTATCTGACATTCCGATTTATAAGTTGGAAAAAACTATAGAGAGCAGAGGAAGTGGACATGTACAAAAGTCGGGTTCGATAGATTACCACATAAGATATTATTCCGACACCAAAACCTTCCAACAGTCTCCCCAGGAATAGAAGCGATGATTCCTACAAATTCAGGGGCATTATATATCGTTAAAATGTAGGGAAGTTGCTAAGGGCATTAATAGCTTTGGTATTTGACCACTCAGCACTTACACCGGCCATAGAAATGGCTAGCCATCCTATGACATTTGGGATGGCAGCTATCATCAGGGACTGCATAGTCATATCGGCAAAGCCAAAACAACATTCATTAGTTTATAACGAGGACGACTTAAATTTCGGGATTCATATTTGTTATTAGGCGGATGATTTTCATTAAGGACGCGTATCTCATAGCTCTGAAACGTACAAAGATCTAGTGCTTCCAGAAATGAGAATGCTTTAACAACTCCTTGTGTGTACACTGTACACAAACCAATACTTAAAATTTTTACAAGTGGCCCATTCTTTTCTTCTTCTTGTTTTTTTTTTTTTCATTTTTCCAATCATAGCAACCAGAAAGTTATATAGAACAGTATAATACCCCCTTACGCCCATAGTAATCTGCTATTTGACCACTGGATGTTGCTCCCACCATGGCACCCACGTTCGACAGTGATCCAAATATAGAGAACTGATCCCATCATTATATTCATCTAGAGTGAATCAAGTAATTAAAGAAAAAGGACAAAAAATGGCGGCCAAAACACAGTCAAATAATTGAGAGAGAAGCGAATGATCAGACCCTTGAGATTGAGAGATTTAGATCTCTAATTATATTCACTTGAGTTGGAGAAGAATACGCGCACTGCACGGATATATTATGACAGAGATACGAGTCAGTCAATATTAAAAAAAAAAAAAAGCTTAAAGAGGGATCATGTACACGACGTCGTATTCAACGAGATGGGGGTATGAATGTGAAGCACCGTGATACCGAACTGGAAAGGACCCAACGCAACTATGAGGACGCAGACCAAAACAAAGAGAGAGCTTTCTCGAGCATTGGTTGATCCCAGGAATGGCTTCCTCACGCTCGCGCTGTTCTCCACATCGTTCCTCGAATTCATTGCTGCTTACGTCCCGGGATTTCACGGATGAGTCCGTCAGTCTTCATCAACAACAATAATAAAAAGATATATATATATATATATATATTGGATTCTTTGAGGTTGTAAAAAGGTAAAGAAAAGGATGTGAGATGCTTTATATAGGAGAAGCTTCAGGATTATGTGTTCCTCCATGAGTGAGCCAGCAAGGTGCCTACAAATGAGAGTGTCGGAGACTTGTCCGCGTCATCTGGGCGTGCGAGAAATAAGGCGATCCCGATCCCTTGATCGTGTCCTTTGCCCTGTTTAAGATGCTCGTCTTTTTCGAAAGATTAAGGACATGTTTCGTAATCTATTTTGTGGGACTGTTCTCCGGAGCCAAAAAATAAAAAAATAAAAAAATTATTTGATAACTGTTTTTAAAAAAATTTTGGAGATTAAAAAAATAAAAATATCTTTTAAGTGTTTTAAAATTATTATTCTAGAGGCAAAATAAAAAAATTATTTTTATTATTTTTATTTTCACAATATATTCTACAAAACATCATTTCTAAAAATAATAAAATAAAAATAATTTTAAATAGGCTCTGGCGTTCTTCTTTTCAGTCCAAATTAATTTAACACCCCAATCATATTTACATGGAACGTTGAACGTTCACAAATGAATGTTTTTTATAAGTAATAAATAATTAAATCATCAAAATCAATAGATATATTTTTTTAAAAAAATGCTCGTATTAAATGTTTGATATAATGATTTATTAATGACACAAATTGTTTCATATAATTGAAATCTCAAAAATTTAAAAACTTTGGAAAGAAGATAATATTGAGTACTTGATTTAATTTTAGAATGTTTTGGCAAAAAAAAAAAGATTTAATTTTAGAATGGAAAGTATTAATATAAATATAAAATAAAAAAATAAAAATCTAACTAAAATATTAACTTATATTAATAGTTTAAATTCTTTTTCACAAATTTACATTATTTATAGGACAATACTTTAAAAATTTAAGTGGCTGTTATTGGTTAGTGTTTAAATTTTTTTTTTTCTATTTTAACTTTCCCTATTTGAAGGATATCTATGTGCAAACAAAATTTTGTTTAATTATATTTAAAATAAATTAATTTGTAAGATAACATTAAATGAATTAACTGTATTGTTTATTAAGAGCGAAATCTTATACAGTAATTATAGTATTTGTAAACTTTGTCACACCTTGCAACTCTGAAAATTAGAATGATGTTAGTAAACATTAATAAATTACAATACACTAAGCTTTTTAATATTTAATAATATGCCTAGAACTCCAAATATTTTTTGACGCGACCTTAAACTAACGGCCTGTTTGACATTATAATCAATTTTGGGGTTCAAATAATCAATTTTTGGAGAAATTATCCAAACAGCAAAAAAAATTAATAATTAATTATTGAATCAGAATTATGTTTTAAAATAAACTTTGAGAAATTACTTGTATATTCAATTTTGCTATTGAATAATATATTTTATTTCTTAAATAAAGTTTAACAAATTTAATAATATTAAATATAATTTTATCAATAATTTAATTTTAAAAAACAATATCCTTTATGATAATTTATACCACTAAAATCATTTTTAATATCCAAATAGATTGCATTATAATATAATTAATTATATTAATAACTAATTTTTATAATTAATTATACTCAATTAAAATCCAAACAGATCCTAAGAAAATGCTCATGCTATAGCCTTTCTGAATAATCAGCAGCAGTCTCGAATTATTCAAGGAGCCTACCAATCTATTCATTTACAAACGTAGGCAATCCCGAAATGTAAAGGATGGGGAGAATGTTTATGGTTTTACAAACGAATTGACATTCTGTACATTTATCCCTTTATATTCTCTAATCCTCATAAATCTGCTGTGGAGAATGAGAAACTATAAAATCCACAGACTAACGCTTCTATGTTCATCATGATTAGTCAGCAACAATGCTCAAAGGATCAAGATAAAAATCGATTATCTGCAATTAATAATCTCAACTGACTGCTTTGTTTATTTGCGAAGAAAGAAACTTCTACATGTGTTTTGAATTCAGATCCAACTCAGCTCGTGCATGCAGTGAAAAAGAAAATGACACATCAACCAATACATAGGAATATAAATAGAATTGATAAAACAACAGAAGATATTTGGTATAATGGTCTGTTGAAACAAGTGCGCTTGGAACAAGATCATCTAAAGGATGACTGAATTTCTTCCAAAGTTCTCCCCTTGGTCTCAGGGACCCAAATTGCTACAAAAACAATGGTAAAGGCCCCTACTACCGCATAGATCGTGAATGTTCCTGCGGACAGTCAAAATTCATCATTGTATTGATAGGCACACATGTCACGACACGACATGCAAGAATGTGTTTAACGGGTTAGTGGTATTGGGTGGCCTACTGGCGGGGACCATGCAAAGAGCAAATCATGTGGGTCCAATTAAAATTATATCTTGTTGGCTAAAAATTTGGTAAATTCATATTCAAGCTATGCAAGTAACATTAGAAAAATAATCTGTATGTTATTCCATTCCATTAATGATTCCCTCTTTTATCTCATGGAACTTTCAAACAATGGTATGGCTCTTTTCGTTTCACCCCATGCATCCATTTCTTTCCATTATCTCATGAACTCCCAAACATAAAGGTATTATGATGATTTATGCGTATAAATGCAATGGTCATCATAGTTTTCACAATGCCACTTGCAGGTCCTAGGTGAACTAAGGTGAGTGAGAGAGAGAGAGAGAGAGAGAGACCTCCACTGCTCCAAGATAAAAGCAAGTTTGCAGTCATTGTGATCCCCCAAGAAGTAAACCAATTCAACAAGGTGGCTCCACTGCCAGCTAGGCCTTTTATATTCACTGGAAGTATCTGAAAATGACGATTTAGAAAAAAGTGAGTGACTCCCAGCGTATCCAGTAAACAATTATACCTGTGACCCATATTTCTAAGGGTTTGCGAGACGCATAGTGCCTTAAGAAACAAGAATACATAAGGAAACCCAAAAGCATTTTCTGAATAAGGAATTAACGACTTGATTCTCCTTGCCCTTATTTAATCTGAATAGTGAAATACAAGCTTTGAATACCTCAGCCATTATAAGCCAAGGAATTGGTCCAAGCCCTATAGAGAAGCCAGCCACCATTGCCTAGAGAAAAACAGTTGATTCAACTGATGAGTACTCAAGATACTTCAAAGAATAAAAAGGACATCAAACATATCCCAACTCCCAAGAAACATACCACAAGCCCAACCACCGAGATTATTTCCCAAATGCTGTATAGATTAGACCCCTCTGATACGACAGCCTGTATTAATAAAGATAAAACAAATTATAAATAAAGCAGAGCTCCTTACAGTACACCAAGCTAGTGCCGTTACCAAGTGCCAACCTCCAAATAGAATGCTATAGCAACAAGGATGAGGCTAAATGTCATTAAAGAGGAGGATATCTGCAGAAGCAATAACAGATTTCAGAATTTTCAAATTCCATGTTCATCGTCTAAAACATTACGTGTCAATAAGTTTTTTAGAAATTTGATTTGTCCTTGATACATACTATTAAGAGAGCCCTCCGGCCAGTTTTGTCCGCCAACCAAGCTGCGATTGCAGTCACCAAAACCTGGAAAAGATAGTTGTTAAAGAGAGCGAATTTACTATCTTGATATTCACATGAATTTTATGGCATAATGGCGAACCTGAACAGCTCCAAGACCAACTGTAGCAGTCTTGCTGGATGAAATTCCTGGCACAAGAAGGAAGTCAAATTTCAGAAAGAGCACTTTGGAGCTACCACAACTGTCATCTAATGTTAGAAATTAGTTTTTCACCACTTAGAGCTGAAAATTAACAAATAAGAAATTTAAATAATACAGGGGAACCAACCACCATCTTTACACAGGCTCAATCAGCAACGCAGCCAAAATCCAGAGTCAATAAATTTTTAAACACATCACTATGACATGAAAAGAACCACAAAAGTCATGGGAGGACAACAGGAACTGGAGATTATGCCAATTTGTAGTACAAGTCAACAAATATCTCATCTAAAACCATGTTGTAGCATGTCAAATGTATGAATTTCGAGGATTCTTAACTCCTCTTCATCCTGAAAAAACATTTAACATATGTCCCAATCCTCCCATTCCCCAATATCTGAATCCCCACCCCTTTTTATAAAAAATATATAAAAATGAACAAGAAAATTATATGAAAAATAAAATCAACAGCTGACAGCTGATTAGCAAGTCTAACCTGCATTTGAAAAGATGGTACTTGAATAGAACAAAACTCCATTAATACCACTCAATTGCTGGAGGACAAGTAATCCAATTCCTATCTGCAGTCACTTTATTACCCTAAAGTTTAGGTTTCTCAAACTCTCATGTGAATAAATAATAATATATCAAACTAGGAAACAGATGGAGACCGCAATTAAGATGAATTATAGCATACCATCAAAGGAAACCAGTATCTTTTTCTCTTGAGATCTGCAAATCGAATTGTAACTCTTTTTCCTGTTGATGCCACAGATCGCTGAGAAAGAGAATTCGGCTTAGCAAAAAATGGCTCTCAGTGCAGGTTATAGACACCAAATCACACCTCGCCTACACTTATCATCATGCATCATAGCATTTCATCAACGTTGTTTTGCTATTTTAGGTGGCAGAATGAGCAAAATACCTTGATTTCGTGCACTTCAACAGAGATATCAGTGTCAAATCCCCGTAAAACTTGCAAGGAAGTCTCAAACTCTTCTGTCATCCCCATCTTGGCCTGGTTTTGCCAAATCCCCCCAAAAAAAAAAACAACGAAAAGAAAAAACCGGGAAGAAAATAGAGAAAGATATAAATCAGCTATAGCAAAGGTACAGAAATTCAATCAGCACCAAGTTAAATGGCAGATGATTCATACCAGCCATCTGGGAGATTCTGGTATAAAGAATAGCCCAGGAATTAGCACCGTACATGGTAGAATTCCTGCAAAAGGAAGGAACATACTAAGAGAATGTCCTTGAAATAATAATGATATCAACTAAACAAAATGTTTTAAAGCACCTATCTCAAAATATTCTGTCAACTGTTTGATGTCAGATATGCATGCAACTTCGAAACATTCAAAACAGTCTGCATGATTTAATAATAAGGAATTTACCTAGAACTGCAAGCAACCTCCAGTTCACAAAAAGGCCGAACAGATAAGCCAGCAGTATTCCAATTGTGACGGAGAGCTGAGCAAACAGAAGACAAATATTAAAAATAGATAGAATAATGGAGCAGATTAAGGTGGGATTAAGGAGCAACATTAAGCAGCCTACCTGGTTAACTGATCCAAGGCTACCTCTCATGTTTTGAGGTGATATCTCAGCAATATAAACAGGTACCTTGAGAAAAGAAAGACAACTATTTCCATTCAGAATTTTTCCTATGGATCCCAGCATATAAGAAAAGAAAACAGGGCTATCAAGGTTATTACCACGTAAGAAATTATCCCAACGCCAAATCCTTCCAATAACCGCCCCATGAATAAAAAAGATGAGTCCTATATAGAATCAGCAATCAAAATATAAGGTTATAAACTAAGATAAAGAAGGAATAGGGTATCAAATAAAAGTTCCCATATTATTGCTTACTTTCGCGAAAGAAATGGCAAGCCATCCTATTATGTTGGGGATTGCGGCAACCATTAGTGACTGCAATTCAAACACCGAGGTATCACACATCGCAGTCGTAGATAGCCTTGCAAGAGTAAATAAACACAAAAATCATAGTTACCCCTTTACGCCCAATGTACTCTGACATTTGACCGCTGGTTATTGCTCCCACCATCGCACCCACGTTTGATAAAGACCCAAACAGAGAAAACTGTAATCGATAATATATTCGGCCAAAGAATTATTATTATCAACATGAAATTTGGAACATCATTCAATTAAATACATAAACAAATGCAGCCAAACCTCCGAGACGGAGAGGTTCAGATCGCTGATTATGCTCTCTTGAGTAGGAGAAGAGTACCCACACTGAAAAAACCATATAATCACAGAAGGAGGGGGGGTCGCTAATAGCTTTCAATGATTATCAAGACGAAATATAATAAGATTGGATACAGATAAAGCACCGTAAAACCGAATTGAATAGGACCCAAGGCGGCGACGAGGACGCAGAAGAGAACGGAGACAGACCCATCTCGTATGACCTGAGCTGAGGAGCCCATGATGCTGGACTGCCTCGAGCCCATCCTGTACCAGCTTCCAGTTTGAAGGAAGGGCTTCCTAAGATCCCTCCCATCCTCATTATCGTCTCTGAAGCTCATCACGGCAATCTCAGAACCTCAAGCGAAGTCGAAGTTGTGGATTGAACTTGAATGATAATTTTCCAGAGATCCAAGTGGGTGAGTGATAGATAACTGTAATTCTGCCGAAGTTCCGAAGTTTTGAGGGGACGGGAAGACAGCGATATATAAGTGTGAATTGATCTTTTGTACTTCCCAAGGATTTCAGTAATAATTCTACCAAGTACAGCTCGCCGTCAAAATTGTGTCAGACTGGATTTCATGACAGTACTTTCCCCCCTATTTTTCGTTATCGTTTCCGCCATTCATTGTTGTTCTGTCAATACTCTATTATTGTGCTAGGATTTATCTTACCGCAATAATTTTTGACGTGGATGTTTGCTTCTTGATTTATGTACTATTGATTGAGGATTTAACATGCTTTTTCTGGACAAAGAATTTGGATGCGACTTTGAAAACTGAATCCAGCAAACAATATCATTAGAATATTTGAGAGTTTGAAACGTGCAGATGATGGAATCCGAATTTTATTAAGCTGGAGAAAATAGATGGATATGTAAAAAAAATTAAAATTGCTCATGTTACTTATGATCTTGCTCTGAGTCCGTCTAACTTATCTAATGAATAACTTTAAAAGATCGAAATCTAAATTTTGTGATAGGGGGTGGCTGTGTTCACCATCCAGTGGAGTCGGTGCCCGCCGCCAGGTGCTTTGAGACGATGAAAGATGTTTGTCAGATGGATTCGCTACGTGGCGCATTTTCTGGATTATGGAACAGAAAATCGCCTTAAAAAACCATAATGTGAAGCCGGGTAAAACAATAATTTACTAACCTCCATTGGTATCTTTTGTTTTTTTTTTTATTTTTGTCAAAAATATTTAAGTGAGATTTAAATTATCTATCAACAAAATCTTTACATCCACAATAAAATTTATAAATTATGGATCAAGTTCTTGCACTGACCTCTCAAGGCATTCACTTCTTTCCCAATAATTGTTCTCTTTGATTGCAATTCTTTGATCTTCTTTTATTTCGCTTGTAATAGATCCCGAGGTCAATAACATCCTACAAAAAAATCCACATGATTATCATAATCACGAAAAATGCTTGAACGAAAGTAAGCAGGTGTGATTTGGCAAAATAAAAAAACAGGCGTGTAGTGATCTCAAATATGAGGAAGCAGTTGTCGTTGATTCAGACGTTCAATGCAATGCGATCGGGTTGCCGGTGTTTTGATAAAAATAAGAGAAAATTTCATCCAAATATCAAATAGTAGACTTATTTTAAAAATAAGTTTCCCAAATTTATTAAAATACTTCCAATTTTTTAGAGCTTGGTTGCAATTAAACCCTCATAAATGACACGTATAACTCTTAACACACTCCCCTGACCCGCACTAACTGATGTCTGTAATTGAAGAGGTGAGCACCTTTTGACGATTCGTCAATGATAGTTGATAATCCGATTTTAAAAAGAATAATACACAGTATTAATCTCAATAGAGGCACACATATTTAATTTGTTTATGTTTATTTATAATTAAGAAATAAATTAATTAAAATTAGATATAATTCAGTCTTTCAGAAATTAAAAATCAGGATTAAAATTGAAATTATGAAATTTAAAAATCAAGATGAAACACTCACCCATTTTTATCACAAGAGAAACCGTGTATATTTTATTATTTTCTTATAAATAAAATTACAAAACTTAATAAGTATTTATTAATTTTTTCCTAAAATTACCTCTTACAAATTCTATACAGCGTAGTCTTCAATTGTAAATTATTTCTCGCAAAAACTGCTGCTTTCGTAAATTATTTTGGAAAGCATCTTATTAGTAATTTCAGGTTTTTTTACTTGAGGGGGTGCCTCCTGATCTTTTTCTTTTTAACTTTTACAATCTTATCATATTTACTACTCTTTTTTTCAGACAAATTCTTTTAAGTGTCCCTTGCACATCTATCATTTCCTCAAACATCCCTTTATATTTTTTCTCTGTCCAAGAATTCTGGTTAAATTTGTGCAAATCAGTCACTTTAGACTTCCTTTTTTCTTTGGTTTTTTTTCCTTCACCATTATGTACTTTGATAAAAATTAACCAAACCTGCTCCATTTGAAATGGAAGAAGAAATTTCACTCAAAAATTTAAAAAGCGATGGCATTATTTGAATAAATATTGCAAACTTAACAAAACTGGCAACAACTTCCTATGTTGTACCTTTAGATCGTCCTCCAATGCCGTCATTAATGTACCACCACACGTGCTTGATTCTTCTTTCACTTCACCAGCAACGACCACCACTAATGCTGACATTAACCAGGACGTAGTGACCTTCAATAGGTATGCGATCGATTGCGTGCTTGAAGATTGTTTGCATTTCACTTTGTTTGCTTTGCAATTCTAATAAGAGGAAAATGATCATTACGCGGGTCTCGTTTGATGTCAAAAAAGGATCCAAATCCTTATCTGCAAATAAATTTTTTTGAGGTTATTTTGGGTAATTTTTCCTTAATTATTTTTGTTTTCAGTTCTTTTACAGCATCCGTGCTTCTCTCCCGTAACCCTAGAAACAGCCCTAATTCTCAGAATGGGGAGACTAACTCGATCCCAAACCAAAATCATTTCTAATTCGGAGCTTCAGTCTGAGGATCGTCAGTCTACAACCACGACCGCTACTCCTTCATTACACCCTCCTCCACCAAATTCTTCCAAAATCTCATTTCGGGCTCGAAAAATTCGAAGAGTCACATCCGATGCAGATGATCACAAACTTCCCCAGATTGCCGACGCAGAAGCGTCCAAGGCTTCACTCTCAGAAGCCAATGCTATCATTTCGGAGAAGGGAACCCCATCTGCATCTCCCTCCGTTTTGCCCATGATAGTTAAGCCGTTGACGTTGGAAGGCGAAATCGATCTCGCTCTCCAGCATTTGCGCTTGTCTGATTCCCTCTTAGCGTCTTGTATTGACTCTTTTCGCCCTCCCGAGTTCCCTACTCATCGCCCAGCATTTCTATCTCTCACAAAAAGCATTGTTTGCCAGCAACTTTCTAACCAGGCCGCCAAATCGATCCACACCCGTTTCGTCTCACTCTGTGGAGGCGAGGCTTCAGTTCTTCCTGAGACAGTGCTCGGACTGTCGGTACAGCAACTTCGAGAAGTTGGAATCTCTGGACAGAAAGCAGGTTACCTTCATGATCTGGCAAGCAAATACAAGGAAGGTTTACTATCAGATTCTTCGATACTTGAAATGGATGACGAAACCCTGTTTAATAAGCTTACTATGGTGAAGGGGATTGGGCCTTGGTCAGTGCATATGTTCATGATCTTCACACTTCACAGACCGGACGTTCTTCCTGTAGGGGATCTGATTGTTAAAAGAGGCGTGGAGCGATTGTATGGCCTTAAAGCATTGCCAAAGCCTTTGCAAATGGAGAAGTTATGCGAGAAGTGGAGGCCATATAGGTCTGTTGGGTCTTGGTATATGTATAGGCTCATGGAAGCAAAGGAGGTTTTGCCGACATTGCCAGCTGTAGAAGTAGCGTCGACATTGGCGGGTGATACTGTGCCAGAGCAGCAACAAATGGAATAGCCTCACCAATGTTACCCTTCAATGGAATTGCAAGCCTGGAATTTTGTGCTTTTGTCAATCTTCATCTTCAACTAGATGGTGAATTTGTGTTTGGTTTGCTATTAAATTATCATAGAAGTTTGATTTAACATCCAGTGACCCCTCATTTATAAAGTTCGATTGGACTTCTCAATTCCTGTTATAATTAGCAAGTGCGGGTATAGTTATATTTATTTGAAAGGAAAAGGGAATGTTTATTGATGTTGCGTCTCGTAGGTGTCTTATTGGAAATGTACAGGGATTTACGTGATTGATGAAAGAAAGGGCACTGCTGGATTCGACTCTTCTGTGAGATTTCTGTATTTTGGATGGCTGGTCATCGTCATGCAGGGTTTATTGCGGTAAGTTTGGAAATGATAGAGGTCCTATCAGAAGGAATGATTTGGGCTTGTTATTATCTCAAGTGCCTCAAACACTGTTGATTTTTTAATGTGTGAGGTAGCCAATAGAGATCTCATGCTTTCTGGGTGTGGGTGTCCTAGTCCTTACCATGAATGGATATGGGAGGGTGAAAATCTTCTTATTCTGGCTTTGGTTATCAGAATAAAGCCAATCGAATAAAACTATAATAAAAGCATATTAGCCACCAACTTAATCCCATTGTGATCACTTACTCGAGGGCGATCTAGTGCACATCAGGCACGATTGAATTGCAGGTGCTCCAGTTATGGAAGTTCAACATTATTTCATGCCTCTGTCCTCGATAAACCAGCAAGAGGATCGGCTTGGGAGGTCCTGGCCACCTGGGTGAGGAATGATAATGGCTAATGCTTTGCTCTCTCCCACTCGATGGCAGTATTTATAACGTTCGTACTTTTTTAATTACCCAGTATCTAATTATCATCAATCTAGATTTAAGCTATGCCTGGGCTTAAAAAAAAAAAGAAGGGAAAATTGCTAGTATGTCTCAGATCAAGTTCTGTCCCAATAAAGGATTTACTAGCATTTTCCCGAGAAAGAATTATTGTTTTATACAATTTTTTTATTTACAAATTTCGAATGTAGGCCTTTTTGGCCGTGCCCGATCATAGTTGCTTGATGGGGTTTGATTTTACTAATTCTATTTATTTTGTAAATAGGCTAATACATTGCACACAATTTTTAAAATGATTCAAAATGTACAGCTTTAGATTTAATATTGGACTCTGCAATTTTTTTTCATGTTTAGGAAAGGTGTTAATCAGGAATCAGTGTGGGCTAGTGGGGGTTTATGGTAGAGTCGGTAATAATTTGCCTAAAAAAATTTAGACTTGAACTTCAAACAGATATTTTTGGTTAAAATAGGCCTGAAAAAATTTATGCAAGGATAAAAAAATTTATTTTTAAAAATATATAAATATTAATTAATTCTTTAAGTTTTATCTCACTTTATGTTAAAATATTATATATGTTAATCTTATATATTGTTTAAGTATCAAAAAAATATATTTTATAAAATAAAATAATTAATTTTAAAGTAAAAAAATTAATTAAAAATAATTTAAAAAATAAATTTAGGGTATTCAAAGTGTTTGAAACTTACAAGAATTCAGGTTGGTTTTGCTATTTTGGTTCATTCGGGTTGAGCTTATTCGAATTTTTAACTCTAGTTTATGGCTAAAGCAAAATCAATATAGTATGGGTTTTTAACTTTTAACCCTAATCACATGGAGTAATGACTAACTTAAAATCTTAAGAGAATTTTAATTAAAGATCTAGGAAGAAGTTTAATTTTAAGTGGGTCAAAAAATATTTTAAAATTTTAGTTTAGTTAAGGGAAGAAAAGTTAAAAGAATTTGGATAGTGAAAATATCAAAATACTTTTCACATGTTATGCAGAATTATTAATTATTAATTTTCTTATTACACTTGTTAATTTATTAATATCACTTGTAAATAACATTCGTTTGTCAAACAATTAATAAGACTGGTTATTAATTTGTTAACTTTACTTGTTAATTTATTAATATCAGTTGTAAATTACAAAAATTTTCAATAATTGACAATTGGTGTTAGTAAATTATAAGATCTGTCAGAAATTTACAACTGATATTAGTCAATTAATAAGTAAAGTTAGCAATTTAACAATTAATGTTGTTATTTATGATTGAAAAACTTATATTGCAAATCTTATATAATTATTGACATGTCAACTCATGTAATTTATAATTGATATTCATAAACCAATAAGTGGAGTAATAAAATTAATAAATAATTTTGTATAATATGTAAAGGGTATTTTGATTTTTTTTATCATCAAAATTTTTTTAACTTTTATTCTCTGAACTGAACTAAAATTTTAGAGTATTTTTAAACTCATGAAATTAAGTCTCTTTTCAAATCTTTAATTAAAATTCTCTCTAAAATCTAAACCCCCTAAATATTAAGGGCAAGTGAAGAATATGAGCGATATGAAGAGTCTAAATTTTGCCGAGGCAGTGGACGCCTGGTTATTTCAGTTGTAGCACCGTCTTTTTCAATTTAGAAAGAAGTTTCGGATTTGAACCTGACATTAAAATGTTTGCGTGCTTATGAAACCCCCCCCCCCCAATACGCCCCTCAAGGGTGCCGGATTAGAGATGATTTTTTTTTTTTAAAAAAAAGAAATCTGTCGGTATGAAAATAATATCCCAAACTTCCTTGATTCTCCATCATTGAACTTGATGGCTCCTGCCACTTAACTTATGAAGTGCCAAAGAAGTAGCTGGATTTGTCGTTTTTTGTGACAATCTATTGGCAAGCTTGGAAGTATTGAAGTCACATTAGATTATTAAGATAAAATAAATAATAATAATAAAAATAAAAATAAAATAATTAAAAAAAATGAGTGAGCACGTTCATGAAAAAAATAATTTAATTTATTAAATTAAAAATTATAATTTATAAAATTTTTAAAATATATAATAATTTTTATATTTATAATATATATTAATAAATTTTATCATATTTACTATCAGAAGGAAGGTGATTGAATTTATTTTGTTTTAATTTTTTAATTCATTTCATTAAATTTTAGTGGATAAACGTGACCTAAACGAAGCAGGGATACCAAAAGTACGGTTGATGAGACTTGGCGGGCTGTCATGTAGGCCATGAATAGTTGGGTCAGCTGGGCTCAACCTTGCGTGAGTCGTGCAGAGTGTGGGCCCGGGGGAATTTAGGTTAAGGCACGTGCTTGTCAGCCTTGTTCGTTTAGGAAAGGCAATACTAATCTGAAGTGAAGGATGGTTCTCGATGACTGTGACTGGGGCCATGAATCGTAAAAGAGAGAACCCAAAAAGAAAAAGCAAAGGGCAAGACCGTCTGCAACTGGCAAGGAAAAGACAACGAGTGGTACCATGTTCACAGGCAGCATCCACTTCACGGCATTCTAACCACACATTCTTAAACATCCGCTATCCGACAATGGAAGCGCTACGCGACAATAAACTCACAGGGACCACTTCCCTCCAGGTTCTCAAGATCATTTTTTCCTCGGAACAAATATGCAAGTGTCACCATTAACTTGGCTCCTATCCCTAACATCGTATTTAAATATCAAATGTGAGGATTTTGATGTTCTTTGAACCGTGGAGCATACATTAGCCCAAGTAAGCCCTGAAACTAACGGTGGAGTCACGTCTAGGTGATGAAGAAATTACATGTCATCAACATGGAATTTTAGATTCTGCGTCTCATTCCTGCCAAGTTTTGTGCCGCAATTTTTAAATATTAAACTCATTTAACTTTTTCTCTAAATTCGTCTAAAATTTTCAACCTTTTTAGAGTTAAAGTTCGGTAATAAAATAAATTTATATAAATAATTTTAAAAAAAAAATTACCCCCCAATCCACGGTCCTATCTTCCAATGCCCCCCCAATATCTGTTGAATTAATTGATTTTTTTAAAAAAGCTTATAATCATGTGATTAAGATTTTTAAAAATTTTCTAGTTTGCTGTAACGAAGGAAATTTTGATACTCCGGGCTGTGTCCTGGTTTTTTTTGTACTATACTATATTTAAGTCAAAAGTTCAAATGTCTTTATTTTGAACGGGTTATTGTTATACTATACTTTGTGCTTCTCATTTCATTGGGATGCACAGATACTAAAAATAGGAGACTTACATTTAAAAATAGAAATTGACTGTTGAAATCAGAGTGTTAGACATTAAGACATGGAATGAAATCAACGAAAGAGAGACGAATAATATTTGAATATTTAGCAATTAACAAGAGATTACCAGAAAATTCAAGCTTTAAAAAAACATCATTGTCCGTCCTTTATTTCAATTTTCAATAACCCATCTAATAAATATAATCTTTTCAGATTTTTTACCAGAAATCTTTTTAGATTATTAAATTATTATAAAATATTTGCTTTTAATGTTATAACGAAGCAATGATTTTGGTGAACGCTGGAGAGAGATTTTAGAATAAATGCTTCTAGTAAAGGGAGAAAGCGCGCGCAATTGGATGAGGTGCTTCAATGTTCAATTGATTCATTCAGTTTCAGTGATTCGGAGGAAATCGGAAAAAATGAAAATAAAATTAAGCTCGAAACGTTGCATATAGTTAATTTCGGATCGGGGGACCAAGTTATTATGAAAAGAGTGAGACTTAGGTTTTAAAATATTAAATTAATAATAGCTAAATTTTTGACAACTTTGTTTAAAAAATAATTTAAAAATATCAACTCACACAATTATAAATTTAAAAATTTTTAATTGCCAATTAGTATTTAAAAATCAGACGTAACTCTTTATTCTTTCATTTGAAATTATAAGACAACGTCAGACAATTTGACAATAATAGATGATGGAATATGAGATAATAATTAATCAAGATAATTAAAATTTATCTAATATATTAAGATTATTCATCACGGGTATTTATTCATTAGAATCAAAATTTATTATTTATTTTATTATTATTTAGATATTAGTATTTTTAAGATTATATTTATATTTAAAAGTTGGGATTTTAGTTTAAATTATTATTATTATTTTATTATTTATAGAGCCTTATAAATAGAGTTAAATCTTTTATTTGTATTCAGCCTTTGAGTATTATTGAATAAAAGTTTTTGACATTTTTAACCTTTTCTCTCCCTTCTCCTTCTCCTTTCTCTGTTTCCCTCTCCCCTTCTCATTTCACATTAATAAATTTTATTAATGAGATTTTTTTAATATTATTTTTTAAGTAAAAAAATTGAAATGATATTATAATATTCTCTCTCTCTATTTTTTATTCTGAGTTAGAAAAATTTCTACTTTTGATCTGTTTTTCTATAAACAAAGTCACAAATATTAATAAGCATTTATTATAATTTTCTAAATTACCCTCACAATTTACATTGAAAAGAAACAACTAATTCATACTTATACTGATTTACACATGGTATTTTAGTCCAACTATTTTATTTTTAAACACAATTATTATAATTAATTAATTTTTCTTAAATTATGTGATATAATTTTTTTATATGTAAAAAAAAGAATGTAATGATTAAGTGTGTAGGGAGACTTTTAAAAGTTTATTGCTTTTTTAAATAAATTTATGAAGTATCATTATTCACTTAAGTTTATTGTTTTTCTTTATTGATTTATGTAATTTTGTCTTGAATTGTTTTATAATTTGAGACAGGGAAGTAGATTGTAACAAAAAATTTTGTCTGTAATTATTTGAATTAATTTTTACAATTTACTTTTAAAAATTTTTATTGAGAATTTAATTATTATTGATTCAATATTATAAGACTTAAGACATAACTATTATGCTGAAAATCATTTTAGAGGGCCTTTTGTGTTAATTGGTCAAGTTGGTGGAGTTTCGTCCTTGGTTTTCTCTCGTCCAAGAATGATGCCTTCAGAACCGTATCCAGCGAAAATCACATGATATATTTGATGGGACAAATCACGGCGAGCCGAGATTGGACTCAGATTTCAAACATCAACGATGCGTTGAATTTCAATTCAAGAGACTTTCATGATATCGAACCTTTACTTCCTAATTCCTGCGAGAAAATGCCATCCGAGTTCCTAATGGCGTGGAAAATTTACATAATATTTACATTCTTCTCATATCTGGTAGGCCCTATAACAATTGTTCTGGAGGAGTCGGTAAACTGAACAAAAAATGTGCAAAATATTCCAATTTCTTAGGACCATGAATTTACGAAAGCAACAATACGATACAGTAACGGTTGCTGGATACGGAATGATCTCACATTTATTTCACAAACCCATTCGCGAAAAAGGAATGCTCGAGCAGTAAGTTATTAATGACGACTCGGTAAAATGTTTTACGCCCTTAAACATCATATTCCATTACGATAAATAGTAGTAATAATAGAAGATTAATGTGTAAAGTAATGGGTAATATATTCCATCTTGTAATTATTAATTTAGAAGAATTTATAGGATTAATTTTTGGGAAGAGGGACAGAGGCGGGAGGGGGCAAATCTGTAGGGTCGGAATGAGTTTGGTGAAAGGGACACCGTTTCCTTCGCAAAGTCCCTTCCCCTCCTCCCTTTGCTTTCTTGATTATTAAAAGTCCTTCCACATAGCAGGAATCTCTATGAGTGAGGGAGAGAGGGAGAGGGAAAAAGGATGCATTCCCTCTTATCTCGTTTATAAATTATATTTTAAAAAATTTATTTAATCTCATTTATAAGTTATAATATTACTTTTTAAGTAATATTTAAAATATATTTTTAAAATTATTCTTTATGAGAGAAAAAAAAATTTGATATTACTTTTTAAATTTGTTATATAAGAGTATATTTAGAATTTTAAACACTTTTATTTCTTATACTTGTTTTGCATTGATATTAATGAGATAAAGAGGATCGGAGGAATATATATGTACCGTCAAATTTGTTTATATATAACTCTTGCAAGAATTAAAGATCACAAATTTTAAATTAGAATATAATAATAATAATATTTTATTAAAAATACATAACATCAATTAAGTAATTTATAACTGTCATATGAGTAATTTATAATCATCATTTCAATTTTTTAATGATAATTTTATATATTTAATAATTAAATTGATCACAAGTGATATAGTTACTTCATCAGTGACAACTATCATTTTAACATTTTATAACTATAACTTTACATATTTAATAGTTAAATCGATTATGTGTTATTAATAAAGTTCAACACTAATTGTTTGCAACTATCTCATTAGTAATCTGCAACTATCACTTTAATATTTTTTATAATTGTATCTTCACATCTCTAATAATTAAATTGATCATGCATTACTAATAAATTTTAACACTAATTATTTACAATTATTTTATCAAAAATTTACAAATATTATTTTAATATTTTACAATTATAACTTCACATGTTCAATAATAAAACTAACCTTGCATTACAAGTAAGGACAATATTATTTTTGCACCCTAATTTTAAATTACACTTAAATTTTAAGAGATGTGGTTTTGGTTTTTAAATTTCATGAGGTTTATTTGTAAATAAATATGCTCCATGAGACCTATATATAATGTTTGCTATACATAATATTAAATGATACATTTGTCCTTAAATTATAAGTCAAGAGCATTTGAAATCCAAAATTTATTTTTGATCCAATGTTCTTCTTCATCATTTCAAAATAGTATAATATAAATTTTCCATTAATAAATATTAACTTTATTATTAGTTAATAAAAATATTAATTTTTTAGTCGTTTTTTATAATATTTAAAGTTATTTTTTATAATGTTTTTATTAATAATCGGTCAAAATTAATACTTATTAACTATAGAATAATATCATCATTTTGAAACGTTAAAAGGAAATATTATCCTTCTAATTTAAAAACAAATTTTCCGTGTAACCATGTAGATGTTAGATATACGTATCAATTATCAAACGTCCTCTCCTATGGAGAAGAAAATAGTAAATCATGACCCCGTGGAGTTACAGCCCGAGGCAGAGAAAATATCCAACCGTTGTGGTTGATATAAAGCGTCCCTCGGATCTCTTCATTTTTTTTTCTTTATTTTCTTACAGTTTTTTTATCTTCATCATTTAAATTATTTTATTAAATTTTTTTAAATGATAAAATTAATGAATAGTGAGGATGGAAGAAATGAAAAAAAAATGAAAAGAAAAAAAGTGAAGAGAATCCTCTCCCCCCTTTCACTGGATCTAGCTTCTCTCTATTTTTTTTATTTTCTCTTTACTTTTCATCTCAATTATTAAATTTATTTTTTAATAATTGAGATTTGATACTTCATAAATTTATTATTAAAAAATAAAAATAAATATAATAATAATTTTATAAAATATTAAATTTCAATTATTAAAAAATAAATATAATAACTGAGGGAGAAAGTGAGAAAAAAAAAATAATGAAAAAAGAAAGAAGTGGGGAGAAGCTAACCCTCAGCCCCTGTTCTAGAACTTTGGTGTCGTGCACATGATGCATTCATTCCCCACAGCCACCGTGCATTTCCATGTTCCAACGAAATGCTCGTCACCACCAATGCCCAATCATCTTTTTTTTTTTTAATCGTCTTTTTTATTTTGCCCACCAATTCGAAAGTTGACTGTTCTCTTTCAACATCTTCAAATCTATATAGATTGATGCCTCTCTATTCAAAGCTGATAATACTTTAGTTGAATTCTTCTACACCACCACCATTACCACAAAAGAAACAAAATTCCTGGTTAATTTTCTTCTCTTTTTTTAAGATTAGTTTACCCGCCTCAATTTAAATTATTTTCTATAATTAATTTATACCAATGTCATGAACAAGAACAACCTGGAAAACCCATACTCCATTTCAAAATATTATTTTGCTTCAGGTCTGGTTTTGCTTCCAAATATATGTCACTACAATCTTAACAAGGTCGTATTAATTAATTTTTAACCATTTGATCCTCTGTTAAAAAAAAAATGATGACAAGACAGTGAAATGAAAACACGGGGCATGAAATTTAATTATTCGTGTTTGCAGCCCGAACCCACCTTAAATCCAGATTAAGCAGAGTCTAATAATATCATTATGGAATTTAAATAATTTAACAACTTTTCTTAATTTATGTGTATAACTTCAAAAATAAATATTTATTTTTGAAAAAAAGTTTAGGTGGTTAGTATTTGATAAGATCACTTGCATTATATTAAAGGTGCTTGTTTCAACTGATCAAAAGAATTAAATTAACTTATTTTAAGGTCTCTAATTTGAGTTTTAAGATATGCATCCATATTAAATAATTATGTTAAAAATTTCATAAGGCTATCATTAATAATAATAATGATTTTATACAGTAAAAGTTTAGATTCATTTTAGATAGAATGTGATAGTGCCCTCATTCTGCGGATACTGAGCATTGGGATAAAAATAAAAAGTCACTTACATCGTTGTCAAAGAGGATTTACACGTATATTTACATATACTACTCATCATGCAGAGTTTGACCATGGCCGTAAAATTCCAACTCCGGATAAATAATTGAAACATACAAAGCAAAACGTTAACGGCTTGAAGCATTCAATGGTTGTCAAAAAGGATTTACACGTATATTTACAATTTTTTAATTTAAATTGAGCCATCAATAGCTTCAATTAATAGTTTGGTCATCTGATTCAATTTAATTTTTAAATTATTGTTAAAGAAGCTTTCTTTTTAAGCTAAGAAATAAAGGTTGAGTTTAAAAGCTCCCTTTAAATAAGAATTTAGGTTTCAAAAATTAATATTTTTTGTAAAACTGGGCTTTTAGGCCTGATCCTAATAAATCCTAAAAAAAGGATTCAGGCTTGAATGGCTCTCTGAACCCTATTTTTTAAAAAATTAATTATTTTTCAAGTATTATGTTGTCAAGACAATTAATGTTGGTTTTTTTGTCATTTATTTTAACACAATATTGACAAATTTTTTATTAATTTCTTAAACATAATTACTTTGTAAGGTCTTGTTAACATCTAGAATTTTATATCATTTCATTATATTTTTCTTAGATTTTAATATATTTTGGTTCAATTATATATATTTTGGATTGCACAAATTAAGAAATGTGCATTTTGTTTTGAGTTTGCATACTTGCTTTAATTTGATATTTTTGAACCTAATTCGTGTTATTTTGGTTTAAAATTTGATTATATGCGTTTTTTGACTTTCATTTATGCTTTTGGAAGACTTTTAGATGAAAAAATCATATGCAAAAAGAATAAATTTTGTTAATTGTAAAAACAATTCAAAACTGTCAAAGTTGTTAAAAAGTCATGACTTTAGTTCGCGACTTTTCTCGCTATCAAAAAATGCTGCGTTTTATTTATCTAAATTGGTTGGATAGGAAGTATATATGTTGAGAGCTCAACCTAGAATGCATTCTACTCACTTTTAGACATATTTGGAGTTTGCTTGTATCAGGGTTTGGGCATTGAAAGTGCTTGAAGGAAGGAAATGAAATTTTGAAGTTGAAGCTCATTTTCTTTGGTTTTTTTTATCCCTCTTCCCTTTTCTATCTTGTAATCTAAAATAGATCCAATTATTTTGTATATTTGTAATTTGTGAATGATTATGAATAGCTAAACTCTTTATTTTAGAATTATTTGAAACCCTTGTATGGATTAACACTAAGTTTCTTCTCTTTTTGCAATTAATGACATATGTGTATTTATTTTACTCTTTTATTAATGCTTTGAAGTGATTGACCACCATTTAGATGTTGGGTTCATTTAATTGATGCTTGAAAGGGCTAAGTTGAATGTAAAATTTGAATAAAATAGTGTAAAAATTTGATATTTGCATGTTGAATAGATGGTTTTGCTAGTAAGATAGAGATATACTTATTAGCTCTGTATAGCCACATTAATGTTGGTATTTAAAATTAAGTTTTATTAATTATAATAAAATATTGGGCAATTAATCTAACTAAACACTTGTTCTGACTTGAGAGAGCTTGTCCGAGTTTTTTTAAAACTTTAAATTAACACTTATTTTTATTAAAAGCATTTATGAGATGAGGTAATTTTGGTGTTATGAAATACAAGGAGGATAAATAATTATAGGTCCCAAATTATGTTTGAAGTGTGTAAATCAATTACTTTTCTTTATTTACTAGTGTTAATTTAGCTTGCTAAATCAAACATCACCTACTTACGTTTTGACTCAACTTAATTCAATTTGCTTAATCTTTTTTTTTAATCACTATTTTTAAACAAATTTTTAAGGGAACAATGCTTTACTCTTACTTTATTACTTGTTACGACTCGTACACTTGCGGTGAGCAATAAGTCTATATCCTCATTTTGATTAATGTTGTACTTTATAATACATAAATTTTTGTATTTATCAGACTTCATAAAGTTAATTTAAATTAAAAATTTTTATTTTCATTTTAAAATTTAATAAAAATTTTATATCCGTATTTATATTTATTTTTTAAATTATTTTAAAATAAAATGAGCTTACGAGTTGATCCTAAACCTTTTAAATAAAAATTGAACTTAAAAAATGAACTATTTTATGATAAATGGGGCTCAAGGGCATAAGCCCTGCATTTTCCTACCTCTATTCCTCTCACTTCAAGTCTGAGGTCAGAGAATATCATTTTGTAATTAACAACAGAACGAGAAATAGAGGAAAGCAAGAGGAAGACCCAAGAGCTGAAGGCCAACGCCAATTCAGAGACTCTTGGCTGGGTATCTGCCACGTGTGAGGCTTAACATTTCTTAATTACTCCCAATTACTGATTAATTAATTCGCCAAATGGGGGCTGCCATACGTACATTAAATTAATACTCCGAAATTGTTGCTGTTAGTCAACAAACGAAGAAGCTCAGGCATCACACATCAAATCATACTTTAAGAATTGCATGTTTCAAAGGAACTCGCGAGATATTCTATTTCTCGTTCATTACATTTTCTGTTAGTTCCCAGATATGACAATCTCATAAAATTGAAGAAACAAGCAACTCTAATGCAGATTTTGTTTCCTAATCTGTCACGGATTTAGCGAAACAATCATGCCAGCACTCTTGGGAAAGAAAAATATCATCGAAGTACACGAGATAAATGGCACAGATGCATGCACAGTTTGCAATATTCGATGCCTTTTTCCCCCCCTGCTTTTCACATCAAATTCAATGCTTACTATAGTTACATTATACTTATCTGAAAACTTGCTGTTATAAAGAAATATAATCAGTATCAGTATTAGAATGTCAGCCATGTGCAGCTTTCTGGAATCGAGCATTATGTTATGAACAGAGTGACGTTTCGTTTAATTTGCCAATCGAGCTGAGCTCATTCCATTCAAAGGATGAAAGCGCAACTCGAGAACTTGTAACCACTTCTCAAAACATTAGCTCAGGATCATGAACGAATTGTTCGTGTTTTATGTAATATTAAAATAAAAACCTATAAACATAGTTAAAAGACAAAATAAAATTTAAGAACATTTCAAATATAATATTTTTTTTATATGATTATGACCAAAATGATTATAATTCAACTTCTAGCAACGCTGGCTGGGAGGTCAAATACAATCTCTCCTCATAATTACATCATTCCATCACATGACCTACAGACGATGGACGAGTCAAGGAGAAGAAGCGTTGGCGTGTACATGTATCACGTTTCAACCCAAATGCCAAGGCTTGGTTCAGGGTTGGACAAGGAAATGGTCAACTGATACACAGCAGGCTAGTTATGCCGCTTTGATTTCCCCTCATTTTGTGATATGCTTGGAATAGTGGCCAGCGTGAGATTGTACCACAAGGCAATGAAAAGATTGACGCGCGGAGCGGAAAAATAGAAGATGCCCCAAATCAATCACAGAGAAATTAATGGGCAAAACAAGTGGGTTGCAGCAGCAAACGCACACGAGAGAGAAAATCTGACACACACACACTAACACTAACAAGACAAGTTGCTATTAAGTGGCCCAGCAAGCATTCACTCACTTCAATAAATAATAATTTCTCACGTTCACAACCCCCCTTCCAGAGAAAGAAAAAAAGCCTCATGTCCCTCTTTACTCTTTTTCTTCTTCTCCCCCCTCTTATCTTAATAAAACCAATTAAACCTCTCGTTTAAGTAGGGTTTTCAGTCTGATTTGCATATATCCGAACTGAAGCCGCTTAATCGTAGCAATTTTCAAGGTTGCAGGAAGATTCTTATAAGGCAAGGAGGCGTCTGTCTATAGTTTGTAACTCCCATCTCATTCTTCAAGGGGGGAAAAAAACCATTGATTATGAGGAAGTTGGGTTAGGGTTTGATGGAGAGAGTAGTTGAGAAGGGCAATAATTAAGAACTGGATTGGATTTGAGATGACAAACATGACCTTTGTCGGTTCCGCAGCACCTACTCCTCCAGCGCAGTCATCACTAGTTCTGAGCGCAACCAACCCACATGTGTTGTTCCTTTCATAGTTTGGTTTTTACGGGGTTTGATGGGTGGTGGGAAACAACATTCTTCTCGGCCCTTTTAAGTTTTAGGTTCCCACCTTGTATTGTCATCTTTTTTTTTTTTTTTTGCATGCCCCTCTTTTCTGATCAACTAAGATTGAGACTCTTTCGTGATCGGTGCTTAATTAGAAAGCCTTTTCAGGTGCTCTTGTTTCTATCCCTCTTACGCTCTTGCTGGTGCAATCAAGTTCCTATAGCTGGCTTCAAATCTACAGTCATATTCTGGCTTACCGGTGAGTCTTACATAGGTTCTCAAAGGGAAGGGACCCATCTCATGGCCTTATGTCAATAGATTCCCACCAGCTTACCCTTTTTTCTCTTCTTTTGTTTCTGAATTTATTTATTTTTAAAATATCAAAACACTTACTTCCAGCACCACCATAGGAACAGATTGATCACTAAAACACGGCTCCTTGAGAAAATTTAGCACTTGGAATGTCAATATCGGAATAAGGAAAAGGAAAGAATATATTTAGGGGCGCCTACAATAATATCTTCGAGTATGACTGCTCTTCCGCTAGATTAGGACGAGTTGGGGGGTTGATCAGGTTGCACAGGAAGACCCACACCACCATATAATTAAAGCAAAATCGCAAAGAAAATGAGCATGCTTTAGGATAATATTATACCAAATCATATATAATCTAGATCTAGGCCTTCATTAGAACTCAGATTTGATGGAACTGAGTGGCTTAGATAAGGAAATAGAGATGCCATTACCAACCACTTCAGGTTGTAATCCCTCCAACAGGGACTCATCTTCTTCTCCAACTCTAGCTTCAACAGTAGGGGAGACGAGTAGTGATCAACCCCTTCAAACTTCAGACCACTATCATCCTCATCATCCTCCTTCTCTGCCATCGAACCCACTCCAGCAATTTCAGAGAAACACAAGAGATCCAGATCCGCCGAGCGTAACAGCGATCACACCAATTGCTAGCAGATCAAACCCAAGACCAGCAACAGGGACTACAGTAAGGTACAGAGAATGCTTGAAGAATCATGCGGCGAGCATGGGGGGACACATCGTGGACGGATGCGGCGAGTTCATGCCAAGCGGAGAAGGCACTCCGCAATCCTTGATATGTGCTGCTTGTGACTGCCACCGGAATTTTCACCGGAAAGAGACCGAAGGTGAACTTCAAACTAATGTCCTCAATTACTACGCCTGCCCTCCCTGCAAAAGCAATAACGCGCAAAGTAGGATTCTTTCTCCCCAGTTTGCGCCACTCCCTCCTTCTCTACATCATCATCAACATATGAGATTTGCAGGAGGGCCGTTCCCGCCATTTATGATGGCCTTCGGCGGCGGCAGCGGGGCGGCGGAGTCTTCGAGTGAAGATCTGAACATGTTTCAGTATAATGATGCGGGCGGGCAAGGGTCAGTACAGCCGGTACCGTCATCGAAGAAGAGGTTTAGGACCAAGTTCAGCCAGCAGCAGAAGGATAGGATGATGGAGTTTGCGGAGAAGTTGGGATGGAGGATCCAGAAACATGACGAGCAAGAAGTGCAGCAGTTTTGCAATCAAGTGGGTGTGAAGCGGCAGGTCTTCAAGGTTTGGATACACAATAACAAGCAGGCCATGAAGAAGCACCAAATGTAAGCAATCTAAGGCTGGGCTTCATCTTCATCTCCTGTCATTTGATATATAACATTTTCTTTTACCTGTTTTAAGAAGACAACCAGATTTTATGACCAGCGAATAAGTAGATTAAGTCCGCAAACTCCGGTGGTAGAGGGGCTATGATCTAGATATACATGTCGCGAAAACACCACTTATAACTTTTCGATTTTTCTGACTTCCCCATCTCTATGTTATTTGCAGCACAATCCTGTTATTCAGCCTGCAATCTTTGTTTTTTTTTTTTAATGCTGTGTGCATATTCATGTTGTTGAGAGCAACTACAATCTGGACGCTAGAGCAAAAAACCTAGAGAATCAGCAAGAAATTAGGATGACAACTCTAGGTCGTAGTCGTACGTAGGGATCGATGCAGTCATAACTTAAGCTGACGATTCTTAGGTTAGCAGCGATGTGTAATTTCTTGTATAATAATGGCTTAAATGAAGAGCGTTGTCCCAATCAGGCCAACCCCTCAAATCATGGAAACATCGGTCCGTGGAACCTATTCACTTTCTTGCTAACGAGAGTTATGAAGGCTGTCCCTGAGCGAGATAGGATTCCACCCAACCACACAATCTTTGTCCTCTCCCCTCTTGTTGGACACCGACACATGAATTAGCAGACAATATTATACCCCGCTCTTTTCTCACCATGTCTTTTTCAGCTATCGATTGTGTTTTGTCTTCGTTCTACACCAGCGAACCGGGGAGATAATAGTCCCAATAATAATAATAATAATAATAATAATAATAATGATAAACGAAAAACAGATAGACGAGGGAAGTAGTTTTTTCTCGCTTTAGATGTTTTTTATTCTGTATCCAGGAGACACCCATGAAGTCAAATACTTCTTGAACGAAGTGGTATATATGAAATTGGAGAAATAGTATGAATTAGATAGAATTGCGGCCAAAGCGAAAGCAAAAAAAGTATAACCAATATAATGATGGGGTAGACCCCAAAGATTTAAGAAGCCAATCCATTTTCTGAAACTTACGGAAATACGCCCTACTATTTCTGATGTAATGGTGATGGATGACTACTTGCAATATCGGAGTGTATGTGTTTGAAATGTTTCCACATGACTTAGCAATGCACGCCTGCTAATCACGAGATTTGACCACCCTCCGATGCTCCGTGCCACTGGTTTTACACGCAATAATAAAACCTTGCGATGCAAGAAGCGCACAACACCTATCTGTGCAACAGACGTTTCGGAAGCGAGGATCTGTAGACCCAAAAACAAAAAAAAAAACACAAAAGTGTCTAAAAAGCTCTTCTTTTTTGCAGATTTGACGGAAGCTGATCATGCAGAACCAAACAAATGGCGGTGCCTTGCATTCCTTTGATGGTTTATTACTACACACGAAGGTTTGTGCAACGGATTTACCCTAGTTGCAGGAGCGCTGGCGTCACACAATCAAAATTATTTAACTCCCTTAGAGTAAGAACCTATGTAATGCCTCTGGCATCAAAGTAAATCACATTTTGAACAGTTTCTTGGTTCGAGGCAAGGAAAAAGTGATTAAGATTGTTGAAATTTGTACTGGTACGAATAGAGGTATTTCACATTGAGAAAAAATATTGTGATCATTGTACACAAGCAAGATATATGGTTTCCACTTTTACTGCTTGCAAGCTCTTCTTGAGCCAAACAGAATGACAACGAATTAAACACTAACAAATATCATTAAAAAAGGATAAGCAGCATGGAATACAAGGATAATAGTCAGGTCATTGCAAGACAAAAGGATAAGCAACATGGAAGAATTGATTGAGGCAAGAAATTGGTTGTTAATGGCTTAGCCTGTTAACTCCAAGCCAAATTAAATCTTATTAATGTTATGATCACCTGTCTGTTAGACGTCTAGTTTTAATTAATTTCTAACGCACCACACATTCTCATCATTGCCCAAAGTTTGGGAACACACACATACACAAGTTGTTAATGCAGTACTAAACGCAAAAAAGTATTCTTTTCTATTTCCCCACGCGTACGGAGGCAATTGCTCAGATTGTATTGTAATATACTCTTGGTGCAACTTTGACCCTTATCAGTACTGTGACTTGTAGCTACTGTAACATTTTTCCGACTATTGCCACTCTTGGATATTTCCGAAAAAGTTGATATTACGTCTTATAAAAGTTGGTTTATATCCCCACCTTTGCATAAAAAAAATTCATAGCTTGCATTTGGTATGGACCACCAACTAAAGACCACCTCTAATCAAAACGCATATGAAAAGATACCACATTAATAAAAGAGTGGAGATTACCTTTAATAATCCATCCACCTTTCAAATTAATCATTCATTTCTAGTTCCGTACGGGGATAACAATTTTGAAATCAACTAAGTTAAAGTAGGGACCCAACGACTTCTATTAAAAAAATATACACTAGTTTCATCAGAGTAAGATACAAGGTGACGATGGGCTGCGAAGTTCCCAACCTATTATATAAAACTATTTAGCATCAGTAGATCGGGTGAACCCTACGTTATCCTCCTTTTTTAAGGGGGAAAATATCTAACAAGTGATTGGCATAGCATCACACAATGTAGCAGAACTGACAAAAAAACTAACTCAAGAAAAAGGTAAAACTAGCCATACCCTCATATTAGTTAGCTGGTGCTCATCCTCATGCTGGCTCCAAGATCACCAGTGACCTGTGAAGCCTTCTCCTTGGCATCCTCGTAATTAATCCTATTCTCTTCAGTCATGGCATCCTTTGCTGACCTGTATGCCTCCTCTACTCCATGCCTAGCTTGGTCATAGGTTTCTTCAGCCGTCTTGTCTCTTCCTTCATATCCCACAGGATCAGGCAAGATATCGATGGCATCGGTGGAAGCCTTATCTGTCGCCATTCTGATAATCTTATCAACTTCATTATAGGCCTCAGCAGTTTTGTCATATCCCATGGTTTTTGACAATTTTTCCTTAGCTTCACCGGACTTGTGAGAAAAATACTCGGAAGTTCCTGAACAAATTAATCACATATGTAGTTAGGAACCTTTTGCTTTTTGGTCAGAAAAATACTTAGGAAATTTTACTTAAACAAGATGTCTCTCTCAAATAGAGAATTAGGAGGCCAGAATAAAAATACACAAAGGGCTAAAAAAAAAAAAAAACCCGATGCTGCAGATTTCATTTTCTCAGTGGCCATTGAGGCAGCATCTCCAGCTTTATTCTTTATGTTCTGAGCCGCCTGTCTTGCATTCTCCTTGTTTCTGAAAGAAGGGTTGCAAATCCGTTACCAAACTGAGAATGCTTGAGGTTCGGTCTAATATGCTATAAATGTTAACAGGATAAAGTATAGCTAAATTAATTCTGATCCACAATAAAATTTATTAAGAAATTCCAACGATAAAAGCAACCACCTTAGGAGGAAGTTCATGTAACAAATACTTGTCAAGCATAATAAAAAATTAGCAGCAATACACATGCACTGATCCAAAGCTATGACGGAAGATCACCTACATGTTTTTCCAACATGTATAGCAGGGAATTGCAAAGGATGCTTGCTTGCACACGACTATGATCACCACATCACTCTTTGCCTACTCCCAACCCCTTCTTTTCATGTTACCTCTAGCTAGAAACTAAAGGATCGATTACTCCTACAGTGTCCATAATGCCCTTGTCCAGCGTGTACACAATTATAATTGCGAATTAGAAAGGATAGGAATTGCCAAGCTATTGAATAGAACAATTCATTGAAGCATCGAACGAGGTGCCGCGGCATAGGAATATGGAAAGGGTGACGGGTACTTGAGGAAGAAAAAATAAAATTACGAGACAGAAATCGGAGAACAGGGATTGTGATTGGAAAGAGAAGGAGGGAGAACATTACAGGAGGAACTGGTCGTAAGTCCAATCAGTCATAGATTCGGCACTTTCCTTTGCATATTGCGTGGTTTCTGCGCAACCGTGCTGGACGTCCTGGGCTGTCGCTCGGGCAATGTCGGCAGCAGAGTCACCCCAGCAGCTGCACAACCCAATGCACACAGCGACCCATAGCACCAGCAGCAAGTACAACACCTGTGGGATTGCCATCGATTTTCCTCACTTTGTTCGTCGGAAAGAAGAAAGCGTTATGCCATTTGAGAATGGCGGAGAGGAACGGTGTTGAGTTATGGAGTCCCGAGATGCCAAACGGAGAGGCCACGTGGCGCTCGGGGGGAAAACGTGGCGAAATATGGAGGGGGCATGCAACGGGGCTGAGGCCACGTGTTCAATATGTGGGTAATGTACGGCCGCATGGCCCGCACCACGACCAATCCATGGCTTTAAACGGGACTGTCGTCCCCGTTTAATGTGGACCACACGTTCATTTTTGTTTCCATTGTACTGTTTTTGCCTTTTCCGGTTTTTTTTTTAATACAATTTTGCCTTTTCCGGTTTTATTATTACTTTGTTTTCGTTTTTTCTTTTCTGTTCTTGTCGTTCTGCCACAAATTTTTTTCCCCGCTGTGATCTACAACAAATTGTTTATCACTATAAATTTGATCTCGAACTTCATTTCCAGTAACGTTGTAAATGCTTAAATTTGGGACCATAATTAAGCGCGAATTTATCCAATTCGTCCCCTAGAAAAGGTTTCCAACTTCCATATGGGAGGAAACTGGGGATGACATAAATGTAATATTTGAGGTAAAAAAATTTATGTCACATTTTTAATGGAATCTTGCGGTAATCAAAATAATTTAAGGTAACGTTTAAATTGATGAATTTAAATTTTATATTTAAAATCTTGTATTTTAAATATGGCATTTGAAATCCATGTAGTAAAATCTTTTATTTGGATAATTTAAACAAATGAAAAGGAAAGATGAACTGAAATTTAAAATAAAAACCAAAAATGATAAATTCATTTCTTTCTTAATCAATAAGATATGCAAAAACATACAAGACTTATCAAAGTTTTAACAGTAAAAAACACGAAAAACAAAATGTTTAAAATGTAAAGAAAATTTGAAATTATAAAATTTTTTTAACTTGATATGGACTTGGATTTGGATTTTGAAGCCAAATCCATAATTTCTTGCATATTCAAATGAAAAATTTAATTTAAAGCCAAATCCTCATTAATCTAAATATACACACAAAAAAGGAATAATTTTAGTTGAATACTTTAAAAAATGTAACGTATTATCCACATCAAACATAGTATTTATGATACATTATCCCCCGTCTCAAACTATACATAAATATTTCATCTTTACCCTCATCTCAGGATTTACGTATCAACAATATCTCAAATATTTCAGCTTATTACACTTGTGATTGTGATAAGGAATTAAAATAAGATAATGCTATAAATTCAAAAGTTCTTAATTCTCAGAAAAACCTACTTTTCTCCATTATAAATAAATTAATCTGGTCAAAATCAAAATTATTCAATAACGATTAAAACTCAATAGACCTTTGACTCCTTTTTGGGCCAAAATTCTTATGGGCCTTTCACTCAGTTAGCAAGAAAAACACCATTAGTCCAGGCCCAGTTTCTCGCTTTCATGGCATCAAGCCTCTAGGGGATGCCTCACAGACACAGCAGTATACCTCCATTTCTACTACAAGACACTTACAAGATTCCGCACCAATTTGGGAAGGATCCCGCAAAATTTTCCGCAGGATAGACGGGGAGCGGGGCTCTACCTCTATAAATGAATCTGCTTCAGGGGTCAAGTATAGTGATGATACAACGAATTCGATGAAAGTTTTTTAAAAAAAAAAATTGTCGAAAAAGAAATCCCCGGAATTCAGACTGGAGCACGGGAGACTAAAAATTGTCAGGAAGACCGCCTTCAGCCGCCAGTTTTATACGTTGGTGATGTTCCCCGACCTTGTAATCTACCATTTCTCTAAACAACTGAGAATCCAAAGTGCAGTCTGGGCGTCCATACACGGCTGCTCGGATGCCGGAAATCAATTTGGCTATCTCACGACCTGAGAATCCCGCCGTTTTCATCGCAGCCTCCCTCAGCACATCCTCTGATATATTCTTCATGATTATTTTTTGGGCTTGTTTCCTGAGTATGGATGAGCTGCCATTGTCTTCTCCGCTCAGGTATTTGTTCAAATAGAGCTTCAGCAATTTGAAACGCTCCTCCTCCCCAGGAAGTGGGAATTCAATCACCTCGTCGATGCGGTCAGTCACCGCGCTGTCAAGGTCACCCGGTCTGTTTGTGGCAAGGACAAGCACTATGTCTCTTGACTGATCGCCAGTTCTGAAGAGCAATGCATTTAGAGCACTTCGTTGAGCTTCGCTCATGTGTGTGCTGTTGCGCCTGCATCGGGTCCACAATAAATCATCAGTAAAATGATTGCTATAGAATCCAAATATACAACCTATCATCCTGTTTGCAGATCAAATCTCCACAAATAATGGGAATGCCCCGAAAAAAAAAAAAAAAAAAACCTCCCCTCATCTTGTGGTTGGTTTGTTCACCAGTACGTTTAATGGTATCCGTGGATCAAAGTGAGGTTCATTATAGTTTGGGCCACGGGATTGGTGCCCACATCATTTCTAGGCCGTTATCAATTGAATAGAAGCACAAGATGCCATCACCAAAAATAGAGAAGCACGAGACATTAGAATAGACTGTAGTTCAACCAATTAAATTGCATGAGACAAGTCATATTTTGCATGAGAGACAAATTGTGTTAACCAATTAAATTCCGCTATTCAGCTTCAGAGAAAAAATCATTTCAGTCATAAATATTTTTCTTCCAGAATTAAGTCTCTAAATGCTGTTTAACCTCTAAAAGAACTTACTCACAAAGGAAAGCATCAGCCTCATCAATAAAAAGTAGCAAGCCTTTTCTAGATTTCTTGGCCCAATCAAATATCTCATGGATTTTGGTAACAGCCTGTGGGCCCAGGGGTGCAACATCTCCTCCAGTCATCATAGCATAATCTAAACCCTGCCCACCGAATTTGATGAAGAGTAGTCGTTAAAGAAACCTTAATTACCTCCAGATTAGTAAGAATGAAGTGGAAATGGAATATTTTAAAAAAAATTCCATTACCAGCCAACTGGAAGAAAAATCTAACTAAAGAACTACGCATAAAAGAAAAAATAAGGCCATCATACCGATTTTTTAGCAATTTCCCTTGCAACCATGGTTTTACCGGTACCAGGAGGGCCATAGAAGAGCATATTACGGAATGGTGCCTGGTGGGCCTTGGTATTTGATGTAGCCCGTGCAAGATGCTCTATTCTTCTCTGCAGTGATGGATGTAGTACCACATTTTCAAGGCCAGTTTTACTCTCAGAAAAATTTTCTGCCTTGGCCATGGTACTATAACTTAAAGCTTTATTTTTGGCTTGAGATATAATCCTTGACCCTGGAAATTTTGCAATGGATGATTCCCGGATCAATGATGGCTGCCCCAAAATCCGATTAATGTAGCCCCACGTCACTTTAGCGCCTTCTCTGTAAATTCAAAAATAAAATTAAACGCTCATATCCCATTTACAATTACAATTCTGATAGGTCACAGATTTTATAGCTTAAGACTGCAGTTTGATGCAGTGAAGAACTGTAATTGAAGAAATATATGAAGCTAATCAATTAATCATATTTCCCAATTTTAATTACACCCTCCCTCTCCTCTTCTTATCCAGGCAGTTAGTAAGGAAACCAAGAGTTGAACATCTCACACTGCACCTGCTTTACTAATCAATAAGGGGCCAACTATTCTTCCTTCTCCATCAGATTCGGAGGTTTCAGAATTTACAAACAAGAATTTGAAAATCAAGTCAAGGGATTTCAGAAAAAGTTGTCGTGGCATATTCTGGATAATGACCGTTGGATTATTTCTCATGGGCCAGAGGGGAGGACAAAAAAGTTGGGGGTGAAAGATAGGAAGTTGGAAGGATGCTGGAGGAGCCTTAAACAGTTATTTGGTGAGGGATACAGAAACACACACTTTCTGACTTTCAACTTTTCTCCAAGGCCCCAATACCCATTATAATTTCATTTAAAAGATATATTGCCGAGTTGTCCAATCACTCATTTCCCTTCCAAAAGTTGCAGTCAATCCCGCTGATTCCCCAATTTAGTTTGTAAGCATAAATGGCATTGAGAAGCATTAACATAGTCATAGTTAAAATAGGTTTATATACTTACAAACTCAGATTAATAATTAGCAAGGAGTGGATAAATCCCACAGCCAACTAATTTTCAAAATGAATTGTGATGTTAAACAAGTCAAATGGAGCAAGAAAGGTGGCATATTAACCTAGTTGTATATACTCCTGCAGCTAATGCCGTGGCCCCTCCCACAGTCATAAGCAACTTTTCCCTATCAGTCAATAAGACCCTTAAGCCACCTGCATGTTATGCTGACAAATTATAGCTATACCAATAAATTCTCAAAATGGAATAATATAGTACAGGATTTATCTTCCATCAACGAGAAGATAGTTGATAAACATACATGAAGCTAAAACCACAAACAAGTCACTTATAAGATGGAAGAATACCAATTGAACATCATTATTGATCATGAAACAAGAATTCAAGCAACCAAAAGGAACCCAACGCAAAAACAAATGACTTTCCCACAGAGAATTACGACAGAAATATCAGTTAAAATATAAAAATTGACCAGTCAGTGGCCATGACAGCAATAATTTCATGCAAGTGCAAGCATCTATCCTGCATTGCAGGGCAAGCAAAGGTATACTCAGCATATCCAACTGCAAGCATATATGCTCCTGATTTAAGATTCGACAAACGAGTGATAAACACATCAGTCTATAATGGGTTTTGTTGTGCACAAACATGAAGTCCATGTCACTAACCAACTCTTCCTAAGAAACACTCCCACCCCCCCCCAAAAAAAAAAAAACAAAAAAGATTTGCTACATTAAAGTGCATAGAAAATCTATCAACGAGGGCCAATAATCCACTATAGAGGCAAGCCAGTCAACACTCATTGTATAGACACTGATAATTTATGCATATGAAGCATATTCTAGGATATATTACATACTTTTAGACTGAATAAAAAGGGAAATTGGGAAAAGAGACACTAAGATAAATAATAATTGAAAAAACCAATAGTCACAGAATTGCCAGTTTCCGAACCACCATGCATCAGTAGATGTCCTCATCAGATGCATACCTTCAATATGACTAAAAGTTGTGTTAATTGCAGCAAGCCATTTGTCTCTTTCACCCCGCATCTGGTCTCTAAGCATTCTACTATTATGCTCCTCAGTAAGCTTGGCTTCATGGGCTCGGCCCTCTGCCTCTGCCATGGCCTTAACTCTTATGGTTTCCCTTTCTATTTCAGCTCGCTCTCTCTCCGTTTGACGCTGCTGAGCTTGAATCTGTTCTTCAGTAGCTCGCCTTGCCTGTTCCTTTCGAACTGAGGACTCCTCTTGCATCTTCACCAATTCAACATTATGTCGTCTCTGAGCTTCATGATCTGCCTGCAAACGGCAATAACAGATATTGGATGGATCTTGATTTAAAAGAATTCAATGACAGAGGAGCTTGAAATGAGTGCAGCCTTGGACATGTCAGGAAAGACCAAGGCTTATATTTCGCCTCGGGAGTTCAAAACAGAACCTACTACTACAGTTTCAAACACAAAGACACCGAGGAGAATAATCACATAAATCCTTCAAACCAATGCTTGACCAATTCCAATATTCTAAGCTGCAAAGAGAAAAAGACAATATTTTCATTGAGAAATGCATACACAAACCTACAGACCAAAGGGAAAAGAAGAAAGGCAATGAATATAACATGCACAGTCAAGCTCAGTATCTTTTTCTGCATATTTTTAATCTGCTTCCACTACAGTCAAGACTGTTATGCCATTTTAAATTTTATACCAACAGACAAGTGACAAGTAGCTTCAATCAATTAAAAAAAAAGCCAAGAATATTTATATCCTGTATTAAAAAATGAATATTTTTTCTGTTTCAGCAGCCTGTACCTGCATTCTTTTCCTGGCCAATTCATCTTCATATCGCAGCACCTGGGCCTGCCTCTGGGCCTGCTCCTGTATAAGATTTCGTTGTTCTTCAGCTAACTTCCGCTGCCTATCCTGCAGTGAAGTCACTTTGGTGTAAGTAAACATACTGCTGGAAAAGTCAGAAAATTAACACCAACAATATTTTCCCTATGTTGCATTACAAAATAATTTTTCAAGAGCAGCTGCAGCTGGGCGACTGGATCCGATGCCTATGTCTTATGTAAAGAAAAGCCACCTAACTAAATAAAACCAAGCGACTTCCAAGTTCCAAAAAGGGAGCCGCAGAAAAACAGCCGTAACACAATTACAATGGACAAATTGTAAATCAAAAGATGGGTGGGAAGTACCTTTTCTGTTCTAAGATCATTAAATATTACAACATGAGTCAGCTAGCAAAGAAAAAACAAGCCTGTGGGGAGAAAACAATAAATTTATATTCAAACAAGAAAAGTGGCAACCAAAGTTACTAAAAAGATACAGTCGCAACTAATTTATATTCACATATGTTAAAAGTTTATGCAAATTTCTGGTTCTGTAAGGCCCAGCATAACGGGCAAGAGCACATACAACATGGAGGAACCATGAACGACAAAGTAATTTATCTTCATAAATTGATTGATAACGAAATTTTGGAGACATGAGTGTCGCTTCCTAGCCCATCACTTACAATATCAACTTGAGACTGAATTAGTTCATAATGAACTTTCTCGGCATCTAACTCAGCAAGGCGAGTTTTTTCCTGCTTTCTCATTAAATCAAACACCTGGAAAGCAGAACCAAGATATTAAGCCGCAAATTTTTGACCACTTCTTTTTGTTTGTATCTGAAATCAAAACATGTCAGATAGAATTCCAATGGTAAATCAAAACCTGTTTAGAATACGGAGAAGCATTGATTTCGCGGAGAGCTTTTGCCCCTCGTTCTAACGATTCCGGGTCAAAACCGGACTTTTTGGGTTCATCAGCAGCTTGAGATTCTGACTTGGTATCAGAATCCTGATCTTCCAGGGGAGCTGAATTAGTGGACGAAGGAGAGAGAAAAGGGAACCGAAAGGAGGTCTCGGCGTAAGCCTTATTGGAGAGACTGAACATGGCAGCCACGGCCGCAGCCGTGGCAACGCATGATGATAATCTTACGGCACTCATGGCTTAGAATGTGCCTTCGAAAAGATGGTGAAAATTAAGTTGGTTCAGCAACATTGCATTTTGAACCTCAGGAGGTTAATCCCTTTGTCCCTGAACCTGAAGAGAGGATCTGTGGTGTGGCGCGAGCATAAAACCCCTGCTAGGGTTTAAACGGCAAATGGGATATGAATCATGACTGAGAAAGTTGAGCCCAGCGATGGACGAGGCCTTGTTTGCGGAGCAATTAAAAACATTTAAACGACCGTCGTTTCTCTGCCGAACAGCACCTGTCTGAAACGACTACCCGACTTGAAGTTGAACGATTTTTTTGTTAGCCTGGCCCAATCCCTTTTTGGTGTAGTCATTATTGCAAACTATTCCTGGGAGCGTTTTATAATTTATATGATTTGATATGCCGTTGAAAAAAATTCTAGATTTTAGTTTCATTAATCTCATGCCCAAAAGTACTTTTCAAACGTAATTTTTTTTTCTTTTTTAACAAAAAAGTCCATCTACAAAAATTTACAAGTCACGGAAAAGTCAATTTGAAAAAACGTGAGGGTAGCTGCTTTTATCATTTTAAAAGATAAATGTATTTTTATCATTGGAAAACCAAACACATCCATATAATCATCAAATTCTCTTTATATTCTCTCTCAATATTTTTCCTCTTATATGATTTTTTTTTGGTCAAACTCTTCATATATGATTTTGAAGCATCTATATAATCCAAGCATGAGAGAGAATTATACATTAAAAATCATATGAAAGAAGCTCATTCGGCAAAAGAATTATTTCTAGTCTGCAAACTAAGTTCTGGTTGGACAGATGGTCTTCAGTTGATTCTCCCTGTTCCTGAACTGTTTGATAGTCTAGATTGCACTGAGTGGATAAAATTTATTAGGAGCAAATAACATGAGAAGAGTATCCTAGAGCTTGATTTTTAGTTATACCTGTTAGGAAATTTGGAATTTGGGAAACAAAAAGGTCTTTGATGGCGAGAAAGCAGATTTGTGCTCGGATGGGGAAGGGTGTTGTTCAAAATCATAGCAGATAATCACCATAGGCAGCTTCACTGTCAAACCAATACTAGAGAAAAAGGTGGAGATTGGATCACTTTGCAATGGGTTTATCCTTATGAATGGTTTTATTTCTTGTGGCAGTGTGGCCTTCAACTCGGAAGGAAGATGGCTTTTTAGTTTTATCAGCAGTAAATTATCTCCTTGCCCACTGGTGATTGCCGAGATCCATGGCTTATTATAAGGCTTGCAGTACTGTTGGGTGAGAGGCTTTGTAAGATCAGAATCCATATCGACTGTGTTGAAGCAATCTACCTTCTCATAAGAGATCTTTATGTGTTCCATCCTTTTATTAATGTAATTAAAGCTACTGCTATAGTATCTTGCACAGTGACTGGCTAGTTAGCAAGGAGTCTAATAGTACAGTTGATGTCGTCTTGCTAAACATGGTTGGACTTCTTTTGCTTTTGAAATCTTTGATCAGGCGAATCATCTCTACTTCAGGTGGCAACTGATGAGAGATTTCTCTTTGTGTTTTTCTTGTAATTGTGTTATTTTTCTATTATTACTATTCAGTGTTTCATCCAAAAAAATAATCAAAACATTACCATTTCCTAAATTGATTCTTTGCTACATTTCAATTTCATGAGTAGTAGTAACTTGTTTTATTGAACCTGAAAAGAAATTTGGCTAACAATATACCGGGTATATATAATGAAATTCATGTTAATACAAAGTTTGAAAGCTGATCTTTGAATGGGATATCATCCCCCTTTCCAATCGTTTGATCAAATTGACGAGTGCCACTCCAAATCTCATGGAAAGAAGTATTGAAGAAAAGTATAAAAAAAAAAAATCTAGTTTCATTATTGTAGAACATATACAGCTGCATTGTGATGGTAGTAATATTATTGGCGATGATTCCATAATTAAAGAGATAGGTTGATTATATTGCAATTTTTGTTCACTCTGTTGAGAGAGCATTACTTGAATTTACAGATAATTCATATATTCTCTCAACTCAAGGAGAAAATTTTCTCATGTATGCTAGGTATGTACCATATACGATATAAAGTCATTGATTGGGTGGCCAAGAATGTAGGTGAGAGGATGAGCTTATTGTCATGGGGCTAGTCATGCAACCCGCACAGCACTTAAACACTTTTTATTGGAAGATGTTAAGTAAGCCTACTTTGTTGAAAAGGATGATCCTTAACTAAATTGAGGAATAAAAGTTTTGAGAGAAAAGAATGATTGAGAGAGTTGTAGGAATGTGATACTTGTATTTCTTGAGAACTTAAGGATGCTTACAAATGAGGTGGGGTGGGATATTTATAGGCTTCTCCTTGAATCTAGAAAATTCTCACCTCCTCAATTGATAACGAAGATTAAATCGATCCTATAGCTATTGTTGATTCTTTAAAATTCTATCCTAGATATTTTAAAACAAATATATAGATATTTACAAGGAATTTTCTACATCTTATCTTAAGATATTTATGCTAGAGATGTCTAGATTTTTCTAGAATTAACTTGTACTCTCTAGCTTCCTCAAGGTTAATCAAGAAGCTTTTGGAGGATTTTAGAATATTTTGAACCATCTTAACCTTTTGAAAAATCACTAATTGTGACATTCTCTCCCACACAATTTCACGACACCCTTGTCGCTTTGCCCTTCTTATAGTGATGGATGTTGTTGTTCAACTTTATATTGCTGTCATATAAGGCAGGTCCTCACATTTGCTTCAAAATTATCTTGCATATGTGGCCAATAAAAGTAATTTTATACAAGGGCAAGTATTTGTGTCATACCTAGATAGCCAGCCTATTTTGAATCATGACACTTATTAAGGACATCTCTTTAAATATTTCCCCATTTTAGAACATAAACTCGATTCTCAAAGGTGTGGAGTATCTCATCCTTCACCCAAAACCCCGAAGTTTTGCCTTTATTAGCAAGCTTCATCAAGTCACTTGCTGTTGAATTTTAAGACATATCTTCTTTGATTTTGTCAAGGAAGTCATTTTGGGGCATGCTTGCTGTGAGAGTACCCAACTCAGCTTTTTTACTCAATGCATTTGCCTCCATATTTGCTTTGCCTCGTTTGTACTCCAGCTAGTGATCAAACTCAGTGAGAAAATCTTACAAGCAAGCTTGCTTTGGGCTGAGCTTTTTCTATGTCTAAAAGTAGCTTGTAGCAACATTATCTATTATTATAGTGAACCTACTTCCAAGTAACTAGTGATGCCAGGTTCGAAAGCAATGAATGATGGTAGTCATTTCTTTCTTTGCACCATGTAACACCTCTCTGTGTCATTTAGCTTGCGGCTATCATATGCAATAAGATGTCATTCTTGCATCAGCACACCCCTATTACAAAGTTTGAGGCATTAGTATGTACCTTAAAAGGCTTGGAGTAATTGGGCAAGAACATAACAGGCTCTTACGTGACCATTTGCTTCAGCTTTTCAAAAGCATCTTAGCAATCTTATAACAATTGCTGAGATCTATTTTTCTTGAGCAAATATGTTAATGGAGCAATGATTATTAAATATCCTTTAATGAACCGATGATAGTAGTTCACCAAGCCAAAAAAATGATCTTAGCTCTTAGATCTTAGTAGGAAGCTACCATTCTTGAATAGCTTAAACCTTAGCTAAATCCATCATGAGCTTCCCATCCTTAATCTTATGCCCTAAGAAGTCTACCTCTTTTTTGGCAAAAAAACACTTTTCTAACTTAATGTATAGCTCATGGTTAGAGAGTACTTGGAAGACTTTCGTTAAGTATTGAGTATGTTCTTTGAGGATAGTGCTATACACTACAGTGTTATTAAAGTATACCATCATGAACTAACCCAAGGGATGAACATCTTGTTCATGAGTATGCAGGATATTGCTAGGGCATTTGTCAGTCCAAATGGCATGACACAGAATTTCAATGCTCAATATCTCATTAAGTAGGTTCTCTTCAGCTTATCACCTACTACAATGTGTACTTGATAATACCCAGATTGAAGATCAAGCTTAAAGAAGTACCCGACCTTTCCAAGCTAATAGAACAAGTCAATGATTAAAGGTATTGGGTACTTGTTCTTGAGTGCACATCCATAGCAATCTATCTTTCTTCTTTTGGAAGAGAATTAAAGCACTACATGGGGCCTTGGATGGTTGGATATACCCTAAATCAAAGAGATCTTGGAGTTGTCTCCTTAATTTAGCAAGCTTTGGAGGTGACATGCGATAAGGTACTAAAGTAGGTAGTTCAACACTAGGCTCCAACTCAATCTAATAGTTTACCTCTCTTCTAAAAGGTAGTTTCTTTGGCAACTTATCAAGTGTGACATGTTTATGCTCCCATAATACCTCTTGGATGCAAGGTGATAAGGCTTCTCATGAGTTAGTTATGCTATCCTCTTCCTTAACCAATGAATGTATGATGGCAACGCAGCTTTCTGAATTCTTGAGACCCCTTTTGAATTGTAAGGAAGAAATCATAGGTTTGGATTTCTCCAAGCACTTTAAAGAGATAACTTGAGCCATATTTGTGTTAATGACCACCATAGATTTGGCTTCAAGAATGGGGAAGGCATATGTTTTACAGAAGAAAGCAAGTCCCAACACAACCTTAAAATCATCCATAGGGACTATGGTGAAGTCAAACATACCTTACCAATCTTTGATCTTTACTTTTACATCCTTAGTAATCCCAAGAACTTGTTTTGTAGTAAAGTTTACTACCTTGATGTTGCCTTATCCCTAGTTGAACTAGATGCCTAATCACTTGACTTCTTCAACCTTCATAAATTTATAGCTTGCTTTAATATCAAGCATGGTAGAAGCAGACTTGCCTTCAATGGCAAGATCGACGTAGAGTAAACCCTTATCCTCCTTCTTGGTTAGAGAGAAGAGTCTAGATAATTCCCCAAATGTTGCAAGGAACCAAGGTCAACCTATTATTTTTTGTCTTGCCTTTCCTTTATCTCTACAACTAAGGCATTTATTGCTTTACAGTGGGGCAATCGTGAGTCCAATATGGACCATTATATATAAAGTATGGCTTTGGTGGCTTTGAGGGATCTTATTTGGTTGAGGATGGTTTATCCTGTTTAGAACTTCCACTAAGGATTTTATGGCTACTATTATCTTTACAATCAGAACTCTTCTTTTGTCCTCCTTTGTCTTCCCCGCTCTTACCAGGATTAGGCTTCTTGTTCTTGGTAGAGTAGTTTATTAAGGACTCAGCATCCGTAATAGCCTTATCTAGAGTTTGCACCTTGTATCCGTCAAGCTTTACTCTAGCCTAATGTTTGAACCTATCTATAAAGTAGAAAGAAGCTTGCTTGTCAGATAAGTCTTCAATATCAGACATGAGGGTAATAAACTATTTAATGTAATCAAGAATACTACCTATTTGTCTTAACTTATAGAGCTTACCTCTAGCATCTGTCTCGACATTGTGGGAAATAAAGTGCTTATGAAGTTCTAACTTGAATGACGCCCATGTATTGAGAGTGCAAATGTCTTTCTCTCAACATGCTTCCTGCGCCACCATAGCTGGGTTGTATTTGAAAGGAAAGTTGAAGCATTGTTGATTTTAATCAAGTCATTAGTTACTCACGTGGCCTCGAAGTATTGTTCTAGGCCAAAGAGAAAGTTCTCTATAACCGTCGTATTGCAGGCACTATTGTACATCATTGGTTTAGGCACCTTCAGACCTTGAGAAGTGGTTTTAAAGTACTATAACTAATAGCATTGCCTGCACGACTATGAAATTCCCATTCATGGCGAATCTCATCCATTTAGGAGTGTAGACCATTGCAAAGGTCAACTAAGGGAATGAAGCTCTTTCCCAAAGTCGCGGCCAAGTTCTTCAATCATCAACTTGGCAACACGAGTGACCTCAGAATTCTCTTAAATGAGATTGCTGAATTGATCATCGAGTTTTCCCACAATAATCCTCACATTCTTCATGTGATTTTTCAAGCTAGCAACTTGATATTTGGGAACTCATCTGCTGGAACCTTGCTCTTGCTTTGCTTAGACTTATTATGAGTTTGTTCCTCTTGTACACAAGCTTGCTCTTGCACCTCTATACAAACTCAGTTGCCATCATGCAATACCTTCCTTTAAGCACAATAATTAAACCATGCTCTGATACCAATTGTCACTAGGCTAGTCTTATGACTTGCGTGGCACATAGACGCTCTTTACTAGAAGATGCTAAGTGATCCGGACTTGTTGAAAAGGAATATGCTTGGCTAAGTTGAGGGATGAAAATCTTGAGAGCAAAGGATGATTGAGAGAATTGTGAGAATGTGAGACTTATATTCCTTAAGAACTTAAAGATGCTGACAAATAAGGAGGGGTGAGATATTTTTAGCCTCCTCTAAAATCTAGAAAATTCACACCTTCTTAATAAATGATCGAGATTAAATTGATCATACAACTGTTGTTAATTTTCTAGAATTCTTGACTAGATATTTTATAACAAATATCTAAATTTTTACAAGGAATTCTTTAGATATTGTCTTAAGATATTTATGTTAGAGATGTCTAGATTTCTCTAGAATTACCTTGTACTCTCTAACTTCCTCAAGGTTAATCAAGAGGTTTTTGGAGGATTCTAGAACACTCCTGACCATCTTAGTTTCTTGAAAAATCACTAATTGTGACACTACACTTCCTTCGCTTACAAATAGGGCGAGCATTGAGTACATTTCTGGGTTTCTTCCTTCTTAAACTAAAAAGCTACAAAAAAATCAGGCAAAAACAGGGTGGGTACGTAATGAAACTCTTTATTTATACATCCAAATTCGAAAACCTCTTGAGTTAAATGAAAATCGAATTATTGACATTGACTTTATGGGTTTGTCTTTGCTATTCTATTCAATATCCATTAGCCACCAGCCTGGTTAATTATTTACTTGTTTTAATATCGCAAAAATAAATTATTTGTCTCTCCACTATAATTTTCTATCTAACTTTACTCCAAATTGAAAATTCACTCTCAACTAGAAAAAGATATGGGAGCCAAACGGGAGGGTAGTTGTATAGTTTTTAAATTTAACATTTGAAATCATGAATAAGTTATTAAATTAGAAAATCTGGGAGGGAAGGACATGTGCTGTGTTGAGTTTCGGTTCTTTTATACATAGAAATATAAACTTTAAAGCCATTACGTCCGTGTAAAGAAAATAATAATAACAATAATAATAAAGTCGTCTTTATAAAAGAAAGAAAAATAAAGTAGTTGCTTATTGATTTCTCGTATGAGTTCATTTTTTGTTTTTTTGGTTGAACAATTTCTTGTGTAAGTTCAAATTTGAAGTTTCATCAGACCCTGGTGACTGTTTGACGAGCAAAACGAGTGAAGGTTCCCCCTCTCGATCTCTCATTCTGTCCCCATCGCTTCCTCGCTATAGCTCATACTTTTTCTTTGTGTCATGATACTCCTCTTTCTTCTCCAATATGTCCGTTAAAATGCTCTTTTATTTTTTCATAAACAAGACCGAGTATATTAAATATTTTTGTATTTTCATCTAATAAATTATAGTATATTTACAATTAACATCTATTAAAAAATTATTTTAAAATTTTTAAATTCATTTTCATACTTTTTACAAAGGTATGAAATTGAATTTAAAAAATCCCTTACTAAATCACATTTTTCTAGTAGTTTTTTTTATCATATTAAAATATTCAGAGAAATGTATGATATAGGGTAAAACTTAAATAATTTTAAATTAGCAAGGGAGAAAATTGCCTCTAATACCTTGCTAATGTGAGAGAGGGATTTTATCCTTCACTAATCTCTTACTAATATATGAATTTAGAAAGACAATAATTTCTTCTTTAAGTTTTCATGCTGAACATGATTATAAGGATGTAAATATTGTCTATCACTAAATGCCTCACTAATTTATCATTTTTAGTGAGGAACATGACGGCACTCACTAAATTTTCTTGTTAATAATATATACCTGGTAACAAAATTACAATCCCTCGCTAACTTGTTCTTTTAGGAAAAAAAAAGATCCTTTGATAAATTTTCTCACTAAATCACATTTTTTTAGTAATGTTTTCATATAGGTTTCTGACACAACTTGATTGTGATACTATTTTTTAGGAATTGAGACGTAAAACGTATGTACAATTATGAGCTTTTAACATTGTGCAACTGCATGTTTTTAACATCGAGCAATCACAAGCTTCCGGCATTGTCTTGTCAAATGGGTCCCAAGCGATATTTGATAGTGATACTACGTGTTATAAATTGGGACTTAAATGCATGTGCAACCAAGGGTTTCTAAATTCTGCAATTATGAATTTTCAACATCATACAATTGCAAGCTTCCTCTTTTTCATACAAATCCCAAACAAAATATGACTCTGATATTACTTCTCATGAATTAAGACTTAAATGTGTGTGTAATTATGAGCTTTTAATATTGTACAATCATAGGTCTTCAACATCATTTTTTTCATTTAGGCCCTAAGCAAAACCTGATTATAATAGCACTTATTAAGAATTAAGATTCAACCATGTGTACAATTACAGGTTTTTAATATTGTGCAATTATGAATTTTAAACAATTTGCAATTACGGGCCTTTTCATTTCTCTCTGCTCACTCAGTGTATGTTTCTTTGTCATTTAAGTGCTCGAATCGCTTTTTGCAACCACAATATTGGATACGCACAAGCATGGTTTTGTCCCGAGATTGTTAAAAGTCTCGAATATTTAAGGTTAGCCATTCAATCCGCACACACTTATTATTGTTGTCGTTGTTTTGCATGATAGTAATACTAATAAGGGCATAGTACTTTGTTCTAGTGTCAATGCCGTGATTAACTTCGATTTCGATTTGTCCCGTTCATTAGTACAATACAAACACGATGTGATCATGATGATGACAGAATAGGAATTGGAAACAGAGGATGACTACTTACATTAATGACGATGGCAGCGCAGTGATAGTACCTTACATTAATGACGATGGCAGCGCAGAGTCTGATTGAGACAAGCCACATATGATAAAAATCCCAGATGACAAATAAAACCATCACCATGCTAATTAACTACTATGTCATTTTGCATGCACTGGACATGTTTGAAGCGACTGACGGCAATAAAATTGCCAAGTTCTTATATATAGGGAGTAAATTACTAAATACTGTCAGTTTCGTTTGGTCCTTTCACGGTGCTCGGGTGATCAAGGGCCAAGTTTGTGACATGGAGTGATACGGTGCAAATAATGAGAATGTTATAGTTCAGACTCGATTGAGACTCTAGGATAAATGCATGGTTCGGGCAAAAAAAGTGTTGCAATACCTGTGCTACTATTCACAATCCTTTACGTGAGGTGTTCTTGCTGTATGTTATGTCTGGAGGGAATGGCACTTGCCCGAGCTTAATGCGTTGTACATCCTCCTTGAGAATTTTGTAGTGCTGTTTGACGCACGTCCACCACAGATTTACCCACCATATTAGCAACATTTTGCCACCTGTCAGGCATATCCCTATCATACAGGGCAAGGGCTCTCTCAAATGCTTTGTTTTAGGCTGGTGTCCAAGTAGTCATTCTATTATACTTCAGGGGAAGCTTAAGCAGTGGGAATGTTGATGAGGCAACGAAGGAGAATTATCCGAGAAACAGAAAAAAGAGAGAAGAAAGGGTTACCGCAGTTAATTAACGAAGATGATGGTGTGTTTGTGAAGGAGATCTGATGGAGCTAGACTAGGTGCTTACAATGGAGTGGGAGAATTGGTGGGCCGGGGTTAAGCACTTAAGCGTGTTGAACGAATATATGTTACAAAAAGAACAGAAATAAGGTGATCAAGGGATGAAGGGACAGAAAGTGGAAGAGAAGAATCGCGATCAAATTAGGGACTAGCAAGCCTATAGTTAGCTATAAATATTTTAACCAAATTGGCAGCTGGGATTATTTCCTCTTTTGTTACTAGTCCTGTAGATTTTTATGCCTCTCTAAATGCATGCTATAATATATATACGTGGAACACTCGGAGCCGATCATAATGTCATGAGCCAATACGGCCATTACGGGATTCTTTCCTCCTAAGTGGAGCAGCTTACAATATATATGGTGATACCCAAACAGCTGCGAACGAGTGACTTACAAAAGAAACTATGTGATTGAGACATACTCGGTATCAGTGGTTTACATCTGAAAATATATAGTATTATGCATGCATGCATGCATGCATGTATGTTGTCACATACATTAAATAAATGATTCAAAGTCCATATTTCCACATATGTTTGATATGTTTGTCTCAAGCCTTTGTTTTCCTGATCCTCCTCCTGAACTGAATAGGGACGGCTCACAGCTCCTCTCTAATACTCATCAACGTAACTCAGTAATGATACTTGAGTAATAATCTAATTTTTTCATGAAACCACATACATGTCCAATTATCATTCTCATCTTGTATAGGTCCTTCACCAGTAGCCTCTCCTTCATGATGATGAACTCGTAAACCTCAACCATCCAGGCTCCATTCTACTGCATCACCTTATTTTCTCATGATCATCTATAATAAGCATTAAAGGTCCGTTTGGATTTCAGTTGAGTATAATAGATTATAAAAATAATTGATTAAGGGTCTGTTTGGATTTCAGTTAGGTATAATAGATTATGAAAATAATTGATTAAGTGATAGATTTTAATTATAATTGATTATGTTATGACGCAATCTGTTTGGATACTATTTTTTTAAAATTGATTTTAACAGAATTAAAAATGTTTGGATAATTTAATCAGAATCAATTTTAGTTATATAAATTACTATATAATTTAATTTTTAAATATAAAAAATTAATTTTTTGAGGATATAAAATTTGAATTTAATTAAGGAAAAAAAAAGAGAGAAGAGAAAAGAGTTTAATTTTATTTTTATTAAATTATGTGCTTTATATGTAATTTGCTCGTGGGCTTTCTTTTGTAATTTTCTCCAACGTTTTTTGATTAACTTTTGGCAAAAGCTGATTCCATCAGCTTACGAGAAAACGCGCGTAACATGCGAGAATCGATTTTTGTCTTATTTTGCCTGTTTGGACAATTTGTTGAAAAAATCGATTTTGGAGGGGGAAAATCGATTTTTTCCCTTATCCAAACACACTATAAGTGGTAGATTTTAATCATAATTGATTATGTTATAACGCAATATATTTGGATACCGTTTTTTTAAAATTGATTTTAACAGAATTGAAGATGTTTGGATAATTTAATTAAAATTAATTTTAGCTATATAAATTACTATATAATTTAATTTTGAAATACTAAATATTAATTTTTTTGAGGATACAAAGTTTGAATTTTATTAAGTAAAAAAAAAGAGAAGGAAAGGGAGTTTGATTTTATTTTTATTAAATTATATGTTTTGTTTGTCATTTTTTTGGGCCTTTCTTTATAATTTTCTCCAACAGTTTTGGTTTGCTTCTCAGCTTTAGAAGAAAATTGATTTTTTGCCCAAAAATCGATTAACCCATAAAATAGGTGTTTGGATAGTTTTGGCAAAAATTGATTTTTGGCCTCAAATAATCGATTAAAACGCTATCCAAACAAGCACTAATTTGTGTAAAAGAGAGGTGAGAGGGAGTTTTCTTCAAGTAAAATGGTGTTGACTTATGCAAAAGTACACAAAATAAACCCGCTTTTATTAGGTGGGGAAAAAACTACTGTAGATGTTATATACACTTACATAAAAAAAAGCGGGAAAAGGCCAGAAGCAGACAAAGGATGGTAGTGGACCATGTTCCATCCTAGAGATACTGGTAGATGTACCGACTAGACAATGCATTTAGTTTTTTTTCCCGCCAGAGTTTATTTTCCAACCGAGGACTTTTCATTCAGTTCACGAGGAATACACTGGAATGTATAAAATCTGATTGCTCCCATGCACGGTCGTCGAACGCACGCACATATATATGTTTTTATATATATATATATATATTGCAATTTTAATAGTCACTTGTTGGGCTTTTTTATTTTTGTTTTTGTAAAGATTAGGATTGTATTGAAAAAATACTTGTCATGATTTTATTAAGAAGTTTTTACAGTAAAATTATAAGGATTGTAAAGGCGAGGGACATGGACACGGATCAACAGAGGATATATTATTGTCTTGATTTAGTGGCAGCTACTGGAAGCCCTCTTAGTGCGATGCCCATGGTCATTGTAAATCTCCGTGCACGGTTGTAGTTATTTCAAAATTTGTCGGTGACAAAGTTGTTTTAAAATTTATTCTCTTATTTTCTCAAGGTAACCAATTTTGATTGACTATTGACTATGCATGTCAAATAAAAATGCCAGCAAACATTAAAAAATTGGAGGTTAATGTCTTTTCAATCCTTTAATCCTAACATTATTTGTTTCTTCACTATATATATATATATATATATATATTAAAATTTTAAATATTAACAAAATATTCTCAAATGTTAACATTAGTTTTTCTAAAATAACAATATATAATTGATATAAAAAATAATCATGTGAAACTAATACTGATTTTATAATTGAAGAACAAAAAAAATACACTTCTTAAAGTTAAGAAATCAAATTAAAATTTTATATAAAATTAGAGGATTAAAAGTACATTTTAATCAAAATTAAAACAAATTAATATTATATTGAACACAAGGCAAAAATGGAACTCAAAATAAATTTAAGGCTCAACAAGTTTTTCCCCCTTTACTTACTTCTTTTATCGGTTTTGTGCCTATTAAGCTCCGCAACACAAAATAATTAGCATTCTTTCTTTATGTTTGGGCGTCCCTTCACAAATCTTGTTAACGTTAGGGGTCGATTGGTGGGTGTCCTTTCGTATTATGTTTCAGGCGCAAGACTCATGCTTTAATTTATCCCAGCATATTTGTCCGTGTGTTACTGGGGCTATATTAAAAAAACCAGTTGATGGGGTGCTGACTTTTCAAGGTTGAGAAAATATTTAAAAAATGATTTGAGTTAAGCATTCTCTTCGTATGGTGGACCAGTGTTCTATATTTAGTACTAGTACGACTCCACCTCCTTGAATCACGGCGGAGGAATAGAAACCTACCCTTTGGTTTCTGATGCGCCATTTGGTTTTGTCGCATACTTGGTTAAGAATCCAGAATCATTGACGTTAGCCATTCAACTCAGCACTATCCTTTTGATGCTTAATCCTGCAACAGTTCCCTCTCTCTGCGAGTGCGATCCATCGCCAAGCTTTATATATATACCATCAGTTTTTGTCCTGTCATTTTTTCGCTGTAATTTTTCGTTTATTTTTTATTACTATGCTCGTCGTTATAATCTGCTTCGAAATCATTTAAATTAGTTTACACTGTTGTTTCTCTCGTAAGCCTCAAGCTTGCTTTATATCTATATTCACGTACTTTTTCAAGCACATTGTGATAAGAGATAAGAGATTCTCGTGTCACTTCCATGCACTCTTTCTTTGATGTTTAAGCAACCTTTTCCTTTGTGGACCTTTCGGCTATAATAATGATGCTCGGAACCAGGCAATGATAGTTGTATTTGACGATGGTGGGTAGATTATAATATATAGGAAATTGATCTTCAACGATAACATGGGGAGTTGATCATTCTGCTTTACTTACAGCTTACAACACACGAGAGTAATTCACATCAAATCATATATTTTACAAAGGAGGGATAACTAAGTAGGTAGCTAGATGCAGGCGCGATCACAACCACGTTCGCTTGAGTTAGCTGGCGATGGCCGTTTATTGATTACTACTTCTAATCTATAGGGTTTTCTAGTCCTTGATTCTGGATCATCCACAGCCTGCCAAGCATGGAAACAACTGGGTTAAATCAGACTTCAGACGCAGAAGCTACATATATAATTCCGAAAATGGTATTACAAAAAATGCTCTAGACTGATAGCGATTTACGCGCGCGCGCGCGCACGAAAAAATGATTATTGTTGAGGATTTCAACGACACTAAAAGCTGTCAATTTACATTTTTTCTCAAATTATTCCCAGGACCCCGGCATCAAGGAGTACTTTGGAGTAGAGCAAATTTGCAGTGCAACAGCCAAACTCATTCAGTATTACTATTTTATTAAATGTTCACAGAGAACGAACAGTTACTTTATATTCTTTAAATGCATCATTTTGATCAATGAGATTGACAGATTCTTTTGAACCGAGGAAGAACATTTGCTAAAGACCACTATGCAGTTGTGAGGAAAAAAGTGGTGCAATACCTGGGGTGTTTGACAGCAATGCCTTAGGTGTTGTTGCCGTTTGTTCTGTAATGGGGAAATGGGACTTGGCCATGCTCGATGCGATCAACATCTTCTTTGAGGATCTCATAGTGCCTTTTCACCTCCTCTACAGATTTTCCAACCACCCTGGCAATATTTTGCCACCTGTCAGGGGTTTCCCTATCATATAAAGCTAGGGCTTGTTCAAATAGTTTGTTCTGCCTTGGTGTCCATGATGAGGCCATCTGAAACTAACACGCTTCCGAGGAAGGAAGTAGAAAAATCGTATGAAAGGTTAAGTTGGTGATTTGAATACAGATGGAAGTTTACTGTCAAGGACAACGACTCTGAGTCGAGGGATGGTATGGGAAACAATGAGCAGGTTGGCTCCTTATAAATTGGAGGAAAAGTGTTTTGGTGGGGTTAAATCTGTTGGCGGAATATATCTTCCACAGGCACCAAAGATATTGTGACCCGGTGCCTTCTGAACCACAAGGCAAAGCATGATAATGGAGAGCAACTTGAAGAGGAGAATCAGGATCAAAGGACATGCCTTTTTCTTGGTTTAAGCAAATATACTCCTCACTGTGTCACTGCAAGTTGGAGTTGGACTATCCTTTCTACTCGACACGTAATGTGCAACAGCCAGAAACCACCTTTGTCTAACTTGGACTCCTGATGCTGGCATTACAGCTTTACAGCTTTATCTGTTAGCTCCTTGTGCAGGTGAAGAAACCTAAAACAATCAGCGTTTTAGCATAGTAAGATCAGAATTTTTTCATGAAAACTCGTGGCAGCTTCTTGCTGGAGGACTTTAAAAAGGGAATAGTTTGTTCTCATGGTAGCCTCAAAAAGCATTTGATTTGCCCTGTTTCATCAGGCAGCTGGCTCAATGAAACTTTTAAGAACTAATTAAACTGCATCATGAGGAAAAGATCGAGAATAGAATTCCATGTTGGTGTTGAAAATGAAAGTTTTCTGCTTATGTCATCAGTGCTTAATTTTGCGCCTCTAAATTTCTGTATTTTTTAATTGTCGCTTATGTCAAATTGTATATTAATGAGCTAATTTTACTTTTATTTGTTAATTACTACTTACTACCTAAACTTACAACGGATGAAAGTAATCAGATATACCGATTTTTAAATACCAACTGATTTATGTTCATGAAAATACCAGACTGATTTATGTTCCCAGGGATTAATTATCAGTTTGATAAAGAAGCAAGATATGGATTTTATCTGTCGATAGTCTCTTCCCATAAAAAAGACACCAGAAGGGGACTCAAAAAGAATGGAATGCTTAAACCATTGGACAGCTTCGTTCCTGCCCTGACTTGTAAAAGTCTTGTTATTACACTTCATTAGAAGATCTTTAGCAACATTTAAGGAACTTGTTCAGTTGAGAGACAGAGAACACGTGAGTTTACAGAATTAGATGTTTCTCTTCTATACTCCTAATTACAATGTATAGCATGGGTCCCTTATGAGGGTAGAACCATTGTTTTCTAATGACGTGTCCATTTAGCATGTCTCATTTCAGAGCTTCAATCTATTTTTAAGATTCTTGCTGGAGGATGGTATGGTTTTTTTAATCTGGTCAGTCAAAATTACAGAGCTGGGTTAATCTGTGGGTAAAAACAGAGGTAAAACAATGATTAGTTTGAACAGATTATAATGTCAGAATCCAGGAACAGCCCTTTCGTGACATCTTGCTGTACGTAGGTATATATGTCTTTTATGCAACTTTTCATGCTATAAATATCCAGTGTTGCATCCCAGCAGACCAGAGATGTGGTTTTAGTTTCTCTTTCAATTGAGTTTAATTACCACCGAATGATGCTGCTTTCTTCTTTATAATAATCTTATCATGTTTATTCCTTATCCCACAGGGTATTCGTTATCTAAAAAGTATACTTGGATTAGACGTATCGTGGCTATTTGTAGTAAATATACTATTATCTCTCTCAGAAGCCGCCAAGAAATGGTAATTGGAAATTGATCTTTTAAAACTTTCAATCTTGCAAAATCAGGGGATCGATCCAATTATCGTGATTTGGTCCTTGATTGATGAAAGTTAAGTATGTACTTTGCCTTTGATTCTTCAACTAGCCATCTTTATAACCGAGATGCGGGCAGAATTTTAGAGAGAAGCCAAATGGTAATAGTTGTGGTTTGACTATGATATCTTTTAGCAGAAAAGCACTCTGGATGATACTATATGAACGAATCTCTTCGTTCCACATAGATGTATAATGGTAGAGGAACCTTAGAATTCAGCCAACGCGTGTTCTGTTGGCTCACGCGCACATAAATTTTGCAGGATCACACTTGTTCATGTTTTTCTGTGGCAGTGTCGTTTTATTCCATTTTTGTTCAGGTTTGGCGTGTAAAACTATAAATATATACGGTACCCCAAGATTTTCGTCCTAAAGTTTATTCCAGAGATAAACGGGAATTGGACGGGGACGTGGATTTTTACTCTGGGATATGCGAAATGGAAGTACTGCGTTTGGCACACGGGGAAGGTCTATGCATCAACTTGTATGGTGTGACTTGGTTGCAGGACTGTGTTCTTTTTGTAGCTTGACGGGAAATTCTTCGGAAGGGCCCATGCCTTGCCAAGATTTTTAATGCAGACTCCAGCAATAAATTCCATCATGCAGGATGGTAGCCACCAATTAATGAGATTGTCAAAGTGGGTCTCTTTAATTTGCTTTTTTCGTTTTTGATCCTTCATGAAGCCACTTGCTTAACCCAAATACGAATTTATATATTTATGTGGTAGACGTGGGCAGAGATATTATATTGGTGGATACCACAAGAGCATTAGCATGCTGGGCAACTTGGACGAGAGGTCTAATGTATGTTGCAAGTGGAATCGTGGAGGCCGTGTTATGTTTTGGAGGAATCTAATACAAGATTACATTTACTGTAAATTACTCTGTTGCATGCTTGAAGGGTAAAGAATACGGAATTATGAAGTGTTGCTTTTGACTTCATGCCATATTGTCTGTGTGAGTTGGGAAGAGTGAAAGGAGGGCAAAATCATCTTCTTATTATCACTATGTGTTTTAGCCACTGCTATTAGAATCAGACTGGATCAGCCAGTTTGATCGAGAATCAATCAGGTAGCCATCTGAACCGAATGTGAATCTGACAAAATGAAGAGAATTAGCAGTTCAAACAAAATTTAATATTTTTTTAAAACAACTTCTTAACTGATTAAATGTCTTGTTTAATGATATAATTTCATCAAAGTAATTCTAAGATTTTAAAAGATTTGAGTAAGTTTAACAAAGTTTGTTTAATTTATTTAAAGTTGTTAATAGATCTTTGTGACCAAAGGGGGTAAGCTCAATCATCATCTAGAAACCAAGTACGTTAGAGGAGCACTTATTAGATGCAGGTGCCAACAATCTTTATTTTTTGATAATGTTGAAGAGCTTGGTGATAATACTGTTCATTATAATCAAGGTTTGTCTGGTTGTTGAAAAAAAATTGAATAAAATAAAATGAGGTGATAAAGAGAAGAAGTAATAGAACAGACGACTAATTAAATAGAAATATCATTTAATATTCTCCATCATTAATGACTCTTATCTTTCTATTATTCTCACCTTCTACTAATTCATCATCATATCTTGAATTTTTTATTCTTTATCAACATATTTCATTCAACCTAAACTCTAAACATGCGATGAAGAGCAGAAGAGGTGTTTTGCATATGGAGAGAACAATAATTATTCGGTCATGGAATGTTTGTCACTTCGCGTCCACCCCCAAGAAAGCCCTTAATAATGAATGGCGGTGGCTTAACTTTCGTTGCCTATTACTTGGCGTTGGAGTGACAAGCTAGTGTAGCCTTGCTCGTAACCCACAAATTACGTATGAATTGAAACGACATCTCCATTTACTGAACGACGACCGCGAGCCTTCCTTGGTCAATTGCCCCCCTATTCATCATCTCACACCTTGCCCCACCGATGCCCCTCTAATTCGTCGGGCCAGTGATCAGTCAGTATATGTGTTCTTCCTGGTCCACGCGCTTGTAGGTTATATGAACAAAAATTTGTGGGAAGGAATCTTCGAACGAGTGAAAGTTGGAGATTTTTGTTTTCTTGTTAGTCTCTGACAAGCATGGATATGCTTCGTGAATGAAAGATTTGTGGTCCCTTGCTTGTGATTTTCCATCAAGACACGAACCCGCAAGCAATGGAGTACAAATCGCTACGTCGTATGCGTCTAACATTCTTGTGAAACACCGCGTGCAATTATAAAAATTTTAATATTAAATTAAACTTTTTAAATTAAATTTAAATTAAATAAAAAATTTATTAAAATTACTTTATAACTTTTATAATTTTTTATTTTAATAAATTAATATAAAATAATATTTTAAATTTAGACCGTTCAGATTTTATTCAAATCTCATATCTTAAATAAGCACCGCATGCTCATCCAAGAGATGAGCAAGGAAACCATTTCCACTTGCACCCAATGTATCTGTCCTTGCATTGTTAGATTGCATCCAAAAAAGTCCAAACTCCACTGCCTTGAAATGTCCAAAATAGGTCCCATATCTTAACATTTCTACAAAATAATATTAAGGGAAAATAATAATAATTTTTTTAAATTATATAAATAATAATTTAATCTCTCAAAATGTTATAGTTTCAATAAAATATCGAGAGACCTCTTTATCAATAATTTTTTAGTGAAAATACTATTTTATCTTTGTTGAAAATAATAAACCCTAATCACAATTTTTATTTTGTAAATTACAAATGTTGAATAAGAAATCATAATTTATTAATTGTAATTTCTATTATTGAAAAACAAACATCAATCATAATTTTTGATTAAAAAATAAGAATCTTTTGTTTTATGAATTACAAGAGTTGAAAAAAATTAAAAATTTTTAAATGTAATTTTTATTATTAAAAAATAAGTTCTTAAAATAATAAACCATATCCACAATGTTTGTTTAAAAAATCACAACTTTTTTTTTAATTACAAGAATTAAACAAGAAATTACAAATTGTTAACAAGGGTAAAATAATTTTTTTAATTTAAAATTTATTAACAAAAAGATCTCAAGGAATTTTATTGAATCGTGACATTTTAAAGAATTAGATTATCATTTATATAATTTGAAAAGATTTTATGTCATTCTCCCTAATATTAAACTAGGAAAAGGAAAATTGTAGTTAAGGATTTGAAGAAAATATTATTTATTAGAAATAATTTTTAAAATAATAATTATTTAGAAGGGCCAAATGCTATATATAAATTTTCAAATATAAAATTACCCATAATCAAATTTCTTATATTTTTTTCTAAATACATCTCAAACTGAATTTGATGACTACTTTACGGGCAATGGTAAATGAACAGATAATATTGAAAACAAAAGCAAGTAAAAAATTTCTTTAACTTTGAAAATTCTCAAGTTTGAATATATAAGAGGAGTTAAATATCATCATGAATCATCAAATCAATTCAAGGCCTTTTAATTACTACCTACTCCTTTCGTTTAAAAATATAAAGTATTTTAATTAAATTTTACTTTTAATAAAATAGTTATCTACTGTTAAACTAATTTTATCTTTTCATATTGCTCATATTAAACACCCTACAATAAATATAAAATCGTTATCAATGGAAGCACTTTAAAAAAAATAATGATTACACCTCGAAAGATTAAAAATATTTTATATTTATAAATATTTAACTCCTTAAAAAATGTCTTGTATTTTTTAACAGAGGGAGTAACATTTATAGATGCTATTCGTCATGATTTGAGGATAAGCTTACATTTAAAGAATCTTTTTAAACTAATGAAAAAAATAAGATGCAATGAAATTTTAAAAGTAAATATTTTTTAAATTATATTGACTTAATTTTTTAAAAATAGAGATTTTAAAATTATATTCAATAAATTATTTCAAATTAAATATTTTTTAAATTGTATAGATTTAATTAAATTTAATACTGTCTTTTTATTTTTTATACTTGTGGAATTAAAAACTGTAGAACCTTATTTTAAAAATATTTTCTTGGTAACTTATGTAATACTTCAAGTTAATTTTAAAATATTATTAACATATTTTATATTAAGGTTATAATAATCAATTATACTTATTTTGGTCCTTCATCCTAATTTTAATTTTTATGGTTCTTTATGATAAATTTTAATAGGATTAGATCTCTCTTTAATTTTCCCAAAAACAAAAAATATTATGATTGTTCCTGTGCTTTAACTTGTGTAGAGCTTGGGTGAAACTTTTCTTTTTAAATGCAATATCTATCCTATATCGTATTTGAAATCCTAAATTTTTGTAGCTCGTTTGATAGATTGATTTTCAAAATATTTTGAATTTTTACCCTCACGATGTAAGGTGTCATAGAAAGCTAGTGAAACGGAGTTAAACAAGGAATTCAAGGTGCCTAATTTCAGATGTCGATTACTTAGCACCTTGGTGTCTAGAAATTTTATTGGAAGAATCATACCAAAGGCAAATGTTTTCAGTAAAAATATTTATTTACCTCTCATTTGAAATGTACAACTTTCTCAAGTCAATATACAATAAAATTTTCATATATAACATGATAATATCCATTCATCACACATGATCCATGCAATTTAGTTGAACAAAAATATACAAAATTTTTAAGTGCATGAACAATAGAATGCATGTATATAACACAATAAGAACTATTCATTAACAACATGATATCTGTTCATTATAAATAATTCACGTGGTTTGGTTAAACAATAATAATAGATAAGTTTTCCATATATTTCAACAATAGAATGTCCCTGTTTGACATGATAAGGGCCATCCATTAATAACATGATGTTCATTCATTATATATAGTTCATATGATTTAGTTAAATAATAATGTATAAGTTTTCAGGTGTATGAACAACAGAATATTTGTATATAATATGACAAGATTCATACATTAATAATACAATTTTCTTTTATTAGACATGGTTTGCACAAGATGTTATTTTCTCAAATGAGAGGCAACTGAATCATTTCACTATAAAATATATTTGCACATAAGACCTTTGAACTCAAATCAATTTGAAACTGAGACATGAATTTCTTTGATATGGGGTATTAGGTGCGCTCCATATTTTATTTGAAAAAATATCAATTAAGAATCAATGAAGCATATTTATATCAGCAAATGATCAGTAGATTCTAAAATTTTATTGTAGTCATTTGGTTTTTAATCAATACTAATTTTTTTATGTTAAATAACCAAATTTTTTCCAAAAATTTAAAATAATAAAAAAATTTGCTATTGGTCAAGGGAGCTCCAATGTGGGTGACACTTTTTTTTTCAATTGGTAAAAATGGTTAAGGTAGGTTTGATCCCACAATTTATTAACTACCTAAAAAGCAGCCACCAAGGCCATTTAATTGTATGTGGTAAAAAAATAATAATCCAAATTTATAAACCACTTTTATATTATAACATATTAGTATATTATTAATTTTAGAATGACAATTATTATTTTATTAATGTTACTTATTATCCAATATGTTTAATTATAAATTGAGAATTTTAAAATTTTATGTATTTTTTTGTTAAATTTTGAATGTATTTTTTCAATCATTAAATGATTGTTGTCGAAACACAAATGGATACTTATTGATGAATAACTAATACTTATACAATTAAGCTCATCATATCAATATTATATTTAAACTTGAATGAATTGTTGTTAATTTTAAAAGAGTTGTTGAAATCTAAATAAATACTTGTTAATGAATGACTAATACTTGTTCAATTAAGCATGTCTTATATGTTTTTTTAATGTGTTAAAACCTGAATAAATTGTTATTAATTTTGAATGTATTGTTATGAAAACTCAAATGGATATTTGTTATTGATAATTGAAAGTGCAAGTCTAATAGATCGAACAAGTGTATAAACAATAGATTTGAATTTTGACAAAAACACAATTAAAATTAACAACAATCTATTAAAAATTTAACAAGTTAAAAAAAATAGATAGGATGGGTTTAATTATACAATTATTAGTCCTTTACCAAATAGAAAAAGTGATAGGATGAACTTAATCATACAAGTGTTAATCATTCATTAACAAGTATTTATTCAGGTTTTGACAACAACTCATTTAAAATTAACAACAATCCATTCAAGTTTTAATAAATTAGAAAAATTGATAGGAGGTGATTAATTTTATAAATATTAGTATTTCACTAACAAGTATCAATTTAAATTTTGACAACAATCTCGAAATTAACAACAATTCATTTGAACTTTAACACATTAGAAAAAATGAGGAGGGGTTTAATTATATAAGCATTAGTTTTTATCAGTATGTATCTATTTGAGTTTTCACGACAATGCATTTGAAATTAACAACAATTTACTAAGGCTTTAACAAGTTAAAAAAAATGAATATGATGAATTTAATTGTATAAGTGTTTTTTCTTTATAAAAAAGTATTCATTTGAGTTTTAAATACTCTTTTAAAATTAATAACAATTCATTTGAATTTTAACAAATAACTAATAGGATGGATTTAATTATACAAGTGTCACTTATTCATCAACACGTATTCATTCACTTTTGACAACAATCATTTTGTGATTAACAATAATACATTCAAACCTTAATAAGTAAAATGCATGAAATTTTAAAATTTTTAATTTATAATTAATTATACTAACAAGTAACATTAGTAATATAATAAGTGTCATTTTAAAATTAACAACACACCATTATATCTTAACATGAAAGTGGTTTAGGAATTTGAATTACTACATTTTTTTATCTTGTCATATATAATTAAATAAGTTTGGTAGTTATGAAGCTTTGTCGGTGGTTAAGAGATTGTGAGATCAAACCTCCTTATACCTTTACCAATTTTTTTTTTTTTAATGTAACCAATATCAAAGCTCTAGTGACCTTCCTAGTGGCAAGGTCTCCACTGGCAATTCAATGATTGGTGATAATGAATTATTTTATATTTTATGAATAATTTAATCATTTCACATGAAAATAATATCAATTAAGGATTAAGATAATGCATTGAAATTTTTGAAATTAAAACCCTTGATTGATATAAATATATTTTATGGGTCTTGGATTGATATTTTTTTCACTTTATTTGAACTGATTTGACAAAAATTCTCCCGCTCTGTGCATTTGTTTTAGTTTTACGAAGTCATATGAAAAAAAGAAGAGAAAAAAAGAGAATGAAAAGAAAGTAAAATACTAAAATGTAATTCGATGACGTACGGACGACAGAGCTCACTGAGGCACTAATGCAATAACATCGAATCATGGATGATGACGATTGTGACGACAGCGTGGCCCCCAATGTCTCAATAGATGACAAAGTCGGCGGGTCCAAATGTCAGCCGCCATTAGTCAACAAACGACGTCGCATACCTCGCCACTGCATCAACATTGAAAGTTCACAGTCTTTAGACTGTTTTAATCTTAATGATGCAGATTTTCAATTTTTTAATTAATATATTTTGAATAAAAAATTATTTTTTGAAAAAACTGAAATTTAAGAAATTATTTTTACTTTCAGTTTAACATCTATTAAAATAACTTTTTAAAAAATAATCAGAAAAAAAAATTATAAATCTAAACCATTTAAATTAGATATTACAAAAGTAATAAGCTTTCCTTTTTCTTTTTCTTTTTTTTTTATTTGATAAAAGCAATAAGCTCTCTGTACTCATGTGTACAATGACCACTTAAAGTGATTGCCTCGTCACAGCCACGTCACTTAATCACTGCGAGACGAGAGGTCGGACCTACGTAATCGCTCATCTTTTTGGATGCATAGTCGACGATGATCACAGTCATCACAACCATTGCTACCCAAACCACAAGCCATAGAGATGGCGGGTAAAGCTTCCTGTTTATCCTTTAGTCCTCTCGGTCGAGGACGACGACCCATAAATTTTAGATAATATCGTACGTTGACGGGTCTCCGTCTCGTCGCCTTCCTTGAACCCAAGATTTCTGCTACTGACAACAACTGGCTTCCTCTTATTGGACGCTTGGGGCTCAGCTTTCATTGAACTGCTGGGTTCTCTCTCTCATTCCCCTTCAACCCATTATTACAGTGGCTAATCATGATCAAATATTCAAATCCTTTGAGAGGCTAACAAAAAGCCTCGACACTCTGTTTCTTCTTATATATCATTCCGTCTGGGTTTTTGACTCCATGCATGCAGGTTTGTGGTTTCGCTGTTGGTAGAGTCTGGGTTTTTCCTCGATCATGATTCTCTGGAACCCTTGCTTCTTGTTAGCACTGCTTATTTATGGTACAACTGCTGCACCAAAGACGCCATGAAGGACCGAGTTCTGCTGCTTTAAAATTAGCGAAAGTTCGGCGATGTTTTTTTCTGTTGAGGAACTGTCTAGCGGTGTAGCAATCTGTAGTGGTCTGAACACTTGAGCCGAATTCTGTTTTACTGAAAGTGGAATTAAGATATGCGTATACAATAGGGTAGTGGCATATATGTTGGTGCATAGTTGCTTGGAGCTCTCTCTGGAATTCTTCTCTTAAGCTAGGATATCCTCTTCTTCCTATTCCTCTGCTTTCCCCACATTGGGTAATTATCTTCTCCTTTTGCCGAGTATGGTGTGCAGAGATGCATGCTTCTGTTTGTTCATTTACAAAGATACACCGATGAAGGATTGAGTTCTTATTTTTTTTCGGTGTATTTTATTGACATCTTGGGCTTCCACTAAAATTCGGGCAACGACATTTAATTCTACTGCATGGAGCTACTTAGCTGACATAAATCCGTCGTGGCTTTTGTTCTTATAACATTAAGGATACATAACCTTATGATGCTGCCAATTTATACATGCATATATGTATGTATAATATTTGCCTTGGGTATACTAAAATTCATATCATATATTATATATTAAAACGACTCAAAAACCCGTGCATACGCAACTAATTATTGCGTATATTTCTGCCACTTTAATTTACTTCTAGTTTGCTATGTTGTGAGATGAATACTACCTGTTGCTGTTGTAATTTACTCACTTTTGGTAAGCCTTACAATTTCAGCATGCAACTTTCCACTTAGTAGTTCAATCTCTCAGATGTTCTCAAATCTATCATGCGGCGGTTGCATCAATAATAGAAGACATTTTATGCAAGAAGGGCATTCACCTGCTTTTTGTTCTCAAACTAATTATTGCGTTTTAATAGAATATATTTTATGCAGCGTTTTAATATCATATATTATTTATTAAAACGACTCAAAACCCCGTGCATTCGCAACTAATTATTGCGTATATTTCTGCTAATTTAATTTACTTCTAGTTTGCTATGTTGTGAGATGAATACTACCTGTTGCTGTTGTAATTTACTCACTTTTGGTAAGCCTTACAATTTCAGCATGCAACTTTCCACTTAGCAGTTCAATCTCTCAGATGTTCTCAAAGCTATCATGCAGCGGTTGCATTAATAATAGAAGATATTTTATGCAAGAAGGGCATTCACTTGCTTTTTGTTCTTGCTCTTTCTAGTTGGCAGCTTTAGGACGCTTCAGTAAATAAATGGTTACTGGTACCAGTGAAGTAGCACACAAGCTGCCAAATCCCTGCTCGTTCAAGGTACACAAATTTAGAGAACGGAAAAAAAATTGCCGCAGGCTTTTATTTAGTCAGTTATATAAATATTTATGTTTATCTTTCTATTGGTATGCTTAAATTGACAGTATATTTTCCAAGTCTGTCAAAGGTTGCTCCTTTCAAATTAATTGCCCTATCTTACTCGACATAGAGGGGAAAAAAAGGAAACTGACTTCTTTTTTAAGGATTTCCCGGTACATGTTCTACTAAAATTGGATTTGAGAACAAATTATTCTATCAATTGAAGTGAATGATTCCAGGTGCATCATGCAATGTGCATGGAACTCATGAGATTAGTTGATAGAATCTCAAAGATATTACCAGATCTAGAGGCAACACGACCTCGATGCTTGTCGGGAATACAGTCTCTGTGCTCTCTGAACACTGCGATTGATAAGGCCAAACTCCTTCTGCAACATTGCTCTGATTGTAGCAAACTATACCTGGTGAGTACTGAGTAGCTTCCGTCATTGTGGCCGAAGAAATCTATAATTGTAAAGCCTTTTGTTTTCTGATTTAATAAAGTCAAAACATTTAAAACAGCGTGGGCCTACCTTTTTGTGAACAACTTCATTAATTAATTACCATTTTGGTGGTATGGTTAAATGGAATTAATGTTACTTTCAGGCATTCACGGGACATACGGTCCTCTTAAGATGCTTAAAGGCAAGAAATTCTTTTGAGAAAAGCTTGGACAAAATTCAGAGTATGGTTACAGTTTTATTGGCGGCAGAGGTTTGTTAATTACCAAGCTTTGATCCTTTTTTTTTTTTTGGATAGGTTCGTTATAAAACAGAATGCACATTAACTAGTGTCGTTTGATGTTCTTTTCTCTGATTCCTTATCTTTATATTTTGACACGTTTGGAGCCTTGTATGTTGTTCTAACTGGCACTGTAATGTTGCTTTGCAGGTTTCTCAAATAATTGATGATCTGGGATGTGCGACGTTTGTCCTGGAATCATCCGAAGAAGAGGCTGGGAGGGTTGTGAGAGAACTGCTGCAGAAAAGTCCTTCGACATCGGATTCAACCGAAGATTACGAGATTAAAGCTCTTCAGATTGCAGCAGCAAGACTTAATATTACATCCCCAAAGGCCATCTTAATAGAGAAAAGATCTATTAAGAAGTTGCTAAATAAACTTGGGCCAAATGAACCAACGAAAAAGATGATCTTGAGGTATCTTTGGTATCTATTGAAAAAGCATGGAAACCATATCATGGGAGGGAAAATTGGAAAGGTCCATGCTCTAAGCAATGAACCAATTGCAACTGATAAATCAGCTCACAACCATGAGTTGAGCAGAGCTGTCTCCCCTGAGGGGTACAGGTGTCCGATATCTTCAAAGGTGATGTACGATCCTGTAGTCATTGCTTCTGGGGAAACATATGAAAGGATGTGGATACAAAAGTGGTTTGATGAAGGTCATGATACATGCCCAAAAACTGGGAAGAAATTGGCCCATATGTCTTTGACACCAGATATTGCAATGAAGGACTTAATATCAGACTGGTGCAGAGATAATGGTGTTACCGTTACTGACCCTCGCAGGCGAGCAGCATATTTCAACTCACGGGAATCTTCCTTTGCTTCCATTAGGAGCTTTAACGTTTCTTTGAATAAATTACACTTACCAGTGGATCTTAGTATTGTGTCACTGGGATCAACAGATAGTTATGATTCAGATTCCTCAAAGAATTTACCTGCTCATGACTTAAATTTAATGCTCATAAGATCTAATGACAATTCTTACATACATCAATCTCATTCACACATAGATGGTGTAGATTTAATGCTTTTATCTCAGTTCCCCGACCTTCAATGGGATTCTCAATGCAAAGTCATTGAAGATCTGAAAGTTTGTTTGAAGAGCAATTGCCAAGCTTTTTGTTCTTTGTCGTATGACGATTTCATTGAATCACTCATCAAATTTCTGAATAATGCATATGATCTGCAAGAGACAAAAGCTCTGAAAGCAGGAGCTCAGCTGCTCTTTGAATTTCTGAACAAGCACAGGTATTTCTTTCTTTTTTTTCTTTTTTTCTTTTCCTTTCTAGTGCGACAATGCGTTGTAACCGACTTGGCTGACACTTATGTACTTCTAAAACAAGTAGGGATTTAAACTAACAAGGAAAGCTTGTTTTAAAGTTTCCATGCAGTAAGGAGGTTTTAACTAACAATGAACATGATATAAAATTTACGTATGTTATAAAGTTTTCTTGTAATCAGGAGGATTTACAATACCTTCTTTTTAGTTTCTTGCTTATACATTAAGATTATTGTATCGTTCAATCTAAAAGACTGAATTTAGATGGTCGAAACATAGTGTTGTCTGACATTATTTGAATGACTTAATTATGGTTTTCTTCCAGAAACAACCTAGTATATCTAAGTGATGATTCGTTCAGTATGTTGGGCAATCTTTTTGACTCACAAGTTAAAGAAGAAGCTCTTGCCATAATGGAAAAACTGTCCGAGTGTGAGCATATTAGAGCTAAAATGGCAGCATCCAGTGCACTCACTCCCATTTTAAAGATCCTTGACTCGGGGAGCAGAGAGCTCCAGCAACAATCTCTTCGAATATTGTACAATTTGTCCTTCAACAGTGAAGCTTGTCGCCACATGGTCCCTCTCCAGTGCGTCATCCCAGGATTACTGCCATTTTTTAAAGATGGGACTTCGTTAAGATACTGCATATGCATGATGAAAAACCTTTGTGATACAGAAGAGGGCAGGGTTTCTGTTGCCAAAACCGAAGGATGCATATCTGCTGTTGTTGAAATACTTGAGACTGACAGTGACGAGGAACAAGAACATGCATTGGCTGTCCTACTCTCTTTATGCTCTATAAGTTTGGATTATTGTCGGCTGGTCATGGAACAAAGGGATTGGGTTATTCCCTCCCTTTTCTTTATCGCGCAAAATGGCAAAGACAAAGGAAAGGCGAGTGCATTGAAGTTGATCGGACTTTTGACTGATATTGTAAGTGTTGAAAATGAAGAATGCTTGAAATCAACTCTCAGCACTTCTCAAGAACGTAACCATAGCTCTCAACAAAAGAAATCATCAAAAATATCAGACTCTTTCAAGAAGTTTTTGGTCGTGTGCTTTACAGGCAAGAGATGAAACTGAATCCTTCTTCATTTCAGTCCCTTCGATATTCTTGAGATCCTCAGAAACGAACCAATGATTAAGGGCTATACCAGAATCGTTCTGGTTTGCCGGAGCCCTAATCTCGGTAATTAGGTTGGTATGGGCCATGGCCTTCTTATAGTAATCTCGTCTACAGCACTTATTCCCCATTTATATCTACGCAATGGGCATGTTTGCTACCCAGTAACTGCATGCCGTGGGATTTATTTTTCTTCTAATATTCAATTGGTCCTGGACGAATGTATCATATTACTACATGGAATAAGTTTGTGATAAGCAGGGTTTGTGAAAGCATATCAAAGCCTTCCAAATCTCCCCCCCCCCCCAACAAAAAAAAAAAAAAAACACACACACACACACACACACACAACTAAGTCAGATTCAACTTTCAAGCAGAAGTTTCTCTTTCTTTAGTTATCTTATATGAAATAAATTTGACTCATTTGGTGCAGCCAATATAGATATTAGAAACTTGCGATATAGAGCCTAAAACACAAATTGTGGAGAGACAATTAAGGTAGGGTGTACGTAAACGCAGGACCTAATTCATATTATTTGGAAATACATATTCGTTTTATATGAACAGAATTTTTTTTTATTTTATTTTGGCGGTTGGGGGCGCGGGAGACCTATTTTTATCATTCAGCAACTAAAACTAGATTATGATCAAATCCTGACACAGCCTGCTTAACTTCACAGCCTTCTAAGGAATCAAGATAAAATGGCTCAGTTTCGTCACTTGAGCTTCCTGATCCTAGCCTGCCATTCCTTCCGGAGCCCCAAACCCACAAGTCTCCTTTTGATGTAAGAACCAAGGAATGTGCTCGCCCTCCTGACACTGAGATTGGATTTTCTCCTTCTAACGCCTCAACCAAAGATGGGAGGTTCTCTGGCCCAGACCTTCCAAGTTGACAACTCTGGTTCCATCCCCATGAAGCAACGCTTCTAGTTCCTTCACTAGCATCATCTGATGCAGCAAATCGGCATATTGCCAGAGAATGGCCTAGCCCTGATGCTATAGAAATGGGGCATAATATTATGTCAACTGGAAAAAATCCCAGATCTTGTCTCACTCGGCCCAGCTGTCCATATATGTTGCTTCCACCACTTAATATGGTATGGTCACCTAACATTAGATAACCAAAGCTTAGAAGGAAAAGCATGCTTCTCAAGCATCCACACAAAGTTATGAATAGCAACAAATTTTGGTCCCCAGAAGATATACAGATATACCTCACTGTTCAATCTTTGAATTTATCCTTCACACGAGTTAGTCCTTCCTAGTTTGTAACTTGCCATATGTTAGTCTCTCAATTGCACCAAATTGTATATTTGCTCAGCTTGAAGGACACACTCAATCTCACGCGCAATAAGTTACTAAAGTTTGAGGGACTAATTTGAACAAGAAAAAAAAATTCAAGGACTACAGCATAATGAGGTCTATTTTTCAGGAATCAAGTTGTATATTTACTTAAAAAATGAATGTAGATAGATGCCTGTTACTTACAGCAAAGAACTAGGGAGTGATCAAGCCCACATGCAATGTCTACAACTTCAACGCCACCAAGTTCTTCCACCAAGCAAGGTTCCCATATTATTGGCATGTTATTCTCTCTCTCCATTGCTTCTAAAACTCGCTTTTCAGCAACTTCCAGATCTGAGCTCGAAAGTTGTTGTGTATTTTTAAAGATGTCATCATTGGAATCCAGTGGGGATCTCTCCAAGCCTCCCATTTTTCCTAGTCTACCATCAGCTGAATAGCCCCAGCCAAATAACTTTCCATCCACAGTCTGGGCAAGAGCATGACCCCAACCAAATGATACCTATCAAAAGAAGTAAAAATAAGTAAATACTTAAACTTGATGTGCAGATTTACATCTATAGTAAATTGGGAAATAAACAGACCAACAAAGTCATTAAGAAGACATGCGCCAATTGGGTTTGATTTCAACCCCACGTCCCCCCTCTTCGCCCCCTCTCAACCTCAAGGCCTTGGGCCTTCTATATGACAAAAGATGTTGGACATATTTTCATAGTTCAGTTCTATTCTACCTTGAGAATGTGAAATTCACCTTAACCACTTTTTCTCCTGCAAGAGCCTGAACTTTGGCAGGTGCAACAGCCTTGATGATATCTTTCCCAAGACCTAATTGGCCACGTTTAGACTTTCCCCACACCCACAAAGAACCATCATCACCAATAGCTGCAGACACAACGCCAGATGCAAATGCAGCACACACGTTTACCTGTTCTAACCCCAATACTTTTTTTGGCTCGTTCCACGATTCCCTGCAAAGATTTCCCCCAGCCAGTAATTTAACTTTCCCTCGCAGACGGAGAAATCCAAAAATTAAGAAACAAATAAAAACTTATCTCAATGTCACAGGTTTTAGGCACTCTTAATTACCATAATATACAGTGAATATTAGAATCAAGTGAGTCCCGTGGTTGATAGTTCCAACATATGCAGAAAATTATCAACTTGAAACTGTTTCATTCAAAAATTCTATTGCATAGTTTAAAGCAAAACGCAGGCATTCTTCATAAAGTAGCAATTTTTTGGGCACTCTCATAAGTGTCATACGTACAGGGCATATTGGAAGCAAATGATTACGTTGATAGTTCCAGCATATGCAACATATATATATATATATATATATAGGGGACAACTATATTTTGCTAATTCATACAATAAACAGAGATATTTTCAAGCACAAACCATAGAGAGAGTAAAATTCACCGAGGGGAAATATCATGTCCAAGCTGAACTTCGCTGTTTCTGCCCCAAGCCCAGAGGTGGCCGTGAGAAGTGACGGCGAGGGAGTGATAGTGCCCGGCGCTTAGGCTAACGATATCTGAAGGTAGACCCGGAACGCGGGTAGGCTCGTATGCGTCTACTCCAATACCTATTTTGGAAGAAGGCAAGCCCAGAGCGCCCTGGCTGCCATCTCCAAAGCTCATCACGGTTGCTCCGCCGCTGCTCATACGCCTTTCCTCGTGTAGACGGAGAGGATGGACCCCACCAGCACTCCCACTCCATTTCTGACAGGCAGCCGCAACTTTCAGTTTCAGCCTTGATCTCAGCATTTTCTTCCCATGAGGCTACCCTACCCCCGGCTGCACCTGCGCCTGTCCGACGCTCACGGCTTTGTCCCTGGCCGTCAAGCCCACTAGCCCAGCTGTACAAAGTACAAACTGCGAAACAAAGTTGAATCCACTGAGAAAATAATTAGGGAGAATATTTAATAAAACGACTTGGAAATTATTAATATTCTCCTAAATAATTATATTTTTTTTATTTCGTCACCTGTTATCTTGAAAAATTTAAAAATATTAGCCAAGATTTTAGTATGACTTAATTTGACTCCTTTAACAATGAAACCAAGCATAAAATTACATTTAATTTATGATGAATATTTATATATCTTTACAGTTTCATTTAATTTTAAATTAATTTTTTATAATTTATTTTATTTTAATTGAACCTTATAATTTAATCAATTAAAATTTTTAATTCTTAAAATTTAAAATTCTTGAATTTTTATTTAAAAAATAAAAGTAAAAACTTTATATTTTTATCAAATAATTATATAATTTTAGAATTAATTACATAATTTTTATAACTGGAAATTTATATGACTGAATTATTTTTGAAATAAGTTTATACATATATAATTTTCATAAAAAATTAATAAAAGTGTATTAAACTGATTTTTTATTTTGGCTGAAAACATTAAATTTAATTTTCTGCAAAATCCAAGAATATTTTTATATTGTAAAATTTAATAATTTATTATTTATTTTAACTCTCAGGGGTTAATATATATATAATAGATTAAATTATAAGGGTTTAATTAAAATAAAATAAATGATAGGACCTAATTTAAAATTGATCAAAACTGTAAAGACCTGCAAATTAATTTTTCCTTTCTTCATTTAAAACTTATTAAAAAAATAGCATGCACTATGCAATGATACATATAATAATACTCCTTTCATTTTAAATTATAAGATATTTTTGAAGGATATTCGACGTTTTTAAATATGAGATACTTTGATTAAAATAAAATTTTATTAATGATATTTTTTTAATAATATCCTCCCCATTATATTATGTCCCCCTTATACTCTTTCATAAATGGAGTATTAAACTAAGAATATTTTTAAATATTTATATTTTTTTTAAAAAAATAAAGTTATAAAGTGTATTTAGTAAATTTTATTGGTATATGTAATTTTATTTAAAAATTTTTTATAATGTAGGACGGATGGTGTATATATTCCTTCATAAAAAAAGTATTAAATTATTATTTATTTTAAATATTGATGGGGAAAAAAACAACCAAAAATTGGTAAAGGCTAGTAATTACACTTAAAAACAAGGGATCTTGCTTGGATTTCGATTTTGTGAGAGGTAAAAGTACACTCACTTAATAAATATTTCCATTATATATAACTTTTAGACTTTACATATGTTTGAAAACTATTAAGACTCATTTCCTTCTAAAATTTCAAATCAATCCTCAGGATTAAAGAATTTATTATATATTATCCCGTCAAAATATTTGAGATTTAGCATAGCGGAGTATTATGTGAAAAATGTTTTACATTGATTTAATTAAATTATTTTGTTATGATCTCCACTCAGCAAATCTAAATAAAGTAATGGGCACTGCCATAAGTTCTTGGATGCATTCAATTGCAATGAATATCCCATCATGTTGACTCTACCCAAGGTAGAACCAGACTTTAGATTTAAGGAAGGCCAAGTTTTTTAATTTAATCAATATTATTAAATTAAGCAATTTAAAAGTAATTAATTAATTACTAATAAAGAAAATTTTTAATGTTTAAACTTACATTCACAGTTTTATAAGAGGCAAAATGTATTTACATAGATGCATATATATTAAAAAAAAATATAACTTTGAATTCTTATATTTTACTTGAGTTTGCTATAGGTTATTATACTTTTTTTTTTATGTTATAAGTCCTCATAAAACTATTCATGAAAAGATCTTGAACATCAAAAAATAAAAGTGTAGAAATTTAGAATGTTGAAAAAAATACAAAAACCTATAATAAAACTTAAAGAAAGTGTGAGGATCTAAAGTGATATTTTTCCTATATAATATATGCAAGCATGAATCAAATAAAAAGCAGGTGTTGATATTTTTCTTTTTATATGGTTCATGGTTGGTATTTTAAATGTGTGTGTGTGTGTGTGTGTGTGTGTGTGTGTGTGTGTGTGTTAAAGGAGAAGAGTTGGCCCCCTTCATCATTAACATGGTTCTGCCCTTGAGTCTACCCAACCTAACGCAGCAACTTGCGACGTTTTTGATATGATGCATCAGCCCTTGAATAATGAAGATGTTGCCCCCAAAAACAATAAACTGTGTAGCTTTGAGTAGAAAGCTCGTTGTTAAAGTGTCTAATAGCAAAAATAAAAGAATACAAGTCCACTCAAATGACAGATGCATCTAAAGCAAGGGTAAAAGCTTGAATTGCTAAAGTTGAGAGGCAAAGAGCAATAAATGTTGAAAGATATTGGATCCTTGTAGTAGTGATTTTCTTTCAACATATAGAGGGAAAAGATAACATAAACAATAATATCAAGGTAAAAGCTATCACACTATAAGTTAAAAAGGGTTTTTTAATTTTAAACACTCTTCATTAACAATGACGATTGAGCATTCTTTTGAAGTATTTAAAGCTATATTTTTCATTTTCAAGTTGATGTCACCATGCAAACTTTCTAGACAATGTCTTATTGAAGCGGCACGCTGTACTATTTACAATTTTCATATGTAAATGAGGTTATCGTGATATGTCATTTAATTAGTGGGAGAATATGGATTTTAAACTAATGGAAAATTTATCAATGAAAGGAATGAATGAAAACACAAGTGGAGAAGGTGTAAGCTATAGTCTAAAATACTTGTCAAAATTATTCAAAAAAAGTGAAGTGGATATAACAACATAGCATGATCATGTTGCATCTTAGATGTGGCATGAATTTAGCACTTGTCCTAACTAAGTTTAGTCTTATGTTTTTGAAATCAATATTTTAGAGACCTTGCTTCAAATAATGTTAGTTTGGGATTTACCTTCTGTGCCCATCACCCCGATGAGCAATACCATCGCTATGATGAGTATATTGCTCATGAGGGTGATGCAATATGAACCATTTAGATTTAAAAAATTAATTTTATATTTTTAAAATAAAAACTTACAAAACTTATTGCTCATCAGGGTGATGAAATATGAACCATTCAAATTTTAAGAATTAATTTTATATTTTTCAAATAAAAACTTACAAAAATTATAAAAAAGTTTGCATAAATATTTTCATGACTAATATGAGTTATATTTAATTTAAAAGATCTAATTTAATATTAAAATTTTTATATTTTTATATATTGATTATCCAAATATATTATATACAGTCTAGATTTAAAAAAAATTTTAAAAAGTATTTTTCAAAAAGTTAAAGTTAAAAGATTATATATATTTTATTTTAACATTTTATTCACCAAAAAAATTATAAAAAATTTAATATTAAATCTGGATTGTACAAAGTATATTTGGATAGTTAATGCATAAAAATTTTAAAAGTAAATCAGACTAGTCAAATTAAATTTACGTTATCATAATTGATGATAAACTATTTATTAAATAAATTAATAAATTTTTATTTTAATAAATATAAAATATAAATACAATTATAATTTTGGAAATCTAGACAGTTCAGGTTTCATGGTGACGAGCACCTAAGCTGCAAAGTCTCATCTCAATCAGGGCTTTTCCATTCTACATCACAAAATTAATAAATTAAAATCAGAGTAACAGCCTTTTATTTATTTTTAAATTGTAGGATCCCGACTTCTTAAAATATATATTCAAATAAAAGGGTTAATAGAAGTGTAAATATAATCAAATGACTTAAAATAAACAACATTCTCAACCCTAAAAAGGGGCTATGTGCTGCGGTATGTAGCACAGAGTCACACGCCTAATTTCTTTGTGTCATGCATTGTGGTGTGCCTGTCCAAAAAATTTGTTGTCATTTTCTTAACAAAAATGATGAACTTTTAGTGTGCGTCGTTTTCACACCTGACGTTCGATTGGAATGATTCAAGCACCCACACAAAGCTTATCACATACACTAGCTTATGGAACAAGTTTGGACTTAATCTGTTAGTCTAATCTAAAATTAGACACTTGAGTGTAAAAAGTCAATTTTCTTTTAAAAACTTACATCCTAAGTGCTTAATTCACATTCTTTATTCCATTAGATCACTTTAGGCCTTGAACCAGGTCTAAAAGGACCACCTCCACCTGATTAACATCACACATATAAAATATCACATCAAGAGCCCAACTTGGCCTCTCAATGCTGCATTACACAATTGTGATCTTATATGAGGAATATACATATACAACACATATAAATATATACAACTAAGCTTGTTCCATTTTCAATCCACTAATTCTTATATATGGGACTTTGCCTTGCCATATAATTAGAAATCACAAATGTACTTGACTTTTTCACTCCACCTCACCATTTGTGTCAAATTATCACCGTTTGTGTCAAGTTTTCACATAACAACCTAAGTCACATTCATTTCACAATCAACACATAATCACATAGTGGAACAAGTTACAACCCACATATACTTACTTGATTCGCATTTAAGTCTCCCTATGTACCCTCCACTGAGGCCGCTTGGCATAATGTAACATCATATATAAATATACAAGCAAGATTCACAATACAATTCATTTTCTCAAATTCACATACATATATGCATCCTAGTTGGCAACTTAACTCTATAAACAATTTTATACATTCATTTATACTTAAAGGTAGTCATATCACTACTAAATGAAGCTACTCTTTTCTCGCTTCTTTTCCCGGCCCTCTCGTGCTCTCTTCACCTGTGTTTAAAAGTAACGAAGTAAGACATACATCCCTATAACTCAGAGGTAATCCCAATTACCGGTCAGTAAGTAAAATTATAAACAAATGATAAAGTAGCATGCGTATCAATAAAATAATAACATATGTATATACAATAATTCATTATCATCAATCTCATTATACTCATGTAATGCATTCTTAGTTCCCCTTGGCAGAGTCATCTTTACATTAGGACCAAGACCTTCAGTCACAAGGAACAAGGCCCATCATATCATTGCTCAAACCAGGTAATTTTTTTATGTATGGGTGGTCTCCTAAGTCCGTCATAGTAGAGTCAAGCTCTATACTTTGGATCATTAAGACTTCCTGACCTTATACAGAGTAGGACCACAACCCCTTATCCTAGTTTAGGGTAACCTCATGAATCATTCAATATCCCAGGTTCTTCATAACAAAGTCAAGCTCTATGCTTTAGATTATCAAAACTTCCTAAACCTCCTCGTGGTAGGGCTGCGTCTCCCTACCATAATCCAAGGTATATTTTGCGGATGCGATGCATGTTAGTGCACGTGCCATTTGAAATTTATTTCAATCAATACCTACATACCTGCACGCATATACTTTCACAATGCTGCTATTATATTAGTTTACAATACAATGCACGTAGTTATATTAAAATGCTTACGAATAATTTCACAAACAAACAAGTAAAAGGGTTACCAACTACACTAAGCTCCCAGATGCGCATATTCTCACGAGCTACTTTACATTTGTTCAATCTATGTAATATAGTGTCCTTCAATTAATTTCCAACATATTTTATAAGCATTGATTCGATTAAACTAAATCCCTTAACACATAAAATAGTTCAATTGAACCTTTTTGAATTCACTTATCTATTATTCATAATCATTAGTCCTATAGACTGCTCAATTAATCATAACAATTTTCTAACACAAAATCAATTTCTTCCTTTAACTTAACTTTCTTAAGCCAAATGAGCTTAAATTTTCAATGCTCAACCATTCAACTTTATAGTAGTCATAAAATTTTAGTTCTATATTTGATATTTCATTTTAACCCTTTCTTTAGATTATAACACCTCAAAATCTCATGATTTGATTTCTCAACAAATGAAATTCAATAAAAAAGGGGTAGAATTGAAGTTCAGGATTGCACGATACTTACCCAGCAAGTTACTAATCGAAGCAGACTCCTGAGCTCCAACTATGGCTTGCCCCAATAGAGTTGGACGTCTCCATCCCTCCATATGAGTTTTCAGCAATTTTCCTTCTGATTTCACGAGCTGATGACGTAAGCTTTAAGTGATCCTTGGATGGTGCACTATGGCGCATAGCACAGTGCGTTCAATCTCACCTGTGCTCTCACGTTATGCCTTTGATTATCTTTTTACCCTTTAATCCTATCAATACAACACTTAAACAACACAAAATATCAACTTAACACCCAAAACTACAATTAATCTACTAATTACTAATCTACTCTTGATTAGCAACTAGTTTCTAAAATTAAAATCTAGGATGTTACACAAGCTGTTAGTTTGAGAGTTGATTTTGTTATTGAGACTTTCATGCATTTCCATTGGCGAAGGTAGGTATAATTGAAGGGGGGAGGGCAAATGCACCCCCTTAAATTTTGAAATCTATGTATATGTGGGTATTAATCCTCATCTCATGCCCTCAGTTCTCCCTTAATTTGCACCCTCCTTAAATAGTTTCAATATTAAATAATAGATAACCATTATTTAAATTATTAATATTGACATGTTTTTTCTTTTCATCCACCAACATTTGAACATTATTATTTTAGATCTAAATACTGACTTGTTCTACTTTTATACAATATGTTATTTAAAATATGGGAGAAAATTGTTATTGTGTAAGTAATAATATTCATCTAAAATTTATGCATGAAATCTTTTATTTTTCTGACACGATACATTATATCTTTATTCATAATAAATTGTGATTAATATAAGATATTTATCATATAAGACCTTCTAAATTATAAATCATATATGTGTGTGTACAATTTTTATGTAATTATTTATTTAAAAATATATTACATCCCTTGAGTCCTGATTTTATCACTGTGCATTTCAATGTTACTTATGTTATTATTTTTTTAATTCTATTCAAATTTTATTATTAAATTAATTCATAGTTATAATATAATATTAAATAAATATAAAAATCATGTTAATATTAATTTTTCAAAACAAGTTATAAAAAAGATTATTGTTTTTTATTTGTCAAAAAATATTTTGAGAATAATTTATCAAACAAGTTTTTTATATTTTTTATATTTAAATTTAATTTTTTAGAGCAATTATTTAAATAATTTTTTTATTTTTCAAAATATGTTCTATAAAATACTACTTGTTATGACAATAAAATAAAAAAAAATATTTTTTAAGATATAAACTCTGGTGCTGTTTGATGCACAGTAAAAATAGCAACTTTGAAGTGTTATCATTTGATTGGTGGCTGTTGTTTTTTGTTAAATGTCTTTTATACTTTTTTAAATTTTATAGGAGTAAATGTTTTAAATTAAAAAATCTAAAAATGAGTGATAGTTATAAAATTTATTTTAACCAGAAGGGCTGTACTTTTTAATTTTCATGTTGCATTGGTTATTGTGCAAATATTTTATTGTCATTTTTTTTAATTTCATTTACTTCTTTTATTAAAAAATATAAGGTATTTTTAGCTGAATCTCACCATCCAATAAAGAAGTTATTTATTTTTAAATTAACCTTATATTTTTATATTTACTTTTATTAAATATTCTACAATAAATATAAAGTTATTCATTAATAAAGATATTTTTTTTAAAAAAATAATGATTATACCTTAAAAGATTAAAAAATATCTTACATTTTTAAATATTTAATTTTTTAAAAAATAACTTATATTTTTAAACGAATGAAATACTTTTTAACAGATTTTAAAAAGAAAAATACGTTCACTTCTCTTTTTAATGTACAATCTCTCTCTAACTGGCATCAAGCCTCGTGCATTTCATGAATGTGAAACAAAAACAATTGAGAGAAGCTATTGTGAACCAAAAATTGAGAATCATGTAATTAGTCATAAATCTCATGCAATAACTAAAATCTTATTTATTATGATATTGTTTAAGAGTCTATTTTAATAATTCTCAAAAGCACATCCAAATCACATTCAGAATGTATTTGTGCTAAATCCAACAAATAGAATTGAAAATCAAAATACATTAAAATTTTTTTAAATTAAAATATTTGGTCATTATTGTTCTTTATTTATTTAATCTTACGTGTATGTGTTTTCATCTTTGTATAAAAACAATTGAGGAAGCTACGGTGAAAAGAAAAAATGGGAACATGAAGTTAGCCATGCATGTGACACAATAATTTTGATCCTATGCATAATGATGTTATTTGAAGTTGTTTTCAAATATGTGGCCATTACTGATCTTTATTAATGATATTTACTGTTGTTTTTAATTATGTATATACTCTATTCATTTAAAAATATAAGGCATTTTTAATCAAATTTTATTTTCAATAAAGTAATTGTCTACTTTTAAACTAACATTATCTTTTTATATTTACTCTCATTAAACACCTTACAATAAATATAAAGACATTTATCAATGGGGGCACTTTAAAAAAAAAAGTAATGATTACACTTCAAAAGACTAAAAATACCTTATATTCTTTAATATTTAACTCTTTAAAAAATGTTTTATATTTTTAAACGAATGGATTATGTTTTTAAATTTTTGAATCATTTAACCTACAATATATTTAGAGAAATAATTAGTCAAGCCAGATTAGTCTAGGCGAAGCCTAAGATACCAATGTGCAAGCCAAAAAAAAAAAGAGAAATAATTAATTGTTTAAATATGATTAATTTTTTATTTGTTTTTATTTTAAATGAGCTATAAGTTTTAATAAAGAGAAGTGAATAGAAATATGTTTTTTTTACAATCAATAATTAATTATAATTTATACTGCATTGATTTGTATTTATTCTTTTTTTTATCATTTTAAATTTACTTACTATTTAGATTCATGTTTATATAGTTGTTTTATGAGAATTATTACACGTATGTCTTCCGTCAAATTTCCTATATAATAATAACTTTAGAAAGCAAAGGTCTTCAAATGAAATAATTGAGTGGATTGGATGAAACATTTAAAAATATAATTCACAAGATTAATGAACTAAATTTAAGTTATTATTATTTCAATTAAAACATCTTTGTCTCTGGCCAAAAACAAAAAAGTAAAACATCCTTGTCATGATAACTAATATTAAAATTATTTTCAATTAACTACAAAAATTAGCACAAATGTTTGCCAAAAAAACAAAAAACTCAGCACCAACCCGTGCGTCGGACGGGGACATAATCCAATTCTTAAACAGGCCATTCTATGTGACAGTGATTCAGTTCCCTTGCTTCATCGAGCACATAACATTTTGTTTTTTTCAAAAAGAAAGTGCCCACCGCTCACCGCGTCTCTTCCTTCCGCGGGCTCTCTCCCTATCCCTTCAGCGGCCATGGCGTCAGACATACAATGTTCTTCAATAAAAAATAAGGAAATAATCTCCACTATGTTGTTGTTAATGCCACAGGAAGGATGTCTCATGTTTGACGTTTTGCCACGACCACAAGAAACTCTCAGACATTAAGAAAATGTGCGAAAGCTACCTCCATGCTTTCGCCTCAGGGAAAGAATCGGACTACGCGTACAGATCTCTTGTCGGGATTTTTCACAAGGATCTGGAATGCTTTGTTAAGGATGACCAATAGATTCTGTTGAGAATGAGAGATGATGGATTGCCTGTAAAATGAAGAAGATTGGGGAGAGACGAAGGACGCCATAGCGACCGCCGGGGATGAAGGAAAGGACAAAGTAAATTAAATCACTGCCACATAGGATTATAACAATCTGAGTTGTTACATTTTAATTGGGTGGAGTAAATATGACGTGGTAGACTGAGCGTACCTAACCTAAGAATCTCTCTATTAGGATTTAGGACAAGGTCTTGTGTCTCTTGAGGTAGCGAGTGGCTAGAGGTCACAGGTGAGGGAAGGGCAGGGATTCGAAGCAGTGGTTGGAATATCCGAATTTCCACGCGCACAATGTCATGAACTACCTGAGGACAAGTAACCAGGAAAAAATTTAAAGAAGGAAACATTTTGATAAACAATTACATCATCAAGTGGAGGGAGTGAAGTGAATAGTGACTTGGGATTTTTGGAGAAGATATCGGGGGTAACACAAATGGCGATGGTTTCCATGTCATTTTCTGTCAACACAGTGGCCTTTCCCAACCTTCCCCGCCCCAACAGGTGACAAAATCCTAGCCCATCTATTTGAAATCGTAGTGGCCTTTCTCATTTGTATTAAATGCCTCTTTTTCTTCTAATTTCGGGTTTGACCCGATCTGCATGCGGAGCAGGTATCCTGGAATGGCATTTGCAAGTTTGAGCGGCAAAGAATCGATGTCTTTGGGGGTGCGAGTTATAGAAGGGGAAGGAAACTTGCCAAAAGTTGTGCTAACTTCATCTGGGGGAAGGTTCGTACTTTCTGGTTCTAACTTTGAACCTCTCTCTGTTTGTCTTCCTTTGCTTACATTTGGATGCTTTTATTACTACTAAATTTATTTTTAAGGAACTCTCTGCTTTTACGACAACTATAAATTCCTTCTTCAAAACTCAATCTCTTTATACTGGAAGTGTCTCTGGTTTCGTTTGTAATGTAAGCTTGTTCCTATGATATTTGATAATTTCTTGAAATGTCTCACTTGTCATGCTTCTTTTCCCAACTAATAAAATTGAAGACAGAAGCAGCTGAATGGAGGTTGACGGGAAAATTTTGGCAGTTTACAGCGCCAGTTAGCAGAGAAGCATTGAAAATTTCTATTCTTGGATAGAGAGAACTGATTTTCTCTTATCAATATGTTATGGTCTTAGCTTCAGAATCAGTTTGCATTTACATGGGATTACGTATTATACCAGCAATCCCTTTTGACAGCTGGATCTCATTGATATTTTTGACGCACTCTAGTACCTATGCCTCATATTGAAATGATACGAGATTGATATATATATTTCAGATGGTTTATTCTGTCACTTGCAGTGAGGCTGAAATATACTTATTTGGAGGTTGTATTACCTCTTGGAAAATTGCAAATGGCAAGGACCTCCTCTTTGTTCGTCCAGATGCTGTTTTTAATAAGAAAAAAGCAATAAGGTTGTTAACTTTTGAGGATGTTTCCATACAACTCTGACTCTTCTTAACGTTCCTACATCATTCATGTCTATACACTTACTTTCTCAAATGTTGAATTGTGCCGTTAATCATGCAAATATGATATCATTGGATTCCCCATATGTTGATTACTTTGCCATTGGTATAGTGGAGGCATCCCCCATTGTTTCCCACAGTTTGGCCCGGGTGCACTTCAGCAGGTATAGCCCTCTAACGTCTCTCTCCCCGCCTCTCCCTTTCTTATATGCGATTATTCCTGTCAATTCTTCTTTTTTATATTTGCTAGTAATGTAAGTGGTCAAGGTTTGATCTAGACAAGCTAGTTCATGAAGCATATTGGTTCTGATTAAATTGCGGTCTCATAGTTGACTAAACTTACTTCAAGCAGTCTCGGTTAAATAAACCGTTTGTTTTTAGTTAGGTTCAATATCATTACGATCCTTCTTTTTCTCTAGTTTTTATATTAATGTTCTGAAAGCACAGATAATTCTCTTCAATAAAATCACGACTGGTGCAATAACTTGATCACCTTGCTCTTCCTTTCCATATTATACCAATTCCTTCTTCTGAAACATTTGCTTGCTTGCATAATTGACAGCATGGATTTGCAAGGAATATGGATTGGTCTTTAGTCGATTCTGATAACGTGGATGGAAATCCTGTGGTAACTTTGGAACTCAAGGATGAATCTTATAGCCGTGCCATGTGGGATTTCAGCTTCCATGCTTTATACGAAGTCAGTTTCTTTGTGTCTTTGAGCACAGATTCACGTTTGCAATGCTACTAATTCTTGTCATGCGCTACCTACATGATGAACAATCCCGTACTTCTTTATGGCAGGTCACCCTCAACACTAAAAGTCTTTCCACTGAGTTGAAAGTGAAAAATACTGACAATAAGGCATTCTCCTTTACCAATGCCTTGCACACTTATTTCCGTGTAAGTGATACTGGTCCATGAATCTGAACATTGGTTATGTTATAATTTGTGCCTGAATACAAAATTTAGCAGCATCATTTTTAAAAGCATTAATTTGGGAACCTATACTGTTCAATTCGTTAGCATACATTTTTCTTTTATGAATTGTTTGAACTTATTAGGCTTGTGCTATTTTTAAATTCAATGATATTGCTAAATATCAATTGCTGCTAAAATATGCAAATAGCTAATTGTTTCAGCATTCTCACACAGGCTTCGTTGAGTGGTGCGACACTGAAGGGGTTGAAAGGTTGCAAAACTCTTAACAAACATCCAGATCCTTTGAATCCAGTAGAGGGTGTGGAAGAAAGGTCTGTTATATAATTTATGTCTGGGAGCTCTTAAATGGGAATTAAAAGTGGTAGATATTGAAGTTTGCTTTTCCTCAATTTATTGGTTTGACAAAATCTCCACTAGCGATTGGATTAGATTAATTTTGATAAAAAGAATTAAAAGTGAATGTAGGGTTGCTTAATTTCTTTCATGGGAACTGTGTGTGTGTGTGTGTTGAAAATAAAGAAAAAATGCATGTAGTTTCAACAAAATTCAGGAGAAGCCTGTTTAATTTCCCCCTCCCTCTCTTTGCTTGAATGCAAACTAGAACTATGAACTACTCTATCTTCTGTAGTTTTAGGATTTATGTTCATTTTCTCATCATTCAATTTACCTACGGCACAATAATGTCTTGCTTCAATAGAAATTACGTGGTTTAAACCTATAGATTTCTTCAAATAAGATAAAACAAATTCATGGCATTGAATATTTAAAGTTAGCTTAACTAACAGTAATCTACACAATGCAGGGATTTGGTTAATTTCCCTGGATTTGTAGACTGCATTTACCTTGCATCTCCGAATGAGCTGCGCCTCGACAATGGCTTGGGTGATTTGATATCTATCAAGAATACAAAGTACGCAACTTCAAACTTGTGAATGAATTGGTTTGAGTTGCCATGATTCTTTTATTCATGCACATTTATGCACTCCTTTGTGATTTTGCCCCAATGCAGTTGGTCCGATGCTGTCTTGTGGAACCCATATATCGAAATGGAAGCTTGTTACAAAGATTTTGTTTGCGTTGAAAATGCTAAGGTAATAAAATACGTTTGACTTTCTAGAAAGAGAAAACAGGAAAACTATCAGACTGGTTTTTGAATTTTTACCTGAACGCTCTGCAGTGATGTTTTGCAGTAAGCTGGGTAGATATATCTCTGGACTTCTCTGTTGATTCTTACTGACTATAATCCCTATTTTCCATGATCGCTTCAGATTGGAAATGTGGAACTTGAGCCGGATCAAACTTGGACAGCAGTGCAGCATATGAGCATTGCTTAGGAGAGTAACTGAGCTTGTACATGATCCTTTTGTTTTCTTATGTAGTTTGTCAATAATGTGAATTATGGATTTTTCTTCTGGCGCCATGGGTGGTGGATTTGAAGGGTGATTGAGTTATGCGGATATTTTATAAATAAGAATAAGAATAATGCCTCCAGGTTTATTTTGATGTAATAGCAAGTCTATACCCTGTTCCGATCTTCAGCTCTGTAAAAGCTATCCAAGTTGGTCTAGTTCGGTTGATTCGCCCCCCCTCCAAAAAAAAAAGAAGAAGAAGCTTCTCTTCCCTTTCCAAAGTTTGCGTAGTGTCTATGGGCAGGTATATTTGTATAATCTAAGAGTATCTTACTTCATTTCTCCACACTGGCCAAGACTTGTGCAAGTGCGTTGTTTTTAAGAGAGAGATTAACAGCGTTGATGGATCTTTTCATACATTATTTATTCTAAAACTAACTATTACTATTAATATTATTAACTTACTTTTAAATTAAAAATGAAAATTCATATTTCTGATTTGATTTAAATTGACAAAAACATACTCTATTACGTATACAAGATTAAATAAAGTTTACCCGTGTTCATACGGACTTCTCAATGAAAATATGTTGGGTCATCTAATTAGATTCTATTATTAAAACAAGACAAATATATTTCTTGTTTTAAATATTTATGTTTTCTTTAAAAGACGATGGGCCATCTAATTAGATTTTTATTAATTTTTTTAATAAAAGTCTTTAAAGGAGATGTTAATGGATGAAATTAGCTAATGTATGGATGAATGTTAGATTAGACCAGCTATAAAAAACCAATCATCTTTCGAATATTTGAACAACTGGGCCTATTACTTACCAGATATCTTTTAGAATATCTTTGAATCCGATAGAATCTCCAGAGAACCCAAAGTGATAATAAATAAACTACTCTGATCAAAAAAACAGAAAGCAAATAAACTTTGAACTTTTGACTGAGAATAACAAACTAGAAATACTCTGCCCATTCAGGCAATCAATTCCATTAAGCAAACTTGGTTCTCATAAACAAATAAGTATCTCAATTAGCAGATCTCTGTATAAAATGAAGCAAGAACCAAAAAACCATAAAAAAACAAGTAGCTTTTTACAATTCTAAAACATACCGGGATCTTGATCCAATGGTCAAGAAGCTAGTAGTGCAATTAAGCACACCAAAAGTATAATCAGTCCCACGGCACAAACCCACCATGCCCATTTTTGGTTCTTCTTCATCTGGTTAGCATAGTAAAGATTATTAGTTCCACCATGAACGAAGCTCCTAGCATTGGCTACATTATCTTCAATGTTGTCCACTTTCTCGCCTTGTGTCTCCACGATAATAGCCATGTCAAGAAAAACCTGATGAAGTTTATCCAAACTTCTCTGTATATCCATCACAGCCTGGTGCCTAACCTGAGTCTCAGCCGTCATATCAGCCTCTGTTTTAAAAAACTCCACTTTGACACTCCCAGAAACCATCTTCTGCACCATTTCATCACTCGGTATCTCTCCTGTTGCAGTGTAGTATCTTCTCTTCAAATCCTCCTTGTGATCAGATAGAATCTTGTTTCTCAGGGATTGAAATTCATTCATTAAGTCTCTCAGCTTCACTCTTAGGCCATTTGTAATTGATATTCTTGTTCTATCGACCAGGGTTCCTTCTTTATAGGATTCTGATATTTTGCGATTTTTTATGTTGGATTGGTCAAGCGATTCTAGCCTTGACTTGACGATATTCGCTTTGCGAAGAATGGTGACCATGTCTGATTCCATTCGGTCTCTGAGCCCACGAAGAACTTTGGTGCTGTGGGTTGATTTTGTATCTTCATTCAGGTGTTGAAGATCGAATAAGAGATTGGTGATCTCTTCCATTTCGGACTTGATGGCATCAACTTCTTCGAAGAACTGAGAGAGGTTTTGGTCTTCAATGGGATTAAATTGCCCTGCTTCGATGTCAAGATCGGCTTCAAGGTCCTTTCGTGCTAGTTTCTTCAGTTCAACATAACTTAGAAATGATTTCGTCATCAGATCGTTCATTATTGCAAAGTTGTGCAAAACCGCGTCTGAAAAGAAACAAAAAAACCCGAACGAATTTAATGAGAAATGAAAGGAAAAAATAGAAAGAACAACCAATACAAATCAGAACCGCTGAAAGATAACGTAAGAAAATCGAAATCTTTCAGGGTTCTGGCGCGAAGGGAATGAAGAACAAACCCTTTACAGATTCAAGAAATGAATCAATCCCTCAACGGCCGCAAGTTTTTTGGCGTTTGAGCAATGCTCCGACTGATCTAAATCAAGGAGAAAATGAACATAAAAATTAGATGCAAGTTACTTACAAGAAAGACACAATAACTTGTCAACTGGAAAACCAAAAATAAAAGTAAACTCCAAGAAAAATGGTTCTTAAACAAATTACCTACTGAAGTTCGTTCCCATAAGAAATTTTTTACATGAGTTTAGGAAAATTAGAAAATTTAAGAAAATAACAAAGAACTGAGAAACAAAGAAAAGGGAATATCCTCGGCTAACCTCAATGAAGCCAATGGGGAATACGTCTGGAAGTGAGGGTGATGGAATCACTGGAAAGGGGTTGGCTTATGAATAATAGGAATGAAGAGGATAATCTTGATCAGTTTTGAAAGGGATCGTCGGTTACGCTAACATTTTGTACATTTCAAATTAAAATTCAAAATTTTCGTTGAGCAAAATAGCCGTTAAATGGGAGCAAGGACGGTGTTCTCAGCATGAAACCGCGAAGCAGGGGTTGTCGACTTCGTTTGCAATTTTGCATTTGCAATCGCGTCCCCAAACTCGCTCCAAAACGGTCAGCGTTTTACTTTCTTTGTTTTCTTAATTTTTAACCCTTTTTTCTCTTCCACTGTTTTCGGCTTGAGTTTCTCACCTGTCATGCCCCATAAGAGTACATGATATTGTTTGAGTCTAAAATCAATTGATAAAAGCTCAAAATAACAAAAGAGAAATCAATAAGAAACGTCAGGTTCAATAATTCATCAATTAAGACAAGGTTCCATTGGCTTTCAAGTGGGGTTCTATATTGAGTATGTTTTAAGGTGGTAAAAGATGTAATTTTTAAGACTCAAAGCAATTGAGCATGAAAGACTGTTAAAGGAAGTAGGATCGTTATCTATCATGCCCCTGAATTTTGCTAGATTGTGTCTAGTGACAGTGGATATTTCTTGTATGAGCTTCTAATACTTTAGACACAGCAATCTTGAGCACACAAGTACAAGGAATCCAACTGATAAAATCAAGACACAATTCACACGCATAGTAAATTCATTGCTTAGTTTCCAGTTTAAATTTATTTTGTGTTCTGCACTTAAGCTTAGACTTAGCTCTTTCAATTTTGTGATTGTAATTATTGCAAATTTGTACTTTAATTTTGCTAAATAAATCATCTTTATATTATTATTTTTGCATTTTTGCATTCAAGCAAATTGAGGTCAGACAACTTGAGAACCTTCTGATCACATTTAAGACTCCACATCTTTAACAAGTTTAGTATTTTGTTCAAAATCAAGAACAAATATTTAAAAGAAAACAAAATGAGAGTGAAATGAAATTGTGACACTAATATATTTTCCAAAACGCTTTCTTCAATGGTTGGCAAAATAAAACGTCTTCATCAATACATATATTCCGAGACGGAAAGAGAAATTAAATTCATGTAATTTTATTTTTTAACTTTTGGTACCCTGAGTACAGCCCGCAAAATAAAATAAATATGACACTTTTCTTTTTACAAGATTAAATTAAAAAATTATATAAAATTAATTATATTTTTCATCATTATTTCATACCAGTAATAATTTTTTTTAGAGAAAATATAATTTTAAACCCCTGTATTTTGCTATTAATTTTTATAATTTTTTTAATATTATTGATCTCTGTACTTTTATTTTTTTATTATTTTAAATCTCCCTATGAATAAAGTAAAATGCGAACAAAATATAAAATTATAAAATTATGTTTTCACTGTTTTTTCAATATAAACCTTTTAATTAAAACACCCGCCATTTGTGTTAAAATATAGTAGTTTAAAACTAAAACATTTTAGATCCAAAAAATTAAAATAACTGTAAAAGATAATACAGATTGCCATGCCAAAAATAATTAAACTATCATTACTCATTTTTTTTACTTTTAGAAAATTATTAATTATTAATTTTTCTTAAATATGTAAGTATTATGACATGTTGCAATCCAAGCTCGCATAAACACGCAAACACTCCAAGCACAATGTAAAGTCTGAAAGACACCACCATGCATTTCCACGGACACGTAATGCCAAATCCAGAAGTGCACGAACTTAATACGAGAAATATTTAAATTAATCATAATCATTACAAAATTGTACAAACATGAAATGTGTTACGCTCCCATTGACATGCACCCACATATCAGTTATTACTTCCATGGACACTTGAACTCGTTTTTCATGTAAAACAAAAGGGTGAAACTAATCTCCGGTTTTTTGGCCACAGTGGACCTACTCTCCGTTTGAGCAAGGTTGATTGGCCTTTTCAGCCTCGAGCCTCCGCAACGTGGATGAACTCAGCTTTGTTTCACTTGAGTCTCCAGAAAGCATATCTACAACTTCAACCTGCATAATATACACAACAAGGCTCAATATGCCACAAAAACACTTCGATCAGCAGAAATATATCTTCCCTTTGTTTCAATATCAGAAATTTAAATTGGCTCAGACCTTCAACTGTGAAAAGCCTCTTTCAGCCCTTTTCCTGTTCACAGCCAATCCACCTGGTAATGTCTCTTTGCTGCAAGAGTATTAGGTCCATTTAGTCAACGGAGACTTCTGTTACTGACATTTCAAAGACAAGCAACATATCTCAGTTGCCATATGTAAGGTTTACTCGCCATTGATTCACCAGCAATCAGAGTTAACAAGCAATTACAAAATTATAAGTACAATCAACCAAGAACTAAAACTTTTTTGGGCGGGGCTGAGGACCTAGCCAAGTTTACTACAAAAGAGGAATGCGTATATTATAAGCAGCAAGTTGAAAATAAGCTGACAGCAATTCATCTCTGAATAACAGGTGCCTTTTGTATAAGCCATCCTATAGATACAGCATTAAAGGCACTCTAAGAACTAATAGCAATACCAAAGTATAAAGACAATGTAGACCCCAGATTGACCAATTACAAAACCTGACAACTATAGCCTCCAAATTTTCATCAGTGATAGAAGGGCCATAGGGGTCTACGATTGGTTCGGCTTGCACTTCCAGTTCTCGCTTGATAGACTGAAAATTTGTCAAACATTATTAAAGTCCCACAAAAAATAAATATAATACTGAAAAGCATGTTTTTCAGTAATTAAGCATATCATGTTCTGGCAAAAGAAAGTAATTACACGTATCATGTCAAATACCTTTATGAAATTCTTAACATTGTGTATCCTTTCCTCAACGGGCTGTATTAGTTCAGAGAACTGCAAGTGTGAAGCAATGATCAGTCCAAGAAATTTCACATCTAAAAATGAAAGAAAAACGCACAGGAAAAAAATAATTAACTACCATTTGTCTAAAAACCCACAAATCAGGCGCCCCACCCCCTCCTTCCCAGTGCACGTAAGGACACCACAAAACACGACATTGTCATACACTCATTCATGTGATCCCCACATGATTTTAATTACTAAGCAACATTCGATATAACCCTGCTCTAAACAATAAATACAAAGTAATAATCTAAAGCAAGCAAGCAGTAAATGAGGGAAATTTTGAGGTTTTGCTATTAATGAACACAGATAACCAAATCAGTGTTACAAAAGGAACTCCACTGATTCTGGTCAAAATCCCTATTGATAAACAAAAAAATAGAGAAACATAAATCATCAACACATATCAGGTCCCTCACTAGTGTTCGAGAGACCAGCACTCTCCTCACAACTGTCTTCTCTCTAAAACATTGTGAGTGCTCAACAAAACATAGCAAAATATTAATGCAAGCCCAAAGGTGACTCCAGCATCTAAGCCAAGTTTACAGTCACACTACACACATTATTACTTATTCCCTATAATCAGGACCATTTGGATAATAACCTTGATCTGCTGGACCTTTCTTCTCTGCCCCTTGTTTCCCCTTTAATTTTGTCTCAGGTTTTTCCAAACTTTCCAGCCCTATCATTACCCTCCCCAAAAAGCTGCACCTTATCCTCAAGGGAAAAATCTGGAAATTGCATTGTAACTCAGGTAAATCCTTCCACTTCACAAGGACTTCTCGCTGTCCATCATAAGAGTTCTGATCTTACGGACTTCTTGAGCCTACACTAGGAGTTCAAACTCTTCAGAAAGTGCAGGTGGGATGGTAGGAGTTACGGCAGCAGATTGCACAAACTTCTTAAGTTGAGAAATGTGAAGAAACAGATGAATTCAAGCAGTGCAAGGGAGTTCCAGCTTGTATGCCACCTTTCCAATCCTCTCCATCACCTTGAAAGCTTCATAGAAACGAGGACTCAATTTTTCATTAACTCTTTGAGCTAGCGTTCTCAACCTGTATGGCTTGATTTTAACATAAATCAAATCATCCACCTCCAACGAGACGTCCCTGCAATGTTTGTCAGCTTGTTGCTTCATCTTGTTCCATGCCATTGTTAAATTATCTTTTAAAGTCACAATTATCTGATTGCACATTTGTACCTGCTCATTGACTTCCTCTATGGCAGATGGTTCATCATGAAGCTCAAGAAATGTAGGAGGGTCCCTTCCATACAGTGCTTTAAATGGTGTCAACTCCACTGCACTATGGTAAGAAGTATTGCAACTATATTCTACCCATGGTAACTGCTGAAACCATTGATTGGGTTTCTCATGCACAAAGCAACATAAATAAGTCTCAACCCATAAATTTTCACAATCAGAATCAGGCCCAAGAAGCAAAGGAACAAAGAGAAATAGATGAAGAGAGAGAGTAGATAAGCAAAGGTAACGGCAGCAGTGACTCTGTGGATCTTCTGAATTGGACTAGAAGGATGCAAGCAACAAAGAGGAAGATGCAGACGATGTAAGGTGTGAAGAGTCAAAGATGAGAGGGACAAGTGGCTGAGATCTGACACTAACGCTGAGCAACGAACTTGATGAGAGAGGCTGAGATGAGTACGTGAGATCAAGAATGACGAGGGATTGAGAGTTTTTCCCTTTGTTTCATCTTTATCTTCAGATTGTGTCTAACCCAAGGGAAGGCTTAAGGGAGGGAGAGATTTTTTTATTTTTATTTTTTTACCACCGAGTGAGGGAGAGAGTTGAGGATTGGGTGATGATGAGGTTTGGAGTTGGTGGAGGGTCCCATTTGCACATCTTGAAATGCGTGTGGTTTGACTCTTATAGTTTAGCCTTTACTTTGTGTTTCTTTTTTATTTTTATTTTCTGCAAATTTTTTTAAATAACTACATACAGGCCAGGATAGGCAGCCCAAGGGGTAGCCTGTGTTGCTTATGACTATGTACTAAGGGAAACACTTTGGAAAGCCTTGAAAAAGAAAGGAGTTCGGATTGCCTATATTAGAGTACACAAGAGATGTACAAATGGGCAACAACTAGTATAAGAACGCCTAGCGATGAAACAAGGGACTTTCCTATAAGAATTGGACTATATCAAGGATTGTCTTTGAATTCTTATTTATTTGACCTGATCCTAGATGCTTTGACTAAGCATATTCAAGAGGAAATCCCCAAATGCATGCTTTTTGCATATGATACAGTTTTTATTGCAGACATAAGAGAAGACATTAATTGCAATGAGTTATGGAGAAAGACATTGGAGTCGAAAGATTTCTGCCTAAAAAAGAGTATGATGGAATATTTACAATGTAATTTTAATAAAAAGTTTGTCAGTAGTAATTTGGAAATGAAATAGAGAGATCGGATCATGCCTCAAGTGAAAAAGTTTAAATATTTGAGATCTATTATTCAACATGGTGGGGAAATCAATGGGGATATTGCACATATAATACAAGTTGGGTGGTTTAATTGAAAAAAAGTTAAATGAGTTATTTGTAATTGAAAGGTACCTAATAACCTTAAAGAAAAGTTTTATCAAACTACTATAAGATCAGTTATATTATATAGTAGTGAATATTGAATTTTAAAGAGATAGCAGGAGTATAAAATTAGAATAGCAAAGATGAGAATGCTAAAATGAATGTGTAGGCATATACGTAAAGATAAAATCCGAATAAGCAAATACGAGAAAAAGTGAGCGTAATATCTATTGAAGAAAACATGGTAGAAAATTGCTTGAGGTGGTTTAAACATGTACAAAGAAAACCGTGAGAGGCACCAATGGGAAAAATAGAATAGATAGTTTTAAGCCTGATAAAAAGGGATAAAGAAAGGCTAAAGAAAACACTTATAGAAGTTGTTGACCAAGACCTCTTAGTTATCAACATTCCTAAAAGTTTAGTAAATAATGGAGCACAATGGTGTAGTACAATTATTGTAGCCGATCCCACCTAATATGATAAGAATTGTTGTTGTTGTTGTTGTTGTTGTTGTATACCCTTTATAATTTCTGTGAGTGAAAGATTTTTAGTTTTCTACTAAAAAAAGAAAAAAACAAGAAGCTCAAACATGACAAGGTTTTATAAATTTCAGTACTGTTTATATAGGGGTACAGGATGAAATTTTATAAGTAAGAAACAGAGGAGAGAGAACTGACCAAACAAAAGTCAAGATAGGATAATTGTCTCAGGTATAACCATTTAGAAATGCAAATTTAGGCTAGATTCGCAAAAATAAACGTCATACATCAAAAGAAATATTAAGTCCAAAATAATTGGAATGTATGAGTCAAGGGCAATTCATCCAGAAAATAACTACATATACTGCGGGACAAGGGGAGAAAATGGGATGCAAGGAAATAATAGTCTGCTCTGCATATTGCAGATTAGTTAAGGGGACCTACCCTTCGTGCTAGAGCAGACTTTTACTTCTGTGCAAATTGCCAGAAGGATGAAATCTACCTTATAATTTGAACTCATTTAAATAAACTGAACTTCAATTTAGGATTCTAAAAACTTGTTTCCCAGAACTTGACTGATAGAAATGAATTTGACATAATGAAAAGGTTAGCCTTTTCGCATGACATCAAAAAGCTCAAGCCTTAACATTGTCCAAGTTTCTTCACCAACGCCCAACGTTCGAAGTTAATTGCATGCAGATCCATATCAATATATTAATGTATGAATAAAGAACTCAAAACTAGTAGCAAGCCAAACTACATATAGAGTTATCCATCAAGTTCATCCGGGCTCCATGGCAATTAACTCAAATTTAAATTTGTCTATAACCTTGTTTTTCTTCAATTTCAATTTTTCCTGCTCTACTTTTGTTTTAAATCATCATTAATTAATATATATATATATATATAATCAAATTTATAACAAGTCAAACTACGGATAATATATTACTATTCCATGGATTCCCCGAGTGCATGAAAAAACGTATCATCACAATATGAAATACAATTAGCAAAAGTAATTGTCAATGTCTACCATATATATAGCTACTCTTCTCAATTCTCGCAGCTGTTTCAGCCTCCTTAGCAGGCAAATGACCGTAATTAGTAGAATATCCGATAACGCCCAAGACCCAAAATATCAAAGCTTTATATGTTAATTGTTATAGTTTACCACAGAAGATTACCTGCTTCTTCATCAGCATAGGACCGTCGCAAATTCCGATCACAATCCGCTGCCTCGATAACTCCGCTGCCGCCTGAATTTAAGTTTCATTTTTTCAAGAAAAGAGACATATTGATGGAGCGAGAGAAACAGTGAAAGGGGACGAAGAAGCAAAATAGAGGGTGAGACCTTGAGGAAAAGGCGGTGGCCGTCATGCAGTCGGTCAAATGTACCGCCGACAACCACGGCGTCATAGGTATTTGGGGGAGATAGAGTTAGTGCTACCATGGGATCATCTTGAACCGCCATTCAAAAACCGCGTATAGCTTCGATTCCTTTGATGCAAACGCAGCAAAAGTGTTGAATCACAGGGGCAATATGTGTTAACAAAAATGGCGTGTTAAACAACGCGCAGGCGGGATAGTCAGCTTCTCCGATGTGCACTAATCCTCCACTGCGCCTCCTTTGATTTTTAAAGCTTTTATTTTTATTTTATATTTAGTAAAAAAAATTCATAAAATTTTCAATAAATCTAATTAAAGTAAAGACATAAATTTGGCTCTTAATTATTTTTTTTAAAAATATTAAATAATTTATATTATAAGATGATTTAACATAAATTCTTAACTTTAAAAAATAGAACATTCAGCAATGTTCATTAATTTTTATTTAACGAACGTTAACTTTCCATACGTGACTTACTCTCTCATTTTAAATTATAAGACATTTTTAAAAATAATCTTTCATACCAATAAAACTTATTAAATACACTTTACAATCTTACTTTTTCAAGGCAAAAATATTAATTTTCAAAAATGCCTTTCATTTAATGCTTTATTAATAAAAGAACATTGAAAAAAGAGAATACATGGGATGGGTAATATTGAAAAAGTATTATTAATAAAATTTTATTTTTATCAAAGTATTTTACATTTTGAAACACCGAATCTTCCTTAAAAATGTCTTATAATTTGGGACGGAGAAAGTATAAATTTTTGATTAAAATAACACGTGGCATTTTACATCAACAAATAAAGGTGCAAATTTAGTTATAGATTATTTTTCGAGGAGCATTAAATAACTTCTACTATAAAAAATGGATTATCTAGCACTTTCTCATAAATTTTGATCAAATGTTGTTTATTTTTAAACTTATGAGACCTACAATGCATTAATTTTTTTAAATTTCTTGTCTTCGTTCTCAGTCTTAACTCAAGAAGAAAGAGTTCAAAAAATTCTTATTTGAAAACATTCATAACAATGATGTCAACGAAGTAGAAGAAGAAAAAGAAAATTTCATTTAAATCTTCATGGCAATTTAAGTGAAGTAGCAATTTGAATTGCAATGCTACTACGTGTGAGAGAAACTTGATTCAAGCTTAACTTAATAACGAATTATTTTTATAGAAAATGAAGCAATTGAAATAAATTTTTCCCATGTGTAGTAACATCACAATTCAACCTATTATCTTGCTTGAATTGCAACAAAAATTTAAATGAAACCTTATCTTCTTACTCCTTTTCTTTTATTTTATTGGTGTTGTTCTTGTGAATGTCTTTAGATAAGAACGTTTTAAGTATCTTCTTCTCGAGCTGAAACTGAAAACGAAGGCAAGAAGATTGGATAGATTGACGCATTATAGGTTCTCAAAAGTTTAAAAATAAATGGCATTTGGTTAAAATTTATGAAAATGTGTTATATGATTCTTTTTTTTTATATATATATAATAAAGGCTACAGAGTGCCCTTTGAAAAATAGTTCATAACTATATTTATACCTTTATTTATTGAGGTGGAATGTCATATGTCATTTCAGTCAAAAAATTGTGGGTGTCATATGGAAAGTTAACTCTGTTAAATAAAAATTAACAGAAGTCATTAAATGTTCTATTTTTTTAAAGTTGAGAATTTATTTCATATCATCTTATAGTATAGGCTACTCAGTATTTTTAAAAAAATTAATTGAGGACCAAATTTACATATTTACCCGTCTAATCATGCCAATTTTGACAGTTTAAATTTAATATTAAAACTATATCGAATGAATAGCTTTATTGTGATTTAATCATATCAAATGAATTTTTTTGTCAAAATAGTAATAGCCAAAAATAGAGACCTATGATTACAATTACAGTACCTACATACCCAGGCAACATCTCATACTCAATAAGAATTGAGTATGGATTTCGTCAACCAAATCATGGATTAATCATTTATTGCAAGGATTATATTTTTATTAAAAAGAGTTCAACAATAAAAAAGCAAAAATGTGCTGTGTTTTCAGAGAAATTGCTATAATTCCAGCATTGGTTTTTCAAGTGAATTGCGTACATAGACTCCTTGGTTTGAATTGTCCATGTTAGGTTGGAAAAGGTTCTTACTTCTTAGTACAATCATATTTGTGGATTCACAAGCTTCTTAGTACCCAGCAACAACAGATAACAAAATTGGGAAAGGTTCCTAGTATGAAACATGGTTTTGCTCCTAACAGAGGGCCTTCATCTATAAAAGTCTAGGGCTTTAACATAAGAGAGATATCAGATCCAGATCCAAACCTGTGAGAGAGGGAGATTGCCAAAGGGGAACCAAGATGGGGTGGAGAAGGGCGAACAAAGGGTGGAGAAGCGCAAACTCATATCAGAACGCGGTCTGCTAGGATTTTTCTCACTATGCTTCGCCTTCCCTCACCGTGACCAGTTTTCCTTGCGACTTCGAGCTCTCTTTCAGGGCACAAACACCAACTTCCATCGCCGACTGTGAGATGCTTACCTTTTAGTTATATAATATATAATTATGAGGGATAATTATGTGTTTTCCTTTTTTCCCTGTGATCGGATAACGACCTCTTGGATCCTGTTCTCATTTTAAGTTTTGTTGGGACTTCATTAATAAAATGATCTTCCTGAGACTTACTTGTCATCCTCCCTAATTTTATATTCCGGCTCGATTGTTGGGATCGGCCTGGCGAGTAAGTGCTCGAACCTTTATAAAAATTAGCTTCAATGAGTAACGGTCCGACTTTTATTTTTGACTCACAACCGCCCGTTCTATTGTCCCCCTACTGCAGAGACTACGACATCAACCTGCTTGATTGCCTTTACATTAAGAATTTTCCGATGAATACTGTGGCTCCAATGATCATGATCTTGCCTCTCTCGGCCTTTGAAGACGATGATGAGTTTCACAAGGCGGGTTATGTAAGGGAGTGATCAAACTATGGATAATTTTATTGGAATCAAGAGCTCAATGCGTGGAAATTCAAAATTTTATTGAATTATGCCAGTTCTGATTTTTTTTTTAAATTATGAGTAACTTGTTCCATGACTTTAATTTGAGATGTATATCCGGACCTAGAGATAGAAACATCCACGTTCATTGCAAGTTTAATTTAGCATTGAATAGTTATAATTTAGTCTTTTATATATTTTATTTGTTTTTTTTTCCTAAAAAATTAACGATTGACGATGGAAGAAATGTAACTTAAATTCTAAAATTCGAAAATACGAAAAAAGAAGAAAGAAAATCGATAGAAAATGGTCGTTAAAAAATAGTAAAGAATTAAAAAAAATAAAGATTTGAAAAGTCAAAAGCTATCTTAATTAAAACAAATGCGAGTTTTACAAGAGAGAGGAGTCAGAGGACTATGACTATACTCCAAAAAGGTGCAGGTATGCAGAATATACACGAGGTTTTCCCGTTTTCCCCAACCTATTGCTTAGGCATTTGATTTGGTGAACTGAACTCAATGAATATTAATATCACACAAAAACTTTCCCATATTCACATTGCCTGGAGAGATTCTTGAGGAGTTAAAGTTGACAACCATTCCAACAATGCCTTGTTCACGGCATCAGGAATCTCATCATGAGGACAGTGCCCTGCCTGAAAATTCACAAGACTCGTATTTGGATAAAACTCTTTGATCCTCTTAGCCTTGGCAGAGCCAACCCATGGGTCTAGGTCACCCCACAACAACAGCAACGGGCAGGACAGTTCACTTAGGACCCCGTCCAGCGTGTACTTGCTCTGATTCATCATGAAGCGCGTCATTAATCTGTTCATAACACAAGAACTTGTAACATGAATACCATGGTGACTTGGAAGAGAACGATGGCTAGTTTAGTTATTCAAAACACAAGCATTCCCTCAAGCTGTCATTCTAGACTTCATAGCATGACCAATATGATGCTACGAGGTCATTTACCTGTAATAAACTTCTCCAGCATTGGGGTCCGTGGCTGGCCTTGTTATAGATTCCACAAGATAGTCATCCACGTTGGCGGCATTTATGTAAACCTATTTTAAGAAATTATGCGGTGCTGTTAGATTAAACAGTGCAGCAATTGTAACAAGGCAGTGACCAAGATACGTATTCTATCAATGTAGAAACAAGTATGATTTATCGGTCTATTCAGTACTGTGAGTGCTACATCTTGGATATATCAAGGGAATTCAATTCAAGCTACTGGATGTCAATGTCAAACAATGAACTTTTTAAACACCCGGCATGCTAAAGAGAAACCAAAGTTGAAGCACATGGCAAGTAACCTACACTTTTAAGGACAGATTCAATGCGAGCTGGCTGTTTTGATTGCCAAAACAAAAGTGCCAGAACTACACGCTGAAAGATTTCCTTCAGGGGCTTCACCACAAACTTCTGCAGAGGTGTTTCTTCAGAATGTTTACTTTTGATATTTCCATCACTAAATTGCCCGGCAGAATTTAGCAAAACAACTCCATTGACGAGCTCTGGCAATCCAGTCGCTGCAACCAAAGCAGCAAATCCTCCAAGGCTGAAAAATTATAAGATTGGAAAAACATCAAACACAAGATGTTAGTCCAGAATCCAAATGCTGCAACTCATTAATGAATCTGGTAACTTGGGAACAAGGAACAGTTAAACTACACATGAGCTTCCTCCCCGGGCAATTAATATATGACAACATAGTAACTCAGAATAAACCTCAAGGGAAGTATAATCTTGCAAACCAATTTTTTATCCACTGGTGTACAGTCTGAGTTGCGGTAAGAAAATAGCCAAATGAAATAATGACTATGTAATGCAGATGCAATACTTTATTTCATTATGGTCATTACCTATTTCCCACTAAAACAGCTCGCTCTTTTACTATGTCCTTCAAGAAGTCCACCACTTGATCCCTCCAAACCAAGGCATCATACTCGATGATAGCTTTGTCACTCCACCCAAATCCCAGCAAGTCTATCGCATAAACCTTGTGTCTTTTAGCCAATTCTGGAATATTGTACCTGGAGACATGTAAATAAAAGTAAATGGATATCTACACAAATAGAATTAAGAACTATGGCACATAATAGTTAAAGTAGTGGACCAAAATAGTAATGCCGTATTACTAATAGTTATTCATCATCATTACCCTCATTACTGAATACTGACTATATTTGAAGCTTACAGTATTTTGTTCCGTTTTCTTTTATTTTACTATCAGCTCTACACCAAGTCAACTTGAAGTCACTGTTACAAAGTATGAAGTGCAGTTAAAGATTGAGCAGGCCACAGCAACAAAACAGAATCACAGAAAGTTCGTTCTTAGACTGAAAGAATTAGCTGGTGTGGTGTATCGTACTGGTAACAGCTAACATTAAATTGAAGTATTATAAAGGCAAACGAAAAAAGTACAAGATTTGGTGGCAAAAAGGAAAATGGACTGAGAGGAACAAACCTCCAGTGAAACGCAGAGGCCCCAAAACCATGAATAAGGACAACTGGAGAGCCTTCTCCCTGCACTACGTAGTGTATCTTATGACCCCTCCAAGTCCAATAATTGTACCCTTCTGGTTTGTATGGTAATCTTTCAACTCCTAAAGTAAAACTTAGCCTTTAAATAGAAGGCATGCAAGTAACAAATTTGTATGCTAGCTGGAGGGAGAGTCTAAGTGAACTAACCTTGAGCTGGTTTAGCAGTCAGAGTGGATTCCATAACCGAAAGACCAGAGGCCACAATTCCTTTCGCTGTAAAACTCCTCCTGCTCATTTCACATTTGCTTCCTTCAAATATAATGACCCATCCAATATCAGAACTTGTTTCGCAAAAGCAGAGAGACATAGCAATCGAATAAAAGTTCGACTTACGATGGTATAATGGCAAAGGAGCAATGAGTCTAGCTTTAGTTAGCTCTAACCGTACCGAAGGCGATAGTGCACATATAGAAGACATCGACAGTTCGAGAGATGTATGCAGTAACCAAGACCACTTAAATCAGATCCCCTGTGGTGGATTCGATAAAAATGGATACTTTGAGGAGTCTCAAAATCAGCAGTGACGCCCAAGAACTGCTGATTCAAGGAATTGGGTGGCTTGAGGCTTAAACCAGAGTTTATGTGGCTGGCGTCCGTTAGAGCGTCGTGGGAGACCATAGGCCAGAGAACCAAAGCGTCCCTGAAGCCAGATGACACTCTTACTTTTGTTTTTTTTTTTGGAACACGGCAGTTTGGTCCAGTAGGCCCCAAAAAATGCACAGTCTGAGTCTGTTGTAAAAAAAGGGTCCGAGTCAATTAGGGCCCATCTGGTAGAGTGACATTGGGATTAGAGAAGTGTAAAAAAAAAAAAAATGGAACTCTGAAAACTAACTTCCACTTCTTCAAGAAAGACGAGTTGCTTATTTTTGTGTTGGGTGCGATATATCTACATGTTAATTTTTGGTAACAAAGCAGCGTTCAAGGATTTTAGAACTGGTGGTTAAAGTAGTCATCGTTAAAGCGTGGCTGTTTTGGCGGAAAAAAGTGCAAGGGAGCGGGGCTGTGGAGTTCGGGAGAGCCGAATCTCGAATTGTCCGCCTCCGATCGCAGGCGGACAGAACGAAGTCTCAGAACTAGATCTCGAGTCCTGCTTCATCATTTTTCGCCATGGAAGCTTATTTGAGGATCTTCAACCCTTCCATTTTGGGAGGTCATTTAGTGCATAAATCGACCTCAGTTTCCCGCGCTTACCATCCAGCCCTTCATCTATCAAAAGCCTCGCGCCGTTTACTTCCCGCCCCTTCATGCCAACGGCAACGCGTCGCTCCAAGGACTCCTTTCTCCTCCAGTCTCTCCCACTCTTCGTGTTCCTCGATTTCTCCAAACTCAGAACCTTGCAGGTTCTTCTTCTCTCTCACCTCATCCCAATTTTTAAACTCTCCGAGTCCAACAAATAATTCCAATCCATTTCTATCTCATTCAGAGAGTGGTGGAATTGTGTGGAACCAAGCTTCTGGCAGTACTATTGATGGACACGTGGGTTTTTATGGAGACCAAGAGCAAGTGGCCACGGTGGTTTTGTTGGGGTGGCTCGGAGCAAAGACCAAGCACCTGAAAAGATACATGGAATGGTACAATTCGAGGGGTATTCACGCGGTCGCATTCGTCGTCGATGTAAAAGAGTTAATCTGCTTTGACCTTGGGCGGATGCTTGAGAGGCGAATCTCGATGTTCGCCGACGAGCTCGCTTCCTGGGTCTCAGGGAAAGAAGATGACGGGAGGGAGCGCTGTCTGATATTTCACCCCTTTAGCAACACGGGTTGGTTTAGGTATGTCGATTAATTAATCATGCTCTTCCATGGGCTTCATGTCATACACTCTAAGTGTTAATGACTGGTTTATTCATACTGAGTTCTGAGTATTGATGCATTCTGGGGCAATTCTGTTTCATTTTGTGATTATTTGCTCTGTGATTCATTGCAGCTATGGTGCCATTCTTGATAGAATGCTTGGTAGACAGGATCTGATGGACAAGATAATAGGATGCATCGTTGATTCAGGAGGGGGCGAACCGTTTAATCCGCAGGTTTTTATTTGGAAGCGGTCTGCTTGTATTTTGTTTATTTGCGCTTCTAAACCTTCGGCAGTATTATATATATTAATATATATATATATATATATATTTTACTTTCACTTATTTGCCCTCTTGGAGTAAGATAAATTGTGCTTTCTAATCTTCATTTCCCTTTGCCGGATGCTACCATAAAATGTTGATTAACAAATTTCGGAATCTATCTATGCTGTGCCTGTGTTACCTTGCGTTTCTATCTAAACTATATGAGCCTTTGTCTTTTGCTGCTCTGATTATCCGTGACCGTGCATCTCTTATATTTTCGACTTTCTTAAGCATATATCCTATGAATTCATTAAGTGCCCTCACAATTTTGTGGAGTGAATGAAGCATTCTTATTTACTGCAGCAACGACTTATCCTACCAAGTGAGGAATAACATCTCAGATCCATGTCATAGGCAATTCGATTCAGTTTTACCTTAAAGTTGCTTCATTTATTGCCTTCCAATTGCTGTCGATTTGGAATATGGGAGGTGTTTACATGCATCCTGACTATTATACTAGTTGGATTCAATGTTATGTTGACCGGAACTTATGTGGCCGTGTAACTTAGATCAGTCTTACACAGTGAAGCGTGTGAATCTCGTTATTTATAACAGTTAAGGACTTAGTCCTATGTCTTTGAATTTATGGCGTCAAGAAAAACTGCAGAACTCTGCATTTAGATGCAGGGAGTTTCCTGACTTTGTGTTTACCTAGTAGGTCTGGGCTGCAGGATTTTCTGCTGCTATATTGAAGAAACGCAGCTCTTCAGCCCAAACTGTAGTTGAGCCTAGAGACATACCTAAATCGGGAGGTGTAGATAACTCATCAAGAGTTCCAGAAATGGAATCTTCAACAATGGAGGCTGTGGTGTTGACGCTACTAGAGAAGTTCTTCTCTGTCACTCTGAAGTTGCCAGATGTGGACCGGTAAGTATCCTGCCTGGTTTCCTATTTTGCTTCATGATTCCCGTGCATGGATAGATCTGCAACTACTTTCAACTAGCAAGTTTCAAGTGATTTCCAAGATTTCAAGTGTTGGCAAAATATGTGGTGTGTGTTTGAACAGGAGGTTGTCGAAGATTGTGAGTGTGCTTAGGGAGCACCAGCCTTGCCCTCAGCTTTATCTGTATAGTTCGGCTGACAAGGTGGTTCCGTTTCAGTCAATAGAAGAGTTCATAGAGGAGCAGAGGAGGATAGGAAGGAGGGTAAGGTCCTTCAACTTTGGTTCATCCCCACATGTCGACCATTACCGGAATTTTCCCGACTTGTATCTGTCGCAACTTGATCAATTCTTGAACCACTGTTTTGCCGTTGTCAAGCACCCGTGATCCCCACAAATGGAGCTTTCGTGTTCCAATACAACTGTTAGTACTTCGTAGAAACACGCAATAGGCCAGCACAACTTCATTTCACAGCTGTGACACACTGGACACCGAGCATGGGCGACCGCATGGACCTTGTATAGCTCAATCTCTTGGGGAATGTTTTTTCTGGCCATAAATGGAATAATTACTTACTATACAAGTAATTGCACCGCATGTCTCAACAGTGTCAATACTTAATCAAGATTGGTGTTAACGGATGTAAATTAATTAACTACCAAACCGCAGGGTAATTTTTTAATACTAATGAACTTATAAGATATATAAAGAACTTTCATTTTAGTTGAATGAAATCAATTTTAGTTTTTTATTTAAAAAAGAGAAAAATTTATATAGTTAACCTTAAATACTTAATATATTTGTTTTCAAATAAATTCAAAACATGTGGATATTTTTATAAATTATTTATTCTATAATAAATTATTGTCATTAATATTATTAACCCATTGAAATCTATTTTTTATAATTTAATTTGATAAAATTATATTAAATATATGAGTCTTATCCTTTAAAAAAGAGAGAATTGCATCTAGAGCCAACATATTCAGATGTAAGTCCCAAATGATTTTTTTGATATGTCTCTTAAAGGCTAAGGATTTTATTTGCAATTATGTTCCTTACTAAAATGACCCAAATATCCTTCTCTCTCTAATCCCTCATTTTGTCGCTCCAGGACATTGTGAAGGAACACTCAATCTCTTCTTTCATGGCTACAAGAGTCGTCACAACAACTTTTGTTGCCACTGTTGTGTCACAACTGGTGTTTAAAAATAAGAGAATTTATGAGATTATGGTGTTTTTGAAGACATCCAAAACGATGTAGAGAATTCCAAAAGAATTCAAGACATTTAAGAAGAATTTAAAATGTTCCAAAAGGTTTTAGAAGCATTTAAAATAGTTTAAAAATAACTAGAGAAATTTGAAAGGTTTTAGAAATTTATAGAGAAAAATGAAGATATAAAGAATACTCTTAGATATTTTAATATGTTCTAGAATCTTTCACACATATTTTAAAGATTAGTTTAAAAATATCTTTATAAATATTTAAATATTTGTTATAAATATTTCTATAGAATATTTTGGATGATGAATGTATACTGTTAGATTCAATTGATCTCCACCATCCATTAAGGAGGTGGAAAAGTTTTAGAACACGAGAAAAGTCTATAAATACCCTCATACCCCTCATTTATAATTAACAAAAAACAAGCATATCAATAAAGTTTTTAAACTCTCTCATCCAAGCTCTCTCTCTTATGTTCAAATTTTCTAGTTCCTTCATCTACATTCTGAGAGTTCGGCTAACTTAGCCAAGATCAAGAGGTTGATCAAGTTAAAACTGGCACAATTTAAAGATAGAAAAGTTTTAAGATCGTGACAGTTGGCCTTGGAGTTGGCTATACCATCACCTCACGATGCTTTGTACAAGATGTAAAGGTAGGATCATATATAAAAGGAGATATATGTATTTTATATGATTTTTGCATCAATCAACAATACCAATCAAATAATGATGATTAATTTTAAGTTTGTCCTACAATGTTGCAACTGGCGGTTGATTTTGGTGGGAATTTCCTGGTGAAAACATCGGTGCTCTTAGCTATGGGGAGGAGAAAAGCGGAAGTTAAATGCCTCATCTCTAGAGAGCATTGGAGTGAAGAACCCATAAATGGAAGTTCTAGAGATGAAACACATTCCGTGAATGTGAAGAAGCAAGCCAACTCCCAAGAGAATCACGCTTGGTTTTGAAATCTAGTGCTAATTCCAATCAAGGTTAACTATTATTTGTGATTTCCAACCACCTTCATATATCATCCAAGGAAAAAAAAAAAAAAAACATGTCAGAAGTGGAAGAGAAAGGTGCAAGAGCGATTGAGCAAGGAAGAGGAAGAGAGGCAAAAAGGGTAATTGGGTTATTTAGTGACATAATAAAAGCATTTAGACCTTATCTGTAACTACGTTTTTTTGAGGGCCCTGGAAGCAAGTTTTCCTAAAAAACACTCGCCCCATGCCACTATAATCCAAATTTGAACTTGTAGGAGATGGAGGATACGAAGCCTAAACCCCTTGTATTGTACTGAGTGTAAGGGGGATGACAGATTGGTCCCAAAAGACCAATTTAATTCTATGCAAGTCTCAAAATATTCTAAAACACGGTAGAAGTCCCAAGGCCCTTAAAGAGATTATATAGGCAAAGTAAAATTACCTAAACAACCTCGCCTGAATTTCCCAAAATCTTAGTCCAGATCGAGGAAGGCAACATCATGATCAGAACAGAGAAACACAAACCTTACTCAAATTCCAAGACACTACATGCTTAGCCGCTCATACCTCTACATCCTCCTCTGATCTTTGTGCAATGGTTCAATGCCCATTAGAGATTGTTCTTCTTATTCATGGCCACCATTGTACTACTCTTATGCTGATGGAAGCTAAATCGTTCACCTCTATCTTGAAACCCTCACTGTCTCACCATCATCTGGTTCAACTGTGGCTTTCTTCTTACTTCAGTGTTAGGAGAGAGGCTCTTGATTGGATTCGGAAGATTGGTTGATTAATCTTCTTCATTGGGGCTGTCGGTTTCGGGGATTTTTTTACCCCATCAAACCTTTCTTTCTATGAAAGTGGATACAAATCTTTGATTTTGATTATTTTTCCAACTGAGATTTAGCATTTTTTGGGGGGGGGGGGTAGTTGCAAATTTAAAAAGCTGGAATTGCAAATTTGGGACGTGAAATCACAAATCCTTTGAAGCAAGAAAATAATGATATGTTTCATTTTAAATTTAGTTACCGAGCTTTTTGTTTATCAATAAAATTGGAAAAACTAATTACAAATTGAAAAAGATGAATTTGCAAATTTGGAATACAAAGTCACAAATACTTGGAAGTGAAAAGAATGAAATATTTCATTTTAAATTTAATCATTTAGGTTCTTCAATAAAAATGAGAAAACTAGTTTCAAATTCAAGAATTGAAATTGAAAAATTTTGAAGGAAAATAATGACATGTTTTATTTTAAATCTAATCACTAAACTGTGTCCCTCAATAAAAAATAAAAAAAAGAGAGAGGAAAAACTAGTTGTAAATTTAGAAAAAAAAATTATAAATTTGGAACAAAATTGCAAATCCTTGAAAATGGGAAAATAATGACATTTTTATTTTAAATTTAATCATTTAGTTGTGTTTTTCAATAAAAGGAAAAAGAAAAACTAGTTGCAAATTCAGGAATCAAAGTTTTAAATTTGGAATACAAAGTTGCAAATCCCTAAAAATAAAAATAAAAATAATGACATGTTTCATTTTAATTATTAAACTTTGACAATCTGAACTCATTTCTTTGATAATATCTTAGGTATTGTTTAAATAACTTGTCAATGCAAAAAATTGCAATGTTTTTAAAAACAGGAAAACTAGTTACAAATTAAACCATGAGTTGCAAATTAGTGAATAATAGTTGTAAATCCTGGAAATTGATCCAATATTTTGTATGACACAATTCTCATTTCCTCATAAAAATGAGCAGAACAGTCGCAAAATAAAGTATTCAAAATTACAAATCAGGGAGTATTAGTTGCAAATCCTTTGAAAATATTTTGCAAACTATAGGCTCCAAACCATTTACAAAATAGAAACAATAGTTGCAAATTGCAATTTGCATTCTCTGATGCATTACAACCATATTTTCCTTGCCCTCTGCAGTAGAAGAAATTGCTTCATCTCTGACATCATTTCTTTCATTGCCTCATAGTTTTTTGCTCATCGCTTCATTGTCGTATGCTGCAACTTCATTTTTGAAGTATAGATGAGCAAATTTGTGCAAATTAAACCTTAACCAATTACAGAAAGTAATGAAATCAGTTTGCAAATAGCTAAGTTACTTATTGTCTACTTCAGTTTACATATTGAAAGTTGAGCAAATATGCTTACATTATGAAAGTTCAAAATTAGTTTAGCCATGAACTAATTTTGCACTGTAAAGCAAATAGAAGCTTTCTCTAATATTGAAAATTCAGTAAATATGTTCATATGTCAAAAGTACAATAACATATTCCTCATTATACCCTCTCCAATCATCTTTATAGTTTTATCGAGTTTTGCTTTTAATTCTTGTAATTTTTTTCTAATGTTTTCAGTTTCTATAAAAACTAAAATCACTAAAAAAATGAAAGCTATAAGGTGTAACATCCCAATTTAAATTTTAATAGTTAATTTGGATTAATAGAAATTTTTAAAAAAATATTTAGAGATAAGTAAATTAGTAGGAGATGATTATTAAATCTAACTTAGGATATAATTTTAAATTAAAATTTTAAAAAAATATTAATTAAAAAAATTAATTAATTAAATTATTATTATTATTATTAATAAAAAAAAGAGAAAAGAAGAAAAGGTATGAGAAAGAGGAAAAAAAGGAGAAGAAGAAGAAGAAGAAAAGAAGTACTTTCGGCGTCCCGCGTGCTGCAATCATTACGCATATATAATAATAATAATAAAAGAATGAAGAGAGAGGAAAGAAGAAATAATAAAAAAAATGTGGAACCCAATGAATTTTTATAAAAACTCACCTGGTTCCTTCGTTTCTTCATTCTTTCCTTCGTGCGTGAGTTGAGGCAAAGTGAGCGTGCGTCGCCGGTGCGAAAGATCTGAATTTTTAAGGTAAGAGTTTTTAATAGGATATTTAGGGTGTGATTTCAAGTTTTTTAAGACTAAGTAAGTGTTCTAAAAAATTTTTCTTAGTCATCCTTCTTCTTTGGTTTCTAATTTTATGGTGGTAGAAAATTTAGGATTTGAAAGAAGGATGAATTTATGTTGAATAAATATAGTTTTTAAGGTTGTTAGTAGTATAATAAATATTCTAGAGTATAAATTTGTTGATAATCTTTGAATTTGTGGCTTATGGATCAAATTCTAAACTAGATTTAAAAATATATGTTAATTTATTGAGATTTAGATGATTATTTGGGATGCGAAATGAATTATTATGGCTATAGGATTATGATTCTAAGCTAGAGATTCAATTTTTAATTTTTGAATATTTTAGATACAAATTTATAAAATAAAAAGAAAATTTTGATAATAGAAATTAGTTTAGAAGCTGATTTTTAGATTATTAATGTTTATTGATGACTAAAAGAGGAGTTAAAAATTTTACTTAATAGTATTGACTCTAGATTTGTATTAAGATTGAGATTAGGAATTATGTTATATTTTTAATTCTATTATTAGAATTATTTTATTAGTTTCAAAATTGAAACTAATATTTATAAATAATATATTATTTATAGATTGTATTATTGGTGAAGATTGTGGTGGGAGAGAAATTATAAGGAATAATTTATTGAAAAAGTTATGAGGTAACCATGCTTTTAATTTGTAATTAGTGTTACTTCATATTAATTGGGTGATTATTGAGAAAATTATGAATTTTGTAATATTGTATAATTGTGCAATATTATTATGAATTTGTTTGATTATTGTGTGAGGTATTGGGAGACTTGCTATTGTTGTTGTATTTATGTGTCACGTGGTGCGCTCCTATTAGAGCTTAATAGGTGGCTTGTAAGGGTTCGGGCTAATCTATCTTTGGCCTGGTAATTTAGCACCGAGTGAGGGCTATGGCTTGAAGTTAATGGAAGAATATAAGGATGATTATTTGTGTGTATTGTAATATTTCTTATATTTGTTGAAATTATATTATTTTTAATTCTCACTTAATAAGCATACACTTAACTGTTTGTATATACTATCATAAATTGATTATGGTTACTGGGACTTTTGAGTCTCATTATGTGGTTAATAATTTTCAAGAGAAGAGCCATGAGTGACACGTGGAAGAGTCCCAGAGGCTTAGTGGCATAAATCCACTGTCTCTTTTGGGTATTTGATTTACGATTTATAATGTGTTATATTGCCAATATTAGGACTTTTTGTTTATTGACAATTATATGAATATATAAATGTAATCATGCCATTCAAACTATTTTTATTTTTTTTACACTTTGGATGACTGTAATTTTAATATTTGGTTTACTTTGAATTGATTAAAATGGCATGATTATGAGGCCAAATAACTGACTTATTTTGAAAATTTACTAAATTAGTTATTTTACTTGTTGGGAGTATAAGGATCGACAAATGTGATTTAGTTTACTTGTTAGAAGTATAAGGATGGACAAATGTAATTTAACCTAATGGCGTGTGGGAGGTAAAAATTTAGCTGAAATGTTATATTGTGCGAGTTGAAGCTAATTATAAAATATTTTTATATTAAAATTATTGATATAAAATGTGTTGGGTGGCTGTAACCCAACTATGATTGAGTTAAATTATTTAAAAAAAAATTTAGTGTGTTACATAAGGACCTAAAAAACAAAGGTTACCCAATTTTTTTTAAAACTATAGGAAATTGAAAATATTGAAAAAAGCTATAAAGATTAAAAATAAAACATGATGAAATTATAAGGACCAAAGATTGTGTTTTTCCTTAAAACTTTTATATTTTTATTAATTGATTACCTAAAATTATTTTGGACATTTTATATTTAAAATTTTTAATTTTTAATTTTTAAAAATTTTAAGAAGTGTCAATTAAATGATAATATTTTTTAAAATTATTTACCAAAATAAAAAAATTATAAAAAATTTTAATATTAAATATGAATTATCCAAAACAAATCTATATAGAATTTATAAAAAAATTATATTAAATTTGGATCATCCAAATTAACTATGGACTGTTTAAATTGGCAATAATTAAATTTATTAAAAATTTTATAAATTTTTATTTAAATAAATATAAAAATAAAGTTAAAATTAAAACTTTAAATCTAAACTATCTAAATTAAATATCATTAAAAATAAGAAGAGGTGTGGTAGAGGGTTAGTGCAATGGAATGGAGAGAACTGGTTGATCAGGTGAACATGGCAGCAATTAAAGAAGCTGGTGGAAACAATATTCAAAGTGCATAATTTCTTCTTTCAGAATAACAATGAATTGGTTTTCTATTTATTTGTTACAAAAGGGGTCATCTTTTGTTTCTTGGTTTATTGGAATCAGAGGATTGTACCATTCGAGTCTGGGCTAGAAGTGGATCGTCACAGTGTAATGGAGCCAGCAGCCAACTTCTTCAAGCAAGGGCCGTTGAGGGACAATGGAGAGAGTAGCAGATACCCCATTTTGGCTAAAGCTTGAAGGGATTCCCCACACTAACGTCTCCTTCAATGCTTTTGATGGCTACTTCATACCCACCCTAGGATAGCTAAATAAGGTTGTCGTTCAAGGAGATGGAGATGTTGTAGGTTGTCTTTCTTCTTTCTTTTTATTTAGGCTTTAAGCGATGATTTCATATATATAACCCTATAAGCTCACATTGTCTTCGTTCAAGCAGTGGACGATCCGAGAACCTTGAACAAATCTCTGTAGCTCAGACCAGTGGATCATCCAGGGTTAGTACACCATACATTGATCCTCTTATGCCCAGTTTCTATCCATATGTTAAACTGTAATATAATTATAGCCATTTCAAAGTACAAAAGACTGAACTTACATTTTTGGCTTTATTGTTAATGCAGAGTCTTCTTTTGGAATGGAGGCTTCTAAACTTTACCAAGGAGTAAGAAGTGAAGCACACTACCATGGACCAATATTTAAATCAATTTGTTTGAAGCCTGAGACTTACTGAGTGTGAATCTTTGTATTGATAACTAAATTCTTAAATATCGTTACTATAACCCTTCTACTGCGGTTTGCATGTTGAAGTTATATAATAAAGCTATTACCCATTACCAAGACACGATTGTATTGCTCCTCTCCGTTGGATCAATTTTAATTTCCTCACATCTTTTTGAACGACTTATCCGCTTGGGAAATTGAAAGTAGCAGAATTCATATCGAACCGGTGCATCTAGAATGGCCCCACCTTCATCTTAATCCTATCTCTATGTGAAAGTAACGTTCTCTTATTGCTGCTGCTTTTACCCGAGATTGGAAGTAAAACGGTCTTGCACCTCAACAAGACACATTCAATATGATTCATACATGAAAATTGCTTTGAACCCTTTGGAAGCTCAAGGTGTAGGGTTATCGGATTCTATCTGTAGACTTGTGAAAACCTTCCTTGGTCAAGAGGTTCAAAAGTCTAGGCGCATCGGATGTGGTAATGCCCGTGTCTCCTAAGCCGATGCTGCAACGATGAGTCTTTATCCTATAAAATAGCGTCAGCTTTATAAATTAAATAATGCCATTGAATTCTATTATTTATGAAGCTTTTAAGAATATTATTAATTAAAAAATCTTGATTAACAACTTTTAAGAATATTTTATTTAGCTTTATTTTATCTTTTTTAACAAGTTTTAAAGTTATTTATTCTATTTTTCTTATTAGTGCTTCTTGTGGTCTGTTTTATACATGTTTAAACCATTTTAAATAATTTTTTATCATTTTTCTCTCAGTAAGTGTTACACCCATTTTTTTTTACATGTGTTCATTTTAGATTTTATCTTTATATATAAGTTCGCACATTCATATTAACATTCTCATTTCTATAATTCTAACTTTATACTCTTGCTATCCTATTAGTATCCAAAGTTCACTATCATATAACATAAGTGGTCTTATACTAATACAATAAAACTTTCTCTTAAGTTTATTAGGTACCTTACAACTATAAATAACTCTTTGAGCTTTTTCTCCAATTAAACTACCTAACTTGTTTCATATGTGCAATATCTCTATTAATTTTCTCATCATATTGAATAATAACTCCCAAATATCTAAACTTTTATAATTGAGACATAATCTGATCTCCCAATTTTACTTTCAAATTACAACTAACTAACCTCTTATCAAAGTTACAATACAAATATTCTATCTTACTCATATTCAAGCGAAAATATTTTGACTCCAATATCTTTCTCTATAACTCAAGTTCACAATTAATCTTTTCTCTTGTCTTTGCTATAAGAAATATATCATCAGCAAAAAGCATGTGCTTGAGGATTTCCTCTTGATTCTTGAATATACTCAGTCAACATTTAAGACCAGATCAAACAAATGGTAACTCAAAGATGATCCTTGACGTAATCTAATCCTTATAGAAAAGTCATTTATTTTACCACTAAACATTCTTATATTAGTTGTTGACTCCTTATACATATCTTGTACAACTCTTATATTGACAATCTATACTTCCTTCTTTTTTAAGGCTTTCTAAGATACTTCTCTAGATATATGGTCATAAGTTTTTTTTTCATATAAATGAAAATTATGTGTGAATCTTTTTTTTTTTTTTATAACGGAGGAGTAAGCTGTCTAGCTATTAATGCCAATACAGTCTTTGTTCAACAAAGGAATAAATTCATGAGGACTACTAATAAACGTTAATCCAGGCCAAGAATTATGAGCTTTACGTGCGAGAAAATCAGCAACATGATTTGCTTCCCTACGAACATGCATTAATAAGATATTCCAGTTGTTGCAACATCGTTCGAATTTCATCCACAAGCATCCTATCTTGATGAAAGCTAATGTCGCCTTCCTTTGTCAAAGTCACTGCTTCTAAAGAGTTAGATGCCACCGTTACCTGTCGTAATCCAGTATCCCAAGCATGCTTAAACCCTATTAAAATGGCCCATAGCTCAGTAGTCAAGCTGTCATTCCCTACTAGTCCGAGAGTGAATCCACTCACAAACTTGCCTTCAAAATCCCAAATTACTCCCCTGCAACCCCCACCTTGGATTTCAGGCGAGAACAATCCATCTACATTTAGCATAAACCAGCTCTTGGGAGGAGTTTTTCATGTGTTTGTCCCAAACTAAGTGGTTGTCCATCCCAATTTAGTTTCCTTCCATAAGTTGTAGCTTTCTTCATACTTTGAAGGATAGCCGAGATTTGGACATTAATACTCTGCAATGATGTATTCTTCCCTTCAAAAATACGAACGTTCCATCATTTCCATATCAACCAACAAGCAACAATGAAATACGCCACCCACACCTCCACTTTTCTATTGCCCACATATCTAAAATTCCATTTGACCCAGTCATGGATCTCCAACGTGAAGAAGATATCTTGTATTAGTTATTACCTCTTCATACATGTCTTAATATAACTCTTATATTGGTAATCTATACTTTTGTTTTTTTTTAAGGCTTTCCAAGGTCCTTCTCTAAATATATAGTCATAAGTATTTTTTCATATCAATAAAAATTATATGTAACTCTTTACATTTGCAGTGATACTTTTCCAAACTGATGGAATAAAAAAATTATTTATTTATATAATGTTATAATAACTATTTTATAAAATATCAAATGGGTTTAAATTTTGACCCAATAATAAGATAGGAAATGAAGAGATTCTTTTCTCTAGACAATCATGGTATAAAAATACAGGGGAACTTTACCTTCAAATTTTTCTTATGATTGACGTTTAAACTGCTATTATATTAATTTTTTCCAAATTAAAAGTGAATTCAGATTATAAACATAACCCTCTACAATACTTCTCACGTGGAGTGGACTAGGAGGAGCTTGACGTTTGGAAAAAGAAAAAGCTTAAAGTTTTTAACATTGAGAACTCTGTTAAATATTGATTCCACGGCCACGCGTTGTCTCTTTCAAACAACAAGTGCTTCATTTACCGGAAAAAAATATTTCTAGGCCTATTTATTGAATTATAAGCTATTTCTTATATTTTTTTTGGTGATGATAAGCTATAATTTGTAAATTAGACTAGAAGTAGCATATTTATATTCAAGAAGCACCCGCTTACGTTCGTGAAAGAAATTCAACAACGACCACGATTACGAGTCGCTGATGGATCTCTTTACTATTCGATTTTAAAATTTGACGAAGTCGTTTTTGGTTTCTAGAGAGCCACTAACGTTGACTGATTATGAAATAGTTTTATTACGCGAAGAACTTTATACATCATGAATTCAATACATATACATACATGTACGTGTGTAGGAAAGCTGATTTTAAATTATCTACATGGAGATGAAGATATAAGTATTTATATTTTACACCCTTTTTTTTATATTTTATATTTTAAACTCATTTCATATTACTTTTTGACTCAGATCTAAATTTTTTTTAACTCAAAAGCCCAATAAATTTTAACCTATAATTTTAATATACTTAAATAGTAATATTATTTTATAAAAAATTAACATTTATTAAACTTTTAAATAAGAAAAGAAATAATTTGGCCCACATTATTCGAAATCTCAAATCAAATTTACAAAAAAATTAATTGAAACTGTAAGATATATTATTTATCTATTGATCTACCTTCTCTTAAAAATAATAATGATGTTATCTGTTGTCAAAAAGCGTTTTTGTTATAAAATTTGTAAAAAATTAGTTACGTAATCAAATGAAAAATTTATGGATGAATAATTATCTTGTGATTTATATTAAAAAAATATATTTAAAAATATTGATAGTAAACTAATTGTTCAATGATTTCAAAATATGAAACTACGTAAAGACAATTTATAAGAAATATAATTATTAAATAATTTTTATTAATTTTTTTAATTATAAATATGTAAATGATTTTGCCCCTCCTAAATTAAAATCCTAACTTTACTACGAACTTCACCCAGCATTATCTAATCCTTTTAAAATCATATGATGCGGCAATCGTGCTATGGATGATGTATTCTTCACATTCTATGTTTTTAAAATCTTAACATAGTTCCAAACTTTTTCTTACCGTTAAACTTTTATAAATTATAACTTCATTGCAAATAATCTTTCAATTATTATATTCGAGTTTTTGAGTCTTAAAATTAAACTGAATTTTTAAAATTTACAGTCTGGGCCATTCTTTACATTACCCAACCTCCCCTCCAAAACAAAAAAAATCTAAAAAATTATGGACTGTTTAAAACTATTTTTATTTTATTGTTTCGAGAACTGATGTTTTGTAAAACATGTTTTGAGAACAAAAAAAATAATAAAAATAAATATTTTTTTCATTTTTCTTATTTTTTAAAATAATAATTTCAAAATACTTAAAAGTTATTTTTATTTTTCTATTCTTTAAAATAATATTTTATTTTTTATTTTTTAAAATATATTTTAAAAATATATTATCAAACATATTTTTTTTATTATTTTATTTTAAAGAATAAAAAACTTTTTTTAAAATAAATTGGCAAACAGGCCTTTAGTGTTTTTGCGTCATCCTCTCTCGATCTTTCGGGGAAGTAGATATCTGGTCCAAACCAAACCTTGGACTATCCCCTAGGTCATGTTCATATCTGCTTGACGTCATTCTTCAGAATTTACTTATGATTTGACATTTAAACTACTATTATATTAACTTTTTCTAAATTAAAAGTGAACTTTACAAGATCCACACCCAAACCCCCGACAAGCCACGAAATGGAATGGGTGGTTGGGAAATTAGATGTTGTTAATTGATTAAAAATTTAGATAATCAAAATTTGTTTATCTTTATTTTTTATTTTTTATTTATTTTAAAAAAATTTTAATTAAATTTTAAATATTAATAAAATATTTTCAAATGTTGACATATTAAATTTAATTTTTTTAAATAATAATGATTGACATAAAATATAATCATAGGAAAGTTAAAGGATTAAAAAGATATTTTATAAAATTAAAAGATCAAAATTAAAACTTTATATAAAGTTCAAAGATTAAAAGTATACTTTAATCAATTTTTATAAATTTTTATTTAATAAATAAAATATTAAAAAGTTAAAATAAAAATAATCTTCATACTGGTGCTTTAAAAAATTTAAAAAATATTGCGACTTTACAATTTTTAATTCAGACCGTCCAAACCCAAAATACATTTAAATAATTAATTTATAAAAAATTATAAAAATATTTAATATTAAATTATTTAAATTAAATATATATTATTTAAATTAATAATAAAATATATTTATTAAAATTTATAATTTTTATTTTAATAAATATAAAAATAAATAAATTTACACCATCTAGATTAAAAATCTGGAGAATACATATGGTTCATCTGTCATCTGGTCCCTTTCAAACGCGCATTGGCTTTAGTAATTACATGCAGTGAAATGCTGGCGTTGACAAACTATTTAAAATATTTTTTATTCATGTGACGAACATAATGCATCAGCAACAGTTAAAACTATCTGTATATTAGTTTAATCATAATGCAAAGTATATTTATTCAGTTTATGCCATTCCATTCACACAGTGGCATAGTGTGACAAATAGATTCACTGCCAATCACGACTCAACAATACTAAGGCATCTTTAACATGTCAATACACTCAATAATCTCATTCTATCGTCGTGTATATATCCACCGAACTTCTAGATGGCTCGTGTTCGAAGTGGCCGCGTTATATCGTTTTGTTTAGGAAAATAACAATAACAGACTTCTACAAAACTCGAATGAAAAATAAATCAAAATAAATTATTATTAAAATTTAAATAAATATTTATTAATAAAAGGTTAATTTAAATTGGTAAGTATTTATTTAAATTTTGATAATTAATCTTTTAATTGATATAAATTTTAGTTGGTTGTTATTTTTCCTTTTGTCTCGGAGGACATGGGAATTCAGAATGTAAGGTGCCTCCGTGGCATAATGTTCTCGAAGGGGTGACTTCACCGATTCACAATTCCTCATTGAAATGCGTGGAAGATGTGAATAAAATATCGTAAATTAAGAAACTTCAAGGAATGCTCCACTGGACCCACGTTGACTAGTAATCCCTTGGTTTTAAAGTGTTATTTAAGCACTACTTGGGATGCTTGTATTTCTCAATCCATCGCCGCTCGGAATTTTATCTGTCGTTGCCATAGTAAAACTCATCGTCATCAATGGCTGAGAAAAGCAGGATTCTGATCATCGGAGGCACAGGCTACATCGGGAAATTCATCGTCCAGGCCAGCGCAAAAGCAGGGCACCCCACTTACGTGCTTGTCAGGGAAAGCACTCTCTCTAATCCCGACAAGTCCGCCCTTGTCAAGAGCTTCAAGGGTTCTGGAGTCACCGTCCTCCATGTCTCTGTCCCTCTTCAATTTAACTTCCATTTCAATCTTGTTTTAATTTCGTCCCAATAAGCATTCTAATTTCCTCATGTTTCTGTGTTATCCCAGGGTGACCTCTACGATCACGAGAGTCTGGTCAAGGCAATCAAGCAGGTCGATGTGGTGATCTCCACGGTGAGTTTTCAGGTGGCCGATCAGGTGAACATCCTCGCTGCCATAAAAGAAGCCGGAAACAAAATCAAGGTAAGCCCTTTTCATCATCCCGTGAAGAGCTCGTTAAAAAGTCGAGAGCTTTGACCGTTGAATTTGAATGTCAAGGCAGATTTCATTCAACAGCTAAAACGCTGACTGATATGTGCCGTGTTATTACATCATGGAAACAGAGGTTCCTTCCCTCAGAGTTTGGGCTGGACGTGGATCGGCACCATGTTGTTGAGCCAGCTGGCAGTGCTTTGAATCTCAAAGTGAACTTCAGAAGGAAAGTTGAAGCGGAAGGGATACCCTACACTTATGTTGTGAGCAACGCCTTCGCTGGGTATTTCTTGCCCACTCTGGGACAGCAGAACGTCACTGCTCCTCCTCGGGACAAGGTTTCCATTATAGGAGATGGAAATGTCAAAGGTAACACCCCAACAGATCATCGTATTTCCACTCAAAACAAAATTACTGTATCGTTAATTACTCAAGATGTGGTGTGATCTGCCGTGTTTTCAGCAATCTACGTGACAGAGGAGGACATAGGGACATACACTATCAAAGCGGTGGAAGACCCAAGAACCCTAAACAAGATCCTCTACATCAGACCACCAGCCAACACTCTGACCTTCAACGAGCTGGTCTCCTTGTGGGAGAAGAAGATAGGCAAGACCCTGGAAAGGTCCTACATTCCAGAGGATGAAATTCTGAAGAAAATCCCAGGTCAGTGGTTTATAAAACTACGGATAAATCTCAGATCCCGACGATGTTGAAAACCTGCTCATCTAACATCTTATTAATATATGTTGAGAATTTGTGTGGTGGATATATGCAGAGAGTCCTATTCCGTTTAACTTCCTGTTGGCGGTGAGTCATTCAATGTACGTGAAAGGAGACTGCACTAACTATGAGATCGATCCATCTATCGGGGTGGAAGCGACGGGGCTTTACCCAGATGTTAAATACACCACCGTCGACGAGTTCTTGAACAAGTTCGTGTGAGAGACACCGCGTGATTAATAATATCGAGGCTCGCCTTTTGTATTTCAATTTTTTTTTAATTCATGTTAATAATACCGAGGCCTCGCTTGTGGTGTTTATCACTGTAATAATATTTGGATTATTTAAATTTTAATTTGGATGGTTAAAATTTAAAAAATTATTATATATTTTTATTTTTATTTTTATTAAAAATAAAAAATTATTAAAATTATTAAATAATTTAATAAATAATTTTAATAATTTTTTATTTTTAATATGATTTAAATTTAATTTAAATGGTTTAATTTAATATTAAAATTTTTATAATCAATATATTTTGATTATCTAAATGTACTCTACACAGGCCAGATTAATATCTGATATTAATCCGACCTATGCAAAGTACATCTGCATAGTCAATATATATTAATTATAAAAATTTTAGTATTAAATTAGACTCTCTCTAAATTAAATTTAGACCATATTAAAAATAAAAAATTTATTAAAATTATTTTATAATTTTTATATATTTTTATTTTAATAAATATAATATATAATAATTTTTAAAATCTAAATGGTTCATATCTCACTATAATGATGAGCTCCCAAACCCGTTCCAGTATTAGCCTTGATCACTGAGCACTCACTCTGCGCTGTTGCCGTTTTGTATCATCTTCAAGAGAAATATCAGTTCCCCTTTTAATTTGTTTTTAATTCCGTGATCAGTTACATAATCGTACAATCTGAATGAACCAAGACTCTCAGGCAGTTGAGGCAGTGACGTTCTAACGTAATAAATATAATTGAAAAAGAAACTGGTTGACTAATTAAATAATGATAATAACCTCCCATGATAAAAATAACCACAGAATTCTATTATTTTTTTTAAAATATAGTTTAAATAATTTACAATAAACCTTAAAAAATTTATACTAAATTATGGTAAAAAAAATTAACAAACTATCCAAAAATACTTGGCTCAAATGATCAATGAAATTGAATTATTCTGGATCTCAAATGGAATAAAAAATTAGCAAACTACACTAGCAGGTGTTAGTGAGAATGGTCGTGACCGTTGAAGCATACTTTTATCCCCGCGAGTCTGCGAGAGAGGCCTCCACAGGAATTGATACCCCATCATCTCTAAATTATATAAATTTAATTTTCATAATTTATATTTATAATTTTTTGACGTATATTTTTTAAATCAAAATTTATTTTTTTAAAAAAACTAAAAATTAAGAAATTATTGTTATTTTAGATTTGTATCCGTTAATTTTTTTAAAAAACAAATAAGAGTAAAGAGTTATAAATTTAAAACATTTAAATGGTCTAAAGGTGATGAGCTCTCAGTTCTCATTTATATGATGAGTATTGAAATTAATTTCATCTATCAAACCTATTAGTCCTGCTATGTGAACGGAACAAGAATCATGGCTATATTTCACTTAGGTGCTCATTGACTACATTTCACTTAAGTGCTCATCAAATGATGAGGACCATGCATCTAAACTGTCTAAATTTAAAGATTTTATTTTATATTTATTATAAATATTATAAAATTTTATTAAATCTATTTCATCATCAATCTAAATAATATAGATTTATTTTGAATGATTGAATTTAATTTTAAATTTTTTTATAATTTTTATAAATTAACTATTTAGGTGTATTGTATACAGCTTGGATTTAATAATAAACTTGTTAAAATTCTTATAAATTTTATTTTGATAAACATAATATTAAAAAATAAAAATACAAAAATTTCAAACTGACACTTTAAAAAGTTTAAGAAAAGGTTGCAATTTAAAATTTAAAATTTAAACTATACGGAATACATGTGAATAATTAATTTATAAAATTATAAAAATATTTAATATTAAATTACATCATTCAAATTAAATTCTCATTATTCAGATTGAAAATAAATATATTTATTATTATTTATAATTTTATTTTGATAAATATAAAATAAAAAAAATAAAATTCGTAAATTTAGACCATCAGATTTTTCAAATTGATGTAATGAGCATTCGAACCGGACGCATCACGGCAACGCATCTTTTTGACTTTTCAAGGATAAGTTTGAATCTGAGGCAGGCAAGGCTCAAAGTTGGAATGTGTCAGTTCACCCTTCTTTTCGGATAGAAGTCGCGAGGGAATTCCAGTAATTAATGCAAGTTTATTTTCTTTTTGAAAATTATTCTCCAAAATCCTCCCTCGCTGCTTTTATTCTTAACGCCAGCATATTCTATTGTATATTCAGTTTATTCGTTATAAAACAAAATTAATTTGCATGTCCTTCTATTTTTTTAATTTTAAATTAAATTCATATAATTTTTTAATCAAACTCTTGTAATTTGATTGATTAAATATATTAATCATGGAAGGTTAAAATTATTAATGAATGATGAGGTTTTTTTAAATAAAAAAATTAAAAAATTATAGCAAATTTGGTTTAATACTTTTAACCCAAAAAATTATTTAATATTAGATTTATATTTTTATTAATATTTTATGAAAATTATATATAGCTATATATAATTTATTTAAAAAATATAATTTAATTATATAAATTTTGAGTTATAAAAAGTATGTGATTAAATCTAAAATTAATATAATGTTTTAATAAACATATAAAAGTCCTTAATTTTATTTTTTAAAAGGTAAAAGTAATGGATTTTGATTAGCATATTTAATTGATTAAATTATAAATACTTAAATAAAATAAAATATATTATAAGGGTATAATTCAAAATCTTAAAGATTTGTAGATTAATTTTTGTTATAATAAAATTAAAGTCATTAAATTTTAACACTTACATTGGGGTATTCCAATGACCTTTTCAAAAGTCAAACTACGTTTGCATGAGGTCTTCCTGAATTCATACGAGCATTGTTTCGATTTACTATTATCTAAAAATAATTAAGTTATTAATGACCGGATGAAATCAAGAAATAACTTTGAGAATTAGCCGTTCGGCGGACCGCAATGCATATATCCAACAACCACCTATGTCGGCAGCGGATCCTATATGTGACCAGTATTGAGAACAAATGTCGACATTTAAATTTGTTGCTTTATGCCCTTATTTTTTAAAAAAAATGTTTTAATGGATATAAAATCTTAAATAAAGACAATCTCTTTTTTTGACAGAAAAATAAATACAATTTCTTAAAAATAACTTTTTATTTCAAAACACCTAAAAAACTATAAATATGAATCATGAAAATTAAATTTAAATGATTTAAAGGCAATGAGCTCATATTACTCATCTATACGATGAGCACAAGAACTTATCCAGAAATTCGTAATATGAACGAAAAGGTTGACCATGCTTCTTTTCGGCGGAACAGCAAAAGAAGCAAGCTTCAGGTCCGGACTAAATGAGGAAAGTTTCAGGCTCGTACACTATGCAAAGGGGCTTAAGATCTAGTTTGTATTTATTTCTATATCCGAATATAGAAAGTTTTACTATATTTTAGAGTGAAAAACACGGGAAAGGATTTAATTGAAACTAGTAATCCTCACAAAAAGGTTACTTGTGATGAAGCACCATCATAGTAGGGAACGACTTGGAACCCGGCTGCATGAATTGACTTCACGATGACGACAAGAGAAATCCAAACACTAGACGAATTTAACCAAGCTCGTTTCTGTCAAGTACGCGCCAAAACCACGTAATTCATCGCCTAGTTAAAGTCGTTAAACAGAACTCTTGCCTCCTCCTAGTTATTACGTTTCATATTCCCAGCTGTTTGCTCCTGTCCTGATGCCAATGCCCACTATTTCCACTTCTCTCAACAACACATCATCGTTGCAGACATCACCCTCACCAAGGAGTCTCCTTTCGAAACCATCGCGTCCTCAAATATTCTCTACTCTTGTCCAAATAAAATATCATCCCTGTCTTATATAATCACTTTCTTTACAACACTGATTTTCGTGCTTTATTTCGCTGCTTGTCATTTGAGTCTACTCGATGGAGAATTCGCCGCCGAATGGGGTATTTCCTTGGACTCCGAATTCCAGGTTCTCGACTAAGGACGGAAGAAGTGGGTATGAACCATCAGACACAGAGACAGAGTGGCAACAAGTTCCCAGACATGAGCGAGGAAGAAAGAATCTGACTTTGGGACCCGAACAGGCAAAAGTTCTCAACTTGAGGAACAAGATTCCCATGGCACTGCACAGGAGACATCCTTCCAAGTTCGAACACGAAATGTCATCTCTAGCTACGGCTTCAGTGGCGAGCTCGGCACGAAGGAGACACCAAAGTAGATCGCCCTACAGGCCATTCAGAGCAGACGGCGAGGCTCTATACCCCCTAACTGGTTTGGATCCTTTGCCAAAACCTGACATTGGAAGAGAAAATCTCAATTGGAGAGCGGCGAACAGATCGAGTGAGAAACCAAACCAGAGGAGATCAGTGACTGCTCCGAGACTAAGGGGAAGAGAAAGGGAACCATCCCATGCGAGCGCTCCTTCAATAGGAGATATCAACGAGATGGTTGCTGAGGCGAAATTTTCAAGAGATCCTGTTAACGATGAGCTCACGATAACAAGTACAGAGTCAAGTTTACCGGGTGATATTTTCTTTTCTCGCGAATGCAATGCCATGATGAAGCACAAGACCTTGTCAACAAAACCAAACATTGACGCTGAAGCCCAGTTTAAGAACTCGAGGCCTAAGGTCCTTCCCCAAAGAGGCACTCCTTATCATCATCATCCGAACAGAGCAAATGGTAATCTCAATGATGGTGCATCATCTAGATCAAGTGCGGTTTCTAGTACTGCTGCTAGAAGCAAAAAGAATGGTTGGAATTTAAGTGGGAGTAATAGGGTGAAGAGTGAAGTTAGTGGCACAAGTTCTGGCATTCAGAAATTCATAATGAACGGGAAAAAGAACCAAGCAGACGCATGTTTTGCTTGCGTGAGAAAAGCAGGCAAGCCATCGAATAAATCGCCCCAGCATCGATCAGTTGATGAGGCTTCTATCATTGAGAAAGCTTTCGTAATCCAAAGCCTCCCACAATTATGGGCAGATAAGTATCAACCTGCCTCACTGGATGGCTTCACTTGCCACCAACAAGAAGCTCTACTTCTCAAGGAATTTGTAAGTTCTTAAATATTTACATAAGCTCTCTGCTTTCCATCTGTCGTTTGAAAATTGGTTTTCCGTTCTCAAATTAGTAACGGCTTAGTCTCTAGCTTCTAAGACAATATAAAATATCAAATCACATGAATTTATTTCATGACGTGTGAAAGAAATTGCAACATGACTTTGCGCTCGTAAATCTTGCTTATCTTACTGTAGCTACCTCAAAGAAGGATCTTTGATATCTTAGTTTGCATATTTGCAATTCCTATTTCATTAAATCTAGGTGTCTCAGGACGTGTGTCCTCATATTTTGCTGAAAGGACCAACTGGTTCAGGAAAAAGATCGCTAGCAATGGCTTTTCTGCGAGAAATATTCAGTGATGCGACGTCGAATGTATGTCTCTTGACATTTTCTTGCCTTTTTTCTTTTTTCCCTCGGTCAAATATCACCAGGATCTCTAAGCTTACATTGTCAAACGCTTTTGCAGCTGTCTCATGATTTGAGAAATTTCTCCATCCAGGTAGATATTTCTAATCCAGTAAACTATTGCATCTTCAATCCAGTTCGGGAAGCTCATATGAAGAACCCATATTATTATAAATTGACAGGAAAGGAGGCCAGTGAAAATCACTGTTCCAATAACGTCCAGTTCTCATCACATGGAGCTCAATGTAAATTTGGAACCTAATGCTAAATATGCTTTAATGGGATTAGTTAAGGAAATAAGCACTGAATATGCGATTACCCCTGAAGTCAGTAATATCAATTTCAAGTCAGATTACAAAGGTTATCGATCTGATATAATTTTTGGCAGCACTTTTTATGAATGATGGGCTAGCTAATTAATGAATTAACAAGATCGTTTACTTCTCTTACTGTTCAGTTCTAGTCCTTTACGAGGTTGACAAAGCAGCTGACAACATCCAACACATGATCAAATGGATTATAGATCGTTATTCTGATATATGCAAACTCATAGTTTGCTGTGAAGATGATGCAGACATTCTTGAGCCCGTGAAAAACCGGTTCAAAGTGATTAATATTGATGCTCCACCAACTCACGAAGTAAACAAACCAACTTTCAAAGAATTCCAAATTATTGGTTTTGGTTTTGTATAATTCCAAAAATATATCCGAGTATTCATTCATACACAGTATCTTACAATTTACAAGACATGGTATATTTTGCATATACTTAATAGACTCACATCAGCTCCCAATGTTTTAGATTATGGATGTTCTTATTCAGATAGCAAAACAAGAAGAAATTGATCTATCTATGAACTTTGCGGCTAAGATTGCCACCAAGTCGAAGCAGAATCTCAGGAAAGCAATCATGGCTCTTGAAGCATGCAGAGCTCACAAGTAAGGACTTGAAGCAAATAATGCTGTGACATTTCAGTAAATTTTCTTCAAAATCATGCTAGGGGCGTTTGTGCTGTGCAGCTATCCATTTTCAGAAGAACAACCAATACCGCTTGGATGGGAGGAGATTATAATAGAAGTTTCTGCAGAGATCCTAGCTGATCCTTCATATTCACGGTGACTGATCATTTTGAGATTTTCTTAGTTTGTCCACCCCCCCCCTTTCCTGATCTTGATTATGGTCTTCTTACCAGCCTATTCTCAATAAGAGGGAAATTACAGAAGCTTCTGGTGGATTTCGTCCACCCCAAACTTATTCTCCGGGTAACAAACAAACGGCGTCTTGATTATTGTGAGAAAAACCATTAAGGTATTTACCAAAACAGATTTAAAATGGAGTTGTGTGTTCCAATATGCAGAAACTCGTGGAACAGCTCCTAAAAGGAATTGAGAGCAGCTTAAAGAGGGAGCTTTTCTACTGGCATGCGTATTATGTAAGCTTGTTCCTGCACAGAGCGTTTTATTACACGTTTTGTGTTTTTATCATACCTACTACATATAGTACTGTGCGTGTCACTGCAAATTAACAGGACAAGAGACTCCCGCCAGGAACTACTGCTTTGCTGAAATTAGAAGGTGAGCAAAATTACTCATAGTTATACTGTAATAGATTACTATTATTATTGTGAAAGAATGATATTATATATGCACTGGCGTGCTTGCGTGCAGAATTTGTGGCCAAGTTTATGAGCATATACAGAAAAAGCTCTAGCGGTCGACAGATTGTGTAGATTGAGAATCTGAAATCCAATGGCACCAAAGCAAGGGAAAGATGGAAAAGGTCAATGCGAGAGAGAGAGAGAGAGAGAGAGAGAGAGACATGCGATGCCCCCCAGATTCTGAGGTTTTGGCAGTTCTGGTTAATGTTCTTGGTCTGAAATTATCAGTTCATGCAAGGACACGATTGCATGCAAGGAAAAGCAAAAAGTACGTGTTACAGATAAAAATTGAAACCCCCCCCCCGGGGGGGGGGGGAAATAGTTGCATCGTATTAATGTAAATTTGAAATATGCACGTCATTCTTCATTATTCATGATGGTCCAAAAGGAGAACATTACCGTTATTCGCTGTTGTTAGCGTATGCATAGGGAATTTATTTGACAGCACGTTACAATCTTAAAAGCATAAATTATCCGAAACTTAGCTATCAGAAGTTAATTTTAAGGGTTCCTAAAGGCTTGGACCTACTCGGTATTGGAAAAAGTCGAACCCAATTGATTCTTTTGGGATAACATCGAACCTATTTCATCTGATGATGATATTGGTTTGGTTTGGTTTTTTTTTTTTTTTTTTGGTACGATGGTTTGGTTTGATTTCTTTAATAGGACATACAAGAGAGAAAACTGTGATGATGTTTAACATTAAACAAATAATTATAAATTTATACATTATTGATTTCATATTAAAATTAATTTAAGAAAATCAAACAATATTGCAACGTCTTGTGAATTAAATTTCCATTGCAAAAAAAAAAAAATTCCCATGCAAAAACAGTCCTTAACATCTATCTTTGTAATATATAAATGTTACTGCACCAACTAGCTTCTAGCCCGGGCAATGTATGGGAAAAGCAAAGATTAAAAGAAATCAAAAATTAAGTAAACATCCATTTAATAATAATATTTTTTAATGATTTATTATACTCTATAGTATATTTTATTTCAAAATTTATTATCCCTTGCATTTTAAAAATATAAAAAAAACCTGTTTTATTTTAATTTTTTTGTCCTAGTGCATATTCAAAATAAAAATGACATCTTTTTTTTTGTCGCCAAATGTCATCTTATTTTATTTCGTAATCTTTCATCCGTGCAATTTTAAATCTCACCTGGATAAAAATATATACAATTTTATATAATAAAATATGCACATTTTTTTAATAAATTGTTGTCGATTGCATATTAAAAAGTTAAAAAGCATATTTTGCTACAAAATTTAGTGCCATATATACCATGTCTAATTATCAATCCTTCTAAAACAGTAATAGCTGATTTTTTTGATAAAAAATTAATAAGTAATTTTAAAACAACATAAATGAAAAATTCTTGAAATTTATAATTTATTACTCTCGAGAATATTAAACAGTTAAATAATATATTTTATTTCAGAATTTATTTCTTCTTACACTATGTGTATTACAAGTTATTTAAAAACTAAAACCTGATATAAAAGTTACGCGAGTAAAAAATTTTGAAATGATATCATAAAAATTATATAAAAACCCCTTTTATTTTATAATTTTTTATTTTATGGAATATTTTATTTAAACATTTATTACCCTGTATATATTAGGAATATGAAAATATTTTATTTTAAGTATATAAGATTTAGTAGGTAAGTCTTTTCCAATTATTCAAAAAAGTTTTTAGTTTAAACACTAATCCCTTCATGCAATAATATAAGTCATTTTTAATAAAACAGTTACTTGTCTTCAAATTAACATTATCTTTTTATATTCACCCTTATTTAATAAAATATTTCACTTAAGAATAAATATAAAATAATTCGTTCGTTGGGACACTTTTGGAGAAAAATATAATAATTACACCTTAAAATATTAAAAATATTTTATATTTTTAAGATTTAATCTCTTAAAAAATACTTTATATTTTTTAATGAAGGAAATACTACATAAATTAAAAAGAGTGGAATACAGTGACTTTCCTTTTATTTTACTAAAATTACAGAGACTTTTAATTTATTTTAAAAATATATATTTTAATTTAATCCTTAACGCCGCTAGACATATTTCATAAAACACTTTAAGATACTTAATTTTTTATTTCTAATTATGTTAAAAATTTTGAAATTATTAATTTATCATTATAATCTAATTGTCTACTCTCTATCACAGTTTAAAAAATTAAGTATGTCAATATTTAAATAAATAATTTAAAAATTTTGTGTTGAAATTAATGAAATTTGGATAAAAATAAGAATAAAATATATTAAGTAATTTATTTTTGGTAAAATCATAATTTATTGTATTAAGTTCTTATTTCGTAAATTTTTCACTTTGTGTTTTAATGTTATTTCAGCCAATTTATGTATTTAATTTTTTAAAAAATTTATTAAAACAAATATACGCATTATTTTTTTAGGTAATTTGAATGATTTTTAGACAATGTTTATATTTAAAAAGTAGTATTTTGATTCAACATATATATAATTATATTTATTGAATATTTTACTCTAAAATATATTAAAAATAAAAAAGATGTTTGTATTTTTTTAACAATCTATTATACCTGGAGAGATTCGTATAAGTTTCAAAATTAAAAAACAAGTATATGTAATTAAGATAAACCAGAGGGAAAATCATGATATTTTACTCTGAAAAATATCTAACATAATATCATAAAATTTATATATAAACAAATTCTAAAGATCCTATAACCAAAATAATATTTTTATGGATTTGATGATGATTTTGAAATAGCACGGGGATCATGATGTTATAGCTATAGTTACATTCAATCCAGTGGTCACGATTTTTAACCAACAAACACAGCTTTTAACTCTTCACTTTCAGACATGGGCCTGATTTGATGATTTGATCTCTCTCATTCCTATCTACGTCTCAAAATACTATACTCATGCCTATTACTCTCAAATCTCTCTTCCTCGATCTCTCACACTGTCTCCCTTACACAGCATAGTTCACAACCCTCTAATCTCACTCTCCCTCTCCCTAAAGCCTTTCCTTTCCTTAACCTCTTCACGTCCTTGGTCTCTGTCCATCCTGGCCTTTTTTATTTCTCTTTCACTTTGATGGTTGTGGTTTCTCTAAGTATGAATCTTCGTCACATCACCTAGCCATAGCCTTAGATGTATTGTTAAACCTCCATTGTTGTCTCAGATTTGCTAATCGAACTCCATGCGATCTTTTTGCCCATCAAATCTCTTTAAAGGGGAACAACCAATAAAATTGGGATTGGAGTTTGGAGATCAGGATTCTACCTTCTTCTTCTCTTTCTTCTTTTATTTTTTATTTTTTCATATTCTTTCTTTATTTTCTTTGGCAATTTACTGATCTTTTTTACATTTATAAGAAGATTTTTGTGGTATTATTGGTTTATGATTTTATTTAGGATGCGTTAATCCATTTTTGTTTTTTATTTTTATTCCTGATTGTTTAACGTCAGTTTTTTGGTTTGGGTTTTGATTCAACATGATGATTTTGATAGCTATATTTAATTATGATTTTTTTTTCTTTAAATCCGATTCAAATTATCTATGGATTTTTTTTTGTTTGAATCCAATTCAAATTATCCATGAATTTTTTTTTCTTTAAATCCAATTCATATTTGATCTTGGTAGCTGTTTTTGGAATTTGATTCCTTCTATTTCTTTGTTTTTCTTAATTTATATTCCCTTCAATCCATTTTATTAATCACTTTTAAAAAATATGAAGTGATCTACTTTATAAATCATTGATTTAATAGTGATGTTTTATTTTAAATGAAATATCTAAATTATCCTTAAAAAATAAAAGAGAGAGAAATAGAAAAATAATATTATATAATTTATTTACTATTTAAAGATTATATTTATAATTTTATTAATTTTTTTATATTTTTATTATATTAATATTAATAATATTAATAAAATAATTTATAAATAAAATCGGTGAGCATTCACTAAGTTTCCGGCGGAGGAGTGAATTTCATTTTAATTTTGATTTTATTTCTGGAATGATCTTTAAGGATAACAGGGAAAATATGCTATCTAAAAAGCTGTAGATCTACAGTTACCAAAAGATGTACATTGCATTTTACAATATAATAAACGTAAGAAGATTAATACTATGCGTGGGTTGACGTCACAATATAATGATATCATTGCTAATATGTTCATATATTAAAATATATACTTAATCAAAAGAACGATGTTCTAACATCACATGAGCATGAGTTGTTTTAGACCTCGATGATGATAATAATAAAAGTCTAACATCCATTCTTTTTGTTTGGCCTCGATAAAAAAAAAATCAATTATTTTTTAGTAAAAAATCTCTGTTCTTAAGCATTATGAATGATTAGGGAGTGTGTTTATGTTCATCCTAACTTTGATAGGCTATGACATTCTCATGATCATATCAAAGACAAATTTATTTTTATTTTAAAATAAAATTAAACATGTAATTACTTTTAAAACATCTCATCCTATTTTAAATATTATATATATATAACATTATTTTTTTTTATTAATGTGTAATAATTTATTTGTTTTGTGATTTTTTTTTGGTTGATAACATACATATTTTTTTTTATTAATATGTAATAACTTTAATATTTCAATTGAAAAGAAGGCGCATCCTAAAGGCTTGATGTTATATTTGGCTAGCTTATTTAATGATATGTTTGGTACGGTAGAATTGAGTTTGAAAAAAGTAAAATTGAAATTAAAAAAAATATATTTAATAAATAAGATCTACTTCTTCATGAAACACACGATTCCATAAAAAAAAATGACGGAAAAGAGTTTCATCCCTATATCCAAACAACTCATTTCCTCCACCACTTCTTTTTCAAATTTTCTCAATTTTACCGTCAAGCATCCAACCTTCCATTTTGGAGCCAGCCTTTGATGACGCGGGACCAAACCGGCGATGGCGATGACGATGACTGCCGTGACTGGATAGGTGAAGACCTCATCTCCTGAGACGATGGCCGAACCTCACTCCCTGCGATGACCCACCATTGGATGGAGAGTAACAATCGCCGGTACGCCTCCCTTCAGATTCTCCCCTGCAGTCTCATTCCTTGTCATGAGTATTTTATCTTGCAAAAATTCATGGTCGCCATTTTCAATTGTTCCAATGGCGGCAACAAATACCTTCTTCTCGCAAGAAAAGCTTACACCGACAATAGGGGTCTCCTGTCCTTTGTATTGATTATTTTCTTGTGTTTGATTTCTAATCAATTTCCAGTGGCGGTGATGATCACATGGAGGTGGTTGATGGCTGTTCTAAATATGGTGGACGACGGTGGTTCCGAGCTTGGTGATCATGATTCATTTGTCTATATTTTTAATTTCACGGATATTATAATCTTTTCAAATATATATATATGTAAAGTAAAATTTTTATTTCCCCTCTTTAACGAACTTATTTTTAATTTATATTTATATTTTTATTTTTACTTTCACCTTCATAAAAAGCAATTCTCATAATAAAAGGATATGAGTTTCGTGGCTCAATAATTCTATCATTATTATACTTGTAATCTACAATTATTTATAATTATTATGTACTTGATTTTAAGTTGGGATTATATTATATTACTTTGAATTCTAGTTGTTGTAATTCAATATGATTAAATTTATGTATTCATATTATTTTTATTTTTATTTTAATAAATTATGTGATTTAATAAATATTATTATTTAAGTCTCTCTTTCATATTTTATCAATTTTACTTAGATAATTTTTAAAATAGTAAGAGACATAAAATAAAAATTCAATCTCATTATTATTTGGAACAGGAAATAATTTCTTATCCTGTCCCATGAACACAGCAAATGAATGATACAATCCATTTCGTTTTTGGTTGAATGAATCACATCTCTCTCTAATACTAAACTTACTATATAATCACATCTCTATTTTTTTCCCATCAATCACATCTCTATTCATAAAAATGATGAATAATACCATCCATTTTCTTCCGTGTGCCAAAATTCTGGTCAAGCGAGTAATATTTATTAGCAGAGCTCAAGATGTGGCACGTGCCTAATGCCTTCCTAGTTGGTAGGCAATTCCAGGTGGGTTAAGTAATGAAATTATTTTCCTACTCATTCCAAAAATTAAAATACATCTAAATAATTAATATATATTATTTATAAAAATTTTAATATTAAAATAAAATTTTTAAATTATATATAGATGAGATTAAAAATAAAAAAATATTAAAATTATTCTATATTAATATTTATAAAATTTTTATTTTAATAAATATAATATATAATAATATATTAAATTTGAATTATTTAAATCCCATCATGCAAACTAGAGTGCCATGTAATCGAATTAATTAAACAGCACACGTGACCTGTTCTGAGAGGTTCAACGTGGACCACGAATACTTAGGCGCCTCTGTGAGATTTCCGCTCACTGTGCAGTTGGACTTCGCATGACCCTCCCAACATCCTTCGCCCCTCCTACGCTTCCCCCAGGATATGTTAATTTCACTCCACCATCCGATTCGAATCTGTTATCATCCGACGATCAGTGCTCCCACACGTGTTATATCCCATCTTCTTCGTCTTTGTACACAACCATCAATGTGGTGCGCCTGAAAACGAAACCTTTTTTCTCTCACCGCGCAAGAGTCGGAATCCGGTTTGCAGTAAGCCTTCGTTATCTCTTTTTCACTTATTCTTCTCTTGATTTCTTCTGATTTTTTCGTCTTGGCGTGCGTGGAATCGTAACATTTTCCCTTCAAAAGCAAGTGATGGTGATTTTACTGTCATTTTGGATTATTGTCCTGCATGTATTTAATGATTGCTGCCGATGATTCTTGATTATCCTAGGTTGTTCTTCTATCTGCTTCGTTGATTTCTCAGATATTCTATTATTTAAAGTGAAGTTTCCTTCGTACAGAATGTCTTCGCGTGCGTATCGTTTTTATCTCACAACTTGTACTGTTTATGTCAAAATATCTCTTATCAACTGTCTTAAACTCATTTTACATTTTTGCTAGGAGAAACAACGTAGTTCTGTTAGTAATTAATATCGTAAACTGAAGTGGCGTCTCCACTGTTGTTTTCATGGCAATGAAACGTGATGCTTTAGGATGATAGGGTGATTTTTTTTATGTTTATATCGTTCATTTCTTCCTCAAGTCAACATGGCGCACAATGGAGAAGCAAGTGGAAGGAATTCGGGATTTTCTCATACTGCGCTCAACGAAAGAATACTTTCTTCGATGTCTTGGAGAACTGTTGCTGCTCATCCCTGGCATGATTTAGAGATTGGTATAGTACTATTATGGCTTTGTTGTCAGTTGTTGCTATTTAATTATCATTTCTAGCATGGAAGTTTTCTAATTCTATTTTAAATAGAATTAAACGTATAGATCTAGCACTCCTTGTCTAAAAGTTTCAGTTGCTTCTACACAGGTCCTGGAGCTCCATCAGTTTTCAACTGTGTAAGTTGTGAATGAATGTCTGGCTTTCTTATTTTGGCCAATGATAGCTTCTATTAGCAACGTTGATTGGTCTGCTTTGGCATTTTTCCATTTTCTGAGAGCACCCAAATTGAAACATGAACTTCAATGGCAGGTTGTTGAAATTGGCAAAGGCAGCAAGGTTAAGTATGAGCTGGACAAGACAAGTGGACTTATAAAGGTGTGGCTTCTCTTACCCTTTACAGAATTCCCAAACCTTTCAGTTCAGTTATTGAATTCAGTTTATTCCATTACCATGACACCATTATTGGGCATAACAATGGAAAAGGTTGTCTGAAGGTAATTGTACTCTCATTACAATTTTTACACAAGTTGCTGGGATTTAGCCAATTTTTAGATGCTTGAATGTCACTGACTTTTAAGGCATTCCGAAGAATATTTTTCATATCACATCTTAAGATGTTTGGACTTTCACTAACAAGATTTTTAGTGTTGCTGTTTAGGTTACTAATGAGGAATGTGCATTTGATAGGCACGTAGAGCATCATAGATGATAGTTGAATTAAGCCTAGTGTTGGCTTCAGATTTGTTATTTTGCTGTTATTGTTCCTACTTATTAGTTATTTATGCAAAATTTTTGTTGGCTAAATTAATTTTATACTTGCCATTTAAAAAAAAAATATGACTCAGATATAGTGAAGGTAAAAGTTTACTTTGTTCCATTTCAATAATTGTGTTGTTTCTGGTTGTCAAAAAATTTGTCTTGCAACTTTATATCTGTGAATGGGATGATATAGGTTGATCGTGTTCTTTACTCATCAGTTGTCTACCCACACAATTATGGATTCATTCCAAGAACAATTTGTGAAGACAGTGATCCTATGGATGTCTTGATACTAATGCAGGTAGCCTTGCTTAAAAGTTTGTTCGTTATTTTTAACACAGATACCTGTTTTTAACCCCCCCCCAAAAAAAATAAAAATAAAAATAAAAATTATTATGTCTTAAACAGGAGCCAGTGGTGCCCGGTTCCTTCCTTCGTGCTCGTGCTATTGGACTGATGCCCATGATTGATCAGGTGAAGATTAGTCTCTACTACCAAGATATTATCTGTGCTTCATTCTATTACAAGGGAAATGCAAAAGAACCATCTGAGGGTCTGTGAACAACAGAACTGGTCTGCCTAATAAGTCTTCAATCTAGATTTATATATTTTTCTGGCCAATTGGTTGCCTCTCTGCTGGTTAACTGAGCATTTTTTGGGCTTTTCATGTCTTAGCTAGCTTTGAGAATTTTGCTATGAATCATTTTCCCTGTGATAAATCTAATAAATTTAGATTGGAGGAAAATTGTTGACATGTTGCTTGAATTCTGGTGCAGGGAGAAAAGGATGACAAAATCATAGCAGTTTGTGCTGATGACCCTGAATTTCGCCATTACAAGGACATCAAGGAACTTCCTCCACATCGGCTCGCTGAAATCAGGCGATTTTTTGAAGACTGTATCCTGTTTTGCATTTAGCACGCACATTTGCATGTGCCTCTGTGATCATTGATCATTATACCCGTTGTTGATTAGTTTTGCATCTCAAAGAGTTTGGATATTTCAACACAATTCACGTAGCTCTCCTACACTTCTGAGATGTGCACTAAATTGCAACCCCTTTTTTTTCTTTTGAGTGAACTAAATGCTTGTGCCATTGATGCAAAAGTTTTTCACCTAATTCTATTGAGTCCTTACCGCTGATATGTTGTATATCCTTAGCCTACCACGTTAGACAAGAAAAACGAGAACAAAAAGGTTGATGTTGAAGATTTTCTTCCTTCTGATGCTGCTATTGATGCCATCAAGTATTCCATGTTAGTTGCCAACCTTTGCACTAACATAAACATCATCTCCATCCCTGCCACCAATTTTCCGTGCTTTGTTTCAAATCATATTTACCGATATTGATTACATTTTTCCAAGGTGATCTTGTGCTTTATTTAGAGCTTTTACTTTGACGTGGTGCAGGGACCTGTACGCCGCTTACATAGTCGAAAGCTTGAGGCAGTGAGCTGTTCAGAAACTGATCAGGCAAGATATGACTTGAAGTATTATGTGAATGCGAAAAAGGTTGAACTTTCTGATACCGTTGTCGGATATTATGCTGTTTTGACAGTATGTATTATGTTCTGCTCGGTTTCTGGCAAAAACAAGCTTCTGAATTCTAAAGCTTCTGTAATTGTTTTTCGCGATATCTTATTGTCCTTGGGCAGAACTTGTCGGTTAGAGACTTTTTAAAATTGGGATACCCATGGCCATGGTGGCCTTCGGCTACTTGTGGACACACAGGCATCGAACTTGGGCTTTTTTGTTTTTGTGACAAACTTATGAGGCTTTGAAATAGCAGAATGTCTTAAGTGGATAAGAGCTCCTTTGCATGTTACCAGGGAAGGAAAAAACATGTGATGTGAGCTTCAAAGAGTGGGGGGATACCCGACTCTTATTCTTGTTTAGGATCCAAGAGTAACGGCAAAATGATGCTAATTATAGCTTACCCTTTATTGCTAGCTCAGGCCAAGCAGGCCTGCTAATTGCAGGTTATGATTGATGATCACATGAATGATTCTGCGTTTTCCTTGACATAATGACCTTTTATTATTGGATTTAGATTTGGTGAATAGTGTAAGTTAATTTATTCAATGAGTGTTTTAATTACAACTACTAGATTTTGTTAATATTTAAAAATTATGAACATATATTTTTATCTAAAAAATTAAAACAATTCTAAGTACTTTTTATGTATGTTAGTTCCCTTCAACAATTTGAGATTTGGTACTTTATGAGTATTATAGAATAAATTTTTTGATAACTGTTTGATTAAATTGATTAATTATTATTGTGCTATATGAGATATTTATTTAGTAAGTGGATTTAACCTACTCGTTGAATCCAAATTCTTGGTTATCACATTAATAAATTAATTTGGATCAAAATTTCCTTTTCCAAAAAGATAACGTAGGACATTGGAGCCAACGGGGAATTTTACTATTATGTTATTTAAATCAATAAACTTTGAAAATTGAATTATTTTATTCATTTTAAATTGGCATAGGTTAATCTATATCTTAAGTTTTAAATAACAATTAGTTTTGTCTGTGATCGTGTAAATGTTTGAGGGCCAAATAATAACAATTAACGAATGTGAAATAGGTATTAGGAAACATTTTAAGTTTGATGTCTATCAATTTGATACTTTCTAAATATCTAGATACTCTTGATGAAGATGATTATATTATTCGTTTGCGGAGGTGAAAAAAAAGAAGCCAAAACAGTGGATGATCGATTAAGGTTAAGAATCGTTTGTAAACAGAAATTTACCAGCGGCTTAAAGATTAATTTCCTGAAAAGAATATTTCCGTTGCCGGGACTCCAACCCGGGTCTCCTGGGTGAAAGCCAGACATCCTGTCCCCTGGACGACAACGGATTTTGTGCTCTCAAACAAATTGAAGGAAATAAATCAGATATATATATATATGTGTGTGTGTGTGTGTGTGTGTGAAATTAAAAAAAAAAAAAAAAAGCGTCGAGGGCGGTGAGGGGAGGAGGAATGATGAGTGAATAAAGTGGCAGACAAGAGGGTCCCACTCCCGATAGCCCCCACCGCCGTTTGATGACTGGAGAGAGGCTTCTGCAAGGTCCTCCCTTCCACCATTGCTTCCATTCAAATCTTCCTCCTAAATTACCAAACCGTCCTCGCATGCTTTCTTTTTCAGTATGAGATTTGACGGATGGCGGGCTGTACGGGGACAAACGCTACCCAAAGCCCCCAAAAGAAGATGCCCTCCTCCGTTTTAACCTTCTTTTCTCATTCTTGTTCGGCTGTTTCATGTTTCGCTGTCTATCTCCCGGTCAGATTCCCAGTCTCTCTCTCTCTCTCTCACCCTCCCATTAACTGCCTTTCTCTGTTCTTATTCTGCATCCCCCACTTACTTTTATTACGACCCCTTATTCTTCTTCCATTTTGCAAATCAGGGGCTTCTCTTTAGCCAACAAACTAAAGGTTAATCAATATAAACGGAACATGTGAGAGGGGGTTTAATTGTTGAAGCCATTTATATTATGGTGTGAGAGGACGGAAGAGGGATGAATTGAATAATTAGGCAATGAGTGGATATAAACATAAAATGAAGAGGCGCAGCTTCATTCACCTAGGCATACACGCATGTCCGTCCATCCAAGTCAATGCAGGAAGAGACGGCTCTTCATCATCCGCATCCTACGTGGCCCCCTTCCTGTGATATTACTCATTCCCCGATCATCTCCTCCACCGACGTTCTTTCCTTTTTCCTCCGCATTCTCTCTCTCTTTCTCTTGTCTTGTAATTTCTTGCTACAGTTTTAAACTGTTAGTTTAGTCTAAATTTTATTAGTTTGAATTTCACGCACTGTCCAAAAAACTCCAAACATTGATCTCACTGTTTAAAAAAAAAAAAAGAACACGGAGGGAAGGGAACCAATAATCCAATATTGTGATCTCGCTCTTTCTGGCACACGCGTCAACGTCATGAAAATAACATGTATGTATGTATGTATGTATGGTTAACGTAGGTATTTAAAGAATGGAAAAGGAAAGACGTGCATGCATGTCATTCTAACCCAGCCCCCCTCCTTCCACCTACTCTTTTTAATTCTCTCCCTCATCCTCTCATGACTACTGTGCTGTCCCGCCTTAATTACAACCTATAAGAGTGGTTATTGTCAAGAATCATAACAACTTCAATTTCCCATCCATTCCTTTATCTGTTTCCACCGTTCAAACTCACACTTGAATCTAACTTTAATCAGCTCAAATTCATATTCCTCCCTGCTTTTATTATTTAATTTATTAATTTGCAATGAATGATTGGGAGGAGAAACGTGGGTGCACCAGGTTCCGAGAATCACAACTGTGCTCCCAATTTTGTCCCTCCAATCATGCCCTCCCCAATTATTATTCCTATATTTCTGCCTTCACATCGCATCACATCATCCTAATTCATCCACAGCTTTGCGCCACACACTTTCTCCAAACAAAACCAGCCCCCATTAATCATCCTCCACTCCTTCCACCTCCTTTCACTTTCTTTCTCTCTCTCTCTCTCTCTTTTTTTTTTTTTATTTTTGGGGTTTGCCAAGCACGGTGTTGTCCAAAATTACATTCGAAATTGATTGAGGATCAAATTAAATATCCTGGATTAAAATACAGTTATTTTATCAATATACTTAATCAAATTCTCACCATTCCCAACTTACAAGTCACGAATTAAATAGCTCGCTTTAAAATTTGTTGCACTTATAAAAAAAAATATTTCCAGTTATTAACATATCTGATATCACACATGTGATAAAAAAAAAAAAAAAAACAGAGAGAGAGATCGCGAGCGTGTCTTATATCGTCCAGTGGGGTGATCCTTGAAATTGTCGAAAGATAACAACGGTCAGATATTTAAACCCGTTAGATTTGGATTTTAAAAAAGGTATAGATTAAAATACACTCACACACCTAGCTAAAAGGATCGCTCTTGTTGTGTTTATCGCCTTCCCATTTTAATAAAGCCAGTGAGCATACAATTTTTTAACCAGATACGCGCTGGAGTAGACGAAAGGTTTATTCAGTATATATATTTATTTGGGTTAAAATATGAAATGTCATTCAAAATATTGAATAGATTATAAAGCTATTTGAGTCGAGTGATTGAAAAGTCAGACCCAATCAATAATCTGAACAGAGGAACTGATATTGACCTTAATAGAAAGCCACGATAGGATAAGCATGCTGAAATCCTATTAATTGCAAATCTTGGACCGTTTGTATATGAAAACATGATCTCAAATGATTTCAGAATCAGTGGGAGCAACATCATCGTGCCCAAACATTTTAATGAGATGAGTTATTTGTTAAAAATGGAAGACGTTTAGTAAAGACTATGTCATGAGTTTTGAAGGATCTCTGATTCTTTAGTAAGACATTCTAAGTCTTAAAAAAGAGGCTACCATCATTCTATCACTATAAATAGAATATCAAAACACAGAAGAAAAAATGCCAACACTCAAAAGACTTGCATTCTACACCTATAGCTTGTAAGTTTATTAGTTAACTTTATTTTCAGTTTATATTTGTAATTTTTTTACATTTCAATAATAATAAAAAACATTTATTTTATAAAGTCTTGTATATTTTTTATATTCAGGTGAATTGTAGTGAGAAAGTCCGTGATTCTTATATTATCAATTGAAACTCAAGATACATTTAGTACTTTGTTGTTCGCAGACAAACATATATTTAAAAAAAAAAAAGGCAAATGCTTGCAATTTCTCATTTCACCTTCTCAAGGGACACCTCGACAAATTTCATGAAGTGAATAATGCGTAACTTACAGGCGTATGTGCGTCTGTTGTCATCCTTTCTATATACGCAAACGCGCGCAACTAAACAAAAAAACAAAAAATGAGTAACCCCATTTGCTTCCGACAAAACGTATTGCTGTGTATTAATTAAATAGTGAACGCATGTAAAAATACATATTAAATAACTAAATCTGTTTTTAATGGGTCTTGTAGTTGTTTTGTCTTCATGTTTTATCCAAACGAAAAAATAACCAAATCTGTTTTTTTTTTTACTTCCTTTTGTTTTTTTTTCCTTACTAAAAGAAACACGCTAAAACAATGCTACTTGGCCTGTTACAAAGTCGATCCTTGCTGAATAAACATGTTGTTTGAAAGAAGAAGTACAAAAAAAAAAAAAAACAATCAAAGTCTACCATGTCCTTCAAACCCAAACCGATCCAAAAACGTTAACAACTCTTTCTCGATCCCGCGTCCGCACGGGCTACCGGCTACACCTGTCATCCTCCCTTTTTAAATAACCAATAGAGTACTAATTAAATAATTATATTTTTAATTTTTGAATTTCTCACAAGTGTTACAAGACTAATCTTTCAAGAATTTCATTTAAGAAGCTGACCGCCCTCAATAAATACTCATTCATAGAATCAAATCCTGGTCACATGGACCTGGATGGCCCCTCACTTGTGCTATGCCTGCTTGATATTAATTAATTTTATTTTGAACACAGAAGACAACTTTTCGGGACACCGGGGAGAAAAAAGAGAGGAAGAAGTCGGAGAAGCATCGCTTTTTATTTGCCGAAACATTTAATAAAACGAATGAAGCATTAGCGCCAATTATATCGGTCCTATTTTGTCATTTCGCGTCCTATCTTTTTTCGATTTTCAATATTTCCCTTCTCGTGATTTTCTTTCTTTCGTCGTCCTCCTGCTCTGACGCTCCCCAGTCACTCACAGAGGCAGAAGGAGAGGGGGGGAGAGAGAGAGAGAGAGAGAGAAGAAAACACGATACTCGACGGAACTATCGAGAAGAAACCCTAACGAAGCTGCATTTTGATGGAGAGTGTAGCGCATTCTCGGCAGCCAAACAAGGTGTCTGCTGCGTTTTCCAAGAAAAGCAATGGCAATCATGGTGGCTTGCCTGCTAAAGGTATGTACGACGACGTCTACGGAGGTCCTCCCAAGTTCGGAGTTAACAGCCTCTCCCCTCGTTTCGAAGACTACGGTGAGATTTTCGGAAGTTTTCACACTGCACGCACGTCTTCTATACCGATTCTGGATCTTCCGCTGGTTGATGAAAACGAGGTATTCTTCGATGTCCGCAGCACCGCCTTCGACTACGGTGAAGTTTTTGGAGGTTTCAACGGTCTGGATTTTGCGGTCTCCTACGAGGACCTATTTCACCAGCCCAACGGTCGGGATGGTGTTTCCTCTGAAGAAGCCTGGTATGAATGCGATCCTATTTTACGCTCTGCTCGAGGATTCCATTTTTGTCTCTAATATTCGATGAAGTGAGTGACCCATTCGTAAATTGGTTTTGCCTTTGTTTTTGTCACGGTGGAAAACGAGTTATTTCTAAAGTCCGACATCGGTATTATGGCTTTCCTGGAATGTCGGGTCAAACTATGAGGATCGATCTTGTAGGTTGAGGTGTTTGGACTGATGTTAGTGTACCATTGATAAGAAGTAAAATATTGTGCCGGCTCATAGCTCCTTGTGGAACCATGGTGCTTGCTAGTTCATGTGCCATTATAGTGGTTCAACTAGTCTGAACAGCAAAGTGGACAACTTTGTAATTTCTGGTTTTAGTTTTGCGTTCCCCCCTTAACCAAGAAGGATAATTAGAGTCTTTTAGATTAACTAGTGACCCTTTTCAGAATTTAATATGAGCTTTGGACTCCTTGTATCTTCAGAGGTTAATACGTTCTTTTGTTTTTATTTCACCAAAGAACTGGCACAATCAATAAGAGGTGTCTTCTATTTCTATCTTTTCTCTTATTTATGAGTCATTTAGCCTTGTGTAATTGAGATATGACGCTGTGTCATTTCGTCTTCTTTTATCTTCTATAGGACTCCGGAAGAAACTGATTCAATTTCGGGAGAGTCAGATCATTCTGGAAATAATCAGAGCATATCAAGGGGAGATGGTTACCACTCTGTTGATGGTGATGCAGAGTTCAACATTTCTTACCATAGGGTTGATGGAACGGGTGATGGAGGTATTTTGAAGAGGAAAACACACATCACTGAGCTGCAACCTGTTCATGGATTCACTGTAGTGTTTAATGAAGCTACCTCTATGCATAGCATTGATCCTTCTATGCAATTCCCTGATGATATAAATCTTGATGTAGACCTTACCACTGGAAAGGACAGGGAAAACCATCTTGGGAAAACAATTCCACACCCACCTAATCGTATTTCTGGCAGACAGACTTTTGTTGATGATCTTACATTGCATAATGAACATGGTGGAAGTGGCTCTCTTTCCAGGGAGACATTCATAACTGTATCTGACATTAACCTTAGGACTCAGCCCTCTCAAGTGCCACCCCCTTCTCGGCCACCACCCTTACTAGATGCGAAGAAAGGGGACATTTGTGATTTTCATTTGAACTCTGAGCAGGTTGCCCCTGGAGGGATTCCAGGTGACAGCTCACCGCCTTTCTTTGATGTAGAAGTTGATATGAATTCATCTGCAGTAGCTTCCGCTGCTACTATGAAAGAAGCAGTGCATAGAGTTGAAGCAAAACTTAGAAGTGCCAAAGAATTGAAGGAGAGAAAGAAGGGGGATTTTGAACGCTGTGTCAAAACTAGTTATGGTGTGAAAAACAATGAAGGAAGCAGGAATATGGGTAGATCGAGTAGTTTGAAAGATGAGAGGATACAGGGAACTTCTGAAAGGAGACATAGCAAAATGAAGATTCCTGTCACAGATGAAAGGCAGAAAACTATGAAAGTTTTCGTTGAAACTCCAGATTCATTGGTAAAGGATAGAACTCTGCATAAGTCTGAAAAATCTATGGAGGAAAAGCACATTAATGGATCCAGATCATCTCAAGAGTCTGATAGAAGTACTGGAGCTGGAACATGGAAGGAAGAAACTGACTTTTTTGAGTTGGTGGGCAAAGAAGAATCTCCCTATGTTTTTCAGTCGGTAAATCATTCCAAGAGTTTAGCACAAGATGTTAGAATCCGTCAGCATGAATGGGAGGCTAACCTGCAAGATGAGAGTAAAATGGTAAAAGCAATTGAAGAGAAATCTCAGCTTGATGAATACAAGAAAAAGTTTAAAGCTGCAAAAGAGGCTTATGAACTTGATAAAATTGTTAGGTCTAAAGCTTCTCTTGAAGATCGCAAGCAAAAAGAGTGCATGAGGAAGGGGAAAGTGAGAAAGTTCTCTGAGCAGGAGGAGAATGAAAATGTAAGAATCACTCACCAGCATGGAAAAACTGAAAAGAAATTAACTGATGTTGATCAACCAAGAAACTCAGAGTATACGTCTCAGGCTCAGCATAGGGAAGTCCAACAAGTGAAAGGTGAGAAGTCAAAAGAGGTTGATAGATTTGATGAGGTTCGTCAGGTTATGAGACTTGAGGAAAATGAGAAGAAATTACAAGAGGTGGACAAACAAAGGGATAATGTCAAGAAGCACAAGCAGACTGGGAAAATGAAGGAAAATTGTGGAAGAGAAAGAAAAGCTTTTGTTCTTGGGAAAGAAGAGGGTGACAAAAAACAGATCAAGTCTATGGAGATGGAAGAGAATGATGGAGAATTAAATGACACTGTTGTTGAGGATATAAGGAGAAAAGAGTCTTCTCAAAGAGAAAATGAGAAGAGTTTAAAGCAAACTGAACTGGTTCAGCATAAGGAACAAAAAAAGGCTCATGAAAGAGAAGAAAATGAGAATATCTTAAAAGATGCTTCTAGAAAAGAAGGTGAAGAGGGCCCAAAACAGGCACTTGATGAAAATAATGGAAAAGAACTGGAAGAGGCCTCTGATCTAGAACTGAATGAGATAAGGCTGGAAGAGACTGTGGAGCAGGGAAAAGATGACAAGAGAGTGAAGGAATCATATGAAAGAATTCGCAATAAAAAGACATTTGTAGAGGCATGTGAGGCTTGTGATGGATGTGAAATTGAAAGCGGACTTAAAGAAGCAGATGACATCAAAGGCGTTCAAAATGTTCTGAATCAAGGTGTAGAGCAAGATATGAACGGTAGAATATTGAAAGAGGCCCAGAGGAAAGAAGAAATTGAGAGTCCATCAAACTGGGAGTTCAACAGGGAAGGAAGTGGAGCCATATCAAACGAGGATAGCCATCAGGAGCATTCTAAGAGAGTGCTTAAGAGTTTGGATGGGGAAGAAAGAGATAAGGAATTGGGCAAAAGTTTGGAGCAACCAGAGGGGAATGAAGATGGGGAAATAATGAAGTTTGCTGAAGAAATTGATGAGATATTGAAAACAGGGTGTGATCCAAATCATCTTGCAGCTCAATCAGCTTCCAATCATGAAGAAAGTATTCAACAACTGGAGGAATTGCAGCAATGCCTTGCTGGCCATGTAATTGGGAGGACAGAAACTGAATGCAAAGTTAGTGAAAAGAAATTTGAAGAGGTAAGAATGGAAAATCTAATGGCTAATAAAAAGAGTATAGAACCTGAAATGAGCCCTGGGGATGCTGAGCACATAGGGACCCAATCAGGAAAAGTGGATGACTGTATGACGAATGATGATGACAATGACTTTGGTAGTCAAGAAACAGGTGTAGAGAAAATTAAAACAGCCCCCGACCAAGATATTAATCCCAGAAATCTGGACAGGAAATTTGGTCATGAATCGAATGAGAGAAGAAAGAACAAGCAGCATGTAAAAATTGCCCTGGACCAGGAAGAAAGCAACGACAAAGTGTCATCAAGTTATCCGAACCTGTGGGATCGAGAAGGAAGGGACTCAGAAGCAGCTAAATCTGCTATAATGCTTGAGGTGGGAAATGAGAAAAGTACCTCACAGTTTCATGTAGGTCAATCCGCAGAAAGAAAGGAGAATACCAATGAAACTCTGGTATCAGAAGAGAGAGATGCTGAAAGGATGAGAAGAGAAAAAGAATTGGAGAAAGAATGTCTTAGAAAGATAGACGAGGAAAGGCAGAGAGAAAGGGAAAGAGAAAAGGACAGAATGGCTGTTGATAAAGCAATGCTAGAGGCTGAGAGGGAGAGGGAAAGAGAAAAGGATAGGATGGCTGTTGATAGAGCAACTCTTCAGGCTCCTGACAGAGCAATTGCTGAAGCTCGTGAGAAAGCAGAAAGGGCGGCATTTGAGAGAGCATCTGCTGAAGCTAGACAAAGAGCCCTGACTGAGGCCCGTGAAAGACTTGAGAAGGCTTGTGCTGATGCCAGGGATAACAAGGCAAATACAGAGGCCAGATTGAAAGCAGAACGTGCAGCTGTAGAAAGAGCAACTGCAGAGGCTCGAGAGCGTGCCATGGAAAAAGCCAAGGCTGAGAGAGCTGCTTTTGAGTCCAGGGAAAGGTTAGAGAGATCTGTATCTGACAACTTTGCCACTTCTTTCAGAAGTGGTGGGAGACAAGGGTTTTCATCTTCTGTAAGTGTCCAGATAATTCTACTGGTGATTAAATGTATAATCTCCTGCATAGTTTATAATCAGTTAAATGACAGGATATGCAAGACTCCCAGTTTCAGAATTTCAGTTCTTCTGCTGGTTCCAGACATCCATATTCTTCAGTGCATGGTAAAATTTGATATGTGCTTTCCCTGTATTATTTCCAGTATAAATTCATTCAACATTTTGCATATTTTGTTACCCTGCCTGATACGATCATCATGGCTGTTATATGTTTGAAGCTTGCTCTTTTTCTGAAAGATCTGAAGGAGGAGAAGGAGAATCGGCGGAGAGGTGTAGAGCTAGACTGGAGAGATATCGTCGCACAGCTGAACGTGCAGTAAGATTTTCATTATTTTGATAGGAAGCACACATAGATTTTCTAGATGTAAGATGTTACATACTGATTTTTCTGGATTTTTTAGGCAAGAGCTTTGGAAGAAAAGAACATGCGCGACCTTCTGGCTCAGAAGGAGCAGGCTGAGAGAAACGTAAGTATATGTACCCACAGATTGCCTGTTAACAATTTGTGTAGAAGGGAGAAAATGATTTTAAAAGGAATTAAAATGAGAATATTTCATCCAAATTCTTCTTAAATTAGTCTTCACATACAAAAAAGAGCATAAAACTAGAATGGGCCCCGTGCATATGCATGGAGCTGAAGATATTGCATACATGCCTCATGAACATTGCAGCTGTCTACAACTTTTATAGATATATTGATATCGATGATTATTTGGTACTCCCTCAAGTTATCCGATCATCTCTTTTCCCTCTCATTTGCTCACTTTCTTCATCATTTTCAAATGAAGGCTAGAGGTTCTAAACTGTTTCCATTTTTCACTGATTATTTGTTTTCCATGCTGTTTGCAGAGATTAGCAGAGACTCTGGATGCTGAGGTTAGAAGGTGGTCAAGTGGGAAAGAAGGAAATTTACGTGCCCTGCTATCAACCTTGCAATATGTAGGTGTCAATATTCTAAATAACTGCCTGTGCTTCTTGCTCTTCCTCACCCAAACCTCTTTTTTACACAAGAACACGCTGTTGGGTGAAGTGTGTGGAGATTATGTTTATAAGTCTATTGTATCATTTTCCCCAAATATTCTCTTAACTCCTATTTTCTCTTGACTGTTTCTGTTTGATACTTGAATTATGACCTGCCTAACACTCATCTCCCAAAAATTTGACTTAGACTTAAAATTGGGCTTTATCTATATTTCATTTTCTGATCTTTTTACCCCGTCAGATTCTTGGGCCTGATAGTGGATGGCAGCCTATTCCATTGACGGAGGTCATTACATCTGCTGCTGTAAAGAAGGCATACAGGAAGGCCACCTTGTGTGTTCATCCTGACAAATTACAGCAGCGTGGAGCAAGTATTCAACACAAATATATATGTGAAAAGGTCTTTGATCTTCTTAAGGTTTGTTGCACGCCACCTTAACTCGTTTGGCTTCTCCCAAACATCCTACGTTGACTTTGTCTACCTATTTAGTAGAAGACTACCACACTTGACACTTTTTAATTACTCAATAAGCATTCACCGAAAACAAAAATGTTAAAGCCAAACAAAGTTAGCCAAGATGACCAAGAGTTGGCTTTTATACACAACAAAGGCACAGGTTTAAACCCTATATTGATATAATGAGCTTATTGATAAGTGATTTGTAAGTATGTCTAAAAGTGTTCTATAAATTATGAGGTCTGTGATGATTCTAATGAACATACAAGACCTAATTTGCCTAAACTTTTCATACGTAAAAAAATGTTAATAATCTTACACTTAAACCAAAAAGGAGCAATTTTCCTGGCCAAACTTTAATATACATGTCTCTCTTTTAAGTCAACACTTTTGTTTGATGTGATGGAATAATTCATAATGCCATGGCCTTTATTGGTTGAAACTGGGTGCACCTGCACTTCACAAGACACATTTGTCTCTGGGCGACCTTAGTGCAGGTAGATGCACAAACACGTGTGCCTCCCAAACTAAAGTGTGAATAGGTCATTCAGTTTCATTCATCTGGAACCGTGTTTCCCTGATTACTTGGCTAGTCTGGCCTATATAGTGCCATGTCATTTGCAAGAAAATTGTACGGTGGAGATGATGTGTCACATGAGAATATCAAGTAGGATTATAGATTTCTTTCCATTTAGTATTATTTTTCTTTCTCTCATTTTTTAAAAATTGGTTCTCCAGGAAGCTTGGAACAAATTCAATTCTGAAGAGCGATAGCATGGCATGTGTTGTGTTGCTGAATAAACTTGCATGTAGCCTCGCTACATGCGAGTTTGAGCTTCGCTTCTGATGGTTTTCTACTCGCTGTCAGGCTTGCCCTGTTCCTCAACGCAAATCTCGGCAATTATTCGTCAGTTACGATCACGTTCCTTTTTTTTTTTTTTGGATAAATAGTTACGATCACGTTCGGTAATATATAGTCTTCAATATTTGTATGTAAAGGGGAGAAAAGGCCAGCACACATGCGGCATTGGCATTTAATTTCTGCAATTCAAAGGCAATAGTTAGATGACAAATATGAAATCTAGATCTCTAAATTTCTTGTAATTTTGGTGTAAATTTAGAAGAGAAATGAAGAAATTGCTCGGAAAAGCAAAAATCATTTTATAGACTCGTTTTTTCCCTTGTCCTCATCCTATTTGCTCATGACACTAAGGGAGTGTTTGGATGGAGGGGAGGGGACTCCCCTCTCCTCCCCTTATTTGGTTAGGAGGGAAGGAAATTTTTAAAATTTTGCCTCCCCTCCCTTCCAAAGCCTCCCCTCCAAATTGGGGGGCCCTCCCCTCCCTTCCCTTCCCCCTCTCCCCTCACCTCTTCTTTAACCAAACTGGTCTTAATAATAAATGGAAGTCATTTACGTTCGATGTAATGTAACTCACTATGCTTTTTGGCCCTCTTCCGTGTAGTTTGATAAAATTCATGAATTACTTGGCACATTTGCTTAAAGTAGATTTCTGGGTTCATCTGGAGTGGAAATTTTTGACAGAAGTTTTCCTTTGGCACTGCTTTATGAGACGTAAAGGTTTCACCTGTCGGCTCCTTGACGCCCAGGTTCGGTGGTAGAATTTCACGTGAAGACGACGTGGTTTTGAGGGCACAAGTGTGATATGTGTGGAAGCATGTGGGAGGACAGGGCATGGGCATGAAGCTGACAGTATGGTAAGAAAGGATCAGTGGCATGACATCTCTAGCTGTAATTTCATGAGACCAGTTTCGGTGTTCATTACTGTGGTGAGATCTGAACTATTTAAATTTTGATCTAAATGGTTTAGATTTTAAATATTATTATATATTATATCTATTAAAATAAAAATATATAAAAATTATAAAATAATTTTTTATTTTTAATATGGTCTAAATTTAATTTAGAGGATCGAATTTAATACTAAAATTTTTATAATTGATATATATTGACTATTCAAATGTATTCTGCATACGTCAGATTAACTATAATATGGCTTGCATAAAGTATATCTAGATAGTTAACATATATTAATTATAAAAATTTTAATAGTAAATTGGACCTTTTAAATTAAATCATGGCCATATTAAAAATAAAAAATTTATTAAAATTATTTTATAATTTTTATATATTTTTATTTTAATAAATATAAAAATAAAAATATATAATAATATTTGAAATTTGAACCATTCAAATCAAAATTTAAATGGTATCTCACCACAATGATCAACACCATGGTGCTCATCACTGTAATGAGCACCGAAACTGGTCTCGTAATTTCATCTTGCAGTGTCCGTGGCTGAAATGTTTTACAATCTGTCACATATATAGATGAGCAGGTTAGTATGTAAATGTTGATGCCATAGGAGCCGTACTTTGGTGCCTTGGTGTTGGAGTTATTATTGGTACAATACAACGTCAGAATAAGGTACTCTACAATGTTTCTTGCGTAGTCAAAGATGTGAAGAAAAAGAAGAAACTGCCTTTAGACGTAGAATATGAACACTGCCATTTACAACTTGTGAACAAGTACCTTTGATTATATATATATATATATATTATGTGTATATATACAGGGTGATAAATATAATGATAATGATTGTGTTTTTTGTAATTTTGACTAAGAATCTTAAAGGTGCCGTTGCTTCTCTGAGGCACCTCCGAAGATATTTCCTACATAGTTATGCATATATCATGTTCTCCTAACTTTCTCACTGCTCACCAAACAATGTGGGGAAGGTGCAGAATACTTGGGAAGTGAGAACCTTATAAAATATACTATATTCTCTCCAATTTTATTTATAAATTATTTTTATTAATTTTATCAATACCAATAAAATAAAAATATAAAAAATAAAAATAAGTAAAATTTTAAATATAATCCTCATAAATTAATTATATAATATTATTTTTTTGTCTTTCTTTCTCTTACTTTTTAAGGATAATTTAAAATAAAATAATTCTATTAACAAATGATTTATAAAGTAAATTAAGTTATGCTTTTAAAAAGTAACTTGTATACTGAACAGTGACAAAATAGTATTGCCAATATTTAATTTGTCCATAGTTGTCTTGTTGGAGGGGCTATCAGTTTGTTTCCTCATGGTAAGTGAATTTACTGATTTTTTTTTTGGTGCCAAAAGTGAAAGTATTGGTTAAAGAATGTAAAAAAAAAAAAAAACAATGGTCTTGTGTCTCCATTTTTTTTATTCTATCACATCTTTAAAAACTTGGGGTATTATCGTTATTTATCTAAACTAATCCGAACTTACACAGGATGAGATTGTTTTTCTGACGACCTTCAATTTTTTTTAATCCATGAAAATAATTACAATTTTGCTAAAACAGAGAGAACTAGAGGGGGGAAAATGGAGTCGGTGACACTTGTGCGCAGTGCTTCCCCTCTTCCCCTCTTCCCCCATCTGACAAATTTATCAAAAACAAATTATAGTAAATGGTTTCACATTATTTTTTTCGATTGTCTTAGAAGAAGTCGTAGTTAAAAGGTAACCAATGAGTTAGATGTGTGTAATTAAATAAGAGTAATTATTATTTTAACCAAAGATTATAACTTTTACTTCAATGTTAAACACTGATCCAATAAATGATGCCAGTTATGTGCGTGCGTGTGTTTGTTTTATTCCACCCATGAAATGTTCATGTTTCCAATTGAAACAATCTTAGTTAAATTAGACTCTATTTTAATATGCTCGTGGGAAAAAGCATACAACAACAGTAAGTCTTATCTCATCGAGTGAGATTGACTACATAAATTGTACGATGCCATTATATTTTATTATTTATCAAGCTTTTATGAATGTTAACTAAGAGTTTTTGAATAACAATTTTCATAAGTATTTTTTTTGTCTTCTTCTACTCCTCTTAACAGAGTTTAAAATTATTGGTTCTAATCTCTTTATTGGTGTCTCTCGCTACTTTTTTTATACATATTCAAATTATCTCAAATGATTTTTTATCATTTTCTCCTTAATAGGTGCTATATTCACTTTTTGCTTATATATAATCATTTCAAATTTTATCTTTACGTAGATGCCCGTACATCCATCTCAATATTTTCCTCTATGCTACTCCAATTTTATGTTCTTACTATTCCATTAAAGTCAAACATTCACTATCATATAATATAGCTGGTCTTATAATAGTTTAATAAAAATTTTCTTTAAATTTATTAGATACCTTACAATTACGGGTAATTCCTTTAACCTTTTTCCAATTAAAACCACCCAACTTGTATTTTATGTGCAATATCCTCATTAATTTTCCCAACATATTGAATAATAGCTCTCAAATATTTAAATTTTTCACTTAAAGTATAATTTGATCTCCCAATCTCACTTCTATATTAGCACTGACTGACCTCTTATCAAAATTACAATATAAATATTCTATCTTACTCCTATTCAAGCGAAAACCTTTTAACTCTAATGTTCTCTTTTATAACTTAAGTTTACCATTAATCACTTATGTTGTCTCTGCAATAAAAAACTATATCATTCATGAAAAGTATACATCTGGGGATTTTTTATTGAATATACTAAGTGAAAACATTTAGAATTAGGTCACACAAATAATGACTTAAAGATGATCCTTGATATAATCTAATCCTTATAAAAAAATCCTTTGTTTCACAGCCAGACATTCTTATACTAATTGTTACCTGTTCATACATATCTTATAAAGCTCTAATATAGGCAACCTGAACTCCCTTCTTTTTCAAGACTTTTCAAAATACTTCTATCATTATGCTGTCATAAACTTTTTTTGAATAAATGAAAATCACATGTTAATCTTTACCTTTGTATCAATACTTTTTCATCAATCTCCTTAGTAAATAATCACTTCTATAATTACTCTACCTAACATGAAGTCAAACTGATTTTTAGAAATATCAATCTCCAATCTCAACCCACACTTAATTACTCTTTCTTACAAATTTATTGTGTGAATGATAAGTCTAATTCCTCTCTAGTCAGCACAATTCTGAATATTCCTTTAGTTTTGTAAACAGGAACTAAGGTACTTCGCCCCCCATTATCTGACATTTTCTTGGACTATAAGGTTTCATTAAATAACTTAATTAGCTATCGCACCCCTTTTCACCTAAACATTTTTACACTTTAATAGGGATATAATAAAATCCAATAGCTCTATCATTTATTATTGTCTTAAGAGCTTCATTTACCTCACTATCACGTATGATTTAAAAAAATGACAAATTTTGGTTTCATTCATGAGTCACTAAATTTTCTAAGTTATTAGACGAATCCCTCTGGTATTGAAAAACTTGGAGAAATATGTCTCTCATCTATTTTTAATAGCACCATCGATGATCAAAACTTGTTCCTCTTTGTCTTTTATGCATCTTACCTATTTCAAATCTTTTGAGGTTCTTTCCCTATCATTAGCAATTTTATAAAGTTTTCATTCTCTATCCTTTATCTTAAAACTATTATAAAACTCTTCAAATATTTTGTAACGAGTTTCATCCATAGCTTTCTTAATTTCCTTATTAGCTATATGATATATTTTTTTTAATTTTTATTATGATTGTACAAATCAATGGTTTTAAAACATTCATTTCTATATTTGATTTTTTTCTATATGTTATTATTCTACCGTTAAGATTTCTTATCTCTCACGTTAAAATCTTTTAATTCTTCTAAAACTTTTTTTAGTAACATTTATTATCTTTTAGTCATATTCTTTTATTTCATAAAATGTTAGCACTTTTTTTAAAATTTTAAATTCTTTCGGCCAAAAAGATTCCTTAATCTGCTCGTGGGAAAAAGTATATAGTATATCATCATGTGACTCATTAAAACAAATTAAAGCTGTTGAACCCTAGGTTTGAATCTTTCAAGAGTGGCTTTGAGGAAGGAAGAAACAGGGCAAAGAGTGCATTATTTGACTGAGAAAATCAAGAATGGTGTCCGGCAAACAAGTAAACAATCATTTTTGCGCCGCCTCTTGTGTATAATACTCCACGAAAATGGATGGGCCGGCACGTAAAGTCAACACAGCAATTGCATCCTGGATCATACCAATTCAAAGAAGGAAGCCGCAGTAAATATTGAAAACGTCATCCTCAAAATATACGACAAACTTCAACTGCCAACCAAAGTACCAAACCTAACCCAAGGAAGTCCCATCCATATAATTGTAAAGCCAGTCCTCCACCTCTGCCACTTATCTAACCCACACCAACCCTCTTTGTTCCACTCTCACATATCTGAGAATCGTCGGAATAAAACCCTATCTTTCAGCAGATTAAGCCATGTTTAGGTCCCTGACTGCTCGAAGAGGCCATGGAATTGGGAGGTATGAGAGATTAGGTAAAGAAGCCAGCGCTGTTAGCCCTTTGATTCCTCAAGAGCTGAAGAGGAGCACTAGTTTGCCTGTGGCTGCTTCATCCAGAAAAGTTGCGACCTTTGGCGGTGGGCTCGCTAGCAATTTAAAGAGACAGCCCACGAAGAAGGCTTCGAAGGAGAAGAGTCATCCTCTGTTCAGCTTCATGGATTTTCGTCGCAAGAAGAAACCTACGTCGAGGCCCGAATTCGCCAGGTATCTTCAGTATTTGAAGGAAGGAGGCATATGGGACTTGAATTCCAGCAAGCCCGTCATCTATTACAAGTGAAACAAATCTTAATTGCTTCCATTGATTTTTTTTTTTTTAAAGTCCCTCCTGTGCATTTGGATTCTTGTATCTAATTAATACAAGCTTTTGTTAGTTATTTGTGCCAATTGCAAATTCAAGCACACATGTTTGCTCATAATGCCTAGCGAAATCGATTCCCCAATGTTCAGACGCCAATGAAGTTCAAAAAGAAGAAAGAAACAATAAAATAAAGTGGAAGGTTCTCAACGTGGAAGAGGAATCAATCCCTGTTCCATCTTTTTATGGGCGATGGGAATCGAGTGGAAAAAGGGTTCTCCAAGAATCAACCACCCCGCCCCACCTCACAAAAAAAAAAAAGAACAAAAACTCTACCACACAAGAAGACCAGAGCATGTGAACTGTATATTTCCGAGTAAAAATAGATTATTTAATTTGTACATATCAATTCCGACAGGAGTTTTGTTAAAAGGAAACGTACTTGGCGAGAAGAATTTGATATTGAGGAAGCTTCAGTGGGGGTAATTTTCGTGCACCACAACCTTGTCAATTTAAAGTGAAGTTGGAAGGTTGGTGTTAAGGATAAGAAAATTGTAGATGACATCACAAAAAAAAAAAAAAACAGAGAGAATGTAGGAGCCAGCAATGGCTGACGAACAGGCAATCCAGTGTGACCACAAATATAGAATCTTCCAAAGTAATGCGATTTGTACCTTGTTATTCTTTATTTTATAATTAATTGAAGACATGTAAGAAGTCGTGAAAATCAAAACACGCGAGAGTGATGATGTGTTGAGGCCGTGAGCAGGTTATGAGAATGAAAAAGGAGTTTTGTGGGGCAAATTGGGGGATTCCAAGTAGAGGAGGTTCTGTGATGACTGATGAGATGAGCATTCGAAGTTGTTGACAGGAAATATCTTCTCTTCACTTGGCCCCCCTCCCTTTCTTTATGCTTTTTCAACCACACTACATGCCAACAGCTTGTATCCTAAGCTATACTCTCTCTCTCTGATTGTTCCATATAGAATAAAATTGCATTTAATAATTAACATGAAATAAAAGAAAATGATTGATAAACTCGAACTTTAAAATTCTTAGTTAATATACAGTGTCCTGTTGTCATGTTTCCCATAGATTTTGTAAGGAAAGTACAAGAGTGTGCGAGTGATAATAAAAAATAAGAATGTTGAAGCAGGTAGATGTTATATTTGTTGTAATTGTTGTATGTTAAAAAGAAAAGTCCTACATTGTTCAAATGAGAAAAGCTCTTAGTGTATATATCTTAAAAAATGAAATAGGCTAGTAAATAAACTTAAAGGAGAGGTGAGTTTGCATGCACGAGACAGGTTGAGTGATTGAAAAACTTCTTAGTGAGTAATCTAATAAGTGAAAAGCCTACACCATCAATATCTTTACGCTGTGATAGCATCAAAGATAGGTAATTTCAATTGATTATGTAAAATTAGAGTTAAATTTGACAAATCTATTAATTAAGCTATTGGGAAAGAAATTTATCATTAAAACGTCAATAGGAATATGACTTAAGGCTATTTGAAATTAACAGTGATGGCAACTTAACTTTTGTGATTGGATATTCCATAAAAAAAGTTCAATGGATGAGGATAAATCACTTGTTAATTTTGCTAGCACTAAATTTTGTGTCCCTTCTTAAGACTTGAAAAAGTGTTTGAATATATTGATTAGAGGTTGAGCTAAAGCTTTTAATATTTTTTATAATCCTTATAGATGGTGTATTTATTACAGGTATACTTGATGAAAACACATATATAAATGTGGAGTAGGACTACTTTTATAAGATTATGACAAAATCTCTAAAGCGTTTGTTAAAACCAAGCGTGTGTATAGTCAATAACTTGCAAAACCATTGTTAACAATAGAGATTGTAGGGTTCATAATCGAACGACATTGGATTCGAAATGTTTGTATTCCACATGAATAACTCAAAGAATAGTAATTTTTTTGACACATATGGGGGATCATTATAATTATTATAAATGTTTTAAAGAGGAGAAGACCCACGTTTTTCAAATGAGGAAAGTTCCTATAGTTATAGTGTTTGTGCGCGCACGTTGTAATTATTATCACATTTTTCAAATGAGGAAAGCTCCTAGAGAGAGAGAGAGTGTGTGTGTGTGTGTGAATACATATGAGATAGGCTCACGTAAGGCAATCATAATTGAAAGCAATCGATTCACCCTCTACACGCAAGTCAAAAAGGCACTAGGTTCTTTTTTTGGGTTTAATTTTGTATCATATGCTTCTCCAAAAATCTTTGAATTTGACATTTTAAAGTTTAAATCCCTTAAATCACATTTTGAATGCCATTAACAAGAGGTTATTTGAATTTTAAAAGATACAACTAATTTTTTAAATGTCTTGATGTGCCAATGTTCAGTAACTCCCTAATTAAATTGCATTGTGTGGCTTTATAATTCTAAAATTGATCCTTAATTGTGTGTTGAGACCAAGTGGAGGTGCAGTTACCTTGCATTTACTGTTTATAGATGCCAAGAAACCCAATGAGTCTAGTACCTAGCTCTTGAGCTTTCAAGTCAATTTTTTCCTCCTCCTTTATGTGTGTTATGCTAGGTTTATTCTTGTTAGTTTCTGCTATTTTATTGTCTTGCTTATTTTTAAGGACAAACTTGTTTAATTTTGAGGAACTATCGTGCAAACAGATTAATATATCAGAATAATTCTTAAAAACAGTACCGTTCAATACGACTTAAGCTTTAATTTCCTATCTATTGCCAACAATATTGTGAAAATAAGAGCTGCGAGCAAATAAAATTAGAGGAGAGGTAGGCACTGGGAGGGGTTGCGAGGGATGCGTGAGAAATGATCTTCTTTAACTAATCAATTACTAAACAATTATTGTGTAGTTGATAATAATTAGATTAGAAAGGTAAATCCACGCAAATAATGTTTGCATATTACACTGTAAGTCAATGAATTGGGAAATGTATGCGTTGGCAAAACAAAAGGTGGGGGAATGTATGAAAAGTTGAAAACATGAAAATGAGGCGCGTGTTCAGGTGAGCACGAACCGGGGGAGGTGGGGTTACGACCGTAATCTAGAGAGAGAGAGAGAGGCGGTCCTTTCAAGTTTTTTCAAGTTTAACCCATTTTGTCTTTTGTTTTTTGTTTAACGAAAAGAGAAAATAAAAGGACGATAGTTTCTTGGGGGAGGGGAAGGGAGGGTGGGTTTGTGTTTGTGTTTGTATATCTCCGAAGCTGCGGGAACAGCCCACCAAATTTATGATGCTTCCTCTTTCTTCCTCCTTGTCCTCCTTCCTTTCTCTTGTTTACCATTAGGGTTTCTGCTTCTTACCTCCCCCGCTCAGGTATTTCTCTTTCTTTCTCGTTTTCTTTGTTTTCTATTTTTTCGGCTCTTGTCAACTAGCTTGATTTCGCTTTCTTTTTTTTAATTGCCCCGATGCACACGATACTTCATTAACGACATCGATTTCCATTTCCATGTCGATTTGGTGAGTGTCTTTTATTTCCCCAAAGAAATATTTTTCGCATCGATCACCATTCATTGCGCTCGGCGGCTCATTTTTTCCTATTTCATTTCTTCTCTGTTTTCTTTGATTTGGAATGGGACGGAATCCTTGCCTGCGTTCAAATTCCATTTCTTTTTCTTCGTTTCCCGACGGAAGTTTGTCAATGTTTGTTAATCTCTTTTTCTCCTGCTCTTTCATTTTTCTAAGTATCTCATTCTGCGCAACCGTTTGAAATTTGTCCGGGGCAGCAGACCGCACGTTCATTCTAATACCCCGGGCTTTTTCTCTGAATTTATTGATATTGAAAAGAAAACATTTCAACTGTATTTTAAATATCTTACGGCAATATTGACCCCCAATAGGTCATATTTGGATCTTTACTGTCCAGCCTTTTTCTCGACGGAGACGTTTAAATCTTCCGCGCCTTGTGTGGCCCGACATATATAGTTGGTAGAGGAAGAAAAAGAAAAGTATTTTTGCTTACTCTGCATCTTAGTGTCCATTTATTGCTTTTATGGCCACTTCTCTATCAGAGTACTGTTATATTTGTTGCTTTAGTGATATGCCAAGTTAGAAGTTTTAGTTAGCCTGGTTGAGGTACTCGTAATCCTTGGAAATGCTCGTAACTTCAGTCAATTTCAAAATATTTACAGTTGTATCACCTTTTGACTTTTACAGCCATGCCGACCTTTACTGCAATAGCGTTTGATAGATTGATAGAGCCTAGAGCTTCTAAATCAGTCGATAAATCTGCCCCTTCGTCCATGCCTGTTCCCAACTCAAAGCTGGAGAGGAGAAGCAGCGCGCCGCCTGCCACAATAAAGAAGGCTTCTCGTCCCCCATTAAAACCAGCCCTCTATGCCACTCCTGAGGTGACACCAGTTCCAGATTCACCCTCATCATTCCCACCTTCTCCTTACGTTGTCAATCACAAACGCCGAGGGCCACGGCTTCTCAAGAGTTTTTCTGAGGCCAACGTATTACAGCAGAAAATTGCAGATGATGAAAAGGATGATGGTCTACAAAAGACATCAGATACCGTGGTTGTTAGCTCAGCTGGTGACCTGCAAGTCACTTTCTCACATCCTGAACCTGTCAAGGAGGAGCGAACTAATGGTTTTCATGACAGTGCGCCTAGAAGCATCATTATTGGTGACCTCTGCACTGGATACAGGGAAGCTGGAAGTAGTAGCAATACAAGTAGGTCACTCAAGGAAAGTAATATGTCAAAGGTGGTGGCAAATAATTCTGAAAGAGATGCAGAGGGTGAAGACTTCTTTGATCCACAAGACTCAATGAGTTACACTAGTAACACAGATGGAGAAGATAATACTGGGGCTGAACACTCTGTAAAGACCCCTACTCCTCAAGGGGAATTTTTTGATGCTTGGGAAGGTAATTGGACTAGCCTCACTGACTTCCTTTTTTCCCTCTTTATTAGTTGAACATGTATGCACATGGGCAAGCACTTGTGTTTGGATTAGCTGAAATAAGAAATAAGACTGTCTCGTTATTGATTTAAACTGTCTAATTTTATCAGAATTTTTGCTTACAGGAGTGGCTTTGGTGAATAAGATAGTATTTTGTTTTTCTGCGTGGGTTTATTAATCTTATTGTATATTGCATGCCTTGATTGGATAGGGAAGGAAGGCAGCGCAAATCACTAGTTTTGCAATGAAATTCTTAGTCTTAAGATATTGTATACCAGCTCACTTGGTTCTTTTCTTGTAGAACTATCTGAAGGCGGGCCTCAAAGTTCTCCTTCTCCATATAATGCCGAAGCTGAATTGCGTGAAATGAGGTTGAGTCTGTTGATGGAGATAGAAAAGCGGAAGCAAGCTGAAGAATCCCTGAACAGCATGAGAAGCCAATGGGAGAGTGTCAGACAAAGGTTGTCTCATGTGGGCATAGTCCTTCCTGCTGGTATTATATCTGTTGCTGAGGGACAACAGATGAATTCTGATCCTGTGGGAGATCTTTGTGAACAAGTTAATGTTGCTAGGTTTGTGTCAGACGCCATTGGGAGGGGTATTGCTAGGGCTGAGGTGGAGTCAGAGATGGAAGCTCAAATAGCTTCTAAAAACTTTGAAATAGCTCGTTTGTTGGAACGTCTCCATTTTTATGAGATGGTGAATCAAGAAATGTCACAGAGGAACCAAGAAGCAGTAGGTAAGATGTGCCCTAGATGGCTTTTTAAGTGGAACCATTGATACAACCCTTTACCTTCAACTGAAAATTTGACTGCATGCAAATTGATGCGTAATTTCTTGCTCTGTTTTAATAACTTTCTGCACTTGGCATCTGTGTTAAACATAGTTTCTCAGTATTGTGTGATTTCTGATTTCTTAAAGGAATCCTCTCCTCCTCTCTCATATAAGAGTTCTGCTTTGCATTAAGAAGTGCCCAAGCATGCCTGTATAAGGCGGGCTTGCATAAGCATCAAGAATTTCCATCTGTCTGGTAACTTGTCATTGTCTGAAAATTTGGTTTTTCTGATTTCACACTGACAGAGACCAAATTCCGAAGTAGAAATGATGCGAAAATTCAGAGCCAATATAGTTATGAAAAATAGAATTAAGTCGGAAGACAAAATCTGGCATTTAGAAATCCTGGAAAACTAGCAGATGGAAGAAACTTGGGGAGAAAGAAAAAACTCTTACCTCTTGAAGGCAGCACTTACCTTAGAAAACCTCTGAAGTCTTCCATGCTTTTCCCAGAACTTCCCGCTCTTCATTGGCCCGTTGTTAACTTCCAAGTTCCAACCAACTTCCTCCTTGTTGTTCACATCAGCTGCTGCTTGCTGCATATGTCAATCTTATCCTTTGCCTTCTCTAGTTCCACAATCCAACCCTTTTAACTCTGGCATGTCCTCTGTACCGGACCTACGCATTTGCACACTGACCTTAGCAGGCACATCATATCATAGTCTTTAAGAGTTGTGTCCTTTAGTTAAGATGAAACGATTTGTTTATGATGGTGTAACGACACCGAGGTATGACAATGATGGATCCCTCAAAATTAGTCATGGGCTATAGCCCCTCTTTTCATGAATTATCAGAGAGTAAAGGATAACAGATGGCAAATAATGGAAGAAACCATATGATTATTTTCTGATTTTGATCATTTAAGATGATCAGCTAAATACTGAGATATGCACATATTTGTATGCATGGTTACCCTGTTTCCCGTATAAGCATCCGTCTAGTAGATTTGCTTCATGTCTTAATCACACTCGTGTTTCTTCTTTCAGAGATGGCAAGGCGTGAGAGGCAAAGGAGAAGTCATAGGCAGAGATGGATTTGGGGTACTATTACTACTGCTGTTGTGCTTGGTGCTGCCACTATAGCGTGGTCTTATGTTCCAGTGGGAAAATCGTCTTCTACGCACCATGATCAGGTTTCTGAACATGGGGATGCAGCCAAGTAATATACAGTGTCAATACTAACTGTAGCGCCTTTTGATGTTAGGAGAGGAGAATAAAACGAATACCTGCCACAGTGTGGTTAACTTTTATAGATGCAATTTTCCGCATCTCGAGCGTTTGCATCTAGCATGTAAGTAGGGCCTGGCACAGAATATCTAGGTGATATGTACTGCAGTGGCTCAGTTCATGTTGAGATTTTCTGTAACTCGTGCATTTCTGCCAGCGATAGATTTGTGCTTGCGATAGATGTGTTTGGTTTTTTTTACATTGCCGCGGCATGTTGACGATGGATGATTATTTAAGCTCGTGCTCCCCCGAGCATTAATGCACTGCAAAAGAGGATTTAGTCAATGAAATAATAGGAAGAAGGAATGGTGTTGGTTGAGCTTTGATGCATGGGGGGATAGGATGATGCCTCCGATTCTGGTGTGTTTCTGTGCCGTCGTTGCCAGTCTTGGTAAAACCATGTTCCTTTCATTCAATTTGGGATTTCAACAGAGTTGTGGCATGGTTATGCCTTGACGAGGCAAAACTATCTAATATCATTATGAAGGTTCCGAAAGCCGTTAGCGGCACCTGTCAACATCTACTTTTTGTAAGGGCTTTAGCATGGGAGATATGTTATTTTCAGGACTATTCCACATTTTATTCATGTGCTGTCGATATGAAGAGCTGGTGACTTGCTTGTCAAGTACTGTCAGCTTTCCAGTTTGTCTTTCGGGTTACGCTGAGGCTTCGGCCTTCGGAGTAGAACGTGAAGGAAATGAAGCATGGGTGTAGAGGGATTGAATTCTCAGAGTCAGGCCCAAGTTTATATTATGAGGATTAACTCGTTCTCATAGGTCACTTTTACATTACATTGTGAGTGCTGGAGTTTGTAAGAAGCCTCTCTCTCTCTCTCTCTCTTTTTTGGGATAATGGTGATTGTATTTTATTTAACCTACGATCCACGCTTCTCAGTGAAAAATGAAAACCCAAAAATGACTTCACTCCGAACGTCCCAACTACCGCCGTATGAATGACAAATTGGGAATAACCAATCAAACCGTTGCGCGCCACTATCTATCTATATCTAGCCCGGTGAGAGGCTCGGGTGGGAAATTAGCCGCGAGTATGGACTATGGAGCCACCTGGAGGATCACATGCTCTCTTATCTCTTCCATCTCTGATTTCAAGTAGGCCGGGTGAACTTTCTCGGGTACAAGACTTGGCTCAATGCTAAAATTTCAAACGTGAGAAAGTCATCTCTCTCTGCTTTTGGGAATGGATTGTATGTAATTTAATGGAGAAATCTCTCCAACTAGATTGTTTGGTGTAGGTTTATTGATCTACATGATGTCTTAACGACCTACGTGGTGTGCCTGGGTGCCCGCGGATATTTATGTCCGATGCATGGACACCAACATTGAAATTATGCTAAAGATCTTACAATGGAGATTCTTTCGAATCTAGCTCGCGAAGCTGCTGATTTTTTAAAGAAGAAAAAAGTTAACAACTCGGCGTTGTTTTGTTGGCTGAACGAAAAGGAGAGTATTGAGGCTTTCAATGTATTGGAGATAGAATTTATTGTTGATGCTTGGCGGAGCAGACAGTGCACGATATGTGCTCGCAAAGTGTCTTAAATCCGCTGATGTCGCCTATTTATTACGCCAATCGTCCACCATTCTCTACTCTAACGCCCATGCAGCCAATATGTTCCAAGCATCACGAACCGTTTTGTTTTGGCCACGTGGTGACATCCTCCCGACTAAACGCATCACCTGCCATCCATGGTGTTCCTTTACATCACATCCTCTATTCTGAAGACACTTTTGGACAGATGCTGTTATATATCATGATATAGTGATAACTGATACAAGATATGGCCATGTATGTTTTTTTTTTTTTTCCTCCGCCGTTTTGATGTTTTCATTTGCATAAGATGCAATGATTTGTATGAAGAAAGAAACATGAGACGTTGCATTAACAATCATCATTGATTAAAAATTGAACCCGGCAAGGTCGAGTTTCTTGGGGGAAAAAAAAAAGATACACTATTGACATGGGTGATGGTTGTATTAGTTAAACATGGGTGTAGGTTGATTGGATAACTATACTGTGAATAAAGTTTCTAAGCCAGAGGGAGGGGGGTGCCGACCTGGGAGCAAACGAGGCGATGGCAAGTGGTAAATGAGATAGAGATGGCGAAGCAGGAGAACAAAGTTGGTGGCACTCCCATCATTCTCACCCTAATCATCACTCCATTATTTCCTTTTTCCACCGAGCCCTGTTTTGTATGGATCACGCCCTTATCCCCATTGAAGCCTCTTCACAAATTAGCAATTGAGGATAAGTTGATAAACCTGTTAGCCAGGGAAATCATTTTCCGGCATAGATATCATATCCTTGGAACCTAACTATTTTAAGGTTATTCCTGCTACTTCCTTCATGTACGTCCTTCCATTTCATCAAGTTGCATACTGTCGGTGGCACTTCGTTTACGTTAGATCTGAAAAACCATCGAGTTGCACATCAGCGACTGAATCTTGGGCTAACATAATATTCAACCAGAATGAAGGGACAGGGCGTTGATATAATTATTCTCAAGATTTTGATTACTAAAAGCAAATGCATGTCATGTTAATCGTTTTTCTTTAGATCGTTTTCCACTTGACTAAATTTTTCCTCACAGATGCTCTCCGCGCATTCATTTGGGTTACCTGCCTGTCACATTACGACAATTATGTGTCGGTAGAAATATTAACACTATCAAAACCTCTTTCTCTGTCCTTCCCGCTCATTAAACTAACTTTCCCGCTAATGTCGCCCTCTGCCCAAGACATTTCATCAAAAAATATTTAATTAAATAAATAATAGCTTTTCAGCAAATACTAGTACCTTCGATATGTCATTTTTAGCATTTAATCTCATAATGTATCTGGTTTTACCCCCGAGTTATTGTACGAAATTCATATTCCTATGCATCACTCTCTTCATTAAATCCAATCCTACATTGCTTTGCTTTCGAAGGCTATATCAACGCCATATCAAGTTATTAATTTCGAAACATCTCCAAAATAACATTATATATTTACGAATTTGTTTTGCAGTAGTAAGAGACGGCCTTCGGCCAGAGCTCGGAGCCTCATAAAACCCGCTTTTTTCGTTTTACTCTTATCTCCACTGCAAGTTTATAAACAGTAAGAGACGACTCCTTCCACATTGAGTCTGTCAGTGTGCGTGTGTGAGAGTCTGGAGCAGAGAAATGAAGAAAATTTCATTAGCTCTTCTCCTGGCCATTTTAATCCACCAGAGCTCTGTCTATGTGCTTGCGGATGCAGGGGATGGCTTCGTCAGAACCAGAGGCACCCATTTTCTGTTGAATGGATACTCCTTCTACGCAAATGGCTTCAATGCGTACTGGCTAATGTATGTAGCTTCAGACCCGTCCCAAAGGTTCAAAATCTCTGCTGCTTTCCGTGAAGCCACTAGCCACGGCCTCACTATTGCGAGAACTTGGGCGTTCAGTGATGGTGGTTACAGACCCTTGCAGTATTCGCCTGGTTTCTATAATGAGCAAATGTTCAAGGTATCTCTCGCAAGACTCACTCAAGGTCCTAAAAAGACGAGAAAGTTCCGCTCTTTAACATGCAGAACTGCTAATGTTTTGTGTATGTGTTGGTTTGAAGGGGCTAGATTTCGTTATAGCTGAGGCTAGGAAGCACGGGATCAAGCTTATATTGAGCTTCGTGAACAACTATGAGAGCTTTGGGGGGAAGAAGCAGTATGTGAACTGGGCTAGAAGTAAAGGGCAGTACCTAACTTCAGATGATGATTTCTTCAGGAGCCCTGTTGTTAAGGGTTACTACAAAAACCATGTCAAGGTTTGCAGAATGCCCGTTATTTTCTTGACGTCACAAGTGATTGTAATTTTTAGTTTGTCCTAAATTTCCCATCATTCGTTTCCCGTCCTCTGCTTTTAATTTAGTTTCCCAATTTTTCCAGTTTATATTCTTCTGGAATTTTGTGAATTGCAGAAGCAAGATGATGGGATTTGTAGTTAATAAGTTCAGCTTGTCCCGATACTTATGTCCGACATATCAGATTAGATGATGAAATAGTAACAATGAGTGATTGCAGTTTTTTTGTAGTTTTTCGGCGTTTTGTTGTGTACTACGATTTCATGTTCTGACTTAACCGATGCCTTCAACAGACTGTTATTGGCAGATTTAATAGCTTTACGGGAATTCATTACAAAGACGACCCAACAATCATGGCGTGGGAGCTGATGAATGAGCCCAGATGCACGTCAGATCGTTCCGGAAGGACTATCCAGGTCAAACCAAACATCTTTACTGTTCTTGTTCATCTTTTTCTTTTTCTTTTTCTTCTTTGATTTTCCGGATTTTGCGGTTTCATAGACGGTGTGCTTTGTTCAAACAGAAGATGCTTTTTGCAAAATTAGAACTTTCAACTCTACCACGTTTTGAAATTGGCCCGCGTCCAATTACTTTTTTAAGAGCTGACTCTTGACTCTCAATCATAGGCATGGATAGCGGAAATGGCTTCCTTTGTGAAGTCCATGGACAGAAATCACTTATTGGAAGCTGGGTTAGAAGGATTCTATGGACAGTCAACACCTCAGAGAAAGAGATTGAATCCAGGTTTTGATATAGGGACGGATTTCATTGCAAATAATCGGATCCCTGGCATTGATTTTGCAACAGTTCACTGTTATCCTGACCAATGGTAACTATACTCCTAAAAAATGCTTGCCAAAATACTTAAATTCAATTCATTAATCGAAATATTTTTAATGCAGCGCGTGTGTTCATTGTATAAACAGGTTATCCACCACCAATGATCAATATCAACTTTCATTCTTGAATAATTGGCTCGGTGCACACTTCTTAGATGCCCAGTACGGTCTCCGGAAGCCAATACTTGTAGCAGAATTTGGGAAGTCATGGAAAGATGCAGGTTACAGCACATACAAGAGAGATCAGATTTTTAATAGCGTGTACTACAAGATATACGCTTCTGCAAAACGGGGAGGGCCAGCAGGGGGAGCCATGTTCTGGCAGCTTCTTACTGAAGGTATGGAGTCTTTTCAAGACGGGTATGGTATAATGCTAGGCCAGAGTACTTCCACAGCAAATGTTATTGCTCAGCAATCTCACAGGTTACACCAACTTCGGAAGATTTTTGCAAGAATGAGGAACATGCACAGATGGAAGAGGGCAAGAGCAAGACGAGGAGTTCCTCCATATGGAGGTGGGAACAGAGGAAGGCATATTGGGAACTGAAGTAGCCTGATTGAACCACGTAAACTTCATGTTATTTGTACTAGAGAAATATTAGTTTTAAGGTCTCGTAAACTAGTTTCTCTCTTAGAGATGAGTGTCGTTTTCCATCCAGGAGGGCATACATTACTCTGTTCCGTTTAAGGCAGCATTTACCATTTGTTTGACAACATTGAGACTTAATCAGCCCAACTTTGCCTTCATTCAGATTCAGCATCCATCATACCTTTCTGCCTTTCGGACGGTGATAAATAAAGTTCGAGCTCTAAGTCTCTGGAACGTGTCTCAAGAATTGTATATAGCACATGAAACTTAAAATCGTAAGCCTCCGGATCGAGTCTTAAGAGTCGCATAAAGCGTAAAAAACTTGAAATTTCTATTTAATAAAGCCAATACCATGTTGTAACAATTCTGATGAAGTTCCTAGTCGTCTTTAAGCCAATGGCGAATTACATAGATTACAAAACCAAAGCAAATTCCAGCAGACCCCAAAACAACAGCGACTCTAACCCATTGAGAGGATACAAATGCATCCAGCACAAAAGCATTCCATAACCAATACCACAAGATAGAGTCGATGGATCCTACGATGGCACCAACAACCACTTGGCTCGCTGTATGAAGTTGTTGGGATACCCGTAGGTATGACTGCAAACACAGGGAATGCATTACAGCATGAGCAATTGATCCTTACAAATAATTTTCTATCAAAACAGTAGCTTCAAATTTAAAACATTCATGCTATGGGACCACAAACCAACCTCAAGGCTAAATCATCAATATATAGAAATGAGATTCAACATTAGATTGCAAGTAGATAATGCTAATTATCAACGGCTCTAAATTCAAAGAGGAGGGCGAACGAATGCTAGTTGAATGATGCATGTACAGTGTGTGATGTATAACTTGGATATAAGTCTAGGTTAAATATCATTTCAGCGGACAAAAATGTTCATCGTTCTTCTAGTGGAACACTAACAAGGAATCCATGTCAAACTCTGATAGTGTTTCATCTCCTAGTATAACTTATAGTAGAAGGAAAGGGAAAGATGGAAAAATGATGCAGATATAGGTTCAGGTCTATGTAAGAATGGCAGTTAGGAAGTTACTTGTGCATATTAACTACTTCTGGCTGTGTTGTCAGTATTTTATATGTCATAGTACAGCCAAGTCCAGACGTTATTCGCATGTGTGTTAGGGTCCAGATGTCACCAGTGTAGGAACCAGGATATGTTTCCCTTGTCTATGTTTGTGTTCTAATGCACTAAGCTATACGAGTGCGGACGTTTGTATAGTATAATTCAGGATCAATATGAACTGAATGTTCAGGAGATGCTCCCATGGCTGTTAGTTTACGAGATATGATTCTGAACTCATAATCTGAATGCTCCTATGGAGTTCTTTGGAAACAAAAAATACTATCACGTCTGAACAAGTCATCAAATTTCACCTGACATTTCAGAATATCATAAACTGGAACCTTCGGCTCACATTAAACAATTTACTAGAACAGCATGCGAACATACATCTGGCCATCTACATGGTTCATTTGATGCCAAAGACAACAAAGAATTAAGAAGATATACATTTCTTACAAATCCTATGGAATAGCATGAAGATAAGGCACCAATGAACAAGAGAACTGCTATTCTCAATGGACACGAGCCAGGAACGCTATGTTTCTTAGAAAAATAGGAGACACCATATAGGAAACACTATATATGTACACTTACAAAATAAGAACCAAGCGCCAAGGCAAGTCCACTGATGATAATGCTAGATACACTTAACCCTAGCCATTCTACACCTGCAGCATCAATAGGAAAAGCAAAAGGTTTGTAGTGAAACCAGCCCAGGTTACCCTGAATCTGCAAAGAAACTATTTTTAAAGCACAATCACTGCCTCCAAGCATCTTAAGAGTGTAATTCTAGAATTAAGTTTCTGGTTGCATTTAAGTGTTCCAAATAAACTGTCCTATTTTATAGGAATCTGAAAACAAGGAAAGATACTGAACTCAAGAGTAATAAAAGAACTCAAAGTAGAACATCAACTCAACAATAAAACTACCCTCTTCCAATGATAACAATAGGAGATTAAACTTTGAAGATGCCAAGATATACAAGAGATATATAAAATTCCCAAAAGAACTAAACTAGTATTAGTCTTCTTTCCACCAGAACTTTGAACTCAAACCATTGGAACTTTTACAATAGGAAAAGCAAGTACTTCCTCCATCTTCAAATATAAGCAAATTTTATCCAACTCACACAGTTTAACAAACTTGTTTAATCCTAATAATTATACTTGAAATTGAAAGTTCTGGACTGAAATGCCCTTGCGATTAATCCTTAATTCTTTTCCTCATTTAATGATACTATGATATAATGAAGGCCAATTTAGGAACAATGTCATAAACGCTTCTTCAAAGTTGTTGTCTTGCTTATAAAAAAAAACAAAGAACCATATGAAAGTTTTGCTTCGTATTAAAAAACCGAGGGAATACAAAATATGGAAAGGAGATGCTTCAAAGTCCATTAACACCTGTCTAACCTATATATTTTATCAGATGTGAAATGGACATACAATTGTCAGACATTAGCGAATATGTCTCCTTGAAACTGATATAAATATGAAGATTGGGAAGGGGAAATTACTTGACAAAATAGCAAAAGTGACAAAAAAGAAGATGGATTGTCCATGTGTAGATGGCATTCCAGGGTCAGATTTTAGGGTAGAAGGCCGTTCCTGGTTCAGTATTCTTTTGAGTACAACAGAAAACACAGCATTTAAAATAGATCCTGCTGCAAACCATAAGGATTCTGCATCATGCCTCCAGAGAATGAGAGCACCAAAGAAGGCAGATACCATCCACTTGCTCTGCGAACAAAACACCAGATCCATTTGCCCATTAAACAATTGTGATGAAGAGTTAGTTTAACAATAACCAGCACCAAAGATGGTTATGTGACTAGTGTACTGCAATAGGAGCTTTTGAACCAAAGCAACCCAAAAACCTTCAAGTCAATCTAACAAGTCTAAAAGAATATCTTGAGTTATGACATGACGGGCTGGTAAAATAATTTATTAGTTAAAGCAGTTCAAATTGATAGCACTGGGAAGTGACAGAGTGATGCAAAGTTTATAGAGGGTCCAACAAGGGAGTGATTTTGCTTTGATTTTCAACTCTTGGGGAGTAATTCTCCTCAAGTAAAACTCTATGCATATGTATCACCGGGCTATTGCCCCTTAATGTCTGAAATCATCCAGCCTGTAGCTGGATCGCGAGCACCAGCATCATCAGCAATTTGTCTTTCCGCCCAGCATTTAACTCTATACACACAATGACAGGAAAATTTTGAAGAGCCTAAGAATGCATATTTTAAATGTGAGGGAAGTTGCTCCGATTTTACCGCTAGTGATGCTTTGTCAGAGGGCGGCGGAATTGGCCTGCCCTATCCTAAGTTTTCAAATCTTTTATTGAAGGCTGGTGATACATAGCCTAGATCCTCTAATTTCATAACAGTTCTTACAAGCTCATCCTCCGAGTTTGTCATTCAAGCTTAATCCAACGCATGCCTTGACGAAAAGAGTAACGCTGCTCTACCTCGGATAGTCTTAATTCTTAACAGTTTCCTCGCGCAGTAATGAACATTCGCAACCTATGAAAGGAACAGTTTGCTTTATCCCACCCTCTCCCATAAATAGGTAACGGAACTGATTTGAAGCCAAAAAACTTGATATCCATAGTTGTGAATTGTGATGGAAGCCAACAGTCGTACCCATGATTGATATAAAGAAGGAAAGGGTTACGAACCAGTCGATTGAGAGTTGGTTCCAGCTCACGAAGCGGAAACTTAAAGCCGAGCTGGGATGATCCATCAATTAAAGATTCCTGCTCAAGCACTTGAACGCCTTCATCACTATCATTATCTCGGATAGCATAAGTTTTAACCAATTCATCCATGTTATTCTGTACCAAGAGGCGGTTTCCCCGGGAAAGAGAAAGGGGCCTCCTGGGGAAGAAGTTTGATCTGGAGGCAGAAAACGAATCAGCAAAAGAAGAGCGATGACAGAATCTTTGACGAGGCAAATTGGGAGCCAGACATCTGGAAGAGGGATTGTAACAAACGGGGGTGGCAACCACCATCGCGGAGGGTGGTGGCAGCGACGTCTTATGGAGAGAATGAAGAAATTACGTGGGCCATTCGGCGTCTTATTAGCGTGGAAACGACCCGGAGGTTTCTTCAGGCCATGGTCAGTCAGAAAAGTCCAATAAATGGAGAATCTGTCGGCTTCTACTGCAATTGTTGCATCCACACGTCCGGAGTGGCGTACAACAGTTTCCCGGGAAATTTAGGAACAAAGCGCCACCTAAAAAAAATAAATAAATAAATAAGGCGAAATTTTAATAAAAATACAACCGAATGGCTTGCCTAATTAAGTTTCGTCCAAGAAATTCCTACAATTACAATGGCTCCTTCATAACTCTCATGTCTTCTACGTTCCAGTTAGAGATGTGATGGTCAAATATCTTTCAACCTTTTAAAATTAAATCTACAATTTTAGCCCCCAAAAACAAAATTCTATGATCTCCTCCACTATATTGGAGTATTTTTGGTCTAACCCATCCTCTACAGCCGTGCCCAGTAAATTTGTTTCTTTTTACGCCTCATTTTATTTTGGATGAATTTTGTTCTTTGATCATCCACCTCCTAACTCATAGTAGAGATGGAGGGTGCAAGGTTTTAGGTTATTTTTTCTTGTAACTAGCTTTTCTTTTTTCGAATATATGCTTCTGTTTCTACTTTAAAAAAAAGTTTTAATTTGATGGGAACATTTTATGATTTCCTTTGTTTTAAGATTTAAATACACAAATTAATAAATACAATTGATATATTACAATACGAGTTATATTGTCAAGCTTACAACTGATTAATGTGTTAAATAAATTTAACTTATTCAAGTAAATAAGAATATAATAGAAAAATTTTTAATAAATAATACTTTGGAATTTTTAAAAAGACAAAAATAATGAAGTGACATTTTTTAAACCATTTAAATAGCCTGAAAATCATTGAAATGAAAAATTGTGATCTTTATTCCATCCAAGCCTGTTTATAAATCAAATAGAAAATATTTTTTTTATATTTATGAGGCATGTTATTGACTTTTTATCACAATTTTTTTTTCAATTTATCTCCCATTAAATATTGGTTAAAGACTGGGAAAATATATTAAAATACATACATTAAATAAGAGCAACTTTATAAACATATGAAATTTTTAAATAGGGTATATCAGTTTTAAGATTTCTATTAGTTCTAACAAAGTATATTGAAATTAACTTATATCACGAGATTATGATCCCCAGCTCCTTTGAAACATTTCCTGTCATAATTTAAAGGTAAATGCACAGTTAATTCATTTTGCTTGGGTGACTAATGGGAGATTCTAATAAATTTGATTTTAAAAAATTAAATGAATGGAGCTGTAATCTTTTAATAAAAATAAATGTAAATTAACGTAGTAAAAGAAATTAATTAAAATTCTTTCAATTTTTTAATTTCGAATTTTTGTTACCAAAATTTTAATCTCCGATTGAAATCGTGAGTTTTCACCAGCAACACACGACGGTAGGTGATTTAATTTAATTGATGTTGACATTGCAGACCTTTTTATTTTTCTTTGGACTAAGGTTGAATTTTTTTTTTATGCATTTCTTAAAAGAGTATTAAATATCTTGTACTTTTAAATGAAGTAAATTTATTCATAAACTATTTGTTAAAGAAGAAAAGCCCCATTCGGCCGAGTTATAACATCATAAATTTTTAAACAAAAAAATTAATCAAATACCATGGTAAGAAAAAGATTTAACCAATGAAAATAATTACCCTAGTATAAAAGTTTAAAACTAATTACCAAATATATTTTTAAAAGGTAATCATTATAGATAATAATTAATCTAAATTTTAGAGAGCTACTATTGTTATAAAAAATATTCATCTTAATCTAATTAACATGAGCCCCGCTATCACAAGAAAAGATTTTCAAGTAGTATTACAAACTATTATAGTAGAAAAAGTTAAAAATTATCTTTACAAACATATACATTTTAGAGTAAAACAAAAGCAAAAGTATTAAATAAGCAATTAAATAAATATAGTTATTCTTGTGGTATGGCAGTAGGGTCTTTTTCTAAACCATATTCTTTAAGGAGGTGGTGGTCTTTACACCTATTCCCTTGTTGGAACTCAGCTAATTGTTCCTGCAACATTTAAAATAGAAGTGAGAAAATGTCTCAATAACCTCTTTGAAGATTACAATATATCTAGGTCGATAAATAATTAATTTAATGGGTTTTCACAATCAACAGTTACCACCTATCTATAAATATTTTCCAATAATACTACAGCATTTGAGGAAGGAATGAACACACGCACGCACAAGCATTATATCTCAAACAAGTGTGCCGACAAGTTTAAAGCGTGCATGCGCTCTTGAAAAGGAATAAACACCTTTTCATTATTATGCACGTGCGCACTTAAAAAGAAATAAACACCTCTTTATTATTAAACATAAAAGGATACAAGTATGTTACAAAGTTTAAATCATGCAACTCAAAATTATCATAACACTCAATATTCAAATAACAATTATATTGATTTCACATAGGAAGTCAAACAATATCTCAAAAAAAAAATCTAACAATAGTTATATTTTTATCATTTATTTATTTCACCTTATTTTCTCATTATTTCCCAAAGTTGAGATTTTAGGTGATAGGAGATAGTGTCAAGCCAAAGGCTCCATCACTTCTCATCAAACCTCGACCTCCTCTTTTTGATTGTAAGGAGTGCCCAAATGGTATCGAGTTTGTCCCAACCTTAGCCAAAGGAATTAGAGTAGCTTAGGTATATATCAAAGCCACCCAGTGTGCCTCACATGGGGGCAAGTGCGTAATCACGATCCAGCCTTAGTTCCTCAATTTAAATTCATAACCTACAACTACCTCATAACAATAGAGTTCCAATATATTGTAAATCAAATTACAATTTTTACATCAAGTATTTCTCAAAATTTACATCATTTATCATTCTATAGATACGATCAAATTTTATATATTATATATTAATTCAAACAACTCAATCAAACACCAACCAATCAAGTTATGACCAATGCAAGTCTATCCAATCTAAAAAATTTCAAACAAGCAATTATAAAATTTTCAAGGATTTTTCACTAACCATAGTTTCACATAAAAGTTTTCAAAGATTTACTTTGTTAACCACTAGGTTGAATTTTCATAGAACATTATTATCAGTATGCTATTTAGGTTTAATTTGATATTAGTACCGAAAAGGTTCAGTTATTTGCCCACATTAGTATATAAGGTAACTTTAAAAGAAGTTACATAAACTTGAGTTTACTCAAAGAACCCAATGTCTCTCTGCAAGAGATCTTTTAGCTAAATCAAACATTAAAGCAAAATTTAGGAGTCTTTAATAAAAATCCTAACACATCTACAAATAGAAAATTAAGGAATTAAAAAATCAAATCAAATTATATTTAATTTATTTCTTGCTCTAAAATCATTCCAAAACACTCCTGTAAGCTATATGTAATTTTAAAACTACTCCAGTTAATTTTTATTAATTTTAGTTAATGTTTTATAACTTTAAAGCTTTTCAAAGACTTTCCAAAACAATTATAAATTATATTAATCCTTATTTTTTAACTTTAAAGCGCTCATGAGCAAATTCTATTAGTCCTAAACATGTAATAAATTAAAATTTCATCCCTAGATAATTTAAATAAATTATAATGAGCTAAAATATATTTTCTCAGGTTACTTTTAATTTATAAATTACTTTAAAGAGGTCTAAGACAATCTCTACAGCTCCTAAAGTTATCTAGAGTTTTTAAAAATTATTTTTTAATATATATTCATAGAGTCACAACTCAATGATTCTGCAACTCTATCCAATTCTTAGGATTTATTTTTCAAATTTTTAAATCATTCAAAACTTGTGAGTTTAACTAGAACAAAAATTTCAAGATACTTATCCAATTTTAAAAGGCTTTGATCTAATCTAGAAATATCTATAAACTTCCCTAGAATTTCTTCTTGCCTGCTCTGCGAATGCTCGCTCTGTTCTCTTGTGATTTCCCTCGCTGCCGCCGTGGAAAAGAGGACTAAATCCTCCGCTAACATGAGGGCATACATAATGCCCTCATTGTATGTACCTTTATGCGGTATATATATTTATTTTAGTTTTTTTTGTTTTACTTTATTTTTAAAAATGTTACTATATTTTTCCTATCTTTTTTTCTCCTTTTTTTCACATTATCTAAACATGTCTACCGATTTTTTTTAAATCCTCTAATATAATTTGTTTGATATTAATCAATCTAGGTTTTAAAAAAAATAAAAAATAAATCTTAACTATATTTGGTTCCAATATAATTTAAATAAATATAATTTCTTAACAAAGTTAATACCATATTTATTTAATCTCACCCAATCTTATAAATTTCTCTTTCCTATAAAATGTATCTTGAAATTGAATCCTCATATTTTATTTCATCATGTGTAAATCTTTCATACTCAACTAATTAGATGATAAATTCGAATTACCATGGCATAATTTATTTTCAGTATTAATTAAGTTCTAAAAATTAAGATGTTATGATTTTTTTCACAAGCTTAAACTATTTTAAACACTATTTTATCCTATTTTTAAATTCAAAAATAATCCTAAAGAATTTCCTGGAGATGGAGGATGTTACACAAGTAACTGTTTATGTTTTTGTCACGTAATGATGTGGCAAAATGTGAGCCTCAAGCAAACTTTGACTTGGTTTTCTTGTCTAGGAAAACACTCCAAGCTCTACACCCTTCGCCAGCTTCCTCTCTCTCTCTCTCTCTCGCTCTTCTCTCCCCCACTTGTTTCTTTCTCTTCTTTCATCTAAGACTCAAATCTCAACCAAAAATCTAGAAAAAATCTTACAGACCTAAAATATAGTCACATATCAAACGAACTAAGAACAATCTCACAAACCCAAAAAACAGATAATGTTGCTCTACCTCTAGCACAGGCAATTTGAGTGTTGTGAGGTATAGTTGCTTGAAGATCGCATAAAGATCTATTTCTATTCCTATAGCAAACATACCAAAAAACATCACAAAATCATAAAAACTTAGAAACTCTACGAGTCGAACACTGTTAAAATGGTGGATGAAATCGAAGCAAAAACTCTAAGGCTTTGCTTACAAATCCCCAATTTACTGTAAAATTGAGGTACTCATGGGATTAAACTAAGTAAATCACTAAATTTGTAAAATTTACATGAATGGAATTTCATGTTTTTAAAACTTAAAATTTTATAAAATTATTTTATAAACTAAAATAAAAACAAAACATGCATATAAAAGTATGAATATTATATAAGATAAGATAATATCAAATTGGGATTAAGATAAAAATAATGATTTTGACACAATATGCCATGGTATAAAATTTTACACCATGGCGTAAAATGCAAAATCCATTACAGCACATGCTGTTATGATAGGTTTTGTGGTTGAAATTTTGACACACCTCATTTCTACATTGAATGTTCAATTGACATGATTTAAGTGTTTATAAATTTTTTTTTTCAAACTCTAATTAATGACATTGGTCTCATATTTAAATCATTTTTTAATAAAAAGTTAGACACTAAAATGTAAACTCACTCATTTTTGCTTTTAAAATATAACTAAAGTGTCCAAAATCACAATCAAATATCATAAATTCACAATCATCCTTAGACCACGTTTAATAAAGACTTGTGCAACAAATCATAGTACTCTAATAACCTGTACAACACACTTTTAACTTTAACCTCTTAAACTAAAAAATGACAAGGGGAGTCTTAATTATACAATTTCACATATAAATCATCATTATTCACAAATATACTCACTCCTTACTTGCACAAGTATTTTAGTCCTATTTAAATTTCACATTTAATTCACATACAACCTAGGGCCCAAAATATACAACTTAGATCAAGAATCAAATAATGCAAGTTAGCAAAAACATGCAATCTTTTAGTTGACATTATCAAGATAAATTATACACATTAACTCTTAAATAAATGAGGCCTAGAAATCTAGGATGGAAATCCTAAACCTCTAACTATTTCCCTCACCCTTGTCCTAATGAACTAACACCTGTAATATTAAAGAGGAAAGGATGAGTACAATCACTCAGTAACTAAAGTTAGTTTAATCTATACAAATGCATGTTAATTAATTATAGTGATGTAAATGGTATATTCAAATCAAAACATATTCACATATTAAATCACTCAATTTATATAGTTATAAAAATAACAATCATGTGGCATTAAATTATTTAGTATGTAAAGGTCACAAGGGAATTTTTCTTTTAATGGAAGGCTCTGCCGGAGGAACGTATAATCATCAGATATTCCATCCTGGACTTAGCACTAACAAAGATTGGACCAGACCTCTCCAATATCAAATCTGGATAGATGTTGATGCTGTGGTGCACTCTTTTAATCGAGTCGCTTGTGGTAGGGTATTCAAAGACTATGATGGCGAATGGATTTTGGGTTTTCAAAAACAACTTAACCCAATGGTAACAACCTCTGTTGGGATTTAGGTGATAAAGACAAGCTTAGAAATTTGTAAGCTTTATGGTTTTCAAAAAAATAAACCTGTTTACTGACTCCCTTGAGGCTCTCAATTTATTATTTCGAAGTAGTGGCAGTAGTCAGGTTGACGAGGATCTTGTGGTTGATACATGCACACTAATTTATGATGACTGGGACTTGGAATTGTAGTTTTGTTACAGAGATGGATTGAAATGTGCTGATTATATGTTTAGAACAGCTCAAAACTCTAGTGGAGACACAGAAGTTATCTTGGAGGCTCCCAGTGGTTGCAACACCTGTTGCTGGCGGATAAGGCGATTAGTGGCCTGCTTTCATTCAGCTTCTAATTAGCTTTGCTTTTTTCTTACGAGTTTTGCTGGCCTTTGTATTTAAAGAGTTAAAAAAAAAAATATTCCATGATAAATGAAAGATATATCTACACAAATATCTAAGTTAATAAATATATAAGGGGTAACATGGAAGAAATTTCTTTTACATATACTAGGTTATTTAAAATTTAAATCAAGATAAGTTAAAAAAAGGCTTATATTTTGAGCAGTACGATTTAGATGTGTTCGGAAGTTGGAACGCAATAAATAAGAGCAGGTGAACATGACAAGTTTTTTTTTTGGCGCAACATTGCAAGTTATTATGGGCTTGTTTAGAGGGAGGAACGTGAAGACACAAATTCCACGTGGACTATTATTGTGCAACGAATCATTGGGCCTGAGGCGATCCATCATACACTGTTGCGAGCCTGATACTTAAACAGTGCGAGTCCAGTCTCTGGTGGCAAGAGGATGGCTTTCATGTTTGGATCATGCCCATAGCAATCTTTTCTTTGATTGAGATTGTGACCCATAATCGAAATAATGCTTTTCCCGCGAAACAAAACAGGACATCAGAATCAGACTATTGTGAAAAAAAAAAGACGTCAGACGCCCTCTGCATGGCTTTGTGAGAGCCCGAAGGAATAATCAAATGTGACGGTGATTCGCCCATATCCAGCATTTGAATGTTGAAAGAAGCGCGCTGCGGAAGCAACGGAAGGATTTGGGAAAGGAGTAAATTTATGGGAAATAAGCGATGGCGTGTGCCTTGGCAGAGACTCAGGGATTGCAGAGTCAACGCTCAACACTCTTTTTGTTGTTAGGTCCATCACTCCCACCTATGTATCCGCGTTCTGCCACCAAACCAATATAGTATTTATTTACATACTCCATTATTTCAATTACGATTAGCATTCTTTTTTCCTAGCGTACGGAAACAAAAGTCTGTTTATATACTGGTAATATTGTGTACCTACGAAGTATGAATGATGACATGCACGGACGCCATTATTTATTCAGCTTTGCCCCCATTCTGTCTTCCCGCTTCCCCCAACTTCTTTCCTTGGCCTATTCAATCGGTAGGATTAAGAAAGCAACGCAATTAATGAACGCTGGAGATTGAGGGACAGAAATAATAAATATTGAGAACGAGGAGGCGCAGGATGGGCAAAGGACGCAATTTTTTCCCGATAAAGGCAACTATAATTATTAATGAACAGAAATTACATAAACCAGAAAGGGAAAGGCACAATTATCAACAGGTCCCTACAACGTATTTGTCTCCTCTCATTTTATTTATAAATTATTTTTAATATATTTTATTACAATAAAATAAATTTAAATCTCAATAATTTTATTTTAAAATTGATTCAGAATTAACCTCTACTCCTAACAAGAACAAAAAAACTGTTTTTAATAACTTTTTTAACATTTAATGACAAATATAAAAAATAATAAAGTGTCATTTTCTCTATTTGCCCTGTAAGCAAGATCATGGGAGTATCCATAAACAATTTTGAAGAAATTTAGGGGTGTAAGATAATTTAATTTAAAAATTAATAATTTTTTTAAAAATATTTTAAATAATAAAAAATAATAATTACGCTAGAACTCAAATTGGAATAACATAAGTAAATTAATCATTATTTAAAAAAACTTATTTTGAACATGTTAATATAGTTATTTATATTAACATGCCTTTTATATATTGCCCTGATTATCTAACAAGATTTTGAGCCCAAATATTTTTTGTTTAGTTCAAATGATGTAAAATATTAAGAACAAAAGGTGTAAGGTTATAAAATTTACATGTCTTGCTTGTAAGTTGTCTTGAGCCCAAATATTTTTTGTTTAGTTCAAGGGATGTAAAATATCAAGGACAAGGGTTGTAAAATTATAAAATTTATACTCCCTCTGTTAAAAAATGATACATGATATTTTTAATTAAATTTCATTCCTTAATAAAATAGTTAACTACTTTCAAACTAATTTCAACTTTTCATATTTACTTCTATTAAATATCTTATAATAAGAATAAAGTCATTATTAATAGAGACACTTTAAAAAAAAAGATAATAATTACACCTTAAAAGATTAAAAATATTTTATATTTTTTAACATTTAATTTTTTAAAAAATACTTTATATTTTTTAATAAAGGGAGTACACCTTAATTATAATTTTTTCAAAATGAGAGGTGTATATGCCCACCTTTGTGATAACGTGGCTCCACCGCTGGTCAAGCCCATTGGGAGTGTGATTTGTTGCGGGGTGCAAAGACAATGTTGTTTAAAATTATACATGCTTAAGGCTACAATAAGTCCACTTAGAATGTGAAGCAAGCAATAGAGCTCATTTGAAATTTATATACTTAGCTCACAGGCTGTTTAAAGTTATGCTTGATTAATAAAGCTTTTAATAGTTTATTTGGCTTTCACTTGTAATTGTAATTTCACAGTTATTAACGAGTAGGAATTCATAATGCATGATTCACATTCTTATTTAATGCTTGATATAATATAGAGTATCTATTAAGTTAATCATGTTCACTCAAGAATATAATTAGCTTAACTTGGATGTAAAATTCGTAATGAACTCTATAATTATATAGTTTTAATTAAGCACAATTAATTTCACAGAGACTCTATGTTATCTCAGGTGTTAAACAAAAAATTTGCCTTGTAAATTATATTTTTTTCCTTGTAACTTTTTTAAAGGGAAACATCAATATCATGTTGCAGTAACTATGGATGCCATGGTGTTGATAAACATTCTCATTTTATTTTGAACGTTTACACGTCCTGAAAGTCGAATATAAATTGATTCCGTTTACTTTTATAATTATAAGATATTATTAACTGGATTATATCTTCAGTGAGTTAATTAATCTCTTCGAGAGTGGAAGGTATATCTCCTTCGATTAAATTTGTTCTCTACGTGGAGTAATTAATAATCAGAGCATCGGCTACTTGCTGAATGAGAGCTTCAATTTCTTACAAGAATTGAAAAGAAAATCTTACTTTAGAATGTCATGTTCCCATACATATTCTTATTTTCTTAAAGGAAGGTATTACGCTTCCGATAATTAAAGGTAAATAACTTTAAAGCCTTATTTGATACGATGAAAGAGTTTTTTATAGAATTATAATTGTAATTAAAAATAAAATTAGAATAGAATTATATTTTAAAAGTGTATTTGATATGAAGATGGAATTTTGATATTATTTTAATAAATATATACATTTAAAATAAGAAAAGTCTAAGATGCCCTTTTCAATTTTTTTAAAAAAAAACCCCTTTTCAATGTTATAAATAATTAGGGGTGTTCACGGGACAGGACGGGATCGGGACACCTCCGTCCCGTTTTCCGTCCCAAAAAAAAGATCGGGATTAAATTTTGATCCCGTGTCCCGTCCTGTTAAGAGTCGGGACGGGATCGGGACAAGATCGAGACGTCCCGCCATCCCGATAAATGAAATAATATCGAAAAAAGATCTAGATAATAATGTTCATTAAAATTTTAAATTATATAATTTATTAAGTTTAAAATCAAAATAACACAAGTACATAAATAACAATAATTTAAAATTAATTATTGAATTATATTAATCACAACTACATATTATAATAAAAAATACAAGTGATCTTTATGCTATAAGATTAGCAACAACAGACAAGTCAAACACAACATCAAATAATTATTCTTCTACTTTAGTGAAGATGTACTAAGCTAACTACTCTTCTAAAAATAAGCAAGAAATATGTTATAAATAAAAGTTATTAAATAAATAGATATAAGAATAAATTATATTAATATAATTAATATATTATAAAAAAGATATCGCCATATTTATTCAATGCCATTAAAATTATCAATATAAAAATACTTTAATTTTAAATAAGAATTGTAAGTATTAAAATTATAATTGATATAATTAATATAAGTATAAATTATATTAATATAATTAATATATTTAAAATAAAAAATAATATATATAATATTCGGGACGGGACAGGACGTCCCGATGGTAATCCCGTGTCCCGTTCCGTCCCGAACCCCTTTCCTGTCCCATTCCGTAAAGTCCCGTCCCGATTTTTTTCGGGCCGGAACAATATCTGTTTCAATATGATCGAGACGATATCGGACCAATCGAGACGGGTCCAGATTGAATACCCCTAGTTATAATAAGCTGGAGTATGGTACTGCCATCATTCTAGAAAAAATTAAATAGTAACATTGGAGGATAGAGATGTCTCACAACTGTAATTTTATGGAATCAAATCGACTCCACCTTCATCCTGATGAAATTAGATTTCAACAATTTTATTGGAATTACAATTCTTAAAAATTACAATTCTAGACTACTAAACATACCTAAAGTCAAATTTCATTTTCATTTCTGTTTCTAAGTCAAAAATTCAGGGAGACCAAATAGGGCCTAAATTCATACTCTTCTCTATCTCAATATTAATATAAAATATAAAAATGGTTGAAAGTTGTACCCTACTTTTTTTTTTTTGGGAAATCTACTCTACAAAACTTGTAAATAATACTTCTTATTCTAAATTCCGTGCCAACACATGGAATCTGGAAGAATAGTACATTTGATATAGTAACGAGTATGGTTCATCATTGCCCAAGCGATATATCGGTAGAATAGAAGTCTATACGCTGTAAAGAAACATATACTGGACAACATAATCAACACCATTTCTTTTCGTGGGACAAATTGTATGAAATCTGCGGCATATAAAAAAGGTCCAGATAGGATTGGATCAAATAATATAAACCAAAAAAAAGGGCAGTCATTGGTGTCATATATTGAAATTGCGGTTGAACGAAAGAGAACACATGACTGAAGTCTGAAAAACTGAAAAGGGGTAGAAGGAAAAAGTGTTGTGATTAAAAAAAAGAGAAAATGAATATTCTAAAATTAAAAATTTGTGAATTTCATGAAATTTATTTTTTTAAAAAAAGGAGAAAAATTTAATAAAATAAGAAAAATATCAATTTTTTTTTTACGTAAATTGATGAATCTCAAGTTAAAAAAATGTAAGTTCAGAAAAAAATGGCGAAGGCAGTGTGAATGTGAAAAACTGTATATAAGGAGCACGTATGTGCGGAAACGGTCCAGTTAGCAAGTGTCTCGCAGACTTGACTTAAAAAAATAAAAATAAATAAACACTCAAAAGACAACCCATCCCTTCTCTCCCTGTGCCTTCCAACTTCTGTTTCCGTTCTGGTTTCACACTCCCATCCCATCCCTTGCCTTTTTCACTTCCTCTTTTCCCTTTCTTCTCAACTTTTCGTTCCACTCAGAAGCGCCCCCTGTCCAGTCCATGGACGCATTTCTCTTCTTCAGCAACCTTCAAACGGAGAAGGCCCTCGCCATGCGCATCTACACTCTCTACACTAGCATTGCCCACACTTTTCGTGTTCTACAACTCTGCACCTCTCTGCTCCTCCTCTACTGGATACTCACTTGCCTTTCTTCTGCCGTCCAAATCTCCCGCCTCTACCTCCACAGCTTCGCCGCCCTCATCGCCAGTCCTCTCTTCGTTTTCTTTATCTCCAATGCAATCATCGCCACTCTTCTCGCCAATTCCCGACGAGTAACCGGTCAAAACTCCGACGGTCGCAATGTGGAGATGGAACTCTTCCTGGAGTTGACGAAGAAGAACGCGGATCATGCCGAGTTACCGTTGGAAGTCCATGCTGAACAGTCGCGTGTGGCGGAGCAGATGCACTGCCAGGACAAGCAGATTGTCTCTGACAACACGACTGCTCGGACACTTGAGAATCAGGTTGAATTCGACGCGCACACTGATACCGATTCAAGCGCGGAAATAGAATCTGACTACCCAAAAGTTTATCGGCGAAGCCAGTCGGAGAACTTGACGGGAGCGTCAGCGAAACAGGCTACGCGGAATCTCCGGCGATCGGAGACCGAGAAGTGCAGAGAAACGGCGAGGTCCTGCGGCAATCCGTGGGAAAATTTATATTCGCATGATAAGATGAGCAACGAGGAGTTTCAGCGCACCATAGAGGCGTTCATTGCGAAGCAGGTGAGGTTCCTGCGAGAAGAATCGTTGGCCATTGTTGTTCCGAAACAGAGTTAAACCGTCCAGAAGTAAATAAGTGGTTAGAATTTAGAAGCAAGAGCTAGGAAAAGAAACTGACAATGGAAATTGCCTTCTAAATCCTCCTTAAAAAAAAAAAAAAACTAAAAATGGCACTGCATGCCCTATACAGTGTTAATTTCTGGATTTGCATATCAATATAAAATAACAAAACTGTCAGTTATCTCATACGATTCTCCTGTTTGCAAGATGATATGCTCTATCATGTTCCTCACTACTAATAAATCATAGAATAGCAAAAAATATATACATATACATGTTGAGTAATTAACAAATGACATTAGCGTATCGTATCTATTGTTTTGTTCTTGTTTTTGCAATGAGGAGACCGTGATTTCCATTGATAGTTGCTTAAGAAATATATTAATTTATGTGTCACGACATGTTAAAATAATTAGAACTGCTCTTTTTCTGTGAGGGATATGTTGCAAACTTTCGGGCCATATCTGTAAACTTGATCAATTATTTAGGGATCTGGAAAGAATTGGTATATTTTGGACTGTAAAGAGGGGAAGAAACAAAAGTGGAAACTTGTTTCCTTGCCGCTACGCCGAAAGGAATGGGATGGCATTGCATTCCATTGATCCATTCTCTATTAGGCTTGAATGGCTACTCTTCTAAACAGCATCAGAATAGCATAACATGAACATCCGTGTGCGATTCCATTATGTTATCTCCAATATGCATTTTTAAGATATTATTCGTTATTTGAATATTTGGAGGGTTCATGTGAGAAAATTTCCCGCACTGTATTCTAACCAACGTCATTTAAACAGGTGTCGTATGGTAATTGCAAATACCAATCAAATAATAATCTAATTACAATCATTTGCATATGCGATTCTTATCATTAAAAAAATAATTCTTAAACAGCTCATACAAATAAAAAAAAAATTCCTTCCTCAAAACAAAAGCCTTGTGATGCAAAATTAGTTGATATAAAATGTAAAGTTTGTAATAATTTTTAATATAATATTTAAAAAATGAATATTATGATTTATTTGAAGCTCTGCGTATTACACAGTAAAATCGTTAATACTTAATATGCAAAAATAGTTTATATAAACAACATTTTTATTTTCTTTGGCTTCGGTTTCTTCTTCCAATCAAAAAGAAAAAGAAATATAGACCATGATGCCGTGTCGTAGACTAATGTACTTGAAGTCACGGATGATGGACTGGAGAACCGGATTTGGTCTCGGTGCTCGTGATGCTCAGCACTAAAACACTTTCGTTTGGCAGTGTTTATTTATTTTTTATTTTTTTTAACCACAAATTCATTATAATAATATAATAAATAAATATTATAAATTTATTATTTTAATATTTAATAAATAAATAAATATGAAGATGTTAACATTGAACCTCAATAATTTAAATAAAAATTTTAATTTAAATAGTTCAAAATTATACTAAAAAAGATATAAAAAAATAATATGAAGAATTTAAAACATGAGTTAAATCTCACAAAATAAATTAATTTCTTACACTATAATAAATTAATATTTAAAATTTTATTAAGAGAAGTATTTATATTTAATATTTGACCATGTCTTGAATAATATTATTTATTCTAGATAAATAACTGTGCAAAATTAATAAAATAAAAATTATTTATAAAATATTTTTAGTTATAATTTTAAATTTGAACTCTTCAAATTAAAATTTATATATAAACTCTTTAAGTCAAATTTTAATGAGTTAAACTATTCAAGTTTAATTTTAACATCTTAATATTTATTTGTTTATTAAATATTAAAATAAAATTTTATAATATTTATTTATTATTATTATAATGAATTTGTGATTAAAAAATGAAAAAAAATTAACACTGTGAAATACTCAAACGATAGTGTCATGGACCTGGGGAGCCACACGCTCGGCTCTTCAGATACAAGATATTTGAGAAACTCACTTTCCTCGGCTATCGATTTCTTGAATTATTGCCATCTTTTTTTTTATGCCATTTTGCTTGTCTTATTTTAACGAACTTCAAACTTGGCCTTCCCGGGAAACCTGAAAGAATGGTCCCATCAAAAGCCAATCAAATCAAGTCTTTTCATATTCCATGGCTCCTGTCGATCAAGTTCTTAATTAATTGTGTTTTTCTTCGGTCAAAGAGCTTTCCGGTACACTTCGTCAGGAAAAGTGTGGTATTGATTATAAATATTTTTTATTTTTTATAAATTATTTCTATTAACTTTATTTATATTGTTATAAACAAAATATAAAAAATATAAGTGCGTAAAATTTTAATTGTCTCTGTATAATAAATTTAAAAAAAATATTATATTATTTTTTTTCTTTCATAAATGATAATTTTAAAAATATTTTTTAATATTATTTAAAAAATTATATCATAATTTATAAATGAGGTTAAATAATTTTTTTTAAATGTGCCTTTTAAATGAGATAGAAAAGAGTTCTTTTTATTGTAGCACTTTCAGTTTTCATCATGTGTGAAAAGATTAACTAGAATCTACATTGGTTCATATGGCCAGCCAAACCTACTTAATTTTCTTTCCAAAATATACACCTCTTTATCCCTTGTTGAGTTCTTATGGCCTTCCACCGAAGCTGGCAAGACTCATGAATCATGATCACTTCCAGGAAAATGGGTTCAGATAGTTTTCTTGTGGGATTTAGATAAAAGTCTAGGTCAAAAGACAATATGTGGTTTCATTAAAGTTCATCACGCAACAGAGTACTAGTAATAATGAAGAGATGAGAAGGAAGGGCAAGTTGAAGGTTGAAAAATTGGAAGGTCACACACAACACACACGGCGTCGCCCACAAATTTATTTTCGTGGACATGGGGAATCCCGTGTTAGTGGAGGGTACCGAGGGACCATTGCTTTAATGAAGGCAGAGACAAAAAGCAAACACACACACTCCGATTCCATCTTAAACAAAACTTGCCACCTTCTATCTCCTCTTATCCATGACTATTCGTTGTTGGCGAACCCAACCGGAACCTCTCTCGAGTTACTCTTAAAACTCGGAACCCACCTTCTATTATTATTGTTTAATACGGCGTTAATATTCTCAGAATCTCAGTCTCATTCGAAATATGTTTCATTTCTATGAAACGGCAAGCTGTTCAACTTTGAGAAGAATAATGGGAACCTAATATTTGTCGTCGCTGTCTTCTTTCTCAACATGAACATGCCAGTGATGGCGACCCCTCTGGCTTGAAAAGCTCTATCAATCCCAAAACCACTTGGTAATGAATAAACCACCTCAAATTACCAAGGTTTCGGGATTCAAACGAAAACAAAAAGCGTGCTTCAAATTTTGGATTCTCTATGGACAAGCAAGAGAAGGGAGGTTTTCCACGTTGTTTGAGCATGACAAAAAGGTTCCTCTGAGGCAGCACAGAGTGAACAAAATAGAAGAAAGTAACCAAGACTGCAACATCATCAATGTCTATCGTTTTGAAGCTACGATCCAAGAACCCCATACCCAAAACCGGAAGGGTTTTACCCTTTTGAAGTGGGTGCTCATCATGCCTCCGTGGGCCATCGAGAGCAGGGAAGGGGAAACCCTGGTTTTATTGAACTGCTGTATCACAGAACATTCAGACATGAAAAGCTCGGGAAAATTATTGTCTTGGGAGGCAAATTTCGAGTATTTGAGTCCCAAAGTTTTTTTTTTATTAAAATTTTGAAGAAAAAAAAAGGTTTACCATGGCACGTGGAAGGGAACAATGAAATAAATAGTGGGATTTGTGCTAGGGCACGCGTCAAACAGTGGAAGGGACAGAAGCAGCAAGCGTGCAAAAGCAGAAATGGCTGATTGGAATGAGAAAATAATTAGTGTGTTGTTATCCACATATTGGCTGTGGCTTGGCTTTTAAAGTAGGCAAGGGCCCGGCCCATGATATCTCTAAGGTCCGAAACGGCAGTCGCTTTATGGGTGACCTGAGCATTCATTGCCCTCCCAGTCTGGGTTTTCAATTTCCTTGTCCAGCATCTGAACATAGTAATGCCGTGGTCATTAAATTAAATAAGCCTGGTAGTCTTATCTATTGCGGATTTGCGGTTTGGGAACTGATGACAATAAACATAAAAATAAACCCGCTTGTTCTAATTGTTGTCATGTCAGGTTCGTTATGATTTATATAGAGGCCAGGTGTTTCAAGTCTTTAATATTTTGCCAGAATACAATCGCCGGGGGTAATTCAGGTGAGAAGCCCCATCACCTAAGTGTGTTTGGAATTGTATTGGTGAAAACATTCGGAAATATACTTGCCAGCATATGTATATTGGCTTCTCTCAACCAATTTAAATTCCCACTTTTATAAAGGTTAGACACTGTATTTTACCCCTTTTTTTTTTTGTTGAAATTCCTTTCTTCAAGTGAGTTAACCTATGCTTGCAAAGTAAAGAGACTCCGGAACTATTAATCACTAATTAAGCAATATCTTCGTTTCTTAATTTCTTTTTAATTTTATCCTATCATTTAATATAGTTTTAATTATGTTAAAGTTTATTTTATATCACTTGTATTATATTGTATATTAATAAAAGATATTAATTTTAGAGAATAGATGTTGTTGGCCAAAAAAGTAAACCTAAAATGATGTAACTGAAATTTCACAAGCCTTAATTAATTGTCTCTTTGCTCCAACAAATGTATGTATTCATAACGGGTTTACATGTACTGGCCACTGGGTAAGGAAAGAAGGTACATATAATGAAGGACGAGATGGGTGTTGAGAACAAAGGTGCAAGAGGCATGCACGTAAGTGGAGGGCAGGAACGTAGAAGGTGTGAAGATACATAAAAGCAAAAGGAGATCACGTAATCAGGACAGCGTCATAGTTTTCGGAGGACGGTAACAAAAGTGAGGGGTCGGATAGGGTGAAGGGCGATCTGCTGATCCAGGAGAGTGGCGTACGTGTGAAACAAGGACTCCAAGATCGAGTCTCCGAAGTGGTCGCTTATGATTGATTCTTGGATGGCCCTCACCGCCATCGCCACCCTCTTCCCGCGGCTCATCCCACCCTCGTCTGCCGCCTCTTCCGCCGCCTCGTCGGAGATACATGTGAAGAGCCTTTCCACCTCGAACGATCCCTCCCTCCCCACCCCATCTTCTATCTCCTCCCTTGACGGTGCGTAGAATGGCACTTCATACGAATCCACCTTCTCTTCTTCCACCTCTCCCTTCATTCACAATCCCAATCAGATTCCTTCACTTTTACTTTGCATCATGATTTATTCTAATCTTAACAACATTCACTCATGCATGTAACATTTTTAATATGTTAATCATTGCTTCATTATTTTTTTAAATACATGTAACATATATCAATGTCTCTTGTTACTTCAGAATATAACTATTTCTGATCTCTAGTGCTGTTAAATCGGCTTCAGTACTAGCTTGTTAGATTTTTCTTGTTTTATAAATATCAAAATGGAACGATTTTTATTAACTTCTTTTATTTCTTTACCACTTTTACTAACGATCTAAATATAATCTTCCTGGTTATAGAACGGCAAGGGAGAATAATTTTGGCACAGAAGCGTTGTACCTTGGAGACCAAAACGGCAAAGGAACGGGAAAGAATTTCCCAGAAGAAAGAGTTGCCTCGGTCAACATGTTCCGCCCCTCTTCTTCCCAGAAATATGAGCACCATCCTTCCCCCGACAACCACCTCCTCCGATCTCGATCTAAGAAACTTCCAGAAATCTTCTCCGAACTGCTTGTAGTATGCCCGCGCCGCCTCTTCAGGACTTGACTCGCAAATGGATATACAGCCTTTGTTTATCGACTTCCCCTCTTCATCATACAGTTCTGGGGGAACCTGCGTCTCATATATCACCAATCACCATTAGCTAGCTACACGTAACATGTTCTTTCTTCTAAGTACGCACTAAGCTCGAAAGTTTGACCCTCATATATAAAGGACGCGACTCACCCTGGAAAGCCAATGTAGACTGTAGGAGGAGTGGACGAAGTGCAAGGAATTGTTGGGGAAGAGTCTTCCATAGAAAGAGCCAGGGTAGGCTCCCATGAAGATGGAAGGAGAAGATCCTCTTTCTGTGTCATGCCAGAGAGACCTGAGGAAATCTGGCAGGGCCCTGAAGATTGAGTTGAAGTCGTTGGTGGGAAGATCGTTAAGGTAAAACCTTAACTCCGAAGCTGGACGGTGGATCTCCTGGCTTGTGTTTTGGATGGCTTCAAAGATGTCTCTGATGGTTGAGAGTGTGTTGGGTCCACAGGAACACCCCAAATCCGCAATGCCCAAGCTCTCTGGTGTGCTTGCTTGGTACAGCTCCTTCACCGTCTCTATGATGATATGCTTCACCCTGTCACTTCCTTTCTTCTGCAGCACGTACCGTGTTATTTTCATGCTTTAACCAAAAGAAAATGAATGTCTAGATAGAAATGACAAAGATTTGCAGAAAGATCAGATAGAAATATAGTACCTGGAGGGAGGAATTTTTGGCGTAGCTCGTGCTACCAATTCCTCCAGTCATGTGAAACACTTTCTCTACATCCATCTTGAACCGAGCTAGGTATTGTTTACCTTGATCTCTGGTTAGTGAAGCTTTGGTCTGTTTTTAAATTTGGATGATGTGGTCCCAGTTCTTTCTATGCTTCGCTATCTTCTCGTTTATTGGAATTTAAAAAGAAAAAACATATTACTTCCCAAGGTACTTCGGAATCCATGTCCGTGAGAGCGTCATGAGTTATAATCATTATGCTACAGTTCATTCACCATCAGAAACCAGTGCAGCAGGCGTCACTGTTACGAAGCCCATGGTTCTAAATTGACAAGGCTAAGTCTAGGCTGCTGTTGGTAGTTGTCCAAATAATTGAAGTCATCAAAAAAGGTTCGATTTAAGTAAGTAATATTTGAATGAAAAAGGAAAGTGGGTGCAGTGGAAATTGACTGTTTGGCGGGGACAAAAACGCAATAGGTTGTGATATGATTGAGCAGAGGAAATGGACCAACATTGTTAGGGAACCAGTCAGAACAACTTTGTTTTGACGCAGCCGCTTTGAGTCTATTAAATCATCAGTATTGGTATCGGCATGATAATTTGATCCCTTTAATTAATCGATGAAAGTCAAAAGAAGCAATTGGAAGAGGACACGTGTAGGCCAAGGGGCGTAAGTGTGCGATGACCCAATCACTTGCTTCGTGAGCGCTGCTAATAGTGCCATGAAAACGCCACATTTCATAGAGTTATAGTTAGAGTTAGATGCATGAACCTGCAAACCATATACTCTATAATTAGTTGGCCCTCGTCACTGGACGATAAAGTTTATGGACACATATTGGCATTTAATCACACTGCCTCGCGTATTTGTCACTAGAGCAGCTGAAAATGGAATATTGAAACTAGCAGTACCATGAACATAATTACGTGTTCAACCAATATATACAAGAGAGAAAAATTCAAAAAGTCCTTAATGTGTTGGTGCCTAGAGGTTGGGGCGCCTGATGTTACAAGTAATCCATCGATAAATAAATGTTAGTAAAGTGGTAAAATGTGATAGTATAGCTTCCACGGGAGACAGACTGTATATCTTGAAGGCCACATAAATTTGGAAATATTCAGAAGAATTCTATTTGAATGAGCCTAATAGTGGAGCATTTATTGGAGTTGAAGAGAGAACACGTTAGTACCTCTTCTACACAGGGTCATTGCTGCAGTTGCAGCATCGAAAATTTCACAGATACATGTCCTTTGAATGTTATCTTCCTTTTAGATAATGTTAGCTCGGATGTTTTGACAATAACTGATAACTAAGGAATGCACAGAGGAGTTAGAGGAGGTATTGAAGAAAAGGAAAAGGTAGAGGGAGGGGGGGGGACCAAAAAGGCGCAAAGTAACTTTCTCTTCTTCCAATATAATGCGTCTGGCACTCACATGTTTGGGACCAGCGATGTGTTAGTAATAATAATAGTTGAGCGTGAAATGGGACTCTCCAAGAAGACCCCCCCAAAAATAAAAAAGGAAGCTAAATTGATAAGGTTGGAACAGGTCTAGCAGGCAAGCATGATTGCTTCTAGGAGTAGGCCTGATGTTCTCACACTCACACCCACTGGTTTATGGTCCTGGTTCAAGAATAAGGGTACGGGACAGGCCGATCTCAGCTTTGCGTATAGCAGTCAAACTTGATTGATGAGTCACTGTGTAGTGGAGATTGATTTTGCTGTGTGAAGTTGAGATTTTAAGTGGTGGTAGTTTAAGAAAATCATGATCTGCTGAACTCAAGCACGGGAGATTGGTTGGGGTTGGAGACCCGTGTTATGTTATCCCTAAAAGTATGGTCCACTAGCTAGCATTTGACAAAATGGTGTTTTGATTCAAACACTCAAATTGCTAATGTGTGCAGTGGATCTGATCAATTCTCCGTGAGTGTAAGGGAAGATTCTGTTTTATTCGGATGCAATGAGTAGCAGTGGCAGTAGAAGTATCATTTGCATTTGATAGAGTTAGAGATAGAGGAGAGTTTATAATGCAGCATGACACGAGAAGCTAAAGCTTTTTAAAGTGATAATGTCAAGTTTGATAGAGAAAGGAACTGACTTACAAGGAGGGGTGAGTGGGGAGGGGAATACTGAAGAAGGAAGAGGGAGATTAGGCACGCGCACTTAGCTTGGATTGGCAAAGTCAAAGGACCCCCACTTTGCAGCTCTGCTAGGGTTAGTTTCTTTTCTTTTTGGTTTTCTGGTTTAGCTTTTAGGATGATGTCGGATCCTAGTGGCTTGCGAAAGCAGCCACCTGACCAACCACCCTTCGACTCTGCAACCAATGGCAGAAATAAAAAGTTACGTAACTCTCAGGAGCTTATCCATGGAAATGATATCATAGATGCTCCTATGGAAGATAAGCAAGATGATGAAGAACCCTCTCATGGTGTGAATCAGATTGGATCGAAACAAATATCCTATAAGGACTCTCCCATTGGACTCTCTCATTGGGTTCAATGGGGTGGCAAATGGTGATATTATTGTGGATGAAGAGAACCTTTTTGGTGAGGAGGATGAAGTCCTATGGGAACTGCCAGAACCTTCGGAGGAGATCAAACAACTTAAAGGCATATATCCTGAGGTTCCTATCTCTGCTGAAGAATTTAAAGAATGGTGCAAACCATAAAGGTATACTTTGGTTTTAAAAGTGTTAGGGAAAAAATGTATTTGAAGAAGCTCAAGGAATGGTTGGTCAGGCTTCAGGGAATTCCTAATCATGCATTCAAAGTAATAAACCTTCCAAATAACTACTTCTCAGTGAAATTTATAGATAAAGATAACTGGAGGATTCACTATAAGAGAGCTTTGTTCGAAGTACCTTGAATCATAATGTAGGCATTGTGTGGTTATACAGAGATGGTCTCCTTTCTTTGATCCCCTTCAAAACTCTCTGGGTAGGATGGCTCTCTGGGTCTGTATCCCAAATATCTCTCTTCATTGCTATAACTAGCATTTTATCATGAGATTAGGGGAGAGGATTGGAAGAACCCTTAAGGTGGAACATGAATACCTTTAATGGTGATAATGCTAAAACTGAAAGAAGGAGGTATGCTAGAATCTAAGTGGAGATAGATCTATGTGTTGAAAATTATTGTTGCAAATTCTCTTTTCAATGTTATGTATGAAGGTTTAAATGTGATTTGTTTTAATTGTGATAGATACAATCATAGAAGGGAAAATTGCCCTTAGCTTACAAAACAAGATTCTGTCCATTTAAATGAAGCTGAGAAACAACCCCTACCAATCATGGCTTCGATGATGGAGATGATTAAAGGTCCTACAACAGGTGTAGATTATGGTGGTTGGACGTTAGTGAGAAATCAATAGAAAACTCACTTTACAAGAAGAAGCCCTTACTCATAATCCAATCCCAACAACTCTAAAGGGCGAAGAAACCAAGCATGGGAGGATAAAGTTCACATCACATCTTGGTATGCGGCACTTGCCAAATTGTCAGAGGAAGAAAATCTTTTGGAGCTAGCTAGTATGAAGAAAGTGATGCAAGATAGAAGGAAAGATATGGGAGAGATTTCTGCACTGGCTAGGAATAATAGCTTGAAGGAGACTCAAAAATTATAGGAAAAAGCCTCTTCGAGCCCCTAAGTGGAAAAGGGTATGTTAGAAAATACAAAAAATAATTCAAAAGGCAAAGGGAAGAAGAATTGGGTCTCAGTAGAAATGTCAAAAAGGAATGGGGAGGAAGTAAATCAATCTTCGAGCTTGTATCCTAAGCAAGGAGAGAATGGGCCTTTGACAATTAAGACCGTTGGAAGTAGTCAAAGGATTCATGTGGTGGTAGAAGGAAATTTGGACCAAGTAAGGCCTCAATCTGTTAGTGGACATAAATGTCTGAAGGGGCAAGAAAAGGGCCTTAATCAAGATGGGCTTTCTCATGAGGTTGATGTAACAGCTCTCCTGGGTCACCACTGCCTCTCTAGGATCTTTTTCGGACTCAATGGTACCAGAATTTGCCTCAACTTCGTTAACGTGATAGAGGTTGGAGGTTCGAGTCTGGGGAGGTTTCAAAAGACCCCGTGAGGGTGGGGTGAGGAATAACCACTGTACCACCAGTGGGAAAGCCGGCAATCATGTGGTGACATGTGTGTTGTCCAGCGCCTGGGAAAATGTAACAGCCCTCCTGGGTCACCATTGCCTCTCCAGGGTCTTTTCCCAGGCGCTGGACAACACACATGTCACCACATGATTGCCGGCTTTCCCACTGGTGGTACAGTGGTTATTCCTCACCCCACCCTCACGGGGGTCTTTTGGAACCTCCCCAGACTCGAACCTCCAACCTCTACCACCTTAACGAAGTTGAGGCGAAGTCTGGTACCACTGAGTCAACTGGACTCAATGGTACTAGACTTCGCCTCAACTTCGTTAAGGTGGTAGAGGTTGGAGGTTCGAGTCTGGGGAGGTTCCAAAAGACCCCGTGAGGGTGGGGTGAGGAATAACCACTGTACCACCAGTGGGAAAGCCGGCAATCATGTGGTGACATGTGTGTTGTCCAGCGCCTGGGAAAAGACCCTGGAGAGGCAGTGGTGACCCAGGAGGGCTGTTACAGTTGACAATAGTAACCTCAGAAATTTGGATGGGTCAGATTAAAAAGGAGGGCAGGAAAATTGACTTAAATCACACTGAATTACCTTCAAAACGCCATGATCGTCCAATTTACAATATGCCTTTGACATTAGATGATGATTTAATGTGAATTGAAAGTGACGAGGATGAAGTGGTCATGGAAACCTAGATTTTTGTGAGAATACTAGAGATTGAAGATCTCACTATAGAAGAGGATGATGATATGGGTGAGTAAGTTCGCCTTTTCACTATTATTCCTGTTTTTAATTTTTCTTTTAATGATTATTGGTCACTAGAATTGTAGAGGTGCTAGGGGTAAGACATTCCCACACCTAATTAAAGATTTTGTTTCTAGACATAAGATTGATGTGCTTTGCCTAGTTGAGACTAGGATTTGTGGGGAAGAAGTTGATAAGGTTGTTCGTAAATTGGGTTTTCATAACTAGACCAAAATTAAAGCGGCGGGTTTTGCAGGAGGGATTTAGATTTTTTAGAATGAAGTTGATGTGAAACTAGAGTACATATACTCTAACATGCAAATTATTCATTGTCATATCATTGATTTACGCATTCAAGATAATTTTTGGGCCTATCTTGTTTATGGAGAACCACGAGTAAATGAGTGTAATGTTTTATGGGATTCTTTAAAGGTAATGAGTAAGACCATTAAGGAACCTTAGTTAGTTTGTAGGGATTTCAACTTAACACTTCTTTACTCTCAAAATTTATTTTTTACTCATATAAAAATACTCATAGGGTTTCTTGGCTTCCTCTCACCCACATTAACATTATATAGCTGTTAATATAGCTACATTGCTCCAACTAACATATTTGTGGGAAAATTTTGCATATTAAATGCTCCCCAACTATTGATCCTCATACAATCATAAATATTAGATTTCATTAGCTTAATCTACTCCCATTTACTTTATTTAAGTCAATGAATTCGGACTCATAACCTATATAGATTGAAAATCATCATTCTCAATCAAATCCTAACTTCTAATATTAAAAAAATGGATGAGAAAGATAGATTTAGGTGTGAAAAGTTTCACTTTAATGTTTATGAGCTATAAAATACTCCTACTGTAGATTCCTTAAGCCCCAACAGAGCATTTTTGTCTCCCTTTCATTTCTCTTTTATTTCCTCTCTCTTTTTACTTTATTTAGCTATCTTATTTCTAATTGACTATGCGTATGGCATAAAGAAGATCTCTTCCTAAGCATGTCAATACACATGCACTGCAGCGATCTTATCCATAAGTCACGGCATGTGGCACAGAGCCTTGTCTTTAAATTTCCTTTCTCGTTTCATTCTCGGGTAGCCTGACTTCCTTTGAACCTACTTTTAAGGTTGGAAATACAACCAAACACACCCGTTAGACATCTTTAACCACATACCTTTCTAATTAACTTAATTAATCTAATTAGGTTTAAATAACTAAATTAAAATTTAAGGACATTAAACTAGACACCTCAGACTTAAAGTGTACCACTTGCTCGACCAAGTACCCAACACCCTAATTCAAGTCCCTAGCCTTAATCAACTAATGCAAGCATACTATTTACATGAATACGAATACTAACATGCATGCATAAACTTGTTGTAAACTATTATAGTTTATCAATAACGATATAACATATACTTGCACATTTGGCCTTCAACTCAAAAATATAAGAGGCCACCCAAGAAAATGCTCAAGTCTACAAAAAAGGCCTCATGTAAGTGAGAATAGTTAATCATATGCAAAATAAACCCTAGTATTAGCAAGTATGAATTTAGTTACACATGAATGACTAGAGACTTTACAAGGACAATCATGTATTCTAACACTCGAGACTTCCCCCTTGCCCATATCTTGAGCATTTCTTGGAAAAGTATAAATAAACAGGAGTGAGATTATACAATATCAATAACTAAGCAATTTAATTAAAACATATAAAGGTGTGACAAGTACCAACAATTAAAGCAAGTAATCAAACTTATCACATCATACATTTGCAACATAAGTATCAATGATAGATATAATGCATGATCATATGCAACTATTTTATTTCTCTCTTTATATCTTTTAACTGAATTCAAGGATTACTAATTCATATAGGTCTAACCTGTGTGATTGGATTAGCCTTGCCTTTCAATTGTGAGGGGTTACTCAACAAAACACTCCCACACTCACTTTTGGATCATAAATTCCTTCTTCTTGAATTATCGTAGGGTCATAACTGCTTGACTCATATTATTCCCTACAAGAACATGTGATATTGAGCATTGTGCCCGACCCATGCTAATTCTCATAGAATATTGACAATACTAAATACTTTTATTTACAATATGACAATCATTATGTGCAACTCTCAGTGGGTCACACCATATAGAATTTTATCATATCACCCTATACCCTATCTCAAGTGAACTCCCACTCATCTATGATCGTGCAAATTTCAACTTAGTGTAATGACATACCCATAGTCATCTCAACCCAAATTAAATGATATGATCATCATCATCTGATATAAAATATACCATAAATTTAGGCAACCTATTCATCATAGACTCAACTCAAGCATGTCTAACTATATTCATACACTAGTTGTCACATAATGTCACCAAGCATACATTTAATCCCAATATCATTAATCATGCAAATTTCATTTCCATGTAACATATACCATAGCATATTAACTTATAAATTGCAAACACAATCATATACAAAAATTAAACTCCTAGTTGCCTTAACCCTTAAGTTTACCACTCTAAGAGTACAATTTAGATTCTCAATGGAGCTTTCTAACAAATCAACAAGCTCCAAGAGTAGTTAATTTACGTATTAGATTAACAAATATCATTAATGATGAATCCTCATTAATTAATCCTTAATCATGATTAGGGATTTATTCCCTTATTAAGCACCATTAACCAAAATCTACCACATTTCAAACTTCCATTAGCTTAATTAACCATCATTAAGCCTAACTAACACTATTAACCCACTTTATTAGCTTAATCTAGCTTACTAAGCATTAGGGTTAAGATCAAACCTATCAGTAATGACACTAACCAATGCCATTAACATAAACTAATGATTATAAACTTAAAAGAACACCCTTAGACTCCATTAAATTAACTAAGGTGGGTAGAGCTTGGCTGGAAAATTAGGTCTCAACTCACAACCTAAAAAAACTTTAAGGAAATGCATAGAAGATGAAGGAGAAGAGAAGATAAGGCTTATCTAGTAATTTGGAAGCTCAAACTAGTCTCTAATGGTCACCTAGACACAAAATCTAGTAAAGCCTCTTTTGTCCTCCCCTCACTCTCTCAAATTTTTTTATGTTATGACACACTGATTGCATCTCTAAAAATTTAAATTTTGCTACATCGAATAGCTTGGAATAGAAAACCTTACTTAAGCCCAATAATTTGTGCCCAAGACAACCTAATAGCTTTCTAAACTTTTTTCTAAACCCCATATTGGGTCTAGTGATTAAGTGAAGGAAGCCTACACTTGTAAAAGAAATCAATTAAAAAAAAAATAATATGCATCAAGCTTATCAATTTTCTATTCGTTTTACATTTTGTAAGCATTTCAATTTACATGACCTAATTTCTTAACTCCTCTCAGTTTTGAAATTTTCAATTTGAATAAAATATCTGTTTATATACGCCTCTGTCCCATTTTATAAAGCACTTTTGGAGAAGATTTGCTATATCAAAATATAAGACATTTTTCTTTCTATCAATTGGAGGAGATTTCCCATAATTAAATAGGTTTATTCTAATACTACCTTTTTTCTTTCTATTTAATATTAATTAACTGTAGATTTAAAGCTATTAAATAAAAAATATTTTTAAAATTTTATATTTTTATTTTGAAAAAATAAAGTTGTTAAGTGTATTTAATAAGGTTTATTGATATATGATATTTTATCTAAAATTATCTTATAATATGAGACGGAGGGAATATATAATATTTTTTTCATCCCAATGACTTCTCTTGCCTTGATGTCTATCCACATTCACTATCTTTGTGATCAGAAATGTAAGTATCGATTTCATTGTATTTTACCAATGGATTTTTTCAATTTGAATATTATATGAAGTGTGTTTTCTGGCCAAAAAAATATAATAAATATTTTATTCTTATTTAAAAAAAGGAAAAACATATTTTCATTCAGGAATTATATGCCAACATGCATAAACCATATACTTATTATGTTATTATTGAAAAACCACACGCTTGTTCTGTTTTAGTTAATCATCCCGATTAAAAAAAATATAAATGACTAAATATAAGTTTCTTAATTTGATTATTGAAGAAATCCTTAATTATTTATAATCTAATTATACTCATTCCCTCACACACACACACACACATTTGGGCTTCATATGAAAATATTTAAAATTTGTTTGAAACTCAAATTTTAAAATCAGGTTAAGGAGTGCAAAATATTTAAATTAAGAGATGCAAAATAGTGAAAATATATAACCTTTTTTTACAATTTTCTTCAAGTTTAGGGGGTGCATTTGCCCCCCTAAATTATACCTAGCGTCGCCCATGTATATATATAATAAAGTTCTTATATATAGTTGTTTTATTTTACACTTTAAATCTCTTATTTTTTTAAGTGAAATAAATCTCTAATGTTCATCACTTTCTAATTTTCTAATTGTCGTTTTTCAGCCTCAAGCTTTTTAATCGTTTATTGGAGTTTGACCCAACAATTTACAGTGTAGGCCCAATCTTCTTTATTCAGGATGGTCTATGGGAATACCAATGCATTAATCAGCTTATGACTTTGAGTGAGTTCATTTCTTGGAGGTGAATGTAAAAATATTTTTTTTGAAAGAAAACAACTCCTTAAAAAATATTCAAATTCTTTAAAGAATTAGTTTTATAACTGTCAACTGTGAAGATGTCTTGGGCAACCAAAAAACTTATGAGTGCCATTTGGTCGGTGATAAAAACAAAATATCAACACCAATTTATCAATCAATATAAAAACGTAAAAATTCTGGTAAAGTTAATTATACCTTTGACAAAAAAAAAAGTTAAGTTAATTATACTTGTCCTAAGTTGTGAAAATTGTCGTTCATTTCCTAGATTTTATGTATCGTAGTTTGTAGAGACTCATATTTAGTTTTCTTTGTTTTTTTAAATGCTTGTTAGAACCATAAAAAGTTTCATTTACAGAAGCTACTTGATCTGATTTTTACTTCAACAGTATGAAGTCCATTTCAAACAACTGGGCTTCTATTAGGACTTCCTAAGCTCATCATGCTAAATGCACGTAAATCTAACAGATAAAGGCAATTTAAGCCAACCTTAAACAAAGAAATACTAAGTACAAAATTAAATAATGTGGCCCAAAGAAAATATCCTGAGCAAATACAACAATAAAACATGCTACAACCCTGTAGTCTGTAATTCTGGGTCAAGGCCCTCTTCTTCCGTCATAAAATTAAAAAGAGTTTGGGCTTTTTTTCTTTTTAAAAAAAGAAGAGTAGGGACCGGTCTCAGTCATGGAAGGTGGAAGATAGTGCCAGCTTAACTAGCACATCCACGTGGCACGTGCTCAGATCACTTAATTTAATCCTCATCATTGATTTTTTGTTAGTTTTTTTCAGTTGGTTTTTTTTGTTTTGTTGTATTTTGTTTTTTTTTATTAGTTGTGTGTTAGTTTGTAACTTTAGGTTTTTTTTTTGAGTGTTTTTATTTGGGCTTTAACTGTTAATGTGTGTAATGTTTTTGTTTTGATTTTAATAAAATTGACTTTTCCGGCAAAAAAAAAATCCTCATCATAGATCGGTTGAAAAAAAAAAACAAATCCGCATCAAAGAGAGCGGTCATCTCCGATGTGGCACCGCAGAATGCTTTTCCCACGACGATGTGAGCCGGGACGGCACGACTTTCTCTTTGCACTCGTTCAACTTCCATTTTCTCCCACCAACCTCCTGCTCCCGGTCTCTACCATGGTGGACCTCAATGACACTTTTCGAGTATTCTGCATTGGAACTGTCGATACTAAGCTTCAGGAGCTCCGTTTCCTCTCTGATTCAGTTCGTTCCAATCTCAATCACTTCTCCGACCATTCTTCTGTCAAGGTACCCGGCGACTTTCTTGTTGTTTACGTGAAAAATCTATTCTCCGCAATTGTCTTTGGTCGATTATGTCAGAATATAAAATCCTTGAATTTCAAATTTTTTGCGGTTAATCAATCGTGCAACCTTATCGAACAGAAAATGCATTTGTCGTCTTTACGTATATCAGATGCAGCTGAAGCTAAAACTATTTTTCACATTCCTCTCAAATTAGAAAAACTTGCTAAATGCTCCATGAAAAACGTATTATTCGACTTGATTGGTTTACATATCCTAGAATAGAATGCAGTAAATGGTTCGAATAACAGGCATACAATTCGTGTCAATCCCTTTCTATTTTAACATCGTGACTTGTGCATAGCACTTGTTAACCATTTGTTCCTGGAATTACAGGTAGAATTGGTGGTGGTAGATGTGTCTGCTGGTCCAAACGAGGCAGACGGTTTGGACAATTTTTCGTTTGTTTCCAGAAAAGATGTTCTCTCTTGCTATAAGGGATCAGATGGACAGGCTCCAACATCGCTTCCGGATGACAGAGGCAAAGCTGTTGCAATTATGAGTCAAGCACTTGAACAGTTCTTAAAGAATTCTCATAAGGATCAAGTTCTTGCCGGAGTTATTGGTATTGGGGGCAGCGGGGGGACTTCTCTAATATCGTCCCCCTTCAGATCTCTTCCAGTTGGAATGCCCAAGATTATTGTATCAACGGTAGCAAGTGGTCAAACTGAACCTTACATTGGAACATCAGATTTAGTATTGCTCCCATCGATTGTGGATATTGCTGGTATTAACAGCGTCAGCAGGGTCATCTTATCTAATGCAGCTGCTGCTTTTGCTGGCATGGTTATAGGAAGGATTCAGAGCGTCAAAGATTCTCGTGTCCAAGATAAACCTACAGTTGGTATAACTATGTTTGGGGTTACCACTCCTTGTGTTAATGCTGTCAAAGAGAGATTGCATAATGAAGGGTATGAGACATTGATCTTCCATGCAACTGGAGTTGGTGGCAGAGCTATGGAGAGTTTAGTTAGAGAAGGATTTATACAGGTATAGGATTTCTGCCTACTTCTTTCTTTCTATTTTCTTTTCTTTTCTTTTCTTTCTTTTCCTTCTTTTTTTAATATTTTAACGATCTTAAGTTTAAGTGACTAATTTTTTCAGAGCATTGGAGTTTCACTTCTTTGGAAGATCACCATAAGAAAATTCTCCAGTGAATTCGAAAAGGAGTTTGCTATTAATGCATACATCACATTTAATTGTAAATGCTTGTTATTTAGTACTACGAGGAGATGCACTACATTTATGTATAATCTTCAAGGCCAAACTATGAGGCCTCACTTATTTCAGAATATTACGTACAGAGATTCATCAGATGAATTATGATAATCTCTTGGAAGTTACTAATGTTACCTTGGTTTTAGATTCTTTTCATGTTTGCCGGCCTCTGTCTGTACTTTTTTCATGCATAGCCTTTCTTTAAACTTTTCTTAGGGTGTTATGGACGTCACTACAACAGAGGTAGCAGACCACATAGTTGGAGGTGTCATGGCTTGTGATAATTCACGCTTTGATGCTATCATAGAGAAGAAAGTCCCTTTAGTCTTGAGCGTGGGAGCATTAGACATGGTGAACTTTGGAGCCAAAGATACCATACCTCGTCAATTTCAACAGAGAAATATATATGAACACAATAAGCAGGTCATAAATGTAAAAGGCTAGTATATTATGTATTGATCTCTGTATGAATACAGAATACCTGTCACATTTTGCTGTGGTCGTTGTTTTGATTTAATATTGACAGCACTACAGATGATTTTGTCAGTCTTTTTATTCAAATGGAAATTAGCCTCGTCTCTAAGCTTTATTAGAGTGCAAAAGCCTTGTAGTTTTGTCTTTGCTTTTTAATCTTGTAAATGCATTGTATCATCTGCTTGAATTAGAGATGTTTGATGTGATTTGGTGTTCCATATACTTTTGTGGCTGAGCTAACATTATATATAATTCTTATCTTTCCAGGTCTCCCTTGTGCGAACAACAGTAGACGAGAACAAAAAATTTGCTGATTTCATAGCAAATAAACTGAAGAAGTCATCATCTAAGATCTGTGCTTGCCTTCCAGAAAAGGGTGTATCTGCTTTAGATGCACCAGGAAAGCCTTTTCATGATCCAGAAGCAACAGGTGCCCTTATTCATGAATTAAAAAGTCTAATTCAGACAAATGATGATAGACAGGTACAGTTGTTGCCCAGCAGTGGTTTTTCTCCCCTAATTGTAACCTTTAGTTCTGCTTATATTGTTCAAAAAGATTTTTATTAATTATTTTTGAAAGTATTGTATTATGCAGGTAAAAGTATATCCATATCATATTAATGATCCTGAATTTGCAAATGCATTGGTCGATTCATTCGTAGAGATCAATAATAAAAATACTAACAATTCTAGTCACCCGCGAGTTGCCATTCCTGGATCTGTAGAAACTGCTCATGGGGACGATGTTTCAACTGCATCAAGCATTGGAGCTTTTCTCTACACACCTAGTGACTTCCCAGATGCAAGACCAGGTTCTAGTTTGAATTAACATTTCCCCACCTTGAAAATATTGGTTATATGCCTACTTTCAATAATGGCTAAAATAAGTCAATTACAGTTATGGTCTATGACACTCCTTATTCTTGTTTTGAATTGCCTAGACTGTTCTCAATGAAGTTGGTATCCCAAATCTTGTTTGCTAGAAGAAAGATGTCTTTTTCTCCATGACTCACTGGAGTGGTTTAAGTTACAAGTTTTCGATGACATGTTGGTTACATCCTATCCCATACTTGCCAGTATGGGAGATGATCTGTGAGGAATGATACTGGCCAAAGTCAGCTGGTCTTGCAAAAAAAGTCCAAAATTCCCGCTGTACTGGGTTGCCTGCAACAAATTACCATTTTTTTTAGCAAAATCATTTTTTCTGCATTCTTATTTAGTTCTTTGTTTGGAACCCAAACGATGTTGATCTAACAACTGTTTATCCATTGCTAATGCCCCCCTCCCTTTTTCTCCCTTGGCGTGTTAACTAGGAAAAAATAGCTGTTGCCAATTTTAACCATTATTTTAGGCCGTTGTTTTTTGTTTCCTTATGCCTGAACTCTGAAGTGATATTGCCTTCTTACTTGGCAGAGACTCTTGATAAAACACAGCAGATCTTACAGCAATTGAAGCATGAAATAGATAAAGGAGTTCCTATAATAGGAGCTGGTGCAGGAACAGGAATATCTGCCAAGTTTGAAGAAGTTGGAGGGGTTGATCTGATTGTAGTGTACAATTCAGGGCGATTTCGCATGGCCGGTAGAGGATCCTTAGCAGGATTGTTACCTTTTGCTGATGCCAATGCTGTAGTGCTTGACATGGCCAATGAAGTTTTGCCAGTATGCTTCCATTGTTTTGCTTGTTCCATCCAAGTTCTTTATACATAGAATCATTTAAGTTTACATATTTCTCTAAATTCAAAGAGAGGATATTTTCAAATAGTTGATGAAAAGGTGTGATAAGTGACCGAGTCCACTTAGTTTGGTTGCTTCAGCCTTTCATTCCATATTTTGTCTTGGTCAGCTTGATTTCAAAAAAGAAGGTGAAAGTAAAGGCTAGGATTTTGTTATTTTGTCTTCTCTGGTTCTCATATAAACACTACTGAACAAAGATTTGCATGAAATCATTTTGGCCCTAGTCATCTTCTGCATGGTAAATTACAAGTAGCTTTAATATCCTTAATTTCTTACTTTTTGTCGGCCAGCTGAAATTTCATTCATATAACCGCATCAAAACAAGAGACTTTAAATAGGCGAAACAAAGCCATAAGCCGACAAGGCAGTGGCATATGAGAACATAAAGAACAATATAATATTAGCCTATTCCTTCACGATGCGGTGTTGGCCTTCAAATCCTTAGCAAGAATCTTGAGGAGATTTTGAGATTTTGAATTGCTTACTTTTGGAGTAAGGTTAATTATTTTATAAATGTTGACCAATATTTTGAGATTTTGAATGTTGTTAGTGGGGTTACCAAATTTTCTCCTCATTCTTGTTTTGATTTTCTTAGGCACATCAAAAATCAAAATTTTCTTTTCAGGTAGTAAAGAAGGCACCTGTTCTTGCTGGTGTATGTGGAACTGATCCCTTCCGACAGATGGATTACTTCCTTAAGCAGGTGGAATCAACAGGATTCTGTGGAGTGCAAAATTTTCCTACTGTTGGGCTATTTGATGGTAATTTTAGACAAAATCTTGAAGAAACAGGAATGGGTTACAGGTAGGTGTGACTTGTGATGGAATACTTAAAATATAATATTAGTTGGGTTGGATTGCTACATCTCTTGCAAATTTTTCCTTTTCAATGACCAGCTTGGAAGTTGACATGATCCATACAGCCCATAAATTGGGTCTTTTGACAACCCCGTATGCATTCAATCAAGATGAAGCAATTGAAATGGCTAAAGTTGGTGCTGATATTATAGTGGCCCATGTGGGTCTCACTACAGCAGGCTCCATAGGTGCAAAAACAGCTGTTTCCCTTGAGGAAAGTGTAGTTCGTGTACAAGCCATTGCGGATGCTGCACATAGGATCAATCCCAGGGTCATTGTGCTCTGCCATGGAGGTAAACAGATCACCTAGCAGTCTTTTGTTTCTTTTTTCAACATTTTCATGCTTTGGCTAATAAGTTTACTGTTTAGGATTGATTGGATATATCTTTGCATTGAATATTACGAATAGATAAATCTTTCTGTCTTTTGTTTTTGTGATATACCGAACCATGGGAGCGATAGCCTCCCCCGCCAATATCCGCTCCAACTATAATTCTGATGTACTACAACGGTTTATTAACAAGGCACGTGCTGCACTTTGTAGGTCCAATAACTGGTCCGAAAGAGGCAGAATTCGTATTAAAGAGAACCAAGGGGGTCCATGGCTTTTATGGAGCTTCAAGCATGGAAAGGCTACCAGTGGAACAGGCAATAACAAGCACAATTAAACAATACAAGTCAATCGCTATTAGTTGAGGTTCAACTTGATTGCAATTTATAAATGCCAATATCATGTAACATAATCATTGTCATGTTTTGTGAATGCTTAATACATTATAAAATTTTGAAGAACTGAGGGTGTGAGGATTTGGAAATTATGAGGCAAAAGCAATGTATAAATTCACTTATAATAGAGACCAATGTATAACTCACTGCAGCTTCTGTCCTGCACTGCTTCTCTGTGTGAATCATACGCTCCGTTACTACGTGAAACAGCCTCCCATACCAGACAGCATGATGACAATCCGTTACAAATCATTATCCTAAAACTAAGGCCAATTAGCCCATTACATGATAAAAAGCCCAATGAACCTATTACACTAATATCACATATTCAAAGAACCTCTTCACATCACATATTCTAAGTATTCATTTTGCTGCTTAAACATAAATTGCACCGGAACTCTGCATGAACGTATTTATTGTATGCAGATGCATGATATTTGGCTTGGTTGTCGAATACATCAGGTAACCTATAAAACTCTTGTGTGGCCTTACATCGACCTTTTTAGCTCCATCTTCGATGCTAAATCTCTCTTTTTGATTCTCTTGAAAGTAGTTGGTTTCCATTCTTCCATGCTGAACATCTTGAGGGCTTCTTCCTTTGCATATTTTTCCTTTACCTCCTGTCCTTGAAGAGAAAATCCTTTTGGTTGCCACTACAACACGCTCCTATTTCATTAAATCTATGGCAAAGTTTGTCTTCATTTGAACTTTGAACAATGCTTTGCCTTCTTTGCATTTAATCATGTAGATTTTGTCTTCAAACAACACTTTTTATCCTTTTTGCGCAAATTGAGTTGAAAAAAATGGCATGCTCTACCTTCCTCCCCTTGCTGAGGAAGATGGCTAAGAAGCTTGTAGCTTGACAAGGAAAACTTTAAAATCTTGCTAGGAGGACGACACTGTTGAAGTCTGTCTCAAGTTCTTTTCCTCTCTACCAGATGCAAACTATGATGAAGGCTTGGAAAATAGATGAGGAGCAGGAAAAGAAGAGCAGAAAACTCTTTATGTAGCCCCAAAGAAGGGTGGAGAATTGGCGATGAAAGATTTGAGTAGGCAGGCTAAAGCGTTTACTAGGAAAATTTGAGTTCGCCCAAACTATAAGGCAGGCATTGAAGTAATTATGATCATGTGGAACCAATATTGAGCTTTGGACTAATAAACCAAAGTCAACCATTTTGCTGTGTGAATTTTGAGACATTTTTCTTCAAAATGGAGATTGCCATGATCCTTAAACACAAAGGACAGGTTGGCCTAGCTTGCATCCTGATAAGCAACAAAATTGGCATGACCCATTTCTCAGGTTCAAGCATTATTGTTGAGTTTGTTGGTTTCATGATGGGAGTGTTTTAATTGGAAGAAATTGAGTTGATGTAATGAAAAGTCACTAAAACACAGACGGTGACCATAGATATATGATCCAAAGACCTAAACTAAAAATGACGATTTGCATGATGATGCTGTCAGGAACTCATAGTAATGCAAGGGCGGATTGAAGAAGCCATCATTGCCACCCACGTCACTCCTGCTCAAGCGGCAAGCTGCTGAGCAGCTCTTGAAGAGAAGTGATTGTCACTCCGCTCTTCGGGACCTTCTGGACTTTCTTGCAGAGCAAAAGCGGATCGAAAACGAAGAGCTTGAGGCTAAAATGAGAGAAGCAGAGCTTCGGTCCCACGATAGACAGCCGCAGTCTGCTGTCGATGACGGCACACTGGCGGGATAGCTGAGGACAAAATGTCAAAGCATTTACTTAGGCCCAAAAAAAAAAAAGAAAAGAAAAGAAAAGAAAAGAAAGAAAGAATTCATTTACACATTCATGCCTCCAAAAAATAAAAAATAAAAAATAATCAATTGCATATAAATATGGGACCACAGTACAATTAATAAGCGTCCATCCAGATTCAATTCATTTTTTTTTTTTTATATGGGAATGGATTCGATGCATTTTAATGTCATTATATTAGGTACTGTCTCTAGCACTCTTGTAATTAAGGAGCTCCCTAAAAAAATTATTTGAGTCTTAATATAAGATATTTAATAAAATATTAATTATTTTTTTTACTATTATCTCTATTTAAACTTATTATTTATGAGAAAAATGAAATGCAAATTTAAAAATATTTAATTTAAACATGGGTAAAATTATTACTATATTTCAAACAAAATTAATAACGTAATCATATCTTCTTAGTTCGAGTAAGATGATTAAAGATGTTTTATAATAAAGAATGGAAGAGTAGATGATTTGTATAAAAATTTGAGATATATTGAAGTTTTTTTTAAAAAAAACTAATATATATATATATATATATATTTGTTGACAAGTTGGCCAAAAAATTTGATGAATTTATCATTGACTTTTGAAATTTAATCTACAGAATAAGTAACTTAATATAAAAAACAGATAACATACGAATATTGTTAAAAAATGTAAGACTTTTATTGTTTTAATGTGTTTTTTTAAAAATATTTTTAATAAATAAATTATTTTATATTTATGTTTAAGAAAAAACGTCCTATTAAATAAAAGTAAATATAAAAAGACGGTATTAGTTTAAAGATAATTAATTAATTTATTAAAAATAAAATTATATTAAAAAATCTTATTTGTTTTAAGGAGAGGAGCATCTCCTTTTCTCCAACTTTTCATTTTTTATTCATCAAACATTTCAATGGTTCAAATTGATTTTTTTGTAAAATTATTAATTTTACATGGAATATATAAATAAAATATTATAGTTTTAAATTATTTAAATCAAATTTTAATGGTTCAAATGTATTTATAGATCTTATATAAAATTAAAATAATAATATTATCACATATTAAATATGAACTGTTAAAATTTTAATCTAACATGAGAATAAAATGAGAGAAATGAAGAGTAAGGCCAAAAAAAAAAAAATCATTCTTCTCCAACTTAGTGTACTCCATCTTCATTAAACTATGGCCCACGCCAACTTTACCAAAAACCGATGGATATCTCCCCCAACGAACCACCCACACATGGAGATATTGGGTGGACCCGCAAGTTGCCAACCCAATTCATTGCATTCAACACGTCATGATTTAATATTCTTTGTTCGAGTTCAAAGACCCAACACCCACTGCAGGTTGTGGCCCGTGCTCACATGCAGCTGCTTTCTCATGCTCTGTTGCCTGAAAAGTTATGGGTGTAATGGGGAACAGCGCTCATTGTGTGTTGTTGAAACTTAAAACAAAGCAAAGAAATATTACGAGGCATGATCTGTCTAACATGCTTACTGTTTCATTTGCTGGGTTGCTTTCTCGGCTTTGGCATTTAAAACAAAAAAAGCAAAAATGAAATAGCAAAACACACCTAGACATATTTCATTAAGTCGTTGCATCCTGCAACCAAAACCACGCTCCAAGAATTACCTTGAGGACTGAAATTTTTCACTTGGATAGGGTGGCGCGTATTGTCGAGCTTGGTGGTGCCATGAGAGTTGGTTGTTTGGACCACAAATTGAGTTGATATGATGAAAAGTCACTTGATTACTTGAACTCAAATGATGACTGGGGTTGATGCAGAGACCTAAAATTAAAATAACAGTTTAAATTTGCATGACGAGAGGCTGTCATGAGCTCATAGTTACGCAGATGCCATGCTCCATGAGCCTCATTAAAACCGTAGGGGAGGACCCCACAACCTTATACTTCATCGATAGGTGTGGTGAATTATGGGCCGTACAGTTCTTCGATCAATACTTTTGCATCCACGCAGCTTGGCTTTCAAGTTTGAACACATGGATTTAAGACCATGCTCTTATGACTTCAATATACTTCAGTCTACTGTGTAATAAGCGCGAGCGACGGGCAGAGATCGGATTGATATTTCAAAAACCGAAGGTATAGCCGTATAGGAATGAGCCCTTTAATTACATTTTGGAGACTGTGGTTCTTCTTCTCTATTTATGCATGCTTAATATTGTATTTTTAGCATTACGTCAATAACAAATAATTGATGTACCATAGAGGAGAAAGAATTACGTTCATGATACAAGACGGTAGAAATTATTGGGACACGTTTTATTTATTATGTAATTAAGAATAAACGAAAAAAACTAAAACCAGCACAAGAAATGGAAACCTCATATAGATCAGTCAAAATGAGAGATTGAACTCTTATAAATTCGAGAAAAAGTTGAGAGGTTGAATTTTATAAATTCGAAGACATGTTCTTTGATAGCCATCTTTTTAGATCATGTCGCTTCGGCCTCAGAGGAAAAAGAAAAGTACTGGACAACCAGCTGCCTGATGACAAGTTTCAAGTCCGCGCGTGGCGCAGTTCCATACCCAGAAAGCGAGGAGGCAAAGTGCGCCAAACGACTCTGCGCTTTGCTTTTGCAACTTGGTTTTCCCATTTTTAAAGGATAAATCGATCCATGAAAAAGCTGAAAGTGCGAGTAGGGGTGTTCACGGGACGGGACAGAATCGGGACACCCCCGTCCCGTGTCCCGTCCTGAAAAAAAGATCGGGACTGAATTTTGATCCCGTGTCCCGTCCCGTCCCGAAAGTCGTCCCATCCCGTTAAGAGTCGGGACGGGACCGGGACAAGATCAGGACGTCCCGCCGTCCCGATAAATGGAATAACATCGAAAAAAGATCTGAATAATAATGTTCATTAAAATTTTAAATCATATAATTTATTAAGTTTAAAATCAAAACAACACAAGCACATAAATAATAATAATTTAAAATTAATTATTGAATTATATTAATCGTAACTACATATTATAATAACAAATACAAGTGATTTTTATGCTATAAGATTAGCAACAGGCAAGTCAAACACAACATCAAATCATTATTCTTCTATTTTAGTGAAGGTGTACTAAGCTAATTACTCTTCTAAAAATAAGCAAGAAATATGTTATAAATAAAAGTTATTAAATAGATAGATATAAGAATAAATTATATTAATATAATTAATATATTATAAAGAAAGATATCGCCATATTTACTCCATGCCATTAAAATTATCAATATAAAAAACTTTAGTTTTAAATAAGAATTGTAAGTATTAAAATTATAATTGATATAATTAATATAAGTATAAATTATATTAATATAATTAATATATTTAAAATAAAAAATAATATATATAATATTCAGGACGGGACGGGTCCCGTCCCGAACCCCTTTTCTGTCCCGTCCCGTAAAGTCCCGTCCCGATTATTTTCGGGTCGGGACAAGACCCGTCCCGATATGATCGGGATGATACCGGACCAATCGAGACGGGTCTAGGCTGAACACCCCTAAGTGAGAGATTGAACTTTATAAATGCGGGAAAGGAGACAATCTTCCGCAACCAGGTTCACATCTTGTTGCTTGGGGCCCAGGAAACACGAAATCTCTGTTGCTGGCCCTAAAATTGGAGTATCAAATGAAACTAGATGGAGGTAAAAAGATACACTGCACTCATGGGCATGAAAATTAACGTGGGCCCGTGACATGCATATTTTGCCCCCCCGGAATCATCTGAAAACGTCACAAAAATCAAAATTTGTTTCCAATCAAATTGAGCCAATGCATGGGATGGGAACCAGCTGTGCCTATGCCCATGTAAATGTAACCTGATTGCAATGCTATTTCTGACTTAAGACGGTAAATCTATTTTGACCTGCACATTTTCGTTTCTTTTTCCTAAACTGGAGATGAAAGAAGAATAACTATAACTATTTTATGTAAAGGCATAACCTGAAAAATAAATATCCCATTTCTACGTTTTTTATAATGTAAACTTGATAAAAAATGGATAAGCTAGCTGTTTGGACTAAATATGAAACATCGTTCAAATAAGTTACATGGTTAGTTGGGTTGAGTGATTGAAGTATCAGGCTCAGTATAAACGAAAGAGGTCGGCCCTAAGGTTCAATAAAAGCCACAATAAGTAAATATGCCGAAATCCCATCAATTACAAATATTAGATTATTGGCACAAAGACATGATCTTAAATAATGCCAAAATCTATGCCCAAGTATTTCGATGAAACAAGTTGGTTATCAAAATGGAGAGTATGAAATAAAAATCATGCCATGAGTTTTGTAGGATCCTTGATTTTTTGGCAAAACGTGCTAGATTTAAAAAAAAAAAAAGCTAATGCTATTCTGACATTATAAATAAAAGAAGAAAATATAAAAAAAACTAGTCAACACTCTATCAAAGACTCACAAAATTTACATTCGTTAGCCTTTTTTAGTTTTCAATTTTCAGTTTGTAATATTTTCACATTTTAATAAAAAATTATACACTTATTACGCCAAAAGCCTTGTATCTTTTTACATCCGAGTAAACTATGGTAAAAAAACTCAAAACTTTTTATTATCAATTGAGACTCAATATCTCTGGTACATCTGATATTTATTATTTTGCCACGAACACTAACCAATTATGTTATGGCATGAATCTTTTGTCTGGGGCTTAGGTCAAGTAAGACGAACCAGAGTTCAGTTTATTCCTTTTGCTTGCTTCTTTAATTTGCCACGTTCTTTGAAAACGTATGCATGAAGTTTCCTATATTGTGATATTTATTTATAAATTTACATTAATTAATAAATCCAAACAGATTAATCTTTATGATTTTATATGAATCATGATAAATGGGCCATACAAGTAAGCCTAATGGATAGAGTCTCAACCTATAACTTTATAGCCATCAATTATTCTCTATCTCTTAACTGACTAAGTCAGGGATAATAAAATATAATTAATTAATTAATTTAATATAATTGTTACTGATCTGATTCATATAAGCTAATCAGTCAATAACTATAAACACACAATAGTTTTCATTTATCTCTATTATCTTTAAACTCTCTGTAAAACTACAAGGATCCAGTGAATTGTGCATCTGTCTATACTTGAGATAATTGACCTATCTCAAGTGATTATAGATTTTTCAAGTATGCACATATTACTCTAATCAATCTTATATGATACATGAATTGAGATATTATGTTAACATCCTCTGTATATATATATATATATAACATATCTTTATATAAAACCAAAGGATTAAGGGAAAACAAAAATATGTAATGAAAAAGCACATTTATTAATTTTGTTTGGCTCGAGCACATTTATTAATTAACAGGACTTTAAGATGAAATCTGAATCTGAATAAATATAAATGCGAGTTTTACTTGATCAACAAGCATATTAGTTTATTGGGGATCGGTGGTGGATAGTCTTAAAAAAGTACCAATTTGACTCATGACAATGCCATGCAAGAATTTTTCTATTATAATACAAATACATAATATAATTTCTGCAGATATGTACCAATGAATACGCCAAAGAAAGACAAAAAGACGAGACCATCCTCGGTTCTAAGTGACCAAGGAGGGTACTTTTGTGATTGCGAGGCTATCTACTCAACCGCGTCCGGTCAGGTCAACGAGGTCAATGGTTCAGGAAATTCCCGGGTTGGTTCTCGGGTGTGGACTGTGGAGTGACACTCCTATTCCGTTCCCATTTTCTAAAACAGCATACTTCGTCGACGTTCAACTCAACCAAACTAATTGGTCATTGCTTCCTTTAGTTAAAAAAAAAAAAAAAAATTGGTCATTGCTTCCAGTTCCTTGAATTTTTTTTTTTTTAACGAGTTCTTGTCCCTTTCGTTTGAATATTCTTCCTCATTCTCTCCCTTTTTAAAGAAGCACAACGCCTCCCGTGCATCCAAATCCATTCCACGATTTTCTTCCCTGCTCGCTTCATTATCCCAGAAATGGCCTTCTTCTCTTCCTCTTCCGCTGAAACCAACCTTGCCACCGCCAAGACGTTCTTTTCAACGGCCGCCTCCGTCGTGGCCACCGCAATGCTTGTCCGATCAGTGGCGCGGGACTTCTTGCCCGCTGAAATTCAGGACTATTTCTTCGGCGGTATCCGTGGAATCTTTCATCGATTCTCTTCTCAACTTACCATCGTCATCGACGAGTTCGATGGTCTCGTGAGCAACCGAATCTACGACGCGGCACACACTTACTTGGGCAAAAAAATCTCCCCCTCCACGCGTAGACTCAAAGTTAGCAAGCCTGATGTTGAGAAGGGCTTCGCGATCACCGTGGAACGCGACGAGGTCATCGAAGACGTGTTCGATGGCGTCAAATTCAAATGGGTCTTTATATGCAGGGAGGTTGAGTCTTTTCGCAATCCGAGAGACTTGAATTCGACGCTGCGGTCTGAAGTCCGATCTTTGGAATTGAGTTTCCACAAGAAGCACAAGGAGTTGGTGTTAACGTCGTACCTTCCCTTTATTATGCAAGAAGCGCAATTAATGAAGCAAGAAGCGAGGGCCCTGAGGATCTTTACGGTGGACTACGAGGGTATGTACGGGAATCTGAACGACGCGTGGATCCCAACGAACCTGGACCATCCGGCAACGTTTGAGACGGTGGCATTGGACCCGGAAATCAATAAATTCGTGCTGGAGGATCTGGAGAGGTTTGTGAGGAGGAAAGAATATTACAGGAAGGTAGGGAAGGCGTGGAAGAGAGGGTATTTGCTGTATGGGCCACCTGGAACTGGGAAATCGAGCTTGATCGCTGCAATGGCCAATTACTTGCATTTTGACATATACGACTTGGAGCTGACGGAACTAAGATGCAACTCGGAGCTCCGACGGTTACTGATTGCTATGGCAAATCGGTCCATTCTAGTTGTGGAAGACATTGACTGCACCATTGAGCTCCAGAATCGCATGGCAGAATCAACGGCCGCTTCAGGATCTGGATCCTCACAACCACAGGTTATTTAATAATCTACCCTTGTCTTTTCCATTTGGTTTATGACGAGGTTTAGGGCCAATATGTAGGAAATCCGAACTTGCGCTTTGAGATTTGTTATTGAGTTCCCCGGAGAGTCTCTGTTTTTACTAGGAAATTGACGCTAATGCTGCAAAAAAAAAAAAAAATATATATATATATATATATATATATATCCAAATACTACACTTTTAAAAATATTTTTTTATATACTATAAATTTAAAACTCGATTTATATCAAACCAAATTTTAAATTTTTTTAATATTGCAATACAGAACTCGGTCTATACTAAATTAAGTTTTGTATTTATATGTATATAAACAAAAAAGCAAAATGTAAGTTTAGGCTACTTCGTACCTCACTTCCCTTATTTCTGCACGTTCTCTAATGATAAACATTAATATATGGTTGTCTCTTTTACTTTCAACATATGTTTTTTCTTTTTTTCTTTTTTTGGGGTAAAGAGGACCCAACAATGTAATTAAATATATATGTGTATATATAATATAATAACTAAATAATTAGTAACAACATAAAATTATATAAATTTAAATCATAATAAATAATTTTAAAGTTAGATTGTTAAAGATTATTTTTTCCTTCACTGTTTTTCTAGCAACGTCCTATACAGTGAAGCAATATCATTTTTAAACACTTTATTTGTTTAAAAATAGAAGGTATTTTTAATCTTTTGAAGTATAATCATTATTTCTTACCAAAAGTATCCTCATTGAATAAATCACTATATGTGTATTTTAAGAGTCTAATTTTTTTTCAATCGAATCTCACTTCCTAATAACATAATTACTCGTCTTTAAATTAACATTTTTTTATATTTATTTTTATTTAATAAGGTGTTTATTCCTAAAATAAATATAAAGTGATTTATTCAATAATGGTACTTTTGGTAAGAAATAATGATTATACTTTAAAAAATTAAAAATATCTTGTATTTTTTAACAGATAAAGTATTTACATATGATATTGCCTCATTGTATAGGACGTTGCTAGAAAAACAATGAAGGGAGAAATAATCTTTAACAATCTAACCCTAAAATTATTTATTATGATTTAAATTTATGTAATTTTATGTTGTTATTGATTATGTAGTTATTTTATAATTTTTATAATTTTTGAAGTATATAATTATTATAATTATAATTAAAAAAATAATATATTATTTTTTGATACATAAAATATTATTTATATTATACATATATACATACATACATATACATTGTTGGGTCCTCTTTTGCCAGAAAAAAAAAAAAGAAAGAAAAACCGTACACCGAAAGCAAACAACTACATGTTAATGCTTATCACTGAAAAACGTGCAAAGATAAGAAAAGTAAGGTGCAAAGTAGCCTACATCTACATTTTATCTTTTATTTTTTATATATATAAGTATAAAACTCGGTTTAGCATGGACCGAGTTCTGTATTGCAAGATTAAAAAAAAAATTAAAATTTAATTTGATATGAACTAAATTTTAAATTTATAGTATGTAGAGATATATTTTTAAAAGTGCAGTATTTGGGTGGATAATTTTTTTATTTTTTTTGGTAGCAGAATCGTCAATTTGCCGTTTTTACTTCTTGAAAATATTCTGAACACTCTAGGCCAAGATTCGCTGGGTTTAACTAATTATACTGTAATGACACGCTTCTTGACTTGTTCTTGTGTCTTTTGGATGTAGCAGGTGACACTGTCGGGGCTATTGAACTTCATTGACGGGCTGTGGTCAAGCTGTGGGGACGAGAGGATTATAGTGTTCACAACCAACCACAAAGAGAAGCTTGACCCTGCATTGCTGCGTCCCGGTCGTATGGACGTTCACATCCACATGTCCTACTGCACTCCCTCTGTGTTTAGGCAGCTTGCTTCTAATTACCTTGGACTTAAGCACCACTCTCTTTTCTCTCAAGTCGAAGAAGCCATTCTTGCCACCCACGTCACTCCTGCTGAAGTGGCTGAGCAACTCTTGAAGAGCAGCGATCATCACTCTCTTCTTCAAGACCTTCTGCACTTTCTTGCGCAGAAAAAGATGGAGAATGAAGAGCTTGAGGCTAAAAAGAAGGAAGAAGAACTTCTGTCGAATGATAAAGAAAAGCAACCAGCTGATGATCACGACAAACTAGTGGATAAGGACAAAAGAGAAAGGGATGTAGCAGTTCAGCAAACCATTGAACTATGAGCTTGTATTTTTTATTGAGTAGGTCCTGGATTTCTCTTTAATGGAGGGAGGGGACGGAGTGTTGTTTAACAAACCGATCGAAGCCAGATTAATTGATGGCATAGGGAAAGAGGACCTTTTTTTCGAATTCTGCTGTATATCAAACTTGATTTTCCCTTGTATCAAAGCAGGCGAGTTTCTTGTATATCGTGTCAGAGTACAAGCAAAATTCGGTCAAAGTTCAAGATCCTCGTGCTTCTACTTTTTTCCCTCTATCAGCGCGATCATTTTGTGCTGATTTATTAGGGTGGATGGTAAATTCTGGGTTTTCTTGCGAGCATAGATTTCTGCGTTCCAACTCACTGTCAAAATGCAAGGGAAACCCAAAAGCGATTCGTCCTCTGTGGCCTCCAATTAAGAATTCAAACGGTACACTTAACAAGGACGTTAAATAATTTTAATCTCTTGATAGCGTAGTCTATACATCCCTAACCAAGCAGCGTTCATGTTGGTAGCAAGAAGACACAAGACGTGAAATAATCCCCGAGTTTCTTTTGCCTCCCTATTCATGTGGCACTTGTGCGGAATTGACACGAGGACGAATTGACAATGGAATCATTCTTATTTCTACGGCTAGACAATCGGGTAAAATAGGCCACCAACTTTCCTCGGGTCTTTAATAATTCGGGACGCGAAAGCTACTCCACGTTGTCGTGGGCCATTTGACAGCGCAAGTAAAATCATGCGAGTCAGAAAAATATTATTTTAGTCTGTGTTTGTCCATGGCTTAATGCACCCGGCGTCGACCGACTAATTTATTCGGGCAAAGCTAAAGCCTACCCGTAAAAGTCATGCGCGATATTATTCGTTTCTCTCCTTTCTTATGATAAAGAAAACTAGAAAAGTGGGCTGGAGGTGTCAACTAATGACAAGTGCTTTCGTTCCCAAAATTTTCTTAAAAAAAGTTTGCTAGATATTGATGTCGACTTCTCATTCAGTGTCATATGATGAAGCAGGAGGTTTGGATTCTCCGGTGCCACCATAGTGTCGGTAAGACGGTAACGCTCTATGATATATTCCATTACAGGCTGGAGGCTTTCTGAGAACTTTTGTTAAGCGCTTGAGTTCTCCCCGGAGATTCCTTCCATCTCTTTGAAAAAAGGAACTTGAGTTTTATTTCTCTGATTTCTAATTATTAATCAAGCAATCTTTTTTTGAGGGCGTGCCGTGCAGAAAATACTGTCAGGGCTCGGGTTTGGCTTAGTAAAGTTATGTGGGATCACGGAATATTCTGAGGCACATCAGGAAGTTCTGCACAGCGCATCAGAAAAACTTTGTTCTGTTCTGAGCCCGAATCAATGAATCGAAACAAGAAGGTGAAAATATCAATCCTATTGAAAACACATGTGCTTTCACGGAAACTAACTACTTTGTGGATTCGTCGTCTCACTTTTCTTTCAAATAATCCGGGCGTTCATTGTTCCATCAGTGTTTTCTCCTCAAGTAACCAAAACAAAACAAAACCGTTGCTTGCATTTTTCTGCTTTTTATGTGAAACTGAACGTAAGAGTTCAGATGCATAGTCATCGCGGAAGCTAAAGTTCCAAAATTTACAGCCAAATCTTGCGGCTAGAAAATCAATCCCCGTCAAAACAACAATGCAGAATGAACTGAAGTGACCGCAATAGGAAGGGGGAAGCTTCCTTCAAATTTCGGAAGTGACAAATGCAACTAGTTTAGTCCATAAAAAGTCTGAGGCTTCCCCGAAAATTCAAAAGAAAGAAACAAGTTGAACAGGCAAGTGTTGTTGATTAGTCATTTATTTCCGTGCCCCCGAAGCATAGAATTACACATGTGATTAGTGGAGACTTTCCAACGCTCGGCTTTTGAGAATGAATTGACCATCGCACCTCCATTAGCACACAACTGGATTGGATTTTCATTCACCAGGGAGGAGGAGCTTTAAAGATAGGAAGAAATCGAGTCAGAGTGAGAAGTTTATGCCTCAATAATAGACTGGTGTCAGGATCAGTGTGGCTGTTGTTTTGTCCCAGTTGGATGTCCAATCCGGTTTTGGTGCCCATCATGGTGCAGATCACATAATAAGCAATTGAACCGTCTTGATTTCTATATTTTAAAATTTTATTTTTTATATTTATTATTAAAAAATGAAAAAAATTCAGTAAATTTATCATATTATTAATCTGAACAATATAAATTTAATTTAGATGGTTCAATTTAATATTAATTTTTTTATAATTTTATAAATTATCTATTTAGATGTATTTTGAATTGTTTGAATTTAATAATAAATTTTTTTAGAATTTTATAATTCTTATTTTAGTGAATATAACATTAAAAAGTAAATATAAAGATAATATTTAAACTGACATTTTTAAAAAAATAAAAAAATTTGTAATTTAAAAATTTTAAATTTACACTATTTAGAATACATTTGAATAATTAATTTATAAAAATTATAAAAAAATTAATATTAAATTAAGCTATACATATTAAATATTATCCAGATTATGATAAGATAGATTTATTAAATTTTTATAACTTTTATAATAAATATAAAAATAAAATCTTAAAATTTGAACCATCTACATTGCTCATCAAGTGATGTTGCTCATCTAATTTAAACGGTCAAGATTACTCATCAAATGACGGGCTCAACATCCACTAGCTTAAATTTCATATGCACGTGTTGCTCGAACATTGGGAAACTGAATCGTGCGTCGTGTTCGTGGGTTCTGTAACGCTTATCCTACGTACAGTAAACGAAGCCATGATCGAATGCACTGTTCTCACTCGAGGACACCGGTTATTCTCCACTTGTGCGGTCACTTGCACGCCACATGTTACCATTTGTAGCAAAAAAGGAGCCTTGTTCTCTTGGTGTTTCATAACCATGCCAGCGTCCATCCCCAATCCATGATAGATAAATAAAACTTATAGCAAGTCAGCATAATAATTAACGTGGCTCTTATATTTATTTATTTATTTCAAACGTGTCATCGGTATTATGTTCTATCTAGTGTGAAGTTTTTTACCAACCAAACTAATCGAATCTAATATTTTATTAAAAACATAAGACAGCCTGAAAGTTTTAACGTTCTTTCAAGTGTACCTGAATTTTGTTTCAAATTCAATGTAAACGAATTTTCTCACCCAAAATAATTAAATTTTTAAAGAGAAAATTACTTCTTTTAATTAAAAAAACTTGAGAATGCTTGTTCTTTTGACTTTCAAAAATAACCAAATTATTTTGAGTAGTTTTTAAAAATAATGTTGATGAAAATACGAAGATATATATCTGGCATAGCAAAATCATGAAAATTTATTAAATAATAAATCATTTTTATAATTATAAATAAATAAATTTAGATTTAAAACTAATCTTTTTACTTCAGTTGAGATTAGCTCAAAAGAGAGTAAGATGTGAATAAGTAATAATACTTAAAGGGTTTAAATCATGCCGAAGAAATAAATTTTATTTTTTAAACTACTAGATAAAATGATAAATAGAAAAAGTGGGAGATATTAGATCCGCGCATTACGTCCAGTTTTAACGCATTAGCGGAAAAAAAGTGCGCACCCTAGCGCATGGGATCACTGGGAGGATCCCACTCACACATGCAGGAGCATAAATATAACACCTCATGTTATTGTTTTTGGTATGCGAGTGAATGAAACTTAGAATTAGGATTCTCCCCCTCTCCCTCCCTCTGTTCATCATGTTTTCCGCCAGAGACATGCCTTCTCCGTCCTCAATTTTCTCGGCCTATGCCTCCATGACTGCCTCCGTCATGCTGTTCCGTTCCCTGGCCAACGACCTCATACCTCATCCCCTTCGAGGTTACCTCCTTTCCGCTTTTCGCTATTTCATCAAGTCTTCCTCCACCGCTCTCACTCTCGTCATCGAAGAATCCACCGGAATTACTCGCAACCAAGTCTACGAAGCTGCAGAAGTTTACTTATCCACCATAGTTAGTGCCAATAACGAGAGGCTCAAGATCAGCAAGAGTCCCAAAGAAAAGAACTTGAAGATTCGCCTGGAGAAGGGTGAGAAGCTGGTGGATTCGCACAATGGGATTGAGCTCAAATGGAGATTCGTCTGCGCAGAGTCTAACAACAACAACCGCCATGATTTAGACATCGCTTCTAGAACGGAAAGGCGATACTTCGAGTTGAGTTTCCACAAGAAGCACAAGGACACGGTGTTGAAATCTTATCTTCCCTTCATCCTCGAGACAGCCAAGACGATGCGAGACAACGAAAGGATATTGAAGATGCATACTTTAAACACCTCCTACTGTTATCCGGGGGTCAAGTGGGATTCTGTCAACCTCGAACACCCCTCCACCTTCGAGACCCTGGCTATGGAGCCGGAGCTGAAGAATGCTGTGATAGAGGATCTGAATAGGTTCGTGAAGAGGAAGGAGTTTTACAAGAGAGTCGGGAGGGCGTGGAAACGCGGCTACTTGCTGTATGGACCTCCGGGTACCGGGAAATCGAGCTTGATCGCTGCCATGGCTAATTACTTGAAGTTTGATATCTATGACCTTCAGCTTGAAAACATCGCGAGAGATTCGGACCTCAGAAAGCTGCTTCTGGCCACTGCTAATAGGTCCATTCTAGTGATCGAAGACATTGATTGTAGCGTGGATCTGCCAGAGCGCCGCCACGGAGAAGGACGTAAGCACACCGGCGAAGCACAGGTTGGTTGTTAATTACTACTTACTACCGAATTATCAAAGAAAACTGAACTGAAATTTAATTACACACTTACACAACTCGCTTATATTAGAGTTCACTGAATTATTGTAGTCCAGGGTAAAGAATTCTTGGCCTGAAACGGGTGGTTCTTCTTCGTTCCCCGAAATCCAACAAAACCCAGGCACGTGATGGGTTCTGAATTCTGATTTTGAAAGCTTGCGCTCCTTTGCTATCAAACCTTTTTTCCTCTTCCTCGGGCAAGTGGAAGCATCAAAGGGTGGTGCGTGGGGGGGCACGGTGAATTCCCGTACGAGGCATAATGGGGGCGAGAGAGTTTTGGTTTTCGGTGGAATTTATTAATTAATTAGTTGCATGCCCCCATTGATTGAATTTTTATGAAAAGAGATAACCATATATAGCATCACCGTGCAATAGACATCCTTTGGCTATCATTGGTGAGAGAATGAATAGGCGTTTGGTTCGAGGGTCGCTGTTGTTTTGTTGGATGGTGGACGCCACAAAAAGGACCGTCCTTTGTGTAAAGCAACGAATGTGACCATGCTTTCCCATAAAATACTAAAACCCTTCACTCCCAAAAATATAACGCCACTATCACTGCTTTAGAATCTAAATGCTGACAACGCAGCCTGTCTGTGTGTGTGTGTGTGCAGTTGACGTTGTCTGGGTTACTGAACTTTATAGACGGGCTTTGGTCAAGTTGTGGAGATGAGAGGATCATTATATTCACCACCAACCACAAGGAAAGACTAGACCCAGCTCTGCTGCGTCCGGGTAGAATGGACATGCACATTCACATGTCCTACTGCTGCTACCATGGCTTCAAGCTGTTGGCCTCAAATTACCTGGGAATTTCCAGTGACCAGCACCAGCATCTGTTTGCAGAAATAGAAGGGCTCATAGAGGACACCCACATAACCCCTGCTCAAGTAGCAGAGGAGCTGATGAAGAGTGAAGACTCTAAAGACGCGCTTGAAGGGTTAGTGAAGTTGCTTAAGCGCAAGAAAATGGAAGGCGATGTGTGTGAGAATGATGTCCCAGAGAAATCATTGATACGGGAAACCAAGAAGAGAAGAGTTAATTGCAAGCAGGGCAAAACCGTGGGCCTGGGCAAGAGGAATGGTGGGAGTACACCGAGAAGGACAAGAAGAGGAACTAGCTTGTAAACATTTAGGTAGATGGAAAGCAATAATCATGGACCAGTGTTTTCCAATAATAAAAATTGGTGATGTAGCATGTAGGTGTCGGCTTTTCGCTGGATGCTTTGCTGTGCGGCCTTCTTTTCTTTCACATTCGTGTTTCAGGTTTATATGCTATGGTCACAACGCACGAGTCACAGCAAAAGAAAGTGTCAAGAATTGGCTATTTAGAGTAATAGAACGCGTCAGATCCTCGCTTCCTTATGTGGTCGTCCAAACAGACACGCACACCCTGCTTTCTTTTTTTTTTTTTTTAATTTCAAGAAGGCAAGCTTAATGCTTGAAGAAAGTTACGTCACGGACAAAGATAGAAAATAAACCCAACAGAGTAAATTAACTAATCACAGTCATTCTGCAGCAAGATCCTGCAAGCATCAGGGATCATGTGCGCACCATCATCAAGTTCTCGCCTATTCCATGAGCCGTCCCGCTTAATTCCAAGGGAAGTTCCTTTCTTTTGCAATTTGATAATCTCATCTCATCCATCTGCGTCTCTACCTGCATGTTTCCTCAAACGGATGAGTATATTGAAGCAAAGCAAGAGGAGAATGAAAGGTTTGCTGTGTATAAAAGAGGTCCAACTACCAAAGCTATGAACTAATATAAAATAACATTAATAATACAATCAGAATCCCAAAGTCGTTCTGCAAGAATATCAACCGACAAGGAAAGAAACCCCACTCCCAAAAAAAAGAAAAGTCGTGGCCTGGAACTCATCTATAAGGAGGAAGAACCAGGATTTTGTCACCCTCTGTTCTGTTTTCCTTCAGTGAGAATTAAATTTAGATAACAAAGCTCCCCTTCTGTGAATGATGTAGTGACTAGTAAATGAAAAGGAAAAAAAGTGTTTGTAAATTGATGGAAAAGGTGTACTCTCTCCTATTTAAAACATAAGAATTTTTTTAATTAATCTTGGTTCAAAATTGTCTTAATACGTGTAAAAATTATTTTTCTCATTTTATTCCTTGCACCCCTAATTTTTGTATAAAGTTACCTTTCACTCATCCTAAAATACTTTGTTAATTGAAACTAAAGGTAAAAAAAGTATATATTTCCGTAAAAATAAAATTTTTATTAGTATGCAGTTTTTTGCTAAAAGAACTGATTATATTATGAATGGGAGGGGGTATATTGGTTTAATTTGGATGCCAGTGGCATTGACCTCATGACTGTGGTTCTTACTTCTGTTTCTCCCAACAGTCTTACGATATTTTGAGTCGGCTTATGGCCTAAAGCCCACGTGTAATTTATCAAAGGGCCGAAGTTGCCCATTCTCTAACGGTTGAATCGCTTATTTCGCAGTTTGATCCACGCTCCGATGGCCTCATGTGATTACACAGACTAAATCATAATTATAAGTAGAATATCTTAAAAGGTTTAGGGAGAATTATAATTAAGTTCCACATAAAAAAATTAATTACTGTAAAGTTTATTAATAACTGAATTAAACTGTATTGATAATATAATTAATTATCAATATAATTTGATTGTGTTGTTAGTACAGTATAATTTAATTGTTAATAAATTTTATAATAATTAATTTGTTTTATATGAGATTTTAATATAATTGTTTCAAAGGTTTATAGTTTATCGAACCGCATGCCTCAAATCATCACTAGAAGTGCATGTTGGCAAAAAAGAAAAAAAAGAAAAGAAAAGAAAGTGCATAGAAACATTATATTATTGACAGGGTTGAGATGTGCATGGGATTGGCGTATAGGCAGGTAGACGGAACAAACGTCCGAATCAACGAGGGAGGAGCTTAGTTGAAAAAAGTTCCACGTGGCTTGAGTAACGCAGACGGACACGCAGTGCAGGGAAACTGGGTAGAGCAAAGCTGCAAACGAAGTAGCCACACGTCTCGGCAAGGCCACTGCCAACTTCTCCGTCCTTCTCTCTCTGTTATTCTCGAATTAGCAAATTCCACAATGCGGAGTGATGCTGAGGCTTCGTCAACATTTTAATTTGTTTTTTAAACGGAAACTCCTTTCCCTTCTCCCTCTCTCCCCCTCTCTTATATTTTGCATCCCTCCTCATTCACTCTCTTTTCTCTTATTGCCCCTCCTGGGAGCCTTCCTCTCTCTCCGCCATTTTCTCATTTCACAAATATAAGTACCCCTCTCTCTCTCTCTCCGCTTTTCTTCTTTTGCAAGAGGTAAATTCTTCATTTCTCCCCTGCTTCCCATTTAGTTTGTTAAATCAACCCAATGACGTATATGTGCCACTTCTTTCTTCCCTTTTTTTTTACTTTCAAATTTCTGTTTCTGATTATATACCTCATTGGGCATCAATTGGATTTATCAGGGGACCTTGAGAGTGATTTTAAAGAGCTCTGTTTTTTTTTTTATTCATAGGAGTTCTGTAAATTTTTGGTGCTAATACATGTATACATTATTATTTTTTTAATTACGTCGATTTTTTAGTTGTTGGCTCCTGAAACCATGTGTTTATGATGTGTTCTTGGAAGTTCTTAGAATATTGTGTGTTGATCGACTATTGGTGGGATTGCAGTGGAGGATGTGAGGCCCTTTGTTTTCCTCCTTGCATGATATGAGTGCTTGTTCTTCTGCCCTACTGTAAAGCCAGCAGAGCTGAAGCTATCTATTTACGCGACGTAATGTCTGGACCTCTGTCTCCCAAATCAGGTAAAGTAATCGAGGAGGCATCTGGTACCCCTGCTTAGCTAGTAGAAATGTACAATTTTATGACAAGAGCAGAATGTACCCGCTCTTTAGAAACTCAATCATTCGGGAATTGTTTTTTCATCCTGCATTGCAGAAAGTGCTGCTCATTGCATTCACATATAATTTTCCCCCCAGGTTTGTTGCCAGCACTCCGCAATCATTCAATCATTTAAAGAACTAATCGATCTCTGATGGTAGATAATAATCGTATTATTATGCTTGCAGCTCTTGAAAATTCTGATTCTAGGTCTTTCGAGAAGAAAGCCATGAGCGCCTCGAACATGCTCAGGAATTCTTTGACAAGAAAGGGCAAGCGAAGTAGCAAGGTCATGTCTGTGGAAATAGAAGATGTCCATGATGCTGAGGAGCTGAAGGCTGTTGAAAATTTTCGTCAAGCTCTTGTGTTGGATGAACTACTCCCTGCGAAGCACGATGATTATCACATGATGCTCAGGTTACTCTCTTGCTCTGACCTTAATTTTTCGTACATGTTTCCAATTTTGTTAATAGCAGTTCCTTTGCACTAATATTAATAAGAACTGGATTTTTCTTCCTTCCTAAAACTTTTCTTGTAAGTAAATGGTGTTAGCTAGAATATATCTCGTAAGAGTTAAAAAAATTTTCACATGTGCCATTTAATTGCCGCAAAATAGCTTCCACACTCTGCCCGGACTCTCGGGAGTGTGCGTACTTAATTTAGTTATATGCTTGTATTTTTCTGTACAGATTCCTGAAGGCCAGGAAATTTGAAACTGATAAATCAAAGCAAATGTGGTCCGACATGCTCAATTGGAGGAAGGAGTTTGGTGCTGACACAATCCTGCAGGTATTTGTTGCACCAACATTTTCTGAGGCTTAATGGGAATTATTAATATTTTAAATAGTCGCACATCATTAACACCCTTGCTTTCTTAGCACCCTTATTGCGTGCGGAATATTTTTACCACGCACTTCTTACTGAATTTTAATTTAATTTTGTGGGAATCCTTTATGCCAGGATTTTGATTTCAAAGAACACAGTGAAGTCTTGAAATATTATCCTCAGGGACATCATGGAATAGATAAAGATGGAAGACCTGTGTACATTGAGAGATTGGGCCTGGTAGATGCCACTAAGCTGATGCAAGTTACAACCATGGATCGCTACATCAAATACCATGTACAGGAGTTTGAAAAGACATTTGATATAAAGTTCCCGGCTTGTTCGATTGCTGCAAAGAAGCACATTGATCAAAGCACTACCATTTTAGATGTGCAAGGAGTGGTATGAATGAGAAATTATGTCATCATTGATGCAATTTTAAGCATTCATACAATTGATTGTAAATCAACAGTATATGATAAAATGCCAATGTTTATTTAGTTCACCTTTTTGGCAGCGTGCTAAAGATATTATTTGAGTGACAAAATGAATTCTCGTTTCCATGAGAAAGAGCGCTTTGGAAAATAGGGAGGGAAAATCAGACTTATAGTCATGTATTAAAATGCAGGGGCTTAAAAACTTTAGTAAGGCAGCCAGGGAACTTGTTACTTGCCTTCAAAAGGTTGACGGCGACAATTATCCAGAGGTAAGCTTTCCCTCTTTTTTATCTATATTTACCAAACAATGTTATTCTGAACATGTCATATTGTCATTAAATTGGTTGCTTCACTGCAGACCTTGAATCGCATGTTCATCATCAATGCAGGTTCTGGATTCAGAATGTTGTGGAACACTGTGAAGTCCTTCCTTGATCCTAAGACCACAGCAAAAATCAATGTGAGCATACACTTTTGTCCAAAACCTGATAGGTATTTCAGGCAACTAAACTAAATTTAATCATTTGAAACCTTTAATTAATCAGGTTCTGGGCAACAAGTTCCAGGGCAAATTGCTTGAACTAATTGATGCCAGGTGAGCTCATGAACAGGTTATTTTTTAGTAGTAATTTTTTTTCCTTTTTTCACGAGTATTTGATGCCTACTTTCATTGTGTCTAAATTTTACTCCAAAACTTGGTTGCCAGTGAGTTACCAGAGTTCTTAGGAGGTACTTGTACATGTGCTGATCAAGGAGGCTGTATGAATTCTGATAAGGGTCCATGGAAAGATCCAGAAATAATGAAAGTAGGCTTTTAAGCTTTTTTTGTTTTCACTCTTTTTTTCCTTGCTTCTCTTTATGTGGTTTCAGCCAATAGGATTTAGCAAGCTTTCATATGTTATATATGGACTTGCAGATGGTTCAGAATGGCGATCATAAATGCTCAAGGAAAAGTGAGTCTCATTCTGTGGAAGAGAAGACAGCTTCTCCTAAGGTCTTTACTAATCTTTGATGATTCACTTGCCCTTCATTTTGTCTTGCTTTTGTAAATGCTGTGGTTGTCTCCATCTTATATTAATTTTCCTTTATGACCTGTGCTGCTTTTCATCATTGATTGACTTTCTAACTATTTATTACATATATGCAGAAGTCTTCCATCACGGACCACTCTGATCGCCCACAACCATCTCCTGCTCGTGATGAGGTATGCTATTGTCCATGTTTAATTTTACTATAATACAAAAATATCGTGATTTTATTTCAGTCCTTTGTTGAGCTCTAACATTTTACAAAAAATGGTACTTGCTTAAATAATGTGCTAATGGGTAAGCATGAATCTGAACACTTCAGACAAAGTTTTCATGTTGGTTGTTGACATCCGAGGATGTCCTTGTAAATCACCAAAAATAAACCAATTTAGTATTTTCCCCTGAATTGATACTTAGTTTATAAAAATCTGTGTTATATATTTCAAGTAATTAGGTTTTAGATTTGAACTGTAAGTTTTGGTAACTTTTAGGTTTACACAGGAAGTTGTTTCTGGCTCCGAACCTACGCAGTTTGTAGGTCTTTGGAGTTCCTTTGTCATTAGTTGTCCTCCTTGTATTTATTTTCTTTGGTACCCCTCAGATTTTAACTTACCGAAAAAATGCATAACCTCCTCAGGTCCCCGCTAAGCGAGCCAGCAAGAAAGAGGACATTATCCCAGTGAGTGATAAAACTGCTGGGAAGAAAGTAGAAGATAATGTTAAATTTGAAGCATCTAGAGGTACATCTGGATAGTTACACATTTCTTTTTCAACTCTATTTGATTACACACGTGCCTTGTTAAGACTTAAATGATTGAATATTTAAGAAACCTTGTAAATGCATGCTTACTTCCCTTCGCAATCCACACCTCCCCCCAGCTGGGCTTGTTTTCCTCGGGTTTAAGGTTATCTGGATTTAATTTGCTGTAAGTTAAACAGTCAGTGACAAGCCACATCATTTTTTAGTATACATGACTGGCATGGGGAAGAGGAATTAAGACGCAGTATCTTTTTGACCTGCTGGGAGTGATTTGTTTGTTCGATACATTTTATTAGTCTAGTCACCTCATTCTTTCTAGGAAGGAGAAATATAATTCTATAGCCTATTCTCTTCATAGTGAACGCCTTTATAACACTAACACAATTATATGACATGTAAATATATATACGCGTATTGTTTATGTATAAACTATTGAGTGCAATCAAACACTTAAGGATTTAGAGAAATTGTTAGGTAGGTGTCAGAAAAAATATTTAGGCTGGAAAATAACTTGTCGTGCTATGTTAATGTGGTCAACTTTTTATCTTGCCTCTTCCAATTTTCTCTGCCTTTGATGAACATTAACCCGATTTTCTGTGGAGCTATCCATTGTCCCACTGTTCGGTTAGTTCCCCAGACAGTACCTATCTAACTGATCTTTTGGATATCCCACTCGTGATCCCAAAATTCTGAAGTATACATTGTCTTTGTCGAAGTATTTGTGTGGGCAATCCTCATATCTTCCTCTTTCCTTGCCATTTGTAATTTGAATTGCCTATACCTTTCTTTAAATTATGGCTGGAGAAGATGTTTACGCCATGGCTGATTCGTGCAAGAATTGCGAAAAAGTAAATTCCCAGATTTTGTCTGGCCTTATGGCCTGTTGTGGGTACCGTCACCATGGTCAGAACGAAACGTGACATGCACAAGAAGCTCACTGATGCCAAGTTCTGCTCCAATTCCGTTTACTCTGCTAGCTCAATGTTTAAAAGGCAGGTCCCTTCTGACCAATTGCCTGCCCCTACCCTCTCAACTGCAGAGTTTATGGCTGTGATGAAACGCATGGCTGAGTTGGAAGCGAAAATGAGCACTATGAACAAACCCGCTTCATTGCCGCCCGAGAAGGAGGAAATGCTGAATGCCGCTATATCCCGAGCTGATATTTTGGAGCAAGAACTTAATGCCACAAAGAAGGTCAGTATAGCTGAATTCCATGAAACGTTGTATGTACTCCCTCCAGTCCTAATTTACCAAGATTGAGGAAATTAGTTATTTCTGAAAAAATGTGTTGGTTTCTCTAAAATATACCTTTAATAATTTATATTGGAAACTACCCCTTTTGATGAAATCCCTTTTAATGTGTCATGAAATCAATAGGTATAATTTAGGAAGAAAATTATAAATTTGGATGACAAAATAGATTGGGATCTCACATTTTGGATCAAGCAAGCCCCTCAACTACATTATTTTGCTACGGCCCTGCTAAATTGAAATCCAAACGGATAAGCGGAATTGAAACAGCAATAAACTGCTCTTGTGTTAGTCCGAATAAAGTAGATTCAGAAGAACTGAAATAACTGAATCATGGAAACATATCTTCTGTGCCAACCTCCCCCACAACCCCCCCCCAAAAAAAAAACCCCAAAAACAGGGACCCACCAAAGGTTCTGGTTTGATAGCACTATTTTCTCAGGCTTTGGAGAGTTCCCTTGCACGACAAGAGGAGCTTTCGGCTTATGTTGAGAAGAAGAAGAAGAAGAAGAAATTGGTACACTACCAATACCTTCACTTTTTTCTTGACGAGCTATCAATACGGCAATGCCTTAACTTTTCTGTACTGTCATTCGTGAATTGAATATTCATTGGATTTTTTATTTTTTTTTGGTTGGCAATATTAATATTTGGTTCTCTAATGCTGCAGTTCGCCTGGTGAGGGAGAAATGGTAAATTTTCATAGATGCGACGTGCACCGGGAAGGGAATTAATTTGTACTTGGTAGAGATTTCCCGTCTGGTCTGTTTAATTTTCATCAAGCGGACTACTACTGTGAAAGTGATGCCTCTCTATATATACTTATATACATAATGAAAATTTTGACCTCAAATATTATTGTCTTTTACTTTTCTAGTCGTAAAAAACCTTGCAAAGCCTGTCAATTTTGTTGCTAGACAGCGGCTGCAGTGGTAATCATATCTTAGGATGTTTCAAATAAACATATATAAACATCCAAATGCCCATGTTCATTTGCCGAGTAACTTTTTTTCAGTAGTGTATAACTGTATATGTTAAAATATCCATATATAACATTCAATTTATATCAGTTACGTTATTTATAAGATATGAATAATGCAACTCACTTCAAGCTTGGGCGAGAAAGTGCGTCTAATTCAAATCTATACACTAACTTGAAATGTTCAGAAAAACAAATCTGCTTATAGGAGGGCAAATGGTGGTGAAGAAAACAAATCTGCTTATTGATATACACACAGAAAATGAATCAATAACTAGTCCAAGTTATGGATATATGAAGCGTAGGAAAGGGGAACAAGGCAGAGGCCTCTGCTTCTGAGGTCTGGCTTCGATTCTCTGCTCTTTTCCTCTCTAAAATCCTGTAACTGTGGCCAAACTAAACAATTTTAGATCCATCTTGCAACGTGATGACGAACTTCAATCAATAATGATAATCCCATCCCATAATGTCATTTAGCTATGATTTTCTCAGCCCTAACCAAACCGCCTTTAATTTTATTTCTTTGTTTGAAGATAATAGCTATCTCAGATTATAAAGGCTTTTCATACTTGGCGGCTAAATATGCACACAACGTATTACAAACTGTACCGTTCGGAGGCGCTTGGTCTTCGATGACTTCATATAAGATATGCTCAGAGTCTGCAGCGATGAAATAGCTTTAGACTAGTCTCAACAGCTCAATAAATATTGGCCAAAAAAAAAAACAAACAAACACCATCGATAAATTAGACGATTCTTTGCTTGCCTCACTCTCCACAAGACCCCAGTTATTCCCGCCCCCCCAACCCAAAAAAAAAAAAAAAATCCCCGAAGAAAGTACTGATAACTTTCCCCCTCTCAGATCTATTGGCACGTTAACACGCAACACCGTGATTAACTAATGAGTTAGTTTCAATTACTTGAGGCACTCCTCGATTGGAATCTTGTTTCTAAGTTATAAAAAATGACATAAGAAAAAAAAGATTAAAATATAGACTAAAATATACTTTTAATCATGTAATTTTATATAAAGTTTCAATTTAATCCTTTAATTTTATAAAATATTTTTTTGATCCTTTAACCCCAACATCATTAGTTTTAAATAATTACTTTTTATATCAATCATTATTATTTTATAAAAAATTAAACTTAATATGTTAATATTTAAAAATATTTTGTCAATATTTAAAAATTTAATATAAAAATTTGTTGGAATAAAATTAATAGCGTTAGGATTAAAGAATTAAAAAATAATTTATAAAATTAAGGGATTAAAATGAAACGCGGTGTAAAATTAAAAAATAAAATAAATATTTTACTCTAAATATATACACTCGCGTACATATGAATTACTACCATTTCAAATTAGGCAACATTTCTGAATATTAAAATTAAAGAAGACTTTGTTCTTGATCAATTCGTCACACACGCGTTTGTTACTAATTCCTAATTTATGAAAGTTAATTACTCTATTTGGCTAAAGTATACTTTATTCTTTATAGCTTTATATAATATTTTATTGTAATTATATAATGTTTTCACTCATTTAATTCTAATATCGTTAGTTTTATTAAGAAAAAATTCATTTATTAAATTTTTAGATATTAATAAAACATTCTCAAATATTTACATAATTAAGTTTTCTTTTTCACAGTAAAAATGTTTGGTATAACGAAGAATCATTTAAAATTAATGATATTAAAATTAAAATGAAATTTTATATAAAATTAGAGAATAAAAATACAGTGTAACCACCTTGTTTTAATTTTAGCGATTGGATATTATTTTCCAGATACCACTGTCATCTTGGTTATTGCGGAGGGAAAAAAGTGAAGATGTTGAAAACCTGTATCTGGCCATGAAGGAAGTGGATGTAGCCTACAGTTTCATCCAATACGGAGGCAGTATTGGTCTGCAAATAAAATAGACAAATGTAAAAATGATCAAACAGGCATTAGATTCTTAAAAGTGAAGTTATATTTTCTTGGTAGAAAAAATTAATTTGTTACCACTTGTAATTTCTTTAACCACAAACATTCAGAGACGACGAACGGACGGCGCACGTACCTTCCCAGAAGGTGCCACTAACTTCTGAAGTGCTTGAATCCTGTCTCCTAGCCTTTCCTTTCTCACCTGCTCAATCTTACACCATCTCATCATTCTATAATGGAATTCAAAGCAACAGTCATTTGAATTCTTCAGTTATACGAATAATCACTATTAACATATTGCCACCACCTTTAGGGGAGGGCACGAAGGTCTCGACTTGGCTTTTGCTTCGTATTCCTTCAGCTGAGAGCAACTGCGAGACGTTTTCGCCCCTGCAACCCCGCTCACTGATGCTGAAAACTATCATTTTACTTCAAACGTTAATTAGGTATATATATCTATATATAATTATTGTAAGCTACTAGCTAGGAGGCCGGTTAATTAACAATTAATGATTTAATTAGCTATATCGTCAGAATTAGTACTGATTAACCGAGAGAGGAAGTCTGCTAGTTAGTTTCATCAGCACCCTCTTCTCTGGCAATATAATTTAGGGCACAAGGTTTAAATGAAGAGGAAGAAACACACACACACTCACTCACTTTGTTTGAGCTGTTCGATGGACTATTTTCTCGCCGTTGCACGTCGTCGTCGAGACCTAAAGCATCGCAGGAAAGACCAAGGCCACGAGAACTGCCGCCCAGCAACATTTGTGAACTTGAATCGAGAGAGCATGACAGCAGTGAAGAAGGAGACATCTCGGGGGCTGATAAATTGGAGCTTGACGACGAAGACGCTGCACCGAAGGTGTTGTACGACGTTGTCTTATTGGATAGGGCTGCCCCTCCATCAATCGGTCTCTTCTGAAGGTGACACAGCAGATCATAATTCCCTGCAGGCCAAATCTCTTTTGCAGTCACATGAGAATGTTTACTGATTGGTGATGAGACTGGTGAATCGTTGTTCGCACAAGCACTAGATAGGCTGCTTATCATCATTTCACAGAGTCTGGGTAAATAATTCTTAGACACCTCGTCTTTTATTCTTACAACATTAAGCACGCCGTCGCCGGATGAACGTTGAGGACGATCGAAATAATCTTCTTGCCCTTTTTCTCTTAAATATATTTCAGTGCTTTGCCTGCTTTCGGCAAACGAACTGCCATAACCATTGCTGCAAAAGAAAAGAAAAGAAAAGAAAAGAAAACAGAAAAGCCCGCACATACAGAGAGATACATATGAGCCAATGAAAACGAGTGACCGAGAAATTATTTGGCGAACCATAATGCACTTGCAAAAGGAAGAAGAGATTTTTTTCTGTGCAAGTTAAAGGTGCAATAGATAATGACACGATTTCTACTTACCATGAGTTGCTCGAGTTCCATGCTTCGCAAGCAATGGAAGGTTTATTGTAGCGAGCGTGTTCTTGAAGCTGATGCTGAAGGCGGAAATCCCTATAGTCCATATAGTTTCAGAACTATCAAAGATGCGGAGACGATGGAATGAAAATTTTGAACTGAAAAGGCTAGCTGGCAGGCTTGAGAAATGTTTCACTTTGCACAAGATCCGTAACAACTGAGAAATAAACCCCAGCAACGTCTCGCTTGCTCTTACTGGAGAAATACTCTCTTTTGAGAAACCCAAAAGCAACTGAACATAATCCTAGAAACACGCCCTGACGACCACGTGGGGAGGGCTTTGTGATTGCACAGTTTTCTCTAGATCACTCTACCGTCGAATGGGCTTTATATATAATTAAGATTGGGATGTCAGGAAAGAAAGCTCATGAATAACATGCTCATTTTACAGCTTCGGCTAGACATTTGCAACTCCCGAAAAAACAAAACCGCGCTCATTTCTCTTCATTGAGTGGGCCCGTTTTCATGCGTATGTAATATACTCCCTCCGTGCCAAAATTTTAAATTATAAAATACTTTTAAAAAAAATTTTCTCTCCCCAAATATAAAATAATTTAATTAAATTAAAATTTTATTAAATGTTTCAATTTTAATATTATTCTTTCTCTTTTTATAATTAATTTTCATCACTTTTTTTGAATATGTTAAATAATGAGCATTTTGAAAAGTTTATATTTTTATTTTAGAAAGATAAGGTTGTTAAATGTACCTAATGAGATTTATTAGTATATGAGATTTTATCTAAAAGTGTCTTATAATTTGGGGGGGAGAGTAATAAGTTTGGAGTAACTAATTTTTGGTGGCATAATATTTAAAAAAAGAAGGAGCCATTTGACTATTCATCTAGAATTAACTAACTACTTTAATTACCGACCAAGTATGCATGAATAGAATTTAGAAACATTACTTGTAGTCCTGTACTGTTGCTTTAGTTAATTAGAAATAACTGATCTATACTTCCTTCGCCTCTTCGTGTAGGGGCGAAGCTGAAAATTTTTATCAGGAGATATGGCAAAACAGACATGATAATTAAAAGAAAGTTAAATAAAAATACATACATATGTGTATGAATGTATGCATATTACTAACATAATATAATTATTTCAATATATATACTCAATTTTATAAATATATGTACCTTCATTTTTTAAATTTCACTTATTGATTTTTCATGGTATAAAAATCATTAATTATCATATTCACGATAAATTTTTAGCAAATTCCTTTTTCATATAAACTATCATTAAATTGATGAAAATTTTATCTTCTCTACAAATATTAAATGATTTAAATGCATCCTTAAAATTTAAAATTTTACTGGATCTAAAAAACTCTATTACTTACTTGCTGAATTTACTATTTAATTCTTTCAATTAATAATTTAAGTAAATAAATATATCAACACGTTAATGAGATCAAATATAACCTCTTAGCATTTGAATAAGTAATTTTATGATAAATAGCATGCATGTAACATTCAATATATATCTTGAAATTTTTGTTGCTATAATAGACAAAGTTTATTAGTAATAATTCTCATAACTTATTTTATCAAATATAAAATAAAAATAAAATCAAGTAACATTAATGCTTTAAGAACATGTGTAACATTATCTTGTTGAAAATAAATAAATCCTACAACAATTATATATCTTCAAGCTAATAAAATAGTTGCATTATATATAAAGAAAAGACTACATGTATAAATGGAATATTAAAATAAAAATTATATCTATTATCTTAAGGCTTCTGTGACAATATGCCAATCTAAAGAGTTGAAAAAATATATAATTTTTATATTTTATTAAAAGAAAATTAAAAAGTTAGGATGGCCTCCCACCGTCTTTACCTTTGTCTTCGTGCCCTTTGCGTGTTTTTTTAATGGCCACGGTAAAACATCATTGTTAATTACCTGGCATAAAAGTGAAACTGATGATCAAAAGCATAAGATTAATTTTCTTTTATTTTTATGAGATTAGTCTTATAGAGGCCAAAAGTTTGCTCTCGCGCTGTCCCATAGGAAGTGAACAGCATGTACTAATATCACATGACGATTCTCGTAGTGCTGATATTTGATGATTAAGAAGTGGAAGAAAACTTACAACATTATTTTGATAAATTATTAAAGCAGCATAAGTTAGGGTGGGTTGGCCGAGCCTTGTCATAAAATAATTCGGTACACAATATGGGATCCACGTTGGATGCATTCAATTAATATTAATAATTAATAATATATATCAAATACTGATAATTATATTAAAGAATATAATTAACTAGCTGGGTCGAAGTGGCCTCTACCCATAATAATAAGTATTCAATTATTGTTAGCACATATTTGACTCGTTTATGTGTTCCCGTAATTTACAAAAGCTTACGCCCCCGAATCATCATTTGTTACTCCCTCCGTTTCATTTGATTTCATGTTTCACTTTCACAGTGTAAGACATTAAAAAAAAAAAACAATGATCTATTAATAAAATTTATTTTTTAAAATTAACTCACATTATTATATTTTTTAAATATATTTATTTCTCTCCTTTCCTTACTAGATGAAGGATATTTTACAAATTATATTTTATTAAGAAATAATTAAGATTATAAATTGTATTAAATTATTTTTATTTGTTTTCACAATCTTGCCAAAAAAGCCTTATAAAGCGGAGGGAGTATTATTAATTGGATAATTAAGAAAAAAATTATTCATTATAATTTTTGTAGAAAGAGATAACATCATATACTGTAAAATAAAATATAAACATGGAAAGCATGAAAAATAGACATGAATCGGTAATAAAAGGAAAAGCGCTAAAGTTTATGGCAATATAATATAAATAGCCAATGCCCATTGGCATGTAAAGGACAATATTCCCTTCGCATTTGCGGAGTGATTGTTTTTTATTAACTTGTCATCACCTTTATTATGCTATTCAAAGTGCAATTGCAATTACCCCATTGGGTATCACAGATTATGACAGGATTTAATTAATTAAGAAATGGGGGGTGGGGAACAAAAGGAGAGGCCGAGCGCAGCAGGGATCAAAGTGGGGAAAACAAGACAAAAGCAGCACACGGCTGCGCAAAATCAATTTGATATTGGGGCCTTGTTCACTCAATGATTCACCTACGATCTGTCTATTAATTAATTAATTCTTTCTTTTGCTAATTACTGGTACTTTATTAGTTATTTTACTATCGGCTTCACAAACAGTCCGGCACTATTTGGAGTTTCTACACGCAAATCTTGGCACGTAGGGTGGAATCTCTAAATTTTCTTGTGCTATGTGTCTATGAAGCTATCTATATAATTACTCCATTCTCTTTATATATAAAATATTTTTAATCAAATCATATAAATTAATAAAATTTAATTATTTAATTAAAAGTACAATTACATTCTAATTTTATCTTTAATTATTATAATAAAAAATAAATTTATTTTTTTATCTAATTAAAAATATAATGACATTCTAATTTTATCTTTAATTATTATAAATAAAAAATAAATTTATTTTTTAAAATAAATTAATGAGAGTGTTAATTTTTTTCTCTTTTTAATTTAATAAAGATATAATAATTCATTCATTAAAAAAATACTAACAACCTCTTATATTTAAATATTAAAAAAAATTAAAAGATTTTTTATATATAAAAATAAAGGAAGTACATAGGAACTACAATTTCTCTCCTATTACTGAACTAGACTGCCTCCCAAGCGTTGCACAAATTATATGTAAGATAATTGAGTGAATAACCTTAAACATTAACATGTACAATATATCAATAAAAATTCTAATGTTCCTTCGTTAAATAAACTTATGAACATTAAGATTCATTTTTTGAAAAAAAAATTAATGCGGAAAATAATGTACTTTTTTAAAGTATTTGTAATATATTGAACATAATTATATATTTATTATTTTGATTTCATGTTGATAGCGTGTTTTTAGAAAAATTATCATACTAATTTTTTTCATTGAAATTGTATATAATTATGTCTTATAACTTAAATATGAGAGACTTAAACTATGTGTGTTGCTGATCTGAGTATAGTGATTATTATTAAGGCATAATATAGTAATTACACATTCTTGTAATGGATAAAATGGTTTTCTTTAAATTGAACAGTTGATATAAGAAAATTGTTCATCCTAATCAATTTTCTTAAATCAAACCCGTGTCTTTAAAATGCCCATGCAACTGGTCATATAAATATAAGAGGAATTTTTTTAATAAAAAATTAAACTAAAGATTAGAAAACTAATATGATATTAAAATGATATTAAACAAATTATTTAGTTCAGCATCACCATGGGCACCATCTCTGTCATGGTCACATAGGACAAATATTCACTTCAAGGCCTGTACATATCAAGGCTTCAGAGTCTGTGATTCCTGATCAAATAACGGAGTTAAATGAAGAATAGTCTTCTGGACATAGTAGAAAACCTTACAAACCTATTAAAACGTGTTAGTCAATTATTTCAAGAATCCATTTTGAATGTCAAAAAAAAAAAAAAAGTTCTAACTCACTAACTTAATAGTGATGTGTCGGGGTTAGGGTATCCACTTCCACTGGGGTTAAACATGCCACAAATAAGAAATTATTTCTTCAATCAAACAGGTTAATATTTCCCACTCTGTCTTTAATACCTTTTCAAAGTACTACTCCTAGCCAAGGAAAAAAAAAGATACTCACATTTAAAAAATTCTAAACACAGAATAATATAAACGATGTCTACAAATTATAGTCGCTCACAACATTCAATATCATGCTTGAAGACCAGAAACAGGAAAAAGTGGAATATTTGGTAAGATAAAAACTATCAAGTAAATCAAAACAGAATACAATGCGTAATCTTGATTACTGGTTTTTCATTATTCACCAAGGTATGTTGTAATTTTTTGTGGCTAAAATTACAGTAAATGAAATGAGTGGTTCCAGAACAGATGAATAGGAACTTCAAGGATGTTGCTCATACCAACAATCTCAGAGGATTAGTGGATGAAGAATAAGGAAATAATGATCCAATCCATGAGAAGAAACATGTTATCTTACTTTTTGTGTGATGGGAGAAGTTAGAATAAGAATCAATGTTATGAAAACCGGATAGGCTATTAAACCGGTCGAGGTACTGGTTCGCAGTTCAATGGTCGGACCGTGGTTTGAACCGTGGTCCAATCGATCATAAAAAAATTATTATATTTTAAATATTATATATTTAAAATAGAAAAAAATAATTATATATAATAACAAAAATGAATATTTAAATTTCAAACAAAATAATATACGATAAAAAAAATATAACATCCATCAATATTACATCATTTTCATCCAAAACATAAACAAGTGTTTCATAATTCATAATTTATAACTTTAAAATATATACACATATACATAATTTATACATATTTCATACATTTTTTATTTCATAATGCTTATTAGGTATAAATATGTATAAATTATAATTTAAAAATATGAATTAAAAATAAAAAATTTAAAAATAATATAACCAGTTCTTGCCCAGTTTTAGCTGGTTCTACCAATTCGTGGCCGATTCTCAAAATTTTGAATTTTTTATGATGACCAGACTGGACTTGAGATCGGTTCTCAGTTGAACTGGTTGGACCGGCCGGTCCAATCCGATCCAATTTTAATAACACTGATAAAAATTGTAATTGCAAAAGGCAAAGAGTGCAGGGAAGAAATAGTCAAAAAATAGGGACCACAAAAACAAAAAAGTTTGAAACAATAATGATAATGGAAAAATAAGATGACGAATATACGAAAGAAACTTATTGAAAGAACTATAACTGCATCTCTCAAAGAGCTGCAATGTAAACGATGTATAAATGGAAAGCTCCAAGGGGAAGGAATAAAATGAAATATTGAAGTAGAAACACAAAAATGAGAAAAGCAAGTGATACAAATCGAGGGAAAATAAACGAACGAGAAGTTACTTCCTTCAAGAACGTACGGTATGATCAATGGAGAATAAAGGAGTTGAAACGCCGCTAGGAAGTGCATGGGTCAACATTTGTAATTGAGAAATATGTTCAAAGTTAATGAGCCCAAAAATTTCTCCCTCTTCATTCAAAATTTGAAATCAAGGCCAAATAAGAACATTCATATACTGAATATTGAAATTAGAAGTGTATAGGTCGGATAGTTGAAAATGTAATTGACCAATGGAAGGGACAATTAAAATATAACCAAAGTTGATTGACCAATCAAATTGAAGCTTTTTTGGACCAATGGAATTGATTCTATGCGATTTGTAGAAGTTAATTGATTAATGGTTCAATTTCAATTCAATCTTTTTCCGTGAATCAGTCTATATAAATCATACAGTAATCACAACGGTGACTGTAGTTTAGTGGCAAGAATTCCATGTTGTGGTCGTGGACGCCTGTGCTCGAATCCTAGCAACCACACAAGTTATATCATTCTGTTTTATGATCGTTTTTTTAATCATTTCTTTGTATCCAAGGACAGAGCGACTCCTTGCCTCACAGAAAAAGGAAATTCAAGAAATTGATTGGGTGAGAGTGGCCTTTAAAACGCGAGTTTCGGCTCCAAACAGTCAGTGACTAATTTTCTTTCTTTCTTTTGTTTTTTGACCGAACAGTTACTCATTTTCTTGCTTACAAGATCTTTGAAGGGGGTAGTACAGGAAGAACCAGAAAAAATGAAGAACTTGAGTAAAGGGACAAAATCGTAACTGACTGGTATCAATAGGGTTGCTGCCCAAGGGTTTTGACTTTTGAGTAATTGGTGACCCCCCCCTTTTTTTTGTTGGTGAACAGTAACAGTGACCTTTTAATTTGTCAGTCATGATTCAATTGGAAAAAAAACGGTACAATGCATATAGAGGTAGGTAGGCAAGTTACATTTCGTTGCATTATGATGGGCTAAATGAATCAGGAATCAAATATGGTTCAATTAAATTAATTATCTATTTAAAATTAATTAATTTAATGTTTTTTAAAGCCCTATATAAAGATTCCACGTGGACCACCCCAATAGATCTGCCAGCGGGCCCATAGCTTTTTCTTTAACAACAATGGATTTATCAACTAAAAGGATTACAAGCGGCCCATAGAGGTTTTGACGTGCCACGTAGTCACTGTAAATCAAAGAAATTATTTAAAGCTAGATATTTCTTGAAAAATTATAAAATGACCTCCAATAAAAATGATTAGTTAGTAATTAGTCAGGAAGTTTTATAATTAGGTAAGAATATTTTAATGGAGGTCATTGTAATAAGTAAACACATTAATTGTTACCCCCTCCATCCCAAATTATAAGACATTTTTAGATAAAATTTCATATACCGATAAACCTTATTCAATACACTTAACAATCTTATTTTTTAATAAAAATATAAACTTTTAAAAATACCAATCATTTGATATATTAAAAAGAAAAGTGATAGAAATTAATTATAGAGAGAAAAAGGATAATATTAGAATTAGTGCATTTAATGAAATCTTAATCTACTTAAAGTGTCTTATATTTTAAAATAGAAAAACTTTTTTAAAAGTATCCTATAATTTAAAATGGAGAGAGTATTTTTTTTTCAAAATGAATAGGTAATATTGAAAATTGTTTTTGGTTTTTGGATCCCATTCGACCACAATCAAGCATTAATTATTGAATTTATTCTTGTAGAAAGTCAAAGATTAGCTTATCATGTTTTGAAGAGTTAACCTTTTTCACTATAACCAACCCTGATTAGTTCTTGAAAATTATGTCACCCACTTGGCATGTTGTCCCTATTTTTTTTTTTTAACAAATTCTACATAACTTGATAGAATTGTCACATTTGTTCTGTGCTAATAATCTCTAGTTTCATGGAAGATAGAAGATAACTAATTTCGACTGAAAAGCACATAAATCATGAAGGAATAATGTTTTTGAAAAATATAATGAAGTAAAGAAATAAAAAAACATCTTTTTATTACATCATTTAGTATTTTGAAAAACATGAGGCTACCCTCTGTTCAGACTAATCCGACCCTACTATGTAGGATTATTATTACCAATGGCAACCTTAATAGTATCTTGAGGATACTTTTGTCATATTTACTTATCGTGATTGTATATATAAAGATTCAAACTCAAGGCCACATAATAAGTTGATTCAACTTGCTTGACTAGTTGAACCAATGGCTAATTAAATGGTCACTCGTATGATGTGCGTTGTAATCTCTGTAAATTAAAGAATTTATTTAAAATGAGATATTTCTTGAAAAATTATAAAATGACCTTTAATAAAAATGATTAGTTATTATTGGAGTTTGTTTAATTAGTCAAGAAGTTTTATAATTCTTTTTTGCCGGCCAGGAAGTTTTATAATTAGGTAAGAATATGAGGCAAAAGTTTAATACTTCAAACAAATCATGACGTTAAAATTTAAGAAACATGTAAGAAGTCTTTACATCGAGTAAACACATTTTTTTTTCAAGATGCATAGATAATATTGAAATTTATATTTTTATTGCTCGCAATTATCATCTTATTGGAGGCAATTCCTTTCAAGCACGGTTGAGTTGTAAATATGGGTACTTCTTTTAACAAAAATTCAAACATTGATTTATCACATTATAAAAAATTAACTTTTTCCATTACACTCAACCCTTATTAATTGTCAAAAATTATATTATCCACATGGCATGCTGTCCTTGTTTTGCGGACTCTGCATGGCTCGATAGAAGTGCCACATTTGTGCTACATTGATTATTTCTATTTCCATGGAAGATAGAAGATAAAAGATTTCAATTGAGAAGTGCATAAAACATGAAGGAAGAATTTTTTTTTCAAAAAAATGAAGTAAAGAAATAAAGAAAGTTAACATTTTTTATTTTATCAATTACTATTTTGAGAAACTTGAAATATCATTACCTTTTGATTAATTCAATCTCAGTTGTATATAATTATTATTTCCAATGACAACCTCAAGAGATCCCAACATATTTATTTAATGCAACTGTATATTTTAAAATTTAAACTCGAAACTATGTGATAAATTGATTTAACTCACTTGATCAATTCAAGCAATAGTCTTGTCAAAATTAACATTTTGATTCCTTTTTTTTCTGTCTGCTTCTATTCCTTCACATATAGTAAATGAATATGCATACCTCTGGGTTCCAGCTTTTTAAATTTAAAACCATAAAGATTTACAAAGACTCAAAAATAAAGCCAATAATGGACTATAGCCTCCTAACCTGTCCAATATTGTAAATGTTATTGATATTTATGAAGAGAATTTTTTTGTAACATCCTGGAGAATTTAACCCCTAATTAGTTGAATAAATAAAGATTTATCAAGTAAATTAATGTAATGTGTGGTTATAGAGAGTCAACGAGTGTTATAAGTTGTGGTTTTAACCTTATGATTGAGTCTGGAACACAGTTAAGCCACCTAAGCATCAAAAAGTGAAAAAAAAAGAGAGAAATGGCCTTGTGCTGCATGCCGCGATGTATGTACAAGATATCATGGCGCACGGGCTATCAAAGCACGAAGATCCTTCTCTATATCACATGTCACGAGGCGTGGTATATATGCCATGGTGCATGGTATAAATTCTATGGAAATAAGAGTGTATCAAATGTGAAAAATAGAGAGGAAGCAAAAAAGAAATAGAGAGAAAACAAAATATCTTTGCTAGGGCTTAAAGGACTAAAGCATTAAGAGTGTTTTAGAGCTTTTAAAAACTAGTGGTAAGTTCTCTAAGCTTTAATCTCTCTTTCTCTTTTATTTTTCTTGAAGTTGGAAGTTAGAGTTTGGTTGAGAAAGATAATTTTCGGTCCATAAAGGCTATGGGTCCAAACCTATTGACTTAAATAGAGTTAATGGAAGTTGTTTAAGTTATTTAAACCTAATATTTATGGTGTTGTGAGTTTTGATAGATGTAGATGATAAATACTTAAAATTCCACCATAAATGAGGTGTTTGAAGAAATGTGGCTCCATTAATGGCTATTTAAGAGTTTAATGAAATTAATGGGAGTTATAGAAAGCTAAGAAACCTATGGGTACCTAAGAATTCTTTTGTGTGTTTTTATTTGTTAATTGATTTATTGAATTATATATTAAAATTGAAGTGTGTGAAGTAATTAAAATGCAAGTGTGGCATAAATTATTTGTGAATCAAATATTATGATTTTGTGGAGTTTAATGACAAATTGTGTAAAGTGCAATTGTAACATCTTAAAATTTAATACTTGGATTATTAATGAATTAATCAAGTTTAATTTGGTAAAATTGATGCAGGGAATGATTTAAGAGGATTAAAGAACCTTTTAAGCTTAATAATGACCTTAAGAGGTGGGTCTGAGGCTGAATAAGGGCCATATATGTTAAAAAGAGAGAGAAAATGAAGATGTGTGGTTTTGTACCACACACCGCGACATGTGCATGGTTCACCGTGGCGCAATGGACTAAAACAGAGAGGAAGAACCTTTCTGTGTCACACGCCACAGCACATAATCCATTTTTCATAGAATTTAGTCACGAATCTGATGTAAAAAACAAAAGAAAGAAAAGAGGGATTGAGAGAGAAACAAAGAGGATGAAGAGAGCTCTGCTAGGACTTTATTCTTAAACAAATTGGAGATGTTTTGAAGCTACCAAACCCTAATAATAAGTTTTCTAACCTCTTCTCCTCCCTTCCCAACTCATTTTCTTGAAGTTTTTATTTTAGGTTTGATAGCAGGAGATCATTTTTTTATATAAGTTATAGGTCCAAATTCATTGACTTAAATGGAATTAATGGAAGTTATTTTAGTGGTTGAAACCATTAAGGAGGGGTTTTAGACATTAATGGTAGTTAAGAGCCATTAATGTTTGAAAATGAGCTTTAAATCTAAAAATTATGAAGGTTGTTGAGCTATTAATGATAATGTGAGAATTTAATAAAGCTATTAGGATCTAAAGAGATTTAATTTACTAAATAGGTAAGCCTATATGTGGAAAATAAGGATATTGGGTATTTTAAAAGTGGACAATAAGAGCTTAGAAGTGTGTGTTTAACAATATTGATGAGTTAGACTTGATTAATTATAGATTAATCATTTGGGCACTATACCTGGCTTGAAAAACAAGCTTTAAAGCAAGTTATTGATGGGTAAACCTTTGGCCTCTCAAAGGTTTGAGGTAACTGAAGGAACCCTATCTTGGATAGTAGTTTGTTAATTGAGTTTGAATGTAAAAATGTGTTAATTACATGCGTGATTGAATTTGTGAATGTACAAGCATTCCATAAGCCCTATGATATTGTATGAATCCTATTCAAATTGAAAAGTGAAATTAAATTCTAAGTGATTTGCAAAGCTATAACTATATCCTAGAATGCGAAGTGTACGATATGTGATATGATGATAATGTGGTTACATTAATATGTGAACATGGTATGCATGGCTAAATGAGTAATTGAATTGTGTTATAAAATTGAGAATTAAAGTGAAGAAAGTTCGTGAATATGACATTGATACTCACTTAGGTAGTGTTATAGCGTGAGCCTAATATGTTGTCGTTGAGTTAATGAGATTGTAAAATGAGTAAGTATCATACATTATATGATCAATTGGCGAGAGTTCACCTAAAAAGAGAAGTAGATAAAATATATTTGATATATATGACTAGCTTTCAGTGCATGAAGGCATAGCCTTGTCCCATTATTTGTTAAGGAACTGTTCCATAGTTTGTTGAGGGACTAAAACCTAGCTATCTCCACCTATTTATTGAAGAGACTAGCTTAGAGTATATGACTTCCCAAAGATTCGAGCATAAGGGAAATAATGGTTCAAGAGTGAGTAACATAATCTTTAGTTGGGTTACATCTCATAATTGATGAGCTTGGGTAGTCCAATCACATGGATGGAGCCCTGTTTGATATTATAGCTTATGACTTTAGTCAAAAGAAATAAAGAGGGTATAAGGATGGTTTGATCATGCATATGTGTTTATCCGACGTGTCACATGGTTGTTAAGTTTATGGTAAGTCATGATAATGAATATGTCATTATCACATGGTTGCCTGAACTGTGGCAATAAGCAGGGAACAAATGAATTAGGCCATTGTCACATGTCTGTGTGTCTTGTGGCAATATGTTCCGTGATTAAGATGAGAAATATGAAAATGAATTTAATTATGAAGTTATAACTTGTGCCATATGTAATTTGATATATTTAAGCAATCAACTCATATTTTATGTATTTATTTCAATTGATATACAATTACATAAGGTAAGTATACCTTAGTTACTAAATGGCTAGACTTAACTCTCTCTTTCAATATTTTACAGGCTTTAACTTTGGTGTAAAAAAGGGAATGACTACTGAGGCTTAGGAATCTAGGATTCCTTTTGTATAGCCTATTGACATCATTTTATTTTGAGTAATAGTTTAAATAATGCTAATTAGGATACATTTTGCATACACTTGTACTTTTAATATTTATGATTCTAGGAATGTATTTTGAGTCTTAGGTGGTTGTTTGTAAGTTGCTTAAGTGTTTAATAAGGTCAAAATACTCGTGCAAGTATAGGGTTATTAATTTAACTTTAATTGTGAATGTTGATGGTAAAGATGCAATGTCATAACCTCCCCTTACTATTTTTGATATATAAGGGTTGAGGAGTGAAAATTTTTTATGATAGCAATTAAGTGCATATGGTATGTTGTACATGTAGTCATAAGTTTATTGAGTATGGTCTGAGTGTTAAGAGTGACTTTTTGGCACTTATATAAGGTTTTGAACACCCTTGAATTGTGATAAGGTGAGACAAGTTGTGAAAATGTTTTTGAGTATCGAACTTCCTTGTGTGACTTAATTTGAAAGTAAAACCTATGTCATTAGCTAGTTTATGAAAAGAACTTTTTATAGACACTCAAATTACCTCATTTGAATGTTAGACAAGGACATGAGGTACATTAAAAGTTGCCCGAAATTGCTATCAAATGACAGCAAAGTTGTTGTCAGAAATGTGCAATACGCCACAGCATGTAGCACAGAAAAAAGCCACAATGGTGTATATGCACAAGTTGCAACACACTAATATGTTTTTCATCTTTGGATGTTTTTCAACTATTTTTGAATCAACTCACTCCTCTAAGGTATCTCATACTTCTGACTTATTATTTTACTTTGATTAAAAGTTTAATAAGTAATTTTGATCTATTTTAAGCTATAAAAACTTGAGATCTTATTTCTACAAATTACAAACTCAATAATCCTTGTTAGGGTTAGACCCTTAATTACCTTAAATTATGGTCACAAATGAGATTAGTATTTGGAGACTTTACAACAATCATATGGTTTGTAAAGTCCCATGATGTATGTATAATGTGGAGTTTGATGAATGTGAAAAATATGAAGTTCCATAAATGTTTGTATAGTGAAGTTCAATGATGTGATGTTTGTGAAGTTCAACAAAATGTGTATTTAAGGAGTTTGACGATATAAAGTAAAGTAAAGTTCAATGACTTGATTATGTGTGTTTATGTGATGTTCATGTATAAGTTGAGTATAATGATGATATTATGCATGTTTGTACCTTGAGTAATTCCATGCCTTAAAATGTTGCGTTATTATGCATTGCATGATCATGAGAGGTGGGATTTCGCCTAAGAAGAAGAGTAGTGAGATAGAATTCATATGGTAAGGCTTCTATCAAAGCTCGATGGTTTTCTTGGATTTATTATTCATATTATCCTACTTGTTTGATGAGGGACTATCTTATTGGTTCAATGAGGGATTTCAAACCTAACTAATTTTTCACTTGTTTGATGAGGAAACTAGTTTAGGGAGAATGATAACCCACAGTATGAGATTTGGTAAAAACTGTGACTCACAAGTAAGTTAGGCAACCTTAGCTGAGTAGCCTCTCACACGTGAATGGCTAGGGTAGTTTCATCTCTAAGATGAGCCCGGTGTGTTTTAGACCACGATTTTATATCAAAGGCATAAAGAGAATATAAGAGAGGTGTAATCATGCATATAGTAATAAAAAGGGCACATGATTATCTATTGTCATACCCGAAAATGTGACAGGAATGGCGTGAGAGTAGAGGTTCTGGCCTTCAAAAAGAAGACCGAAGAAATGGGAGTCGCCACTAAAATTTTGAGAAAAATCTTGGAAAACCAATTAAAGGAGGATAAAGATAGCCTGCGAAAGAAAATAAGTTTGGGAGTTGGTTGAGTGTAGGAAAGGCGTTAGGTACCCTACAACACCTGTTCGTGAGAACGGTTACTTGAAGTTTGTTGTGCTCTATTAATATGGTTTTATAACTATTTTAATTATCTCTTTTATATTCATGTGTTTTAAAAAAATGATAAGAATTAAGTGAAAAATATTTATTTATTTATGAGAGAGGACTTGACTCAGAATCCAACTCTGAGACCTACGTACCTTGTGATGAGGATCAAAATTCACGTAGTTCTGGCTTATAAGTTTGTTGGTGAAAATATTTTTTTTTGAAGACAAATTAATTAGAAATAATTTACCATTTTGCAAATGAAATAATTTTTTAAAATTTTGATATGTGTGTTTTAAATTGTAAAAAGTGATTTAATTTCAATTATTTTCTCTATTTTTTAAAATTTTTTTGAATAAGAAAAAGGTAAAGGATTTAAAATTTTTTTTATATTCTATGATTGAAAATTTAACTGTTATACCTGCAGAGCTTTATTGACTCATACGGTAATATAATTATTCTATATCTGCGGAGAATCCAAACTCTCACACGATAAAAGAGTTTAACAACTTAGTTTATTTACTTAAATTTTTAAATATTAATAATATCATTATATTTTAGTACGTTCATACATATATACTTTTTTTTTAAAGACTCTTAATCATCATACCTGCAAAGCATTATTGACTTTTATGGTAATACGATTATCCTAAATATTTGCAGAGATTCAAAAATCCTCACACAATAAAGGATTAAATAATATATATTTTAAATGCATAATTATACAATTTATATTTCTAAACATAAAAATCTTAATCACTATACTTGCGAAGTCTTATTGACTTTCACGGTAAAATGATTATTTTAGAGGTCTATAGACATTCAAAAATTTTATATGACCAAAAAATTTAATACATTAATTTAATTAATTAATTTTATTATTAAAAAACATTTATAATTTTATTTACAAAATTTATTTATTTATTTACCATATAAATTAAGAATCACAAAATCTATGAGAATTTATTATCTCGCATGATAATGCACTTAATTTAATTCTCTATGAAGATTCTTGAAATTTCTCATGAGACTTAAATACTTTATTAATTATAAAAAGAGAATTAATTTTGATGATGAGTCTTTGAAACCCATATTATTATACAAAATTGATTCTCATATTTGCAAAATTTTATTGATCTTCACGGTATAGAATCATTTTAGTTGGACAGTGACCCATGAAAACTTGAAATAAAAAAAATGTGATTCAAACTCATAACTTTTAATTGATGCTTTAAAACTTGAGAGTATGCTCTTATATTTATTAATATATCATCAAACACTTAAATTTGGATAGCTTTCATAACGCAAGTAGTAAGATCATGAAATCAAAATTTTGAAGAACTAGATTACTAATACATCTTTAAGCATTTAAATGAATTTAAACATGCATTAATCACCAAGTTAAAACAAACATTCATTCAATATACGCCCATGTAAAATTAAACCAAATTTCACCCAACCCTTCCACAATATATATGCACATAAAATTTGTCATAGCCATAATCATATTAGCAAATTTTCAAGAAAAATATTTTATCCAAAACTGTTAATGTAAGTTTGATGTATTTTTTGAGGGTGAAGTTATATGAAGCTTTTTTTCACTACTGTGTTAATATTCTTTTCTTGATCAAAGTCACCAAGGACTTTGGCTTGAATGTCTAATCTCCCTCAAGTCTTCGATCTCTTTCTTTTCATTCTTCGAAGCTTCTCGGTCTCCTCTCAAAGATCCGAAGCAAATGCCAGGCCTTTTTTCCTCCACTTCACTATCTCTTCTCTCGTCCTCCTCTTCTCAATTCTCTCTCTCTCTCTCTCTCTCTCTCTCTCTTTGTCCTCCATTTTTTTAGCTTCTCTTCTCTCTCTCATTCTCTATTTTGACGTGCCCTTTTTGTATCGCTGTGTTTCCTCTATCTCCTTCTCTCTTCTGCATCTCTAGCTCTCTTTTTTTAGTTTTGGATAGTGCTCTCTCTTTCCTCGGTGCTCTGTTTTTCTCTTCCTTGGTTTCCCTCTTCTCTTCCTCGGTCTATGTTTTTTCTCCCTTTTTTTGTCTGGTTCTCTTGTGCTTTTTCGCTGAAGCTTTCCTCTTCTTTGTTCAGGCTTCTTTTGTGCTTTATCGCTCTCTCCTTTCTCGATTTTTTGCTCTCACTCTCGTGCTCTGTTTTTCTGTATTTTTCTACATTTTTGTTTCTCTCCCTCTGTGCTCTGTTTTTCTTTCATTTTCACGTCCGTCTCCTCTCCAGTTTTCTATCATTCTCCAGTGTATCTCTTACTCGATCTTTTTTATCTATTTTTTCTTCTCGATTTTTCTCATCTCCATGCTCTGTTTTTTACTTCTCATGTATCTCTCACTCGGTCTTCCTTTTCTTTGTCTCTAGTCTTTCTTTTAAAGCAGATGAAGCTTGCATGTGAGAGCTGTTTGCGTGCTTCCTTTCTGCTCTGTTCTTCTCTCTTTTTCTCTTCTTTTTGTGTTGCAACGTGCATGCGTGTGTCTCTAGCTCTGTTTGCTTTACTTTTTCGTACGTGAAGCTTTTTTTTTTTTTTGGTTTCTTTTCTGCTATCTGTTTCTGCATCTCTAGCCAAAAGTTCAGGTCTATTTCGTTCGTGTGCATGTTTTATGTTTTCCATCTGCGAGTCTACTCTCCCTCTCTCACTTTTGCTTTTCTTTTCTCCTGTAACGTGCATGTCTTTCTCTCTTTCTATTTTTTGTGTGCTTTCATGTATCTTCTGCTCTCTCTCTTTCTCTCTCTCTCCCCTTCCTTTCTGTGTTTTGTCTCTGCTTCTTTATGCGTGTGTACGTGCTGTGTTTTTTCAGTTTATATATATATATATATATATATATATATATATAAATTTTAATGCCTTTTTTTCTTTTCTTTTTTTAATGCTTTCTTTTTTTGTTTTTCATATTATGTTAATCATAATTTTAAAAATCAGATTAAGAGAGAAAAATTTAATTTTGAATTAAGCAAGAATACCCTTCTTTTATTAGATTATTTTTTTGAAAATATAATCGTAAAAGAGATTAAATTTTATTTTTATATTTTTATATTTTTTTAGTTGAATTCATTATTATTTTTATTAAATTAAAAAAATACCCAAACAAAATACAATGTTCACAATTGTCCCTCTTTACTTATTTTTTATGTAAGTATATGAAAAAGTGTGTTTTTAAATTCTTACATAAGTGACAAGTAAAGATAGAACATATATTTTGATCGGCCATGCAATATCTATGAAATGACCTAATTGCCCCTGACACAACAAGATGTGACTAAATGCGAGACTATTGGATAACAAACATAATGAAATAATTTTTTTTATTTTTTTAATTTTAACAGTGTGATGAAGTGATGCGATGCAAATAGAAATGATTGAACAAGACTATTAGATAATGAACACAATGAAATGATTTGTGTCAAAATGACATGTTAAGTGTCAAGATGTGTATAACATGATCATGGTGGGAGTTCGCATAAGGAAAGGAGCAGCTTATTAAATCCACATGGTACTGGTGGCTTACTACTGGAATTAAAAGCTTGCCTTAGTATTGACCATTGGAATTGAAAGGCAGCCATTGTCCTATGATTGATTTGGGACTTTCTTATGTGTTTTTTGAGGGATTCAAACCTAACTAGTTTTTACCAATTCATAAGAAGGCTAGATTAGGGGTACGATACCCTATGATTGTCAGTATTAGGAGAAATCATGGTACACAAATGAGTGAGTTAACCTTGACCTGATAGCTCCTCACAATTAAAAGGCTGAGTTAGTTTGAGTTATGGATGTAGCCACTTGATAGCAACTGGTTTCATGTCAGAGGTAGCAGGAGGATATAAAGTTGGCATTGATCATATATTTAGTCTCAACCACATGGTTATTATTATTGTGATCCGATGTGTTGTAGGGGCACATGGTTGTTAGTTTTGCAACCCCAGGACATGCATAATTGATGTATATGATGATATGTATTGTATGGTCGGTCACATGGTTGTTATTGTTGTGGTCGAGATTATATTTGTCATATGTGCGTTATATGTGAATTTATTACCATTTGCATCTATTTCTAATTGATGTGCAACTATATAAACTAGGTGGATCTTGGTTACTAGTGGTTATACTCACCCCACATTCTTTAATATTTTCAAGGCCTAACTCATTGAACCAAGATTAAGGAAAACGTTCTGACGCTTAGAATTTTGGGTGTCAATCCTACTTATAGGCCTTCTTGTTTTATGTTATATGTGTATTGAATGTTGTTAATTTATCAACTAGGATACATTCTATTATTTTGAACTACTTGCATTAGTGTTGTGGAAATCGTGTGTATTTTATGCCTGGATTAGTAAGCTATGATTGTAAAACTTGTATAGGGTCAAAATCCTTATGTAAGTAGGAAAAAGTGTATTTTGAGGTGTTATAAATGAATATTAATGAATTTGTACAAAGATTTCCTCCCCCTTGTATTTTATGAATTTAGGGTTGAGTGGTGAAATTATGATATGTGGGTGTTTGAATGGGTGTGATGTGTTGTATGAGTCTAAAATAGTTCTTTGAGTGTGGTATAAAGGTTGGTGTAGGCTTTTGGCACATATATGTGAGTTTGAGATGTTAACAAGTTGCACTTGCATTAGGTGGAATATATTTTTTATATTTCGACCTAGAATGTTATTTATGTGTTGTGTTTGTTATGGATTGAAACACTAGTATAAGTGTGGGATTAATACTTTGACATGTATTGTTGATGGTAATTATGCCATTAGGGTGTACTTTTGTTGAACCTGATAATGGTGCTAAGTGGGGTTTAGCAGCCATTTTGTAATTAATGTGTTTGGTTGAGTTTGTGACTATTTCAATAGGTGAGTTTTGATCCTAAGGCCTTTAGTAGTTGATTGGTGAGTTTGGATACCTATGGGTCTATTTTAAAGAAAAAAGTAGTTATTTTGTACTTTAAGTGTCCAATTCATAATTGGTGTATTATTTTGTTATGAATACAATGTTATTGGTTAGATGTTTTAATTAGTTATGTATAAACACTTGAATTGCTCAGATCAAACGATGCACTTCAAAAATTAGCTTTGGAATGCTATCATGAGATGTGCTCCATGATGTGTATCACCGAGGAGGGACTCACCCTTCTATGTGTCACGGCGGATAGGAAATGCCCATTTTGCCCCACAGTGCAACCTTTTATCTGATCTTTTTATCTTTTCATGTTTCCACAATGTTTGGTATTTCATCTTATTATTTGAACCAAACACTTTTCAAAAAAGATTTTCATGGGATCGTAATTTTTAAACTACTTATCCTTTACACTAATTTTCAACCCTCTTTCTATCATCACAATCCAATTTTATGGATTTAATATAATTCTATTCACCACAATAGAGTTATGTGTGAAGTGTTCTAGATGGACATTATGCTTATGTAAGTGTCTAGGGAATTTGTCACAATAAAGTCTAATTTATTTTGCATAAGATATTATCTTGTGAAAATATGTATTCCCTTCATCTAAAAATGTAAGGCATTTTTAACTGAATTTTACCTTAATAAAGTAATTACCTACTTTATAACTAATCCTATCTTTTTATATTTATTTCTATAAAACACTTTACAACAAACTTAAAATCATTTATCAATAGAGTCACTTTTAAAAAAAGAATAATGATTACACTTTAAAAAATTAAAAATGCCTTATATTTTTGAACATTTAACCTCTTAAAAAATGTTTTATATTTTTTAACGGAAGGAGTATATATTATTAAAAGTTGAATATTAACTTATATTTTTTGTTAAGATTATAAGTTAATATTCAATTTTAACAATATATATGTATTTTTACACGATAATATCCGATGCAAAATTGATAGGCTCTCATGATAATAATTTTTTTAGAGGACTTTAAATGTCATTTAATTGATATTTATGGAATTTGAAGTCTCGGATCATAAATTTTTTTCACTCAGCAAATATTGCGACTGTTTAAGAATTAATTATTATATTTTGAATTTTTTTAACAAAATGTCAAATATATTAAACACAATAAAATGATTACAAGGATCCAAGAAAAATAGTTAAAGTGTTAAACTATCCTCTTAGTCCATAAAATATAGAAACAGGGAACAACACTGAAAAGCTAGAACGATAAAAAGAATAGAGACGGCAACAATATCAACTTGAAAGAATTCTTCTAATGAGCCAATCAAAGAAGAGCTATCCAAGGAGATTTTTTTTTTTTTTAAATAAACATCCAAGAAGAGTTTCATGCATGAGAAGAAAATTCAATAGTAGATATTCAATACTTAATTGACGAAGTAAATCTAAATCTAAAATCTAATAAAAAAGAGTATGGCCCGCAGTGTATGCAATTTAGTAATAAAAAGGGGCCCTTTTTTGCCGTTTAATTTTAAAAGGGTTTACAACTTTAAATTCTCAGTATTACGCTTTCCTTTTTTTTTACGCAAATCTTATCTCATCTCATTATCACCAATTTACCGTCATCCCCTCCCCCCTCCGGACAAATCTCCAGTTCAGATACCGAGAAACAACAATTCCTTCTTAAGTAAGGGGTCATAAAATCTTCGACTATGTTCAAAGGAAGACATGTGGAGCAACTAGTCAAAAGAAAATAAGAATCGTATCAGCAGTGCAGCACCAAAAAAGAAAAAAGGAAAATAAAGATCGTCATCTTCTATTTTTCATCCGGCATGTTTGTAAATTAGGGTTCTAATATTTAGCCTATGGTAAAGTAGGCGAAGATTCGATATCCTAATTGTGATGCCATTTATATAGGCATTTTCTTATCGGAGGATAGATTCATGGGACAATTTGCAGGTCTAATATTGTTTACGCACTGAAGCCACCGCCATTGAGCCCCCGATAAAGGGCCATATAGGCCTGATCAAAGTCTCCATTGACGTTCCGCTAAAAATGCCTGTTCCTAATTTCTTTAGACATTGAATTCCGAAGAAAAGTTCTCATGTCAAACACGAAGCTGGAGCAATGGCAATGGGAAAACGCCACGGCCGGCGCCGTTGCAGGGTTTGCCACCGTCGCTGTCATGCATCCCCTGGACGTTGTCCGAACTAGGTTCCAAGGTTTTAGTTAACACTAACTAAAAAAGAAATCATTATATTACTGTAAACGCCAGCCAGCAGTCCAGCCCTCCTGCGAATGGTGTTATGATTTTTGGTAATTTTTCTGGCAGTTAATGACGGTCGAGTTCCCCTTGTTCCGAGTTATAAGAATACTGCTCACGCCATTTTCACCATTGCTCGCTCAGAGGTTTGTTCATCCAGTTTTTCACCCTTGTTAACTTTGTTTGTTATATATTTACTTCTTCGTTCGTTCTTGTGTGACCTTCGATTTCTATTACTTTTGGCGCACTTAATGGTGCTTCGTAGATTTTGATCTTTACTCCCTATTATCTAACTGCTGATTGACGTACCTTTACTCCTAGTATAACTATCGACGTCATCTTAACTCAGAAGGTTCCCTAATTTTCTGCTTTTGAGTGTCGAACAATTCTGGGTGAATTTTGATAATTATAGAGGAGCTGTGACCTGACTTGTATTATTAGGTTGACGGCTATTACAATGACATTTAGATTAGATACTGCCATATGAATTTATGCCATTTTATAGGATTTTAAGTATCTACCTTGTGGTATCATATATGAGGAGGGCAAATTACCTATGTTGCTGAACTATGCACGGGTCTTAAGAAAAGATTCCGGACAATCAAGCATTTTCCTTTTTCTCTCTTGAGAGCCAGGCTAGCATAAGTTATTAGTTTAAAGAACTTGGATAATTTCAGCATTAAACTGCACTCGGAGTATTTTCAATGCTCAGTTCCTTATTTGTAAATGAAAGGTTGCTTCAATCACTATACTTCTTTCTTTGTCATGTGTGTAGTCGCATTCATGATCTTGTCAATGAAAAGTTTACAGCTACAGATGATATATGTATGGATCATTCTTCCAGTAGTAATTGAGGGGTTTAATATTCTGATCAATTACTATGGGAGACAAACTTCAGATTTAAGACCTTTGCGTGTGTCATTCTATGAATATTTGATAGAGATTGAAGGGAAATAGAGAGAAAGAAATAACAACACTACCCTTTTATCCTTAATTCCCCTAATTACCCTTCCCATTCCCAATTCCCATGTATCAATATGCTCCATAAATGCCATGCTTTATTATGTTGCAGGGCTTAAGAGGTCTGTATGCAGGCTTGCTTCCTGCAGTCCTTGGGTCAACTATTTCGTGGAGTCTATACTTCTATTTGTGAGTACCAATTTCCATTGATGAGAAAATATTTGTATGAAGTCAACATCCAGCATATCATTTCTCTAGCAGATGTTCAATTGGAAGTTATGATTTTATACAGGATGGTAGAGTGTTAGGTTTTTTTTTTTCCCCTTTCATTTTAATCTTTTTTTTTTTTATAAAATTTTTCATTTTAATCTTGCCTGCATGTTTATGTATCTTGTATCCTCCAAAACTTTTAGCACATGTGACTCATGTCTAGGTTTTAACTTGAAACTTATTACTTTTTTATCTAAATTTCTTTTCTTATAGTTGAGTCACGAGGGATATTTTCTACTTGACAGTAGTTAATGGAAGAATTATTTGATTCTCTTAAGTAAATCATGCGTAATATTCTTTAGTTGTTAGTAGTTAAGGAGTGGGCATTCTTGATTATTAAAACCTGGAAACTTTATTTAAAATATTTTTTTGGAAGATATATCTGCTTACTCTTCACCCTTCAGCTTGTCAGGAGTTTTTTTTTTTTTTTGGGTGTATTTGTTCACTAGAATTCTGTGTCTTTTTGCCCTACAACTTGATTGTTTATTTTTATTTGTTGAATGGTCTATTTGATTTCTTTCTTAAAAGACCAAATTATTTACCCAAACTGTAGCTATGACAAAGCCAAACAAAGGTATGCAAGGAACAGGGAGGAGAAGTTGAGCCCTGGTTATCATCTCGCTTCAGCTGCTGAAGCAGGGACTTTGGTGAGTATGCAGAATCTTAATAATATAAATTTAGGAAAAGTTAATTCCCCAGTCCTTAAACTTTTACCTGATTTTTAATCAAGTCCTTGCAGTTTTTTATCTTTTTATTGGGTCCTTAGAGCAATTGATCCTTATGCCCATGATCTGTTAATTTGCAAACTAATGGTGTTAGTAGTTGGTGAGGTGGTGATAATATTGCTTTGACTTGGTGTACACATGTATTACTTTTGCCGCATAGACTATGCAAAAATTAACAAACAAACAAAAAAAAAAGTATCCTTTCTTCTTCTTCCTCTTCCCATCATATGTGCAAAAATAAAAATAAACTAGGCCCCAATGACGTGATTCAAGCAAGTGGCAGCAGATTTGAGCGCCAAGAATGTGATTTTTCTGACAAAGAGAAATGGAAAATGATGTCAAGCAATAGCTCCAACGGCAAGACAGTGGTAGTGGAAATCTAGCAGCCTCCTGCTGCAGCCACAATAGCCTACAAGTCTTCATCAATCCTTTTTCAGCTCCTCCTTTGCTGTTTGGTATTACAATCACTCTCTGTATCCCCTTCACCAATGTGCAGAACTGCATTGTGTCAATTCCATCACTCAATCCAATCACTCCTCTGGATCGAATTGGCAAGAGAGATCTGATGCTGGTTTGCTGGTTTAGTGCGTGACAAGAAAGAAATCAAATAGATCTATGATGTTTGCAAATTTCTATTGATTTGGTTCGGAGTCCAGCAAAAAGAGGACAAATGTGTGCATCTGTAAACTTGCAAAATATGAAAATTTCATTTCTAGATCCATGCCAGAGACACCTTTTTTTTCTTTTTGGTTCTTGTTTATATTTTTAAAAAATCTCTTTTATTTTATATTTTATGGAAACTTACATGTCCTTAATCACCATCCATATCTGCCCTGAGTAACCTTTATAACTGAGGAAACTATAGGGTTTCAATAAAAAGAAAGAAAAAAATTAAAAGGACTTGATTAAAAATCACATGAAACTATAAGGACTGGGGTATTAATTCTCCCATAAATTTATAACATATGCGTTACTGTTTAGTAAGATGTTTGACATATTACTCAACAACTGTTATTTGTTCTGGCATCCTGGAGTTGGGTTTCTCCCCAGGTTTTTATGAAGTATTTATATAGTCTTGTTTTATATATAGCAAAGTACATCCAAAGATAAATGTTTAGATTCTGCAATGAAAATTATTGTCTGAAGGGCATTTGAAAATAGAATTTATAAATATACCCTTCATGATTGTAATTATAGTGCAACTTCCCATATTGCTTAGCTAACTTTATAGTGCTAGAAGGTCAACTTCAAAATCAGCCAAATTTTTATCTGCACATTTCTGAACTTTGTGGAGACTGAACCTGCATTTTTGTAATACCAGCAACCTTGGCTGTCTTCGTTGGGCTTTCATTGACCCATGATGTTTGTCAGGTTTGCTTATGCACAAATCCTGTTTGGCTAGTAAAAACAAGAATGCAGCTTCAGACTCCTCTGCATCAAACACAACCGTATAATGGGATTTATGGTGATATGTCCTTGCCCTATCCTTGAATGTGCTTGAGTTTCTCTCTGTCTTTTTATATCTATTAGTCATATTCTAGATATGAGCTATTGAATTTAGAATTATTATTATTTTCTAAATCCAGAACTTTCTTCGTCTTAACTATGTTCACTCAAGATGAGTTCGAAATTCATATCTTGAATCTGGAAAATAGCTTCATTTGTCAGATTGATTTGCCTTTGATACATAGTATTCAGTAATCAGTAGTAAAGCATTTGGCCTTTCCACTTGAACGTGGTCATGGCATTGCCTTGCCCCCACTTTTTTTAATGCAAGAACAGTCAGACATTAACATCATGCATTCTTGTCATACAAAGCTATTTTAGGGCATTACTTTGCATGATGTTGGTTTTTAGGGTGTTTGGTTAATTAATACTCCCTCTGATCCTTATTGTAGAACACTTTCAACCATTTCACACATCTCAAGAAAAGTTAGTTTTTTTCTTGATGTCATAAAATAATTAGATATACTTTCATTTTTATCCTTGACTTTAAATCATGATAAAACTATATTAAATATCTTCTCGTTAATCAAGAAGGATAAAATTGAATAAAGTGGTTTAATTATTAGAAAGCGTTCTACATTTTGAATCAAAAAATACTTCTAAAAGGTGTTCTACAAATAGGATTGGAGGGGTATATTTTTTTAACCTCTTGCCCACTGTTGTAATTATTCAGATGATTTCATTTTCTTTCAGATGGGAATGTAATTTTAATGAGTCATCTACAGAACTTGACTACTCTTTTAATTTTTTGAATTAAATGGGAGGGGGTGAGTTTGCTTGTTTTAAGCACCTAACACTTGATGGTTAGAGAATATGTTGCTTACTGCGATTATATTCATTATTATATGATTTGCTAACAAATATTGTATTTTTCTTTTCTATAAAATCAATTATCAGATGCGTTTAAAACCATTTTGAAAGAAGAAGGATTGAGGGCACTGTACAGAGGACTTGTTCCTAGTCTTTTTCTGGTATGTTGCTCTCTTTGATATTTTTTCTGGTAAACCTTAGCTCTGAAAGTGTGGTTGAATGATGAATGTGATTTGTTGAATTCTGATTATGAATATCAACTTAATTGATGGCTGAAATACTGCTTCCATTTAACTCATGCATGATCTTCAAAATCAGTCGTACATTTTAATTGTGCACTGAGCTTTTATATTAATCTGGGGAAATTATTATTGAGGTTGCAATGTATATTGAAAATAAAATATATACCTACATTGGCATTATATATTAAAAATTATGTGTGCACTTCAGCAGGTCTCTCATGGTGCTATGCAGTTCATGGTATATGAAGAGTTTCGGAAAATGGTTATAGACTTGAAAAGCTCGGAAAGTGAAATGCGTCATCAAAACCCTGATATGCTGTTGGTGAGCTGATGGACCTTGTATGCACTTAACTTACTATTGCATATTTTGATTCTTACTAAATTTGTTTGAATGTCGATCTTTTAGACCAAGGTTGTTCCTAAATTTTCTAGACCAAATTAGGAAGCATTATCCCAGGTAGGTAGGGCAAAAGTGATTCAGCTTAAGAATCACTGTAAATGTTTGTTGCTTTTGTGTGGATAGTGGGTGGCATAAATTTGGGAAACTATTTAGACTGCTTTGGTCAAAGTGCATGTATATTGGCATCTGTTACCTCAGCTTGCTTGAACCTGCTACTGAGACAAAATCTTGGTTCGTGATTGATGTTTGTTGTCTTGACATAGGGCACAGCTTTTTTTTTTTTTTTTTATAGTGTAAAAAGTTTAGAATGAGTTAGATCCTGGAGACTTATTATGGCTAGGAGGGCACATCCATTATTTGATTCAAGTGAAATTCCCAAAAAAAAAAATAAAATCATTGGAATTCCTTTTATGCGTGTTATAATGAGTGCATCGCATATTGGCATTTTCATTTAAACCATCGATTTTTTTTTTTTAATATGTTGAATACATCAAGTTTGTTTATTGGTGTAAGTAACATTATTTGTACGCCACTTATTGCATGCCTTCTTATCCCTCTTCTTTTCTTGTTACCATTCATTTAATATAAAGAAAATTATTGTGATTGAAGCTTAATATAAAATATTAGATTTGAGAGATGCGCGGTGTTGCTCTTTATCACATTGCATCGACTATGTGCTAATGAAAGAAATTTAACTTTGTTTCTCTCTATAACTCCAACAATATACCCACTATCAATTTGGTTTTTCCTCTATATTTGATTTGTTACAAACTGTAAGGTTATATAAAGTTTGTTCCAAGTTTTTTGTCTGCACAGGCTGAAGACTTCTTGTCAAGCCTTATAATTATTCAGGAGAATTACATTGAAGCCCCACACAAGGAAATTAATTACTATAAGGGTCATTAACAATTGAACTAAGGTCACAAATGGCCTTAGTTCAATTATTAAAGGATTTTATAGTAATTAATTTTTTTTTGTGAGACCTGTATGTAATTTTCCCTAATTATATTGTTTTTTGTATTTCATTTTCTCCCCAGAATTCTATGGATTACGCTGTTCTTGGAGCAACCTCAAAAGTTGCTGCCACTCTTATAAGCTATCCATTTCAGGTAGTGTCCCACCTCTTTAACAGGCATGGATTGTAGAGTTTTCGAATGTTGTTTATCAAATTCAAAAGTTGCTTTCTGATGAGACATACTGGCTTGCCTTTTTTCCAGGTTCTACGGTCTCGATTGCAGGTATAGGATTCTGATTGAAAATTGAAGACTTCATACATATCAATATCAATATAAAATTTCAAATTTATAGCAAGCCGCACTATTTATAAAACTGTAAAAAGCGTGACTTATTTCTTAAATTCTTTCACTTCATAGAACGAACATCTAGTTTCATATTATAGGATTTTGATTGAAAAATGAAGGGAAATTCTGTATTATATTGCGTAAGTTCTGGTTGGATGCATAACTGAGTTTCTCTCTGCAGCAACGGCCTAGTGTTGGTGGGATTCCAAGATATATGGATAGCTGGCATGTCGTGAAGGAAACTGCACGGTGAGTTAAACAAAAATCATCCAAATTTAGGTTCAATTTGGTTGTTAGAAGGGAGTAGAATGGAATGAATTTTAAAAAATAAAAGTAAAAATAAGATAATTAAAATGTGAAGGGAAATAAATAAATCATGTCCATAAGAAAGAAGGGTAATCTAGTTTATGAGATTGAAAATAATGGTTCATAAAAGTTTTGAAGGGTGTGATAATTCTCACATTTGTAATATATAATATTGAGTTTTGTTATACTTATAGTGAAGGGTAGGGTGATTTAGTTCATTTTTATTTTTATTGTTTTAATCCATTCAATTTCCATCTTTTCTAGCAACCAACTAGAACCTTAGATTTGCATAAATTAGATGCGTTGGGAATTATCCACATACAATCTTTTGTAATTTGTATAACGTTGAAAACACAGTTATGGGGGTTCTTAAACAATGAAAAGAAGTATCATATCCGCTAAAAGAAAACCTACTTGTCAATAATTTAGAAATCATTCTCTTGCAAAATTGTATTATAATCTCCGTTGTTCCTGCAGGTTTGAAGGTGTTCGAGGTTTTTACAAAGGGATCACCCCAAATCTATTGAAAAATGTTCCTGCTTCATCAGTAACATTTATTGTCTATGAAAATGTGCTTAAATTGCTTAAACTAACTAGAAGGAATGACTAGTATTTCTTTTCTTCTTAAAAAAAAAAAAAGTTTTTGGGATCACACATCCTGCCCCTTTTGACATTTGTGACCGCAGGTTTGATCACATTTTTCCCCTTACTTTTTAATGATGGGGTTCTACACACAATTTGTAATCTCTGGGAACGGTTTACCAAGGTTGATAATTTAGTTCATGATCATGTGTTCAGGATGAATGCTATGGTTTTGAAGATATAACATTACTGCATGTTTAATGAAACTGTCCACTGATATTACGTAATGGGCCTAGACCCATCAAAGTTAAATTATTGTGCATGACAGGGCATACTGATGAATTTTCTGTCTGCAACGCTTCGCTCAAATTAAGGAAAGTCTACGCATTGCTCTGCAAAGATTGTTTACGAATGAAAGAAAGGATTTCAGCGGAGACTTCTTGTGCCTGTTCTTGATTGATAAAATGGTGGCCTTCTATGATAGCCACTTCAAGGTCAGGGACGAGGCTCTTGAACATTTCCCCTTGCGCATACTCTCTTGTTCCGCCACTAACAAAACCAATGTCCTTATCTCCAGTTATAAACTTGGTAGGAACTGTGATCTTTGCGTCTTGCCACGGTGCGAGAAGCTCCCACGTCCTGTAACAATAATCAAGGTTTTTCTTCTCAATACAAGACATGCTAATTTATTTATTATTCTTGTGAATGTAGTGATTATACGTGAGAGAAGATAGCAGTCTGAGACAGCATTTGCTTTGACGAATCAATTTTATGAGATTGAAATGCGTTAATTGAGATACTTCTAGATCATCTATCAACAATTCAGTACACAAGTATATCGATGAACTCAAGCATAGGCTAAAATCAAGGGTTTAGGAGTGACAGGCACAAAAATGTGACTTTTATTATTTGTTCGACAATATGGGTATATTATTATTTATTAAGGAGTTAAATGACAATATGGATGATAAACTATATATTTATGGGCGATTTGAACTTTAAACTTGTATTTGATACATTTTGAATCATGAATAATTAAATATGAGGTAACCTGACTCATGCCATTAATTTTAAGAAAAAGGTTTGTTAACTCATTTTCTCTGTCCTTCCTCTATCTTCATTTCTCTCTCTCTGTTTCTCCTCTCTCTTCATTTCTATATCCTCTAGCTTGCTCCTTCTTCTCCCTGACTATGAAGATCCCACCTCTACATTTTCAATCTAAAGACCCAAGGGATGAAGAAGAATGCTTCAACTTTCTCATAGATGAAGAAGACTTGTCCTTGTCTTCTTCTAAGCACTGCTATCCCTATCATCCCCATCCTTCCCTTGATACCACCATCAATTTTTCCTTCTCACCCACCATGGTTTCAACTTGGAATTCTTTGGCAACACCAGGTAGGCTTTCAATATCCTTCTCAAGACAACTTGTGCCTTTGCCGACAAGAATAGCACCCATATCCAACAACTCATGTGGATGCTTCCCCTCATGGCACTTGGGTCTCTTGCCATAGGAGAGCATATCAATGTAGCACTTGCCATAGATTTTGTAGTTTCCATGGGTACTAGGTGGAACACATTTTTAATGTTCATAGCACCTCGTGCATCATATTTTCCCATTACACACACACACACACACTTGATGTACTCTTTCAAGGATCTCATTATCTTTCCATTATTTAATTTTTAGTTGTATGTGAAATTGCAAATCCTCTTTCTTGATTTGTGAATAGGTTTGAGGAATGCTTGAGGTGGTTTCAGGTTTATTTTGAGGCATTGGAGGAGTGCTTCCCAAAGACAAGCAATGAAAGGTAGGGGTAAGCAAATAACCTAAAGCTCATCAAACCCACCCATACCCGGATGAAACGGGTAGGCTACTTTCATGGGTTAGCCCATGTTCAGTTTAAATAGGCAGGATAGGCTATGAGCTAGCCCTCGAGCAGCCCTCCTCTCGTTTACAGGTAAGTATTTAAACATATGTAAAAACTGCAAAACAATATGTTCTATATCCCTCCTTTGAAAATGAAAGCTAAAACCCTTATTCCAATTGCTCTCGCTGTTATTTGACTTTAACTTATGGCCGCTCACTCTTATTCAATCATCTCCCCCCACTAGTCATCTTTGTTGTCCCTCATCTCTTCGAGTCTCCAAGACTCCAATCATTATATCAGTGCTCTTGCTTCTTCTCTTTATAAAAAATAGGTTAGACTAGCTCTTATTAACTAGCTTGGGTTAGCCTAGCTTGTTTTAGAACGAACTTAAATAAGTTAAGCATGGGCACGAGCTGGCCCAACTCGTTTTTAAAAAAAATAGGACAGGCTATGGATAGCCTATTGCTCATCCCTAATGAAAGGCTCATGCTTGAAAGAGGGGCAAGCTAAGTGATGGTTGACTTGGTGGTCTGTGATTCATTAAAGCTAGTGGAGCGGCGAGAAAGGGCGAGAAGATGGTCGTTGCACATGCATGGGGTGGGTTAAATGAAGTCGTTAGAAGGAAGAAGGAGCACGTGAGAGGAGAGAGTGTGTGTGTTAATGGACTTTTCTTAAAATTAATGATAGAGGTCAGATTGTCCCAAATTTAATTGTTAGGAGAATTTCAACTAAGGATTAGAAAAGAGAAATATTTATCAGTTGGTTTTAAAAAAAAATCTAAAAATTCTTTGCAGGATTTCTAGACTAAATTAAAATAAAATGGGTGACTGAAATGCTTTTCTACAAAATTAACAAGTACTTGATTACTATCTAAATTTACTTGTTAATTCCTTACTTGTATTTGTTAATTCATTAACAATAGTTGTTAACTAGTTAACTAATTAATTCTATAACTCCATAATATTAAGAATATTACTTGTTAATTTCATAACTTTACTTACTAATTTGTCAATATGACTTGTTAACTATTTAACTTGACTTGTAAATCATTTACAAGACTTGTTCACTCAATTTGACTAAAAAGCACCATTATCAGTTGTTAATTTTCTTACTTTATTTGTTAAGTTATCAATATCAGTTATAAATTATCTTGTTTCACCTATCAATACATATTAATATTAGATTATTAGTTGTTAATTATCCAACTTTTATTTGTTAATTTACTAATATCAGTTGTAAATTACTTGATTTGACTTATCAATAATCATACTAATATTAGTTGTTAATTATCTAACTTTTACTCATTAATTTATCTATATTAGTTGTAAATTATATGACTTGCCAATAATCATACTAGTTCTATCATTTTGCCCTAAATATAGAATCATTAGTTGTTAATTCTCTAATTTTATTTGTTAATTTACCAATATCAATTGTCAATCTTTTTTTCTTTCTTTTGTAAAACGGCATCTCAATCTTTTTAACCACCCATTTTATTTCAATTCAGTCAAGAAATCTTGCAAAAAAATTTTAGATTTTTTTAAGACCCATTAGTGAATATTTCTCTTCCATAATCCTTGGCTGAAATTGTCTCTTAATTATTCAAAATTCAAAATATATCAAATATGAGTTTCTGATTCAAATCATCCTTGGGCGTAAGTTTAAAGTCCATATTACCATTTGACTCTTTATTAATTATATGGGGAAAATAAATATGAGCTATTTTACTCCAAAATGTAAACTAATGCAATTTTATATTGTTGGATATTGTCTAGTATAGAGTCCTTCCAACTTTATATAATAAACCATTGCAATGCATGGGGGAATCTAATTTGCTTTTCAAAAAGCACAATTTTTTATTTGCAAAATTTTGATATCATCTTAATAAATAACGAATACATTTTTTTTATCAATTTTGGAGGAGTTCGAATATGGATCAATATCTATTTATATCTCACTTCATCTTTATTATGGACGCGAATCTTGAATGATAAAATGAGTTTGGTTTTGAAAAGATTAAATGTAAAAGGGTAAAGTAGCATTTTTGTTCCTAAAGTATTCATCAAGGAGTGCCTAGCACTCTAAACTATTAATTAAAATAATTTTACCCTTAAAATAATTAAAACGAAGTATTTTTATCCTTACTGTCAAATTTTTAAAGTTGATCATTAAAAATATTAACTAGGATTTCAACATTGATCGTTAGGAAATTTAATAGAAAGAAAAAAAATGCTCTGTTTTAATTAGTTTATGGGCTAAATTGCTCCAACAAATAATTTAAGGTGTTGGGTGCTCTTTGTAAAATGCTTCAATCCAAAAATAAAAGTTTTCCAAAATAGGGATTGGAATGTTTTACGGTGGGTGTTCCCTAGTGGATATCCTAGTACAAATCTTCACCATCAATTTTGTCCTATGTGATCCAATAGTTGAAATTTCTACTTAATGAAACCACGTCGTTTTGAATAAAGGGATCTAAACCATCCTTTTTTTTTCAAGAAACCTTGACCGTGAAAGGCAAAAAAGTTAAAAGATTATTTTTATTCTCAAACTATACATAAAAGTTCACAAATGACGATAAAAATAATATTAAATTTAAATATAAATTATTTTTATTCTTTAACTTCAAAATTTTTTTTGTCTCATCACCCAGTCATTTCCTTTGTTTGTTTTTCTGTTAGTAGGCCAGCTTTAAATTTTTTTAATATTTTTCTATTATCAAATATTCTTAGTGGGTTTCGCATAACTTTTTTAATATTTTTATCTCTCCCTCTTATATCTATCCTCTTCTTCTTGGCTCATACTCTCCATCTCTCTCCCCCCTCCAACTCCTCCAACTCAAGCCCACCATCATGACGAGCATCACTATGGCCTAATAATAACAATACCGAAGAGGAGATGGAAGCAAGCTTGATGGATGGGTTTGTAACAAATAACAAAGAATCTCAAATGATCCCTGCAGTATTAAAGAAACAAGTAGAAGTTCTGGGGAAGAAAGCTTCATCTAGTATATTCCAATGGTAATGGGAAAGAGAAGCAACTAGTGGGAAATGGTTTGAGCCAAATAGTGCAGCCTTATCACCATCAACAAGCCACGAGCCCAAAACCACGTATCGCTTATGGGTGTCCTCTCTCTCTAGCCCTCATCCTCGACCACGCATGGCACTTGAAGGGTTAAGGTACGTTTACTAGAAGGGTGGTGGAGCACTGCTCTTATGGTATCGTGGTAGTAGTTGGTAGGCATGGTGATCTCTATTTCCAATAGAAAAAATTGGGGAGAATAGAGTGTTTTCAAAGGCCAAGGTTGGTGCTAAGCTGTGATGAAACCATACTTGTTGTGTGGTTTTTTAAGGGAAGATAGTACTAATTATAAGGGGTGACTTTAGGATAGGAAGAGCCGTGTGCGACTTGTTTTCCTTAGAAGGAGCCATTGTGGCCTTTACGTACGTGAACAGACAAGAGGATAAAGACGCAAAGGACACGCTTGAAATGATCAACAGGGCTAAGGCTTCAAATGCGAAGGAGCCAATGGCCATATCGATCGACGTGGGTTGCGACGAGAACTGCATGATGAGGTGGTAAATAGGTACAATAGGATTGATGTCTCGATCAACAACGTGGCCAAGCAGTATGAGGTTAGTCAGTAGAGGAGATCGATGAGAAGAGGCTGAACAGGTTGTTTAAAACCAACATATTTGCTTATTTCTTCATGGCCAAGTCATAGAATGTGGAATATATTTGCTTGTTATCTAATTTATTAGGTATAATTTACAAACAACATGATGTGTATTTGAATATAGGCATGTGTTGAAGCATATGAAGGAGGGAAGTAACATCATTAACACAACATCAGTGATAGTGTACTAAGGGAATGTGAAGCTATTAGATTACATGATTATGAAGGGGGTGATAGTGGCATTTATAAAGGGACTGTTGCTGCAACTGGCAAGCAAGAAAATAAGAGTGAATAGGGTGGCACTCCATTGATTCCAGCTTCCTTCAAGGAGGATGAAACCTTTTAGTTTAGTTAGGAGGTGTCTATAGAGAGCATGACTTTGATTCAAACAAGAATAATCTTTTGAAAGAGTGAGGGGGGAGAGAGGGAACAGAGGAAGAGAAAAAAATATTAAAATAAATGATTGGTTAGACCCACTTAAATATTTTGTAACAAAAAATATTAAAATTAAAAAGTGGGCCCCACTAATGAGGAAGTCAACAAAAAAAATGAATTGGTGATGAAATAAAAAATATTTAAAGTTAAAGGATATAAATTACCTATGATTGAATTAAGAGTTATTTGTGAGCTTTTGTGTATAATTCAGAAACAAAAATGACCCTTAACCTAAGGCAAAAATACATCTTCTCATTATAGACCAAAATGTCATGGCCTTGGAACTCTTGTGCCTTAAATCATGTGAGACCTAACTTGATCACTTTTTTTATTTTGGCTAAGCCAATCAAACTCTAATGTGGGCAAAGAAGTTAGACTAATAAAATGTAAGAGAGAGTAAAGAATTTGGATGAGGAAACTTGAGGGTTTTATTACTTTGTTTGATGGTTACAAATGAGGGTTATGGGAGGTATTTATAGACTTTTTGCTTATTATAGAATTTTCTTACCTTCTTAATGGACGATAAAGATCAATTCAATCTTCTAGTGTACATTCTTTCTCCAAAATATTTTACGTAAAATATATAGATATTTATAAAGACATGTCTAAAAACTAACTTTAAAATATGCCTGGAACATTCTAAAACAACCTAAAATATGTCATAATATTCTAGACATCTTCACATTCTTTCATAAGTTTTTAGAACCTTTTAAATACTTCTAAATATTTTTAAATTATTCTAGATATTTCTATATCATTCTAGATACGTCTAGAACATATTAAAATATATTAGATTCTTCTTAAATGTCATAGGCTTTTCTAAGATTCTCTGCATCGCCCTAAAAGTCTCTAAAAACACCTTAACCTTACAAATTTACTTGTATTATCACAAGAAGCTCTAAAAACATGCCGGAGGGGAGACGCAAGGACAATGAGGGCAAGCTTTTGCTGGCTTCAATTGCAATTGAGGTAAAGGAATCATGTTTAGGGGTACGATTTGTGAGAACCCAAGTGTCAATAAACAAATAAAAGTTAGGCTGGCATAGTCTTAAATATATATATATATATATATATATATAAATAATTGACTGCTAGGTCTTAAAAAATTTGATTCAAAATCACTTGAAAATCTTTTGCAACAGCTATTGGGGTTGAAATGCACACACGGATAACCCTGTACATACAAAACACTCACACACACACACACTCTCTCTCTCTCTCTCTAAGTTATATAAACAATATGTTAATAGCAGGAAAAGAAAAAAAGAAGGAAAATAATATGTCACTATTATTCTTTTCTCAAAAAGCTAATTAATTTAGTGAAACGCATGTGGTTAGAATTTACTCGAAACCTTTCTAATGTGGGAGGTAATAAGTAGGTGGCACCGTTGTTATAAAAGCCTTGTATATACACACACAAACACAATATACAGTGCAAACACAAGTAGCAGGTGATTTGATTCGAAAAGAAAATATAAATCCCACGCACCTGATATAGTATATGTAAAACACACACGTGCATATAATATAACGAGCAGGAGGCATTGAAATCCCTTCAAAGTTTTTTTTTTTTTTCAACCCATTGTTATTATTTTGTGATATACAATGCAAGCATAAATGTAAAGCATTTAAAAAAAAAAAAAAGAGCTTTCTTGTTCCTCTGAACGTGATTTCTTCGTCTCAAGTGCCTTCGTTTCATCTATGCAAGCCTAAATTATTTCTTCTCATTCTATTGTTGCATTTAAAACCCCCAAAAGGTTGCTTTCATTGTTCTTGCAACTCCCCAATTTTTTTTTTAAATTATTTACAGGTATCCTCTCATTGTAAGCAATCATATTTGAGACATAATCTGATATTAAATGTGGACATCTCTTATAATGAAAGTTCAAATATTGATCCATTATGTTATTAAGGATTACCTCCTACTACTAAACTCAAGTTTCGTTAATGACTCCCTTGTTTTCTGATATGATATAAGGGGGAAAGATGTATTTTTGCCATTGACGGTCAAGATTATTGAAAAAATGGATGGCCTAGATTCCTTTACGTAAAACGACCTCGTTTGACTGTGAAAAGATTAAATGTAAAATAAAATCTTTCCAAGTAAGACATAGGTCCGGAAAAATCTCAAGGACCTCAGCACGACTAATGTTTTAGAGGTTTTAAAGATTTTACGTCATGAATGGTGTCAATTTCAAGGTAATTTAGAGGAAGCCATGAAAGTACTTACAGGTCCAATGCACGGTAGTAATTGAGAGGGCCAGTGAAACCTGATTCCTGAAACTTGTCAGCAAAGATCTGCAGTTCCTCTTCACTTATCCATGAAGGCAAAACCGATGGCGTTGGCAAGAAATCAACAAGCTCCATGCCTTCAGGAGCTGTTAGAAGCTCCGCTTTAGTCAACAAGAACTTCTTCATCACCGTCAGACAGTCGTATCTGGCGAAAGCTCTCTCTGCTCGACCAGGCTTCTATTCCTCCAACCCACAAAACACACTAATTAATGAAATTTAATCCTATGTATATGATCCTCTGTAAAAACACTAAAAATAAGAATACCTGAAACTGGGAGACATGAATTTGCCGATCCCCAAATTTCTGAATGATAGCTTCCACTGGCTTCATGATTGGAGATCTTGGAAAGTATGGAACTGATAGAGCAACAAACCCCTTGACTCTGTCAGGCCTAAACAGACTCAGATACCATCCAACCATTGCTCCCCAGTCATGTCCAACTACAAATGCCTTTTATAAAGGCAGAAAAGATAATTGATCAAGTTGTGGCGGAGGTTCAAGCCTACACAAATTATTCATACATGCTTGTAGGCCGAGAGACAAATCATCAAATACCTGGTGTTCACCGAAATGATCAAGGAGACCAATAAGGTCTCCCACGAGGTGAAAGGCTGTGTAGGACTCGGGGTTGAGAGGACAGTCAGAATCACCATAGCCTCTCAGGTCAGGAGCAACTGCATGGTAACCTTGTTGTGCCAAGTAATTGAGCTGGTGGCGCCATGAATACCAAATTTCTGGGAAGCCATGGAGCAGGAGAACAAGCGGCCCTGTCCCTTGTTCAGCTACGTGCATCCATATCCCGTTGGTCTTGATTTTTTGGTGATTCACTTCACTCATGCTGACTGTACTTTTCTTTCTGTTATCTAAAGGGATGGGGGAGGGCAAGGGTTTTGGATGAAGAAATGAGGAGATGATGCAGAGTGAAATTGCAGGTAGAAGAGAATGATGATTTCGATGGGATAAGTCAGAGCACAAATTTGACTCGTTCAACCTTAATAGTATAAAGAAGCAGATGACGCAAGCAAGTTGAAGCTTAATGCAATCAATAAGAAAGTTAAAATCATGCGCCTGCATTCTGTGACGAGCACTTCTTACCCTCCATCCTAAAATGATATCTACTGTTTTTTTAAATTAATTTTTAAATATTTTTAATTTTATATTTATTAAAAAAATATTAAATTCAATCTATTTAAACTATTAATTTATAAAATTTACAATTTTTTAATATTAAATTATGTTATTTAAATTATACTTGATCTGTCTAAAATTTATTTAAACAGTTAAATTATAGAATTATAAAAAAATTTAATATTAAATTAAATTGTGAGGTTAAATCTACATTATTTAGATTGATTATAAAAAAATTTATTAAAATTTTAAAAAAATTTATATTAATGAATATAATATTAAAATATTTAAAAATTAATTTAAATTAATGATAAAGATTAATTTAAACTGAAATGATTGTTACTGATCCTGGCCCACACAAGCACCGAATGTAAATCCATAAATTATAACACAGCAAACTTTGGGAATTGAAGAATCTTTAATTTGTATGTGTTGTTGGTCAACTCACGCCAAATCTGGAAACTGTTCGCGTTTCGATTGCTTATTAAAGGCAGAAGAGAATGTGGCGGCCATGAGAGCCGGAGCCGGCGGCGGTCGTGCCCTTCGACGCGTCTCTTCCAATTTCATTGTCCTCCATCATCGGCTACGAGATCCACGGCCTTTCTTTGCCCAACCCATTTTCAACCCTAAATTCATGGCCCAAAAGGCAGATTCCTTGCCGATTCGGTCGGAATTGGAGGCCGATGGAAAGAAGGATAAAGACTCCGTGATGCCACCTAAAGAAGCTCCTCCGCCGCCGGAAAAGCCTCTGCCCGGTGATTGTTGTGGCAGTGGATGCGTCCGCTGTGTTTGGGATGTGTACTACGAAGAGCTTGAAGAATATAATAAGCTCTGTAAACAAAATCATACCCCTAAACCATAGCATTCTTGTACGATTTCTGATTGCTTGTTCATCGACTGTGATGACAGATTTGTTATAATTTGCTGCGCCTTGTTTACAACTATGAAATGTAATTGGCTTCAGTTAGGTCTCAAGACTCTAGTCCTTCTTATCTATGATTCTATTCACTTTTGTCCCAATGAATTTGTTTTTTTTTTCTTCTTGTTATTTATCTGATAATTGCTCTGACCAGGAAAATTTGCTGAATCTGAGTTTCCGGGAATTGCATTATCTTCCAACTCTGCTTAAAATAACCACAACATGTGGATGCACTATATATAAACTGCAAGTATATCTTTTTTGAATGCAAATTATAAATTGAATGGTGCAAGTATGCTTCATATCATGCCTTTACAGAGTTCGGCCGCTCCACGCCTTTCTTGGCGCAGAGCAAAGCCTCTTGGCTTTTGGAGGAGGTTATTTCTCAATGTAGAGATCTCAATTAGCTTTCCACTTCCTCGAGTGCGTCAGAGTCATCACGGATGATCAATTTAGCTCCTGGTCTTGCTATTCTATCAACCTCTGCCATTACAGGAACAAGGCTGCATCTGAAGAGCCAAAACAATAAAGCGGGATTAGTAATTTCACTAGGAAGAAAAGGTTGAAAACATCACTCCTTCCTTACATACCTGTTCTTCAAGTTTGAGAAAAGGCTATCTGCATGGAGGAGATCATAAGTTCGTGGATAGGTGCTAAAAGATTCACACCAATCATGGCATATCCCAAAAAGGACCACGTTCATGGATTATAAGAAGTGTGTCCGGAGAATCTATGCTCACCACATTCAACACCCAAACCGGATGTTCTCTCAATGCTGCTGCAAATTTGCAAAGACAAACATGACTTTTTTTTTGTGAACTATACGACAAGCCGATAAATGAACAAGACAAAGTATCCACGTAAATACATGTTCTAATTAGATTTCTACACACACACACAGACACACACACACACACACTATATATATATATATACACACACACACACTCAAGGTTGCAGTTCAAGCCGTATCAATACCCTCCATAGACAGCTCGCACGTCCATGATATTCCTCACATTAGACCAAGTAACGCGGATGTTGCTCAACTAGTCTACGACATTTTTCCAACGTTCAGTACCTGCCACAAAATCTTGAGAAGCTGATTTCCCATAGATTCCCATTTGCAAGTCGTTTAACCAGTGAGGGACTTTGCGCAGCCGACTAGGTCAAGCCTCAGGCCATCTGGCCCCTCTTTCATCCTTGTTAACCGGCGCCTTGTGCAAGCATCCCTGCAAAGGTACATACCTGTAAATATGATATGGCTAATCAAGATTAGAACTCCGATTTGTAATCTGCAAGTGTGATACTTCTCTAGAAGTTTTCGTCTTCAAGCAATGATTTTACCAAGATGCATTTGGATCTTCATTATCGTTGCACATTGGAGGAATGTTATGCTGCCTTTGCTTGTCGCATTCATTGGAAGTGGGTTTGCGGTAAATGGCTGCACTTATGCTGTTAAGTTGATCCTTGCTGATAGTCACGAGCTCCTAACACATGGACTTGGTTAATGAGGACATTTCTAGAAAAAAATTAGGAAAGGTCAGCCTGGTATAAATCTATATATTACTCATCATTTTCAATGCAGATTACTGGTATTTTCTTCTACCATTCCATATCTGGACATCTTGGAGCTTTTGGTACACTGGAGTAGCAGACCAGACAAAATATCCCCGGGGTCTTAGAACACGGTTCAATTCTAAAAGCAACAAGCCCTTACTGGTTAGTAATTGTAAATAATCAAAGCGGAAATATCAGTTTTAAATAAATCAACAGTGTTGTTGAGAACCATCTGCATGCAACGGCACTCTACAACGTGCACAGTGCACAAGATCAAAGACCATGCTGGGGAATGGCAGCCTTTGAGAACCCATTACCGAGGAAATGGCAGGTATTCCTCTCTCAATAGCAAATTGCACTAGGGCTATGTGTTCATCTTTTGGCCCAAAAGACATTGTAAGAGCATCTCTCTCAAATAAATAACCGCCAAAACCACACGAGTGCGCTTGCCCCATGCAATACTAGCTTCAGCCTACAACCACAAACCATTTGATCCCCCCAAAATTTTAAGAGATGTGGGTTTATTGGCAAGAAATTTCAATTTAACTAGTTAAAATTTTGGTAAGCAATATTATTTCAGAGTTTGCGCATGGGATGAATTTTTAAATGCGTTTTGCTGGGTGCTAGTGGGAAAAAAAATGCCCGTTGGTCACCTCTTGAATAAAATCAATGTAGTGGAGAGCGCCAAGAATGAATTGAGTGTCACCTCCAGGGAATGTCAAAAACTCGCCTGTCGCCTTCACCCAGTTCTCTTGCCCCTTCACCTCAGCAGTGTGTGCGGCACGTTGTAACACCATATCCGCTAAAACACATCAGTATATTTTTAATTTTATACGAAAAGGCTCTCCCAGTTGTTCAATGATTCAACTATTATTTTGAAGCACATCACCTTGTCTCTGCTACTAGGCCATTCAATGGGTGTCTTGTAACCTTTTGGAAGAGGCACCAAGCAAGAAGGTGCATCCTCTGGGCAATGTCTTTCTTTGTGTTCACAGTGTTTAGTACTGCGCAACTGCTTCAAAGCCTTTTCATTATCTAAACAAGGTATATAATCAGCACCTGCTGTGACATTGCAGAGATGCCATGTGTAATCTTGAAAATTTTCTGATTCTATACTTCTTGATTCATCCTTCTGTCTCTCTCTTTCGCCCCGCGATTGATCTGCTTGGATTGACCATGACTTATTCAACCCTTCGGGCAAAGACTTGCTCTCCTTTGACTGTTTTGCATTTTTGTTTCCACTCATCTTCTTCTTTTCTCCTAATTCTGGCTTCTTGGTTTCCTTCTGTTCAAATTTTGTCTTGTCGAGAGCTTTCGTTCTCAAGTGCTGCATTGGATTCCAGCTGTGAAGCCTTTGACGTGCTATGGATTTCAGAGTCTAGGTAAGAGTTAGAGGTTTTGTCTTGTTTCTTATCTAGTCGCTTTACATCTTCCTCTGTAATCCCCCCTTTGTCTTCTCTTAGTTGTTTCTCATTTTGTTCATCTTCATCATTTTTAGATTCTTGATCATCAAAACCATTTACATCTTGTCGCTGTCCTCAATTTAGTTCCTGGTTTTCATTGGCATTTTCATCCTGACCTCCTGTAATTTTGTTTTCCTTCGCATCCGAGTTCTCATCTTGATCGTCAAAATTCTTAATATCTGGTTGTTGTTCAGCATTTAGTTCTTGATGTTCCCCGGTATTTACATTCTGATATTCTTTGATTTTGTTTTTCCTTCACATCCAAGTTTTCATCTTGCACCCCAGCATTCTCTACTACGTCCTTCTGGTTTCCTTCAGATGCTTCAGTAATGCTACTCTGCTGAACTTTCTCAAACTCAGACACTTCCGTACCAGCGTGCTGGCAATCATTATGGGCATCAGCTCCATTTGTCTCGGAGGCTGCTTGTTTGTTATTTGGTATATCTTCCTCAGACAGCTGAGCCTCCCTGGTAAAACTCAGGTCATCATGTGGATCTTTGCTGGCGTCAGAATTGAGGATACCGTCATCAAGCTTGATGGCATCATTGGAGAGATTATTAGTATTGCCTTCATAGACACGATTGACGCCCTGGTCACGACTTCTGGAGGTGATTTCGACCGAGTCCGTGGAGCAGGAGAAATCATTGTGGGTTTCAGAGGCATGAACGGTATGCGTTTTAGGTCGATCTTGGGAATTGGGGTTTATCCTCCATATACCCGGAACACAAAGTGCAATTACAACTATGGCGATCAAGGGCGGTGCGTAAGACGAAGACGGGTACATCTTCTTCTTCCGGGATTTAGACAACGCCGTGAGATTATGGGCTCAGAGAGGGACTGAGATGGGGTTTGATTGTTTGTTGAGGAAGACGATCATTGCATGGAGAGGGAGGGAGAATGTGTTTGAAGACAGGCGTGGGCCGATAGTTTTTGGAGGAGGAAGGTGATGGAAATGAAGGGACGACCACGATGAGAAATTGGAAAGTGCTCAAAGATCCAGAAGAGTTGGATTAGCGGATTTCATTGATTTCTGTACGCGTGGGATCAGCCAAGAGACAAGTCCAAAGACCCAAGTCAATAATGGCACAGAAGTTGGCCCATCCACTTATCACCCACAAGCCCAAAGTTCAGAAGTGGACCCTTAGATTCTTGATTGGCGTATTATTTTACTTTGTCAAAGCCTTCAAGAGGGCCTTTCATGATATATATTAATATCTCGACACCCAAGTATCCTGGGAAGCGGATGATGTATCTTCTACTTAAAACACGCTACTTAATCCAAATCACGGTCCTGGCTAAAGCCATTAAAATAACAGCACAAATTAAAATGCAAAATAAAACCATTAACACACAAAATGTTATCAGTTTCAGCATCGGCGGACGGACGGATATAATTATTGGTCAATAAAGGCCAAAATGTGCGTGAGAAAACTTGGAAGGATGTGAGATGTGGTTGGGAACGATAGTATCTTAAAAAGGGATGCTTTACCGGAGTGAGTGGGCATACAAAAGGACTTGAATTAGGTACCAAACGAGATTTTTATGGCGTTCGAACAAAATGAATCTTTGAAAATTATGGTGAGGACAGAAGGATATGCACAAAAGGGGACAAGAGAGTATAATTTGTTGCAGACAGGAAGCCGATTGATGACCTTACCTACATTTGTTAATCTTCAAAAATTTAACCTGCCAATCAAGTTCTTTGTCTTGGTGAAGCTTTTCAGGGCTCCAATTGAATACGAACCATCCCTTCCTATTCTCATCCCTTTTCACTTTCCAAAGGTTTAGCGGTGGGTCGCCTTTCATTCATGCCATAACAGGTATGGGGTAACAATCATAAGCCTGTTTTCAGAATTATAATATAAATTCACATGTACCAGTGTGCTGTAGTCACGTGATGAAATTTTCTCCATTGCAAGACAACGGATAGCGACCCTTGCTCCATACTAATATGGGAAACTTGTACATCCAATCCCAATGAACGGTTCTAAAACTCAAGCTTTTCTATAATATACTAATAAAAAAAAATCACTTGTAGAAGTCTCGTATCATAACATTCTGAGGCATATGTAAAGCCACGGTTAGGAGGGTATCCATTTTTCAAGGGTCACATCCTTTGATTAATCAGAAGAAAGGTTCTTGTCTAGTGGCCCACGTCCAATAGAGAGAGGTATTTTCACTGTGATGTGATAGCCATTTTGAATTGATGGACTCTCTGATAAACTGGTTTCCAACCTTGATCCAATTCAAAGGTTGTTTAGATTCTATTCCCTCTTTAGTTCCCTTTTTTTTCCTTTTTCCTTTTCAATAATAATAATAATAATAATAAGCTAGTGACCTAATGGTAAACACATGGAGACCTATGCCACCTGGGGCCATCACTCAATGGTCGCTGTGAATAATGTATTTTGATGGGTGCATGGCAGCTTGAAAGCTCTTGGCCTTTGGTAGTCATGTTATCTTTGTATCATGATCTTCTTTGGAATGATTGAACCCACAGTGTGTTAAAATTCCCAATTTTGTCTGATTATAGGTCAGGGATCTAAAGTATCTTCATCATCCATCAACTTAATTAGGAACCATGATCATACTAACTATACCCCTTTTTTTAATTCAGCGTTTGATCCAAAATGGCAGCTGCAACAGTGCAGTGTAGCTTTGACGATTCTATAACTGAACATTGATTTGTCCTTGAAGCGTTCCCATAAATATGCCTTTGTACAATCCTGTACACTCAAATAATTAAACAGGTTTAGGGGCAGATTTTAGAACATACAGCTCGCAGCACATTGTATAAAAAAGTTCAAAGAACCAATCAAAATGGATATCATATTGGCATTAAATAATGAAAAGGGACTGCATGCAAAGTTTGGTGTTGCCTTATTGCTATATTGGGCGGTGCATCACTTTCACCAAGCACTCAGACCGAAGTATATATGGATCGCACTTGTAATTAGCCACTTGAACAATCGCGGCAGCTTCAAATCGATGGGGATTTCCAAAGCTACACATCACAGCCAAACCCTACGTACTTGACTTTTTTAAAAATTCGCTTTGTTTGTTAACTAAGTGGTTTTTACTAATCTAACGATCCTAAGTACATAAGCAAAACTTTATGATTGGAAAGATTTGGAAATTCTTTCTTGGGACAGGTTGAAGTGGCTAGCTATATGTACGTGAATGATTCTAGATCACAGGGACCCTACCCAAAGTCGAAGACAATCATCAAGAGACACATTTTATAACGAGACTGATATTATAAATTTTTGGGAAACCATTATAATCAATTTTGATGATCTAAAAGATTCTCTAACTTTTTTCGTGCAGGAAGGCCGCATTACTGGTTATGTGATGTATGCGTACGTACGCGTGCTACGAAAAGTGCATGTTCATCGTAGACACTGGAGTGGGACTTCATCTTAATTTTTAAAGACTGACATGCTTCGGTTACGGTTGATTCTTCTTTAAGGAAAATAAATCAGGTCGTGGGGTGGGTAGTGGTAGTACGTAATGAGACACAACGCCCTCAAATCCATGCTCTTTTTGGAAACCCCCTTGTGGGTTTGGTCTGACTTTATTTCTAATCTTAACAAACAATGGGCCATCTGGTCGTCGTCACTAAATTAAATATTTGCTTATCATAACCCGATTATCTCGTTCCTTATATCAGCTCGTTATAAAACCAACAGCCTTTAAGATATATATAAAAAATGAGACAATCATGTGCCCCCTCCAGCGGATTAACTTGTTCAAAATACTTGGTGAATTATTGTACTGCACGACATGATCCATCTTATATTGGGAGGAGCGCATGATTTTGCATTACATGACTAACTGAGAATAGGAAAACAAAGTCATCAGAGATAGGCTCGAGGGGATGGATTATTACCTTAGTCTGATCAGGGAATGGTATGCATGTCCCTTTTTCTTTGTCTGGAGAATAATCTGCAACAGTTGCGAAAGATTTTCAAGATGATGTTTGAACTGTTTATGATATTCACATGCACATGCTTCTGCTTCTTCTCTGTTTATTTTGCTCTTTTTAATCATTTTCGCAGACAATAAATGTTTTCAAATCAAATGTGCAACTCTATTTGCAAGATGATGGGCACATAACAGCGTTTCAAAGTGAGTTCCTGTCCGTCTTTTGACACGAGGCTGCTGGTTATTGAAGTGCTTAATATTGAGTTAATGACTTTACTTTTGCTGCCTACATGACGTTACAATAATGACATAGTCTTCATAAAAGTAGTATGCCGAAAGATGATCAAGAGTTATAAAAGATCAATCCCTTTGAGCCCACAATACCATAATGACATATAGTTCATTAATTAGGCCACAATTTAGTGAATTAGGCAGCTTTAGAAAGTCAATGATCTCCCAAAAGAGCTTTTTAAAGTTTGGTTTTTAGGGTGGGCATGGACGAGCGACTAAGTCGCCAAACCAATAATGACACATATCATCGCCACAAGTCATGCATGTGGCTGCAAATTCCGAAACCAAACAAATATAAAGTTCTTTTGGTAGTTTTTTCTTTTTACCAAAAGAATTTCAAAAGAAAACTAAGTATTCGTCGGATTTAAGATCCCGGCCCTTCTGAACAACTGAGCAGAACTCTATTGCAAGCTACTTGAATGAGTACATGGCTGAAATCTAGTTATAGGGTTTTCAAAACCAATAAAAAAAAACTCCCTTTTGAAGTTGGTGATAATAAACTAGCTAGCTACTCAATTCATCTTTTTAAACGCAAAATGAATTATGCTTGCATTATGTGTGCAATAACATCATGGCAAAGTCAAGTGGGTATGTAGACATGTGGTCCATACCTAGCATGACAAATCAAATCGGTGTTTGGGTGCGGTGTCAACTATAGATTGAGACATGATATATAACAGTATCAAGCTTTAAATTTTTTCCATATGTGTGTGGAGGTAAAAAGGAAAATAATTACGAGCCCTCACGGCCCAAGGATATGTCCCTAGCATCCTTGAGTAGACAACTTGCTTCCAAAACATTTTCAAACTTCAGAGCCAATTGTATCCAATTAATTAAATAGCCGAAAATAATTAAAATTAAAATATACTTCATCTTACGAAAGCTGAGGCTAATGATCTTATGGATGTCGTTATGTTTGTTGAGGTAAAAAGAAAAACAAATCTGTTATTCTATTTTCCCCCAATAATTACGAAAAATATAACACAAATTAAAGCTAGATGAATGAAATTAAGTCCCGAGGCGAAAGTCAGTAACCAAGCGTATTGTTTGATAAACTTTAATTAATCAGGAATTTAAATTCCACTATGTGTTTTCAAATTGTCACTGATACTGGAGCAATGATTACTACAAAAATTCTTTCTGGAACAGGAAATATTGGATTTCCCCTGCTTCTGGATTAAGGAGATCCCGAAAAAATCCAGGTAAAGAGCTTCTTATTAATACGATATTGAAGCAGTCTAAGTTATTAGCCGGCTAGCTATAGCTAGCTAGGTATAATTCCCCATCATGCACGTCTCTTTCTATTTTACGGGTAACAACATTCTGGCTTTAGATCCTAATCAGTTCATCGGAGCTGACCAGAGACAATAGCGGCCACTCATGTTTTCAGGTTAATTAAGAGGTTATATCTGAGCAAAAATATTTATAACATAGTCAACGACTAGCACCCAATATCTTAAAATGACAAAAAAGGATAAAAATATCCATAACATTATATATATGGGTGTAAAAATAATTAGACTATTAACTTTGACTTAACACCATTAATTTTAACCGTTAAATGCTGATTGTGCATGCCACGTGTCAGTCTTTGCTGACATGGACTAAGAAAAGGGTAAAAATACTCACGAAGTCATCAACCAAGAGTAAAAATATCCATAACGTTATCAGAATTGGTGCAAAAGTAACTAATATATTCAATCACTTAAATGTTAATCGTTTAGCTGACACCTAAGTAAAAGTTGACTATTTTTTTAGTAATGTAGATAAAAAATATTCTTAGATGAAATTCTCTAGAAGTTATTTGGTTATTGTATAAATATCATGTGAGAAAATATCATTTTGACTGAATATAAAATTAAATTGCTTGTTTTTTGCAACAGTAGCAAAAATCATTTAAAATTTTGAATCTATTGTGAATGCAATTACTTAAGGTTATGATAATGTTCTTAAGTTAGATGTGCTCAGTCTTGATCTTTAATTTTGAACAACCTATCTCACTATATTAAACCTCAAGTTTTACAGACAAAAAAAAAGAGTAGATAGGGAGAAAGGAAGGGAGCGAGATACGTGGTAATAAAAAGAAACCATATGGCATTGATTTTAACAGATTGATTACTATTGCACATATTAAAGTAACATTATAGGTATTTATATAATTGATCGATCAACATTTGTAAAAATTTATTTTGAAATTTTTTTGTTTACTATAAAAAAATAGTCAATTTCTACTTATGTGTCAACTAAACAGTCAACATTTAAGAGATTAAATGTATTGATCACTTTTGCACTAATTCTGATAACGTTATGGGTATTTTTGCTCTCAGTTGATGATTTCATGGGTATTTTTGCCCTTTTTTTAATCCATATCAGCAAAGACTGACACGTGGCATGCACAGTCAACATTTAATGATCAAAGTTAACGGTGTTAAGTTAAAGTTAATGGTTTGATTACTTTTGTACCCATCCATATAACATTATAAGTATTTTTACCATTTTTATCACATTAAAATATTAAATGCCCGTCGCTGATTACTTTGTAAATATTTTTATCTCTTTACTTTTTTATTAATCTACGTACTTAGTTAATTTCGGAGCTCCCAATATCTAGTCAATATCCATACTAGTCGGACGAGAAGTGGATGTCCACAGCAATCATTACTTTACACGACAACATGCAGTCTCGGATATTATCTGTTTCTAAAGTTAAACGACAAGTGCAGTTCCTGCCGAGTGCATATGTTATATGTTATTATAAATGAGAATCCAATAACTTTTTTAACGAAAGCACTGAAAATGTTCGGGGCTGGTGGAAAACTTTTACCCTCGAGCTGTAATGCGCAACGCAATTTCTCGAGCGGCTAATAACACTAACACCTCGGAATATATGTGCAAACCAATGACTCTATATATGATGATAAATACACACGCACGCACGCAACCCGCTAATTTTTTTTGGGGCATGAATCATAAGGATAATTTGCGTATACAGAGTATTACGTAACCTGACCTAACAGGTGGCCCCAAGATTAAAGTACGTTACTTGGGCAAATATCAAAAGGTAGTTAAATGAGAGCCGTCGCTGGGACCCTAGAATTTTTTTAATGCTGGCGAAGTGTGACGTGGTGAAGGTTGAGAGTAACGAATGAATGAATAGCGAAATGAGATGGTCAGTAAGATGGAGGAAGATGATGATGAAGAAGAAGAAACAAGAATGAAGAGAGGAGATGGTCTGTGAAGGAACTAGAGGGAGGAAATGGGTGGTTGTAATTGGAATCGTGGAACTGAACTGAGCCATTCGGGGACGTTCCTCCTTCATTGATGGTTCTGAGGGGACCTCCACTCAATACTTATACCTATTCCCCGATTTGTATCGCATACGTACGTACTGAGAATGCATGTGTAAGTAGGTAGGCTTGTTGGCGGGCGAGTGTGAGCGTGAATAAGCACGACTTGTGGTTAGTAAACCTCGGGATTTGTGGCATCAATCCCTTGCCATCGCTGCTCTTATATTGTTTTGATTAATTTAATGGAATGGAATCGGAGTGGGTGAAACGAGGGCGTTTCGTTGCCTCTCGTTCAGCTCCGCATTGGCATTGGATTTCAAATGAAGATCTGTGTGGGTGTCTGGTGTTGGTTGCCGTTGGGGTGATAACGAAGAAGGGAACAATCACGGGGCTCGAGAATGGCACCGCCTCCTCCGTCCTTCAATTATTGGGACTCTCCCCTCTCTTTCTCTCCCCTCTAACGCTAACTCCTTCTTGTACCGTACTTTCTCTCTCCCTTAACTCTCTCTCTCCCTCATAGTTTTATATTTTTGTAAATTATTTTCTCTCTCTTAAATTATAAAAAAAATTTATATGAAATTTCATATATCATTAAATCTTATTAAATATATTTAATAATTTTATTTTTTAAAAAATTAAAATATTAAATTTTAAAAATATATTTTATTTAATAACTTTAAATTTTCACTTAATTATCATTAAATAGAGAAAAATAAATAGTTATACTGAAATAAGTCTATTCAATAAAACTTTTATCTTTTTAAAATATCTTATACTTTGTGATGAAATTTTTTTTAAAAAAAATACCTTATCATTTGAAACGGACGGAGTACTACTAAACAAACACAATATAAATTATTGTTAATTAATTTTTAATTTTAAAAAAAGTTTATTAAAATATATTAATTTTTTATATTTATTTCAATCATGTCTTTGAATACCATAAATATAACATTTGACTTGTTTAAAATACCTTTATTACTTGCTCAATGAAATAAGAACATAATTGAAAATATATATATATATATATATATAACACCTACTTAGTACTTTATATTTTGAACTAAACAAAGTTTTTAAAAAATGACTTGTAGAGTACTTCTTTTATTTATAGTATTTATTCCTCTAGTTCTATTTATAAGTTACTTCTAATATATTTTATTGAAATTAAGAAAAATTTTAAAATTTATTAACTCTTTTTAAAAATTTAATAATTTTTTAATTCTACATCCATTAAGTGTATATTAATAATATTTTTTGTCTAACATTCAATGAAGGGAGAAAGAAAAAAATTATAATAAAAAATTAATATTATGACTTATAAATGGGATTCAAAAAGATCTCTTTATCATGTAAATAAGACAAGAGGAGTACTATTTAAATGGTAAAGCCAAATGATGCTCTCAAATTTCTCAGCCTATCACTTCCTTTGGAAGGTTGATTATGAGAATGAGAGGGTTGGCCAGCAATATCCGAAGATGAAGAATATAACGTTAACGGAGGAGAAATAACTAGTCAACAACTGTGTTTGGTTGCAAAATACCAAACTCCGATAAAGGGCTCATTTCCATATATGAATATAGAAAATGCCTAACCCATTCAAGCACCATTCCTCTCTTGTTTCATCACTTGCCGGCAGCTCCGCCCCGTCGGCATGCCAGCACGAGTGGAGGACGCGATCCCGTCCTTCACTGTGGCGGCTACATTCAAACGCAACGCCCAAAGCGCCAAACTGGCCCTAGCTCCATTTCCCATTTTAGCATAACATTTCCCTACAATAGTCACTGGTCCTGAATAATTGCTCTTTTTTTTTTTTTAGTGGTGATAGAGGAAACATATACGAGTATGTGTGTGTATATAAACATAATTTTGTTCTGAACTGCAATATAAATAATTAAACATTGCCCATCTTCTGTTATGTCTGGTGAAATGTTTCCTATCCGGTTTTGTAGACAAAAGCTCTGGAGCAGCACAAATAATTTTTGGATCGGTATTGGCAAATGAGGTTTTACTATTCGAGGAGATCTTCAAAGACTTGAGAGCAACAGTGCCTTAAAAAAAAAAACTAATTAAGCAACAGTGGGTGAAATCTCGTTAAAAGGAATTTACAGTACAAAATTAAATGACCACCCTTTGACAGCAAGCATGTTGATTATAGTTGTACGCCATGTATCAATGTACGCGTGTGTGCGTGTTTTTTGTTTTTGTCTTTTTTTGAAGAAAAGTTTGATATTCGTCCCCCTTTGATTTCTACAGTCGAAAACCTTTTTGTCGCTGTAGCCAGCCAGCTGTGATTCTATAATTACAATACATTGTTACTGAGCACTTGATGCCCGAAAAAGAAAAGTTGAAAGCGACACATATAAATTTACTTCGGTTTCTTTCATTGCTGGGGTGTTTGGCTTAAGATGGAACGATAATTGAGTAATTAAGAACAAGGACAATTTTGTTGTGACAGAGTATTGTACTCTTTCAGGATCATAATATAATAAATCAATATTAATTAATTTATATTTTTAAAAATAAATAGGATGAAATATTTAAAAAAATCATATCTTGTAAACTATACCTATAAATATAATAAATATAACATTTGATTTATTCTAAATATTTATTAATTACTCAATAAAATTGATATGTAATTAACAAAGTAACATGTAACCAATATTTTATATTTTGAATTAAACAAAATTTTAAAAAAATAACTTATGTTGACACTGGGATGGAATATACTATATGATGGTGAGCGTCTGAGCGAGCAACAAAAAGCGGTGGTTGGGTAACTAGATGCCGTGTGATGAATCTTGTTTAGGAGTGTAAATGGGCCTGACTGAATAGGTTTTAGTGAAATAAACTTGAATTTATATAATAAATCAGAATTCTCGGCCTAACTTAAAGTCTGTATAAAATTTATTTTATAATTTAAGTATGAGTTTATTTAAAATCTGACATAACCTGAAAAATTATTTAAAAGACTTGCTAGTTCATATTTTAGTTCTAAATATCTCAAACATATTTTAAGATTATTATAATGTACAATATATAATCTGATTTATTAATTACAATATATAATAATTAAAAAAACTTACCAACTATAATATAATTTAACAATAAAGTAATAACATTAAAATTAATATACAAGTCAAATATGATTGAAAATATAACTAAAAATAAAAAAGATTGTAGATTGATTAAAAATTAAATGGTGAATTGTGATATATTATATATTATATATATGTATATAGACCAGTCTGTTGAGCTTGTAGGCTAAGACTTAAAAAAAATAAGCATAATTTATTTAACTAAATAAGTTTAATTAAAAGCTTAAATGTGACTTAAGCCTATTTAATAAATAAGTCAAGTTAGATTTAACATAAGTCAAGTTATAAATTTCTGTTAGAGGCTTGGCCTATTCTTACCTTAGGTTGTGCTGCTTTCCCTTTTTTTTCTTTCTTTTTTTTATAATTAATCATTTCTATTTAATAATAATGCAAATAGGCGAGCAATACTTAACCTCTTTAACGTGGATTTGGACCAATAAGCTCCTTAGATTAATTTCTTTCGTGGCACTATAAGAACTGCGGTTATTATTGAGTTTATCATCCATGACTAAAATTTAGCACCAATATTTAAGTGACTAAAATCTACTCATTCCATGATAAATTTCCTACGTCATGCGATAATAATAGTTTGATTTAATCAAATCATTGTAAGAATTTTTATTATATAATACTTAAAAAATATATCAAATCTCAATTTTTCAGAGGAATAATATGCATGAGAAATGTTTTTGAAAAGAAACGTATATTAATAATTTTTAAGTATTAATAAGATTTAATAATTATAATTAAGGCATTAGCGTGATCATAGAGAGAGGCATCATGACATTATAATTCGATCGAATCCTGCTTTATTTGCAGCATCTGGAATAATCACACCTTTTAGCGTTGCATTTTAAGGGTGACGTTTGCCTCTTTGCTCGTTTAAAAGATGTTCCATAAAAAGATAATTCATAATATTCTATTAAACATTTCGTGCCCTGATGATCTTAAAAAAAAAATATTCCTTTCATTATAAATTATAAGATATTTTTAGATAAAATCTCATATATTGATAAATCACATTAAATATACTTAAGTAATATTATCCTTTCAAAATAAAAATATAAACTTTTAAAAATACTCATAATTTAATATATTAAAAAAAGAAGAGATGATAATTAATTATAAAAAAATAATAATATTAAAATTGAAGTATTTAATAAATTATTAATCTATCTAAAATGTTTTATATTTTAAAATAAAAAATTTTTTATAAATATTTTATAATTTAAAATGGAGGGAATAAAAAATTTTAATATCTCCCAGCGTTTGTTGCCCTACTTTATGTGGTTATTTTAAACGCTTAATACTTGTGATTATAATATAATAATATTTTTAAAAATTATTTTACATTTAATAATTGTTATATGAGCTGAGTGTTGTCAATCCATGTCCTGGTCTTTCTTCAGCAACTTCTATGACTTCTGTAACGACTGACAGAACCCATAGAGAGAGAGAGACACAAACACACACACACAATTTGAAGTGTGGGGATAATCAAGCTCAGGCGTTAATGAAGACGTCTAATACATTTTTGTGGGGCTGATTTTAGTATACTTCTGGAAAAAGTTAAAAACTTAACAAAAAAAAAAGTAATATCGATCATAGACGATACTCTGAATACCACGGGAATCATTCTTTTGGGGGGGGGGGAATCTATAGAGTGCCGGATATTTTTAAATTAATGAAACTTTTAGAAATTTGAAGATGATTATTGACAATATTTGTACGTCTCATTAACTAGTAATTAAAGACATGCATTCCTTCGTATCGAGTGCCCATCAGACACGTTTGCTCACGTCCGTCTTTGCGTGCACACAAAATGCTTGATTGAACAGACTGATGAATAGACAGTTGAATGACAAAGAGTGACTGCAAATTTGCGAGTTTGTCGGGTCAACAAATAGTTTCTCTGGTATATGTCTATAAGAGAACAAATCGCTGTTGACTATTGCCGCTGGAAAAGGGCGGGGGTGGTTGGATCCTCGGACCTCGGTGACCAAACAGGCATATTTAAATTTGAACGGAACCGGACTGTAAATTTACTTCATTGATTTATATGAAATGATGATAGAATCATGTTATTTTCGTGTCCGGTGAACGTAGGACAGAGGGAAGGGAGATGTAAACATGTTAGCGCGGCCAAGCTATCTCTGGAAGCACTAAAAAGGTGGGTCATAGCTGAAGACTCTTTTGAATAACGGGATATCAAGATCAAAATGGATTCCTTGTTGTTGGCACATATATAAAATCAACATTTGACTTTATACATAGATAAAAAATCACCATCAACTTCAAAACTCTCCTTTAAAATATTCTCCCATGTGTATATCACGCAATGAGCACGATAAAGTTGGGAGGACCTGGCAGGAACGATCAATTCCAAATGAAATCTGAGGACGTGGCACTAGTCCCAAACGTTACTAGATTTTTTTTTTTAAAGGATACGCTATATAAATTGTAGCACGTGACAGCAATATAACTGTAGGCGGTGGTGAGACCGGTTGCGGCTGCCCCCTAGTTTTCACTTTACGCCACGTATATATAGAGTAGTATATACGCCATACACATTACACGCTCTGATCAAGCCCGTTTTTACATTCCTCCTTTTTTTATTGAGTAAAGTTGTATTTTTATTTTAAAATATTTTTTTTAAGAGCATCCAATATTTTAATATTTTTATTAAAATAATTTTACTTTTAAAGTTAATAAAATAAAATATTTTTTTCTTTTAGTCAAATCTTTGACAGGTGAACACTTGAAGCCAGTATTAAAAATTTGACAGTAAGAATAAAAATATTTTATTTCAATAATTTTAAAAATAAAATTATTTTAATAAAAATATTAGAGTGTTAAGTATTTTTTTTAAAAATACTTTAAAAATAAAAATATATATTATTTTTTTTATTTTAAGGATATCATAGCCTTATCATTGCCTTCCCCTAAAGCAATCTCGTACCTACCTATCACAGTCTTGGGAACTCCTCTTCTTGGAAACGTGCCAGCCTGAACTTGATTATTTTAGTTAAATCAGTCAAAGTCTCAAAATTAAGGCAGGGGTTAGAACACTTGAAGCACACAAAAGAACAGAGAGTTTGGATGAGGGAGGTTAAAAGCTCCACTATTTGAAGAATAACTATAGATAAGAGGTGATTGGGCATTTATAATTTTTTTTATCTTTCAAAAAGCTCCGACCTTCTTCATAGATTGTGAAGATTAATCAAATTCAATGATATATAATACTTTTTTCAAATATTTTTTGTCAATGTTTAAGATTATATTATTTTAAATATTTATAAAGACATTTTTAGGGACTATCTTCAATATATGATTGGAGTGTTTTAGAATATCATATAATATTATAAATATCTTCACATTCTTCCATAACTTTTTATGTCTTTCTAAATTTTTTTAAATATTTTCATATTGTTCCAAATGTTTTTAAAACAATTTAGAACATACCAGATTTTTTTCTTTTAAGATCTTGGACTCCCCTAAAATTTTCTCTGTCATCTTCAAAATTTCCAAAATCACCATATAGCAGGTTTTTTTTTTGGACACTGGCTGTGACGTACCTCTCCTTTAATCTCTTCTTAATCAAGCGTAACGCAACGCGTGTCTCCTTCTTCTCGTCTTCGCGGGTCTCCAACAAAGTCATTTAATGACATGGCTTTCTGCTGCCAGATACTCATTGCGGTCCAGCCAGTACCACCTGCTTTTGTCCGTACATATTGTTTAGTTCTAGCCATTGCATTTCATTCCTCAATATCGCATGTCTTTAATTGCTAAATGATTTAAGAGCGACAAGAACATGCAGCTTAAATATTTGATCAAGATGGACACCAAGGGGCACTCTTTGGAAGGAATCAAGACCCTTTTTAGCACTGCATTTTCCGCACCGCGAGTGCTAAGGTAAGTTCCAATCTTGGGATTTAAGGTAAGTACCGATTTTTGACCGTCACCAGGACCATTTATCAAGCTCTCTGGCTTAATAATTTTAACTCCGCGTCGAATCCCAACTATAAATTATTGAGCGGACCAATCTATATCGTGATGGCGGCCTAGGCCCTAGGGCGCGAGATTAATTATACAGTATTTGTTTTAGGATGAGTTTGATTGGAGTAGAGAAAGAAGGAGGGAGGTTTTAATAAACCTTTGTTTGGATTAGAAAGAAAGAAGAAGTAACATAGTAATAAATTAATAACTTTATTCTTATCAATTTTAAGTTAATTTTTATTTTTTCTTTAATTTATTATTAAAATTATTACATTATATTTCTTTATTGTTTTAAAGATATGAGATTATATTAATAACATTTTTTTAAACAAGTATATTAATATTATATTTTATCAGCATATTTAATGAAAAAATATTAAAATATTAGACAATGAAAATTATATATTAATTTCTGTGGAGTAATTAAATTTATTTAACTATAGGAGAAATGGGAAAACATATTACATAATTTTTCAATATCAAATATAATTTAAAATTTTTAAAATAACAAATAAATAATTTAGTTTAAATTTTATCTCTCTTCTCCCTCCCCAAAAATTCCAAATTGGAGGGGAGTTGCTTCAATTTTTTAACCAAATAAGGAACTTTCCTTCTCTCCTTCTATTAAATATTAATTAAACAATGGAAATGGAGTAATTCTCCTCACTTTCCTTTATCTCCCTTCAAAAAACTGTTAATCAAACACATCTAAGTTCTATATGAAAATTACTTTTTACTAGATATTGACGGTATAAAACTCATTCCCCGGCAAGCGCTCGGTTCTAAGATTCGAAATTATTATCGTTGTTGTTGTTGTTATAATGAAAAACCAAAAACGCGTGCAGATCGAGAAGCCGTAGCTGCAAACGCATCGTCGGGGAATAAGTTGAAAAATATGGCACGGGCAGCAGACCAGCAGTTGAATTGTTTTTATTTATTAACAGTATTATTTAATTAACTTCGCATGCTTGATTAGGATACCGGGGAACTTGCTTAAAACAGCCAAGTACGAATGATACCTGGTAAAAAGAATCAAGATTTCTCATTGGAAGACCGCCTAAAAACACTTAAAAAAATAATAAAATATATATTTAATTCTTTAATTTTACACAATATTTTATTTTAGTCTCTTAAATCTTGACTTTAAAAAATATTTTTTTAAACATTTAATTCTAACACTATTAATTTTACCTTGACAAATTTTTACATTGAATTTTTAAATATTGACAAAACATTATCAAATACCAACATATTAAGTTTATTTTTTTTAAAAAAATAACAATGATTGATACAAAAAATAATTATTTAAAATTAATAATATTAGAATTAAATGATAAAAAAGATACTTTATAAAATTAAAGGATGAAATTAAAATTTTTTACAAAATTAAAAAAAATAATAGTATACTTTAGAAAAAAAAATAGAGGAAAACAAACTACTCGTGTAATGCAAGACACGGGGAACTGGTTGCAATTTCATTTTTTGTGCGGGGACTTTGAACACCTGTTGAACTCCTTTGGACTGAAGAAAAATCTGCAAAAAGGGGAAAATCTCCCGATCCTTTTTTTGTTTTTGTTTAATATATCTGTATCATTTGGTCATTTTTAGGAATTGTCCCCAAGATGCGTCACGGGTCACAGAAGAATCAAGCTGCCACCAAGTCAAAGCATCTGCAGTGCTTTGATTTGAGTCGTAATATCTTGACCATTATATATAAGATGGATCGGACACAAGAACATGAATGCTTACAAGTTTTTTTTTGGGAGGGGGGGGGGAAGATTTTTCTTTTTGAGCTGGAAAAGGAGGGGAGATGAATAACAGTGTTTGTTTATTTGTTGTCCTGAATAAAGAAGAAGATGATTGAAAAGGGAATGCGGGGTGAAATTAAAATATCAAAAAAATTTACATTTAAAAATTAAAAGATATATTATAAATGCATAAGTTTAAGAAATATATAATTAAATGACTTACATTGTTTCAGTGACGTATACTATTCTTATATTCAGTATAAAAAATATAACATCATATCATGAGTTATTTGATTGGAGATAAGAAAAAAAATAAAAGATAAAAAAAACAAGCAATTAAAAAAAGAGAAGGAAAAAAATTGAATTGACTTAACATCTTCAAGACTAAAAAGAATACAAGCTAGATAAGAAGAAGAAGAAAATGCCAAAAAAAAGGGAAATAAAATTAATAGAGTAAATATTAGAATATAAAAAGTTTTACATCTAAAAATTATAAGCTAGGTTATAATTATAAATACATAAATTTAAAAAGTATTTAATTAAATAGTTTAAATTATTTTATTAGGGTATGTTATTTTTAAGGATATTTAATATTATAAAAAATCGAACATAGGTGACGTGGTCGTCCAACGAACAACACGTAAGCATCGGAAGGTTGGATTTGTCTTTTTAGTTCAGATTAGAGACATTTTTGGAGGGGTGGACGAGGGGTCACGTAACCGATTTGGATGGGAAGGGAGATATGGAGAGGGAGATGACGTGGAGGGGTACATGGAAATGACATTAGCGGCGCTGGAGGGGGAGGGGGCAGTGAATGGCGTGCTGCTGCCGCCTTCCCCTACCGTACGCCACCAAGTCGCCTCCAAGCGCCGCCCCTTTCTCGCTCCTCCTTTTGCTTCCTTCTAAATTACTTTCTTTCTTTACTGTGATTATTATTTTTAGTTTTCTAATATTCATCATATTCCTATTCTTCAATTACTATTTTTAAACAAGAAAATAAATTTCAATTGCTAAAATTTGATCTAAAAAGTTCATGCAAAGCTTAATATTAATTTTTTGAAAAAATATTATAATAATATCTTTATTAGTTATTAAATATCGACTGTTCCATTTTAGAAAAAGGATCCGAATAGGATTGTGAATACTAATTAATGTGGTTGATACGAGTATTATAGGAAGAAAGAACAAGAACAAGAGAAACAGGAGATGGAGGAGTGGAGATAGAGAGAGTCAACTTGGGATTTAAACGAGGAATGATGAGAAATAAACCAGGAGAGATGGTCCCCTCGGAGAGCATTAATTGGGACTGTTAAGCCTAGCCATTTAAGTAGTGCGGTAAGAGTCCGTCCTAGTAATTAAAAAGGGATTGAAATTCAACTCATCCAAACTTCTACTCCTACACAACATACTACCAAACAAAAAATTATAAATAAATGAACAGGTAGGATGGAGGTGGTGGCGCTGTGTTCCCCGGTAAGGCCACATCATGCTGGATCCCACATGATTAATCCCCACATTCATCACTCTAATTATCGGATCCCGGCTGCTTTCTCCTCTTTTTCACAAACCCTCCGTCTGTCTGCTTCCCTCTCAGTTCTAACTTCACCACATAATCCCCCACTTATCCATGCATACGCATGCTACCTGCCTCTCCCACTTATTTTCTCCAAATTAATCACTTTCCCATCAATTTACCACATCCCCATTCCCCTCTCCCTTCAACCCCTTTCACTCCCCCTCCCCCAAAGGGAAAAAAAAAAAAACTAAACAAATGAAAAAAAGACATTTTATTATCCATATAAAAATAAAACTCATAATCCTGCTCGTCTCGTTGTTTCTTCATTTGATCCCTGAGCCATTCGCTTCCCTGTATGCTGCGGAAAATGTCCCCCGCAAAGGACAAGGGAATTTTGTTAGCATCGTCTTGCCTATGAAAATGTCATTGACTAGAAAGCCAACATTAGACATGAGGAAGATTAATCAACTCGCAAGACAAACATAATGCTAATACCCCATACTCTTGACCCATTTAACATATACTATCAAGGAATTTCATTTTTATTCTAAACTAATACTCAGCATATTATAATTTCTCATGTATGATTATTAAACGCGTGCCGATTAATGGCTGAATAAAAATAAAAAGATATTCCTTTTTAGTACAAAATCTAATAAATTTTGAACTAAAAATAAAAATATCAACTACCGGAGACTCTGATGGATGCCTTGAATGAATGAGAACAAAACAATTATGGTGGAAAGGAAAAAGAAAAATCCAACATAGTTTATAGTTAATGAAGCAGAAAAAGGGCAACGTGTGAGGAAAAGCAGCGGGTTTTCCGGCGGAAAAGGACGAGGAGGACGCAGAAAGCTGCTCCTGTGCCACGTGGACTGCAGATCGTCCGTCGGATCGCTGTGCGAATGAGGATCGCCTCCGGAGATGAGATCATTGACATCCATCCTGATGGGGAGGGAGAGAAAGAGAGGGTGAGTTTGTTTTTGTTGTGCTACAGACCACAGACACAAAAGGGGAACTGCTCAGAACTTGAAAAAAAAAAAAAAAAGGAAAGAGAAAGAAACTGAGAAAGAAACTCTGCCGAAGATCAGAGAGAGAGAGAGAGAGAGATGAGCCGGGGGACTTAAATAGGGAAGAGAGGAGGGAGAAAGAGAAGATGGGGATGGCGGCGTTGCAGTTGCAGGAGCAGGGAAAGGTGTAATTGTGGGGTGGTGGGGCGTTTAATTGTTCGTATTAATGCACAGACACGCTGCGATACGAGAAGAAGAAGAAAGCGGAGGAGGAGGAGGAGCGAATTGAAAGACTGTGGGACGCCTGACCTTAGCCAACAAGCAGCTTCAATTTTATCCTCTTCCCCGCCCCAAAATCCAACCACATCATCCCCATCAATTAGCTGCCCAGCACGCTCTTTGAGAATACTTACTTAAAACAAAACCCGAGAGACCCCCACTTACTACAGACTCATACCTTCGCCAGAACCCGAGAATTAATTCAACCAATAGTTACCCCTCCGCCTGGGCTTTCCCTTTTTCTTCCCTGCTTGCCCTACACTGTACCCTCAAAGATCGAGCTGTCACTGATATGGATTATCGGCCACAATTGAGGTCTAGGTCAGGCATAGAGGTCGCGAAGCAATGGCGGGTTTATTCTCACTAGGCGGCGGAGGGGGTAGGGAAGGAGGGAGCAACCAGGAGGACCAGCCCCACCACGGCAACCCACCCACGGGAGTTCCTCACCCGGACGCCTTATTTTGGTACAAGAACAATGAAGACGTGCCTTGTTACAGAGGCTTCGAGCTCTGGAACCAGCAGCAGCATGTCATGCCGCCTCAGGCCAGGCCGCTTCTCCCCCAAGATCTTTACTCCCTAGGGGTGGGGCCCAGCAGCAGGAGCTCCGATGACCAGTCCTCGTCGAGATCGGGCGTCATGATGATGCGTTCAGCCGGGACGAGCGGTGGCGGAATAAGCTGCCAGGACTGCGGGAACCAGGCCAAGAAGGACTGCCCGCACATGCGGTGCAGGACTTGCTGCAAGAGCCGAGGCTACGACTGCGAGACCCATGTCAAGAGCACTTGGGTTCCCGCTGCTAAGCGTCGCGAGCGCCAGCAGCAGCAACTGCAGCACCAGCTTGAGCTTCGAGGGGACAACAATCCCAAGAGGCTGAGAGATACTTCTAATAATAACCCCAGCACTTCTGCTCATGTCCAAATGCCCACCCACTCCTCCTCAGCAGGTACCTCGGCATTCATGTTTTGTCTTGTTACTCTCGGTCTCTGTGACTGCGATCCACTCTTAGACACTACAGAATCTCCCAGAAATTCTCTGAAAAGATTTATCACACCACTGAGAAAGTTCTCAAGTATATCGATTGCGTGTGAAGCAACTCCAACACCCCCCCACCCCCCAAAAAAATTCGTATTCACCAGGCTTTTCCTTTCTTTGTTTCTTTTCCCTTTTCCTTTTCCAAAGACACTGTTGTTTAGTAGCCCTGACGGATGGATTGACAGCGAAGAAACTGTTTCTTCTCTTTGTGTGTGTCTCAATTATTCGTGTCTCTGTGACTCTCCTCTTTCTTCCCTCATTCTCACTCACACTCATATTCCTCCTTTGTTGATATCTGTGTTGTTTATTTTTCCTTTAAAAAATCGTTCTCCTACTCTCGAATGATGCTGTATCATTAGCCTTGTTTCTTAGTCTTAATACAATTCAGCTGTCAAACAATAATAATATTTTTTGTTTGCTCATCTCTATCCCGTGTATCATATTAAAGAGGGGTTAGAGCTTGGGAATTTTCCAGCAGTGTTCAGTTCTTCGGCGGAGTTCCGGTGCGTGCGGGTTAGCTCGATGGACGAGGCCGAGGAGCAATACGCGTACCAGACGGCCGTGAACATCGGAGGCCATGTATTCAGAGGAATTCTCTATGACCAAGGCCCCGATCCCAGTTACATCTCCACCGCTGATACTTCTCCCGGCGGAGCCGTTCAGCCCCTCAACCTCATCGCTGCCACCGGCGCTTCCGCTCTTCCCGCTGCCGCGACAAGCGGTGGTGCCGCCGGGGCTTCCTCCACTGGCCCACTCCTCGATCCTTCCATGTACGCGGCGCCACTAAACCCTTTCATGTCTGGCAGTGGTACGCAGTTCTTTCCTCATCCAAGATCTTGAAAAACCCAAATAAAATAAAGATAGATTACCAACTTTGTCTTTCAAGCTTCGAACAACTAATATCATACCATTATTGTAGTGGTAAATTTCATAACCATTCAAGTAGGGGACAAAGAAAGAATGAAAGAAAGAGAAAATGCGGACGATGGTTGCTCCATATTTGATTTTATGCAAATTTCAATGTCTGTTCATTTTAAAATGATATTCCTCTTCTCCTTCTCGACACCTATGTGTATGACTACGACGTGGTGGATTTCTAGTTCTGAATTCTAACGTGGTAGCACAACGCGACTACAATATTTTACTTATTTCTTAGTAATGATTTTTATCCTTCATGTTGAATACTAATCATGCTTTCTGGTTGGTTTTGAATTTCGAAGCTTCCTTTTTCCCTGTTTACCGGTTGCTTTGCCGGTTTGAAATTCAATTGCAAACACGGTTTGGGACTAATTAACCACACACTAAGACGGAATATGAGCGGTCCAATCATATGGCTGATGGATTTCCATTCTCTTCAAATGTGATGCTGTAATTTTATTATTAAATATAATGCTGTTTGATTTAAAACAGGAATGTAATCCTTATATTTTAATGCACATGCAGCAATGCATGCGTAATACTAGATTTAGGGGAACACTGTAGGTCTATATTTTTTTTTTGCATATCGCAGGCATAATACTAGATTGTTCTCTGATTATTGGGGGAAAAACTATAAGAAGTAAAACAAAGTTAATGGTTGAAATGTCAGAAATTTCAGCAGCCATGCAACGTCCTCTCTCGACCTCATGAATGGAGACCCACTACTCTATATACCTAATCTTCAGTGATGATATCACTGCAAACACACAGCAACAGACAGATTTGTCGTCATACCCTTTACATTTCATAGTACGTACAAATATGTATACAGCTAAAGTCAAGAGCTGTATGACTAATGTGAGTTACATATATTTTACGTCTATATGAGTAACGTACTTTGTGATTTGTGTTATCATGAGAAGCATTTTGTTTAAACAAAAAAATTATGAAATTAAATCAGGGACAGTGCATCAAAAATATGAAGTTTTATGCTTTTTCCTTTGGTCAGAACCTGGTCTTTTTCGAATATAGTCTAAGGAGAAGCTTTATAGATTTCTTTCTTCATTTTTTTTGTTTGGGTTGAGGGGGTGAGGAGAAAGTATAGCTGTTCTATCGATTTCACTGCCTTTAATTCCTGCCAATGGTATATATTTTTCAGAAGGAATTAATGTTCCACTTATATGACATGTAGACAGCATATCGTGACCTTCATGTTGGGGATACTAGGCTTCATTTAATCATTCGGAGGCACTATTAATTTAATTTTTTTAAGTGTAAATTGATATTAGGAAGGCAAGTCACCTTGTCTTGGTAGCTAGAAGTGGAGACCCTAACTTTGTGTCTTTATTTAATACTTTTATTTCTCTATAAGTTCCATCGTGTTTGTTATAAAGATAAAAATAAAACATTTTAAGTAGACACGGAAAGAAAAGAAATGAATATCCGAAAGAGTAGGACATCATGGCTGTAATATCTGCATGTGAAAAAACCCACATGCATAATGTAGAAAAGCGCGCTAAGATCATTTTGGAACCCAGAGTTGACTACTTTTGTTGTATTTTCCCGTGTTTTTGTTATTGCTTTTATTTATTAATTTTCCTGTCTTGGTGTGTGGTGAGGAAACAATCTGTTTGCTTAATGTCATCTCAGAATATCCGTAGTTAATGAGGCATCAGGCATGCCGTGGATTATTTTGCCACTCCATTGTTCTTTTGGACAAGTATATCCCTAGTGTACGTATCATACAGGGACTTCGTTCATTGCTACCTTGAACGACTCTATTGCACTGTATGGTTTCATAATTGCTTTTTTACATTTTCTGTGTTATGTTGAATTAATTACCATTCTAATGGCATAGGTCCCTCTATGGATTGGTTTTGAAAATGCTGTGTATGTGTGAATATTATGCTGACTGATTCGTACGTAGGTAAATGTTATTCACTCATATGATAAGGCCGTGGAAGCCTGCGTGTGTTATATGTTTGTCCCTTTTGTGTATTTTGAATGTTGTCTTCGACGATCAAAAGAATCTTCACAATTATGGTGCATGGACCTTTTTTTTTTTTTTCGCCCCAAAGTAAATATGGTTATGTGGATTTCCACTCTGACATCTATTACTCGGAGGATAGTTTGAGAACTTACATATATTGGGTCAGACAGGAAAAAATAATCTTCTAAATATAAAAATACGAAATGGAAACAACATAATTTCCCTTGTCTTGTAACACGCTCTTCCAAGATTGTAACCCGAGAGAATATACATGTGAGATACGCTGCCGGCCATATGATTTAACGGCTCCTATTCAGTCAATTGCTTGGAAGAGCAAGCCTTGATATTATTGGCTTCATGCATTTACAACGTATTTTCATGGTGAGCTTACGAGTTGCATTGCATGCGGCCCTTTACGTAATTGTTAATGATCAAGTACACAAGGGCACGTTTATATTTAGTTTATCATGCAAACCGAAAGGACCGTGTGTGGGTGTGTCAAGGTTGCTCTATGAGAGTTTAAAAAACGAGCTCACAGAAAGGAGAACCTCCTTTGTGTGATTAACTACGTACATCTCTCGCAATTGTACTGTAAATCCTCAAATGCTTAGTTGCTGCAATTTCATGGTCCCGCTTTGATTCGGGCTGTAATCAATGCCTGCCATCCCATGTAACCTGAACTCGGTTTTTTCTTCCTGGTTTAACCCCCAAAATGTATTATCCAGCTGGTAATGAAATCATGATAACTGAAACTAAATATATTTTATTCGTTTTATTAATATCTAACTTCAATTACTTCCCCAAAAAAATGCGTGCTGATTCCTTCAGATACAGCTACTTTTTTCTGGGTTATGTCAGTTGGAAATCATGCTTCGCAAATTTCATGTTGCAGATGCTGAGTTTTTGGTTGTGTTTTCGTGAAAATGCCAAAAAAAAAAGAGATATAAGAGCATGAATTATAAAATCCTGAACGAAGGTCAAGTAAATACGAATCCAGTTTAGGATTTTCTGCTTTCCCGATGGTGAAATTATTGGGAGTACCTTACCGGAGACGCGGATGGTGCTGACGATCTCAATGTCGTTCGGTTCTTCCCCTCCTAAAAAAAAATTTCACCTTTCTTGGATTCTTCCCAAAAGCGGAAAATTATGCTGGACTTGTACAGCTTCTAAGGATAAAGCAATCAAAATCAAGTCGAATTAGTTAATTCAGTGCTCCTCCTACTCTCGTGCAGCTCAGCGCACCTCTTGATTAATCATCTTTTGTTCGAACCCCGTCTTTTTTCAACTATTTCCCAAAAAGGCCCAAACCTTCCGACGAAAACCTGCCCTGGCTGTTTTCTTAAAAAGTAAAAAATGGAACTTCAATCAAATCTAGGATCTGTCACATGGCGTCATCGTCGAACTGTTAAAGTTGAGCTGTTGAGGGACTGCGCGCACACCTTCGTGTCGTTGCCCTTCTTTCTGCCGCTGTTTGCTTGGTAAAACAATTTATTTAATCGAAGGAAGCGACATGAAATTTAGGTATGGAAGAGGGAGAGACCATTAATCGACGACGCGGCGTTGGGTTTTCAAACTGTCAAGCTTTGAGAATCAGGGTGTCCAAATTACAATGCAATGAAGAAAACAGGCACAGAAAGGAAGATTAGGGTTTATTGCAGGATTAGGGTTATCGATTTTGAATTGACGAAGGGGGTTAAAACAAAAAGCGTGAAGAGCTTGAACAAACCAAAATGGTGGCGTATCTCAGCGAGGTGGTTGCATAATTGTAGTGGTCCCGCCAGGGCCTTTTGCTTTGCCGGCTAGAGATGGATGGCCCTTGATGCATGAGACAGTGTGGGTAAGTCATTGAAGGAAGGAATGAGTATGAGGTGGTAAGACGTGCACGTATCACTGAGCCGACTTGTACGATTGCGTGATTGTCTTGATCATTGCCCTCTGGTTCCGCTCTTTACCCAGTTTTTCTACCCCCAGAGATCCATGACAATACACGACGTACTTGTCATTGGTTGTTCGACTGGGTGACCAGCAAGAGCATGCAAGACAAGGGAATGGCCATGGCAGTGTGGGGCATAGTTGGGCCTTTCCCATGATTCTGAAGATCCGGCCATGGCACTGTCAGTCCAAATCGCTCTTTGCCATGCTGGGCTCTGGGAGATGAAGCATTAGCTCCAAACAAATCCCGTTCCCAAGGAACCATCGCTAGAGTTGAGAAAACGAGCTGATTCGATCCTACAGGCCAGCCTTTGATGAACTCAAGTTTAAAAGAACCAGTTCATTTAAACTTGAGTTCTCTTCATGACCTTGAAATATGAAGCCCGACCCTTAATATAATGGACTCAGGGTCGGCCCTACGAACTTCAAGCTCTTTTAATTATTTTTATTTTTTTAAATTTTTTTATCAAACAAAAAATTATTTTATTTTAATATAATACCCAATCAAAAAATAATGATAAAGCTAACTAAACAATATTTAAATAAACTAAAAACACAAATAAAATGGCAAGAAGACGCCAAGCAATGGATTGATTAAGTCAACAAACACAATCTAAATAAGATGAGATTAATGGATTGGAATATGAGATTGAGAGATCTAAATAAATTAATAGATTTAGATTTTTTTTTTTTGCCATCCTTCTTCAACAAATATGGACTCACATATGACGTCGAGTATAATTTATTTCAATTTTTTTCAAATATAAAGAGTTAAAGTTATAAAAATAAAAAAAAGAATATATGTGAGCTTAAATGGGCTAGCCTTTAAGAACGGGCCAGCCCTCAGCCCTCAAGCCCAAAATTAAATGGGTTTAAATGAGCTAGCTTGTTTAATTTATCATTTTAGTGTTCAATTTACAAATCTGACCCTATCTGACCCTATTGTTATACGGATTTAACATTCAGCCCGATTTTCCTACTCTAACCATCCCTGATAGGGAAGTGTGACTCAACCCGGACTCAGTGGTGCACGCCTTGCGCAGAAATCAATTTGATAACGACGTCCTGATTTTACGTTTTCCTCGGCTCACTGGTCACTTCCATTACCTATCCTTTTCTCCTTTGATGTAACCAAGAAAACCGACTCTTTTTTTTCAAACAAAATAAAATAAAAAGGCAATCCAGATTTTCTGCCATAAACCACGCCAACTTTACGGCTTCAATCATATCCGCAGGAGAATTAAAACAAAACTCGGTCTTCACAAATAAGAATAATGATCCCCATGAGACTTCAAAATTATGTCACGTTCAACGCGTGTTGTCGTCATTTATACTCTACTTTTAGACAGACACGACTTTCTATTTCCTTCCTATAGCACATTTCAAATTTTTTCTGATATAAAAAAAGTAAAATGAGTTAAATCCTAAGAACTTACTTAAATTAAAGCACGCCTTCAAGCTTAGAGTGCTTAAAGAGGTTTGCACATCAATATAGCCCTTGCATCGACTGTAGAATTTAATCCCGTGTCCTTGTAAATTATAGATCCGGAAACTCAATAAACTTATGGGTTCGCAAAGTGGCTCATTCACTGACTCTGAATTCAACGAGATTTATATTTTGGACCTGAAATAAGACAATGTTTCAAGATGCTTGGAAGGATCTTTGGAAGGCCCAAGTAAGCCAGCCCATAAGCTTTAGAATAAGAATATGTGACATTCAATCCCTAGTCATAAATACTTGAAATAGAGATTAGCCATTTCCATACCACAGCCACCATAACACGTCAGTCACGAGGAGCTCGGTCAGCGAGGGTAAGATGTATGTTATCGTATAAAATGACCCCAAAATTTCGTACATTCACGGGCATACTCCATAGAAATCTTACAGTCGACAGTGAAACACTCGAGATACATCCTTGAAATCTCATCAAATATGAGCACCCGAAACTCTTGAATCTCCGCTAGTACATTTCATTTCATCCAAAAGTTTTTCCATGTTCTTTGATAGCGCCATAAACACTTGCACCCTAGTGCGTAATCTTCTCACCGAGGACCAGATGAGGAACGAGGCTTGGCCTTTGCAGAATTCAAATGCTGGGTGACAAATATAACTCCCATCACAACTATGAGGCATCCAACCAGAGTGCTGAAGAAGAGCGCTCCGGGATGCCTGGTCTGGACAAAACCGTATATACCACTAGAGGTTACAAGAATGAGGTCAATGAGCCCATCGTTTGAGAAGTCCTCACAGATCAGGGCATGAGTTGGTGAACCAGGAAGTTCAATTGTAGCCAACAGACTGCCTCCAGGAGATATTAGCACGGCTTCTTGTTCTCCAGCTGCAAGGATAACTTCCTGATTGTCATGCACTCGCAAGGAGAGAGGCTTCAAGGTAGGAACCACCAGACCACCTTCCATCATCCCTGACGGGGAAGGCAGATTTGACCAAGTAACACCAGTTGAGAGCTGCCACTGCCAAACAGCGCCATGGCCGTGCAAGCCAGGAGAGTATGACGTAATCTGCAAGGAACACAGTTTTGTTTTTTTTGTTTTTTCAATAATACGGAAACACTACTGATTAAAAAACCACAACAGGTGGAAAAGAACTACATACAACACATTCTTCCTCTCATCATCCACCACCTTCAAACATATAGGTAAGGGCAAGGAACACAGTTTACGAAGTCATTAATTCCATTATCATTAGGATTATTCTTCTATCGGATCCCTATTACCAGTACACGCACTAGGGAATTGGACAATAACATACCTCTCCTCGATTAGTCAAGAAGATAACATCACCGTGGCTTCCTTTCCTATGCTTGTGACCATCACTTCTTGGAATAAGTATAGGTGTTGCCACCTCTAAAGAGGATATATCTGAAGCTCGACCAAAGCTTCTAGAAAATTCTCCATGTTGGAACAAGTTAAAATGGGTAAAATGACAAATAGATACATTAAAGAGTTGTTCCCGAACTGGCACACCAGATGTTGCAACAGCCCAGCAAGGACGTAGCACTTCCATTGACCCACTGACTACAGTCTGCTCAGCACCATTGCCTCCGACAGCCTGAAAGGGAACTTGTAATCTATATATTACATCCATATTCTACAATGCTTAGTGCTTAGTATGATGATCTAGCTGTTTGAATTCAAGAAAGAGGGAATTTTTTTTTTTTTTTTTTTGTGGGGAGCGCGGACCTGCACATGATCTAGAACTCCATCACCATTAACATCAGCATGAAGACCACCTTCCTGAAGATGAAGCTGGGATAGACAAATTCATTGTTACACAAATTGCAGCGGTGAAATAATTACATTAAATACAGACAAACAAGTAAAGGTTTTGAAGACAAGGAAAAGGAATAAGCTATGATACAACCTTCCATACTCCCAGAATAATATGTTGTTTTGATATATATGACTTTATCTAAATCAAAGAAATGCATGGCAATTTTTTTTTTTTTGGCCAAAAAGAAAAGATATGTATGGTAATTCAATTGCCAAGTCCATATTGATTAGTGCAAATACATTACCTTGCAAATAGTTCGACCAGATGCCAGATGAAGAGCTTCAATCCCCTCTTTTTGATGAGCCACCACAACATTAGGGACCCACCAAACTTGAGTGTAGTTTGTTATGGTCGGTACATAAGGTAGAAGCTGCATCCAAAGAGCAGACACATTATGACAAAAAATAAAACTACATCCTAAGTTGGGGTGCCCCTTATATCTGTCGTAATGCCAACATTTTATTTGGCAGCGACCTTGCTCTCCTAAATACCAATGAGCACATGCATAAATAAACCCCAAATAAAAGGATCAATACAGGGTACTGTGAATATATGTGCCTGAATGTTTTCTCTCCAATTCTCATGCCAAAATATTTAATAGACTATCCTAATCTTAACTGAACGAAGCATGTTACAGTACAGGAGAAAAGAAAGATTGGTGTCATACTAGTACTGCACTATTGCTGGTAATCAATAATCTAAAGCTCAATAATGTTGCAACAAAATATAAAGCCGACAGATGAAAGCCATAGATGATCCAAATGAATGCCAATGCTACCCAAATCACATAAAACAAATAACAGATTTACAATAGTTGACAAGCATACAGGCAGCTACATAACCATATGAACAAAATGATAGCTCCCAGCTCAGAACATGTTTGAGAAGAATCTCAACATTAAAATGCTGAAAAAGAATGTTTCAAGCAATGAATTTTCCAATTACAGCCATCTTAACAATTATCATTGTACCAAGGCCACATCTTGCAAGATCTACAGAAAAGGATTCTTTTCCCATGACACGCAAAACAAATTATACAATATCTATTATAACCTTGTCATAATTATTTAACAATTTCTTCTTATTACCCTTTTTTTAATTCAGTGCCATAAAAGCATTTTACATCCAAAATATCACTTTTTTCATTCCATTCCATTCTGTATACCAAACAATCCCTAAATGGCATGCATCTCTGAGCAAGTATCAAATGCAAACACATCGTTTGCATATTTCACCTTTTTAGGTTTTGCAGAACCAGCATAGTTTACAGCTTTCCCAATTATGTTTGAAATTTTTTTTGATGAGTCCTTCCCAGGAGGATTGTTTTCCTCAGGCTTGTGAAAAGGATAATTCACAGTCTTTCCAGGTATTCTCTTCGATGATTTCCTCTTGTGCCGCTTGAAGTGTGCCAGCTTCAATAAAGTATCCTCTCTCCTATCCTGAAGCATAAATGCAATGTAAATTCTATTTGGAAATTTGAATTCAAGATTTAGTACATAAGAGTGATAAAAGTTGAAAAGCATATCGTACCCAGTGATGTGGCATGACCCCCAGGATTGATTCTCTGAACTCTCTACATTCAAACTAGAATTTCAAATGTCACCGGAAGCTATCTTTTAGGGAGACGCACTTAATAATTATTAAAGACAAGACATAGGCAACACCATTGATTTGCAATAACATCAAATTTGAAGAGAGAGGGGGAATAACAGATATATTAGAGATGACAAATATCTCCTCTCCGTTTTAAAAATATACACAAATCTCCCATGAAACAAAATGCTACCCTACACTTAAGTCCAATTTCAATCTTTTAGAGAGTAAAAAACAAAAATTAAAATTGGACTGAAGTGTAAAAACACACAAACAAACACAAGAGGTTTGTTTTACCACAGGTTTGTGTAATTTAAACAAAACTCATGAGAAGTCTACATAATTTACTCAAAAACTTAACCACAACATGAAGTCTGGTGTCACACACACACAAACAGACAAAGGATAGGGGTTGGCAATGGTTGATCCTGGGGAGTTTAAATGAACATATGACAGTGTCTAGGATATTTGAAACACAGACAATAGACAATGCTGCACCTTTCATACACATTTTAAGATTTGAAAGAACAGCTAGAGTGAGCCTACCTCTCCAGGATGACGACTATTCAGAGCATGAACATCAAGCTTGAAGTTATGTTGTGGAAGTAGACGTGATTCATCTGAAGATAGTGCTTCAATGTTCTAAACAGCAAAGGACAGGATAACGCTGTCAATTATTAATATTTATTATTTTTTTTTGGCCTCTAATGTTTAATATTATTAGTCATGCAGCCCAAATTAAAATCAACCCCAAATTCAGTCAGCCCTGTGCAAGATGGTAATTTCCAACATATTTCATGATAACAATAGGATATTAAAGTGCAAAAACAATTATTAAGTATCTAAACATTTCTCTAAACTGCCTTTATGAGGGTGATAAGAATAACTACACAAAAAATGTTTGCTGGTCATAATAAAATTGAGCTCAATCACTCCATAAGGAGTTAAGAGGACAATTGATGGTGCAAATAAGAAATGTTGGCTGCTCAATTCAATACCGTTTCAACTGTAAGAAAGACCAATGACACCAAACTGTCACCAGTACAAAAGAGTGTGGCCACAAGGTGACAGGTGGCAAAGTCCAAAGCTCCAAAAGGTGGTATGGTGAGGTAAGGTAACTTTGTCATTGGTGTGAGGCAAACATCTTTTATTAAGAAATAAAGGGTATAAATAAAAACCTCAATGCAAATTTATCATGGCATAGAACCTAAGATTTAATAGTCCCAAGGACTTGCTAGAAACCAAGTAGTTTGCATGACTGAGCCGTGGAGGTGCTTCACAAAATACGGAGACATGGAATCTACAGTTTTGATGGACCATCCTCAAAATTGTAAAAATTTACTTTGTTTGGACCTTGTTAGTCTTCATTAGGGCTTTTGCCCTTCCCTTTGTATACTAGGATGGATTTACAAATAAATGACCAATTGAAAAAAAAAGGGGAAAATAGAGGGCAACAAAGCTTCAGCAGAGATAAACAGTAAGAGGAATGACTAAAAAATAGAACTAAAGACATAAGATCATCATATCAGAGGGTCTATCAGCAAAATCTACCTCAGAAGAAGGCCCTAATTCCCTCCAGGTTTACTTTTCTTTCCTACCCACATAACAATCCTGCTCCCACATAACCACATAGAATAAGTCAAAAGGTATGGTTGGTTTTTTCTATGCAAAAGCCACAAACAGCCAGATTTGACTCATCTATCCCCTTTAGCATGCATATACTTTGGCTGGTTTGCACTGTAAGCGAAGAAAAATGTCATCTTAGTGAAATAAAGGATGCAGCTACATCAGATACATGGCTTCCCCAGATGCACCACAGAGGCTGTTTGAGATGCTTTCTCAGCACATAGACAGCTGCATCGGCCATTTTTGACTGCACTGTCACACCAACCTAAGTATGATAATGAGTTCACTTACTCCTTGTAAACCATTAAGTGTTGCAAAAGATACACTTTGTTTGGTCACTAGACTTCCTTTGTTCACTATGTGTTTCAACTTGCTGAATGGAATGATTTGATCTTTGAATTCTACTTACTTGTATCCTTGTACATGCTTCTTCCATTTTCTGATTCACAATCCAAATGCCCACAAATTCTCTATATCTGATGCTTTTTGATGGTTCACCGTTTCCTCCGGTATGACCTTTGTTTGGACTGCAGCGCTGTATATAATTAATACAATCCAAATTGTACACCTCATAATGCAGTCTCTCCAGATGGTTGTTAGGAATTTTCTGAGATAAGAGACAATAACTCTTTTATTTCCTCCGTGAAGTTTTGTGCAGCTTTGGAATACTGTTCTTGGTATTCTAATGAGCAGAGGTTTCGTGCACAGCCTATTTAGATCACTTTTAGCAATTTTGTTTAGAGGTTTTGACATGACAATGAACCAATTTTGATAGCTAGAAGGATTTATGAGCCAGGAAGAAACGCAAGTGATTTTAAACAGAGTTGTCTTCCTGTGCATCATCTTCTGGACAGTTTTGTTCATTTGGCTACTTTATGGGCTTCAGCCCTGAACTTTTCGGGTTGTTTTCTGTTTTAGATTTGCAAAGGGATCATTTCCACTCATTTGAATTAATGCTTTTCTCGTTGTTTCTCCTGGTGCATTTGTTCTAGGAGGTCTTGTCCTCGCACTCAGAATGGGATTTTTAGTATCTCTTAAATCTATCCAGAAAGGGGGGAAACATACCTCATTTTTTCGGGTCCATCTTTCAGCTCCAGATCGTCCAGCAAATGCATAGAATGCAAAATGCCGCAAATCCACATTTCCAGAGTTTTCAGAAGCCTACAAAGATGATAAACACAACAAATAATTAAAGTTTAAGAGCTACGCATAGAACAATGAAGTAGAATTGACCTGCCACATTCTTTGAATAGAAAGAGCAATTTGTTAAAAAGAAAGGAAGAACACAAAAAAAGAAAAGAAAAGAAATTAAACCAAAAATACCAAAACATTCAAAAACACAGAACTTGATTGAAATCAAAAGGCAAAAAAAAAAAATCAATGATGGACAAGAGATATTACTGAAATTCATCAAAACAATCAGATACTACTGAAGGCCCATAGCCTCTAATATATCAAACTAAAAGTTTGCCTTTTCTATTTTAATAAAATTCAAGCATACATGCCTTCCTTCCTTATCCTATGTACTTAGTTCTTTACTTGTTCACCAATCACAAAAAATGAGCAATCAACTGTTTCCTATACAAGTACCAAAAACCTGATAACAAAATTTGGTCTTGAAGGATTCTTGTTCCAGGGAAATTTAGTCTTATGTAATTCACAGCATAATAGAATTAGTTTTCATTTTTTTCCCTTTTTCCCCTTAAATTCACTAGATCTAACTTGACATGATAAAATAGAAGAAAATTAATTCAAAATGTATTTAATTCCCAACAATAACCACTCCTAAATTTTGAGAAGTCACAGATAAATCTCTCACCCTGATTCTCTATCTTTAATAACTATTACCGCCTGTCTTCTAACATATAACAATTTTATTTTCAATTTAAATGGAGGATAACCTTTCAAAAGTTTAACTCCTTTTAATGGGAAAAGCAGAAGGTAAATCCAGTGTTAAAACCATTACAATTGCACCGAGCTTAAACATATCATCATCCCTTATTATTCTAGATTACTAAACAAAGAAGCACTTTAGCATCCACAAGCAGCAGGATGCCTATACCTCCTTTTCAGTAGCACTTCTCCGATGCTGCTCAGCATACCTGGCTCCCATTGCCATTTCTTCAAAAGGGTCCACAAAAATCTAAAAGTCGGAAAAAAGTTACTTGATAAAGAAGCGATACAGACCTACATTCAAACAATTAGATTCACTAACAAAGACAGCATCAGTACAATGTTACAAAAATTACCAAGCCAAAAAGGTTATATTGGAAGATAATACCGATAGTAATAAATTCATAAATGGAAAAGCAGAAATACAATATCATTATTACTCTAGCTCTATGCATCGTGATCTAAGAAAATTGTGAAATTCAAAACGCAGCAGGAAAACTACACATACATCATACTTCATCAACCTCAATTTCTAAGAATCTTCCATGTCTGACTTCAGAATTTAAAAGGAACAGATAGCTGTGATCTACATAAATAAATATATAGTTTTGAAAGAGGATGACAAGACATCATCCGCTTTAGATAGTAAAGATAATGCAATTAAAGAGTACAAAAGGGCATACATTTTTAGCAAATAAAGAACAGGTAACTAAAAACAGTTTCAAAGAAAGATAGTAACTCATACATGAGATTGCATTTCCATCCTCCCGCCAACAATGATCAATCCTGTATCTCCATGCTTTAAAGTATAATTGCTAACAGAGATTGCAACTTCCCTATGGTGAGCGTTATGCGGAAAGTCCTCCTGCCATCAACCAGTAAACGAACTAGTGAGCTAGAAAATAAATAATTTGAAACAGACTATTGTAAAACTGCCTTTGGAAATAGTAAAGCTAGAATACCATATGGTGTTCGGCCAAAAAAAAAAAAAAAGACCACCATACGATGAGCTAACCTGTAAATTATTTTCCCACAGCTTTTGGAGGTTAGAATCAAAACACATAACAGACCAACCAGACGTTACTACAACAAGAACTTGTTTATGTGGTTGCCCAACTTTATATCGATCAATATATCCAGTAGCCATAGCAACTGGGCGTCTGCCAGACATAACCCGAATTTTGTCAGGCAATAAAGAAACCTCAGCAAGTAGACGTGCCTCATTGAATCCTTCATCCATACGCCTACCATGGGGTTCCAAAACCTGAGACAAACATTATAATTGTTTAAACCCAGTTGCTGGTCATATCACTTGTAACAAAATTATAGAGAAAAAATTTCATTAGTGTCTGAAAGTGATAGATAGGAGAATACTAACAATCCAAGTAGAAAAACAAGAAATATGACAACGGACAAGATTGTCAGAACTAACGAGGCTGCGAAATGAGGAAGCAACTCAAGCAAGTCTCAATTTACCTGAATTTTTGCGTCATGTGTAGCCACAAGAACTTCCTTCTTCCCATCCCCGTTTAAATCAGCAACCAACGGCGGCGGAAGGCGTTCGGCTTCATATTTAATCGGGTATTCATCAAATAGATGCATCCACGCATCTTTAAATGATACGCCACCTTCGTGCTGACAAGTGAGGAAGCGAAGCACGATAAACGAAACACAAAATTAAAATCCGCTCCAATGAAATTGACAAAATATGGGTACAATGAACCAAAAAAAAATTACATCTTTTAGAGAGCAGGGTTCGAGTTACGAGGGTTTATACTATAGTCAGATGAAGCAGCGGAATAGAAAATAAAGAAGTTACCTGAAGAGAGAAGAAAATGGCGAAAGCTGAAAGCATAAGAATGGCCAAATCCCGCTTCCTCATATCTTCGATTCTTCTCAACTTACATGTGTTTCAGTTCATAAATCACAAATCATTTCTCGAGTTAATAGCAGCAACCCAGGTGCAGAGACCAAAATTGAGCTTCTGAAGAACGACTTCTGAGTTCGCGACCTGTGCGTTCGGGCATGTGACGGAACTACGTTTTTCTTGGGATCGGCTTGTCTCCACTGACTTCTTTCTCCATTTCCTCTCCATTTCGTTAAAACGCAGCGTTTCATTTATTGAAAAAAAAAAATCTGAACCGTTCACTTTCTTCAGTTTTTCAAGTGAAAATTATCCATCATTACAACTTCATTTTAGGTTACATATGTTTCTCCAACAGGGCAGGAAATTTCTCAATTTGCCTCCAAAACCAAGAACTTTACAAGTGCTGTGCGATCAAGAAGAGATAGTCGACGAGCGTGCTCATTGGTTTCATCACTTTGCTGATTATTTTTTCTTTGGCTCTATACACATGCACAGATGCTTCCTTAAGTTATATATGTCAATTGCTTTAACTCTGTTTTTAATACTTCATTTAAATGGTGCTGGTTTTCATAGTTTGCTCTTAATATACATTACAAATCAGAAGACTGAAATAGTTAATTGTATATGCTTATATGAAGAATAGGATAAACTGAAAGCTGCATGACGTCAATGGAAGAACAATGAGGGGAGAAAGGTGAGAGACATACGTAAAGCATAGGACAGGGTTCAACAGAACCTCCGGGTAACGTGAGTGGGATGTTTAAATTGAAGTCTTTTTGGTCAGGATTTAGTGACGAAATTCTCATGACAAGACTCTTGTTCTTAGGCCTCTGATTTAATCCTTGCATTACATGGTACATCAGTATCCAGTTAGATAAATAGGAAGAGTAGGAATCTATATATGTTGCTTTTGTGTGGCTTGGAATGTACTACTCAAGTATGTGATATTATTCTTTCTTATTGTTTATATAAACTTCTGTTAAATTATTTTACAAGTTTTAGTGTAATATTTGTGCATAAGATTTATATTTACAATCAATTTAAATTGGGTGTCTACTTGTCTATTTTTCAGGCTTATATGATGGATATAAATTTGACTCCTAGACTTAATCTTGAATTTGACAACATAGAAGACTCATGGAAATTTTGGCAAGATTATGGAAGGAGAACAGGTTTTGGTGTTCGCAAAGAGAGATTTAATAAAAGTAAAAAGGATCAGTCATATTTAAGTTATCTATATGTTTGTCGTAAAGAGGGGGTGCAAAAACTCGACAAACGAGACAAATACACTAAGAATCCTAGACCTGAGACAAGATCAGGTTGCCAAGCTAGAATGAAAGTTGTACAAGTAAATGGAAAATACAAAGTAAGTGAAGTTTTTCTTGATCATAATCATGACCTCCAGCCCCCTGAAGCTGTCCACATGTTTCCATCATTTCGTGAACTAACATCGGCTCAAGCTTTTGAATTAGAAACTGTTGAGAAAGCTGGGATTAATCAAAAGTCATCATTTAAGTTGATGAGTGAATATGCAGGAGGAAGAACCAATCTGGGATATACAAGAACTGATGTAAAGAATTATCTTAATTCAAAAAGACAACGAGCTATGTCATATGGTGAAGCTGGATGTATTTTTCATTATTTTGAAGAACAATTGGTGGCACAAGCTATCTGCCATCAAATTAATATCCCAAAGAAAAGAAAGCCTTGGTTTTCACAGTCAATGTAGTTATTAAGCATAAATCTTGCATAAGATACCATAGTATAATCAACCATAATCACAACTATGGATATATCTCATGCTGATTAACCAATGAGATGTCAGACAAGGATATATTATTTTGGCTTTCACATCACTAGACATAAAGGGTAAAGCAAGACTCACTTGAGTAGGTCAAGCAGCCTTAGAATTGAATGGCGTGCATTTAGTTCTAAAAATATCAGCCCATCATAAAGGAGATAATCAGATGATATATACATAATGCTGCCAAGAGTTATTATAACCCAAAAAGAAAAAAAAAATTGTTTTGAGAAAGCCTACCCTAAGTAAGAGAGGAATGTGCAAATGTTTGGGACATCATAAATATTCATAATATTATCAATCTGTGGAGACCATAAAAAAACTCTAAGATCAATAACTTCATTTTGAGGCAAAGATAAGATCAATATCTAAGAAAATGAATCCTACTTGGCAAATGGTAGAACTCCGAGCACCAAGCTAATTTCACCAATAACTTATCAAAACATGAAAAAACTGTGAGAAATAGTCCTTCATACTCTCCAAAAGAGGCTGTCACATTCAGTATCAAAATATTGCACTTACTATAGACATAATTGCCAAACTAAAGGATGCATTTCAAATTAAAATATATCATTGCAGTCTGATGAAAGAATTGAAGAGGCAATGAGAATTTTTGACAGACAAGATTGAGTCATCTTCTAATCCTTTTCCAATCTACATATATGCACCAATTTTGAAGAGCAAGTAAAAAGGTCTGTACATGCACATAGAAGTTTTATTTTGCAGTCACCTAGTTTATTTCACTGCACAAATCTCAAAACCAATAGCCTTTGTTCAACTATCAACAATGAATAAACATTGATATTTTATTTTACACATAATGTCCTCAAATCCCACCAGATCACAAAATCCCAAAAAAGACAAAGCCCTTTTTTTACTTTTTAATTTTGTTTTCTACCCTTAACAACTCTCATCAGCCAACAATGCCTACCTCAAGTTTGATCTGTCGGATATCATGTATGGTGGAGGAGATTTTCCAGTAGAGAGGGCAGCCCATATAGAAGAAAAGAAGAAAGAATAGAACAATCAAGACAACACGGAAAGCAATCCTCGATGTAGATGACGCCATGAAATTGTTCTGTTTCGGTCTCTTGTTCTTGTTCGACTTAGCTTCAAAAAAACCTGCAACCTGATTACCTAAAATGAGAGCAAATGGAGAAAGAAGTCAGTGGAGACAAGCTTGCGATCTACGACTAAGTTCCACTTGGAAAACTGAAGAAGCAAACAGCCCAGATTTTTTTTAACAAGTGAAATGCTGCGTTTTAATGAAATGGAGAGGAAATGGAGAAAGAAGTCAGTGGAGACAAGCCGACCCTATTTTTCTTGGGGAGGATTGCACTACAGCCCAGAAGGAACCTATTTGCATCACAGGCTTAATAGAATCTAAAATAGTATCGCAAGTCGAGAGGCCTTTCTTGAAAAGATAAAATTATCTCTTAAAAAAAGAAATGGACGGGATTGTTGTTTACAAATTTTTTATTATAAATTTCTTTTGGAATAATTTATAATTTTTTTCAACGAAGTATAAATACATGTACTACTAACTTATTTAAATTTCAGTTAAATATAATTAATTATAAAATAATTAATTAATTATAAAAATAATTGATTAATATGATTAATTTTAATTATAATTAATTATGTTACAACGTAATTTGTTTGGATATTATTTTTTTAAAATTAATTTTAACATAATTAAAAATATTTTGGATAATTTAATCAAAATTAATTTTAACTATATAAATTATCATAAAGAACATTATTCTTTAAAATTAAATTATCATTAAATTTCTATATAATATTATTAAATTTGTTAAATTTTATTTAAGAAGTAAAATATATTATTTACATTATATATTTGATTAATTATAAAAGTTTAAATTATAATAATAATAAGATTTTAATTTACGTAAATAAATAACTCAATATATCTTAGTTTAGATTTTGATAAAAGAAAAAGATTTAATTCTTAAATGCCAAACATTAATTTTATAATAACTAATGAAGATGATAATATACAAGTTAATCTCTAATAACATCGTGGATATGAATTATATCTGATGAAGATGTTATGAATGATGGTAAAGATGAATATTCATCAACGTGATGATCTTCTTGATCTTCATACTCTATTTGATCTTCTCTTTTATGATGCATAAAATCAAAATTAGAATTAGATTGTCTTCTAATGAAATTATGTATTGTCATTGATGCAACAATGATATGAACTTGTATATCATAGTTGTAGCTAGGCATATTATGTAAAATTGTAAACATTTTCTTCTAAACTTTAAATGTTCTTTCTATTGTGCACTGTAAACTTGAATGAAAGTAATTAAAAACCTCATTATTATTTGCAAATTCAGTGAATCTTTTAAAATTAAAAAGATGGTCGTATTCCCTTTTATATGAACTAAGATATTTATTGGGTGTTAGAGGCGCATTCACCAAATAATATTTACCTTATAAAAAAAGAGATTATTATCAATGTTGTAAGTTGAAAAGTCCAATATAAATAAATTAAACTAACAAATATACCTGAAGGCGGATGTGGAAAGTTCATTGACTGAGTTGCCAAAGCACATTAAAAAATGCAAGCATCATGTGTAGTACCATCCCATCTAACTAAGACAAAAGTAAAGTACATGTCCCAATGACACACATCCATTACATTTTGCGTTGGGACTCCTTTTCTTTTAATATATTTTGATTTTTCACCGGCAAGGACTACACATGGAATATATGTACCATCAATTGCTCTAATTGCATTTTTGAAAAATGGCTAATATCACTTATCATTTTGTTTTTTGTTTGATACGTGATGAAAGAACCTGTCTTGTGATTTGATATATTACATTGCAAGTTTAGAGCAAGCTATTAAAACTTTATGGAAATGTCTGTGAATAGTCTCTCCTGAGTGTTGAAATCTTTCTTGTGCCATCTTGTTTCCTAACTTATGTCCAATTGTATTTAAAAATATTGCAACCATTTCTTGTACTCTCATTCGCCTAGCATCTTCAGTCCGTGATGTATCAATTCATTGCATAATTGATGAAACACATGTAGTTTCATTTTAAACATTTTATAGCAATAAATTAGATGTCCTTTTAAAATTTCATTCACCCATAAAATGACCTATATATTCACTATTTATTTATGGCTCTTTGCACAAATGTTTTGCTGCATACTGCCCAATCAAAACATTAACTTTTTGGGCTCTCTTTAACCTATTTTTATGGGACTCTTCCACACTCCTTACTACCTGTAACCAAACACATAAATAACATGTGCACTTAATTTCAATTATAGATATATCTAAATAATTTAACTATACAAATATCAATAACTTTTCCACAATATTAAAATACTTTAATAGTATATATAAAAAGTACATAAATAGTTCAAAGAGTTATATAAGTCAAATTTAACAATATAATACAAATATGTCAAACTAATCTTTAAGTAAGATAATATGTTCATAACAAGTTTTACAACCCTCATACTCAACCATTTTTATAGCACTCATATCTCAACCACTTTAACATAGTCTGTCTATTATCCTTCATGATAAAAAACATTACCCTTGCCTCTCGGGACATGAAGAGAAACATGCATCATAAAAGCCAACATTTGCTAGCTACAACTTCCTCCATTTGTTTAACTATAAACATGACTTGAGGAATTGATGTTTGCTTGGCCTCTTGAGATTATTCCTTTGCTATTTGAGCTATCACACTCATTGCATCTACTATTTGACTTGTAATAGGTGCCTTGTTCTTTTTCCTACTACTACTACTTTCACTTCTCTTCCTCTTACCATTACCTCCACTTAAGGTTCCCTGAGAAGTTTTTAGAATTACTCTATTGAATTCACTGCTTACTCTAATAGTAGTTCCTGAAATCTCATCACTATCTCCTAAACCTTCTTTCAAGTTAATATCCTTATTTTCCAAACTTGGGCGATGTACATCTTCGTCCTCACCTTCATTCCTAGTGTAAAAATTAGGTAAAACTCTACTTGCAGGTGCCTATGCTCTAAGTCCATTGGCTGTGGTACCTTAAAACAATTCGATTAATTCATTAACAAAAGGTAATCCTTTATCTTTGAAATTTTCATATGATGGATTTTCCTACACATACATTACCAATGATATTACAGAATACACAAATAAATAAAATAAATGCATATCCTAACATAATAACATCATACCAATATCTTTTTTTCTCACCAATCATCTAGAGCATCCATCATATTTTTTGTGTAATCCCATCCCAATCTTGTCTCATTTGAAACCAAGTTATCCCAAAGCACTCACTCTTTTCTCATATTATCCCATCTGTTCTTAAATTGCTGTTTGCCATATTTTTTTTAGTCTTCTCATTGAAGATAGAAATTATATTTTGCCATCTTGCTTTGGTAAAGCTACTATCATTTCTTTGTGATTTTTGTGTTCCAAACATATGTTAATAAATATTCTAGTATTTTTTTGGTCCTATGAAGCTTTTTTTTATCCTTATTCATTATGCTATATAAAAATTAATTATATGAGAATATAAAAATCAATTATAGCTCTAGAGTTGATCTTGAATATATTGATGATTATAAAATAACAACTTCACAAGTACCAACTTCAAAGACTGACACATTAAAAATCATCTTCTTGATAAACTCAAAGAATAGTATACATGCACATAGTTATTGTAACATCATGAAAATCTAAACTTGATTAACTAAGTTAACCAAGGTAATTGGTGAATTGATGAGATATGTGGTTATAGAGGTCTGATGGATATGTTTGGTTGTGATTTCAACCCTAAACGTGGGTTCGAAGGCGAGTCGGGTCACTTGAATGTGAAAAGAAGAAGAAAATAGAATGAGAAGATGTTGTGCCATGCACTGCAGCTTGTGGTCAAGCCGCCGTGGCGCATGGCCAAAAATAAGACTATCAGTTCATGTCTTTATGTGAAAATAGAATAGGAGGAAAGGAGAAAATGAAGAACGCGACTTGGCTCTACTAAGGCACATATATTGAGACCATTAGTGATCTTTTAGAGCTTTCAAACACCCAAAGTAAAGTAATTTATGCCTTTCTCTTCCCTTCTCAACCATATTTACAAGGAGTAAACTTAGGGCTTAAGTTGGGATATTCATTTTTGGTCCATATGAGTTTTGATATGAACCCATTAGTTAAAATGGATATAATAGAATTTGTTTAGGGTATTTAATCCTAACATTAATAATTGTAAGAGTGATTAGTTGTTGGTAGCCATTAATATGTGAAATTTAGTAATTATGAGGTTGTTGGGAGTGTTTGTGAATCATTAATAGTGGTTTAATGACTCATTAGTGATAATATGGGTCAATGAAACCTAGTGAACCTATTGAGTATGTTTGGGTGTGAGTTTATGACTTGGATGAAAGAGGATATGTGGAATTATATTATTGAAAATTACCAACGATAGGGCAATGATAATGTTCTTGTAATATGATTATAGTATGATTCAAATTGGCACCATTCAAGCTTGGAAGAAGCTTTAGAAGTAGTTTTTGTTAGAGGTAAATCCTTGACCTCTCAAAGGTTTAAGGTAATCAGGGAAATCCTAATATGGATAGTTGTATGTTAATTAGTTAATTATTGAAATTTGTGATTTGAACTTGTTTGTTGTTTGGAAAGTTATTGATGCAATTGTTGGCAACGTGTTATTGATTCATGATAATACTTTAAAAAATGAAGAATTTTATGTATGAGGTATATTTGTGTTTAATGATGATAATTGACAACATGGTATCACGAAAATATGCTACATACAATATGCATAATGTGGACAGTATTAGAAGTGAGTGATGATTGTGAATTTTATCACAAGTGCATAATATGTGTCAAAATATGCATAGCATGATTATTAGTGAGAGTTTGCCTAGGGAGTGGAGTAGTTTGTAAATCAATGGGGTACTGGTGGCGATTGTTGGAATCGGGAGCTTGCCTTAGTATTAATCGTTAGAATTGAGAGGTAGCCATTATCCTATAGTTGATTTGAGACTGTCCTACTTGTTTGAGTATATGAATGTAGCAAGAGTCTTTTAGAGTCTATTGAGTGTGGTTGAGTAGTCGAGGTAAGCTTTTGGCACTTGTGTGTGAGTTTGAACATCATTGTTGCAAGTTTTTGTGGAAAAATTATGAAAATAGGTTTGGGTGTCAACTCTTTATAGAAAATGAGTTTAAGTATGAGACAACAGAGACGGATAGAGTTCTTGAAGGACTACAATTTTGAGTTGAAGTACCATCCTGGCAAGGCTAATATAGTAGCCAACACATTGAGTCAAAAGAGGCTACACGTGGCTTACATGATGATACAAGAGTAAAGGATACAAGAGAATTTCTCTAATAAGCACAAGAATGTTCCTGATTTTGCATCTTACAACTTGAATGTTACGATAATCACAAGTAAATTCTGGAAAGAGCTGAGAAAAGCATAGTTAAAAGATGAGTACTTGTTAGAGATTTGGGAAGACATTAAAGAGAATTGGATGACGGCTTTTAGCTTTAGTGATGATGGTTTTGTGCTGTATCACGACCGGATATGTGTTCTTGATGATAAGGACATAAAAGAGACTATTCTATTAGAAGCTCAAAAGAGTAAGCTTACTATCCACCCTGGTGCCACTAAGATGTGCCAAGACATGAAGTGGTGATGGTGGTGGCATGGAATGAAATGAGACGTGATTGAGTTCGTCTCTAAATGTTTGACATGTCAGAAAGTCAAGATAAAACACCAGAAGTCACCTAGGTTACTACAACTACTAGAGGCTCTAATATAGAAATGGGACAGTGTGTCTATAAAGTTCATAATGGGATTGCCACGTACTCAAGAAAATCATGATGCTATATGGGTGATTATGGACAGACTGATGAAGTTGGCTCATTTTCTAGCTGTTAAAGTAGACTATACCTTAGAGAAATTTGTTGAGGTCTATGTCCAACAGATAGTATGGTTGCATGGGGTATTGAAAGAGATTATGTTAGATTACAATCTAAGGTTCACATCGAACTTTTGGAGAGCTTAACACCAAGCTATGGGTACTGAGTTGAAGTTTAATATGGCCTATCACCCCCAGGCTGATGGCCAGACTAAGAAAATAATTTAAACTCTTGAGGATATGTTGCAGGCGTGTGCTATTGAGTCTAGTGAAAGTTGGGATAAACACTTGCCACTCATGGAGTTTGCTTACAACAATAGCTTCTATGTGAGTATTTAAATGGCTCCTTATGAAGCTATGTATGGTCAAAAGTGTAAATCACCTCTTTGCTAGACCGGGTTGAGTGAAAGGAGTATTTTAGGTCTAGATTTGGTGGATCAAATTACAGAGAAGATATAGATAATTTGATAGAAGTTGTTGATTGCCTAAAGTTGGCAAAAGAGTTATGCAGATAAGAGAAGGAGGCTGTTGGAGTTTATGATCACTAACCATGTATTTTTGAAGGTATCACCTATGACTGGTATTGGGAGGTTTATCTGAGTAAAGAAGTTAACTCCTAGATATATTGGTCTATTTGAAATTCTAGAGAGAATTGGGCTTTTGGCGTACTGGATTGCATTACCTCCACATTTATTAGGTGTACATGACGTGTTTTATGTCTCACAACTCAAGAAGTACCAATAAGATCTGTCCCATGTAATTAAACCAGAAGAAGTAGAGCTATGAGAGAATTTGACTTATCGGACTGAGTTAGAAAGATAAGCAGCTAATAAACAAAACCATTCGCCTAGTCAAGGTGATATGAAAGGGAATGACTCCTGGAGGTGCTACTTGAGAAATGAAGGAGAAAATGAGACAACAGTATCCCCATCTTTTTTGGTGAGGTAATATTTACTTGATATACTGAATTTTGAGGATAAAATTCTTAAAAGGAAGGGAGAGTTGTAACATCCGAGAAAAAATTAAGTGTTATTAGTTAAGCTAATGAGTATGATTAATGAGTTAATGAGGTGTGTAACTAGAGGGGCCTAATTATGTAATTTATTGTAACTTTAGCCCTAGAAGTGGGTCTGGATTGATGGTGGGCCACCAGGGTAAGGAAAGAGGAAGAAAAAGCAAGTGTTTGCCCTCTGTGCTAGATGTCGCGACGTGTAGTCAATTCACCACAGCACACATGGGCAAATTCAAATGTAACGGCTCCTCTGTGCCATGCACCATGACGCACAGTCAAAAATCTGACTTTATCAATTCGTTTCTGCATGAAAAATCAAAGAAGAGAAAGAAGAGAAATGCGAAGAGCTCAACTTGGGCTTTGCTAGGGCTTGTTGTTGGAGTATATTGGTGATAAATTGAAACTCCTAAACACTCAAAGTAAGTAATCCATGTCCTTTTCTTCCATTCTCTCCCTCATTTATGAAGATTTAAGTTAGGGTTGAAGTTGGAAAGTTTATTTTCAGTCCATAAGAGTATGTGTCCGATTCCATTGATTAAAATGGATATAATGGGAGTTATTTAAGGTATTGGAATATCACATTAATGATTGTTGAAATAGTTGGTTTATGGGAGTAATAAATATCCAAAAATCAACATAAATGAGGTAGTTGGGAGAGTTTTATATCCATTAATGGTGATTTAATGACTCATTAGTGGTAATGTATGAGTCATTGAAACCTAATGAACCTATTGGGTATGGTTGGGTAGTGATTTTTGGATTGATAAAATAGAGTGTGTGGATATTTTTGTTGGTAAATCCTTAAAAAAATGAAATAATGATGGTATTATAACCTCCTTGAGGTTAAACCACAAAATAACTCAAAATCATAGTTATCCGAGGTTTTGAAAGAAGAATTTCTCAAAAGTCATTTCATAAGAATCCCAATTTGCTATTTCAAATCCCATATATAAATTTAAAGACTCCAAATCAGAGTTTTTAAAAACAAAGCGGAAGCTTGGAAACCAATTGAAACCTAAAAAGTGAGTTTTAAAACTCAAAAACTATTTCTGTGCAGAAAATGACACGTGCGCCGCGGCTTATGGCTCATGCGTCATAGCATGTTTTCTTTATACCATGCGCTGCGGTGCATTACATGAAATTTGACAGATCAGTGCTGTCATTTGACAGCACAGGAAACAAACTGCTGACACGTCTTCCAACACGTCCTAAATCTCCATCTAACGTTTGATTGAGGTGGTTTCAATGTTTACATAGAGCTTTCTCCTAGCTCTAGCTAATAGCACCAGTTTTACACTCAAATTCATTTTCTATCAAAAGTTAGACGCTAAAACCTATTTCGACACATTTTCACAAAATTTCTCAAATAAGGTGTCCAATTTAACCACACGTGCCAATAGCCTACACCAACCCTCCGACCACACTCAATGGACTCTTGCGGAATCGTGCAACACACCACGCACAACTAAAAATACTTATTTCACAAAATTACCACTCAACCCTAATTTTCACAAAGCATATAAGGGGAGGAAAAGTTGTAGAAAATCAACCATTTCATTTATATTTCTTAAAACTACATATGTTCCTACTTACACAAGTATTTTGGCCCTATCCTCGGATTCATAACAAAAACTCATTAACCGAGGACAAAATATACTAGTTAAACATAAAATTGTACAAGTAGTACACCATTCATGACAATTAATCCTAGTTGGCAATTACATTAGCAAATACACATGACAATAACTAAAGAGAGACATAAAGAGGATTTACTCCATAAATCTTAAGCCTCTGTATGTTTTTCCTAACTTGGATCCGATGAGCTAGTCCCTGAAAGTATTGAGAATTGAGGGATGAGTACAACCACTCAGTAACCAAGTTTTACTTAACCCTTACAATTATATATTAATTGTAAATAGATGAAAATAGGCACATAAACATATATTTCATATAGCATTAGGCCACGATTCACAAAACTAACAACTATGTGACCGAGCTTATCACAAAATACTATATCAGATTGTTTTCAAAACATAACTTAGGGTCATAAAAATAACAACTATGCGCACTTAACACGTGTCGGACCACAAAACTAACAACCATGTGGTCAGACTTATATACATGATCATATGCCAACCTTATATCGTCATGTTACATCTGACACAAAACTGGTAGCTGTCATGTGGCTACATCCTTCACGAACTAACACAGCCTTTTACTTGTGAGGAGTTACCGGGCCAGGGTTAACTCACTCACTTATATAATTCGATTTCTCCCAATACTAACAACTATAGGGTGTCGTACCTCTAATCTAGTCTCTTCATGAATCAGTAAAGACTAGTTAGGTTTGAGTTCCTTGTAGAATAAATGGGATAGTCCTGAATCAATCATGGGACAAGGGCTACCTCCTGATTCGAACGGTCGGTGCTAAGGCTAGTTCCCAATTCTAACAGTCATTGCCAATACCACTTGGATTTCAACCAATCTACTCCTCTCCTTAGGCAACCTCCCGCTAATAATCATGCTATACATATTTCACACATAATATGCATTTTAAGAATCATTTCTCAACACATACACTTACGTAACATAAATACATCACAATTTAACACTTAATTCATCACAATTCTCCACCTATAGTAATAAATCACAGGTAATTTCACAAAACATCAAGGGTGGTAGAATCAAAGTTTTCTCTTCTCTAAAACCATTTCACAATTAAGTATTTTCTAATATGCATCTCATAAATCACATTTCATAAATACAATTAACATTCAACTATAAAAATTAAGTTTTTCCCAGTTACCTTAAACCTTTGAGAGGTCAAAGGTTTACCCCTTACTATGTTAACTTTCCCAAGCATCAACGAACTTGAACGGTGCCAAGACGAACCTCTCTATAATCATATCATAAGTATATCATTATCATCTAGCTCTTTAAGCTTTATCAATATAAAACTCCTCATACACTATTTTACCAACTCATAACCACTACCCGTTCATACCCAATGTGCTCATTAGATTTCATTAATGCACATTATCATTAATAACACCTCAAACTATCATTAATGCACATTAAACTCTCCCAACCACCTTATAAGTACCAAGTTTTAGATATTAAATGCTCCCATGGACCAACCACTTCCAAAATCATCAATGTGATATTCCAATACATTAAATCACTCTTATTAACCTCATTTTAACTAATGAAATCAGACCCATACTCTTATGGACTAAAAATCCATCTCCCAACTTAAATCCTACCATAAATAATTATAAATGAGGGAGAGAAAGGAAGAAGAAGGCACTATGATCTTACCTTGGGTGTTTGGGAGCTCCAATCTATCAACAATAGGACCAAAATTTGTGCCCTAACAGAGCCAAAATTAAGCTTTTTGTTTTCCTTCTCTTTCTCTCTTCTATTTTCAAGCAAAGACGAATCAGATATATCTGATTTTTGGCCATACACCACAACGCACGCTGTCCTCCACCACGGTGTATGGCACAGAGGAGCTCGTTATGTTTAAATTGTGTCCGTGAGCCATGACGGACCAACCACACACCGCGATGTGTGACACAAAACACAACTCTTTACTTTTTTATCCTCTTTCCTTACCCAGGTGGCCCGCCATCAATCCGGATCTACTTCTAGGGTTAAAATCACAGTAATTATGCCAAGTTAAACCCTCTGGCCACACACCTCATTAACTCACTAACTACCTTAATTAAGTTAATAAAATTAGGGTTAAATTTTTTTGGATGTTACAAGTATTATTGTGTTATAAGTGTAATGTGGTTTATTTTGGCACCATTTAAGCTTGGGAGAAGCTTTAGAAGTGGTTTGTGTGAGAGGTAAACCTTTGACCTCTTAAAGGTTTGAGGTAACTGAGGAAAATTTAATTTTTATAGTTAAATGTTAATTGTGTTTGTGAAATATTGTCGATGATTTAAATTAATTATGTATATTGGCAATGTATTTAACTTGTGAAATGGTTTTGGAAAGGAAAACCTTGATTATGGTTTTTCATTATGGGTGGAGAACTTTGATGTGTAATGTATTGAGTATGTGGAGTATTTGAATATGAGTATGTGAGTTTATGTGCCATGAATTGATTGTTTGAAATGCATATTATGTGAAAAATGAGCATAGCATGATCATTGGCGAGAGTTCGCTTAGGGAGAGGAATAGATTGATTTAAATCCACATGGTATTGGTAGTGATTGTTGGAATCGAGAACTTATGTAACATCCTAAAAAATTTTAAAACTCAAATTTATTTAAAAAATAAACAAAAAAATAAAATAAAATATCTATAATTAAATTAAGATTTAGAATAATTTAATAGAGGCCCAGAGTTCGAATTTTACTAAGCAAAAGTTTGGTTTTATTTGATTTTTAACTATGGAAAAAATTACCAAAGTTGACCCAGGCTTTTGTGCAATAATAAAAAATGTTGGGCCCTTTCTTGTAATTTTCCCCAAAGTTTTTGACCAGCATTTTAAGGAGCAAACTGATGCAGAAACGCAGAGAAAATGAGAAAGGAAGCAAACGCACAAACGGGAGAGAGAGAGAGAGAGGAAGAAGAGAAGAGAAAGGGAGGGAGTTAGGCTTGGATCTAGGAGTCTTTGCGACCGTTGCGAGCTCGGCTACACGATAGGTAAACTCCCTACTTCAATCCTCTTCTCTTTCTCTTGATTTTCTTCAATTTTTGGAAGAGGAAATTTTTGGATTTTGATCCCAAAGGCTTTATTCTTGTAAGCTTTTGTTTCTTTGGATTCTAGGGAGCATGTTTTGAGTTTCTATATAGTGATCTAATGTTTTGAGTGAATAATTGGATGAAAAGAGGTGTTTTGGGCATAAAATAAACTTGAGAAATTGGGTTTTTGCTCCTCAATGGTTTAAGCCTATTGATTTAGTTATAATTTTGCTATTTAAGCCCAATAAGATTTAAATTAAGGTTTGGTTTTCATTATAAGGGTTAATGGTGAAAGTTGGTGGCACTAAGTAAAGGTTTTTAATTGATTAAAAAAATTATATAAATTGAAAATTAGCCTAGTGATGGCTAATAAATGGTTTTGGTGGTTAAGTGATACTATGTGAATGGTTGGTTTAATATATGGACCATTAGGGTGGATTATGACTCATTGACCTAAGTTGTGTGGTATAAGTTATAGTCTTCATTAATACTATTTGTCATGATAAGTGATGTGGATCACTTATATGTTGTAGAAAATTGTTGGTGGAACTTATTGAGAAGTAAGGAACAAGCCGAGCCCTATTTTGTACAAGGGGAACCCTTTTAGTACCAAAGGGTTGAGGTAACAGGGGAATTTATATTTCTTATTACTTTGTTTTAGCTATTTTTGAATAAATATTACTAGTTATCATGCATTACATGTTTTAAAAGATTAAATGTGCTTTATAAAGGGTTATGGGGTACTACTTTGATTATAGTGCAAATATGTTTTCTAATTGTTTAATAACAATGTTTTTATGGAAATGAGATTTATAAATATTATACTACTTTAGAGTGTTGAATGGTCAATACTCAGGAAAGGTAGACAAAAGTAAAAGGCATGATCTCGGTGGGAGTTCACCAATGAGAAGGTGTGGATTTTTGATATTCTATGGCACACTGTCAGTACTCAGTGTTGTCTTACGTATTGTGGGCTCAGTGCACTAAAGTGGTTAGTGTATTGAGTGTTCGACACCTCTCAGTGGGGGAGGGAATCCGACATATGAAGTGTGAGGTTGAGTGCCTAGGCCAAGGTAGCCCTCACATGGAGAGTAAGTCGGGCTGGCTCTGGGAGGGAGTTAGCTTTGACTGCTCAGGATTCACGTCGAAGGGGCATAGGCGGTTCGGTGGATTAGATCATGCCTTAGATTATGTTTTGTGCCTGTGGAGGTACAAGTAGGTATAAGGTTTACCTGCGAGTTAAAGAGTGCCAGGGGGCATTCTGTTGGTCATGAAAGGCCATACCGGCCTAGGTCATGCATTCATGCATTTTAAATGGCTAAATTATATACTATGTTGAATTTATTATTAATTTATTTAATTATGGCTTACTTTGTAATAATCAATATAGATTTCACTGTTACTGAGACTGTGGTTGTCTCACCCCTTTCTTTTTAATATTCTAGGTCCAGGCGAAGGATCCAGTGGTGGACGGGGAAAAGAGCAAAGCTAGGGGTTTGCTTGTGATTTGTAAAGAACTGCAACCCCTTTCTTTTGAGCAAATATATTGTAATGTATTTAAAATTAGGGTGCCAGTAGGATATGATTATGTGTGTGTGTGTGAATATGTGTGGATTGTGTGCTTGTGTATGAATTTTTGTCTGTTTGCAGACTTGTGGCTAGGAAACTTGGTTATGGTGTGTGGTTTTGATGGATTTACTTAGTAGACCAAGTTTCTATTACAAGCAGATCTTTATTTTGATATATATGTGATTTTATAAACAAATGCAAAGTGGTTGCATTGCAAATGGTGTGCTATGGGAAAACATACAGCTTGGATAGAGAGAGTGGGTGCGTGGGCCCCACAAGGAGCTCTGAGCCAAGTGAAAATGTTTAGCATATGTATTTATATAAATACATGGTATTTGGATTGATTTGTGACCACTCTTGTATGATTTGTGCATTTTGGGGGTTTAGGGTCCATTTTAGGAAATGGCACCCGGGTGGTCAAATTTTGATGTATGGGGGTTTTCCATCATTTGAATGTTCTATCAAGTGTTTTTAATCTTATTTGACGTGTCCAAAGTGTTTCCACAGGTTTGTGACCATTAGGATGGGATTTGGACAATTTTGAAAATGGTTTTTACCAAAAAGCTGCACTTTTGCATCCGGGTGTCCAAATCTTAATCCGACCGTTGGATTTCTCTAAAATTTGGGTCACAAGTAAAACCTTTTATAAGCTTCGTGTGGGCTTTAGAATCACGTCGATCGGATATCGGACGGAGAAACGAAGCACTCCAGAATTTGGTCTGGAGGTGCTGTCATAACAGCATTAAATTGCTGTCATGACAGCTACAGTGTTGATTTTGTAACCTGCACAAAATTCAATCCGTCCGTTGGATCTTTTCAAAATTTAGTATGCTAATAGTATTCTTTAAAAGTGACATGTGGGCTTTGGAATCACTCCGATCGGAGGTCAGATGATGAAATGGTGCACTCCGGAAGTTGGTCCGGAAGTGCTGTCATGACAGCTTTTTAGCTGTCATGACAGCAAAAATAGTCAATCTTTTAACGTGTCTAATTTTTAATCCGACCGTTGGATCTTTTTGAAATTTGGTACACTTATAGTACCCTTTGAATGTGACGTGTGAGCTTTAAAATCACTTCAATCGGAGGTCGAATGACGGAACACCGCCTCCTGGAAGTTGGCCCAGGAGGGCTGTCATGACAGCAATAAATTACTGTCATGACAGCATCTTTTTATTTCATTTTCGTCTAACTTGCTTCCGTGCGCTATAGGTAGAACCTATAATTATTTTTAAGGTTTTAAATGATTTATTTCTTAAGTTGGTTAGAGGATCAACTACTTAACCACACTTAGTTTGTTTGAATTATGTGATTTTTGGATAACACTCAAGGCAAGTGTTACAACTTACGTTGATTTAGGACAGTCTCACTTGTTTCATAAGGGACTAGAACCTAATTAATTTCTACCAATTCATGAAGAGGCTAAATTAGGGGTACGACACCCCATGATTATTAGTATTAGGAGAAATTAAATTATATAAGTGAGTGAGTTAACTCTAGCGTGATAGCTCCTCACAAGTAGAAGGTTGGGTTAGTTCGTGAAGGACTTAGTCACATGATAGCCACCGATTTCATGTTGGAGGTAACAAAAGGGTATAAGGTTGGCATATGATCATGCATATAAATCCGACCACATGGTTGTTTGTATTATGGTTCGGCATGTGTTTGAGGTGCATGGTTGGTATTATTGTGACCTTATGATTTGCATTTTAAATCAACATGAATATATGTGTTTTTAGGCTTGGTCACATGATTGTCAGTATTGTGAACCGTTCATCGTACGTGCCATAATTGTGTATTCTTGCCTATTTGCATTTGGTTATAATTGATATGCAACTGTATAGATTAAGTGAAACTTAGTTACTGAGTAGTTGTACTCACCCCTCAATTCTCAATATTTTCAAGGCCTAGCTCATCGGATCCGAGTCGAGAAAAAGACATAGAGGCTTAAGATTGTGGAGTAATCCTTTATGTATATCTCTCTTTGTTGTTTTTATGTGTATATGTTAATGCAATTGCCAATTAGGATCACTTGTCATTATTTTGCACTACTTGCATTAGCTTACTATATAACTTATGTATTTTATGCCCTGAGTTTTGCTTGGAAACTTATGGATATGGTCAAAATACTTGTGCAAATAGAAAACATGTGTATTTTGAAAGACTTGGAATGAAAATGATGATTTTGTGCAAGAATTTCCTCCCCCTTGTGTTTTGTGAATTTTGGGGTTGAGTGGTGATTTCAAGATATATGTGTTTTTGATTGTGTGTAATGCATTGCATGAGTTTGTTAGAGTCTATTGAGTATGATTGAATAGTCGGTATAGGCTTTTGGCACTTATAGTTGAGTTGGGACACTAAAGTGGTGAGATTTTTGTGAAAACTGGTACAAATAGGTGTATCTAACTTTTTATAGAAAAAGAATTTGAATGTGAAACCATGCCATTAGTTGGAGCTAGGAGAAAGCTCCGTGTAGACATCAAAACCACCTCAATTGAATATTGGATGGAGATTTGGGACGTGTCAGAAGTTTACTTCTTGTTCTATTAAATAACAACAACTAATACTATCATTTTTATGTAATGTGCCACAGCGCATGGCACAAAGAAGGTGAGCTGCAGTGCATATGTCTTATGCCACCACATACGTCACATTTTTTATATAAAATACTGTTTTAAGTTTTAAGACTTATTGTTTTGGGTCCAAGTTGGTTTTCAAGCTTTTGCACTATTTTCAAACTCTAATGTCAGCATTTTAAATACTTGTTTGAAATTAAAATTTAAATTTTGGGGATCTCATTGCAAATGATTTGAGAATTGTTCACTTTTATAATTTTACAACTTTGATAATCCTTTGAGAGTTAATCCCTTGATTACCTTAATTTATGGAGTTAAATGTAGTTTAGTAAGGGAGAACTTACAACAAGCATGTGGAAAAAAGCATGAGGAACAGACTCTATCAAATGCACTTTAAAGATTAACAGAAGATAATGAAAAAAATGATCAGCTCGGAGACTCATAGTGCATATCATAGTGAAAAAGAAATGACGAAAAAAGAAAGCTAGAAGATAATGAAAAAGGAACCACACTCATAGTGCAAATCGAAGATGAACAAATCAAAGGAGAAGGAGACAAACAAGGTGGTGGACAAAGACTAGATCAAAGATTGGGTGAGTAGATCAAGGCAATGCTGACCTTCTTTAATTATGGCTAAAGCTTACTGCCACTGGCTGTAGATTGGAGATGGCAAATGGCAACCAGGTCGATAGTAGAAGAGGACGAATCAAGAGGAGATAGAGCACACAACAAAGAGAGCACACCGAAGATTGTTGTTGTTGGCTATGGTCGGAGATGGTGGATGGTGGATGGTGAGAAGCTCGATAGTGGGAGGACAACGGCAGAGGAGAGATTCAAGATGGTAAGAGATGGGAGACTGAGAAACAACTCTGAAGACGTAAATAGAGAGGGTAATATTGGCAGTGGAATTCTTTGATAGCTTATTTATTATTTTAATGGTAAAATTAATTTAGATAAGTTGGCAGAACTCAAAATGTGATTTTTACCTTAATAATTAATTATCCAATTTATATGTTTTTTGGATAACTTTCATGCAAAAATCAATTTTGCCTTAAAAAATTGATTCTGAGCCCTATCCAAACAGGTTGTACCTCATCTAAATCATAATGTAAATCATTGTTAATTAATTTATATTTTTAAAAAAATTGGTTAAAATTTTGATTTTTCAAAAAATTTTATATCTTTTCAATCATATTTGTGTTGAGTATAATAAATATAATATTTGATCTATTCACGTTCATAATACTATCATTAATTACTCAATAAAGTAAAGGTGTGTTTCGTAAAAATATATAACACCTACACAGTATCCTATATTTTGGACTATGCAAAATTTCTAAAAAAATGATTATATTGTGATTATGAAGGAGTATGTGAAATAAATAGACATTTTATTATAAATAAATGGACTTTGAATGCTATTTTTGAAGTTTTTATTGTAAGTTTTATCTAAGTAATTTGTAAATTTCTCCTTCTTCAACAAGTATAAACAATGTGGATTATGGAAAATGAATAGCCATTTTTGTTGTTAATAAATGAATTTTGAATGTTATTTACTAAGTTTCTATTATAAATATCATCTGAATAATTTGTGATTTTTTTTCTCCAAGTATAAACCACATGAATTATGTAAAATAAATGAATGTTTTGTTATCAATAAATGGAGTTTAAATGTTATTTACAGATATTTTGTTATGTATTTCATAAAAAGACAATTTTGTTTTTTCACAACAAAAATTTAATTACAACTAGGCCTTTAAACCTATAAAATTATTTTAGATTTTATTAGACTTTTGATGTACATATGTTGATTCTAGAACCTGCAGTACAATTCTCCCTTTTTTTCTTGCCTCTAAGAATGGGTCGATGACATCCAATGACCCAAAAATAAGTTTATTTAGTTAGATAATATATTAATAAAAAAACTTATATACTTGTTCATATGTTTAAGATGATTGCTTTCAATTAAATTAAGATATTTTATATATAATTTACTCTATGACAAATTTTTATTGTTAATGTTATTAAAACATTGAAATTCACTTATCTTGCTATGATTAAATTGGATAAAGGTATACTTCCTCTATTAAAAAATATAAAACATTTTTTGAGAGGTCGAACGTTCAAAAATATAAGACATTTTTAATCTTTCAAGGTATAATAATTGACTTTTTTTAAAAAAAAATTCTATTAAATAAATCACTTTATATTTATTTTAAGGTGAAATAATATATTAAATAGAGGTAGATATGAAAAAATAAGATTAATTTCAATACAAATGACTGCTTTATTGAGAGTAAAATTCAATTAAAAATATCTTATATTTTTAAATGGAGGACTATTAAATATGTAAGGTTAAGTATTTAATTCTTTCTCATATACTTTTATCTAATTAAATTAAGATAAAATGATAATAGATAAGAAAATTTACTTAAAAAATGACACAATATCAATTGGAAATAAAAAAAATTCTAGTGAGAAATCATGAGAGCTCAATTAAAATTACTATTATTATTCTCATAAAATTCTGAAGTGTCATTTTTTTAAAAAAAATTAATATTGACATTCCCTCACTTATTTGAGTGCACTCATTTCAGCTTTATTGTCGTGAGTTGTGACTTACATAATAAACCCATGTATTAAAAAAAAAATAATTCTCCAATTGAGCTTAATATCTAAAGCAAGATCTCAGATTGAGCATTGTGAGTAGAATAAATTATCCTAGGAGAACTTTTCCCCAATCAAGACCCAGTTCAACTCTTATTTTAGTTAGCTAATACTGACTTATAGCAAAAAGTTGGCCAAAAAAAAAATTGTTTTTATTGAAAATTTTTTGCAAGTATATGAGCCAACTAAGATGATCTCACAGAGGCAGTGGATTGATTTCACAATAATTATTACCACCTTAAATGTAACCTGACAAGCAAACGACAATAAAATTGTACTGGAAATTAAAGATAGAATTTCTTTTCCCAATAAATTGATGGAATTAATGACAGAGCAGCCCAACAGATGAAATTTACAGAAGTTCTTGCGTTCGCGAAGCTCAAAAAAATACTTAGCTGGACTAGCGGTAGTCTAGCTCAATAAAGGAATCCAAAGAAATTTGGATCACTGACTAGTCCCCTCGAACAAAAAGAGGTCATCAAAGAAACCTCAGAAGATCAAAGAAGCAACTTTCAGGCTTCAGCAAAGATTCATCACTAACTCATTCATCCGCCAAAGCCAATCGTTGCTAAAACAGTTTCTCAATTTTTTTTCAGTTCTATTTTCTTCTGCCTCCTCTTAGCCTCCAAGAGCGAAGAAAGTTGAGCACACTTCCCTTGAGCTTCCTCCAACTCCTTTTCCAAGTTCTCAACCTTTTTCATGTTAACAACAGAAGCATGAGTGAAACACAATGATTTATCCAAACTTTCTGATCAAATTACTCTTACCATCTGTTTCAGCTCAGTCTCCTTACGCATGTGTTCCTCACACCTGCAGACAAGGGTCCTGGTGAGTAACAGCAAAATATGCAAACAAGATCCTAGGTGTACCTCAATTCAGCGGTCACTGTGTCTTGGTATTCCTAGGAAAAGGGAAGGAGGGGGGGGGGCGCAAGGGTACCAAACAGATGGAAGTAGAAATTGTTACGACAGCACAAATATTGGCCTGCATACATTTTGATTAAACATTTACCTCCAGAAAAGTCTCAAGTTCTCATCACGGATCTGATCAACAGATTGGGACCCTGGAGCTCCTACTACCTGTTGGAGAAACCAAGAAAGAGAATACTAAGAAACAGCTTTTTGGTGGGTAATAGCATATATAAAATGAAAACACTTGCATTCCTTTGTTGGAGTGGCCGAAATTGTCAAATTAATTATCAACAGGGAAATTACTAGTTACCTTTTATAAGGCCTTAATAAAAGAACAACCCACCCGGGGTTACATAGAACAAAAGATGCTTGTAGACAAGCACAAAGTATTAATTACAGCCTGCATGCAAATGCACGACAACAACCTATAATATGGTTTTTACATGGTAATTCACATTCAGTTTATGCAGAAGCCATCATTTATAAGATTCTACACAAATATCACTGGGTTTGTACATATTGACTGACTGGTCTTAGCTACAAAGAGTCACATGCATCATTCTGCTCTATGCACAGGACGTCCATGTAAAAGAAGGATAGAAAATCACCAAGGAGACACTGCACGCTTTTCAAGCATAATTGACTCTTTCAAATATGTGTACAATCCCAGAACAAAAAAGATTACACAAATGCCCTGACAGTTACAGCTGAATCAAATTAATCAACTTACTATGGATAAAATCTTCACGCAAACTAACTCTTGGTTACGGAACAGAAATGGGTAAGGAGAAGTAGCAAATACAGGAGGAGAATAGACTGCGTGCATTGCTTTTTACAATGCAGGAAAGAAGAGAACTCCACTTTGCCTCACGTAACATACCAAAGAAATTTGCTGTTTCTGATCACTATTGTGCCTTCAAGAAGTGGCTGGTAAGCCAAACTTCTCCACGCCAAATAAAATGAAGAAAAAATGAGGGGCAAAAAAAAAAAATATTGTTTGGGCTAAAGAATATTTTTGCACCTCAATTATTCACTCAAGAGTACTTAGTATTTTAAACTTTCATTAGGTGCAATTTTTTCCTTCAACTTTTGAAAATTATGCATTTAATACCCTACCATTAAAAAATTTAACTTCAACTGCTAGTTGAATGAAAAAATTACAAAAAAAAACTACCAAAAAATCACAGAAAATGATCTATAAAATTGCAAATAAATACTTTATAAGAAAATTAATATCAATTAAGTTCCTAAAATAATAGTTGCTCAAAATCATATTTTGACCTTTCACATGGTTAAGAAATAACATTGGTATCTTATTATTTATATATAATTTAGGTGATTCAATTGATATTAATTTTTTTATAAGGAACTTATGTGTAATTTTATGGGTCATTTTCTCTACATTTTGAGGTCCTTTCCTATAATTTTAAAATCAACTAACGGTCAAAGTTGACTTTTTTAACAGTGCTCAATGCATCATTTTCAAAAATTAAAAGAGAAAATTGCACCACATGAAAGTTTGAGATACTATGTACTCCTAAGCGAATAGTTGAGAAGAAAAAATGTACGTTAACCCATATTGTTTAATAGTTTGCTCATTTGAATAATCTGAATTGCGTATTGTGAAAGGTCATGCAATTAAATTTTTATATGATCAATTACTTGGAATGAAAAAGCTACAGGGCCACTGTTTTATACAAAGCCATGCATCTATAGGAATAGGAGCAAATAAAAACAATTACAGAATGGTCCAATTAGTTGCCTGTTCCATTGAATACACGTATCAAAACCAAATGCGTTCTCCTGAAGCGCTCTGCCATCCAATGCAACCTTAAATTAGTTAGACTTTAATTTTATATATTTTACGCCTTTAAAGTTCCCTCCCTTCGACATTTCTTGATGTTATATATTCACGAGTTCTGATAACTGACCCAGACTACTTTGAAGTCTGAAGCATCATCAACGTCTCTTGTGGGTCTCACAGTAGTATGCATCTACTCGAGTCAAAGTTAGTTATAAGATTAAAAAAACATACATGAGATAATAGTTTAAGAACAATGTATTTGATTACGCATGAAGAAAAAGTAATTCGGCTGCACATCAAACAAAGATTTAGTATATTACTTCAGCTACTTACATGCTGCTCCTGCAAGTACTGCACATTTGCTGGAAGACCTGCAATTGACTGATCTAAACTAGAATCTTCTTGATGCTCTGCCATACCAATAGCTCGTTGAACAGCAAGCGACTCATCTTGAGATTTACTTAAATGTCCAGTTGAATGTTGGACTTCGCTTCCATGTGGCACATTACGTGACTTGAAATTTGGTGGTTGATAGCCAACCAAGTGACAATGACTTTTCCTGCCAAACAAATTTCACCAAAACAATGTCAACATCTTATAATATTGAAAAGATTGATATTCAGGATAAGACCATCCAATTAACAATGGAGCATTAATTGATGGCACTGACGTGTAGATAACTTTTATGCATTGCAAAGATTATACAGCATCATACTGCCAGAAACCAATGCTTCCACTAATATACATTAATTCTATAATTTTCATGCAGGTAAATTTTATGTCCATTTATGCTTGAAATTTGATAATATAGAAGAAATCCCGGCAGACCTAAGGTGTAGAGATATGGATCTAAAATGGTAAACATAATAACATCGTCTGCCAACTTGTTCCACTACATTCTTTTAATGATTTGAACACCTTTGATGGGGCTTTGCCATAGAGTTAAGTAGCTACCACCATTAAAGTCAATTAGAGTACAACTTCCAGGCTCCAGCTGCAATTTAAGGATCCGGAAAATTTTGTAAATTGAACTGAGAATAGCTCCAAGAACATCAATATATCAATATACACTAAAAAGTTGCAGTAGGCCAAACACTTCCGCTTCACTTGCGTATAGTTACCATTTGGGGTTTTGTGCCATTACTTCAATTTTCACCTTTTTCATAATTCAGATATATTTACTGAAAGTCAAATATCCCCGTGCAACATACAGGAGAAAAAATCTGCCTATGAGAAAATTAACACCAAAAGCATCCATTTAAATCAGTCTGATTAGAATAGGTGCAACAACCCAAAAAGTTAAGTAGCCAGTGCATGAATAGTTGTGAAGACACAAATGGTTGGAGAGTGGTAAAAATGAACTAAGAAACTGCTGGGGAAACAAAAAGGACAAGCAAGTTAAATGAGGCATTCCACAAAATATGAACACCAGGCCATGCTCCAGAGGGAAGGCAGTATGGTTACCAGGAAGAGAGAAAAATTATTCAACAAAAAATATAAATCATAGCACAACAAACCAGTATTCCATTGTCATTTGTTTCAGCCTGGATTCCAGCCTAATGAACAGCAATGATCTCTCAAAATCCTGCTTGTCATGGGCTGGTTCTACAAAATTCACTTCAAGAACTCCTACAATGCACCGACAAATCAATAAAAAACAATTTGGAATAGGAATTTGCCAAAGAAACATAACAGTTCAAAAGAATAGGAACATACCTACAACACCGTTCCCTTTAGATGAACCATCTCCTGTTACTTTCCAAAAAGGCTGTAATAACCAAAGTAGATTGAGATATTTTGACTAAAAAAATCAGAAGTTACATTTACTTCAAAATTTTTTAATTAATTCAATTGATTTGATGACTAAAATTGAATGAATGCGCCATGTCCAACACCACATTTCAATTTTCAAAATAATATGCATTGTGAGAGAAAGAAAAGATATGAAAAATGAAAAGACTTGTAATGGCAGTAGGAGTACCTAGTGAGATAAGGCAGTTTAAGCAACCAGAATATACCTTGATCAGGCGATTTTTATGGTACACATTAAATCCAGAAACATTAAGAGAGGGAGCTTCCTTTACAAAACCAATGGTTGTCATCACTGTAACCTAAAGCAGAGCAAAGTCATTATTTTAAAATCTCAACTGTTGTATCGTTGATGAGATAAAAAGTTAAATAACGGAACAACAAACTATATACTTAAATAAGTGCGAGAATACAATGATCAAAGGAGTATATGCATCTCATGGAATTTGGAAAGATCAGAAAGCTCCAGTAAAGTATCTAGAAAAATATATCTTTTGATTTTTATTTTTTTTTTAAAGACCTCCACATACACACATGATAACAACCCCTTAAGCAGCAAAGACTGGAAAAAAATTGGAAAGTCATGAATGCATGATGATGCTATTATTTTAATATAAAACGTAAACAATTTCACAGCACATAAAGTCCTATGCAACTGGTGACTGTATAATCTATTAGGTCATAATTTCCAAAGAAGCCTTTCAAGAAAAATTCGGTAAACAAATATCAATAAATCTGGGAATAAAATCAAAATAGTGCCCACCCCTCCTGCATAAATCGTTCGTTCCAATCTTTTTCATCACTTTTTCCATTTTTGAAAGGGGAAAAAAAGGGTGGATAAGTACATTTTACATTTGATTCCCTATTGTATAGTAGAAAATTGAGTAAACCACTTGACAAGAAATTGGAAACCCTGCAAAGAGCTGCTAATCAATTCTTCATTTCGCAAGTTTTACAACTCAAGCACAATCAGAATTTCATTTGTCTATGAATCCATTTTCCATCCATCAGAAATAAATAGCAATGTCCTGGGTAGTGCCATATAAATTGTTTTAAGTCAAAAGTTGTATTCAAGCCCCCGTATAATGAATCTTGCCTCCTTTGATGCCATGCCAAGCTGGGGCTTATATGTAACTACTTGTGAATGTTTCAGCTCCTCTACAATGTCAAACTGTTCCACGGGTTGTCCCCTTAATATGATTTTGAAGTTGGGAAATTTTCTGAGGTACAGCATTGAAGCATAAGCCTGCAGCAATAAAAGGGTCATTAAGACTAAAAATGATGGCACTCATAATAGTTGAGAGTGGAATTATAAATTAATACCCTTAATGAATAATGGAACAGATAAGAAATATGTGACTGAAGCTGAACAGCTTTTTTGTTCAACTTTTTCACATCCCCACGATTTACTTCATCTCTCAGCCTGATATCCTATGCAAAAGGACAGAGAAACATAACTGCTTCGAGAATCAGTCAATATATAAGTAGCTCCTTCAGCATACACATCCTGATATATATACAAAACTGATGCACTGGCACAATATCTTTGTCAATAGTAACTGAGCTATCAGCAAACTGAATGTGCTACAACTCTAAACAACTCATATGATATTAAAGGAAAAGATAATGGACTTAAAGCAATTGGGAGAATTTTTGCCCAGAAAAAAAAAAGCAATTGCGAGAATTTATTAAAGCAATCAATTACTGCAATTTGTAACTAGTTTCAACCAGTCTCAAAACAATACACCTGGATCAAATCCAGAAAACCTGGCCCAAAAATATCAAATCTAAGTAACATCATATGGGTTGCTAACACACAGCTGACGCATATTTCCTTCATAGCTACTTGTAGTTTTGTGATCACACCCAGAAAGAGGGCTTCAATTATTCTGCCTGGATCGTCTATTTTATTCATTGACACTTGAGTACATTAAATAGAAAAGCCTATCTAGGAGATATATCAACTAAACAAGGTAGCCTCGTACTAGAATCCAGGAACAACTTATTTAAATGATAAAACCACAATCCAAACAGATAAAAAAAAACAAATATCATATCTGCATACATACATGGTTAGCAATGTAACATCCTCCCTCTCCAGGAAGTCCCTTAGAATTATTTTTGTTCGTAAAGATAAGTTGAAGTCACGTTTAAGATAATTTAAGACAATTTGGACTTAAGGAAAAATCATAACGTCTTAAGTTTTAGGATTTAATTATTACTAGGAAGAAATTATCCTATGGTAATTTGAATTTACCATGTAATTATTTGAGTAAGGAGAATTTACTCAAAAGGAGATAAAGATTGAGGATTTAATTTCAAAACATATTTTGGAGGAAGGAGAAATTTATAAGGTTAAGTGAAATTATATAAATAGAATCTTAACTTTTTTATTTAAGAGATTAAACTTATTTAAATATTTTTTTAAATTATATTAAACCCAAATATAGTTAATATTTAATTTTTTTTTGTTAAAGAATCTCGATTAATAGTAAATAAATTATACTAGAGGATTTTGACCCAAAAAAAAAATAACTAGAAGATTTAAAGTGTCTGAAAAAAATGGAGAGAAAGTAAAAACTATATATATATATAAATGATTTGAAAATAAAATGGGGGAAAAGATAAGGGGGAAAAGGAGAAAAGGCAAACTAAAAAAAAACAGAGAAATAAAACAAAAAGCAAAACAAATAACATAATAACCAAAGGGGGGCACGTGGCCCACCATTGGATAGCGAAACAAGGTTATTACATACATTTCCTTGTTTCACTCAACAAGGAATGGAATGCCAATTCATTTTTGGTGGAAGAATCATTGTGAGAGAGAGAGGTCACAGGAGAGAATGAACAAAAGGTGAAGAAAGATCTTAGGGAAGCCATATCAAATATTTCAAGAGTGGATTGAGGCTTTCTAAGACCAGGTAAGTGTCTCAAAATTTTTGTTCTAACTAAGATCACTAAATTTATGTTGATTTAAAGTTGGAGAGAGATTTAAAGGACTAGGAAGAGATGGTAAATGGTGACTCTAGGATTGTTTTGGGATGATAGAAAATTCTAGATAACTCTGAGTAACTCTAAGAATTGTAGACATTATTTTATCACCATCTAGAGAAATTTATAAATTAAAAGTAACTTTAGGAAGTGAATTATAACTAATTGGTAATTATTTTAATTATTTGAGAATGAAAATTTAGCATATTAGATGCTGAGGACTTATGAAACATGCTCAAGAGAACTCTAGAGTTAAAAGTAATGATCACCATAACTTAAAATTATTTTGGAAATTCGTTGGGATAAATTGAGAAGCTCCAATGTCAGAAAAACCTTCAATAGAATTAATACGAATTTTCTAGAGTTGTTTTAGAGTTACAGATAACTCCTGCGACTACTTTAGGATAGCCTTAGAGTAAGAAATAAATTTTATTTTAATTTCCCAATTTTCTATTTGCAAAGGGGTTAGGAGTTCCCTAAAAACTCCTTAATTTTTGCTTTGATATTTGAGCTAGTTGGAGGGCCTCTTACAAAGAGACCTCAAGTTCTTTGAGTGAACTTGAGCCCAAGTAATGTCGTTTTAGTTTATCTTATAAGTTAATATGGGTAAATAACTACAGCTTTTTGTATACTAATATCGAACTAAACTTAAATAGCATGCCTATAATAATGTTTTGCAAAAAAATCGACCTAATAGTTAACAAAGTAAATTTTTGAGAATTTTTTTGTGAAAATATGGAAAATCGCCAAAAAGTTTTATAACTACTTGTTTGGAATTTTTAGAACCAGATAGGCTCACATTGATCGTAATTTGACTGGTTGGAGCTTGATTGAGTTATTTGAATTAATATAATATATGAAGTTATTAGTCTGTAGAATGATAAATGTTGTAAATTTTAAGACATACTTGTGAAAATTGTAATTTGATTTAGAGCATATAGGAACCATGTTGTTATGAGGTGGCTACAGGCTATAGATTTAAACTAAGGAAATAAAGTTGGATCGTGATCACACACTTGCCCCTATGTGGCGAACACTAGGTCTCTTTGATCTATACCTGAGCTACTCCAATTCCTTTGACTAGGATCGGGACGAGCTTAGTACCATTTGGGCCACCCTTATGGTTGAAAATGGGAGGTCAAGACTTGATGAGAAGCGATGGGACCTTTAGCCAGGCACCATCTCCTATTTCCTAGAATCTTAACTTGGGAAAATAAGGAGAAGATAAGGAATAAAGAAAGGATAAAAATATGAAACTATTATTAAAAGGAATTTTTGATATATTATCTAGCTTGATATGTGAATCAATATAATCATAATTGTCATTTGAATGCTAAGTCTTGTTATGACATTTCCCTGAATTGTATGGTTTAAATTTTTAGTATGCTTGTACCTTTTTAATTCAATTATGAAGATGTGTTTATTCCTTTTCAAGCATGTTAGCTTCCCCAAATTATGATTTAAACTTTTCTAACATGCTTATTTGAAATATAATGTTATATATACATGTATATGTTTGGATATATGCCTGCTCCTTTCTCAAACATGTTAGCTCATGTTGTTATAATAACCCTTTAAAACATTTAGAGATTGATTGTATTATGTTGTGGATTGCTAATCGTCAAAACCCACTAGACCAAGTTATTCACCAACCTATTGTACATCGTGACCTTCCAAGAGGTTACTGAGACATTGCCTCCCCCTTGTTTTAAATGTTACAGGAATAGCTAGTGAAGCTCCAGCAAGAGAAAAGGCACAAGGATTACCAGCTCCTCGAGGAGTATGGTTCAAAGACCGACCCTGCTGCCACCTCATAGGAATAGCTGCATTTATTTTATTTTTTTTTGTTCATTTGAGATCTTTGTGTGTGTTTTGATTCGGGATAGATATCCTTTTATTCTTTGAGCCTTGGGTTGAGGGGAATTGACTGGACATCATGGGTTGTATTATTTTGTTTTCATTTATTTATTCATTATTAATTATTGTTATTTTCATGATATGAACGTGTGCCAGACTGTATGTTGTGAAATCTACATGTGTGCATGTGCTTGATATATGTATACCTTGGATAAAGAAACGTTTAGCCTTTACTATGATAGCTTTGAATGCTGCTTGAAAACATTTTTCCACTATAGTAGGGGCTCATGCTACTTAATTAAGCTTGCTTTCAATATCATGGTATAATTAAAACTAATCCTTTATCTACCATGATAGATTAGGATGTCCCATTCCTACCATGGTGGGTAAAGTCCTTTTCCACCATAATAGGGGACAATTAGGTGGATAAGGTTGTTTCAAGCAACATTGCCAATACAGAAGCTTTCATGCATTCATTGGATTATTAAATTATAGAAAATATATTAATTTGCAAGATACAATATTGACTTCCTTAAACCAGTTGATATCAATATTTGGGCATTTTTATTTTTATTTTAAAACAAGACCTCTTAGCATGATTTAGGATATTGAGTATTTTTCATCTATCTGTCAATTAAGATTCAAATAACTCCACAAAATAAATAGAGTAGTATCCAAATATAAAATGTACAAACATGATTATACCAAACAATATCACAACAGGGTGTAATCAAGAATATAAACAAACAGTTTAAGTTGTGTTTCCTACATCTCAGAAATATAGTTTGAAGAACAGCCAGACAAAGACCCATGTCAGCCCATATAGATAACCAGGAGTTTAACGTGAATGAGCTTAAGTTTTTGGCGTGTATGATTATGATAATTTCTACAAGTATGACTAAGGTTTCTGGCCAACATTCATTTAAAAAAAAAATCTGAAGAATTTTTTCAATATGCAATTCAAAACTAAAATGTATAATAAGGAATAGAAGTATTTCAAAGGCTTGACCACAGAAAAACCTTTTCACCCATGTTTCCCATTAATACAATATATCTGGAATTTTTATCACATGCAGAAATAATTTATGAAAATCCATTTCCAAAATAATCCCTACAACGAACAGCATATAAATGCAACATACCTCAGCATCATCATCAAAACTCAATTCATATACGCCTTCATCATTCAACCATAGATTGTATATTACAACTTTCGTTCCATGGGAACCAATATCATCAAACTGAAACATGTAAACAAGCTGATTAGTAAATGGAATCCACATCCCACTAACTTCTAGAAATTGAGAACAAGTGCCATCAATGGCTCCACCAAACCTCTTATTGCAAACATAAAATGGGGGTTTGCATGCTAGTATTTTGGGAGTGGTGCAACAGATTTTGGCTGTATATGATCATGAGAATTCATGCCAGCATAATAAAAAAGGCTATGAGATGCAGATAGGTCCAGGAAAGTAAGGTTCTTGCTGCCATAAAAGGCAAGCATGTAGTTAATTCTTGATTCTTGAAATCAACAAGCCTTGTGAGATGTGCATAAGCATGATTTTCATTACATTTAAACAGGGCATAAACCTCACAGCTACATGGTGAACAAGTGCACGTATCAGACAATTTATAATCTATTCAATAAAATATGACACATGGTGCTTCTCTAGCTAAAAGCTCACTGAAGACAAAGATCTGTTACTTGGAATTTTATTAATTATAATGCCTGCCATAAGCACCAAATAGTAAGCATCAATGGATATACAGTAGAATGAAATGAACCTGAAGCATTAGTTCCTCCTTTGAAGCAAATGGAGACCAATCAAGGATTGTTTTCAAATTGGCTGACCAATCTTCCTCTGAGCTATAAATAACTGGCTCTGCCCAGTGGCCAGATATGTCGAAATCTATCTACAAAGGAAATAAGGGTGAATATATACAAATATGGAAGTACAAAAGTTCACTTATATCTTTGAAAAGCAAATATTACCAGTGGAACAATAACGTGATCTTGCCCTGTTCTTCGCAGAAAGGTATAGGACAGTAGACCCACACTTTGTGTCTTCCTACTGAGAGAAAAAGCGTAAGATAATGAAGACATAATCTTATCAGTAAATTAAACTTAAAAACTGAATATTTTATTGGAGAGGATACAAAGCACCATAAAAGCACAGCAGCACTCAAAAAAGACATATAAACTGCAAAAACACATGCACAATGGTGAAACTTGCTCTGCTTTTATTTGTTTGCATGTGCATAAGCTGAAATCACCTCAGTAAGAGATGTATTTGCAGATGAAGCAGTGGCAAACTAGAAAGAAGATGAAGAAGAAGAGGAGTATCTATCATTTGAGAGGCTAGTCTCTCCACAAACCATTGAAACCTTCTCTCCCTTCCACTTATAATCCACACCTCTCGTAATCCTAACTGTTCTCTTGCATTCTCTCTCTTAACAAATAACATTCAAGGCATGAAACATAGAATAACAATAAAAGAGAGAGAAAATTTTTCAGAATGACTTCAAGAGATATATATTTGTTTTAAAAACATGAGGTGATTCAAAAGATATTGAGATATACCTTGATCGCATAGCACGACTAAAAACAATGACATCTGCACCTAGTCTCATAGTACTAGTCTTGAATCCATTGCCATCTAGAACCGCACAAGTGTTATTTTATTTAGAAAGATGCATTTCAGAAACCATCACATCTAATAACATTCACGACAATAACAAGAGGAAATTCTTGAAAAATTGACAGCTTAAAATAAAGGGGAAGGGGGTTCATTGGGAATAGACAATAAAATAAATGCATTAGGAAAATAACTTTGTACTGCAAAACATTACAATATAAATACATGTTTCTTATTAAATCATATGTGGTCAATGAGAAAAGCATATTAAAGTTAGTAACACTGTCCAATAGTTGTCTTGGACTTTCTTCCATGAATAAAAACATTCACAACAATAACAAGAGGAAATTCTTGAAAATTTGACAGCTTAAAATAAAGGGGGAGGGGGTTCATTGGGAATATACAATAAAATAAATGCATTAGGAAATTAACATCGTACTGCAAAACATTACAAGATAAATACATGTTTCTTATTAAATCATGTGTAGTCAATGAGAAAAGAATATTGAAGTTAGTCACATTGTCCAATAGTTGTCTTGGACTTCTTCGATGAATAACCCAAGCTCATGCATTTTCGTAATGATTCAGGATCCATCCCGCCACCATCATCTGCATGGGAAACAATCCCCCAGTATGTCTTCATTGCCACGTAAAACCAACAAACATCATAACAGATTAAACTATAAATGTTTAGATAGCATACCCAGGACAAGCAATGCTGGTGAATTATCCTTCATGATATCAAGCTTATCAATCTTTACAAAGGTTGCACCATTTTGAATCTGAATGTACACATAAAAGCAGTCACTAGTCATACTTTATCACAGCACAGTATATTGGCAGACCATCATTGACGGAGAGTTATAAGTAACGCAGGCAAGCAAGAAAATTTCCAGTCTTACAACCAAGAAACTTCCCTCAAAATCAGCTTATATCTCTCCCTAAAACCCATTTTAGACACCTAAAAGGAAGCAACAACTCTGAGAAGGCTGTGACCAACAGGCCAAGGGAATATTCCCAGGTTTCCAAAAAGGCAAAAGAGAAGGGAGACAAGAAGGGGGATTTGTGCTGCCAAACCAGCAGGGCAGTGTGATAGGAGCAGTTGGAGCGGACTTGCTCAGATCTCAACTCCAGTGGAAATGGGAGATCACTTTTTGGAAGTTATTGATGTGGAGAGGACAGGCCTCTAGAAAGCCAGCTTGCTGTTCTTACTTTTTTTATATGTTCTTGTTTAATTTCCTCAAAGGATCCTTCTTTACAGAGTTCTGGTGTAGTGCAAGAATGTATATCACAGGGAACTAACAGCAAATAGCATACAAAATTTCAGTTAAATGCCATGAAATGGGGAGAACAAATACTTCCATCTCCCAGGGTGTAGCAGCAATAAGTCAACACCACAAAAATATAGTTTAGTTATCAAAAAGGAATACCCCGTATTTCACTTGTCTGTTCTCACCTCTGGTTTCCCGCATACTATACTTCAGAAATTTACTCAGTTTCACAGTCTCCTTCAATTGATATTAGAGTTATGGTAAGTAAAGAAGCCTGTGGGCCACGTTTGCCCCATGAGGCTGACTCAAGTGATAAAAATGGGGTGAAGTATGAGGTAGCCACTAAGGTTCAAACCCTCTTAATATAACCGAAAGACCAAAAAAGGTCCAATGTTTAAATGCAACATCAGATAAACATGCAAGAATGTGAAGGATAGATATCAAGAAAAAACAAATCCAATGGAAGGATTCAGAATATTCAATACCTGATGACAGATATTTGATAGTCCATGTTGTAGATAAGCCTCAATCAAAATCCCACATAACGATAATTAAAAAAAAATGAAAGGCATGTAAACTTGTGGTAATTCTACCCAAGTAACTTAAACTATTTTAGTGAAATGGACAAGCTCAATTACAAACCCATAAAAAAATTAACATGGTATTAGAGCAAGGAACGAAAAAAGGCCTAACTGCCACAAAATCTAGAAATAAAAAAAAAATGTTGGACTTGAGATTTATGAGGTTCAGGAGGATGAGCCCAAGCAATGAGAAAAATAAATAAATATAGGTGGTGACCTAAAGCCTCAGACTCAGAGAACAGAAGTCCCTAAATAGAATTGAACCCCAATGATAATCGAAATCAGGAAAGTGGGGAAAAGAGACATGTCAAGTTGCATTTGAGGGGAGTGTTGGAGATAAGCCTTGATAAAAGTATCCAATATAAAAATGACTAGAAAATGAAGGACATATAAGCTTGTTGTAATCTTAACAAAGTAAATTAAGCTATTTTTGGAGAAATGAACAAGCCCAATTATAAATCCCATAAAAAAGTTAACAATCTATTGAGTAGCCATGAAGATAGCAAGTTTTAGGTGCTAGCACAGCCGCTGTATCTTTTATTTTTGGCTTGGTCATGTTGCACTGAGTAAAGATATCAATGCAAAAAAATGAAGTTCAGTTCAGGGAAGGCACCTAGGCAACAACCATGAATGAAGTTACATTTTTTTCATTGTGAATTTGTGATAAAGTAGTATTATCTGCTCAGGAAAGAATAAATGACTTTGACTTAAACCATACCTCATCAACAGCATTATCCATGAGCTCAGCAATTGCTGCCAAGAAAGAAAAGCACATATCAAAACAATCAGAAAAATGTAACCTTTTCAAGGACTGTCATAGGCAAAGAAGCATCCACATTCATACAAAATTTAAAGAACGCGGTCAAGTTCTCCAGATACTCTTCTTCCTCCTATCTGACAACAAGAACTTTAAAGCATATTAAGTGCTATGCTTAAAGAAATGCCACCTAGAAGCAACAAACGCAACCAGTAAATTATAACTAAATATAAGCAATTAGTCAGCCCAGTCGACAGTAGACGCACCGAGATTCTGAAAATGTTCACTAAATACTATATATTGTAACTAAGCATTTCTTCAAAGTAAAATTGACCATTCAACTTGAAGGTGGTTCGTGGAATCACCACGTCGCACCAAAAAAAAAAAAAAAAAAACAACCGTAGATATATGGGCAGCAAACATAAAAGTACCTAACCCACAATTTGTCCATCTAAAATTTTGTTGTGTCAAGCTAATTCGCGGATTAGTATTACTTGAAGGAGATGGTTTTCGAAAACAGAAACTTTGTAAGGATTTCTCGGTTATTCAACCGAAATAAGGCACATGACAAGCCAAAAATATACAAATACGGTTCAGGTAGCTAGATCATACCCCCAAAAGCCCACTTGTGAGAGGTTGCGTTAGAATGAAGAAACTTGGGATGGACACGAGCGTGCTCCAAGTAACCTTGAACAGGAGGTGGCTTCACAATTGGACCAACAACGTAGTCCCCAGCTTTCCAGAAGCTACGGGGCACGACATTGCCAGGCACCAAGGATACTGTGTTTGATTCAAGGTTGTTCTGTTGCTGAAACAGTGACAGTGGCCCCGCCTCTGACGGAGTTTTGTTGAAAGCCGCATTACTTGTTCCAGGCACCGCGCCATTCTCGTCGTCGCTGCTGTCAATAATAACGACTTGGGAATCGTTTTTCTCTATCTTAGGCGGCATGGAAGCAGTGATGCCGAGAACTCCGCCACTCAAGTCCTATCTTGCTCGATGACTAGGGTTTACAGTTTTTTGAAACTTCGTTGAAAATTTCGTGAAATTAGTTCGTCATCGTAATCAGAGTCACAAAATGCCGCAGCAGCGCCACTGACGGTTGGAACCAGCGAATAAATATCGGCGGGCCGAGCGAGCTGGAGGCAAGCGGGAAAGCAAACGGGAAACTGATCATTTGTTTCGTTAGAGAAAATGGAAGTGAAAAGTGAAATATAAAAAGGAATTAGAGCATGGCCGGATTGGTTTAATACAACAGAAGTTAGAAATCAACCGAGGCTCATAAATTAAAATTAAAAAAATTATAATTATAATATCATTTAGTTTGGATTTAAAAAAAATTAATTGAACAAATTAAAATTTACTTAAATGATTATATTCAAAAGTAAGTTGAGATGTATAATAATAAAAATAGATATAAGTTTTATTATATATATTTTTTTGATTAATTTGATATTTTTAGGAAAAAATATTAAACTTAAAATTATATTTTTAAAAAAAGTATATTACAAATATAAAATGCATTAATGAGTCAAAAATCTTAATTTTTTAAAAAAGGTGGAATTAAATAATAAAATTTAAAATATTCAAAAAAAACTAAAATAAATTTATAAATTATAAAATATTCAATTCATATTATCTGCAATTTGGTCTTAATTTGCAAACTTACAATCTAACCTTATTATATTTTCTCCCTCTATTTAATTTTTACATATAAGGTTATATTAAATGGAGTGTATTTTAATTAAATAATCAAACAAGATTTTAATTTTTTGTCTTCCTTTACTTTATCTTAAGTCATAAATAATAATTAAATATAACATAATAAATAAAACACACACGATCATCTTGTTCTTCCTCATATGCGTGCGCCACACATACACACTCAAAAATAAGCACATGGAGCACTTTCTTCTTCCTCCTCTTCTCTACAAAGCAGTGTCATCTCTCTTATACACTCTTTCCCTCCATCTTCTTTTTCTTCTCCCCACCACCAGCATCATCTCCCTCTCCCACCACCAGCACATTTGCCGTCTCCCTCTTTACCTCAACAAATGAAGGAAAGTAATAAAAAAGAGCATACGCGATGACTGATAGCAAGCAACATAGTCAATGAAAAAAAAGGGACTAGAGTGGATAGAATTAAGTTTGGTAAAATTCCAAATATTAGATGCACAAAATTACACTATGCTCTATGTGCTGAAATTATTAAAGCAATTAACTCAGCAATTTTATCAATATCCATTAAAAATGTGAGCTTGATAATACAGGAGATGTTAGTTAGAATGGTAATAGGATGGCCTTGTGGAAGTTGTTGAGAAAGTGACAACTAGCAATAATTACTTATATTTGGAATTTAAGAGGACATATGATAGAAAAGGGTTTATTCACTTGAAGAGCATGCTCATGTCAAGGGAGTATGATAAAATGTTTAAGTCATTATTTATACTTTTCACTTTTGGGACGTTATTGTAATGTCTTCATAGCAAGCTAAAACAACCTCATAAAATAATCACCATTAACAATTTAAATCTATGATAATTAAGGGATTACCCTTTATGGAGATTGCCAAGTTTAAATTTCAAATAAAGAGATCCTAAATTTTTATAATTCAAATGAGTTTAAACCATTCATAAATTTTTAAATCAGAGTAAAAACAAGTTATAAAAGTATGGGATGCCTCATAAGAGTGAAAGAAATTGAAAATAGTTGAAAAACAATATGTTTGCTGCAAAACAAGACAATGCATCACAGCTTGTGTACTCTACATCGTGGCATGTTGCTCACTGTGCCACACATCGTAACATGTTGTAAGTTTTTGACAACAGATTCTGCTATCATTTGATAGTAGAATTGGGCAACTTTTAGTGTGCCCCAAATTTTTGTTAGACATTCAAATGACATGATTTAAATGTCTACAAAAGGCTCTTTTCATAAACTAGCTAATGACATAGGTTTTACTTCCAAAACAACTCACACCAAGGAGTTGGACACACAAACCGATTTTTACCACTTTTCTCAACTTTTCACATCAAAAAGTGTCAAAAACTTAAAACAAATGCCAATTGCCATTCCAAACACCCAAATCATATTCAAAGGACTCAGGACAACATGTCACATGCACATAATTACTAGTATAACACAAAATCACTCATCAACCCCTTTAATACTAAAAACAGAAAGGAAGGTGAATCCATTTCATTGTATCAAAAGTCAATCATCTCGTCTTTAAAATATTATTTATACACCTGCACTAGTATTTTGACCCTATAAACATTTATAATTATTCATAGTCACCCTCAGGGCCCAAAATATGTTCTAGACAACAACAACTTAATAGTGCAAGTGTAAACTAAAAATGCATCCTATAATTGGCAATGAAATTCTATTATACAAAATAACAATGCGTAAAGGCATACATTAGGAATGTATGGATTCTTAAACCTCAGGAACTTTATCACTCTTAGCACCAGAACTATAGCTTATAAAATGTTAAATGGAAGGAATGAGTCTAGTCACTCAGTAATCAAGGTAAAACCTACCCTATACAGTTATATATCAATTGAAATAAACACAAGAGCATGAGAAGTAGCTTTTCTTGAAAAACATGCATTAACACATTGTTTTGCTTATTTCACAGCTCATCACTACTCAATTAATCTACTTCCTTTTTAATCACATGGTACATAGCTATAAGACACTCAGATATGTGACTATGACCTAATATCGACACGATTTGCCACAACTCAATCATGTGACACGTCATATAATTTCATAAGCAATGATCAACCAATTTTATATCTTCCTTATTTTCTTCAACTGAAACTGTGGGCTATAACACTAAATAGGACTTCGTCCGTGTGACTAGACTACTTAAGCTTACCAATTGTAAAGTATAACCCAACCAAAGATCACATGACTCACTCTCGAATCATAGTTTTCCCTACACTCAAATCTCTGAGGTGTCATTTACCTTAAGCTATTATCCTCGATAAATTGATGGAGAAAGATATGTTCTAATTCATCGATAAAATATAGGACAATCTCTTGACAAATTGTGGGACAAGACTATATCCCTATGCACAGGAGGGCAGCCTAAATACCATATGAATTTTTTTCTACTCCTAATCCTTAAGTGAACTTCTACCCATTGATCATGCCATGCATGATACTTACTCATTTTCACAATCTCATTTATTCATTATCGAAATCAACACATTAGGCTCACAACCGTGTACTGCCTGAGTAAGCATCGAGTCTTATTTCATATAAACACATATATTCTTATTTTCAATCATAGCACATTCATCATTATCATTCTCAACCTTTATCAACATCAATTAACCATCAACATAGAACTCAAAATTCTTTTTGAAATCTCTTTGCATCTATAGTTCAAACTGAGGCACTTACATAAACGCATTGATTCATAACATGTTATAGACATTCATAAAACACAATTGTCATTCCAAACACTTACATGACAATGTAATTAACATATAACTACCAAAAATAAGTTTCTCTCAATTACCTCAAACCTTTGAGAAGTTAAAAGTTTACTCCTCAATATTATAGTTTCCAAGCTTGAATTCTCAAGCCAAATTGGTATTTAAGAGCTTAATCTACAATTTAATAAGTTAACCTTTCATTAACAATGTCAAGAGCACACTATCAACTCATACTTTTACTTTTCAACTTTCATAACAACATCAATTTTCACCTTTAAGCTTACCCATTAAGTTTATTAACTTCTTTAATTCCCAATAACATTCATAAGCTAATAAACTCCCATTGATGACATTACCGCTCTTCTAACAACCCTCATAAATGTTAAATTTATATATTAATAGGTCCAACAATTAAAAATCCCAAAACTCATTATTTCTAGGTTTAGATACTCAATTATACTCCTATTAACTCCATATGAGTCAATGGATTCAAACATATAATCTATATAGATTAAAAATCATCTTCCATTATCAAACTCTAATCATAAACTTCATAAATGTGGAAGAGATAGGAAGAAATAAGTGTAAGGCACTTACCTTTGATGTTTCATAGCCCCAAAATACTCCTAATATCATCAAGGAACAAACCCCAGTAGAGCTCCTTGTAATTCTTCATTTCCTCTTCCTTATTCTCTATTTTTTTACTTCAGTTCACGACTCTTAATCTATAGAAAATGGCCATGTGCCATGGTGGACACTAAACATGCTAAGGTGCATGACATAAAGAGGTCCCCTTCTTACATCAATTGTATTTGTGAGTCATGACGAATACACTCCATGCTGCGGCGTGTGGCACAGATATACTCTTTCCTTGTTTTCTCCTCTTTTCAATGCCTAGGTGGCCTAACTTCTCACTAGACCCACAATTAAGGTTGAAACACAATCAAAACTAGTCATTAGACCTTCCTAGTCATACACCACATCAATTTACTTTATTATCATAATTAACTTTAGTTAATCAGGGGATTAAAGTTCAGAATATTACAGTTGTTGTGTCCTCCTGCATGAGGAATTGTCACACAATGGCTATTGAAGATTATATGTTATGATAAAAACACATTAAGTTCAAACAATTGGTCCAATCTTATAATGAAAGATGTTGGAGTTTATCATGATACTTTAAAAAGAGGGAAATATTTTAGTAAATGCCTTTATTTTTTTATGGTAAGAATATAAGCATGTGTATTTTAATTTAAACTTTGTCTTGATTTAGTTGGTTAGTCATGTTAACTCATATATATTCATGTGGATATTGTTATTTTTTTTATGGTAAATGCCACCATCGTCAGATAAGCCACTTATGTATTAGGATAATGATAAAGTAAACGAGATAGTTCAGTGTAAGGGCCTTTGTGTTCTCTTGTTGGTACAAATCCAAATGTGAAAGTCCATGTGGTTCATCTAATAATACCTCAAGTCATAGTATTTGATACTCCAATGAGTAGAGGAATTTATTCATATGTAATGGGAATACTTGGTCATAGTCTTGCCTTCTCCTTCTCGACTTTGCCTCTTCAAAAACCTAAGGCCTCCCCCACTCCACGATTCCATTTAGGTTAACCTACCTTCTACAATCAATTTGTTATTGTTTTTTTTGTTTTTGTTGTGCTTTTAATTTGAGTTAGCATTCAAGTTGTCAATATAATTCAACTATCTTTTGCATGAGTACATTTAACAGAATGCTTAATACCTTTGGTCCCTATTTAATTGTTTTAAAGAGGAGGAATTAATATATCTAACACTAGAAATTTAAAGGATCTAATAATAAAGGGGGAAAAGATCAAGGACTTAATATAAAATAAGGATAACTATAAGGATCCCTTTGCTAATTTTCCTTTATTTTATCACTCTATTCTATCTCGAGGTCAGGTGGGGTCCAACTCAATACTTTTTGGCTATCTACCTCCATGGATACAAAGGAGTAACTCTCATGTTCATTCTATTCTTGTGGAAGGGGTGATCCAAACACACCTACCTAAAACTAAACTTTAGAATTATGTTGATAAAAATACCTAAGATATTAACCCCTAAAGTTTAGTGAGAAACTTTATTCTCTTGAATGGACTATGTAATCATGATGCTCTCTTATACTTTTTTCCTTGCTGGGTGGTGAAGAGAATTTGCTTATTGAAAGCCCCTTGTACTTAGAAATGGAAAATAAGTGAGCTTTGCCTATATAGGCTGGCCTTTATGAGCTTGGCCTTTAAGGGCTCAAGCCTATAAACATGATTTTCTTAAAATTATTATTTTCTCAAACTTGACCCTTATTCAAAAGGCTCAAGGCTGGGTCTATAAGATCTTTTTTTTATTTTAAAAAATTAAAAAAAATTAATTATACTGCTTCATATTTTTTTAAGGTGAAAGTTATGAATAATAGAAATTCTTATATTAAAGCATAAACATATATTCTAAAATTTAAATTCAATTTAAAAATTGAAAAATATTTTATTTTAAAGGGATAAAAATAAGATGGGCCTAAAAAGGTCGTTCGAGCCCGATCTATTTTTCAAAGCTTACTAAGACTAGGCTTTAAAGGCTCAATTTTCATACAAAATGCCATTTTTCTAAATCTAAACCCTTATAAAACAAGATTAAATAAGCAATTCGCTATACCTGACCCTTATTCTCAACTCTACTTGTGTTGATGATAATGATAGTTTTCGGTAGAGATATGCCAATAACGGTGAATCCAACATCAAGTCAGCTTGCCATGTTATTGACTCCAATAGTTGTCATAATAGTGACCCTTTGTGTAGAAAATTTTGGTGATGGCCCATCTAATAAAAAGTGAAAATTTTCTCTCGGCAAGTGATTTATGAGAGACTTCTTACTAATTCTCTAAGAGCCCAGTAAGGTTTTATTAACAGAGCATAGTGTCCTTTTGAGTGTTATGGTGAGGAAAATATTATCCATATATTGAGAGACTATAGGGTGGCAAAATAAGTGTGAAAGCTCATTATTTCTCCTAACCATTATACTTTTTTTAAGACTGAAGGCATGGCTATGGGAGAGTACTAGGAAATGCATAGGGAAGAATTCTTTCAATTAATAGCCATGGATTAAGACCTTCTATACTAGTTGCCAGATCCTTTAGAAAAGAATGTGTAGTAAAGTCTTTAAAGGACGTGTCAATTTAGCAAAACAAATCATGCACTCTACTCTATTTAGTTTAATAGAAAACACTAGTAATGGGCAATACAAGTCTATTTTTAACCGAGGAACTCAAAACTATAACTCTCTCTTTGGACTAGACTAAGGAACGATTTTGTTCGGGTTGATATGGATGAAACATTCTTACTCCACTAAACATAATTAACTAATATAACATCTGGTAATAAAGTTCAATAAGATGATTACTAAGTTCAATTTAAAAGTAAGGGATTTCAAGTTTTCTAAATAAAAATGAGTTTAAATCAATTAAAATTTTTCATATCAGAGTAAAAATAAGTTATGAAAGCATGAGATATCTCAGAGGAATGTAAGAAGTCAAAAACGGTTGAAAAACAAGACATGTACTGTGAAATAGAGCAATGTGCCGCGGCGTGTTGCTCTTTGTGCCACACACTACAGCTCAGGTGCCATGAGTCGTGGCATGTTGCATGAGATTTCAACTGATTTTGCTGTCATTTGACAACAAAATTAGGGACTTCCGACTCACCCTGATTTTCCGTCCGACGTCCAAATGATGTGATCTAGGTGTCTATGAAAAACTCTTTACATGAACTAGCTAATAGCATGAGTTTTACTTCTAAAACAAGTCACATTAGGAAGTTGGATACCTAAACACATTTTAACCACTTTTCACAACTTTAACACAAAATGGGTGTCCAAAACCCTCATCATGTGCTAAAAGTTTTTCCTAACACTTGGACCATGTCTAATAGACTTAAGATTACCAGTATAACATATTACAAGCACTAAAATATCAGTATAGCAAAAATTTACTCCTTAACCCCATTTTACTAAAAACAGAAAGGGAGGTAAATTGTCATTAAATTTCACCCAAATCATTCAAAACATGGTCGAATCATTATTTCTACACTTGCACTAGTATTTTGACCCTATAAACATATATATCAACAAACACCAAGACTAAGGGCCTAAAATACAAATCTAACATTTTCAACAATAAAATAGTGCAAGTATGATAGTACGCATCCTAAAATTGCAAGTCATATACTATTATACTATTTAATCTAAACTAGAGGCATACAGTATACTAATTCCTAGCTTCTCAGGCCTTCTCTCTCTCTACACCAGAGCTAGAGCCTGAAAATGTTAAATAAAAGGGGTGAGTATAGCCACTAAGTAACTAAAGTTAAACCTACCCTATACAGTTATGTATTAATTATAAACCAAATACATGTACAAGAAAATCAAGTATAGAAAACATGCTGGCATTTATCATATCTTGTAATTGATTATTAAATAACTTCTTTAACTGCCATAACTAGGTGCGTTGTCATCATATTCTTAAATATGTAACATGACCCATTATTCATGTGACATGCCACCATTTAACACGTGTGACACGTCATATATTTACTTAAACAATGATCAACCAACCTTATATCCTCCTTATTTTCTCAAACTAAAACCGTGGGCTATAACACTGATTAGAGCTCTGTTCGTGTGACTGGACTACCCAAGCTTACCAATCGTGAGGTGTGACTCGGTCAAAGATCACAGAACTCACTCTCAGACCACGGCTTCCCCCATTCTTAAATCCTTAGGGTGTCTTATACCCTAGGCTATTTTTCTCATTAAACCGGTGGAGATAGTTAGGTTTTAGTCTCTCGACAAACTATGGGACAGTTTCTCGACAAACAGTAGGACAAGGTTATATCCCCGTGCACCAAAGGGTAGCCTAAACACCATATGAATTTTTCTACTCCCAACCCCTAGGTGAACTCTCGCCACTGATCATGCCATAGTCAATACTCACTCGTTTTTACTTTTTTGCTTTCATATACTTATTATTACAACAATCACGTTAGGCTCACGATTATGCACTACCCAAGTATGTATTCTTCTTATTTTCTCAAAATTCATTTCTCATCAATACATATCTGTCTCACATAATCACCACATTCATTTTTCTAAAGACATATGCAAGTTTATATTTAAAAACATCTTAATTAGGCGTTTGCAGTTCAAATCAAAATAACTTTATACACATTCAATTTTTCATATGCTCATCAAAAACTAGCACATGCTTTTCACATTGAAAATTAACCCATACATGCCACACTCATAATAGAAATCCATTTACAATCAATTAATATATGACTACTAAAGTAGAGTTTCCTCCAGTTGCCTTAAACTTTTATGAGGTCAAAGGTTTACCCCTTAATTACAAGCTTCAAAAGCTTGAATTTTCTAATCTAATAGGTGACCAAGAGCCAAAACTATAATCAACCAAGTTAAATTTCATCAACATTACCACTTCAAGCATTTACAAATTGCCTAATGTTCACTCTACATGAGTTGGAGCCTATCCATTGGATTTTATAATTACCTTTAGTCCCCAATAACATTAATAAGCCATTAAATTCTCATTAATGGCATCACAAACTTCCAGTTACCTATAATAAATGGGATTTTCAGATATTAACGGTGCCTAATAACTTAAGACACCAAAACTTATTATACCTAGGTTTAAATACTCTAATGACTCTTATTAACTCTATTTAAGTCAATAAATTTGAACCTATAACCTATATGGATCGAAATTTCACTTCTATTATCAAACCCTAATCATAAACTCATAAATGTGGAAGAAATGAGGAAATTAATGAGTGTGGTACTTACCTTGGGTATTTGTAGCCTTCAAAATACTCCTAACATAATCCATAATTAAACCCTAGCATAGAATTGGCGCGTCTCTCCATTTCTTCTTTTCTTTCTCTCTATTTCTGTCTCATTTCACGTCTGATAAACTGTAGAAAATGGTCATGCACCACAAAGGTCACATAATTGCATGGCACAGAGAAGTCCTCCCTCGTTCAGAAATGTCTTTGTACCGTGACAAATGATCTCTACGCCACGGCATGTGGCACAGCAACATCAACTCTTCCTTTTTTTTCTCCTTTTGATGTTTGGGTGGCCTGCCTTGATATCAGACCCACAATTAGAACTGAAATACCATCAAATATGATTATTAGACCTCTCTAGCCACACACCTCTTCAACTTACTTAATTACCCTAATTAAGTTTAATTAATCAAGGGATTAAATTTTGGGATGTTTCAATGGACACATCTATTAGAGCTTATAATCAATTAACCTGTGTTGGTGTGATTCACAACTATAAAAGCCATTGCATTATAGGCTTTTGTCATAAGTTAAATGTTGATTCAATTTCAATGATTGAAATGATGGCAATTAAGACAAGATTAAAGGTCTATAAACATCATGGCTTTAGTAAAATCCAACTCTTCACAAACTCTTTAGAGGCAATGAATATGTTATTTTGAGATAGCAGTGGAAATCATCCTTATGGACATTATTGGTTTAACTAGAGATCTTATTTATTATGATTGGGATCTAGAAGTTACCTATAGCTATAGAGAAATCAAGAAATGTACAAGCTAAATAGCTAGACTTGGGACATTCTTCCAATGAAGACACTGCTTGTTGCTTGATAGCTCCAAATGATTGTATTCAGCTTCTCCTATATGTTTTGGTTAATAGTATTTAGGCTGTTTTATTTTTTTTTTCTTTCAAGCTTAGCTTGCCTTTGTATTTAAAAAAAGGTTCAGGTAGAACTATATATAATGCTTTCTAAAGGAAGATATTTGCCTTGCAAAATAGATCTTGACAGTCCTCTATAAGACCAAAGGCCTTACGTACAATTACTTTATAAGTTAAAAAGACTAAACTACTCTTAATGAGTGAGAACATTGTACTGCATATGTTAGCCAAATAAAATTAATAACAGAAGGTTTGTAAATGATAATAAAAATTAAATTATTTATAATAAAAAAGAGTTAAAGTGCAAATTTACCCTTAAAAGTATCACACGAGGAGTGCCTAAACTCACCAAAAGGTCAATGTTGACCTTTAGGTATCCGAAACAGTGTAATGTTGACCTTTTTTTAATGTTAAGGTAATGTTGATTGTTAAAATGGTTCATTTTGATCAAATTTGCCCAGTAAGCACACCACATGTGATGAAGGTAGCGTAACTTGACTTATTGACATGGCACATATGGATGGTGATTTGATTGTCATTTTGTTCTTATCATCTAAGGCTAACCTAAATAGTGCTCCTGCTGCATGCTGCTGTGCATTGGGGAATCCAATTTAGGATGTCAACTAGTAAAGGGATGCATCTAGACCTTACAATTTTCACTTTGTTAAATCTCTCTAGGGAGAAATTAACTAGTAAAGCGACAATGTTTACTTACACGACTTAATGCTTCGACAAGATCAATGATAGGGGTGATGAAAGCAACACAGGTGAGTAAAGAGAAATTCTCGTGTCCTTTCTTGTCTTGGTGATGCTTTTCAACTAAATAATTGCTTTTTCTTACTCACCTTTAGCACTAATTTTTCCTTTTCCTCAAAAACTAGACCGATAGGCTTCTGGTTTTGTTGTCTATTCTCATTAATTTCAATAGAAGATGATGAAGAAGAGTGATAGATAGGATGACTCATGACAGGTAAAGGAGTTTGGGACACCCCTCGATGACTGTTGACACTTTGGAAGAACTTGTTTCAAACGAGTTTTCACGCGATGACACCATTGCTACATGGATGAGCCTCTACATAAAGAGAAACCTAAGTCTCTGTACACCTTTAAAATTTGAACCCATAACTAGCTACCTCCTTGCTCGAATCATGTTGTTGGCAGCATCGGCGTCTTTATGACTCTTGATTTTCTTTAATTATATTTTAGATTTTTCCAGATTAGATGGTTTTTCAAATTTATTAGATTTTTTCAAATCTGTTGATTTTTTCCAGCTATAATAAATATATTTCATTGTTGATTGATGTTTTGGATTTCATGGCTCTTGATGATCTTGCTAATTTTAAAGCTTGATTTCATGGTTCTTCCTCCTTATTGGTTGTTTATGATGATTCAATGGTTGTTTGAAATGTTAATTGATAGGTAGAAAGGAACCAAGTTTTCATATAATCTTCAAAATTTTCTCGGCCATGCCTTCGAGTAAATTATAGTCAATTGATATTCATGCTGATTCCTAGAAATTGAAGGATGCAGCTTGAGTAACAATGCCGTGAAACCAGTGTTGAAAAATGACACGGCAGCAACATGAACAAATATGAAAAATGACGTGGCAGCTAGCTTAGCTTTAACAACTTAAAATATTCTCCAACTAACGGTCAACTGTTAGTGTATGTTAAAATTGGGTGACATTACTCTTTTTTTAAAAAGTTATGGGCAACATTGGCCTCCTCTTTTGTCTGAGACACCTGATGCCTTTTGTGCGATCCTTAAGAAGAAGCATATTTGTACCTTAACCCAATAAAAAATCCATTTGCTTCCTTGTTTACACGCAAGTACACGTTTGAGACCTTTTCACTTATTAAAGATAGTGCAGTCATTTCAATTTTGAAAATAATTGCACATTGCCCGCACACGATTATCAAAATCCACGGACCCTGCAGATTTTCTTGGGGGCCTTAAATGCTATTCACCCTAGATTTTAGACGTCACTCTGAATAAGGACAAGCAAATCCTGCCGGGTCATATGAAAAATGCCCCTCCAGCCAGACGGGGGCCGTCAGAAATATTTTCCCTCCTGCTTGACTCTTCCCCTTTCCAATGGTCCAACACAGCCAGCTTACGAATCTATAGTGCATTCAAAGGGCCTGAACACTCTCTTCTCTGTGCGGATCTGAATCACCAAAAATTCCAGAAGCAGAGAATATGGTGCTTGAACGAGCCAAGCTGCACATAATCTTGACGTTTTTACAGTTCTGTCATGCAGGAAACCATTTTTTTCTGCGACTTGCACTTAATATGGGCGTGAGCAAACTGGTCTTGCCTGTTTATCGAAACATCATTGCTCTGATTCTTCTGGGTCCCCTTGCTTATTTTTCAGAAAAGTATGCAGTTTACCCCTTGATTTATTGGATTTATTTTAATACCAGTATTCGCTCTTCATCATCCGCCTCAGGTCACCTAATTTTCTAACCTGCTATTGTCTCTGTTAGGAACCAAAGGCCATTGATAACCATTTCTTGTGTGATACGGTTTTCCTTACTTGGACTTGTCGGGTATGACCATGATTTCTCCACGTTGCAGCTCCGTTGATTCATTTACTGACGCGACATAGCAGTCTAATTTTCAAATATTGATTTTCTCTGTCGCAGAATAACAATGAAAGAAGGATTCTACCTCGTGGGTTTGGAAAATACATCCCCTACATTTGCGTCCGCTATGCAGAATTCTGTTCCGGCTCTAACCTTTCTCATGGCTGTAATACTCAGGCAAGCAGTAATTAATACATAGTCTTAAGGACAAAAGGCCTATAATTATGTACTTAATGTTAGAAAGATGTATCATAACTCTATCACCAAGAAATTTAGATCTTTTACGTCCCATTTTTCATATCAGCAACAGGTATGGTGCCCTGTATTACATCCACGCTTCAATTACAGAGGATTTTATGCGAAGCTTAGAAAAAACTTTCGAGTCAAAATGGTCCTCTATACTTACCCTGGCAGCCATATGTATTTCATTTAATACAGATTTGAGAGCGTACGCCTAAACAGGGTATCTGGGGTGGCTAAGGTCCTTGGAGTCATTGCTTCTGTAGCAGGAGCTTCAGTGATTACGCTGTTCAAGGGACCTATCATTTACAATCCACGTTCAGCTTTACATCAGAAATACCTGTTGCCGTTATTAGTGGGTGGCCACGGGAAAAGCTGGACCTTGGGTTGCATTGGTCTCATTGGTCACTGCCTAAGTTGGTCTGGTTGGATTGTTATGCAAGCATCTGTGCTGAAAAAATTCCCAGCCCCACTCTCCGTTTCAGCGTCTACTTGCTTCTTCGGTATTATGCAGTTTTTGATGCTAGCAGCCTCTTTTGAGCATGATTCTGAATCCTGGCATCTTAACTCTAGCGACGAGCTCTACAGCCTTTTGTATGCGGTTTGTAAATCAAACTCATGCTCAAACTGCTTCTTGCATTTGAAATTGAGCATATAACTACAAGCCATTGTATATTAGCGTAATCCCTATATTTTCAGTGTTTTTTTTTTCCAATTTGATGACAAGGGCAGCACATTTATATCGGGTACAAGTATAACCTGTCAGAAATTGGGACTCATAGTTGATGGCCTTCACAACCTAAACACTTATTTTTAGTCACACATGCAAAGGGAAGATAATATACTATCCTCTTGCTTGCATTCTTGGCACAGGTTGCTTAATTTCTACATGTCATCCAATAGTGTGACAGAAAAGACTGGTTGTTTCAGGGAGTGGTGGTTTCCGCGCTAGCAGCAGCATTACAGATATGGGCTATTGGCAAGGGAGGGCCCGTGTTTACTTCTGTTTATCAGCCTGTGCAAACAATAATTGTAGGTTTAATCACATCTTTTGCTTTAGGTGAAGAATTCTTCTTGGGAGGGTGAGTTCTCATTATCCAAACCACTTCACTTGCATTTTGTTTTATTCAAAATTTTTCGGTGACAAAATGTGTGATCTACTTTTGAAGAGCTATTACTGACTCAGAGGGATAAAACTTTTCATAGTGAACACTCTTATTTTTGGCCTGAAAGCTTCTCTTAGCTTCAAATCTGGCTTGATTAACATATTTATATGCCGTTTATTACTCATGAAGTAACAGCAATAGGAGAAAAGATAAAGGAAAGAAATTAACATTTAAATGGTAACAAACTAGAAAGCCAGGATGATAACCGACAAACTAGGATGTTCTGCGCTCTTATTTATTTAGGTTCTAAAGTGCTTTTGTAGCCACCAGCTAATGTCTCATTCTTTCACATTGAGGTGAGCTAAATTTGCTGTCTTGAGTTTAATCCCTATGTCCAAGCTGTCAAATGATTAGTAATTTTATTTACCTTTATCTAAGCTCTGTCCAAGATAAAGACATTCACATAGTCAGGAAATAATGATTCTTGGATTAACGAAATGAATGTCAAGCTTCCTCGTTTCTTGTGCTACAGAAAGCTTATTTATAGTACTTTTGTAATGCAGAATTCTTGGAGCTTCTTTGATCATATTTGGATTATACCTTGTTGTCTGGGGAAAAAGTGAAGAAGCCAAGCCTGGCAAAGAGGTCACTGTCCCCCTTGCTTCGGAGAAGCATGTGGAAGAAAATTTTGAAAATTCTTCCCTCGTGCAACCGTTGATTCCACCACAAATTCCTCAGAGGGCAACGAGTTCCATAGATTTATTTTAAGCAACGTTATAATTTGTTGAAGCAATGTTATAGCTTGTTTCACAACTTATTCATGGACGTAACAGGCTCCACCTCTAGTTTTTAAGAACAGACATGAATAAGGGCATTTAAACATCGACGCAAAGATAAGAGGCTCTGTATATAACGATGCCTCGTGATCTTGTGCCTAATTGATCAGAGTTTTATGTATAGATTCAGTTCAGATAAGCAAAATATTTAACAGCTGTATTTCATTGAAACACATAGGTGGGAAGTTGCAAGTTTTCTCATGTCATGAATGGATAACCAAGTAAACAGGAACAAGATGGTTCCTGACCCTGACTTCAGAGCTTAAACCAGGCTACCTCTCATTACTTGGTATTTCTCCTATCAAATGATTAGACAACCAAACCAGGGAGGAAGGTCACCCCAGGAACATCCTTACTCGCGCATTTCGATAATATGGAAACAACTTAAATTTTTATTCTATAAAAGACTGCAACTCAATCTGAGATTAAAAAAAAAAATTAAAATGTAAATAAAAAAAGGGGGAAAAAAAAAGGTTGGCAGGCAATTTACCAATTAAAAAAAAAAGGGTTGTCAATTAGTAGCTCATTGAAGTGAAATTTTTCTATCCCATATCAAAGGCAGGCCCATTTTTTTAATTATTTATTTTATTTTTAAAAAATAACCTTTTATTTTATATTTTTTAAGTATCATCTTTATTTTATGTTGGGAGCTTGGTTTTATTATTGAATTTCCATCTTTAGATTGCTTTGTTATTTATATATTGATGACATTGATAGATTAACTACGTAAAATAGATTAATGGCTATACTTTCAAGTTGTAAGGTCAATATAACCATATAACTTTATGATAATATGGAAACAACTTAATTTTTTATTGTAAAAAGATTGTAATCCAATTTGAAATTAAAAAATTAAAAATGTCAAAAAAGAAGAAGGAAAAAATGGGTTAGCGGGCAATTTACCAATATTTTTTTTTAAAGCGTTGTCAAAAAGCACCCCAGTTGAAATGAAATTTTTTAACCCATATAAAAGGTAGGCCCATTTTTTAAAATTATTTTATTTTATTTTCAATGAAAAACAACCTTTTTATTTTATATTTTTAAGTATCACCTTCATTGTATGTTGGGAGCTTGGTTTTATTATTGAATTTTCAACTTTAGATTGCTTATGCTGATGATATTGATTGATTACTTGCGTAAAATAGATTAATGGTTATACTTTCAAGTTGTAAGGTCAATTTAACCATATAACTTTATGATAATATGGAAACAACTTAATTTCTTATTCTATAAAAAATTGTAATTCAATTTGACATTAAAAAAAATTAAAAATGTAAAAAAAAGGGGGTGTTGGCAAGCATTTCACCAATGTAAAAAATTCCTACATTCCAAGAGGGGAGATTAGCCTTCTTTGGCATCTCATATTAAGAAAATTTATTGTTTGTGGGACTACCTATTTTCCTAACTCTAATCCATATAAACCCATTAAATTGAGTTTATATGTGAATTTCATTGGATTTGAATTTAGTATTTGTCTCACACTAAGTGTTTGTCTCATTTAAATCATTAAAATTTAAATCAATTATTTAAATAAGTTCACTTATTTATTAATTTTAGATTGAGTATGAATTAAAAATCTTTGATATAAATTTCAACAATTTGTATGGAATAAGTACTCAATGTCTATATCAAGGACAGTCACTAAATTTAAATCCATATTTTATTAGCTGAATTTTTTATTCCAATGTGCTTAATGAAGATTGCTAGGGTTACGTTTGAGGCAGCCAACTCAATGCTTATGTTGGGCTTCCTTTCCAGGGCATGATCAAGGAAATTAGGAGATTTAAATGGTGTTCAACCAAAATAAAGGTATATTCACTGCAAGGTTGGCTTGCACTGAATGTCTATTGACTTAAACTGAAGGCCTAGTTACTTATATTTGTCTGGGGAATAAGGTTATCAATATTTGGCCTCTCTTCTTACTGTTTCGTCAATTATTATCCCTTTCATTAAAAAAAATTTAAATCAATAATTTTTATAGTCTTTGATCATTTATAGATTTTTCAGTGTAGTTGCATGTCAATTTATTTATGAATGTCTTAATTAAAAAATGTCAAAATTAACATCAATATTATGTATCTTCATTATATAAAAAAAAGCATGAATAAGAATAAGTGCTCCTGATTAACCACCAAAACAATGTATAATTTTTAGCGTAAAGCAAGTCCTTCCTCCTCCACGGCAACAGAAACAAACAACCTCTGCGCGCGCATCCATCGGTATCTGCAGAAGCAGCCGAGTAACCTTTCTGGCAGATCGGGCCTTTTTCACCTTCCGTATTCGGGTCCTGTAAGTCGGTAACTGTAATCATATTTCTGCGTTTGTTCTTGTTGCATTTTTCTCATGGCTGCGTTTGCCTTTTTTTTTTTTAAGGCAATTTCGACAAATGTTAAATCCTTTTTTGTTTGCCTTCCCGATGGTGGGGAGGGCACAAGGGCTTTCTATGTTTGTTGTTGAGAACAACTCGTAAATTCTAATCTGTTTTCATTTTGTCCGCGGTAAGGTTTCTTCAACACCGAGTCATGGAATTCGCTGGATTCTATTTATCATCTTGTGTATTTTGTGATGGATCGGAAAGATTATAGGCCCATTCTAGATTGTAGTTATTTTATGCTTGAATCTATCTATTTACCAAATCGGATATTGCTTGAATTTTCTGAGACATTTCTTTCAGTCATGGCGGGGAAGCTAGTTTATATTAGGTTAACTGATTAGGAGAGAAATTTGAGGAATGTCAATCGTCATGATCAGAAGCCTGTTTCTGAAACAAGATCAGCCATGAAAAGCCACATTTAATCCCTTTTGCGCTGAATGCATCACAGTGCCTCCACATATTGAGACTTTTCGAATTCGTAGCCATGAATGTTGCCCTTGGAAACCTTAAGATGAAGGGCGAGAGTGTTTGTTAGCTCATGTTAAAAGGGGGCTATTATTACGACTATTAAATTGTTTCTGAAATTATGGGTATCATTATGGGACTTGAAATTTGCTGGTCAGCAGGTTATTGAAAATAGAAATCTACACTGATTGTGTTAAAGCCATTGATCTCCTAACTAGAGGATTTAACGAGGATCACCTTTTTCAGGACATCCTATCTTATGCTACTAAGGTGTTAAATAGGAATTGGTCTCTTTCCATCAATTTTGCTTTTAGGAATGTTATTATTACTGCTCACAATCTAGCCAGGAGAGCTCACTCTGAGGAGGATTGCTTTCGCATCTTTGATCATCCACCATCTTAGGCATTTGTAGGAGGTGGATGATGATTGTTTTAGGTTTCCCTTTAGCCTGCTTTTAGTTTCTTGTTTGTTCAGTTATTGAATGATATTCAGTTTCTTACTCAAAAAAACAAAAAAAAAAAAACAAAAATTGTTTCTGGACGGGAAACCAGGGGAAATTGGAACAAGGCTAGAATCGTCAAATTGAGTCCTTATGAGCAGGAGGAATTTTGGAAGACTGTTATATATATAAACTACATTACACACACACACACACACATTATGTGCTATGGTCATCCTCCATTAAAGGTGTCATATCTCGCTTCTAAGAAAATATAGTGTTGACTCAGCTTCAAGCAACTGTCAAGCAATGCTGACGGTGCATTAGCCATGCTTGTTTGTGCTTGGAGAAAGGGAGAAAAAAAGCATATGTGATAGGGAACGCGGAAGCAGAATTGTGTTAGTTTAGGGATAAAAGCTGAAACACAACAAAACACAAGAACAAAAAAAAAAGGACGAAATTTATGAAGAAAATAAAAAAAACAAAAAAAAATAAAGGAATAATAATCAAGGAAAAGATCCTTTAAAGCACTTGCCTCTAAAAACTTCAACATTTGAAAACATCATAAGAGTTAATCACACTCTTGATCACATCTACTGGATGCCATCACAAAGTACTAAGGCTCACAAGAATTATAAATTCTAAAATAAATAATTTCATTCAACATTTCTTTCGTTTACAAGAGGGAGTACGCCTTATATATATAAGCTTATAAAGAAGATTATTTTCTAAAATTAAAATCTTAATTTTCTAATACTAAAAAGAGAATGAAAACAATTTGAAATAAAGGAGAAACTATTCAACTACATAATTTAGATGATGTGATACTAAAATTATGAAATTACAAAATTTAAAAAATAATATAATTAATTATAATATTTGACTAGACTCAAATAAAAAATTATAACTAGTTTTGTTCCTTAAAAAAAGGAGTTAAGTCAAATGACCACTAAATTAGGAAATAATTAAGGAGACAATCAAGAGATCATAAGGAACTCAAAATCACACCATCTTTGACCTCTTCAGTGGGGTTTCATGCCTCTTTGCTTGCAAGAAGCTCCGCTTGTAGTCTTCCATGCATTGGGCTAAGGTTTGCACCTCTTGGACTTGACTTTTTATGGATTTAAATCTTAGGCACATTATATACACCTAAATGCTTTCTTTTGGGCTTGAGAGGAGTGCTCCAGTGCTTTCCAAGTTCTTGGACTTCTTGCATGAAATTGAATAAGGCTTGGTTCATGGTTTTAGTTCGTGCTCTTATCATTGAATTTTCAACATGTTGTAAAGGGTCTTTAGGCACGTTGGATTGGAAGTGTTAAGCTCCTTGCTCCATGTCTTGGGCTTCTTTTATGTCACCATATTCATGCTTGCCATCCTCAAGTTTCGTTGCCATTAATGTCATATCATTCGTGCCATGGGATCTATCATTCCCTCTCAGTTGGAAAGAATTTGTCCTCGAATCTACAGAATCATATAAAAATATATCAAAAACATTGAATGTGGCAATAACATTGTCATAAGAGTTAGGCAAATCAATCTTGTAAGTAGTATCATTAATTCTTTTGAAAACTTAAAAAGGTCCATTTTCTCGAGTTTGAAGTTTGGATTTTCTTTAATTTGAAAATCTCTCTTTTCTTAAATATAACCAAACCCAATTTTTAGACTCAAAGATCACACGTCTTTTGCCTTTATTAGCTTGCTTAGCATATTGCTCATTCTTTCACTCCATGTTTGCTCCAACCTTAGCATGTAGGTCTTGTATAAACTCAGCTTTTCTCTTGCTATTAGTGTTAGCACGCTCAAAAAAAGTCAAAGGTAAAATATCAATAGGAAATAATGAATTGAAACCATAAACAATTTCAAATGGAGAGTAAGAAGTAGAAAAATGAAAAGTCCTATTGTAAGCAAATTCAATATAAGGTAAACAGTTTATCCAATTTTTCAAATTTTTTTAAATTATCACTCTCAGTAGTGTAGTTATAGTTCTATTGACTACCTCAATTTAATCATCAATATATAGATGGGTAGTAGTGAAAAAAAGTAACTTAGTCCCCAATTTATGCCATAGGGTGCGCCAGAAATGACTAAGAAACTTCATATTTCTGTCACTCACAATGGTTTTAGATAAATCATGCAAACGAACAGTCTCTTTAAAGAATAAGGCAGCAATGTTAATAGCATTATTAGTTTTAGTATAAGTAATAAAGTGTGTCATTTTAAAGAATTTGTCAATAATAACAAATATGGAATCTTTGCCTGCAGAAGATTTAGAAAATTCAATTACAAAATCTATAAAAATATGTTCTCAAGGATGAGAGGGAATGGGTAAAGGAGAGTAAAGTCCATGAAGTTAGACCTTAGATTTTTCTTGCCTACATTTAATGCATTTATCACAAGCAAATATAATATCTTTCCGCATATGAGTCCAAAAGAAATGATTAGACAAAATAGTTAAAGTTTTCTCTATATCGAAGTGTCCTATCAAACCACCACTATGTGCTTCTTTAGTAAGCAACTCATGCGTAGAACATATATGAATGCACAATTTTTTTTTCTTAAAAAAAATCCATTAAATCTAAAGAAATCACTAGATTCATGATTTTCACAAAATTTTTAAATATTTTCAAAATTAGAATTAGATTTATAAAGGTCTTTTAGAATTTTAAAGTCAAGCAATTGAACATGCAAATAGAAAAGTAATGTATACATCTTAGATAAGGCATCAACAACAACGTTTTCTATGCCTTGCTTATGCTTAATCATAGAAGAAAAGGTCTCAATAAACTCCATTCAACGAGCATGTCTGTTGTTCAACTTGCCTTGAGACTTGAGAAACTTTAAACATTTATGATTAGAATGAATGATGAATTCTTTAGACCACAAATAGTGTTGCCATGTTTTTAAGGCTCTCTTTAGAGCATAAAGTTCTTTGTTATAGGTAGAATAATTCAAAGTTACAATATGTAATTTTTTACTAAAGTAAGTCATGGGCTTAAAATCTTGTATTTAAATAGCACCTATACCAATATTAGGAGTATCACATTGAATTTCAAATGACTTAAAGAAATTAGGTAAAATAAGTAAAAGGACATTAGCCAATTTATCCTTTAGGATTTGGAAAGCCCTTTCTTGTATTTACTCTATGTGAAAGTCACATTCTTTTTAACAAGTTCATTAAGAGGGGTAACAATACTAGAGAACTCTCTAACAAATTTCTTATAGAAGCTTGCTGAGCCGTGGAAGCCTCTCACTTTACTTGCATTCTTAGGGGTTGCCATTGATGAATAGCCTTAACTTTCTTCTCATCCATATGGATTCTCTGTGATCCAACAACAAATCCCAAAAAGATAACAGAATTCATGTAAAAGAAACACTTTTGAAAATCAACATATAACTTATATTCCCTTAAGATGTCAAACACAGTTTTAAGATGATTCAGATAATCATTCAAAGATTTACTATAAATCATAATATCATCAAAGTAAATCACAATAAACTTCCCTATAAACTTTTTAAAAAATGATTTATTAATACCATAAAAGTACTTGGAGCGTTGTTAAATCAAAAGACATAACTAACCATTCATATAATCTAAATTTAGTTTTAAAGGTAGTTTTTCACTTATTACCCTCTTCCAAGCAAGTTTGATGATATTCACTTTTAAGATCAATTTGAGAAAAGATAGAAGCACCATGCAACTCATCAAGCATATCATTAAGTCTAAAGATTGAGTAACGATACTTTATAGTGATTTTGTTGATTGCCCTAAAATCAACACATCTTTCAAAATCCATCTTTTTAGGCACCAAGAGAACTGCGATAGCACAAGGACTAAGGCTTTCATGCAGAAAGCCTTTCATCATCAATTCCTCTACTTAGCTCTGGATCTTCTTAGTCTCTTCAAGGTTAGCCTTATAAGCAAGCTTGTTTCGAATAGCAACTCCGAGCAAGAAATTTATCCTATGCTCAATTCCTCTTAAGGAAGGAAGTCTATCAGGAACCTCATTAGGGAATGGATTTTCATAATTCTGCAACAAAGAGACAACATTAAAAGGCAAAGTAAGGTTAAAAGTATCAGTAAACAAAATAAATGTTATTGGGAATTACAATAAGAGCTTGCTCACTCATCAAAGTATCTTGAATCTCACTTTTCTCACACAATAATATTTTCTTTCCACTATTTTTTTTTTACTCCCACCATTATATTTTTCTCTTCTCTCAATTTCTCACTACTCTTTTTTCTCTCTTTTGATTCACTCTTAAGTAAAGTAATACTCTCTTTTTTTTCTCTTTCACTTACGCCATAATCAAGGAGATCTCTCCTTTGCTTGTAATCTTGAGCAATCTTCAGTTGATCTTCATATGTTTGAATGAGTCTAAGAGGATTTAATACAACAGTCTTGCCTTTAAAAGGCATCTTGTAATAATTTTTGCAACCATCATGGGTAGCCTTACTATCAAACTGTCAAGGCTTGCCTAATGACAAGTATCCAGCAAGTGTAGAAGCTATTTTATATTATACATCACAAGTATAAATCCTAACAGAGAAAGTAATCAATACTTGCTTCGAAATTCTAATTTCAACACAACCATCCAACTATTGCATTTTATAGGGCTTAGGGTGTGGAATTAAAGATAGAGACAATTTATCTACAAGTAAAGTGCTTGGTACATTAGTGCAAGTGTCACCATCAATTACAATGCTACACATTTTTTTTTTTATGAAACATCTAGTGTGAAAAATATGTTCATGTTCATCATCCTTCTTTTGTTGAATGTTAAGAGCTCTTCTTGCCACCAAGATAGAGTCAAAAACACCATTGCATTCAAACTCATCATTTGATTCATGAGAGATAGAATTATCATTAACATTATCAGCATCATCTTTATCACTTTCATGCACACTATCATAGCCATCATATCTCGAGAGCATAATTTTTTTATTACTACAATCTCTCGCTATATGGGCCACGCCATGGCACTTAAAACACTTAAGAGGAAAAGTGTTAGATAAATAAGAAGGTTTAGGGTTATAAGTTTTATCCTTATACTTGGGTTTAGTTTCTTCCTTGGCCTTAGATGTATCTTTGACTTTGGAATTCTTCCATTTTGAAGTTGGCTTGGAGTTTTTCGAAGAGAACTTGGAATATTTGTTCTTATTTCGCTGCTCCAGCTTTATAGCTCTCTGTTCGAGCTCTTCCTTATCTATAAAAGTGTATAAGTCAAGCTTATTTCTCAACTCTAGCCTCAAGCCATCCATAATTCTTGATATTGCTTCACATTCATTCTTTTAAATGTTTGCACGAAATTTCAAGATATTCAACTCGTGCACATACTTCTCCACAATCATAGATCCTTGAGAAAATATTTTCAATTTTCTATTCAACTCTATGTAGTAGTGGCTAGGGACATAAGCCTTTCTCATGTATCTTTTAAGCTTCTCCCACATTTTAATGGGCTTTTTCTCAAGTTGGCTTTTTTTGTACTATAAATCTTGCTGCCAATAAATGGCATTGTCAGTGAAATTCAAAGAAACAGTTTTTACTTTCCTTGATTCAGACAAATTAAGAGTCATGAAGATGTGGTCCATCTTTATTTCCCAATTAAAATATTTGTTTGAATTGTTACTACCCTTGAATGAATGATACTTTACTTTCTGGTCTGGTAAGTTAATATCACGCTTTGAGAATTTCTTTCCATTAGGAGAAAGGAACTCTTCATACTCCTCATCATCATTGGGGGTCTTACACTTCTTCCCTTTAGAAGAGGAAGTCTCCTGCTCATCCTTATCCTCCTTATGAAATCTATGATCAAGTTCTAATCGAAACTGCTGTAACTATATTTTAATAAATTCTAAAACTGAGTTCATATCAACACTAAGAGATTCATTCTTATTACTTATGTTCACAAAAGTATTAGAAATCATATAAGATAAAAATAGATCCTCATGCACAAAAATTCACGTGTTTACTCTCAAGAAAAATAAAATCATTCGTGTTTCATTAAAAAAAAAAAATAATGGCTTTTTTAATGATGGAAAATACATTTGTCTTTTACCACTCACTAAGCTTGTAGATAGAATTCAATAGTGAAACCAAATACAAATCAAGAAATTAAGAAACAACCAAGCGATTATCTTCTAAATTAAGGAAATTAGAAAACAAGCAAGAAGATTTTTTTTGCAAATTTTGAAACAAGTAGGAAAGCAAAATTTTCAAATAAAATCAAGCTTGCAAAAGGAAAAATCACATGTGATGAACAAAAATAGGAAAGAAAAAAAGAAAAGTCAAATACTCAAATATTCAAAGACAAAAATAGGAAACCAAACAAAATAGGAAAGTAGTGCAAATAGCAAAATAGCAAAATAGAAAATTTGAAAAATGCTACTAAATAATTAAAAAAGAAAAATGAGCAAAGTAGAAGACTTTGTTACTACTCAAGTTGACTTTTCCCTTTAGGCAACTTCGTAGTGACTTGAAGTTCAAGAATAACCTTTTCCTATAATCACAACTCACAACAATATATATATATATATATATATTTGTAATTTTTTTTTTGAATTTTCAAGTTTTTTCATTTTTTTTAACACACTAAACTTTTTTTGGCCTTTTTTTTCACCATTTCTTAGGTGTTTTTTCTTTTTTTTTACTAGGTTAATAAAATAAAAGACTCACATAAGATGAAAAGGTCACAAAGGCGAAGAAGAGGAAAATCAAAAGATAGAAGTAGAAAGGGTAGATAAAAGATAGTTACAAAAAGAAACAATTCAAGATAAAGAAGAAGATGAAAGCAACGAAAATCAAAAAGAAGAAAGGACAAAAATTCGAATCACAACTAACAAATTAGCAACCAAAGCTCTAATATTAATCTGATAAGGAATGCGGAAGCATAATCATGTTAATTTAGGGATAGAACCCTGAAATACAAAAAAAGCACAAGAAGAAAAAAAAGGGATGAAATTTATGAAAAGAACACAGGAAGAAATGAAAAACAAAAGGATAATGACCAAGGAGAAGATCCTCTAGAGCACCTATTTTTAGGAACTTCAACCTTTAAAGATATTACAAGAGTTGATTACGCTCTTGATCACATTTGTTTCTCACACGGGATGCCACCACAAAGCATTAAGACTCACAAGAGTTATAAACTCTAAAATGAATAATTTCATTCAACTTCCTTTTCGTTTACAAGGACTATGCTTAATATATATAGGCTTGTGAAGAAAACTATTTCCTAATTTCCTAACACAAAAAGGAGAACGAAAATAATATAAAATAAAGAGAAAACATTCAAATACATAACTTAGGAGATGTGATCATAAAATTATGGGATTATAAAACTTGGAAAATAATAATAGGAAACTATGACTAATCTTGCTCCTTAAGAAAAGGAGTCAAGTTAAAGGACCACTAAATTAGAAAATAATTAAGGAGATAATCAAAGGATCATGAGGAACCTAAAATCATGCCACCTTTGACCTCTTCACTAGAGTTTCATGCCTCTTTGCTTGCAAGAGGCTCTACTTGTCGTCTTCCATGCATTGGGCTAGGGTTTACACCTCTTGGGCTTGACTCTTCATAGATTTAGATCTTAAGCACATTATACACACCTAGATACTCTCCTTTGGACTTGAGAGGAGTGCCCCAATGCTTTCTAAACTCTTGGACTTCTTGCATGAGATTGAATAAAGTTTGTTTCATTGCTTTAATTCGGACTCTTATCATTAAATCTTTAATATGTTGTAAAGGGTCTTTAGGCACATTGGATTGGAAGTATTGGGTTCCTTGCTCCTTGCCTTAGGTTCCTTTCATACCACCATGCTTATTCTTGCCATTCTCAAGCTTCATTGTCATTAATGCCATGTCATCCACATCATGGGATCCATTAATATGGATGTAAGCTGGTTCAAAAATGGGCCTTTCGCCTATATACTCTATGCTGCACGAAAGAGCCAAGCTGAGCACGATGAATACAATATCTCTGACAAAAAAAGATACAATATCTCTAAACTCTAACTCTAGACAAGCTATACCCTATCTTTTTTGTAATAAAAGCTAAGCAGACATGAACATGGAAGACATTGAGATTACATTGAATGTTGTTCTGGATTGGAGTATAGAAAGGAAATCGGGCTAGTATCATAGTTTCCTAGTGTAAATTGCCTAAGTTGCCTTGCCTCTGGAGCATTTGTTGGCTATCTATGTCCTTCAACATTTTAGATGAACCCAAGGTGAACTGCAACCCATAAAAACACATTACACTTGCATTCTTGCTGTATCATCATCTTCATAATTGATTTGATTAAGATTCAAATCGTGTTTGTGTGTGCGCGCGCACGCGTGTGTGAAAGGATTAAGGGAATCCCTTTTGATGCTACTTGCTGTCTTTAGGAAAGTCATTATTCTTCAACTTCTCAATGGAATCAGATTTGGACCCTGAGCACCAACAGATCATGGGAGGAAGTTTTTCTCATCCCATGCAAATTGATCCCAGTCGTGCGCGATTTCCATGTTGTATTGTGTGGTCTCCTCTTCCTGTTATCTCATGGTTCATTCCTTTCATTGGTCACATTGGCATCTGCAGAGAGGATGGAGTAATATTGGATTTTGCAGGGCCTAATTTTGTGTGTGTAGACAACTTTGCATTCGGAGCCCCAACTCGCTATATTCAAATAAGTAAAGAAAAGGTATGTGAAATTATTTTTTTTTATCATCAGATTGGGTGGGGAGAAATGTTAAGGTTTTTTCCCCTTAGTAGACAACATTTTTGCTTGAAACCTGAACCAAAACTAGGTAGACACTGTTATCAGTGGAATTGATAAAATAAATTAGAGACCCTCGCTTTGTTGTGAAATGACTGCAAGCCTGTGGTATTTGTATTCCTTCAGTTTCTTGCATCATGCTCTGATATATAGTTATATACCCTAGCTGATCTGTAACAATTGTGAAGACCCTAAAATTTAATGTTACTTCTACTTAATTCATGTTGTTTGCCCACATTTTTCTGCTCCTTATTGCTTCTCATATGTTCTTTTGTAATCCCTGCCAGCAGTGTTGCATCCCCTCTTTTCAGTCTGCTTTCGGTGGAGAGGATCAATTCATGCGGGATGAAACCAGTGGGGACTTGAGGACTTGGGATGATGCACTAAGGAAGAGCACCCAGGAATTCCAGCATCGATCTTACAATCTTTTAACATGCAATTGTCATTCGTTTGTTGCCAATAATTTAAACAGGCTGGGCTTCTTGTCTGGGGGATGGAACGTGGTAAACCTTGCAATTTACATTTTACTCAATGGTTCTTGGGTCTGCACAGCGTCTATTCTGAAATCTGTTTTACCATTTACTGTTGTGGTTTTTCTTGGAATCACGTTTGGGGGCTTCACCTTCCTAGCTTATTGGTCATTCTTCACCTTTGCTCTTTTTGGCTGGTTCCTCCTCGGTACTTACTGTTTCAAAAACTTGATTTACTTGTAGTATGTATTTTTCATATTGCTACACTGTATCATACATTAATTCAGTTCAAGTCTGGTAGATATCCAAACTGTCATTTATTTTCTGTCCAAGTGATTTTTATCCCCTGTTTGATTGGAGGGGAGGGGAAGGAAAATTTTTCCCCTCCCCTCTATTAAAATCCTTTCCCTCCCCTCCGCCCAAACATAGCTGGTTGCAGGCACCTTCCCCGCCGGCCAATTTCAGGATAGATAAATGGTGCATGGTGTTGACTCATTACCCTTCTTTTTGGGTTTAATGTATTACATGCATGCGTACAAGTCTCATATCCCCCTTGTTGAAGTCTTGAAGATCGCTATTCATGACACTGGAAAATATTTGGCAGCTATTTTTGAAATGTTTGCCATGTGATTATTTAATGAAAGTCTGACGCAGATAAATTTTACTACTGCGTATAATATGATTGATCAATAAATATTTAATGCATCCAAATATCAATCTCTTCATTATAAACAAGTCGTCTCTGCTATATATGTGAGTGTGTGTGTGTGTGTGTTTGTGAATATCAGTCAGTGAAATTACAAGACAGACTTGTATTCAAATTCAATCAATAGGGGATGAGGGGGGGCAAGATGGGTTTTCCGCCAGGATTTTCCAAGCGGAAGCTGCTGTCATGTCTAGCAACGACGGTATCAACTATCGGTTGACAAAGTCACATGCAAAATCGAGTGCCCTTCTTTCCGTTATCCACAAATATCAAATATGCAATTGCTAGTTGGGAGAGCCCGACCGTGCCTTTTAGTCATCTTAAAACAAAAAGAAAAAAGGACAGACAGAAGGACTGCACACATATAAAGGAGTTGACCGTGACAAACTCAAGAAACCATTCAGGAGACTGAAGAAGACAAGAAACGATATGGCTTGATGAAGATGTACTAAAATTAGGCGGTGAGGGAGAGTGTTGGAAAATCACCGACCAATTTAGAAAAAATCTAGAGTTAGAATAAAATCAAGAACAATATGAAAACTTCGGGCAAAACAACACAAAGGCGATAAAATCAAAATTCTGAAAAGAAAACCGACTATAAAAGGCGGTGCAACAATGGTATAAATATGGGATCTTGGCTTGAGGTCTTGTGTAGAGCAAAGAAAGAGCAGAGTGAGGTGTGCCAAGTGAATAACGTGAGAAAGAGAAGTGCGGGCATGTAGAACGTCGGAAAGTAGGGTGATGAGGGGAAGAGTGAGCGTGTAACGTGAGAGAGGTGTGTGTGTGTGGGTGTAGTGTCAGAATAGATGGTGAGAGAAGTGAGAGAGGGTGAGGTGAGGAGTTCGGTGTAAATTGTTGTGTGCGTTTAAAATAAAAGTTATTTTTAGCTTAATCCCTCTCTTTCTCCATCCCAAAATTTCAACACCTTCCGGTATGTTGTCCTTAAATAGATGTTGGATTAAGGAAGAGTTTGAAGGAGAGCAAAGTTATTCTCAACAAAATTAGAAGTGAGGGTATAAAAGAAGAATTGGTGGTTCAAATGTCTTTGATGATTATACTTAATACAAGCAAGGAGTATCTGTGCTATTTGAGTTATTGAAATTCAAATCAACAATTCAAATAAACTCATTCATTTATTAATTTTAAATAAAATATAAATTTATAATCATTGATTTGGATTTTAACGACTTAATTAATATAAGTACAGTTACCGAATTCAAATTCACAAGTTTCCTTAGCTATCTTTTATTGTTTTCTCGCAAAAAGCCCCAACGATTTGTCCTCAACTGTGTGAATTCTAAAATTTGCCTCAATGTGGCAATTTTTGCTAACAATTAATGCCATTGGCAAAGCAATAGGAAGAAAGCGGCAATTAATGTAATTGCACGAACCACATTATGGTGCGGTATAATTTATCCTATTAAAATATTAAATACTAGTGTATGAATAGTGTGGGTGATTCCACGTGCCTGAATGTTATATTATTAGGTGCATAAATCAACAACTTCAATACAGAAAAATAAATATCCAAATTCTTACGTTGCGTAGGAATAGTGATTAATGATTAATGATTAATGATTAATGAAACACTTTAATGAGAATGCGCGAGCCACACTCGAGGCATCGAATGATGGTCATTTTACGCTGCATAAGAACCTCAGCCTGGGCATCACGACTCATGGCAAACTCGTAAAAAAGTCAAAAACTGAAGGCCTTTTTCACGAGATCTGCTTATTTAAAGTTGAGGTCGTACGCTAGCAGCCTTCGCGAAATTGGAGAGCTCGAGAATACAGGAAGAAAATGGCAGGCGAAGAGGGTCAGGTCATCAGTTGCCACACCGTTGAGGCGTGGAACGAGCAACTCCAGAAGGGCAATGACTCCAAGAAACTGGTTTCACACCTCTCTCGTTTGCTGCTTATCTCTAATTCGCTGGCTTTGTTGCTAATGGATCTGTTCTTTTATACTCCGATTTGGTTTATCCGCGTTGTATGTGACGCGATTCTGATTGATGGGTTTCGTTTGGTTTGCCATTATCTGGATTATGCTAAAAAGCGTGCAAGAATTTGCTGAACTTGATGGATGAACCACTTCATCATGCGACGACGGTTTTTTAAAACTCGTTTTTCCGAACCTTATGTGTCTTGACATTCGATTCTACAAGTTTATTAGAATTCGCCTTTTAAATTGACCTATATATACCAATAACGCGTCTTTCAATTGCCTCTAAAATCTGCTTGCCCCAAGGAAAATGAGATTAATTACACTTTGGGGTGATATTGACTGTGATTTTTATTGCGCGGTTCGTACAACAGTTTAAGCTACTGGAGATATGAAATCTTACGCTTTGTGCTGGTTAGATTATTTGGTAGATGAATTAAGCTGTACTTCTGAAATTGTTATATGTATAATCTCCTCATGAGAATTAAGAACTGACCTTTAAGATTCGTCAAATTCAAAAGTATAGGTATCGGATTGAAAGCTGAAGCAAACGCTTGATGGTTTTAAAATTTATGTAGCTTGATTGTACTGTAGTTATATATGGTTTTCTCAATTCGTGCCTCCCCGTGTATGCAAGGGTTAGATAGAGAAGGAAATACTGATGCTTTACTCGTGATTTTCTTTTTTTTTTTTGGGGCAAAAAAAGCACCCACACCATTTGACTATTATCACACGTTCAATCTATTCAACAAACAGTGTAGTCTAGTGCTTTATTCTCATTCTCTCTTTTGGGGGAGGAGAGAATTGGATCTCAACCTGTTCCCTGATTTTCATCTTGTTCTGGAATTAGACCTATCTTAAAACCTTCAGGATTTGTGGCATATGTTTGATAAAGAAGCAAGTCATGAAAAGCACCAAGCTATGAAAGAGGAAGGCGGTGTTGAAAGCTGGGAACATAATTGAACAAGACACTGATAAAAAGTTTTTAAGCATGATTTGGAGTTGCTCCTTCCCCCATCTCTTTTTATGCTATATATATATATATGACAGTCTGATGGAGCATTTTATTAAAATCTGGAGTCTACCCAACCCATGTTTTAAAACTGCATGGTGGAAAACTAAACAAAGAAACAGTAGCTCCTATACATTGAAACTTGCGATGTTATTGATCATGTAATAAACTGCATATTATGAAGTTGAGCGAAATCTGCTCTTGGTGGATTTAAATTGGAGACGTTCTCAAATCAGAGGTTTTCTGTTGTTGTATGGAGACTTATCTTAGTATTTGACCCAGATCGTTGTGGATTTTACCGCTTCTTGGTGCGGACCATGCCGTTTTATTGCACCAGTCCTGGCTGAGCTGGCCAAGAAGTATCCAGGCGTCACGTTTCTCAAAGTTGATGTGGATGAATTGAAGGTAAGAGAAAAATCAAAACTTGTATAACACCTCTCCCTCTATCCTTGGAATGTCCTCTGAATTCAGGGACTAAACAATTTGTTGATGTATGCAGTCTGTTGCTCAGGACTGGGCAGTGGAAGCAATGCCCACCTTTGTGTTCCTGAAAGAGGGGAAAATTCTGGACAGAGTGGTGGGAGCAAAGAAGGAAGAATTGCTGCAAACTCTTACTAAGCATATGGCAATAGCCAGCGCTTAATCTAGCTTCAGAGAGTGCCATAGGCGTACTATTTGGTGTTGGTTGTGTTTTTATGTTATTTCATGCCATCAGCTTCTGTTTACTCTTAATCCTGGATTGCCAAAGAATAATTATCATGTCTGGTGAAGGGCATATCATAGATTTGAGATTTCAGTAGTTTTCCTGATTCTCACCCCTGATTAGCTACTCATTTTTTGACGCAAGAAAGTGCAACAACTTCATCAATGGTTACAGCAGGATCCACTCCCAACTTGAACATAATTTGGGGTCTGATTTGCCCCAGTGATGCAATCAACCAGATAAGGAACACAACACACCAACGAAAATGCCTTCTCCCAGTGCCCATATCCAGTAAAAAGGTCGGGGACTGGGACTCTAAATTCACAAAGAAGGGTCCAAAATGTAGACCCCAGGTTTCCGATTCACCTATGACTCATTTTAAACGGCCTCTTAAGCCACTTAAATTACAAATTACATGCCTTTGGCATAAGAAGAAATCTACTTTTATGAAAAACTATGGCACTCATCCAATTCAACTACCATTACCTTTAACCTGCACTCGTTATTCCGTCTTCTTTTTGGTTGATGGTATACGGTTAAGTCACTACACACTACACGCAAAGGGTACTTCGTTTGCCCATCAATTCCTCCAGTACGCGGTAGTTGGAGCACAAACAGCTTCCACTGATAACCTCTTCAAGATATTCGGACACGGGTCTCGCCCAAAGTTACTATTTGATACAGTAACTATGCACCTCGGCTTTCCACTACATTTCTGTCAAAAAATGAAACCAAAGCATACCATTAATTACCTTAAATTTATGAAGCAAATAGTGAAATTAAGAGTGTTCACAGTCAGATGTACCTTCTCCAGAATGGTATATGATGCTGGAGCATGGCAAGTCCCTTGCTCATAATTCCCACAAGTCCCCAGAGGAGTTCCAAAGCTTGCAAATTTAATAGCAGATATGGTTTGGCCAGGACTACAATGCAAGTGAACCTTCGGTGGGTGGAACTCTTCTGACTTCCCATAGCTCTCAATGTGCCAATTCTTGATATTTGGGTGGTACTCGGAGACATCAGCACATACACTACTCACTGATCTCTTGACTAGTGAAATTCTAGAAGGATCACCCCCAAGCTCCTCAAAAATAACCAACAGATTTTGAGTTGGCTTCAACCAAGATCGAGGTACGTGGTACCTTAAGTATTATGAGCAGAATGAAATGTTGTCAGAAATACGATAACTGCTATCAAAGGCTTCAATGTTGTTATCACTCACCATCGCTGGGTTGGTTGGCCGCAGCCAAGTTGGCACTTTGTAGGTCTAAATGATCCTGCGTAGTTGCAGTCATTGCAATTACCAGTAGCAAAAGCAGTCCAGTATCTTCCAATACTCTCTCCGTTAATCCATATCTGACCTTTACCCATGCCCTCCATATCAAGTGCCAATGGTTCGTCTCCTTCAGGAGCATCAAAATAAGTCTGCACAGTTCATAAAACATCAAGCCTATAATTTTAAAGCCAACATTCTGTCGAGTCAACTTTTACACATCATCCTTTGTTTTTACCTTGTGCCATGTCAATGGTTGATTTTTTTGCACCGCTATAGCTGACTGCATCCACTCAGCAGAAGAGATGCCGTCAGGAGATGCGAGATTCATGGCCTCTCCTTTTAGACCAACCTACTTAAGCGATGAGTCTCAGGAAACTTTCATATAAGGATGAGCCAATTAAGCATCTAAAGTAAGAATGAGCAACCTGATAAGTCCATTTCTGCCAGGACAAGTCCCATTTTCCCTGATCAAGTCCATGGAGAGCAACTGGACCTAGGATTCCAGTGTTCCATGTCTCAAAATGTCCTCCAATGTTCTTCGGCAACAAGCAACGGAAATGCATTTAGTGAGTGATGATAGCCATCAGATGATAGAATTAAGCAATAAATGCTTTTTCGTTGTTATTTTTTCTTGCCCTTTTTTCTTTTCCAGGGTAACCGAAGTCAGTAGATTTTTCAGATGCCAGAATGGTTTGACTCCGTGTAGAATAATACTCACAAAAGCAATAACCATTGTGCAACAAATCTTACAATTTCAGGTTGGAAATAAAGGTCAGAAAGACAACTCACTGGAAGTCCAACAGCAACACTTAGCAGAGCTATTCTGTTTGTCCCAGCTTGAAGATTAACCTTGCCGGTATATGTGAACCTCCTATCCTCCCTTGTTCCATAGGCAGAACCTGTTTTAGGGATATATGTATAGTTTTCATTCAACAATAAGCTGAAAAAGTCAACTATAGAGTCAAATGAAGTGTATACCAGAAAGTTGACCGTTGATGAAAACATGCACAGCATGGCCTGTGGACTGAACAATGAGAGTGGGAAGTTCTCCTCCACGCAGAAAGGATTCAGATGAACCTATATCAACACTGTAGGCACATTGACATGAAATAAATTACTACAACTGAGGGAATTGTTAAACACAATGAATCAATAAAGGTCATGGCATCCATATGTGAAGGCATGAAAATAAAATAGCACTTTGTTCTTTCCTCTGGGATTACAAAGCTATGAAAGGCTTTAATAATTTCATTATGGACCTAAACAAACCACCGAAGAATCAAATTTACAACATCTAGCAATTCAGGCTTACCTGGTTATGTACCAAAGATAATCACTTGCATCTCGTGTTACATTTATCTGCTCCAAGAGACCAGGTGCTGTGTATGTAGAACTTTCGTCCAGAGAGGATAGATCTTCATCAAACCTCTCCCATGAGAACATCTGGGTATTTGTTGGCAACATTTGCATCTGTGATGTTTGCACTCCAACCTAAAAAACGGCAGTTAAAGAATTCGTTGGTCTTGATGTGTTATAAACAACTGAATTGAGATGAATATGAAAAGGTTGTCTCCCGGAAACCATGAGTATAATAACTGAGTACCAATAAAATAAGATGATTTTGTTTAGACTCTTTTTTTTTTTGTTTCCTTATGTACCTTCGCTGTATTAAAGACAACATTTCTACAATCTGGAAGGATGCTGACAGACCAAGGAGGCAAGTTATAGTGCATATTATTGAACATCACTCTAACAGATGATTTTTCATCAAAGTTTGAAAGAAAAGCAGCACAATCTCCAGATTCTGTACTATACACATGAGCCTGGAACATTGGTAAACATACTTCAATTAGTCAAAAAAACTAAAATGCACAAGCACATGACTAGGAGTAAGTTAAAACCTGTTGGAAGCTCCCTATTTGAGTAACAATTGGGTCAACTGAAACTAAAGCACGCTCACACATCTTAATTGCCCTGTGAAGCTCCTTTAGATGACCATATTTTGGTTGTCGAATCAAACCTGTCATTGTTTTGCAGTAGTCAACATGCCTCAGTGATATCTTATGTAGAGTTCAACTGTGATAACTAAATACCAGAAGATTTAACTATTAGAGTTTTAATGAGTCACTACCAGCTTAGTGAAAGATGGGGAGTATTTGGACTTTAAATTGTTATTTTGCATGTATAAAAAGCCACCGGAAAGAACTGTTAGGAGTAAAGTTTATACACACGGCATTATATGCTAAAATTCTGTAAATTTCCATTTTGATACTCTTCATTTCTCTTTCCTTTCTTGTCTTCAATTCAGTCAAATTTAAAAACAATGTAAAATGTGAACAGTAGAGAATTTTTGGTTCTCACCATATTCATCCAGTGGAGCATCATAGTCGTAGCTGGTAGTGATGAAAGGACCTCCAGCTGTACGTCCAAAATTTGTTCCTCCATGATACTGCAGTAATATGCAATATACATTACAAGGACCTTGAGTGGGTGTCAACATTTATCAAATTTAGAATTAGAATTAGTTTAGCAGAAGCAACTGACCATATAGTAGTTGACAAAGGACCCTCCCTTGGTTATGAATCGAGCAACTGCAAATGCCAAATCCTGGACAGGTCGTTTGTGAATTGGACCTCCAAATTCTGTGAACCTTTATAATTGACAGAAGAATTAGACAGGCTTTTTCTTGATACAATACAAATATTTGATAGTCACAACAAAAATGCTTACCAGCCACTCCAAGCCTCTGTCCAGATTGAAGGCTTATAAGGTCTATTGGGAGTAAATTGATCACAGTAAAATCCATTGCAAGTGTTAATCTGTCACCATCAACCAGGAAACAGATTGATTTATCAGCCACATTCCTTAATGGGCATGCAAGGCTAAAGGGCTGCTATTGGTGGGTGCATATTTTCTCTCTCTCCAGATATATAATCGCAACAATAATTGCAATAATATAAGTAGAAACAGGCTCGAAGAGAAGACATGTCAAAAGAACACATGATTGCTGTTGATATTAAACAACTTTCAGCCTTTCAGGAGATCCTAGAATCAGCAAGATGAAGAGTAGGGATTCTCACCACTGGATCTGGTGCATCATCTTCCTTACACATCACCCAAGGGACCCCAGTTCCCATTTGGACAGCCATTTTTGCAGCCCAAGTCACATAATTGTGGCCAGCAGCTCCAAGTAACTTACTCTGTGCCCCATACTCATTCTCAATCTGAAAAAATACATTTTGTATGTATCATTGCTTTAGCTAGATCTAGCTGAAGAAATAATAACCCTCGGAGCCTTTTCCCCCTAAAAAAAAAAATTATACCATTGCAGATGTTTGATAAGCGTTTAATAATCCAGTGAAATTGGTAGGTAGTCCATGACTAGAGAAATAAGAGTGTGCACTAAAGATTAAAAGCCAAAGCCCAACGAGTTTTTACCTGAGAGAGTATGATGGGGCCACCCTGAGATTCAAAGAGATTTTCGCTCTTCATCATCTCCACGATCTTCGCAGTGAACTTTTGCATTTCCCTCTGCACAAGAAGTTGGTAAGTATAAATGAGAAATAAGTGTTTCCCAAGCAACGGCGAATTCCTTTTAACTAATAATTCCATACAATACGTATGGCCAATAAGGATAAGGAAAGTGAGCGCGAGAGACCTTAAAAGGTTCATTGTCTGTTCTAAAGCTTATTCCCGGAACGTACTTCAGCCAAACGGGAAATCCTCTGCGCATAACGAAAATAAAAAGATTCTAGCGTCAATTGAACATCGTCCTGTAAGGCTAAAATCTCAAGTTTGGGAAAAAATAGAAACAAACAGCAACTTTATATGGGAGAGAAGGAATAAGAAGGGAAAAAGAATCTCGATAAGAAAACGAAGAAGGGGAGACAGAGATGGTAAGTACCCGAAATTCCATTCAGCACACACATAAGGTCCAATGCGAAGATGAGCATATAGGCCTACTTTTTGAATTGTCTTTACGAACCTCACTAGATCGTATCGTCCTTCAAAATTATACTGAACCGCATGCAGAACTCACAAATTAAAACCATACATTCTCAAGTACAGCTAAAACAGAAGTAGAGCAAACAGAGTTAGCGCTTCAGAGAAGAGAGAGTGAAGTACATTGCCAGGCGAGGGCTCGTGAACATTCCAGAAGACATAGGTTTCAATCGCATCTAAACCTCCATCTTTTGCCTTGTGAATCAGATCTTCCCACGTCTAAGCAGCGGTAATTTCCCCAAGAAGATTAGAAGCGTCACGACAAGTAAGATTTAACAAGGAAAAATGATGATAAATTGGGAAGAAGCAGCTTACATCAGGGGTACTTCTGGGATAATGTATGGAGCCAGAGAAAAGGATTCTTCTCTGCCCATTGATAATGAGGGCCTTCCTGTCATAGGTGACACTCGAGTGAATCAACTCAGAACCCAGGGAAAAAACCAAGCAAAAAGCAAGCAGCAATTTGGAAACCGAGCTAGTTTCCATAATTTTCCCAAGCACCGCAGCTTTCTCGTCTCAAGGCGCGAGCAAAACGAAATGCAGTAAGAAAATGTGAACACTGAAAAAATGGGAGTGCTGATACTAAAGACTCTGGTCTTGCAAGAGAAGGGGAGGGGATGAAACGGTCACAGCCGCTGCATTCCTTGAAGAGGCGCCACCACCGCTCTTCCAGGTCTGGGTCTGAGGCTCTGAGCAAACCAATTTATAAAGTTTTTCTTGTGCACATCTTTTCACCCGCGATTATCCTATCACATATGTCGAAGGGCTGCGAGCTCCAAGGCTAGCAACTTAGCATTTGTAAAGTAATGTAGGTAGAAGGGTAACAATAAAATTACAGAATTGAAGACTAATTATTTAAGCGAACATACACCCACGCACTCGGTTGTTGGTCCTGCATAATCAAGATGCGAATGAGAAATAACTTTAAGCCACCTCATTTAATCTTTCAGACTCTGCTATACATGAAATTTACGTCTAGTTGGCAAACACGTTACCAACGGCTTTCATGGTTTGGACAAGTATGGAACATATTCACATGTAGCTTACTAAAGCGCTAAAATTACATGATTTCACGTACGACATGCCATTTTCAGTTGGTTACCATTGATGGCTAAATGTAATTGTTTAGCAAAAGAAAAACAATAGCATTTAAGATTTGCCAAATCAGTTAGGGCGTAATAATGTGATGAATTTCCCCTTGAACTGAAAGTGAGTCTTCATAAACAAGGACTAAAGTTATATGAGCAGCTGACACTCAGCGATGGGCTGAAGGCCAGGTAGGACTTGGAAGAGTAATGTGGAACAGCTTCAGTGATAATAAGTAGTATAATAATAAATAAATTAATGAAGGTATATAATATAATGACAAAATAAAAGAGTGGATTTGACCAGTAAATGAGGCGGTGATGGAAGGGCAAGATGGAAAAAGGAAGATATAATACTAATACCAAACGCTAAAGGAAGGGAATGAATGAAGAAGGCCGTGCCTCATTCGCCGCTTTTGTCTCGGGGCACTGCACAGTGGTCCCCACGGACCACGGGGCCAATTTCATGTGAACGCCACTTTCTTCTCCCACTACTCGTCTTCTCCGCTTGTCAAGTAACGCCACTTAATTTATTGTTACAAATTTGTAAATTCAGCTCATGAGTGAACATGGAATTATAACTTATAATCACCCACCCAGTATGCCATATCCTATTATTGTTACTCTTGGCAGCACAAAACCAAAAAATAATCATTTTGCTTACTCAGTCAAAGGAAAACCTCCGATGGTTAATAGACAGAAGAATTGGCTTCATCGTCAATTGAAAAGTTAAAATTAAATTACACTTATCCTTTTTTTTTTATTATTAGGAATGGTCATTTCCACAAATCACAGGATACCTTTTGAGAAAAGAATAAAGAAAAATCCGTCGGCTTTTAAGTGGATCCAAACTCTGACCAACACCTTTATTGTTATTATTTTTAATTAGTTTCCCAACTACTTTTTCCGGCAACGACCTAGGCATGACAGCAAAAATACGAAACAAATGTGAGAAGCTCCGTCTCATTTACCGAACCTAATAAGTTAGTGTATACTACTAGTACAGTGCGTATTTGTCCTTGGTGGTGGCTAGGTGATCAACTTAGCTCCGTCGCCCTTTTTCCATAAGGAATCGTGACCCTTCGCGGTAAGTAACAATGACACGCGCACACATGATACTCACACACTTTACCCTTCACCACAAGAAGCATAAAGAAAGTCACAATCTTCTTTTTTTTAGAACAAGTGCGTCATTAAGTGAAGAGGCTGTCCTGTGGAGTGTAGAGAGTATGGCGGCAGTAGGTGAAGGGGGAATAGTGACATGGCCATTTAGTTGGCAAGAGCTGAGTGTAACGGAATCACCTAACGAGGGATGCTGTTGTGTAACTGCAAATGTTGATTGGAGGAGCATTGGCTTTTTTTCAAGGGAAAGAGTAGAAAGGCCTGGATTATTGAGTTGAGGAATCACGTAGGTAGGGTGTGTGAACAGTCATCATGTGCTGCTTGGCTAGTTTAATTAATTTATGAGGAGGGAAGGAGGGGAGGGTCAACGATTAATCAAGGAGAGAGGGAAGTGAATGAGTGATGATGCGTGGCGGAAGTCCCCACATGGGACAAAGATAGGCGCGGGAGCGAGAGGGAGCCACTTTAAGTTGTAATTTGAAGTGGTCTGGCTGTTAATTGGGTTGTGATCTCAATTCTCAATCCATGAGACTTCAGCGGCGGAAACAACGCAGGAAACAACGGACTCACCAACCCCTCTTTTCGTTCACCTGCCGCTTGCGTGTGTCTCGCCCCTCCTTTCTTGCTTCTCTTCCTCCCCTCTCTAATGTCTCCCCCATCCCATGCTGTCTTCACTCTTCCCAGCTCTTATGTGAAAATTGAGTGTCAGTAGCATGCCACCTAAGTATTTTTTGTTTCTTCAAGTAAACTTTAGTCAACTTTTCCAGTCTATTGAGGGGACAATGTATCATTTTTAAAAGAATCAAATACATCGGACTCCTTGAGTTTTGCTAAAATTAAAAAGGTCTCTCCTCTAATCATAAAAACCCACATTTTAGTCTAATTTTTAACATGATTAAGAATATTCTATTAAAAATTTTAAAATACTTAATTTTATTTGTAATTGTGTTAAAAATTTTGGAATTATTAATTTTTCCTTATGATCTAATTATCTACTATCTCTCTTGGTTTAAAAAACTTTAAATAATTAAATATGTCAATGTTTAAATAAATAATTTAAAATTTTGTGTTGAAATTAGTGAAATTTAAATAAAAATAAACATAAATTATATTAATAATTTATTATATTAAATCCTTATTTCGTAAATTTTTTAACGCCTTGTTTGAATGTTATTTTAAACAAGTATTTTATTTTTAAAAAATTATTGAATAAATATATTCACATGATTAAAAACAAAATTTAAACATGGATTAAAAAGTAAAAAGTTATATGTATTAATTTTTTGATGTAATTTGAATGATTTTTAAACCTTATTTATATTTAAAGAGCGTTTTTTGATCCGACATATATAACTTAACAGTTAATTAATAATTGAGTAGATAAAAATAAAATATTAAAAATAGATGTAATGTTTGTGTTTTATAATGATTTATATTGGGAGAGGTTTGTGTATGTTTCAAAAATAGAATGAAAACATCTGCAGTTAAGGTAAAACATGATAAGGTTAAATTATTTTACTCTTTTTAAAAATATTAGCTGACATTGCATCATTGGATACTTAAGGGTACTAATTAATTGAGCCTCACTAAATGCTTTTTTGTTAAATTGTTTAAGTATGTGAGTGGATTTGAGTTTGCATTGGAAGTGTTGCATTAAATAAAGTTAAATTTAATGACTAATATAAATAAAAATAAATTATTAATAAAATTAAATATTGAGGTTTTTAGCGGTTTTGTGCTTTAAATATGCAATTTAACTCCAATAAAGAAATGAATAAAATTGAGATCCTGTGTGGCCTTTTTATTTTTATTTTTTGCCTCACTAAAATATTGAGCTCTAGATCCGTACGTCATTGCTAGTATAAGCGACATTTTTAAATGTTTTTATTTTGGATTTTTAAAAACTGACAGCCAGCAAAGCTCTCGTGAGGTATAGTTTATTGAATGCATTTGACTAGATTTGAGCTATTTATAATTATATCTATATAAAACAGGATTGTCCTGTTCAGTACGAGAGAATCGATCTAAATATTATTTTTTCGGCAATACAAACCAATTTTTGAAATCACACATTGGCCCTAATTATCCAAACTGAGTTCGATCTGGTCATATAAATAAAAAGTTCTCCCAAAACAATAATCTCAACCATACGCAATCACCAAACTCACTATTATTTTGCACTCATGTGCATAGAAATATATACTTTAGTTTGAAAATTTACATATAATTGCAAATTAACCTTATGGTCACAGTGTAAATTATTTCTCCGTTATTCAAAGGCACCACAATAACGAAAATGCTGCTGCGTGTAGAATTGCCGCGTATGACATTTTATAAGTGACGAGCAAACAACTCGAGTGAATCTTGGATTCGGAGATCCAATTTAATTTTTTTTAAATAAATATATGAAATATAATGTAATGTAGGGGAGAAATTGATCTATCGCAGGACAGAGCACAGTAAACTAAACCAACACGGGAGACATTTTTTGTCGCTACATACAAGTGAAAAGTGTCCACCAAATATAAATATAGCACACGGGAAAAGTGGGAGAGAATGTGGATGATATTGAAGCCTCTCAATCTGGTCACGAATTTGGGTGCCTAGTGCCTTTAAGTCCACTATGCACGAAATTATGCATTTTCTTTCTCCTGTTCTTTTGCGGGTAACAATTAACTCTCATATTTTAGAATTTTGAGATTCCCCATCCTTCCGTTTGCCCTTAGTATAGTCGTCTGTTATATATATATATATATATATATATATATATATTAACTCAGCTGGCTTACCACGTCATGGGACTTCCATGAACTTACAGCAAGAACGCACATGAAATCACAAGGAGGACACATGCATTCAGCTGATGATCACGATGTTTAATTTATCTCAGCCAGAGTCATCTAATATAATATTTCCTTTCTGCCAAATTACAAGATAATTATACATGCCAATAAAATACAATAATAATATTTTATAAATTTATTTTTTCAGAACAAAGTTATAAACTTTCAAAAATTTCTTTACACACTTAATCATTACATTACAATATTATTTCAATTCTTTTTTCACTTGAAATGTAACATTAAAAAAAATATCATCAATAAAATTTTATTTTTTTAAATTGTCTTATATTTGAGAAAAAAAATTTCTTTAAAGTTATCTTATAATTTGGAACTGGGTTTGATGTCTCTTTTTAATATAAATTTATAATTAGTTTTGATATTTTGCTCTTATTTAAAAATAATAATAATCCGATCCACTTGACATGTCTGGTTCTGTTAATAATAATGCATTACTTTAACGAGGGCCAATTAAGCAAAAGTAAGTGGTGAAAACCTCCCCACTTGTTATGATGATCACCGAGCGGATGTGAAGATCAAAGGATTGCCGAGTGTAGAATGATGAGACGGGGATTAAATTAATACAGCAATTTAGAAACATTTATAATTGCAAATCTTGAAAGGGACGGAGGGATATCACCTCAACTTCAACGAAAGGCACACGAAGTTGCGGGATGGTCTGATTGGCTGAGGAGCGGGGTAATGGCCCATGTGAAGCCAACGTTGTTGTTGTGTTGTTGGGTTCCCGTGGGCCCATCGAGAATACCGTCGGTGCACGACTGTCCTCGCCAAGGCTACTGCACCTTCTCCTAACATGAATGAGGTAAGAAAATAACAAAACACGCCGTTTGGCCGTCATCCCGCCGTCACGTGATCTCCAATTATTAGGAGATAACAGTACGACCTCGGGATCCTGTCGCCGTTAACGTCGGTGAGCCACTCGGTTCTGACTAATGAGTGACGAATGAAACGGGGTTGCGGAGATAATGTTGGCCTCTCCTTGCTTGGAATACTATGTTACGAGGGGTTGGGGCGTTCCATGCCAACTCTACAACCCCCACTCGCCTCTCGAATATAACGCACTCCTGTACTACAATTCGAGGAAGCTTCCACCACGCGCATGAACATCGCGTCGGTAGTGTGTTCCCTGAATTGACGGGAATGGCCCACGTCTAGGAGGATCTCAGTTGGATTCATTTTATTCTCTTTTGAGGCATGGAAGGTCTGATTTGATTGAATGCCACGTATCAATATTGTCTTGGGCGACCGAAAATTAAATTTGAAAAAGAAAAGCTTCCGGAAATCAAATTATCTGCAGTGTTCTCAACGCCGTACACTTACAAGTCACAAGAGCCTGAGAGCAGATCGGCAAGCGAGCATTTCAATGGCGCCACAAACCACGAATGTCACGTAAATTCGTTCTCATCCACTTCCTTGTGGCTTTGCAGCACAGGGCAAGCACAAAGGCAAAACCATATCTATCCTTTCATGTGATGAGTTGAGGAGCACGGAATGGAATACAAGTGCGATGACTCCTCTAGTTAAATCCGGCCCCCAAGCTGCTGACAGGTATCACTCATGGACGAATCCAAGATGAGGTACTTGAGGGGGCAAGAATGGGAAAATAAGAGAGGGACGGGGTGCTAAAAATCCTTCAACATTATTTTACAAGCAAGATATATGAAAATAATTGCAAAGTATGAAAGTGTTGGAGGTGGGGGGGGGGGGAATGGCCCCTCTTGCTCCCATAGATTTGTCACTGCTCATAGTGTTTATAAGTTTAGTTTGATTTGATTAAAAAAAAAATCAGACCAAACCAAATTAATCAGTTACTATGGTTTAGGATCTATTCATTTTTTTTCCTAATTAATTTGGTTCAACTTTTGAGTAATTTGACATAATTTGTTTATGTTTGGATTAAGTTTAAATTTTTTTAATGAGGTATTCTTTATAATTACCAATATATATTCACATTCACTGCTAATTTTTAGCTATTAATTATTATTTGTAATAAAAAAATATTTTGAGTACAAAAGAATATTTCTAACAATTGATTAGTATATTTAACTATTAAAAACTAATTAATTATCTTTAAAACACTTGATTATAAAATTAAAACAATTATTTTAAATAATTATAAATAACATTTAGCTAATTGTAATTTATTTTTACTAATAATTTTTAAATAATTAAATTTGGAAAAGGGAAATTTTTTTGACAAATATATATATAATCAATGTAATAATGCTTAGTTCAATTTAATTCAAGTTTTTAAAAGAAAAAATGTGAACCAATTGATTTGGAAAAAAACAAACAAACAAACTAAATCTCATTTATAATCAATTTTGATCGATTTATGTCAGTTTGGTTCGTTTTGATTTGATATAATTAATTTTGATTGATTTTGAATACCCTTACACATTATGTTGTGGCTATGTATAATGCAGGGAAAATTATTTCACAGGTCATTATATTTTTTTCTCAGCTTTGAATTAGGTTATTATAATTTATTTTATTTTAATCAAACTCTTATAGTTTGATCTATTAAATATATTAGTATTTAAAAATTTAAATTATTAATGAATAATTAAATTTTTTTAAAAATACTTTTAGATTTTATAGAAAATTTAATTTAATACTCTTGGCCAAAAAAATTATTAAATAGAAATTTTAATTTTTTTCATTAATTTTTATGAAAAATATATATGTGTCAAAATTATTTATAAGACATCATAATTATATAAATTTTGAAAATTAAAATTAATTAATTAATTGTAAAATTAAATAAATTATGAATAAATACTTAAAAGTTATTAGTTATTAATTTCAGATTTTTAAAGAAGAAATTTAAAATTTTAACCTTCAGGGATTAATAATTTAATTAATAATACTATAAGAACTTGATTAAAATAAAATAAATTACAGAGATCTAATTTAAAATTTAAAAAATTATAAGAATTTATAATTATATTTTTCCTGTAATATATTCATTTATGAAATAAGTAGATGAAAGAAGGTCTTGAACGACGTGGTACGGTACATTCAGCTTAGGCCAGTATTTCCTTTGCCACCTGGGATCAAAAAAGCCAAAAAAGTCTTACTAGGTAAGACTTCTTAATAAGAATGATTAATCATCACATGGCTGGAGCGACCGTTAAGACTTGAGAAAATGATATCTACCAATTGAATGAACAATCTTCTCTCTTTGCTTTTCCTTTTTTTTTTTTTTGGGAAAAAAGGAGAGAATTAGATTCACTAGAAATTTGCACGCGCTTTCAGTTTCATAGACATTCCTTCACTCTTAAGATTTTACTGAGAACAGTGTACTTTTATTTTGATTTTTGGAAGTCCACATTACTCTCTATTCTTGGCCTTGCACACTTTTGGGACTTTGGGACCAGCCAAGGTTTCGATGCTCATGGTTGCTTGGAGTGAACTTTCCTGTCTACAAATTAACTAACCCTCTGGATCCATGTGCTTCTCTTTTGATAATTAGACCATTCTTCTAAAGTAATTGGAATTCTAACTTTATTCCCTCCCATAGTTTCGGTGGGACCGTGATGGGCTAGTGGCCCCCACCTGGGCGTTGGATGAATTTGCACCCGGTGCCATACCGAAGGTCTTTCCCATGGCTCTACATAACGCTAACAATTTTAGCCAACCACAATTTTTAATGTCTGAGCCATCCAGCTTTTTCGAGTCAAGCCTAATCACAGAAAAAAAAAATTATATTTTTAAAAATATATAAAATATTAATTAATTATTTAAATTTTAAGTTATTTTATATTAAGATGTCACATATTCATTCCGTTTAAAAATATAAGACATTTTTAATTTTTTAAAATGTAATCACTGCCTTTTTTAAAAATGTGCCCCTATTGAAAATCATTTTATTATATTTATTGTAGGGTATTTAATAAGGGTAAATATGAAAAGATAAAGTTAATTAAAAAATAGGTAATTATTTTATTGGGAGTGGGATTTTATTAAAAATACTTTATATTTTTGAATAGAGGGAGTATTTCAGTATATTATTATAGATTTTTTAAAATAAAAATATTTATATTGTCATATTTTTATCATTTTTAATCTATAAATTAAAATAATATTTAAAATATATTTTAATATTGATTTTTAGATGTTAAGACTCACATAATTTTTTTTCAAAAAAAAGTTTTGATTTTTAAAATTTAAAACTCAAATATATTTTTTCAAAAAAAGTTTGGGCCTTCTACATAATTTAAGTATTCCAAAAAAATATATTATATATTTTTCATAAAATAAAAATAATTAATTTTAGAATAAAAAATTAAATTTCAAAAATAAAAAAATAATAATTTAAATATTTGGATTGATTCAAATAAGTTCAAAGAAATGTAGACTTAGTTTGTCTTGGCTATTCAAGTTTTATTTAGGCCGGCCCCAATTGAGCCAGTTTAAATAAATCTAGCCAGTCGGAATTGCCAGCCACTATTTAGGTTCATGTTTGGGTGACATCATTGTGCCGTCATAATTCATAACTGACCCTCCCTTCCTTTTCAGTTTTTACTTTTTAATCGTTACTACAAATCCTTTATACAACTGATGACAATGGTAACAGTAAATCAGTAATGGTATAATCATATATACAAAATTTTAACTTTACTGCGTGGCTCAATAAAGAGGGAATCGCAGCTAAGGAGTGGACTGCTACAGTTCTACCCCCATAAATAATTATGCCATGTTGTGGTCTGGACGAAAAAAATTACGTTAGCTTGTTTAGAAGGTTGGTCGCTGAACAATGACAATAGGACAAAATCTTATTTCATGTTTGGGATGCTCAGTAGAGTACCCCCCTAAAAAAAACCAAAGCAAGATTCAATCATTTTCGAACCCAGAATACAGCCAAAAGGTAAAGTAATATTCAAAATGACGCAGAGCATGGTGATAAATTTAATAGTCCTCTTAAGCTCGTAACAATTATTCGTTCACTCCATGCCTTGTTCAGGTTTATTTGTTTCTTTATTAGGTTTTGGTAGCATGAGCATCAGGTTCCCCAAAATTTGGCTTGAATGATTAGTATATTTAGACAAGCTTAAAGCATATAATCATGCTGGCCGCTCTATCCGTGTACTTTCTACGGAATGTAAAGCTGCACAAACTAATGCAGAGACTGTTTGAGACCCACATAGCATAATGATGCACTGGGACGCAGAGACAAGGTGCAATTTGCTTAACACTAATCAAATCATATCGTTTTGCTCTCGACATAGTCCTTTTTGACTATAAAAGTCCAAGCCGTGGCTTAATTAGTTGGAGTATTCATTATCGGCAAAAATAAATTATTTTTATTAATTTTTACGAATTGAACATGATAGTTAATGTTTTCCTGTTCTTTACACAATTGTAAATGCTGGTTAAAAGAAACACACAATTGAGAATAATTTTTTTCAGGTCAGGAATATGGTGAAATTCTCGCACATTAAAAAGCACAATACCGTATCTCAAATACCTTAGCTCCTTGGAAGGGAAGAATAATGAAATTCATATGGGCTTATGAACGGCTCAATTTCCTCTTGATTTCGGCCATTTGGGCTTGTGATGGCAATCAATAATCTTGGCCCAAACCCATGCAAGACGTCATCGCGAATCACAAAGAAGACATCTCGTCGGCCATCGCCATCGCCATTGCGAGGTTCCTTGTCTGAGGTCTGAGCAATAGCATTTCTGATTTCTGGCCATTAACGCCCATAATTAAAAAAACATACTGTCAGAGAATGCTTTAGATCTCAAGATGTTTTCTAGGATGCAATCTCAGGTTACATTTAGAGCCAGTAATTCAGGCGGACCGAACTTATTCGGATCGGACTTAAAAAATCTTACTCTTTCTAAAAAGCTCATATAGTCAAGTCCAGACCTAATGCCTTCAGGCTTCGGGCTTATTCGGATCAGCCCGAATACCCAAAACTTTTTTAAAAATATTTTTTTAATCGATTTTAATTTTTAAATAATTTTATTAAGCATAACACATTATTTTAATTTGAAAGGAATAAAAAAATAATAACTTATTAACTTTGTAATTAAGTATTTAAGTAGCTTTGTTACTGTTTTATTATATTATATGCAATTTATTCATGAATGTTTCTTTTACTTGTAAATTAATGTCTTATTTATTTAAATATTGCCCTTATCATGGTTATATAAAAATATTTATATATTTTAATTGAATCATATTATTTTAATTATGATCAAGTTAATCTTAATTCAACTATGGTTAGACTATTAATTTAAAATTATTATCCTGATTAATTCAAAGTTTTTAATAACTATTAGATAAACTTTACTTTTTGTTTTTAAGAATATGAGAAAAATAGTCATTATTATATTATATAAAATAAAATTATTTAATTATGGGTAAAATACTATTTTTTTAATTTTTTTCGTTAACCTTTTATATTGTTTAAGTCCTATATATAAAGGGTATTTACTTTAATTCATTCTTAATTTTTAACTAAGTCTGGCATGGATAATAATCAAATAATTATCTAAAAATATTATTTTATTTATTATGTTTGTTTAGTAGTAGAGCCGGAAATTCGCACATGTCCAAATTTTATTTTTAAAATTATTTTTAATTTAAAATTAATTATCTTATTTTATAAAAAATATAAAATATAATTTTTGGACAAGAAAATGGTGTATATACCTCAATTTTTTTTTACAAAAAATTGAGTCTTATGAAAAAAATTGAGTCTTAAAATATAAAAATTAATATTAAAATATATTTTAATTATTATTTTAAGATATTTTATTTGATTAAAAATAATAAAAATGGGAAAATATAAATATTTTTATTTTTTTAAAATAACTATAGTAATATACTCAAATATATGGTATTTTAAAATAAAATGATATAAAACTTAAAAAAATAATTAATATTTATTATATTATATATATTTTAAAAAATTTATTTTTTCTTATTCGGGTATTCAGGCCAAGCCCGAACCCGATCAGGCTTGGCTCGAATTTTCTTGGACCTATTCAGGCGGCCGGAATAGGTCCGAACAATAAAAAATATTACTTTTTTGAGCTCTGGCCTAAATTTTTCGGGCGGGTTTGGGTTGGCCCATCAGGCTTGGCTTAAATTATTAGCTCTAGTTACATTCACTGTGGCAACTCTTTGCGGTGCATGGCCATCACTACTATCCCAACAATAAACAAGGTAGAGATTACAAAGGTGACATGGCAAGGAAGAACGGTAGAGATGACAAAAGGAATATATTTTTCTACAAGAGCAAAGGTCAACACATTCTCTCTAATCCTTGAATTCTTGACACCATTGTTCAAAAATCTACAATAAAGCCTACTGACACAGTGCTTGAGATTGGACCTGGAACAGGCAATCTCACTCTAAAGCTTTTAGAAGCCGCCCATAAAGTTGTGGCCATCAAAATTGACGAGCACATGGTGAAGGTTCTTGACTAGCGGGTGGCCGAGCGTGGCTTTAGTGATGGGCTGTTAGTATGTTTGACTACATTTCTACTACGTGTTTGATGAAATGCCTAACTCAGGATCTTAAATTCTTAGGCTTGTAATCTTGAACATTGATTTCCAAGTCATACGTAAGGATGCATTGAGAACTGAATTCCCGCAATTTGACCTTATGGTAGCAAACATTCCCTACGGAATATCTTCACCTGTAGTGGTTAAACTAGTATATGAGACTACCCGATTTTAGAGCGCTACTCTTCTACTTCAGAAAGAGTTTGCTTGAAGATTATTGGCTAATCTCAGTGACTCTGAATTTAATCGCTTGGCCATCAATGTTAAACTACTGGCTGACGTGGAGTTCATCATGGATGTCAGCAAGAGGGACTTTATTCTATGCCCAAAAGTTGACTCCTTTGTGGTTATAATCCATCCAAAAGTTGACGTGCTTAATGTGGATATCAACGAGTGGAGGGCTTTCAAGGGAACTTGTTTTAGTAAAAAGAACAGGACCCTAGGAGTGACATTTAAGCAAAAAAGGAAAATTTTAAAGTTATTGAGATTGTCAAATATCACAGGTTTCAATGATGAAAAATTTGTCCATTCCATTAAAGGTGATTGTAAAAGTGATACTGAAGATGAAGCAGAGTGTCAGTATTCCCCTTCCTTAAAAGAAGGAATGAATTTGTTGAAGGAAAGGATTACTGAAGCACTTAAAATAGGAGGCTTTGAAGACAAGAGGCCTTCAAAATTGTCTCTTGAGGAATTCGTTCATTTGCTCTCATTGTTCAATCAAGCAGGCATATTTTTTGATGACCGTGAAAATTTGAGGAATGAGGATGGTTTTTCTGTTGATGTTGCCTAGTGTCTACTTCCTTCTACTATAGCCGGATTCTGTCTCTTGATTAGCATCATGACTCATGACCGAACAAGCATAGTATAGCTGACAAAACAATCAAGAATACAAGCCTATCAAAAAAGGTTGTGTAGGTATGTTCTTTTTGTTGACCAGCTTGACATGTTCATTAATAAAAGACGCGATAAATAAAAAGTGCACTTGGGGTGTAGGTTCCCTTTGGTGTTTCTGCTAGCCAAAGTCTAAAGTTGCAAAACTGGTTGAATACATTTTGTTCTGCTAGTTTGGTCTTCTAAGATGCAAGGTTAAAATTTACAGTTTTGCATAGATGATACAGGTTTTTGTTGAAAAATGTTGGAAGCCATGCTAGAAAGTGGTAGTGAAATCAAATTGTTTTTCTTTGATTTCCTTCGATGTCTGACATGTATGACATAGATAAGGCTAATTTATGTTACTCAATTTTTGACTTTGACATAATGTGCATCTGTATCCTCTCCATATGGACCTTATCGTACATATGCAGTCTGGAGTAAAATAAGCATTTAAGGTTGATTGTGAATGTTTAATTTTAGTATTTGCCTAAAAAAGTGTCTAGTGTTAGTATCTTCGCCGGTGGCACCTGCACCCTTTTTCCCCTACTAATGACAAAGCTATTTTTTCCCTTTAGTACTTACAGCATAATAACCTGTTCCTCTTTATTTTTTATGCAAAATAGCTTTGTAGTTTTTTCCCCTTAATGTAAATTGTATTGTTGTTAGCTAATATAGTTGGAATGATGATAGATATCATGAATGGAATAAGGAACAGAGTTGGTGCGTGAGCATTGCAACAGGCTGTGGTTCGATGTGATTTGGAAGAAACTGAGTAAAGAATCTCTTGTTTTGGTGGTAGAGGTGCCTTCAACGGAGGTTGTTAAAGAACAAAAGGGTATTGATTGGTTTAGGGGCAAAAGATCATATAAGTGCATGACTCCATGATATGTTCGCCTCTTAGCATGTAGGCAGGGTGCTAATTTTGTTGTCATGACCATATTGCCATTTTACAATCTTCCTCCTTTGTGATTTGGATTGGCACTGTCGATGCAAATATATTTTTTTATTTTTTAAATTCATTTTTTAAAAAATTAATTTTTAAGAACATAAATTAAAATTAAAATTATATTTTATGTTTTAGATTTTTAAAATTTAAATTATACTCCCTCATTTTAAAAATATACGATATTCTTTAAGCATTTGGATGTTGGGTATTAAAAAATATACCCCCTCCATTAAAAAATATAAGGCATTTTTTAAGAGATTGAATGTTAAAAATTATAAGGTATTTTTAGTCTCTTAAAGTATAATCATTATCTTTTTTCCAAAGGTATCCTTATTAAATAAATCATTTTATATTTATTTTAAGGTGAGACTCCCTATTAAATAGGGATAAATAAGAAAGACAGGGTTTGTTTAGAGATAAGTAACTATTTTATTGAGAGGTAAGATTTAGTTAAAAATATCTTGTATTTTTTAATGAAGGGAGTAATATTTTTTTAACTTTTTAAGGTGCAATTAATGTGTTTTTTTAATGAAAAATTGCATTGCATTACTAATCAAAATAAAACAACAAAGTCTACAACATAAATCAAAATAAAAGGACAAATTTATCCTCTTTTATCATCCTCCACTCTTAAAGTCTAGGTATGGATGATGATTAAAGAGGCAAGAGTTAACATCTAACGAATGAGTAGACTTGCTAGGTAATTAGCAATTCTATTACAATCCCTATACGCATAATTAAACTGAATTTGGTTCTCTATAAAAAAAAAAAGATCTAGCTTGGTTAACAATATCCTTAAAAGGATAGTTGGTGTCACAACCATAGATGATAAGGTTGATTGCTACAAGACACTAAAAAATTTACCCCTATAAGTAAATTCCTTTCCCTACACAAGTTAAGTCCTTGCATAATATCAATCATTTCCACCACTACTGTGGGGGATAGAGATCAATATAAAGCTAAACTCACAAATCCATATATCATGGCCATCTCATAGATATCCTCCACAACTGCTGCTTCCATCACTTTGGACAGAGTCATCAATATGTTGCTTAACAAATTCATCTCCATTCTAACTTATCCATGCTTGTGACTTACTAGAAGGATTAAATAACAAGCAATTGCTCATTAGTTCCTTGTCTATACAAGCCCTGAAGAGACTAGAAAAACCATTATAAGTACATCTTTCATCATCACCACCAAAGGTATATTTGCACTCGTGGACCTATATATCCTAACATATGTAACTAAAGAGAATTGGCCACACAATCTTGTTCATTTTTTAGGTTCCACTTTACCCATCCCATTCCTTAAAGAGAGCAAAATTTTCTAGCTAATCAGCTCTAGTAATCAACTTCTATCTATGTATGGTGTTGTTGTAGTCTCACAGAAGATGTAACATCCTAATTTTTAGATAAAAAAATTTATAAAATTTAAGTTTTTTTTAAAAAAAAGATGATAATAATAGGAATCTATATTATTTGAGGTTATTTGAAAATAATAATATGGTTAGGCATTTAATTATGAATCAAAAACTTAAGTTTAAAATTATATAAGAAATATTTTATTAAGATATAATTTTAAGATTTAAAAAAAATTAATGTGTGTGTGTGAGTTAAAAAAGAAAAGAAAAGAAAAGAAAGTAAAAAAAGAAAAGAAAAAAAGGAGGGGAATTAGTCCCACATCGGTTAGTGTGGGAATGAAAGGCACCTTCTCATGTATAAAAAGAGGAGGTGCATTGTGGAGGAAGCATGAAGAAATTTTTGTTGCAATTTGTAAAAAATTACAACTAAGGGCCCAAGATGTAATTTGTAAAAATTACAAGTAATGGCCTAAAGGTTTGAATAATTAAATTCAAACCTATAGTTTTTTTTATATAATTTTGGGACCACAATCCCATTTTTATATTATTTTTTTCTCTTCCTCTCACGTTGCTCTGCGTTTTCTCGCAAGAGGAGATTATTTTTTTTTTCTTCAGGTATGTTCCAACTTTCCTGTTTAGATTAGCATTTAAAAAATTATTTAAGTACAAAATTAATTTTATAGTTATTTTCTAAATAATATTAGCTTTCTAATAATATGATTATTTTGTAGAATAGAGTAAATATTTTGATTAGGATTTTTCTATAGGATAGTTAATCTAATGATATGATGGATTAAAAATATAGGTTAAAACTCTTAGGGATATAATAAATATTATAGAATAATTTCTTGAGGTTGAAACTCATGTTTAAGAATTTTTGAGTTAAAATCTAGATCTATATAGTTGAATTTATGTCGAATCTGAGATGTAGGGATGAACATCTGATTATTAAATATTTATTTAAATATGAATAGGTATTTTTGAGGTTATAGAAAGGTGATTTGAGGCTTCAGGATAATTTTAAAATTTTTAATTTATTTTTAGACGAATTTTTAGAATATAGAAGGATGAAATTGTGATACTAGAAGTAATTTGAGGATAAAAAAATAGTTTATTAGGGTACGAGAATTTTAGAAAAGAATTTGAGAAGTTAAATGAGGCATAAATCTTAAATTAGTGTTAATATGGATTATAGATCTAAGACTTTCTAACTCTTTAAATTAGAGTTATTTATTTTAATGTAAAATTAATATATAGTATTATGAAATAATTATGTAGATTATATTGACAAAGATAGTGGTGAAAAAGGAGTTGTGAAGGGGAACTTGTTATTCAAGACACAAGGTAACCATTATTAATGTGTTGTGATGAGTGTGTTTGTGAATGGTTATGTGTTGACTTGTTGTTTGGAAAAATTATAAATTATTGAAAATAAATACTGTTATATACTTGTTTGAAATTATTGCCAAGTGGGTTAAAAATTTATTTTTATTTATCATGATGAGATATTATTGTTCGGATATATTCCTGTTTGGATATTTGAATGATGCATGACTTGTCAAGGTATTTTAATGTACGGTGTTAATAAAAATTTCTGTTCGATTAATTATTACCACGTGTTAAGCCCTCATTGGACCCAATGAGTGGCGTGTCGCTTGGTCCAACTCACCTTTGGCCGAGTGATTTGGCGTCCGAGCATGGCGAAAGAAGTATATAAGGTGTAGTCATGCAATTAAAGACTTGTTCGGTTTGTTTGAAAATATTATTCGGTTAAATGTTTTGTGTGCCCACTTAGCAATCGCATGATTAGTTACATCTGCATGCATCATTACATATTAATTTTTGGTTATTGGGACTTTTAAGTCTCATTTCCCGTGGTTAATATTTTTACAGGAGCGAGTCCGGCCGAGAAAGCACCAGAGGTGTAATTATGGTGTATGAGACACCATCTTTTATGTTGCCTCTTATTTTGAATTATACAATGTATCTTGTGCCAACTTAGGACATATCTTCTTTGTGGAGCATGTAAACTCTAATCCTTTTTATTAAATGTATTTATATGTCCAAGAGGATTATGTTTGTCCCTTTTGATTCATGACCTGATTTGAATAACATGCTATGAGGATCATGTCTGTCCCTCATGGTTCTAATTGTTTTTTGAGATATTTTAAGACCTGTGGTATATTATCTTGGATGTATCATGGTAGAAATTTTTCTACTATGATAAGGGTTCAATGAAAAAAATGATTTGTTGAATTAATAATTTGCGAAAAATCGGTTTGTAAATTTGAAGGTGTTACAGAAGATGCATGGAGTCTTCCTTGGAATTGCAACCCATTTGACATCTATCATTATTTTGAATCCTTGTCTACATCTGAGGTCCATTGTGTGCTATCTTCCATGAGTGAAGAACCCCACCAAGGATTTGATTTTCTCAAGAATTAGCCATCTCCATAAAAGTTTTCAAACACTATCTAGTTGTTGTTGGGTACCTATAAAAAGAAACTTATAAGTAGACTTGATAGTAAAAGCCCTATCTGAGGATGATTTTCAAAGGTGTTTATCCTCTTTTTTCTTCTCATAAGATGGATGTGATCGAGCCAAGCATGCTACAATGTGGGATTCAAACTAGAGACTCAATGTCCAAATCACTATCACTTTTGACAATATCAAAGACCTTATCCTCTCTATCAATAAAGCCCTCATACCCAAGTATTAGCTCAATTAGAGGCATGTTCATCTCCAACAAGGTGTCAACCCAAAAAGAAGTGATTTTTCCATTTCCAATCTTTTTTCCTACATTGCTCTCAAAAGTCTTCCAAAAATCATAAATGCTTCTCCAATTTAGTGATGCTTTCTATGGCTTTTTGATATTCAAGTTAGGCCTCGAGTTGCACTTGTATTTGGTTTATAGAACTTTCACCCAAAGGCTTTACTTATTTGTCAGTAGGTTCTAACAAAGTTTTATTACAAAAGCTTCATTTTGTTTTCTCAAATTTCTAATACTCAAACCATCCTTTGATTTGTCTTTGGTTATCTGATCCTAGGATAGAAGGTGAATGCTATAATTTTTCAAAAGTACTTGTAATAAATAAATTATTTTATATTTATTTTAAAATAAAATATCACATTAAATAAAAGTAAATATAAAAAAATGGTGTTAGTTTGAAACTAATTGACTACTTTATTGGAGGCAAAAATCAGTTAAAAATACTTTGCATTTTTTAAATAAAATGTTAGCAATAATTTTTGTATATTCTAAAATAAATTGTGTGAAGATAAAATAAATTATTATTTATATTTATATATTCTAATAACTAAAAAATTTTCATATTATACTAGGAATATAAAAATATAATTAATAGAAGTTACTAAAGAAATTAAAAAATATACTTATTTTTTCTTGTCTTTTTTTTTTTTAAATTCAACTTTCACCCTTCTCTTCCATTTTTCTTAAACAGTGTGGATTATGCTCCCGTGAATTGTACGGATATAAAATGTGGTTTCACCTAATTCGGTACGTTTAACTTTTCCGGTGTATCCAGAAAATGCTTGGCTTTTCATACTTAATCGCTTGAACTGGGCAATGGCAGTTAGCTTGGGACACGGAGACCAACCTAGTGAACTGATGACAAAGAATCAAACAAATCCCAAAAAAATACTAAAAGACTAAAAGTCCTTAAATTATTAAAAACACAGAACAAAATTACTTAAACACCATAAATAACTTCCTCAACTACATTCTCAAATCTCATTCAACAATGATCTTCCAAAGTTCACAGCAAAAACAATTTTGGGGGTAAAAGTAAAATCAAAATGATTGATTTTTCATCAAAGGCAGTCATTTCAGGCAAAAAAAAAAATTGATATCTGAAAGTAATGCAGGAAAATTGTAGCGATCAGAGTCGAGAGTTGCATGAAAATATATAAATTTAAATGTAATTTATTATAATTATTATAATTTTTTATTCAAAATATTCCAACTATGATTTTTAAAAAATTATAATGTAATACTCGCACGACTTAATTAGTGCAAGATGGACTCATACGTGAAAAATTGCATTATTATTTTTATTGTATTTTTCTAAAACATATATAATTATTATAACTTGTTGAGTAAATGTTGATAATATAAATTTAAAAATGTTGACTCCATCTATTAGAAGGCCTGAAATCCAGTTGCTGTTTGTTGGGTTAAATCGATGGGCCACACAGTTGAGCCCCACATATCTCCACCTCCTTAAAATAAAATAAAATAAAAATAAATTGAAGCTCCCTGCTCTTTTCATTTCTTCATTTCTTCGACACAGCCACACAGGGCGACACTATCAAGTCCGCTCTAATTTCGATCGCCTGCTCCATTGGCGCAGACATTTGAAGCAGAATCGCACTCTATGCAATAGAAAGAGTTATGGCTTTTGGGGCTCTAAGAAACATTTTTCGACCTCTCTCAAGAACCCTAATTTCACGAATCCCTACTACTTCGCCCGCACCATTTCTTCCCGCCTCCACATATCCGAAATCCCTTTTTCTCGGCAGACCAGCTTTTTCCAGAGATCCTCAATGGCTTCCTCTTTCGAATCATTTACATAGTTTGACCGACACTCGCTTCCCTAAAAGACGTCCTTCTGAGAAGCCCCGCCGAAAGAGGGCTAGCATGAGACCTCCAGGTTTCTGTTTTAGCTAGCTGTCTATTTATACTTCATTCATGCTCACTGAAATTTCCTCTTGGTTTCCAAATTCATGGGTTGTATAACAATGCTGAGCTGAATAACGTTTTGTTTTGTTTTGTTTTGACCAACGGAATAACGTTTTGTTGAATCGTAGAATTTTCTTTCTGAGCGGTTTTTTTATCGTTGATTTCACAATCAAACTTATACTGTTTAATAAGCTGAGCATGTGAATTTTAGTTCGGGAAAACAATCTGCAATCGACTTTTATCAAATCGGATGTTTATATGTTTGCGTGGTTGAGTTAATACTTTACTGAGGAGTTTATTCACTGAACATTCCACTATTTCGCGTTCAATCTAATTGGTGAAGGTTTATTGATGCAGGGCCGTATGCTTGGGTTAAGTATGTACCGGGCGAACCAATTCTTCCAAATAGACCTAATGAAGGGAGTGTCAAAAGAAGGAAGGAGAAAAAACGAATGAGGCAGCACCGAGCTTTTATATTGGTGTGATTTCTAAACTTCTTTTAAGCCCCGTTTACTATCCTTCATAGGAATGATTTCTTCCCCTGCATGGCGGAACTAGCTAGATATTCAATATCTATCATAAGACAAGCACCAAGTCTCCCTGATACCCACCTGCATAACATTTTTTTTTTTTGTTGTTGCAATTTTTGGTTTATATTGCCTTTTCCTTTTCATTCTGTTCTACGTTGGGATTTGTATCCGTAAAACATCAAAGATATTTGAATCTCTTGATCCCGGGGAAGGCTTTGGATCTTGGAGTATTGAGCTTGTAAGCATAAACAGTTGACAAAGATTTTTTCTCTGATTCTAAACAAATACTTGCAATGTTGATTACCTCATCCTACCCTATATTTAGCTCAAATCACTCATTCCTCCAATTATAAAATCCAAACAAGCATTTCCTGCTGTTTAAAACCCACTGCAAAACTAACTCCATTTAGTCATGGCAGATGGCGCATATATTTCTAGAACTATTGTATCTCGGTCATGGTCGATTATTTGACACCTGCCAGTAGATTCCTTAAATCCAAAACCACAGCACAGGAAATCCAATTTGATACTACGGAGAGCTTACCTGTTTATGTGTCTGCGGGTTCCAAAGGCCTAGTGTTTGATCATGATTTTTATGTTAAGCTTTTAAGGTGTTTTGGTTTTTCATAACAAATGTCAAATAATTGATTTTCGTCGGAACAAGGTGTTCTCTTAATATGTACACCATCTGCCATGGGATGATTCTGGGGACTAATAGTATGGGATCTAAGTCCCTCATAGAGAAACATGAAGTCATTGAAATGTTTTAGGGGATACTGAAATGAGTTGGTTCTCTCATATGAATAGCTAACTTTGGTAGAAGATCTCCCGTCCAACTTGAATATTCATCAACTGGTATCTGGTATAGGATGTTAAGTCTTAAATTGAGTAGTGTGAGATGCTCTCGGGGATGCTTAAGTGGATTAATTCACCCAGCTTAATTGACAGCTTTAGAATGCCAGGAGGAGACTGTTGTAAGTTTTGTTAGGGTGGATGGAGTAATTTCCTCAAAACTTACCAATTACCCATGCGATATTTGGAATTGATTTTCTTTTTTTCTTTTTCTTGTTTTGTTCTTCAAAGTTCGAATGAAAAGGCTGTTGCATAGGATCACTTCTAAAACCAATTGGCTTTATATGACTTTATCAAGCAGAAGTGCTTGTGTCTGATTTTGTGTTAAGAGTAGCTTTCCATGAGGTAGTTTTATGCTCAATGGATTGTGTTTGTGCATTAACAGGCAGAAAGAAAGAAAAGGAAAGCTCAGCTGCAAGAGGCTAAACGGAGGAAAAATATCAAAAGAGTAGAGCGTAAAATAGCAGCCGTTGCAAGAGAAAGAGCATGGGCGGAGAGATTGGCAGAGTTGAAACGAATTGAAGAAGAGAAGAAAGCATCAACAGCTTGAGTATTTTGGAATTTAACTGCATGCGGGTAATACTGGTTTAGGTTAATCTGTTATTAGCTAGCAACCCATACATTCTGCACCTTCAATGTTATTCCATGTTGTTTGCTAATCGGTTGATCATCCACCTCTTTAAAATATTTTTGTTTTTACATGGAAATGTTGAATTCCTCTTTGCTTTTTTTGAAACACTGGGGAAAATTATAGAGCGATCCACTTGTAACACCAATAAAGGTGATGAGCTTGTATTGTTGCAAAATTCCTAAGAATCTTTGGCAACTGTTATGGGTGAGTTTCCTGGGCCTTGTGATACTGATGCATGACAGGTTTGGTTCTTACCGGGATTACTTGTGAAAGATGAGGTTTAAATTGTCCTTCTATGGAGGAAGCATCCTCTGGACTGTGAACAGCGTTTATTACCCGTACTACTATCGTTATCCTCGAGTGTCAGTATACACAAATTCATAACAAATCAGACTATTTGTAAATTATGAGAAATACGATTCATTTTTAAGATTTTACCCAAGTGTATGAAGAAACGTATATAATTATTATTAAAAATGTATTAAATTATCAATGGGATTGAGTTTAACAAAAGAGATTAGTTCTTTATAATATAATAAATTAAGATTTGAATCTCCACTATTTAACAAGAGCCATTGAAAATTATTGGAGGGGAAAAAGGTAAAGACTCAGTACATGATTACCATTTTGACTATTTTCTTTGACTGCGTTATTTTTTTTCTGTTCTTCCATTCCCACCCCCAGGCAAAAAACCCCTTAACAAAAAAAGCCCACTCCAGACATCACCCTTCTGCCCTTCTGTTCTTCTCAAGCGCACAAGAACACACACTCGTTATCCAATAGCATGGATTTCAAGGTTACGTGCAAAATCTAGCATCCCAACTTCAATTGGGAAGGAAAAAAATTCAATAGATGTTGGAATTGAAAAAAAGTTAAACGAGCGTTATTGTTGAAGTTGTCCAAGGGAGCTCTCTTTCTAACAAGTGTTCAAATTTTTCTCTCTCCTGCTTATCTTCACCCCATCACTATTCGTCTCCTTGCTCTGCCTTCAATTTTCACAAGTTCTATCATCACCTCTTTTAGCCTTGTGCAAATTTTTTGCTTCTTTCATGCATTTCCTTCCTCTCTCCTCCTTCAGATATACAAGACTCTTTGTTAGACTCGCTCACCACTCACAGACTCAACCCACGCACTCTGCTAACAAATTTTAGAACCAAAACTTCTTCGTCTTTTGAGAATTTGCTTAATATTGTCTCTGGTGCTTTGCAATTGATCAGGATCAGATGCAAACGACTTGGGCACAAAGACCATGTCCTATCCTCCGCGTGATTATATAATTTACATTATTTTTTTGGCAAATTATATAATTTTACAACGAATTTTATCCATTAAATACATATCATAATATAAAAAAGTATATTATGATAATAAAAGGTCAAACTTACTTTTCAAAACATTGCCAAGATTTACCATAGTAGAGAAGACTTAGATAATTTTAAAACTCTACTATGATAGAAAAAGAGCCATTATGATAACTAAAAGTTGAAATTACTTCTATAAAAATATATAACAGTAAACAAAGATTTTCTTACAAACCAAGCATTTATCAATTGGACTACTATGGTAGAAAAGGATTTACCATAAAAGAAAAGATTAAATATAATATAATAGACCTATCATAATAAATAAGGAAATAAATAACTTGAACAAATAACTATTGATAAAAAACTAAGTTAAATAAAATGCACTTAGTGAGATCCTATTAAAAATAAATATTTAAATTCAATACAATGATAAAAAAATAGGTAATTAAAAGTGAAGTATTGTTTCCATGAGGCTAAATTGTTTCAAAATAAGTTTATAGAAGTAAAATGTTTCAGGAGACCTTTTTTGAGGAACAAAATTTAAGACAAGAGTATTTTGGTCAAAAGATTGCCATGCGTTACAATGGATAGCACAGAAAAAAATCTCCCTCTTTATGCCATGTATTACGGCATGTTTGATGTGCACGGCGATGCATAGTACCTGATGGTACCAATAACAATATTTAACATGTTTTTAAATTTTAAATGGGTATAACTTTTAACACATATTTGATTTCAGTGATTCAAATGTCTATATGAATTTCATTTTTGAATCTAACTAATGGCTCTAGTTTGATACAGAAATTCTTGCATATAAGGATTTTATTTTTTGTTCCCCATTAGGGGCCAAAACTCAATATTTCAAACACTTAACCATTTATAAACCAAAACCAACACCACTAGTAATTGTGTAGTATATTTGACCAACTCAAACCTACCTTAAACAAACATTTCACAATACCGTATTAATATATACATTCAATATTTCATAGTTGGATTATAGTCATCCAACATAAAAAATATAATTAAAGTGCAATAACTTAAGAAACTACAAATACATTTTTCATTCAAACTATTCCATCAATCATCTAAGATTAAGTGTATTAAGGTCATGAATGTCACAAAAATCTAACTTATGGCAATCAAATAAGTGGCCATCAAAACTATAGGAGTTACATGCTTGATTACAAATTTAAAATGCCTTAAGGTTGGCAATAACACATAACCTTACAAAGTAAAGGCCGAATAGGCCAAGTGGTGTCCATGTACACCAACTACTCCTTCGGTGTTTTTATAGTTGGGTTCTTTCTTGTAAAATGTTAAACTATGAGGAGTGAGATATAAAAGTCTTAGTAACTAAAATTAATATGCAATAATGCAATTAATCATGTAATGTAATTAATGATGTGTTTGCTAAGTGGGCATTTACAAAATGTTTCCAAACATAGTTTGTTCAAACAATCCGAATAAAAATGCATGACACACCTTATATCCTTTCTTACATCATGCTTGAAACCAACAAACCCAAGAAAAGGTAAGTCAATCCAAGTTAAGGTACTATACATTAGGTTTAATGAGCGCATATCTCTCAAACCCAACAAATCTTACATATTAAAGCATATCCAAACAAGAAAACATATATGAACACTTTTTCATGTTTCTAAATGCAAAATTTCATACCGAAAATTATATATATACAAACATATATAGCATCCTACTAGGCAAATAATTTTTCAAATACTAAACATATTTTCCAAATACAATTTAAGTTTCCAAACACATAAAAAACACACATAGAAATCACAAAATACACGAAATGGTTACTTTCGCTTCTTGTTAATAAAGCTCTCCAAAAAAGTAATCTTTCACCTCCAATGGTGATTCTACCATAATCTACATACAATGCAATATCAAATATAGTTAACAAAGTGTTAATTAACACTAATCAAAATATCAATACACTAATCACATTCTAATCCTAGAGTTAGATTAATTAATCTAATTAACCCAAAGTTGTTACAACCATTTAATCCCTCAAATGAACTCATAATCATCATCATTACACTTATAACAAACTTATTTAACCTCAATAGCACCCCAACATCATTAAAAATTCATCTATCTTCTAACTTAGGGTTTCAGATTCAACATGCCTATTACTATAAATAACCTCAAAACTATTTGAACAACACATATTTAACCTTAAAACACCCATAGAGTTCAAATCTAAGAGCTGAGTAGTATTAAAATCAAAACCCTAACATCACCTATGAAGATATCTAGCTTAAAATGATGAGGGATGAGTTAGGAGGGTTGCCTTGAACCTATGTAACTTCCAAATTAAGCACAATCAATACCTTGCATGAAACCCTAGTAGAGCACTTATTTTTTGTACCAACCCTCTTAAAAATCTCTCCCTCTTTTTTTACTTTGTGACTAGAGTATTAAACTAGATTTTGCATCATGTGTTGTTGTGAACTTACCATACGTTGCGGCATATAACATAGAAATAGCCCTCTCTAGTTAAGCCCATAATTATTGGGCAAGATTCAGCTCAATACTTATTTTGAATCCTGTTACACTTTGATATATCAATCTAAGTTCAATTTAAGTCATAATGTAATATTCAAACACTTGTTAATTTCAAATAACCTTGAACACAAAACTATTCTCTAGTTAAACCTCAAAATACCTTAACCCACAATCTAAATTACCCAATTTCCATAACAAATTAAACCCCAAAAAATTAAGATGTTACATGCTGTTCTCCATGATGGTATGGAAAGATAAGATGAGAAGAGGGAGAAAAAGGAAGGTGATGATGTTGGAAGAGAAAGAAGAGGCCATACGTTAACATCTCCTATTTTTTTAATTTACTAGTATATTTTAGGTTTTTTTAATTCCATCTTTTTTTTAAAAATTGTAATTTAAATTTTATTATTTTTTCTGAAAATATTAGGATGAGTCACAAAAATATACCCCCTCCCTTCTTATCATATGGTATCTTCTTTTAACTCAGGTACAATTGAAAATTTTTTTATCATTTAATTCTATACTTTTTAAAAAATTAAGATTTTTGATTTATCAATACATTTTATATTTGCAATCTATTTTTTTAAAAAAGTTACAATTTTAAGTTTAATATTTTTTTAAAAAAATATCAAATTGGTCAAAAATATATATGTATATATATATAAGATAATTTATTTTTATTTTTGTCATTATAATTTCAACTAACTTTTAAATTAAATTATTCAAACAAGTTTTTGTTTGTCTAATTAACTTCTGAAAAAAAATATCTAAATATAAATTACATTAAAATCACAAACTTTTCACAATGGTTAAATGTAGCAGGTTGTGGTAGAATCTTGAAGAATCATAATAGCAATCCTTTGACAACTTTTATGCTTAGCTATGAGCATGTTTAATAGGTATGAAGATCGCATGGGAAAATAGATGCCGCTCCCTAATTCTACGTAGTAATGCCATAGAAGTTGTGAACCTGATAAAAGGAAAGAATGTGGTCGTCCATATGCATCATGGACTTATCATAGAGATTCATGAGTTGCTTAGCTAGAGCTAGAAAGTGAGTCTATGCATTACTGTTTAAGCTTTGAACGTTGAGGCTAATTCTCTTGCGAAACGATCTTTGGAAGTGGCACCTAATTTTTATCATCTGGCACTGCATGTGCCCAATTTCTTGAATTTTTTGAAACCACCTAAAACCATCCCTCTAGTGTCCTTTTGCTTTCCTTTGTTTTTGTTTTGTTTTTTGCTTCCTCTGTATCAAAAAATTGACAATTCTCACAACTCTAACGCCTTCGTTTCCCTAGAACTCGGAGCTCCCTGTTGGGGTCCGTCCCTTTGTGCCAGTTACAAAATTAATGATCGTCTTGGCGGTCCATCAGACGGGTTGTTACCAATTCGTTTTCATTCCCAAGTCACGATAGTTACCGTCTCAGGGACGAGACATCCAAATACCAAACTACGCTCGAAATCAGTTCCTTATCATGTGGTTTTAATTATCTTCTACTTTCATTTTTCCCGCCAGATCCCGACATTTGACTCTGATTATCTTCTATACCGCAGCGAAGATGGAGGGAGAGGGCGGACGCCATTAAAAAGTTTATTTCGTTGAAACCATAATTTGATAAATGATAATGCAAGAATCAAAATACCCAAAAATTCCGATATAAAAAAGATAGCCCATGTTGGGAGAAACAAAACTGTTCCGTTTACTCATCTCCAATCACCTTGCCAAAAACATGGCCAACCAGCTCCGAGTAATTTCAGACGTATGTTGTCTGGACACTCAGCGGTTGATTTTGTAATGTCAAACGCGAACACTTGTACTTTTCTTCCACGGGAGAAGACTAACGAAAGCATAACTTTGATCAAGCTGAGATGAGGCTGGCATATGCATAGTCAATCCACTTCCCTGCTCTTGTTCCCCAAGGAAAAGACATGCCCGGTCTTCTATGCTGCAAGGTTCTATATGCTGCAGGCAACAGCTACTTTACTCTTATTGTAAAATGAGCTCAATTTAGTTACAGCAAGTGCTTCACCAAAGAGTGATGCTTTTGTAGATCTTGATACAAGGACTTCAACAAAGTCGCCGACAATGGGGTTCCGCTTTGTATTAGCATCTTCCCTATCTGGGATTGGCTGGTTAACAAAGATAACCCGATGACCCCTGTCACTCTTGCCCATAAGCTCAGTATCCGGAGCTCTCTTATTGGGTCCTTCAACTAATACGAGCTGTATAGTTCCAATCTGCGAATCAAAACACTGACCAGTGCTCTCACGGAATGCCTCGATAAGTTCAGCCAGCCTCCTCTGCTTGATTTGCTCTGGAACATCATCAACATAATTTCTGTGGGCATGGGTTTTCTCCCTCATGCTATAAGCAAACATGAATGCCATATCATAACCAACAGCCTTTATGAGAGACAAAGTGTCCAAATGTTCTTCCTCGGTTTCTCCACAAAAACCTGTTGAAATAGAGACAATAATTAATTATTCGCTGCTTGCACAGAGAAAAATAGTGCAGAAGAGAAGAGACCTAGAAATTTTAGCAAGGAATTTTTGGGCAGCATATCCACAAAGCAAAACTATCAAGACGACTATATAGCTTCAGCACTTTCCAGTATCAAAGCAAGCATCTTAGATTGCATGCATCTCTGTCTAAAGTGGTACATACTCATATTTGTCAAGTAGGATCAAAACATTTGAGAAAGCTATTTGCATATGTGTGTGCCTGTAGTGTTTACGGCATGATTTAAGAATAATAATTAAAAAAAAACTAAAGCAAAACAACAAACGTAAAACTCAATCTTTCATAAGTTGAACTTAAGAAGTTCCCTCCAATCAAATAGAATGAGATTTAAGAAACAGTAATGCAAACCGGAAAAAAAAAAAAAAAAAGAGAAGAAAGAAGCTTTTACAATATATTACCACAAATGAAATCGCTACTTAAGCCCACATCTGGAATTATACTCCGTATCTTTTGCACAAGATCCAAGTAAGCCTCCCGAGTATATCCTCGTCTCATTCTCTCAAGCACATTGCTATTTCCTGTTTGTGCAGGTAAATGTATTGATTTGCATATGTTACGTCTTTCTCGCATGAGATAAAGCAATTCATCCGGAAAATCTTTAGGGTGTGGAGATGTGAATCTGAATCGCATCTCAGGAAATTCGACTGAAAGTCGGTCTAGTAGATCAGAAAACCTTAAGCCCATTTTTTTGATTCTACACGTGCTGGAAAAGCCATCGCTAAATATCCAATTGGACCCTGATTCAAGTTCTTCTTCACTACCTGATGTGTCATTGTAGCTGTTCACATTTTGGCCTAGAAGTGTCACTTCCTTCACGCCCTCTTTCCAAAGCTCTGCCACCTCCCTCACTATAGATTCTACAGGACGTGACCGCTCTCTGCCTCTAGTGAAGGGCACAATGCAAAATGAGCACATATTGTTGCAACCCCTCATCACTGAGACAAAAGCAGTAACTGAGTTCTTGGAGATTCGAACTGGATTGATATCAGCATAAGTCTCTTCAAGTGAAAGAAGAGTATTGATCCCTTTCTGGCCATAGTCTACCTCTTCCAGCAATCGTGGCAAATCTCTATAAGCATCTGGCCCACAGACCACATCAACCATTTTGTCAGCATCAAGAATCTTCTCCTTTAACCTCTCAGCCATACATCCCAACACAACTACCTTTGGAGGGCGCAAGGACTGTGATCTTCCAATAGCAACATTGTTTTTCCAGTGCCTCTTAAGAAACCAAAAGTAATTAAGCCTTTGCCATACCTTTTGTTCTGCGTTGTCCCTAATGGCACAAGTATTGATAAATACTATCTCAGCATTCTCTGGAACATCCACAACTTCGCGATAGCCAGCATTGTTCATAATAGAAAGAACAATCTCCATGTCATTAATGTTCATTTGACAACCGTAAGTCTCGTGATAAATACGACCTTTTGAAGGAACTTCAGTATCTGCTACATGACTATCGGACGTAAAAAGTAAATAAATAAGCAGTAAGGGAATGAATGTCGGAATTAAAAGCAAAAAGTATTTCATTTGCATCTTCCAAGTCCGTCATTGTTTCAGTTATATCTCAAACTTAATCTTCCAGTTAACGTTTTTACCAAAGCCTTGTGAAACTAACAATCGTGAAATTAACAAAAACACAGCTCAATACGAACAACAAAATAATTGATGTCACTTTCCTGTGTTTGCAATATGTTGATCAAGCTAATTGCATAACGTCGTTTACACAGAAGTCGTTGTAAAATTATAGAAGTTATTTTTAAAAAACAAGGTCTTTATCGCGACCACTCCAAAGCCAAAATTTCAATCTAAAGACCATAATGAACCAAAATTGTGCAACTAATAAAGCAAGTGCCAGAAATGTGATTGCTTCCGATAACTCACAAAGGCTGAGCTTCGGAGGCAGTAAGAGCAGCTTTTGCAATGCAATGATGGAGACTAGGACCCTCTGACTTGTTGGCAAGAGGAGCATACGAGTGACAGAAGTTTCTAGAGAGCTTGAAGGCGGAATCCCTCTCCACAGGGCGTAGCAACGAGAAAGTCGCTTGATTGCGTCCGGGGCGTGAAAAAGAAGAAGCTTCGGGTTCCTGGCAGAAGATTCTAAGACTTAAGCAACGTCGGGCATGACGCTTTAGTCGGAGAACACCATGGGGTTGGTTGACGATGGAGGGAAACAACGTCAACGACGATGACATTGAATTGGGAAAGAGGGAAGCCGACTGACGCGCCACCGCCACCTTCATCAGGCATCGCAGTTGGATAGGGCGCATGAGGATCCGAAAGGTCCACCTGGAATTGGAATCCGAATAGCAAGTTTTGTCTCCTCGCCGCTGCGTGAGTTTTCCTCTCGTCTAGTAAACGACGCCTCAACACCACGCCATTCAACTAAGAACGACAGCTTCATACTGCTCCTGTGTCGTTTGGTACATTACGTGATCGAGCCCTACTCTTTTGCGGATTTCAATTCCCAAGTGCTTTTAACCATGTCGAATTCCCAATTAAAATTATGAACACATTTATAACAAACAACAACAATGAACAGTATATATGTTAGCTTAATGCATAAAGAACAAAAATCTCAATTTGTTTACTTTGAGTTATCGACAGCATTTGTTTTTTTTTTTCATTATTGATTAATTGAAAATGAACATTTTAAGTATACAAACCCAAAGTATCTAAGTTTTCTTGTTAAAAAGAAATATTAATTATGGTGAGAGCCATAATCTCCAATGCACCTGATGTTCGCCGGGAATGGAACCTCTCCTCTTCTTTCCCATCCTCTTCTCTAATTATGGCCTTTAATTTCATCTGCAGCTGAAAGTAATCCCCACTTAATGAAGCAACACTGTTTGAGAAGATGATCAATGATAACCCAAGCCACCCCTTCTTTGGCATCCCCAATCCATCATCTCCTTACCCTTGCCCTCTTCATCAAGTTTGGGGCAATTGACGCCCTCATTGACTACTTACGAGGAGTACAATGGTGCCCAGAGTCCAACCCTTTCGACGCTCAAGCCCAAGTATGGTTTTTCTTATATGTTGTTCACGACTTCCAGACCAAGGCTAAGTTTCATGACTTCCAGTCTTCCACACTAAATGGTATTCTCTCTCTATTTTGCCTTTCTTTCTTTGAGATCATTTTAAGTTGCCAAAAAAACTAGCAAGAGCCAAAGTAATTAGGTGCTTTTTGTTTTCTAAGGACGTGTCTTTTTTTAGATTGTCATGAATTCATAGGCCTTTGTACCTTGAAATTGTTTTGATGACAGGGGAGGCCATATTTAGAAGGTTTTGGTCTTATAGATCTATGTAACTTTATCTAATATAAATTGCAGCTCTCTTTGTGAATGATCGTATTTTGCAATGGATGAGATTTTGATATAAAGTCATTCACAAAAGTCCTCTCCAATTAAAAAAAAATTGATATTCTAAAACAAGATTCCTTAATCTCCAGACATATTGTGATTTTATATTACAAAATAATTAAGAAATGGACAAATATGATGGTCCTATAAAGTCTATTAGGCTACAAATTTAGTTTCTGACAAATAATTATTAAGAGTAATCTAAGGTCCTTTATGTTCATAAATCCAAGTCTTTAGAAAGTTTCAAATGTTGGAGCCTTGCGTATGAGTTTTTTCAAAGAGGCAAATATGATAGATTTCTCATTTCATAGATTAAAGCATTTTATTGTCACTGTAATGTTATCCATATTAATAGCTAAATCACTCTCATCATCTAGTAGAACATAAAAATCATTAATAGCTTAAAGCTTTGAAATCATTTTACTATTTGTAAAATATATTTTGCCACCTAAGATGATGCCTTTTGCCACTAGATATTGATCTCAATCAAATATCTTTGTATTATATTATATCCACTAATTTAAAGTGACAATGTGTGATGTTGTAGCATTTTATGTTTAAATTCCTTCTGTGTATTCTATAAATAGGGAATTAAAGAAACACAAGCATCATGTGACAAATTTGAACATCAAAGCAATGAGCTAGTATGACAAAAAAGGACAACAATCCACAAATACACATGCATATGAACAAAGGGGAGAATAAAGCAAGAAGCTAGCTTGATCAAAAAAGAAGTATCTTATTGCTTGCTCTTGAAGGAAGAAGAATTGAAATATAGATGAAACAGAGACTTCACAACTCAGGATTTGTGTTGATATTTGAACATGTATCTATAACACATTGTAACATAGTTAATATGCAGACAATGTGATGCAATTATATTGTAATATAAGTTTATTTAAATAGAACTGTATAAATCTGGTTAATATATTTTTATGCGATGATATGATTTACCTTTTGTAAACACTTAACTAAATTCTAATACTTCAAGTGATTTCACATCATAGTCCAATGGAGCCTACAAGCACAAAAAATAATGTTACAGCTACATGAAATTTGCTTAGAATGAACTCTTCAAGAACTTGAAAACTAATATTCTCATCATCATCAATGTTGTGAATGGAATTTGACTTTGTTTAGATATATTTGAAATTTGTAGGCCATGTTGTAGTGGCACAAGTGTATTTAACATTAAGAGACCATGTTGTACTGGCACTAGAGTATTTGACATAGGGAGACCATATTACAGTGATGTTAGAGTATTTAGTATAAGGGGGCTACATTGTATGGTATCAATGTATTTGACACAGGGGGGTCATATTGTATTGGGAGGCCATATTGTATTGGCACTAATGTATTTGACGCAGGGGCACCATATTATACTAGTATTAGTGCATTTAACATATGGAAACTATGTTGCATCGATGTAGGTGTATTTGATATTGGAGTATTATCATGTTGCCCCTGAGTTGATGATCTAACTACCTTTTATTATATGTGTGGTTTCCTACAACAATATTCATAAAATCTCATAGAAATGATACCATATAAAAAAAATAAAAATAAACTAAAAAAATTATACCTTTGAACATCGTGAGGTCTTATTAGTAGATTTTTTTTTGAAGTTTTAACTTTTTTCTTTTCTAACAAGAGTTGTGAATCCAACTTTGACTGATCTTTTTACATTCTCTCTTCTTAAACCCAATGCCTTCACCTTTATTCTTACTATTATTATCATCAACACCACCTACACTGTCAACACTATTTGATGAGTGTTAATAACACATTCAAACACTTTCTTATTGAGTTCCAGCACAACTTGATGAACCATAAAGAATGTCTCAAGACATTTCAATACATTGCCAGCTAATTTTACAAGCATTGGGTGTAATTGTCTATGTCAATTTAAGCACTCTAGTTTAGGATCAACTTTGGTTTCCTTTCCCTTGTTATCATACACTATGCCACACTTTGCTTTTCTTGTCCACCTCTTTAAAATATATTTCTGTCGTAGTAGCTTAACATCTTAGTCGTACAATATCCTTAGTGTATGACAACATAATATTCCCCACCTTTCAAACTTCTTACAACTACATGCAATGGTAGCTTCTTTGTCTTCTCTTGATAGTCACTCTCCTTTTTATCAACCCTTATGATTATATAATCAAATACAATAGCATTTTCATATTCATCTTTATTTCTTTTTTTTCTCCTTTATACATATAGCATCACGTAATTCATACTCTTATTGGAACAAGTCAAAAATTGGAGTATAAACTTGAGAAAGCCATTGAAGCATAAATGAACTCTTCAAAATCAACCTTGGTAATTTTTAGCGTAAGTTAAAATCACTTTTCAATTCATTATATAGCTTATCCACAATAACCTACTAAAAGACTTTAAAAAATTTTTGATATCTAGTTTAGGATAATGTTACTTTTTATAAATGAATTGATACTTTCACTAAGTTGTGTATTTCTCATGCCAAGAGTCTTTGAATCCTTCATATAATATGAAGCCTATATTTCTTTCAACTTGTAAATGAATACTAACTATGGATTATCTACCACATTGTTTTTTGATAATAATGCTTTCCAAGATTCCTCAAAACACTGTTTCTTCCTTACAATGATACATGTGCTAATTAAACTTATTTAAAAAATATGAGTCATCTTTCATCAAGTTCCTAAGATGTTTCACCCAATTCCTATTAATATGGAATGTGCACAAGCCATGCTTTACACATGGCATTACCTCTTCTAAAGGTCATGCCATTGCAACATCTTGGTTAGTAAATACAATCAATGGCATTTCCTTATGTTCTTGCATAAAAGTTTCAAAAAGCCATTTAAAGGATTCAATTGTCTCATCATATAATAAAGCAACACCAAATATCACCACTTTTCTATAATGGTTGAAACTTGAAAAAATGGCAAGTAGTTTATTGTCACAATTTATTGAGTATGTTGTATCAAATGAAATGACACCCCTAAAACAAGCAAAATTTATCAACATACATGCATCAGCTTCAAATTATTGCTTGATCTCTGTCAAGTAGAATAATTATTTACAGAATAGTGTAACACCCTAAAATTTTACTTTGATTTTTTGTAATTATATAATTCGACAATGAAACTTCTTCATTAAATACATATAATGGTAAAAAAGAATTTACCTTAGTAATAAAGAATAAAACTTACTTTTCAAAAGACTTTAGATAGTATTTCAAAACACTACCCTAGTAGAAAAGAGTTATCATGATAATTAAGAATTAAAATTATTTTTATAAAGTTTACTATTATAGAAAGAGCTTTTCTTATAGTAAAATATTGCTCAAAATGGACTAATATGATAGAAAAGAATCTATCATCATAGAAAGGGTTTAAACGTAACAAAATAAGCCTACTATAATAATTTAAGAAAAATACAATATACATAAGAAGAAATAATTAATACATTAAGTTAATCAATTTATACCTAATGAGATCCCATTGAAAATTAATAGTTTAAAATTAATAAATTGATAAAAAAGTATTTAAAAGTGAAACATGGTCCCAAGAGGCTAATTTGTTTAAAAATAACTTAGAAATGGGTAAGAAGGGTTAAAGGGACCATTTTAAAAGTGAAAAACTTCACAAGGGTAATTTTAAAAAGAGATATGCACCGCATGCCACAGTGCACAATGCTATATCAGCAATTTGATGATATGAATAGTGGTAGCGAACTTCAAATGAGTATGACTTTCTTTACAAATATCCAAATTGAATTATTCAATTGTTTACACGAGACTTGTTAAAAGATCTAAATAATAGTTTTAGCTTAGTACAAAAATTCCTCCAAATGAGGGATTTTATCCACTAAATCTCCTTTAGGGCCAAAACATACTTTTATATTTTACAAACTCAAAAGCAAAGCTAATGACTAATGTGTAGAACATTTGATTAACTTAAACCCATTATAAACAACCATTAACATTAACAACTTAACACATTCACACATAACTTCTATAATTAGGTTACAACCACCCAACACTGTATTTATAGAATGTTATATATATTGTCACAAGTAAAATCTTTCTTTAAAACATGTTGTAAATCATTTAATCATCACAAAATATGGCCATATATGATACAAAACCACTTTATGACAATCAAATAGAAGGTTAATTAAAAGTATGAGAGTTACATGATTATTTACAAAAACAAATACCCTATGGGTTGGCAATTATACATAAACTAATCAAAAAAGCCGATTGGTATCTACTTATACTAAGCTACACTTCTTGTGCTTCTTTGGTTAAACTATTTTCTATAAAAATGTTAACTACAAGGAGTGAGACAAAAAGGTCTCAATAATTAAAACTAATATGCAACGATGCATGCGATGCAGCTGACTGTGCAATTGTTAAGTTAGGCATACAACAATAATTTCCAAACAACAATTATCTAAACAAAATCCAAACAGATTGTATTTATCATGACAACACCGTATATCCCTTATAACAATGTACTTAGAATCAAATCACCCGATCAAAGTTGGGTTGGTCCAAACTAATAGCTATTCATTGGGTCCAATAAAGGCTTACGGCTTGGTAGAATATAATTTTGAACAAGATCCCCAATAACATAATATTTTTCAAACAAATGCTGACATATCAGGCATATTTCCAAATAAACTTGGACAAAAACACAATTGAACAATATCATACTTTTAAACAAATTTATTTCAAATATAGCGCGCGCGCACAATTCATCCTACTTGACATCGAAGTTTCAAATAATAAAATATGCTTCCTCAACATGATTTATTTCCAAACGGACCTAACCATATAAAAACATACATAGCAAGTCACAATGCATACACAATCACATATTAGCAGTGGTTACCTTTATTTTTCACTATTGAAGCTCCTAGAACAAGTGCACTTTTACCATCAACGATATTTATACCACAATCTACATATATCATGATACTAATTATAGTTAAAAAATTGTCAATCAACATTAATCACACCCCAATCTTAGGGTTAAGTTCATTAACTTAATTAAACCATAGCTATGCTAACCATTTAAACCTTCAATGTAATGTTCTCCTTATTACCTTAGCACTTAGCCAAAATATCCATGATAAAACCGGATTAAGCCATACGATTACCAAATTATGGTTGTAGACTTTAATCAGTTATTAAAAGAATACTTACTTCACAATCAAACAATAACTTCATTTAAAAATATAAACCTTCAAAAGTTGGGATCCTAAGTTTAATAATGTGAACTTTAAAATCAAATATAAATAATTTAAAATAGAGTGGAAATATATATGAAAGTGTGGAAATTATATCAGATAAGGTGGCAAATCAATTTAAGGTCAAAAGAGCCAAAACAACATTTATGGCATATTATGTTGTAACATAATGCAAATACGCTGTGGCATAAAGCACAACAAAGTGCACTTCAGTGAAGTTTGGAATTTTGCCGCAACATAACATTTTATGTTGCAACGTAAAATGTAGAACTCATGGTAAATTTTTTGGCCAAACTTTTAAAGCTTTCCAAATCCCTGTCCGATATCCGATTGAGGTGATATAGATGTCCATAGAAAGGTCTTTCAAAACTCTAGTTAATGGTACTAGTTTTATTTTAAAACTTTGACCTAAGAACAAATTAGACACCTAAATATAAACTAGCATGTTTTCCCTTAAACCATAACCTAGGTATCCAAAATTCACTTTAAGTTCCAAAAGCACAACCCAACACCTAGACCACACTCAATAAACTTAGGACAACCTTTGTAATACCACAGCAACTAGATATCACATATTTTACAAATTCAACCCTTAACCTCTTGATTTCAAAAACAGCAGGGGAGGCATTTTAATTTTAAAACTCAATATAATCCAATACAAACATGCATATAGTCAAATTTATACTTACACTTATATTTTGACCTTGCTTAAATATCTCAAGTAAAAAGATACTCCATGCATTAGGGCTTGAAATCACATTTCAATACTCAATATTTAATGTTGCAAGTATAACAAAATATAGACATCCTAATTGGCAATGTCAATTAATTACACATATGCATATAAAATTATGAGAGGCTTATAATAGTAAACTGAGTTCTTAAGCCTTCGATGCTTTCTCTTTGTCCTACTCGGAGCTAGTGCCTGTAAAATGTTAAATAAAATGGTGAGTATAATCACTCAGTAACTAAGGTTAATCTAGCCTATACAGATGCATGTCAACCAATTATAAAGATGCAATGAAAATTACGCTACTTTCATGAGTTTAATTGCTTTTTAAAATGTTACCACTACCATAATACTAGCAACTATATTGCTAATCACAAATACATATCAAAATTTACATCATTTATAAGCATAAAAAACACATATGGGATCATAATACTACCAATCATGTGCCCTTATCAAATTATGTCAAACTATAATAACAACAATTATGTAGCTAGAATATTATATGCATGATCAATGCCCCCTTCTAATACCTTCAATATGAAACTGATGGCTATTTAGTGGTTTACGTCTATGAACTCAAACTACCCAAGCCTTCTACTCATAAGGAATTACCTGACTAAGACTATCACACTCACTTATGAGATATGATTTTTTTAAATACTAACAATCATGGGATGTCATACCTTTAAGATAGCTTCTTAATAAATCGATGGTGACTAATTAGATTTAAGTCCCTCAAAAAATAAGCAGAACAATCATTTAATAACCATGGGACAATGGTCACTTTTTGATTTCAACGGCTGGTAGCCAAGTTGACTTTCAATTCTAATGGTAAGCTGTTAAGATTACATGAATTTACAACATTTACTTCTCTTTTTACATGCGAATTCTCATCTCATATAATTATACTATGCACAAATATTCAACATGCAATATACATATTCATACTCACTAATAGCATGCAACTTTTATTGACATCAATCTCAACGTATCATGCTTATCAATATCACGAACACAATCATACTTAACATAAATCTCAATTTATAATTTTCCTTTTTTCACAAGTACCCTTATGCACTTTAATATCTACTTACAACAACAATTATATATAACATATATTTTTCACAAATGTTATTCACATCAATTTCATCATATCATATAGTTTTACAATATATCATGATTTTTTAAATAAGTCTTTTTGCATATAGTCAATTAATCAAGCAAATGTACAAGCTAAATTTTTCTCGATTATCTCAAACTATAATTGTGCAAAAGTCTTTTGATTCAATCTAACTTGGTCCAACCCAAAGCAAACCTAGTCCAGTTCAGTCCAGATAAAAATTAGTCTTTCAATACTAAAAAGATTAAAAAGACTAGACTTTATTTTGGGTTGGATTAGATAAGAGATTGAGCATTCGAACTACTTGATCTGATCTCGTCTCGTCTTTTAAATTTAATATAATTATAACTAATTTATTATTATAATAATAAGTTAAGTTTATAGAAAAAAATTATTTGTGTGTTGGTATATGAGAGTTAGAAAGATGGCCTTTAGGCTTGTGGGAATTATTAACTAAGAGTGTGGTTATTTTTTATATTTATATTGTGTTAATTTATTTGAGACTTGCCTATGTTTACTTGACAGTATCTTTTTTCTTTGTTAGTTACATGATCTTTCATTACTATTTTGTTTGGGTATTAGAATGTATGATCTTTCATTTGAATACTTGCCTTCAATGAAAATGAATTACTCAACTTCGATAGTATTTCATATGTCCCTAGAGTCCTTGTCCCAACAGTAAGGCTTTGACCCTCTTTCATGTAATTAAATTTCAATGCTAGGTATGATGGGCATATGTTTTATTTAAGCTTAAAGAAATTTTGCCAAAGACAATGTGTTGCTTCACCTTTTTCCTTAACTTTTGGAAACATTGCTTCTTTGATAGAATCAAGTAGGTGGAAATAGAATAGAAATGTAAGAAATTATTTAATCCCTTGCATGAATACACATATCAAAGGAAGGAGATATGAAGCATTTTCCTTAACCACCTCTTGGCTCTAAGAGCAGTTAGAAGGAAAATGAAAAACAAGATGATTTCAATTCTTTTATATTGATGAAAGATGACTTGTATTATTTTTAATAATCTAATCCCATTTCTTGATGACTACTTTGATCCTTTCTATTCTATTTTGCTTGATTAGTTATCTTGATATGTGTTCAAAATTCTCAATTACTTTATTAGAAGCCAATACCTTATCTGATTTTGATTGCAATTCTTTTTAAATGTGAAATATAAATCCTACACCTAGTTGAGACATTTCCATTCATCATGATGGTCATGTTTCATTTTCCTATTTGAATATTGTTATTGAAATGTTGATTGTATTGATTGTTTTGAAGTGGAATAGTGAACAATAAATTTATTCTTAATTTCATGGTTAATTTATTTTTTTTATCATTGTAAAGTCATGAATATTGAAAATGAGACACTAGACCAAACCAGGATCAGTCTCCCAATCCTACTGAATCAATCTGATCTTATTTAGTTTTGGGTTATGTAAGGACTAGACCAAACCAGACTACATGTTGCTTAAATAATCCTTTCTATGAAAATGACTAAACTTCGGGTTAGGCCAAAGTCTTATTTGATTCGTTCTTTATGTAGCCCCACCTCAAACTTTTAAGAGGTTAAATGTTTACCCCTTATTACCACTTACTTTCAAGCTAAATTCAAGTTCTCTAGTGCTTCATAAAGTTAGTCTACAATTGACATTAATACTCATCACTAATAATAATTAAAATCACCACTTCCAACATCTAATTTCATATTTTAATAATCAAATTTCTCAACTACAAAATTAACCTCACATTCAATGAGTTTCTTAACTCCTATTAACTTTATTTAGCTCTCAACAATTTAAATAATTACTAATATATCATCTAACAACCTAAAAATAATCATTAATGTCACAAATTACTCACTTTCAACTCTCAAATTTCAACACTTCATTCACCAAAACTCTCAACTCTTGAGTTTAATCATCATATTAGGTTTATTAACTCCTATTATCTCTAACTAACTTCATTAATCCCATCTACCACCAACAGTGCCTTCCAACAATTCCAACCGTTATCACTAATGACACTTTAATGCACAAATTCATCCATAATTAAAAATCCACTCTCATGAATACATAAAACCACTATTTCTAAGCTTAGATAACTTAAACAATTTCTATTAACTCCGTTTAAGTTAATGGATTCAAACTCAAAGCTTTTAAGGTCTGAAAATCATCCTTCAACTACAAACTTTAACTTAAAAATAGTGTAGAGAGGAAGAAGAATGGTAAAGGAGACTTACTTTAGTGATTAAAAGCTTTAGATCTCCCTAAAACACCAACAAAATCATGTCCTAATGGAGAGAATCACAAGCCCCTTTATTCTCCTCTTTTTCCTTTCTCTTTTCGCACATGTAAGTTTCCTCTTAAATTTGATTTTTGATATTACGCTGTAGCGTAAAGCATAATAGGCCAAATTCTAATTTTTTTCTCTTTAATTTAAGCCCAAATGGCTTAATTCATTTTTGACCCTCATCTATGGACTAAAATCAAACCTAATAGGCTTATTAGCCGTCTCTAAGTCCATCCCCAAATTCAATTATGCTTAAAGTTATATAATTACCTTTTATTAGCTTAATTAATTAATGAGATAATTTTTGAGATGTTACATTAGAAAACCCTTGAAATCATCATCATTATACTCTCTTAGCACTTATTTAACCGCAATGTGTCCTTATCATCCCTAAGGTTAGCCCATAACATCTAGGGTTTTAGATATAATTATCCTGCCACATTTATCAACATCAAAACAACCTAAATGATGATCATCTAACCTTAAAACACCCTTATAATTTAAATTTAAGGGCTATGCAAACTTAAAAATGAAATCCAATCACCAACCTCTTTATAAACTAGACTAAAGAGGAGAATAGAAGGTAGATAAGAGGTTAAATAAGCTCACCTTAGATATTTGAGGCTAAAAAAAAGTAAGAAATCAATGCTCTTACCAAACCCTAACAAAGAGCCTTAAAATTGTGCACCAAACCTTAACTCTCCCTCTTCTAATTCTGTTTTTTGTAGTAGACCAATATTATGACATAAAGGTGAACAATTCTACCTAAGCCCAATAATTTGGGCCCAAATTGATCTAGTAGCTATTTTAAACCCCAAATAACCCTAGTATATGATCTTAGGCCCAATTTAAACCATAATTAAGAGCCTAAGCAACAAATGAACATCTATAACCCTTAACCAACATACATCCTTATTTAAATCCTTAAGATACATGTTTCTTCACTTAAATCCTCAGCTACATGCATTTCTTCAATTAAATCCTTAACTACCCATATTTACTTCAAGCAAACCTCAAGATAATATCAACCCTAATTATATATCCTCAATCAAAATATCAATTTTCACAATAAATTCATAATTTAAATTAGAATGTTACAAATGACACTTAAATCATAATGGGATTATTTTATTCACTAAAACCTTAACAAATTTTAAAATGTAAAGTAAGTCATTTATGCCCTTGACTAGTATTTTCATATAATACAATTTGTTCTTAATTTTAAAATTGAGAAATCGAGGTGCAAATTTAATAAGACATAATGGAAGAAATAGTTGCAAATTAATAGAAGTATTTAAATAATAATATGTTACTTTTTAAATTTAATCAATACAATTTGTGTTTCTTATTAAAATCAAGAAATGAGTTAAAAATTCAAGGTAACAAAATTGCAACTAAGAAGACAAGGTTGCAAATTCTTGGAAGCGTTCAAATAATGACATGATTATTTTCAAATTAATCATTAAGATTTGTGTTCCCTATTAAAATGAGGAAAATAAATTACAAATTCAACAAGATAAAATTGTAAATTTAGAAGGCAAATTTGTAAAAACGTCAAATTTGGGAGATAAACTTGCAATTTTATGATCTTCAATTTGTAACTTGCTTTCTCAATTTTAACTTGGAACACAAATCTTGATGATTAAGTTTAAAAAATAACATATTATTATTTAAATACTTTTAGAAATTTATAACTTTGTATCCAAAATTTGCAATTTTATCTTGTTAAATTTACAACTCATTGTCCCAATTTTAAAATTGGGAATAGATTAGATTATATAAAAATATTAATTAAGGACTTAAAAGACTTACATTATATTTTAAAATTTATTGAGACTTTTCTCAAATAAAACGATACTTTTGGGAGTTAAATGTTATTCTCCCCAATCATTTTTGAACAATTTTGCAATTTAAGCCTATTTATTGTTCTTCCCTATTGAGTGCATATGTTAAGTGGGGTTTTTTCTATCAATGGAATAGTTTCCAATGCAAATAACTAAACTAGATATTTTAAAGAAGGATAAATGAGCAAAAATACTCACAAAGTGGTCAGCCATAAAAACTCAGTATCTTAAAGTGAGGAAAATGATAAAAATACTTATAATGTTACATGGATGGGTGCAAAAGTAACTAGACCGTTAACTTTGATCTAACACCATTAATTTTGACTGTTAAATGTTAATTGTGCATGTCATGTGTCAGTCATTGTTAACGTGGATTAATAAATGGGCAAAAATATCCATGAAGTCGTCAGCCAAGAGTAAAAATACTCATGAAGTCGTAGATCAGGAGCAAAAATACCCATAACATTATCAGAGTTAGTACAAAAGTATCAATCCATCTAACCCCTTAAATGTTTATTATTTAGCTAACATCTAAGCAGAAGTTGACTATTTTTTCATTAATGTAGACAAAAAATATTTTCAAATGAATTTTTAAGGATATTGATCGATTATCGTATGAATACTCATAATGTTACTTTAGTATATGCAATAATGACCAATCAGTTGAAATCAACGTCACATTGTTTCTTTCTATCGCCATATATCTCACCCCCTTTCTTTCTCCCTCTTTACTTATTTTTCTTATCTATAAATCCTGATATTCAACATAATGAGATAGGTTGTACAAAATTGAAAATCAAAACTGAGCACATCTAACTTAAAAACATTGTTACAATCTTAAGCAATTGCATTCATAATAGGTTTAAAATTTTCAAATGGTTTTCGCTATTGTTGCAAAGAAACAAGCGATTTAATTTGATATTTAGTTAAAATTACATTTTCTCACATGATATTCATACAATGACCAATTACCTCCAAAGAATTTCATCTAGGAATTTTTTTATCCATATCAGCAAAAAAATAATCAACTTTTAATTAGGTGTCAGTTAAACGGTCAACATTTAATAGATTGGATGGATTGTTATCTTTGCACCAACTCTGATAACGTTGTGATTATTTTTACTCCTGGCTGATGATTTCATGAATATTTTTACCTTTTTATTAGTCCATGTCAACAAAGACTAACACGTGACATGCACAGTTAGTATTTAACGGTTAAAATTAACGGTGTTAGGTTAAAGTTAATGGTTTGATCACTTTTGCACCCATTCATGTAACATTATGATTATTTTTATCTTTTTTTCTCACTTTAGAATACTGGGTGTCTATGGCTAATCACTTTGAGGGTATTTTTACCTATTTACCTTTTAAAGAAATCAACACATAAATAATTTTTATAAATAATTAGTTTAACTAATATTTTTAATTTCTATCAATTAGTAATTGTCTAGTTTCTAATTGCAGGACCGGATAGAGCACTTAGTACTGCATAGTCAAGAGTGAAGAAAGAAATTACACCTCTTGTTCGGAAATCCGAAAAAAGAAAAGAAGGGGGAAAAATGGAAACAGGTATATTGAATTATTAACGATAGTCATTCCAAAAAGAAAAAATTAACGATTGTCACAAACATAATGACAACGGTTGATAATGAAAACGATGATGATTGACGACGCTTAGTCGAGCATTGCGTGAAAATTGGCGCATCGTATGATTGTAACGTGCCTGGGGACTTCACCGCTGTATCTTCTTCCTTCACCCCTGACTCCGAGTGACAGACTCTGCTGTAGCCGAGCTTGAAAATGGTCAACTGGAATTGGAAAGCCACTTTCCGATTGATCAAGCACTCGCCTAAATTCTTCTTGGAACGCCGATGTATCACTCTGGCTTTAGTTTCCGGTACCATTCCTTTCTGGTCTCTGATTTTCCTTTTTCCCCCAAACCCCGGTACCAACCAATTATTGCATGGCATACACGCTTATTAGAATTCTTTATACTTGGCACAGGTTTCAGGGCTTTCTCCAGTGGAAGCAGCGCTAAGTTACAATGTAATATTTTTCGCGGAAAGCAGAGGCTTTTCCCTATTTTCGGTTACGTAGAAATAGAAGAAACTTGTATCGGAATGCCGGCTGGAGTTCAGCGTCAATGTTATGGTTCATTAGCTGGATCTGTTCATAGAAACCCACGGTTTTCAGCGTTAAATGATGATGATATTATATATTTTGAGAGCATACTAGGGAACAAAAATGTCATCCAGGACGAGGAGAGGCTTATTGCTGCCAATACTGATTGGATGCACAAATATAAAGGATCCAGTAAACTCCTGCTACTGCCACGGAGCACCGAGGAGGTACCTGTTTATTTAACATGTTGTTATCCTGATGGAATTCCTTTATTCATTTAACCTCCTGTTGTTGTTGTTGCCTTCTATTTGTCATTGCGGCTAACTGTTGCTGTTGTGGTTCTGGATATCGTTTTCATTAGTCTGTCATTCTAGAGTTTAAGTAATGTAAAAAAGCTTATAACCATATAAATGCTTCCCTTTGATCTTTTTCAAATTATGTCTTTTGCAGGTATCTCAGATACTAAAATACTGCAACTCTAGATGCCTGGCTGTTGTTCCTCAAGGTGGAAATACTGGTCTTGTGGGTGGAAGTGTACCTGTTTTTGATGAAGTAATGATCAACTACATGTCACTTAATTGTCTTGCTTTTTAAGTTTAGCCTGGCGAGAGTGCAACTCTGACATGGCAAGATTTACTCTTTGTCACGGTAGACTTAGCCTGCTTCATTCTCTGTTCTGCTGACAACACTCTTATAATGAAACACTGCAGGTGATTATCAATCTTAGTTTGATGAAAGAAATCATATCTTTTGACAAGGTAGGCCATTCCCTTCTTTAAAATGCATCTTTGTTAAGAACTCCTTCACTTCAATGTTTATATGAATGTCTCTATCTCTTTGGTTTTGAATGGATTTTCAGTCAACTGGTTGATGAGCATGCTATCATTTTCGCTGTGTGGTGTTTGTGCCATAACATATTAAGATGGTTCTATCTTTCTGGTTTAGAGCTATTCATTGATGAATTCATGCTTTCTCTTCTATAATTTTGCTTTTATTTTCATTTTCATAGTGATTTTGGTCCAAGATTTGGTAATCATGGAGATGGTGTCGATGTTAAACATGAGGATGATTGGATATTACTTAATTGTCAAGTGTTTGTCCAATGTGTTTTTTAGGTAAGTGGTATATTGGTGTGTGAAGCAGGATGCATATTGGAAAATATAATAACATTCCTGGACAATGAAGGGTAATTTCTTCTTCCTCTCCCTTTTGTTTTGTTTCATTTGTTTTTCTTTTGGTTTGGATTGTCTCTCCATTATTGGAAACCTTGGAAAAGAAAGGAGTCTGAGTTGTCTTTATAGAGCTATACAATATACATATGAAGGGGCAAATAATGTTTGACAGTGAAAGAAAGAGCTTTCCTATAGGATTGGACTACACTAGAAATCATCTTTAAGTCCTTTCTTGTTTGACATGATCATAGATGTTTTGATTGAGCATATGCAAGAGATAATTCCCAAATGCATGTTTTTTGTGGATGATATAATTCTTTTTGTGGAGATAAGGGAAGAGATTAACTGCAAACTTGAGTTATGGAGAAGAACATTGGAATTGAAAGGTTTTTGCCTGAGTAGGAGTAAGATGGAATATTTGTATTATAATTTTGATAAGAGATCAGTCAGTATTAATTTGGAAATGCAATTGGAAGATCATGTTATACCTCAAGTGAAAAAATTTAGATATTTGAGAAGCTATTATTCAACATGATGGAGATGTTGCACATAGAATACAAACTGGGTTGTTTAATTGGAGAAAGGCTAAAGGAGTTATTTGTAGTCAAAAGGTACTTAATTAACTTAAATGGAATTTTTATTGAATTGCAATAAAACTGGCTATGTTATATGATAGTAAATGTTGAGCTTTAAAGGGACAGTAGGGGCATAAAGTTGGAGTAGCGGAAATGAGAATATTGAGATAAATGTGCAGGTGTACACCTAAAGATAAATCCAAAATAAACATATATGAGAAAAAGTGGGCATAGCATCTATTGAAGTGAAAATGGTAAAATATCGTTTGATGTAGTTTTGACATGTATAAAGGTGACCGCAAGAGGCACCGATAAGGAGAGTGGAACGGATTATTTTGAGCTCTGTAAAGAGGGATAAAGGAAGGCCAAAGAGAACACTTATGGAAATTGTTAACCAAAACTTCTTAGTTAATAATATTCCTAAAAACTTGGTAAATGATAGAGCACAATGACATCGTGTAATCCATGTAGCCAACTCTACCTAGTGGGATAAGGCTTGTTATTATTGCTGTTTGCTGTCTCTCTATTATAGGAAACCATATCTTATGGAAGCTTCTAGTACTATTATATTTGCAAGATTAGATGACAAATCAACTTTTAGGTTCTTTTTTTTTTTTTGTAATTTTTTGTCTTTATTTTCTTTGTGGAACATTAAGTTGCAGGCTCAGTGTCTAGAAACACTTGAACTCCTCTCATTTTTCGTGATGCCCACTCAATTTATCTTATCATATAGAAGAGAAGTGCCCCCCCTATATATTTGTGTCTAATTGATGTTTTTGTACTATTAAAAGAGGAAATCTTGTTATAGTTTGCTTTCTAGTATTTTATTTTCTTTTTCCAGTCAAGATTAGCTGCTCATGATTAGTAATGAAATATCTTGTGACATTTCTAGATGTCAACATCATAAATCAGAATTACATAGCAAGACAGCTTAGAACAAATTTCATTTTCTTTGAAATAGTGAATTTGGATGGGCTTGAGATTTCAAATTTGCAGAATCAGCTTCAGCATAATGTCCTAGAGATTTGCTGTTGCAATTCCTCACTCAATGACAGCTACTTGATTAGTTAGATTCTTCTAAACAAAAGCGAAGGAATGACTAAATTTATTGCAGTTCTGTAGTTTTCTATATGGATTTGATTCTCGAAAAAACTTTAGAGCAATGATTTTATTTTGGAAGAATGTACAATACTACCATATTTTGGTGACTTTTTCCCTCAGTTTTGAATAGGAATTCTGAAACAAATTGTTATGGTCTTTTGCTTGACAGAATTATATTTAAAGTTAAAAAATGTGTTCCCTTTCTTTTTTTTCTTTTTTTAACATTTGAGGTGCAATCCCACAACTTAGGTTTTGAAAGTTTCTAGATGATTCATTCCGCACTCTTTGCCTGTTGAAATTAGACCATATAGAGACTTGGTGTACTGGTATTTAAATGGCTTGCACTCTTCATTCAGATTTATTATGCCACTAGACTTAGGTGCCAAAGGCAGCTGCCAGGTTGGTGGAAATGTCTCAACTAATGCTGGTGGTTTGCGCCTTGTTCGCTATGGATCCCTTCATGGAAATGTACTTGGTAAGGGAGCATTTCTAAACCATAAAATAATCCTAGATGAATGTACTGATTTTGTCATTTCTAGAAATTCAGCTGAGGTGCTGAACCATCTTCATGTTTGAGCATCAAAGAGCTGTTGCTCAATATATTGCAAATGTAGAGTCATTGTTGGTCCATTTTCTGTTGTGCTGACTTTATTCTAAAGCAAGTTTTTCACTGCAACGCAGGTCTTGAAGCTGTTCTGGCAAATGGTACTGTAATTGACATGCTTAAGACGCTACGCAAAGATAACACCGGCTATGACTTGAAACATCTATTTATAGGTATGCTGTCACAAATTTATGTTCAATTCAAGTCTTGAAACTGTTAATTGGCCTGTTTGCATTAACTCTACACATGGTTGGTGTAGGAAGTGAAGGTTCCCTAGGAATTGTTACCAAGGTTTCCATACTCACACCACCAAAATTATCTTCCGTCAATGTGGCTTTTCTTGCTTGTAAAGATTATATCAGCATCCAGGCATGATAAATGTTCTCACCTTGAAACTTGTTATTTTTTTGGGGTGCAACACTTAGTTTTGGTAATTTCTAAGATTAGTTGATGAGAAAGGTTATGGGACTTTTTTAACTGAAGTATGCCTCATTATGCGGTAGTTTATTCATTTTAGCTATTCAACTGTCAAAAATCAAAATGTCAAGGTAGACTGCATCAGTCAAGTACTGTATTTCTGTTATTGAAGGTGATTTTGTTGTTTGATTTGTGTGTCTAATCTCAAGTGATTGCTGGGTAGTATAGTATTTTGTAATTCTCTTCACTGCCATTGTGAGTGTTTCGTACTGTAGTTCTTATCTTCAATGTCAGTGTTATCCGTGTCATCTATGTTTTGTGTAGTTTAGTGTTTTTGTAGCCAGAGTGACTCCCTAGTCAATATCACTGCACGTATATGAATTAGAGTGTTGCACTTGTAACTGGAAGTCAATTATTTCCACACTCTCAATGGCACTGAATAGAATTACAAATACTTTACTACCCAACAATCACTTGAGACAAGACACACAAATCAAACAACAAAATGACCCTCAATAACAGAAATACGGTGCTTGACGATACAGTCTACCTTGACATTTTGATTTTTGACAATTGAATAGCTAAAATGAATAAACTACAGCATAATGAGTCATAGTTTAGTTAAAAAGGTTCCATAACTTTTCTCATCTTTTGCGAAGTGTTCTAGAAACAATTGTTATGGTCCTAACAGATGCTTGCTACTTTACTCATGTCATTATCTTTATAAACTTGATTAAAAAAGACAAAACATGAAGGACCCTTAACCTCAATTAGAAAGCAAATCGTACTATACTCACAAGATTTGAAAGCCACCGCAAATTCACATAGGCAGAGAATATCATAATTATATGTAGCGCTGAAGGAAAAAAATGATTTAATTAGGGTGAACTTATTGGTCATAAGATTATTTTGTTGTCAACATGGCCGCTCTCAGTACATTTGAATTAGATAGAGCGAAATATGTTTCTGATGAGGGCTGATGCGGTATCAAATACCAAGCTGGTTTTGAAATTTACACTGTCAATTCTGTGTTTAGTTTTTACTCTTGTACCTGTTGTAGTAATGATATATTTGCAAGCTCTTCATGATTTACATAGCTAATTATTATCTGAAACTTGTATGATTATGATTATATGTTGTGTAAGTTGCTCTCTTACTCTTATCAAAAAAGGGAAAAAAAAAAAACTTGGTCTTTTCCAAATTAATCATAATCACTTATTTGTTATTTACTTGCCCCCTATGTTTCGAAGAATGAAACATTTCATCTTATAACATTTATTTCTATATTGTTTATCAGAAATTGCTACAGGAAGCAAAGAGAAGACTCGGGGAGATATTATCTGCATTTGAATTTTTAGATGGCCCATCTATGAATTTGGTAAGCTTTCCTTGATTTCCTGAGACTCTTTTTTCTTTTTCTTTTTTTTTTGGGGGGGGGGTGTCAATACCAGGCTTGCATTGTGGCACATGTTCATTTTATGTTATATTACTGACACTGATGATTGAGATATTTTGAATAAGTTGCCCCCATCAATGCATTGGAGTTGTATTATTGTTGCTGATGCATGTTATCAATTTGACTCCAATGCTACCGTGATTTTTAGGCATATCATTTAAATGTTTAATTGAAACAGCACAGTTTAGTTACCATTTTACATTAGCTGAACTTGTGTTCACCATCTATGGCAACTTATGCTACCGTGATCTTTTGACATTTTCTTTTCCTTGATTGCTGATTTTCCCGAATCTAGCAGGTTTTAAATCATTTGGAAGGTGCACGGAATCCATTACCTGCGTCAATGCATAACTTTTATGTTCTGATTGAGACTACAGGAAGTGATGAATCCTTTGACAAGTAAAGTCCTTGCCGCTCCTTTTGTTTTCTACAGAGATTGGGGAAATATTTGCAGGGTCTGATTGACCTCATGATAATATGACAGTTATTTAAATTCTTATCCTCAAAGAATTCAGTTTACAGTGGTATGCATTTATTGAAATGAAGAACTCTATTTATTGGAGATGAAAGATGATAGAACTTAATGGCATCGTGCAATTCATATAACTAATGCCATCTAGCGGGATAAGACTTGTTATTATTGTTTTGAGATTAAACATGTTTTTAAATATATATATATATATTTTGCCATGGTTCTTAATTTTTTTTTTTATTTGTAACTTATGAGTGAATTTTTGAAGTCCTTCACATTTGACGCCACATTTTTTTTAAATATCTCCAGACAAAAGCTTGAAGCATTTTTACTTCACTCTATGGAAAATGAATTGGTATCTGATGGTGTTCTTGCCCAAGACATAAACCAAGCTTCATCGTTTTGGCATTTACGGGAGGTGATGATTTTTTATTTTCTGCTTCTTCTGATAGGAGTACTTTATACTCTTCATGATTAAGGATATATCCCTTCTGTGGTTTGCTATGGATAAAAGTAATCCAGTAATCTCATTATGACTTGAGAAGTTTTGCTGTCTAGCTTTCTAAATATACTATTATAAAATTGGATTATATTTACGAGGTTTAATGGTGTCAGGGTGTGCCAGAGGCACTAATGAGAGCGGGAGCTGTTTACAAATATGATTTATCGATACCTGTTGAAAAGTTGTACAATCTTCCTGAAGAATTGCGCGCTAGACTTGGTAAGATGCAGGCCTGAGTAAATCTGGTGGACTAGCGATCAATCAACGTTTGCTTTCTTATTTTAACTGCTTAGCTTTTTTGTGGGATTTTCCTAGAAATCACATTATTACAGGCTTCTTAATGATCTATTTCACATCCCCGTCATAATGTTTGGAATTCAGAATGTAGGAGACATTGCTTTTGTATATGTTCTCAGGGATCAGCAGTAACACTGTCTTGCATGTTGGAACCTTAATAAACTTTCAAAAAAATTATTCTTTGCCATTTGGAATTGCAGGCAATATCGCTAATGTAGTAGCATATGGTCACCTGGGAGATGGTAATTTGCACTTAAACATCTCAGCTCCCCAGTGTGATGATAAGGTAACTTGATCGTGGGTTTGCCAGATAACTGTTTGGTTTTGAGATGGTTATCTTTTTATAACAGATCATCTGTATTAAAACTTGCAGATTTTATCACAGATCGAACCTTATGTGTATGAATGGACATCGAAGCACAATGGCAGTATAAGTGCAGAGCATGGCCTTGGATTAATGAAAGCTAATGAGATTTTCTATAGTCAGTCACGTGAAACTGTATGTGATTATCGACTCGCCCTATATTTCTCTATTTGAAAATGTAGACTGATGTGTAGAATATTTAAGCTAGCTACTATCAAATTGGACAGGTGCAATTAATGGCTTCAATCAAGAATCTGCTGGATCCGAACAAAATACTCAATCCATATAAAGTTCTACCACACACTGTCAGTTCATAGCCTAAACTTGGCCTGAGAAACTTATCCTGCGTCTTGAATGAAAGTTAAAATGTTTGCTTCGCAGACCCAAGCTGCGTACAAGAATCGGCTCCCTTTTGCAGCTGAAGTGGGATTTTGGTCAGCCTGCACTGTTACACATGTGCTAAACTCGATCGACCATTATTCATGATCTTTATTTAGCCAGGCCTCCTGTGTGTATTTCCAGTTTTTCTGTATGAATGTAAGCTGACATTCTCAGTCTTTCTTGATGTTGATGATGATGATGAAATGGACAGTTTCTCTAGTTGGGAAAAAAGAAGACAGTCCTTTTTTTTTTTGGTTTGTGACAGTGACCATTTCTTTCAAGTTTCAATGTCGTCATCAGAAGTACACTCTGGTTCTGTTGTGCGACTTTCACAGTGGACGTTGACTATGCCTTCTTTTTACCCACGCCTACCCCGTAGCACCGTCTTATGTATTATTTGTATTCTAAATACATTTTTTCCGATGTAGTGAGAATAGCACTTTTCTTTTCCTCAACATTTTTAATTTAGCAAATGCTACGGTGCCAAAACAAGTGATTAGCCTGCTTTATAAAAGTTTACATTGAAAGGTTCATGTACTTTTCGGTGTTGGATATTAAATTCTATTTTTCTTTCCTTTTTTTTTTTTTGCTTTTGCATCCGGTATTTTAATAGTGTTTGGATATGCTGAATTCATTACTCGTCCAATTTACTCCAGACTAATCTGGATTTGGATCCCTATTTAAGTAGGGCTCTCTTTCAGAGGGTTTTGCAATCGCAGATATCACTAGCAAGACATGCCTTGCATGCTTAGCTACGCTATTGTATATCTTGGGACTTGAACTCAACCTCAAATTAAACTATTGTTAATTGTTATGAATAGTCACTAGTGAGAAAGCAACTTTTTTGTTTGTCCTTGATAGCCCACTGTGTTTATGCCCAATTTGTTTGGTAAACAGCATTTTTTTAGCGTATGTATCTATTAATTTTTTGCCTACCAAAAAAGGCTCTAGTTGGCCGTAATGGACTATTGATTTGTTCTACTGTATTACGATGGGTCAAATATGTTTATTAAACATAAATGATCAATTTATCTAGTTAAAGTTAATTACATCAAATAATTAAAACAAAGTAAATATTATTATTCAATTAAATATCATCTTAGTTTTTAAAATTATGAAGATGAGTAAACAAAGGGAATAAAGAGGCTTGACTCACAGAACCTGTAGATAGATAGCATAATTCAGATGACTATAACCTCAAATTAAATAAATAAATAGAACAGAGAACCTTAAATACAACTGAGGCAGCCAAATACAAAGTCAAGCAAAGTGGTTGGGCAGCAGAGTGTAGGGGGAGGAAAACCCCGAGAGAGTAAAAGCAGTTATTAAAATAAAAGCTTGTCGGTGTTGCAAATTTCTTGGACGTTGATGGCAGGAAATCACGCTTGGAATATGCTTGCTTATCTTCAATGCTATCTTAACCATGGTCCTACTTTTGGAATAACCTCAATTTACAGGTTCCGGCTAGGGTTACAGAGTCCATGGCAGCCAAAGAGAATCCAGTCCCCAACAATGGAAGATGCACAAATCTGTAAAAGCACGCTCTCATCCTTTTGACTGTGTGTGTGTGTGTGTAGAGAGAGAGAGAGAGAGAGAGAGAGAGAGACTCATACACAGCAGATCGAAGAGGAGAAAAACTGTAAAAAGGGACAGTGGTTCCAGCGATGTGAAGAAGATGAAAAGAATCTATCATGCAACGTAACCACAGGTTAAAGAGAGAATAACATTCTTCCACTCTTTTGAAATACTTGGCGTCAACAAAGTTATTATTCCAAGAAACAATTGACGGAATATTGGGTCAGCAGCACAGAGCAAATGTGAATTTTGATCATTAAGTATATGATAATGCTTTAACATGATCTGAATCTTCCAGGGTTTTAAAAGGGTACTGTTCCTTATGTAGAGATTTTTTTTAACAAATATAACTTTATATCTCTACATTTTACTCACATTTTATAACTGCTCTTTGCATTTTTTTTAATGTTTTAAATTTTATACTTTTATTTTTTAGTGTTTTAAATCTCTTCATAACAAAATATATGACTTTAAAGGAATTTAAAATATAAAAAATAAAAATATAAAAACTTAAAATATTAAAAAAATTTAAAAATTAATAATAAAATGTGAACGAAGCTAAGCCTAAAAATTTAAAGTTATATTTTTTTGACATTTTTAACTAAAAAAAAAGGGACCTTTAGATTAGAAGTACAGATAAAGGTGAAACTGATGGAGGAGCAAAGTTGAAAGAAGATAATGCTTAAAAAAACAAAGGGTATGGCGTTGTTGAGTTGTAATCCCGAATGGTTACGGAGGGAGGGACCATCGGTCGCTTTATGCCAATAAACACTGACTCCTTGGTTGCGCCGCGATATTTTGTTGGACAGCCTGTCTTCCTTCCTTTTATCCATCTCATGATCTCATCTCGCTCTCCACCACAACACGTCACTCTTTTGGGTCTCTGCTTTTTAATCCATAGTTAATTTAAAAGGGTCAACCTTAATCAATGATATTGCAATAATTTTTTTTATCGTATTTATATATTACTTTCAATACATTTTATTAAAATAAAAAAGTCTTAAAATTTATTAATTATATTTAAAAATAATAAATTCTCAATTATATATATATATATTTTTTTAATAATACATTTTTTTCAAAATTTAATGGAGCATAAAAAGAATAATTTATGATGAAAATTTATTGATATGATTTATAAATAGAATCACAAAAATTTCTTTCTCCACTCTATAAATAGAGAATAATATTGTTTGGATAATTAACTAATTTAAGTCAGCAGGTGCTCCTTTTAAGATAATTTATCATAAAAATAAAAATATTGTTTAAACATGATAAGTACATGAGAGTTCATATTCATGTTTCATTCAATAATTACTTGATAATATCATCACTTTCCATTCAATTATCTCTTTTACCTAGAAAATGGAAATGGAAATCTTCATTATTTACTAGTGCATATTTATTGTTTGAGTATTCCCACCACACCCAACATGATTGGACGCTAATCAAGATGGACGTCCTTAGTTGTGCACACTGACTTGCAACTTTTTGTGAATAAAGTTCTACTTTCACATATCACCTTTTATCATTAATTTTTTCTGAAGATGGTGAACGCTACCAAGAATTCACTAATTTAGGTTGATGTGAGTGGTTATTTTTTTAGCAACTCATTGAGAGTTCAATTCCTAATATTGATGGATGAAACAAACTTAGATAGTGATTGATGAGGCATTTCAATTTTAGGAAGTGTGGTTTAACTAAAAAAAAAGTAAAAATTTAACGGACATTTAATATATTAAGAACAAATATGGACCCTTTCATAGGATTAGGGACTCACAGGCATACATATTAGCAAGTTCACTTCATTGGTTGCGATTCTTTCCCGTTTTATTTTTTTAATTGAAAACGAAAGAAGCCTTGCCCGCTCACCCACTCCCATGCTAGATAATTAATACTGACTTAATTTAAAAATATAAGATATTTTTAAAAAATTAAATGTTTAAAAATGTAAAGTATTTTTAATCTTTTAAAATGTAATCATTATCTTTTTTTTTTAAGTATTTCGATTGATAATAAATTTATATTTATTATAGGTTATTTAATGGAGATAAATATGGAAAGATAGGATTAGTTGAAAAGTAGATAGCTACTTTATTGAGAGGTGATATTCGATTAAAAATATCTTATATTTTTAAAAAGATGGAGTAATTACTATAATTATTCTATTTATTTAAATTTAAATTTAAAAAATGATTAATTTGCTTTTATAGTGTGTAATGGAGCATTGAACATTGGTTGCCAGACTAGCAAAAGTTGTTTGATTGACCCTCATCGACTTCCAACTACGATCTTAAATCGAACACCGACGAGTCACGGAAATAAGTCAGTAACATCTCATCCACGCGCTCCTCCAACTTGATTAATTAAATAATAACATTAATAATAATAATAATAATAATAATAATAATAATAATAATAATAATAATATACTTATTTAATTAAACTTGTAAATTTAAACGAATATCCTAATATATTAACAATTAGATGTGTATGATACGAAGGATATACAATAGGTATAATAAAACTTTTAACTCCTTAAATTTCTTTCGATTATCAATTCAGTATTTTAAATTTAATTTTAATCAATGTAGTGTTTATTATTTAAAAAAGAGATAATACTATTAAAATCTATTGATATAAATACCCAAATATTGAATTAGCGATCGTGTCTATTAATAAAAAAGAAATGTAATTATTTTTAAGAATGGATTAAAAATTTAAAAAACAAGAACAAAACGTATAAGAGAAAAAAGAAAATAGTAAAACAAGGAAATATAGAATAGAAAAAAAAAAGGAGGAAATTTGGCTTTATTTGACCACGTATACATATTATAATGAGAGTCTGAGATTTACTTTGTATATATCATAATTTGATAACTGATTTATATTTCAAAACTTTTCTATAAAAAATATATAGGAAGAATTTTAATTAAAGATTAAGGAAGAGAAATATTTATCAATGAGTTTCAAAAAAAATCTAAAAATTCTCTGCAAGTTTTTTAATTAAATTGAAATAAAATTGGTAATTGAAAATATTGAAATACACTTCTACAAAATTAACAAGTAAAAACTTTGTTTTGTGAAGCCTGTAAATGGTATATGTTAATAATATTACATCACTTGTTATTTCCTTTATGTTATCTGTAAAAACTTTAAAATGATATTGCAATAGCAGACGTGGCAAGTTCATTTTGGAGCTCCTTAAGTCAACTACATTACTTGATTACTATTTAACTTTATTTGTTAATTGCTTATCTGTACTTTTTAATTCCCTAACAATGCTTGTTAAAAATACAATTAATTAGTTAACTATCTAAATTTATTTATTAATTGCTTGCTTGTACTTTTTAATTCTTTAACAGTACTTGTTAAGTAGTTAATCTTGTGATTTCATAATCTTAAAAATATTACTTATTAATTTCATAACTTTACTTATTAATTTGTTAACATGATTTATTAATTACTTAACTTGACTTGTAAATTTTTTACAAGGTCTGTTCACTCTATTTAATAGAAAAGCACCATCACTATTTGTTAATTTTCTTAGGTTATTTATTAATTAACCAACATTATTTGTAAATTATCTAACTTTAGATGTCAATAATTATACTAGTTCAATCATTTTCTTTGAAATATAAAATTATTAATTGTTAATTGTCTAATTTTTACTTATTAATTTATCAATATTATTTTTAAATTACATGACTTAACTTGCCAATAATTATAATAGTTTAATCATTTTATCCGATATATAAAATCATTAGTTAGTAATTCTCCGCCTTTACTTATTAATTTATTAATATTAATTGTTAATTACTTTTTTTTTCTAAAAAAAGACATTTTAATCTTTTTAACCATCAACTTTATTTAAGTTCAGTCAAAAAAACTCATTAAATTTTTTGGGATCTATTGATAAATAGTTTTCTTCTCTAATCGTTAATTAAAATTTTTTCAAATATACAATGGCCACCCTGATAACTTAAAAAAATGATTATATTGATAAAAAAAATTAAATTTTAAAAATCAAATCGACAGGTAAAACGACCAGAGACTAACAGTTTTATTATTACTAAATAATAACTTCAAATATATTTTTCTAAAATATATAGAAAAAATTGGAAATATATATGCTTATATATATTTATATATTTATATATTATATAGTCAAATGAAATATATCAAATAATGTAATATATTATCGATTTTATATCAATACATTGATTTTTTTTGGCGTGATAAGAAACATACTTGAGGTAAACGGGGACTTTTTAATAAAAAGCAACAGAAATAAAAAGGTCGGGGGAAGCATAACTTCGTCAAATCTCTTCTCTCTCGTCTTCCCGAGCAAAAATCATGACCAGCTCTTCCGCTACCTCTCGCAAGGTTAGCCCTAACTTCTCCCATCTCAATCCCGCTTTCTGGATGGTTTTTTCTTTATCTAATCGATTTATCTTTTTCTTTACGCTTTGTATTTGGATCCGGATGTTCAGGCTCTGAGTAAGATTGCCTGCAATAGGCTTCAGAAGGAACTTGTGGAGTGGCAGGTCAACCCCCCTGCCGGTTTCAAGCACAAAGTCACCGATAATATTCAAAGGTACCTATTTCTTCTTATTCACTTCTGCCCTGATTCGTTTCTGGTTCTTTTTCCTATCAGTCTTTAGGTCCTGCAAAATCGATTGAGAAATTTAGGATTTTTGGCCCTTGATTAACTGTCCTAGAATTCGTACACACTAACTGACACTTATTGCTTTCTAGTCTAATTGGCGGACTGGGGTTTTATGCTAACTATTTGCTTGTGATGCCCGCTGTGGCCTAAATCGTTTGCCTTTAAAGTTTCTACTTGTCCTTTTTGATTTGGCTTATTGATCCTTTGGTTACTCACGTCATTTTTCTGTTACGTTGTCTTTGTGATTTTTACTCAAAGGTGGGTTATTGAAGTGACTGGAGCTCCGGGTACACTTTACGCCAATGAAACCTACCAACTTCAGGTCGACTTTCCGGAGCACTACCCAATGGAAGCTCCACAGGTACCACATAAGCTGTGGAAGTATTTTAGCTGTAAAATATGTGAATTCTACCTTTTAGCTCTAAGTTCTGCCTTTCGGTGATGCTGTTCTTTTCTGACCTGAATTATGGACGCTTTAACAGGTCATATTTTTGCACCCTGCTCCACTGCATCCCCATATCTATAGCAACGGGCACATTTGTTTAGGTATGCATGTGGTTGTATATAGTATTGTTTTTTTAAAATAAATTTTTGTGTTTATGGTGTCTAATTTTGTAATATGCTCTTTGCTAATGGTGTTACATCTAATTTTTTATTATTGCATAAACTTTGTTTGGAGGTTTTTGGTATTTGCTGGACTTGCATCTAGTTTTCTGTTATCCGTTCTTTCAGATGCTTTAAATGCTTCCAAATTGACTTCCAAGTTATGACATGCAAAACTCTTATAACTGCTAAGAAGTCACGGTAAAGAGGCTGGGGTCAAATGGGTAGTTTAGGCATCAGCGATTCTTGGGATAAGGAGTTTGCCCAGGCAATTGAAAGTATTTCTAAAGAGTTGGCAAACTTAAGAAGAAAGGAAGGACAATAAGAGAAGATAATTCTTTGGCTGATGATCATCCTAGTAAGGCCTTATTGTGAGATGTAAATTCTAAATATTGGGATTAACAGCTGGAAGGTAACTGGCAAAGAGGTAGGAAAACTGCAGTATGCCTGGGAAGCAGAAGGAATAAGTTTGGGTCTGTCACTCTTGCTTCTATTTTTTATTTTTAGTTTTCAAATTTCATTTGTGTTTGGATACCTGCACATTTTGTTCTTTGTTTTTGAAATTATGTTCCAATCGTTGTATTATTATTATTATTATTATTATTTGAAATATTCCCCATTTGAAGGGTCTAGTTCTGGGTTGGATCTGCATCTATTGTTTAGTCTCTTCTCACTTTTCAAGGGGGAACTCTTGGAATTCTCGCAAAAAGATTTCAACTTTCTATATGATTGATATAAAAATTTGACTAAAAGATTCCTGCATATTTAATCAGTCAGATTCTCTCAAGTGTTTTTGGCTGTTTAGTCAATGATTATTGATAAGGTTCATGATTTGCTGCTTGGGATCTTTTTTAAAAATAAATTTCAAGTAAAATGACATTAGTATGAGAAGGCTAACAATTGAGAGTGGCAAAGGAGTTAAGATGCAGTGTTAACTCCTTACTCTATTCAAGCATCTCCACATTTGGATCCGCTGGTCTATATTTGTTGTTGATAGCATCCATCATGCGCGTAGCGTCTTTCTCTAATAAAAAATCCCCTCTCTCACTCTCATGGGTTTTGAGGTGGAAGGAAGTGATAAATCATTAACTTTCGTCTTGAACTTCCTCATCTTTCCAGAATGCAGTGTGAGCATGTTACATTAAACCTTGACAGCATATTTGCTTTTGTGCGCGTGTGCGTGTGCGTGTGTGATAAATGGGAATGCACAAGAAGGCTGAAAATACATTGTCACATGTATTTTACACTATAGAAGTTTGATTGAATGACAGTTATACCTCATTGCTGTGAGCTGACGTTTAATATCTCCGTTTATAAAACTCTGCAGATATACTGTATGACTCATGGTCCCCGGCCATGACAGTTAGTTCTATCTGCATCAGCATTCTCTCAATGCTTTCAAGCTCAACTGTAAAGGTGTGAACCGATTTGCATCGTTTTAAAGTTAAGAAATCATATATGTTTATACATAAATAAAAATTGGGCGCATACTGCCTTGGTTCTTTTTCAACTGGTTTAAAGCAGGTTTTGACTTTGAACTAATTTAATTTGAGCCTCTTGGTTGGTTATTATTCTTATTATCATTAATCATTGGTTATTGTTTACATTGTTACTTGTTACTTGTTTTACTTGTGTTAATGTTGTCTCATCCTTTGGTTTCATATTGACTCTATTGATTTGTCTTGCAGCAACGTCCTGAAGATAATGATCGCTATGTAAAGAACTGCAGAAATGGTAGATCTCCTAAGGAGACAAGGTGGTGGTTCCATGATGATAAAGTATAATTTCTAGTTATCTTTCTTAACAAAATTAGAGTAGAGGATTATCCTTTTGAAAGAAAAATCCTCATGGGAGAGAGGCATTCTGAGAACGCAGGATGCCTTGAAACGCGTAATAACTTTGATGTAAATTGTCATTTGCCCAATTACGTGGTATTGTAAAGGAAGAGGAAACAATGTGACTCTAGCAACTTTAAGGAGTAAACAAACTCGAAATATTGTGATTATGGGGTAAAGGTGCTTGGATTTAAATATAGTCGGTCTATGCACCCCTTTCATTTGGGAAATGATCTGGTCTAATGCATTACTCGTGTTTTTATAGATTTGTGAATTTACTATTTATTCCCAATTTTAGCGAGAGAGAGAAAGTGTCACAAGCTCTTGGCAGAGATCAAGAGAGTTGTCTTCCAATCTTAGCCATACTTAACGATTGCTGCAAAAAGGAAAGATGTAATTTGCTTCTCCTTGTTTTGTGTAATTTTTAACGTGGATGGCTTTGTAATTCTTTTCCTGCCCCAAGAAAAGACCGAGGATTGCCAATATTGGTTAATATTCTGAATCTGAAATGGAGGATATTTATCAGTGTCTGGAGTGTGTGTTAATGGTTATTGCAGTGTCTCTGAAACAAATGGTGCGCCTAGCTGTGGCCTTGCTCTTCTCTTACGAGTTGGAAAGAAATTTCGGAATGATGATAAGAAATTTGATAATTCATGGTAGATGTTTGCTATTTATTGAGAATTAGCAACCGTCTCAATACAATGATCAATAATGCACTATCAATCGCGTTTGAAGCTCATGGAAATATAAATACGTTGAAGGGAAGGATTTTTCGGATTTAAGAAGGAAAGAAGAAATTGTTTGCAAGTTCTGCACCCATTTTGCAATGCGTCCGATGGAAACAGCTAGTAGTAACATTATAAGAAAAGCAAGTGCTTCTAGGACATAGTTGATGAGAAGTCGATTTTGTCTAGCTGTGTTTTTTCACTCCCAGCATGTGCAGTAATAGACCAACGTAGTTCAGTTTGTATGCCAGTCTTATGAACTGCAGCTTGAACTTATTCCAAGGAGGGTACCTTGGCTCTATTTCAAGGCATAGGTTTCTATACATCACAGCTTTTTCATGGCTGAAGGTCTCAAAAGAGTACTTCCCATGGTACCTTCCAATCCCACTTGGCCCGACCCCTCCAAATGGCAGTGCATCGCATACAAACTGGAAACACAATGATCCGTTTATACGTAGAATAAATAATATTCTTCACTCCAAAATTTAACTTCTAAGAATGAGGGATGTCACCAGCAGTACCTGGACCAGTGTGTCATTAAATGTAACACTTCCAGACGACGTTTCTGATAGAATCGCTCTCTTGAAAGCTTCATCCTTGGTGAATGCATAAATGGCCAGAGGTTTTGGCCTTGAATTTATGAATCCTGTGCTTTCTTGAATGTTATTCATCTGCAGAAACAGCAAGTCAACAGCTCAGTAGTATAATATTTGTGACAACTCCGAACAGCAAAGGGGATTGCTATTGTTGATTCTCACAGTGATTATTGGAAGCAAAGGACCAAATATCTCTTCCGCCATTATCTGAGCATTTAGTGGAGGATCTAATAAGATGGTGGGCTCAATGAACCTGAAAAAGTTTTCAGAAATGGATGAAAAACCCTTTTCTTATTTGTTGGGTTAAGGAGATGGATGGATAGGGTTAGAGAAAATACAGATTCTCTTCATCAACTGAACCGCCATGAACAATGGAAGCCCGAACCTGAGGCTCTTCAAGAAGACTGCATAACCTCTTAAAATGGTGCTTGTTTACAATTCTGGCAGTGACCTTTGACTCTATTGGATCGTCACCATAGAATTTCCTGATTATCTTCTTCAATGAATCTACCTGAAAGAACAAAAGCAACTTACAATTACCAAAATAAATAAATCTTCAAAATTAGAATCAGTTGTTGATGCTGTCAAGATTACCAAAACAGATGCGAACTTCTCTTCAACCAGCACATAGTCTATTCCTATACATGCTTGTCCGCTGCATGTTCCCCACTTCCCTCCTACAATTCTTTTGACTGCCATCTTCAATGCCATCAAATTTGCGGAAGCAAAGTTTTCATTAGATTATGAACTTTAACAAGAAAAGTTTCAGAATCAATAAGCGTGCCCTACCCGAAAATCTGAAGGGTTAGGGAGGGAATCAAGTATGGCAGGGCATTTTCCACCCAGCTCCAGAGTGACAGGAGTTAAATTCTTTGCAGCAGCAGACATGACAATGCTTGCCACCCGTGGACTCCCTGAAAAAATTCTACCTTCGTTAAAGTTGATAGACAATCAGATGCAGGAAAACATGATGAGCTTATTCTCCAAGTTCAATGAAATGAAGTAGCTAATCATAATAAAAAATACCAGTGAAGAATATTTTATCCCATTTCTGCAGTAGTAGTTGTTCACAGACATCTGATCCACCTTCGATAACCTTAATGGCTTTAGAGTCCAGGTATTGAGGAAGGGCACCAGCCAGGAAGGAAGAGCATGCTGGAGCATGCTCTGAAGGTTTAAGGACTACCACATTTCCTGCAGATATTGCTCCAATTAATGGATCCAGTGATAGAGCTGCACGCAAATGGATCCGCTTTAGAGATCAAAACGCAGAGGACAGATGACTTTATCTCTATAAAGAATGCATGAAATTTGATCAATGAATAATTCACTGCCTAGTCTGTAAATATGAACAAAGTAATTTTCAGACTCACCGATAGGGATGTTCCAAGCAGAAAATATGAGAACCACACCAAGTGGTTCTGATAACACCTCTCCACTTCCGGGAAAGAAAAGGAAAGGAATGTGACTCTGCCACAATCGCCCCCAACACAAAAATCCTTGTTAATTGTGACTGAGACAAAGCTCAGCCGTAAACATTGGGAGAAGCAGCTGTACTATAGCTAAGAACAAACACAATCATCACCATCTTGGTTCAACAGAATCCAAACGAAATGGTAGTTGTTTGACATGAAAAATTCTCAGTCAGATTAAATCGACCATGGATGGATAAATTTAAGTCAAACATAAACAGACATGCAAGTATACAATGCACATTTTCAAGTAGAATATACCTTGCGTTGATCAATTTGATCAGCGTACTTTTTGCAGGCCAAATTTACTCGAATACTTCTGTTCATGAGAATTTTGACTGAAGACAAATCTAAGTTTGATGTTGATATCAGTATTCGAAACTTAGGTTCTAATGCTGCATGGCTGAATTTTCTAATTGGGATTTTCCCCCTTTTTCGTGAGTAGCTTTTACTTATTATACCCGCTAGATGTTCAGCAAATTCCTCGGAAGCTTCTTCCAAAGCCTATATCTGCATATCAAGTGAAGCTTCTAGAGCATGGATGAGGAAACTCTTGAATGCCATTTGGACCTAAGAGATTCCTTTGTTACTTTTTTTTTTTTTGGATTACTCACATGTACCCTTCTACTGAGGTACCAGGCACTAAATGTGGGCACTTCTTTCAGTAAGGATTTAAACCTTAGTTCACCATGTTGTGATAGACTAGCTTCTTTTACTAAACCCAAATTCCTTTGTTACTTTACTGTGTACCATTCATATTTCTATTTTTAGCATTGGAAGTGACATAGTACTATTTCAATATTTAACAAACAATCAAAAGAAACAGTAACAATAGAATGATAGCTTCCACTGAAATAATAGAATGATAGCGTCCAATCAAGCTAAACAGAAACAGAATCAGTTACGGGTTGTGGAAAGGAGAAATTATCTTCATCAGGAAATGAATGAAAACAAATTAACCTTCTTAGGAGCCATCCATTTCTCAACGCAGCTCAAAGTATTTTCGGCTGATTTTTCTACAACTCCAACCTACACCAAAAGAACAAATCAGTCACTAACATAAACCCAACATCAAACTTTAAGATATTTGAAGTTGATTATATCCCGAAAGTTGGTCTCTTCACAGATTTTCCCACATTTTAGATGTTCTGAAGGAAGTTAGGGCCTCCTCTTTCTTTCTTTCTCTCTTTTATTACAGTTTGTAAAGATTTAGGAGCCAAAAAGAAACCTCATCGCGGTAAGATTCAACAGGGTGCTTGCCAAGATCTTGATGGAGAGCTCTAAAGATGGCCTCTTCTTGGTCACGAAGAAGCTGAAGAAGCGCAGTGATCTGGGTTTTCCTCCATTTCACACTTCTGGTACGTCCACTCTTGAAGCTCTCCCTCAACTCTCTCAAGCTCTCTTCCACCTCAACCACAACGTCCATTCTCTCTCTTGCTCTTTCCCTAATTACTTCCTCTCCAATTCAAGGGTGGTCCAGGATGGCACCACCACTTATATAAACAGTTTTTCCTCAGAGACTCATCGGAAGGCGCCTTCATTTAATGCTGCCACCGGCATAATGTTGGGGTGGCCATGATAGTTATGGTCACCTACCAACTGTAGCCCAACAGAACACATGCTCCTTCCGTTTTTATATTTATATAAAAAAAATAACAGTATTACATAATTTAAAAATATTAATTAATCATGATAATTATATTTAAAAAAATTAAACTAAAATGTTTTATATTAATTGACATAAACATGTATTAATTTTTTTATTAATGTAAATTATGAAGAATGATTTAAAAAATGTGTAATAAATACTCATTAAAATATGTGATTTTTTTTATATAAAAAGATAAGTAAAAAGTGATAATTTTTTTTATAAATAAAAACGAAGTAATACGAGGTTTAAAACATTAAAAAGGGATTTAATCATTTAACCCTCAACTTGTTTGTATGAGTAGAATTTTAAAGGATTAGACATGAGATTATGAATGGAAATAACTTTTAAAATCACGTTTGATATGGGATGAGATCAAAAAAAAAAAATAACAGTCACGTGATCCAAAAAATAGGATAAAAGACAAAAAACTCCTCATCTTTTCCCTCGTGGTACTCCCCACTCTTCACAAAAAAAAAAAGATCTGGCTCGTCCTCCTCTACTCAATTTAGATCTGGCATTGATAGTGACCAGGAATGGGAAAGACAAGCTCAGCAACTTGAAGATTGAAGCAACCAAAACGATCTTTAGAGAACTGCTATGACCTTAGGAAAGGTATGATGATAGGAGGCGCAAATTAGTTAGCCCTGGTGTTTTAGAGAAGTTTTCTTCTATATTAAACATCAAAAGTAGGGAATGTTTATAAGTTGGGAGCTGTAGCATGAGAAGAAAAGGAAACAAAGTGCCTGAAAGCCGATACGCTGCTTGAACACATAAAAAAAAGAACTAAGATATGAGTTTTTTTTTCAGTTCACCACTATTTTTTAGAAATTATTTTTCTCAAGTTATTACCGTTGTAATTTATGGATGTGAAGAGTTATCTTATTATATATAGACACAGGTGGAGGAAAGGCCAGTAGCTGGAGTCAACGTCAATGTTGTCAATGTCGTTAGGGTCGTTTATGATGAAGCTCAATTGACAATGAGACTAGAGGATGGGATAGAGCTGATAATTCGGGTCGAGCTTGACGGACCAACCTGAATAAGCCTGAAAAAAGTTTAGGCCAAGCTTAACATTTTGTAAAAAAAAAATTGATACTCCGAGCCAATTCAGGTAACTTGAATAAGGCTGAAAAAATTCAGGCCAAGCTCGAACAGGCTTGACTCGAATACCCATTTGTATATTTTTTAATTTTAAAAAAAGATGGCTGCCTCTGCCCTACATCTGCATGGCTGCATCTTGTCTTGTGTTTATCTTGTGCGGTTAAGTCATTCTCATTCATCAACTAATCAGCATTCAAAAAAGTGAAACCCTAAAGCCTTTGACTCATTCAGCCAACGTCATCGTCATTACATCAGCCATCTCCAGAACCAGAAGTCCATTCTTCTCACTCTAAACTGATCCATGCTTCAGACTTCATTTTTGTTGGCTTTTAGTCTTTACTTTCTCAATTTCTCTTGCACTTTTGCAATCTCCCTCGCTGATAAACAAGCAACTCTCTCTTGCACTTCACAATCTCAGACTCGTTATCCTCAAAACCAAAACCCACTACTAGAATGAGCTCCATCGAGAACGCAGAACAAGCTCCGTCTATAACCTACTGCCAAAACAAGGTTTGTCCAAAAAACTAGAACCCATGCTACGACATCGGCTTGAACGAGCTCAGGCTTTCTTCTTCTTCTTTCTTTTTCTCTCATACGCACTGTCTGAAGGTTTGAAAGGTTGAATCAAACTTATGGAGTCTGAATTTAATTTGTGAAATGTCTACTTTTAGTGCTTTGTTTCAATCTCTGTCTCTATCTTTGATTGATGTTCCGATCTCTGCTCTGTTTAGATAGTTGAATCTAATTGATTTTTCTGATAGCTGGTTCTTAGTGAACAGATTTTAACCTTTAAATTCTCTTATAAGTATATTCAAGTCTCTTTAACTCTGCCTCTCTTGTATTTTGATGTAGTTGTGTTGTCATATGGAATTAAAGTGCTTTAGCCTTAGCTATAACTTGTAATTAAGGCATAGTATATTCAAATTGATCTTTAATTTTCAATTCTATGTAGCGAAATATGTCTTCTAGTCAAAGGAAAAAACCTAATGAAAATGTGGTGGTAGTTCTAGTAGTAAGGTAGATGACAATGTACGTGGCAAGGGTAAGGTAACTGATATGCCTCCCTCTCAAAAGAATAATGAAAACAAATTACTTGCCTCTGTGATTAAATTAGTTGCCTCTGCAAGTAAGAAATCTGTTAGTTTTGGTAATTCTAGTAAAAGTAACAAGTTCTGAGAAAGAAAGGAAGCCACCTGTTTCTAAAAAAATAAAAAACTTGTACGTCTGTTGTTTGAAAGTCTTTTTCTAGAATTGTAGTTGATGGAAAAATAAAAGCAAGATGTAATGATTGTAAAAAAGACTTAGCAGGATCTAGGATTGATGGCACATCTCATTTAACACGACATGCTAAAAATTGTCCATAACTTGCTAAGTATCATGGTATTGGGATGATGATGATGGACAAAGAAGAAAAATTGAGGTCTAGAAAACTTAATGATATAAGTATGAGAAACATTATATCTATGATGATAATTGAACATGATATGCCTTATTTCATGGTTGAATATAAATGGTTCAAGTATTATTCTTTCATGTTGAATCCTAGTGTAAAGCGTTACTCAAAAAACAGCTGTGTCTGATGTTACAAAAGTCTATCAAAGGAATAAAGAAGTGTTGAAGCAAAAATTGTTGAAAAGTATTGGAAGAATTTGTTTAACATCTGATTATTGGACTGCTATAATCTTTGAATGTTATTTGTACTTAACTACTTATTTTGTTGATGAAAATTAAAAATTAAATAGTAAAATACTTTCATTTTGTAAGATGGAGCCTCCACATTCTGGAAAAGAACTAGCTAGGAAAGTGTATGATTGTTTGATTGATTGGGGGATTATTAAGAAAGTATTTTATATCACTTTAGATAATGCCTTTGCAAATGATAAAGTGCAAGAAATTTTGAAACAAAGGTTAGCTTTGCAAAATAATGGCTTGATTGTAATGGAGAATTTTTTCATCAAAGATTTTGTGCCCATATCTTAAATTTAATAGTTCAAGAGGGCTTAAAAGTGACATGTGATGCTTTAAACAAAATTAGAGATAGCATTAAATATGTCAAACAATCAGAGGCAAGGACAATTGCTTTCAAAAAATGTGTTGAATAGGTTGGTGGCATTGATAGTTCAATTGGCTTGAGGATGGATATGCCTATTACATGAAATTTTACTTTTGCAATGCTTGAAAGTGGATTACAATACCATTGAGCTTTTACTAGCTTTGCATGTGTTGAAAATAATTTCATTCATTGCTCAACATATGAAAAGTGGAGGAGAGGAGAAGAGACGTATAATTTCTTGAGGCCATTTGATGTTATAACAAGGTTAATGTTTAGGACATCTTATCTGACATTGAACTTGTATTTTGCTTAAGTATCAAAAATTCAGATCTTGTTAGATGATAATATGGTAAATGATGATTCTATGATACAAGAAATGGCTCAAAGAATGAAAGATAAGTTTGACAAATATTGGAATGATTATAGTATTATCCTTGCGATTGCAGCTATGCTTGATCCACGAATGAAAATTCAAATAATACAGTACATGTATGCAAGGTTGATCTTATAAATTGCCCTGCCAAGATTAGAAGTATTCAAAGCAAGCTAAAATATATTTTTAATCAATATAAAGAGATGAATGCTTTTTCCTCTGATCTTGGATCAAGTTCAACAATTCTAATATAAGCAAATCAAGTTCAATCCTCCACTACTTCTAGTGTTCAGCTTCAAGCATGACTAGCAATGTTCCTAGGGTTTTAGATGTAAGTTTAATTTTATGTTACCATTAATCTTATTGTTTTAATTTAATTTATTAGTTGGTATTTTATTAATTTTTTACATGTTGTAAGATTGGATTAATTATACAAGCATGGATGTTATGTCTGTTAGAAAGTTTGAGTTAAAATTTTATTTGGATGAGGCAATACTTCAACCCCAAGTGTATTGAGATTTAGACGTGCTCAATTGGTGGAACATTAATAAGGGTAGATTTCCTATCTTTTCAAAGATGGCAGCTAATATATTTAACATTCCTATCACTACAGTAGCAAGTGAATCAGCTTTTAGCATTGGTTCATGTGTTCTTACTAAATATCAAAGCAGTATTCTTCCTTTTAATTTTCAAACTCTTACTTGCACTTGTAATTGGTTAAGTGGTTTTCAATATGATGGTAATATAAATTTTAAATATATAATTATTTTGTTGGATAATTATTAAGTAAAATTTGATTTCATTCAATTATAATTTAAAAATCTTTTCTTTATTGACATGTTGCAGATAGTGAAGAAAAAGGGAAGATTGAGGGAGAAGAGGTAGTGTAAGAGGAAGAAGGAGGGAGATAGAAAGAGGATGAATCACTTGAACCTAATCTACATATGGATTTGTCTACTATTGAAAGTACAAGTATAGTTTTAAATAGTGATGATTAATAAGAAGAGCCACAGGATTAGGATTTGGTTTAACTTTGATTTGGATTGTTGATTATTATTATGTTTTAACTTTAATGCCATGTTGAATGTGTTGTTATTTTGTTGGATTATTTATTTTAGATGTCAAACTAGTATGGAGAACTTGTTTTATTAGCTTGGATGGTTAAAAAAAATAGTATCAATGCATGTTGAATTATTACTTTGATGTAATTAGATAAAAAAAATCATCAAAATCGCAACCAAAAAAAAGAGATACAATGCGGGTATTCGGGCCGGGCTTGTTAATTCGGGCTTATAAAGATAGCGGGCCTGTTCGGGTTTGGGCCTATTCGTGCTTGGCCCGAATAAACATCTGTCTGAATTCTCAACTCTAGGATAGGGTGGATGGCGACAAAGAGAGACAAGAGAGTGGGAGGGCATTTTGATCAAAAAGTAACCAATTCCAAGAATGATTTTTCAATACCATGGGGGTGATAATATTGGATAATATCATATAGGTGCAATTGATATTGAGATTAAATTTTTCATTATTTCATACCAAACATAAAAAGCTGGTACTAATCAATCTCAATCTCAGTCTCATCTTTTCAACATTACATACCAAGCAAGGCGACAACCTCAGTTTAGATGAATTAAAGCATGCACTTTCTCGTTTCTATATATATGTGTGTGTGAATTGTTTCACATAATTTAAAAAAAAATAAGTAATTATAATAATTATAATTGAAAATAAAAAAAAATTAAACTGAAATAATAAGTATACATTAGTTGTTTTTTGTTCATGTAAATTGTGAGAGTAATTTAAAAAAATTATAATAAATATTTATTGAGGTATATAAATTTGTTGATTAAAAAATAAATAAATAATGACAGTTTCTGATAAAAAAATGGAGAGAATATTAGTCTATCAAGAAAATTATAAAGTGCATTTTGCATTTATTTGGAGTAGGAGGAAGGCATGCCATGGGACTAGTAATGGGCTTGGACACTAGTTTTCCAAACGGAATCAGATGGGCTTCCCCCACAGACCATGTAGAAGACACGAGGTAACTCTCTGGTGAATGGCGACAGGTAATAAGTTGGAAGGGAGGCATGCTTGTGTTTCTCACTGTTGTGCAGCAATTTTATTTTTTATTTTTTTATTTTTTGGTGGGGTTCAAGAACAGGGAAGCATTATTAGAATCAATGTTTTGAAACCCGGACTGAACATCGAACCGGAAAGAGCAACGGGTCGCGGTTTTTATGGTCCAACCGGTTAGACCGGCGGTCGAACCGGTGACATAAAATTAAATAAAAAATAAAATTTATATGCGCAGTTATATAAATAAAATATTAATTTGTCAATGGTGTTTGTGATTTCGACCTCAAAAGCTAGATGCTTGAATTGTTAGAGCTAGAGGTAGAGGCATGTTAGTACAAGCTTGTGATCTCAAAGGAAAATGTTGGAGCTAGAGGCATGCCGTCATATCATGACGAACAAGCTTTTGATCTCGATGCTAAAGGTTGAATCTTTAGAGTTGAAGGCAGATGTTGGAGGAGAAGTTAGAGATTGAATTTGGGTCATGAAGGAGAGATTAGAGATTAGAGAAGAGAAGAAAAGAGAGAATTAGTGATTAGAGAAGAGAAATTGTGAATCTAAGCAACTCAACCTAAATTTCTTTTTTTTTTTAAATTTTTTGGCTTTGAACCGGATTGACCCGGGTTGACCCGGGTTCGGTTTCCGGTTCAACGCCGGTTCTCTCAAAACTGGCCGGTTCAATCTGGGTCAACTCGGGTCAAAGGTCAGATTGGTTCAATTGGTTGAACCAGACCGTTTTATTCAGCGGGTGACGGTCGGACCGTCCGGTCCGGTCCGGTTTTTACATCATTGATTAGAATTTATAAATTTCATAAATGCTTTGGCTCCCAATTTTGTGGATGGTTTGGACTTGTCAGACCGAAGTTAGGCCTCCATGATTTAATTTAGACCAGCTCCACTACACTATGCAATTGCGTTTCAGGCTAGCAACCGATATTTAGTAAGAAGATTTTCCAAATTAAAATGTAATTGACTCGGGAGCTATTTGAATTTTAATTAGATATAACTGATTATAAAAAAATAATTAATATAATTAATTTTGTTTACAATTAATTATATTATAATGTGATTACGCTTGAATAATGTTTTTTTGAAATTGAATTTGATAGAATTGAATATATTTAGATTATTTAATCAAAATTAATTTTAACTGTGTAAATTGTCATAAAGAATATTGGTTTTAAAAATTAAAATACTGATAAATTTATATATAATATTATTAAATTTGTTTAACTTTATCTAACAAGTAAAATATATTATTTAACTTATACTCATTCCGTTAAAAAATATAAGATATTTTTCACCAAATTTTAACCTTCAATAAAGTAATTACTTATCTTTAAATTAATTTTATTTTTTTATATTTACCTCTATTTAATAGGATATTTTACTTTAAAATAAACATAAAGTGATTTATTCAATAGGATACACTTTTGGAAAAAAAGATAGTGATTACACTTTAACATATTAAAAATACTTTACATTTTTGAACATTCAACCCCTTAAAAAATAACTTACATTTTTGAGTGAAGGGAGTATACCTTATTAATTATAGAAATTTAAATTATATTAATATTAACTTATGATGCTTGATTTATGTAAAGCAAATGCAAATTTTCTTTCGTGGCAATGAATTAACAAACACGTTATTTTAATTTATTTTAATTGAAGAGTTATATCAGAGTTTCTTCTAAAGTAAGAATAATACTTTAGAAATATAAAAAATACTTGCATGTTTAATTCATAAACCAATGGATCCAAAAATGTAACTGTAAACAGGAGGGAAGAATATAAGATTTAAGAAATTTAACAAAGAGAAGCGAGACTGAAAATACACACAGGGTAATGTTGGGGTTGCTGATATTTTTGACAGATAATAAGTGAAGGTAACTTGAAATTGATAAGCTGCATAAAGTAGCTTAAAAGGATCAGATTTATCAGCTTTTCTTCTTGGTTATACTTTGTTGTGATAATGTAGTTTTTGCCAATAACTTTATAGCTCGGTGACATGCAAGCTTTCTTATTATGAGTTCGACATCACCTGTAATATCAAGTTGTTAATACCTACTCTTCTAATTCAAACAAAAAATGTAATTTTTGGCCTCAGTTATAATATTGTAGTTGAAAGAAACAAAGAAATCAATCCATCCACACAGGGCACCAAGAATTTCAAGTGAACAGGGAGAAGCCGAGCCTACTTGTCAACTTAGAGTGTGTTTGATTTTCAATTTATATATTGTAAAAGTATATTTGGGAGATTTAACTATGTGTTGGATTTATCAAAAGCACATTTCATATGTAGTTTGAATGTGCTTTTAAGAGTTACCTAATCAAATCCTTAGTTCCTATAGCACATAGAGAGGGGGATAATCAATGAGTACATTCCTGTTATAAATATGTGTGTATATGAAATATCAAATATCAATAGGAAGAATCACACGGCACGCCCTAAAAAAAATAAAAAATTGTACTACAAGTATAAGAAATTTTAATAATACATTGCAGGCTCAGGAGCCCTTATTCAATTTTTCTTAAAGGTGAAAGTATAATTTTGCTCTTAATTAAAATGAAAGAAATGAACTAAAAGTGATAGAATGATCAAATTTATAGGCATGGACATTTAGAATTCTGTGTGACTTGTATATTTTAATTAACTTACAGATTAATGGGATACGCATAGACATTATGTTGAGAATTCATGAATATTGTGTTGTGTTTTATGGACGAGAGTTTCAAGTAGGTTATGAGTTTTCAAATCATACAAGAAAAAAATTATACTTTCGCTTCCAAAAAAAAATTGGAATAAGAGCCCTTAGACCTGCAATGCATTTCTAAAATGAGATTCTCCTATAGTAACATTGGTAGAAAGAGTTATGACCACTTGAACACAAGATTTTAATGTAGAAAATATTTTTGATAGATAAATTACTTTCAATTAACCTCACAACAGACATATCTTTGAAAAATTAATTATTAAATGTTATATATGGTTTTGGAAAGTAAAAGCATGTAGAAAATTATCTTGAGATGATATTAGAGCTTTTAGTTACATAAAGCTTACGCTGTCAATTTGTCATCTTTATATTCAGTGTTTCTACGAGATTGAAACCGTCCAAATGGTAACATAGATTGGCTCGTTGTAACTTGTTTACACGCGGATATTGTTGATGTCACTTTGAAAAAATAAAACAGAATAAGTGATTTTCAAAATTGCTTAAAAAGTTTATGAAGATTAATAATTCTAGCCTGACTTGATGATTTGGACAAGTTAAAGTTCAACATAATTTTGATACCATGTGGCTTTTGCTCAGGGAAAAAAGACAGAAAGAAATTAAACTGACTCAAATAAATAGATTTTACGAATTTTTATACAAGGTATTTTACCCGTCCAAAATATATATGCAATTGGATAAAATAAATGATTTAGTGTTTCACGCGCGTTTGCAAGTCATGGTTTGGACGCAAAGAACAAGAGTCAAATATCTTAAAACCACAGACAACAATATCAGCTCCTCAATATAATTTATTAAGCAGATTTACTAATTAAGTTGGTTCATTCATGGCCTGGTTAAGCTACGAAGATTATGGATCAAATAAGCAGCAGAGAGGAAAACATTTTAACCATTCATAGACTTTAAATGCCTTTTCGCCAAAGGTCGATCTGCCAACATCATCCTTGGTTGGATTTTGGAAAAAGGCATATGATAACAAGTCAGTTGATAATAAAACATCTCTCAGCATGGGCTCATATTATCGGATCGATCCTTCTCAGCGGAAACGACAATATTAATCAGTAATTAGGCGCTGATCTAAGATTCAAGACTAAAGAAGATTGGTGTTCTAAGGGAAAAGATAAGGGTTGAATGTGATTTCACATCTTGTATCGGTGGGGATCGATGGACGTCGCTATTATAGCGCTGCCACTTGCAAGTCAGAATGCTGCCAACCGACTCTTTCACCGTTTTAGCATTTAAGTGCAGTTGTATATACTCCAACCAGCTTTCGCTCTGGTTTTCCTCTTTTGAAAATCCACTTCATCTCCTTCTGCTCCTTTTTCTCTTTCGTGTTCGTCTTCATACCTTTTAACATCCATTCATGGGAATTTCAACTGCGCGCAGTTCGCGTGTGTTTGGGAAGGCATCGAGGTCGAGACTCGAGAGTGCGTACTGTGTTGAAAAATGGGAAGAGGAAAGATCGAGAATCCCACCAACAGGCAGGTCACCGACTCCAAGCGACGTAGTGGCATCTTCAAGAAAGCTCATGAACTCAGTGTTCTCTGTGATGCTAAGGTCTCCCTCATTATGTTCTCCGAAAATAACAAGATGCACGAATACACTGCCCCTGGCCCCATGTACGTCTCTCTATACTCCCTACATCTCCTTTTTCCAATCTACATATAATAATAAAGAGGTTATAGTGATTAATTAGTTTATTGCTATTTCTGACGTTCTGAGTTTTTTTGGGAATTCCTGCAGAACGAAGAAGATGATCGATCAGTATCAGAAGGCGTTGGGAAATGTTGATTTGTGGCGTGGCCACAACGAGGTTAAGCCATCTGTTTCTTTCTCTCGTATGATTGTTGACTTTGGTGGTGTTCCAATTTCTAAGGGTCCTGCCTTCAGTATTGCTCGAATATATCTGATGATGTTACGGGTATTCCTATTTGTTTACAGAGAATGCTGGAAAACTTGAGAAAATTGAAAAAGATAAACAATAAGCTCAAAGGAGAGAGATAAGGTAAAAGCAGTTTTAGAGTTTAATTAGAGGATTGAAACCAATAATATTTACACACGCGCTTTGTTGTGACCTTTTTCGAAGCTCATGCTGGTGAAGTTATACAGTTTTGAAATTAAGGAATATGTTGGGCGCAGATTTGGACGATTTGAACTTTCAGCAACTGCGCTGTCTTGAGGAGGACATAATTTCTTCCTCAGCAATGATACGTGAAAGGAAGGTTTTTGGTTCATTCAATCTTTGATTTCAAGTTCTGTGTTTTTTTTTTTTGCGCCCTTTTATCGTAAGCTTCACACACACTTCATTCGCTCATGCTTTTCCAGCTTAGCAGATCTCTAACAATTTTAGGTTGACTTTTTCTTCAGTATAAATACGTACAGAACCTAATCTGACATAACTTGTGTTATTTTGCCTGCTGAAATATAACTTGTTTTTGCGTTGTTGTTTCACAGCTTCATGCGAAAACTCGGATCGATACCTGCAAGAAAAAGGTCGACCAATGGAATATATGCTTTGCAATTAAACTAATCAAGTCAAATTATATATTCTTTCGCTTTATTTCTTTTTTCCAGACAAAATGTTCAATCGTTTCATATCAGGTTGGAATTGAAACATTGCGTTCGTGAACTGACAAGATTTTATATGTGGTGATTAATGTTCCAGGTTAAAAACTTGGAGCAGGTGAACAAGAGTCTAGTGCTTCGAATGGTAAGATTTACTTTCTTGGGGGGATTCAAGTTTATTAATTTTAATTGAGATGCCAAAATTTCAGCTCCCTGAATTCTGCACAGCAAGTGATTATTATAAGGAAATAATATGATTTTGGGATGTGTCTTTGTGTGATGGAATTGAAGAAGGACGAATATATATGGTGCATCCACAATATCTGACGAATAAGGAGATCGATGAAGTGGAATAAGCAGCAGCAGCAAATTAAAACCATCCCAATTTTCATCATCACCCCGACTATCTTCGACTTCTTATTCCCCACATGTAAATTAATTAATTAATTAATCGGTTATATGTATATCCCTTTGGTGCTGGAGCTTGTTATTTATTATTGTTTAGCCTCGATCACTTATATATATATAGAAAGTAAGCATTAGTGCTGGAGCCTTAAAACACAATGGGCGCAATATGTGTGTATGTTCGTATATATAGATCATTTTGTTATGATCAGGCATGCATGCATGTGTGTGTGTGTGCGCGCGCGCCAATTAATTTGTGTTCTATGTCTATCTATTCTATCTATATATAATTAAAATGTCACTCTCATTTTGAACCTTTTCTTTTCACTTTCCCACGTAATTAATCTTAGTTATCATTTTCATGCATATCAGACCCAAAGTTTATAAACACTTCATTGCATTTCACATGCTCCTCTTGGCTTACACCTCACTCGAGACGACGAGGTGTGCCTTGGTGCTGTAAGAAACACAAAAATACATTAAAAAGAAAAAAGAAAGAAGAAGAAGACGAAGGAAAGAAAAATGTAACGCTGATTCATTAAAACATTTTAAATGACAGAAAAATAATGTATTAAATTAATAGTCGTAATATATCTGAATGATAATTGGCCAACAAGAGAAGACATTATCTATATCATCCTATTGTCAAGAGAAGTGCAAAATGCGACACTTTCAATTATTCTTTTCAAATATACAAGGGGGTTTTGCATCACGGTTTCTACCAATGAATGAAAAATTGGATTGGATCGCCGGCCAATTGGCTGGATTGGTTTACTAGGTAAACTGGAGAAGTATTAACTAGGTCAACCTGGGAATAACCTCGATGGGTTGGATGAGCTAGTTGAGTTATATTTTTTGTCTGCCAAAGCTCCAAAACGTCATCATTTTTAGGATTATAAAAAAAATAAAAAAAGAATGAAATGAACGTTTGAAGTTCTAAGCCCAAAAAGATGAGAGAAGAATTAATCCCTACCCCAAATCGATCCTCCCGCTCACCCTCTCCCATCTTTCATTCGCTGTAGCTGCTACCATCTCTCTCCGTGTCTCTGTCTGAAAAGTCGTCGTCAGGTTGCTGCTATAATTGAAACTTTGGTCTCTGTCTCTCGCTACTGCTCGTCTACTCATCTCTGTCTGTGTTGCTAGCTGGTGTTCTCTATTTCTGTTTTGCATTTCTCTTCCCTTCTTTGCTGCTATTGCCATCTGAGCTTTTATGAACAGGTAGAATCGTGGAAGTGTGAAGGTCATGTAGGATTGTGTTAGCCGTGTCGCACTTGAAAACATGCGACGCGGACGGCGTGCGAGCAAAGGTCCCAGTCTTCATGGCGAAACCGAATCGAATGAGGAGTCGCAATTAAAATTTTGAAGTAAATCTCAAGAAATCAATTAATGGAGGATAAGGGTGGTCTGTGAAATTAAAGAATAGGTTCGGGAGTTGGTTGAGTGTGGGAAAGATGTTAAGCACCCCACAACACCCGTTCATTAGAACGGTTGCCTGAAATTTGTTATGTTATATTAATATGGTTTTAAAATTATTTTAATTATCCCTCTTATATTCATATGTTTTAAAAATGATAAGAATTAAGTGAGAAATGTTTATTTATTTATGAGGGAGGACTTAACTCAAAATCTGACTCTGAAGCCTACGTACCCTGTGATGGGGATCAAAATCTATGTAGTTTGGGCTTGAACGTTGTTGGTGAAAATATTTTTAAAAATAAATTAATTAAAAATAATTCACCATTTTATAAATAAAATAATTTTTAAAATTTTAATATGTGTGTTTTAAATTACAAAAAGTAATTTAATTTTAATTATTTTTTTAATTTTTGAATTTTGAAATAAAGAAAAGAAAAGGGTTTAAAATTATTTTATTATTTTTTGTGTTTTATAATTGAGAATTTTAACTACTATACCTGCAGAGCCTCATTAGTTCATACGGTAATGCAATTGTTCTAAATATTTGTGAAGATTCTGAAATTTAACACGATAAAAAAATTTAGCAATTTAATTTATTTATTTTTAAATGCTAGTAATAATTTATTTAAGCATGTATGTACATGTTTTTAAAGAATTTTAATCATCATACCTGCAAAGCCTTATTAACTTATATGGTAATGTAATTATCCTAAATATCTGTGAAGATTCTAAAATTTCACACGATGAAAGAATTAAATTTATTTAAATATATCTTTAATTTAATATATAATTTATATATATATATTTTAAAAAACTTAATCGTTATATCTGCAGAGTCTTATTGGCTCATACAATAATACGATTATCTTAGAAGTCTACGTAGATTCAAAAATCTTACATGACTAAGAGATACAATTGGTAAATATGATTATAATTTAAATACATTAATTTGGTTAATTAATTTTTCTAAATTGTGTATTATATCATTATTTATAAAAATTATTTATTTATCATAAAAATTGAGAATCACTATATCTGTGAGGATTTATTATCTCACGCGATGAGATGATTAATTTAGGTCTCTACAAAGATTCTTAAAATCTCATATGAGACTTAAATAAATTATTAATTTAAATTATAAAAAGAGAGTTAATTTTAATATATTAGTTTTACTTTCATATCTGTGAAATCTTATTGATTTACACGATATGGGATTATCTTAAATATCTGCAGAGATTCAAAGTCTCACACGATAAACGGATTAAATAATATTCACTTTGAATATATTTTAATGCGTAATTATATAATGCATATTTTTAAATATAAAAATCTTAATCGTTATATTTGCAAAGTCTTATTGATTCACACGGTAGTACGATTATCTTAAAGGTCTACGAAATTTCAAAAATCTCACGTGATCGCAAGATCTAATTAGATAATATAATTATTAACTTAATTAATTAATATTATAAAAAATGTTTATTATTTTATTTACAAAAATTTGTTTATGTAATATATACAAATTGTGAATCACGATATTGCAAGGATTTATTATTATACACGATAAGGCAATTAATTTAATTTTGTCTAAAGATTCTTAAAATCTCACATGAAACTTAAATATTTTATTATAAGATTGATTCTCATACCTGTGAAATCTTATTAATTTACACAGTATGAAATCATTTTAAGTGCCTATGGAGATTCTTAAAATCTCACATGACAAATAGATAGCCAAAATATTTGTATTTGCAGTCAATGTATAATATTGTGGGTCGCTAAACAATTCATGCAATAAAGGCCATGGAAAGAATAGAGAAATAAACTATTTTGACAATTCACTATTCTTTTGATTTGAGGATATATTCTAAAAAAATTATAGATTTGACATAAACTTTTAGCAAGATCATAACCATGATAGAAGTGACTTCAAACCACAATCACCTCACAAAATTATCAACAATATTCTCACAAGCTCTCCTTTTTTTTATTTTGTCAAACACCTCTCAAATATGTTCTAAATTCTACATGGAAAAATATTTAAATTTTAATTTTTTTTATGCCTAAACATACATCTGGATCAGTCCACACTCATAATATCTATCAATATACATATATGTTCATCAATGAATCCAAATTAAGGGAGATGATATGATTTAAATATTACCTGAGTAACTTGTAATTCTAGGTTTGCATTCTTCTTCCTCTCAAGACAACGCTTTCATCGCCTCAACCTCAAGTTTTGAACATGTTTTTAATTCTTTATTGCTTGTAAAACATCTAGCACTCGTGTGACATCAATTTAGATTGCAACCTTTAGAGAACAGGCTGAAAATCAATGCTCTTTGCTGCATGAAGAGGCGACATAGAGGGAGTTATGTTGCCTTGAACAGTTTTAGTTTGACCATTGAGAGTAGCCATGACGATAATTACAATCCTCAATTGAAAACCTTTATTCGATAAAGATGAAGAACAAAGAGCAAATCAAAGAGAACGCAGATAGAGCATATTATGCAGGAGGAAGAGATAGAGAACAAAAAAAAGAGTGTGTATGTGTTTCTCTCCCTGACGGCGTGAAGGTCAGTATTGCAGTTTCCTCTACACTCGATAGATGCTACTACTCTTTCCTTCTCATTCGTTTATCTCTCTCTTTTTTTTTCTAGAGTTTCGACCATCTCTCTCAATCTCAGATTCGGCCTTCTCACATGGTGCCACCTTCCATTTGATCTGTCCTTCGCGCATGGTGTCATAGACCTCTCCTTCAAATCTCTCTCGTTCTTAGTCTCTCTCCCCCACTTCACCGTCCCCTTCTCATTCTCCATCCTCTCTTGGACTCATTCTCGTCTCTTCTCCGTGCTGTCTCTGTGTTTTCTCTCAGTCTCTGTTTCTCCTTCTTAGTCTCTCTCTCTCAATCTCTGTTATTCTTTCTCTCTCGTTCGTGGCTCTATTTTTTTTCTTCCAATTTTCTTCCTCTGGTTTTCTCTCTTCTCTTCCAGTTTTTCTCTCCTTCCTCCTTCTTGGTCTCCTGCCCTCACTCCGTCTCTCTCTTGTGTCTTGGATCCATCTCTTATGCTCTCTTTTTTTCTCTTTTTCTTTTTTCTCCCCTCTGTCTTCTCCTCTTTTATGCTCTGCTTTTTTTGTTTTTGTATGGCTGTATGTTTTGCCTTTTTTTCATTTTTCTGTGCTCATTTTCAACTGGCGTGTGGGTGCTACATTTCTGCTCTATGGTCACAGCTTGCTTTCAGGGTCTTCTCTACATTCTCCTTTCTTACCTTCTGCTGTGCGTGTGTCTCTTCTATGCTGTGGCTGTGTATTTTGCTTCCTTTTGCCTCTGTGATTGTGTGTGCTTGCAGCTCGTGTTTCTGTTTTCTTTTTTGCATGTTTTTGGTTGGTGGCAGAGTCTGGTTTTGCTTTTCTCTTCTGCGCCAAAGATCTGTTCTCCTCTTTCTCTCTTTTTTTTTCTTTTCTGTGGGTGAAACGTATACCCAGCCTTTAGTTAGGCTTCTTTTTGTTTTTTTGAATTAATGTTTATCTTTTTTGAAATTTATATATATATATTCAATGAAAAACAACAAAATTTAATGAGAGAAATTTAAGAATAGTTGGGTTTTAAAAATTGATTCCCAATATCTTTGAATGGTTAGGATAAATTGGGAGAGATTTTAAAAGATTTAAACAAGATTTTTTTTTGATTTTGTTAAAATTATTTTTTAAAATATAGTTCTAAAAAAAGGATTAAATTTTATTTTTATATTTTTTGTATTTTTTGATTATTTATTATTAAATTTAAAAAATATTCAGACAAAATACGGTGTTCACAAGCTGAAATCAAAAACAAATGCTTCTGCTTTTTTCGATGATAGAGAACCCATTAAAAGTAACTATTCCCTCTAGTCCATTTTATTGATCACTTTATAAGTTATTAGATTAATAATGATATTTTAAATAAAATGTTTAAATTATTTTTAAAAAGAGTGAGAGAGAAAAATAATATTATATAATTTATTTATTTTTTGAGGATTATGTTTGTAATTTTATTGAATTTTATTTTTTATTTTTTTTTGTATTGATATTGATGAGATAAAAATAATTTATAAATAAGATTTAAGAAAGTATTTTTTTTTTTATAGTAAAAAAGGCAGCCAATAGACCTTAGCTACACAAACCAAGAAAAGAAATGACATGAACACGTCTAAAATCACATGCAATATCTCTTATACATGGTCATCAAACAGCCCCTCTGTGCTTCAAACATTGCGCTTATTTCCCTCAAAAAAACTCAAGAAAGCTAAAATATTTTCATAAAATGTGATATAAGATGGGAAACTTTGTATGATAAAATATTTAAATATCATATATGATATTATTCAAGATTAAAATTCAAGTAGGAAACTTGTACCGGTAAATATTTGGAATGTTAGTAATTTATTATTGTCATAAGTATTATTATATTTATGTCTTATATGAGACATTAATCTTAGATATTAATAAATATTTTGATAATTAATTTTTTCATTTATATTTTTTTATTTTAATAATGACCTGTTTGTTGTAGGTTTGACCCTCAATTTAACCTTTATTGGACCACTAATTCGTAAACTAGTGCCTCAACTAGTTTGATAACTTATCTAATTTTCAATACATTGTTCTCTACCCATATCACCCTTTATCTGCACCATTTGAGCTAAGTTTCAAATGGCTCTTTCCCATTATTTTCTCTTTTATAAAATGACATCTTACTGCTATTTCTACATAAAAATATATGTTGCTAATTTTATTATAAATCCTCACACTTTTTTTAATATTTTATGTCTTTACACTTTTGTTTTTCAACATTATAAGTTTTTAAACTTTTATTTTTTAGTGTTTTAGATCTATATAATACCACTTGTGGAGGGACCTAAAACACTAAAAAATAAAATTGTAGAAATTTAGAACATTAAAAAAAGTAGAAAGATCTATAACAAATTCGAGCCAAATGTAAGGACTCAAAATTATATTTTTTTAAAAAGATATATTATTGGATTATAGATTCAACTTCTGAGAGTTATGGTCATATTTTTGGTTTTTTGATTTTTTTCCTCCTCTGTCTCTTCCTCAAATTCTAATGAAGTAATAAAAGGATAAAAAATTTTACTCCTTTGTTTATAGTTATATTTAGAATTAAGAGTTAATTTTGTCTCTCAACTATATGCAAAAGATCATTGACGATCCTAAATTTCACTTTGAATCAATTTTATTCCTTAACTTTAAAAATTTAATTGTCCATGCCCTTGACGCATTAAAAAAAATTGATAATAACATTATGTAGCTATTAAAAGTCACCACCAAAAGTAGAGTTGCGGTGACTTTTAAATACTACAAGTATTTTCCTAAAAAATAAATTTATATAATTACTTTTAGTGGCAATAGTTTCTCATTGTCAAAAATATTTTCATAAAAAATAATTAAAAAATTAAAAATAATTTATGTAATACTTTTAAAGGTGACAAACTATTGTCGCCAAAAATATTTTTATAAAAAATAATTAAAAAATTAAAATAATTTATGTAATTTCTTATCAAAAGTATTTTTATAAAAAAATAATTGAAAAATTAAAAATAATTTATGTAATTATTTGTAGCAGCGATAAACTATCGCTGCCAAAAGTATTTTGATAAAAAATAATTAAAAAATTAACAAAATTTTTATAAAAAATAATTTACATAATTACTTTTAGTGGCAAAATTTGTTGCCACTAAAGGTATTTATATATAGAATAAAAATAAATTATATATAAGATCGATAATGATTACTTTTTAAAATAATAATATTGTTAAGTTAGTATTTTAATAATTACATTTAAAAAAATTTCTTATGGATTAATTTTTAATAATGATCTTATTAAGCTAGCATACATAATCAAGCTAAGTTATATATAAATATAAATGAATTATTTTTTATAATTTTTTATGAATTATTTCAAAAAAATAAATTATAATCAAGCTTAGTTATACATAAAAACCTACTTACTTACTTATATATATATATATATATATATATAAATAGCACTGAAATGTTAAAGTTGTATGGATGTTATAAGATGTAAATGACATTATAGACTACTTAATACATGACACACTTGATACTTAGCTTGATATTCACATGGTGTCTATTTGGGAGAAGAAAAACGTTTAATAATTTATTTATTAATTTTTGAGAAAATTATGAAAAAAATAAAAGATATTTAATGTAAACTAATGTAATACATAATTATAAATAAAGTATATACTCAATCATTTTCCTTTAGAAAATAAACACGTAATTTAAAAATTGGTTAAGACGTTTATAAGAAAATTATTTAATATTTAAAAATTATTTCATTTTAATTTCATTCTCCTAAAAAATATTTGCTACAATAATATTTTATTAAGAATATATAATATATATACACTCACATAAATTATTTTATCATATTAATAAATGAAAATAAAATATATATGTATATATTTCTAATAATATATTATTTGATATACGTGTATGTAATTAAATAATATATATTTAATTTTACATATAATAACTGCAAGTACATTTCAGTTTAACTGACAAAAAAATAGATTTACGGCCTGAGAGGTAGAGATTAAGGATTCAAATTTTAACTTAGACAAATTTCATAATGAATATATGACACCGCATGACGTGGCGCATACATGACGGGGTGACCTGGCACGTGCCGTGGCAAGTGATATGGCACATGTCAGTCTAACATGGCATGAGGAGATGCTGATATGATATGAGATGACACTTTTATATTTTTTAAAAAAATGATTGTCATAATTAAAAGTATAAACTTATAATAGTAAAAAACTTTTGACAATGATTATGTTTGTAACTGTTATATTTTTTGTGGTAACATTATTTATCTATTAAGTAGGTTCCACGTTTAATTTTTTAATATTTTTTATTATAAAATATTAAATAGTGGGTCTTATAATTCATTTTAATATTTTTATAATATGCAAATATTACTCTCTCTCCTCCCTCTCCCCTCTTCATTCCCTCTCTCCTTGCGAATCGCATCTCTGCTTTGCACTAGCACTACCAGAGACAATTAAGATGCATGAGATGTTTATTGAATCTAGGCATTACGATCGTGTTAATCATTGGAGGACCTCTGAGTCAAGAGAAAGTCACTGCTTTGAACCTTAAGAACATTGGCTATCACACTTAGTTCAAGCTAATCCTCAAGTAAGTAATACATAAGTATATGTACTGTGTGGCTTTCAATATTGTTATGTGTGTGTGATTGTTGATCAGAGTTTAGGGTTATATTGTATATATGTATATAGAAATACGATGGAGTACTCGAGAATGATGGCGGCAATGTACAAATTGGCGGAGAGGAAGAAGCTGGATACTTATATTGGTAAAGTGGATACAGAATCATCGAAAACAAGAGAGATCAATGGAGTGACCTTCTGGGTACTTATACATGTCGGAGATTTATAGGGTCTCATCATTTTGACAACAACAAATCTTCAGTGTTGATTTGCAACATTGTTTTAAGCATCTCCGATGACGCATTTGAGGAGGTCGGCAAGGGAGGGACTATGGGAGACATGGGCTCTAACTAAACTTTGATATGGGACTTGGACATGCACTATGGATTGATTGAAAAAGGTGCATCTTTCATCAGCAAGGGTGCTGATGGGCATTGTAGATTTTAGAGTTTGCAGCGAGTGGTCTAGACATTGGCGAACTAGTAATATCTCTGACGAGCCAAGTCCTCTCTCTCCTCCACTTTCTCTCTCCTTCCTCTCATCTTTTCTGTCCTCTCTCTCTCTCTTCCTCTCTCTCCTCATATTTCTTCATGGTGACAAGCCTTTTCATGGCAACATCATGGCATTTTCTTGCTTCAACAGAATCCATGATCTGCTATCATGGTGTCATGCATGCATGGAAATAAAGAATGCAGAGAAGGAACGGAGGAAAATGTAGAGAGGACGCTGAAGCTGTGGCTAAGATGGAGCAGAGAGAGACTATAAGGAAGGGAGAAAGAGAGTGGGATTACCCATTGTTTTAGCTTGATATGCCATTCTCCTTTGGCCTTGTTTAACCTTTTTTTTTTTTTTCCCCTGCGTGGTGCTAAGGATCAATTACTAGATCCTTCATTTAATCTTAGAGTAATTGATAGAAAATGAACGACTTGCTCCCACAACAGCCAACTTATCCGATCTCGAGAGAGAGCAGAGGAAGAGACGAACAAGGAGGGAGAGAATATTTTATAATAAAAAATATTAAAAAATACACAAATGGGACCCACTAACGAAAACAAACGGGTAAGTAAAAGGAATATCACTATATGAAGGAATCTTTAACGTTGGAAAATAAAATTAATTTATAATTAAATATAGAGTTTTTAATAATTTTTTGAGTATCGTTGAAGGATAAAAATAATTTTTAATTCTTTTATTTATAATCTGGATAGTTTTTAAAACTTTCTCTTTTAAGCAACTAATTTTACTTATTTTGGCATTTTAAATTATGAAAATCAGTCATTTCTATTTTTAAGCAAATAATAGTAGCAGTTTTTTGCCAAAAGGCGTGTCTATTTGTGCCTGTGTTTGTGTGTCATGAAAAGGGGAAAACTGAATGCTGAAATAGTAGCAGTTTTAAATGGATTATTAATTCCAATGAACGTTGGCTCCTATTGGTCGCAACTCTCGAGAGAAAGCGAGTCATGAGTGTGAAATGGTTTTGGAGGATTCTCAGGAGTTCGGAAATTGAGAAACCCGACCCCCGCTCGTCACAATTTGCATTTTGCACTTGTTAGGCATGTTTGATTTCCTACTTTCCATCGACCATGAATTAAATTGAATTGAAGTGAAGTGAAGTAGTTGGTCCTCCAGCTTCTTCATCGCAAATTCCTGAAATCAGAATCGGGAACGCCGATCGATTGCTCCCCCCCCCCCCAAACAATTGAATTATAATCAGCAGATTCATGGAGCTCATGGTTGACATTGTTTCGGCAGCTCCATGGGTTCCTGAAGATGACCTGCGCTTGAAGAACGCTGTCGAGGTACCCCTTTTTCTTTTTCGAAATCACTTTGTTCCATCCGATGCATGAAATTAAAACCCTAATCTCTCCCCGTCGCTTGGTGCTTCGTTTCTGCAATTGCAGTTGCCTCTGAGTTGTCAATTTAGTGGAATTCGCCTATCGTTATTAATTTTATGCAGACTGTAATGGTTGAAAGTACCCGCTAATCTTGCTTGTTGCTTCAGTTCTCCTTCGATTGATGCATTTTATTTGTTTGTTATGTATAGGCGGGCGCTTCTTTGGAATCACTTGCCAAAGGAGCGGTTCAGTTCTCGCGGAAATATACGCTTAGGGAGTTGCGGGATCGATGGCAGTCTCTCCTTTATGATCCTGATATTTCAGCTAAATCTTCTGCTTCTATGGTTAATTTAGAGCATCCTCCGCTGACTATGCCTTTCAAATCCAGCGGGAATGGAACTAAAGAAAGCTTGGCTGATAGTTCCGCCAAAAGAAAAGCTCAAAGCATTCGCAAGCAGTATTATGCCATTCGCAAAAGAGTCTGCATGGAGATGATGGACTCTTTTGATAAGGCTTTGCGTCATGAAGTGAATGTTGTTGAGAACACTGGAGATGGTGTTTGTGAAAAGGATATAATGGTGTATGATGAGTCTCTTGCAGGGTACTGTAGGAAGGGCGATAAGGTTGAAAAGGATATTGGATTTCAGGAACCAGGTACTATGTCAGGTAAAAAAGACAATGGAGCCTCTTTGCTACAGGAAAATGTAAAGAAGGACATGAATAACTTACTTGTGGATAATTTAGTTGATTATAGGAATTGCTCAGGGCTAGAGGAAGTAGGTTCCGCTCATTCACTGCCTGAGCCACTTTGGAAAACAATGGAGGATATCACAGCACCTACTATGCCTGTCCATGTGAGCGTAGAAAATAAAGATCAACGTGTGGAAGAGCAGTCAGCGCTTCCTAATCAGTTGAAAGGGAAACATGTCAGTGATGTGTCAGATGTTGCCAATGCTATCTCCAAAGAAGAAATAGCAAACCTTTCGGATTCTCTCTTAAACTTCACTAATGACGATGAGCTGTTATTTATGGATATAGATGGGAAAGACGCACCTGAAAAGTCTTGTTATGACAACCTTGATTCGCTTCTGTTGACTTCTCCTAGTGAAATCCAGAGCAGCGATGCACCTGATTTCCATGAATCTCATAAGTCAAATAAAGAAACGCAACTTATTCCTCGTGATTCATCTACTAACACGTTAGAGGTTGTAGCCAACCCATCAGACTGCGGTCATGGTGATCGGGACTCTACTTCTAATCCTGGTAATGATATGCAATCATTTGTTGCACAGCAAAGTCTTCATTGTGCTGGCCTTGGTGATGAATTTATTCATTGTGTGTTGAACACGGAGGACTCTGAAATTCCATCCAATGATGATTTTGGCTCACCTCTCGTAGTTCCTTCTAAAACTCAACCAACTCATAAGGAGGGTGGTTTTCCAGTTCCCTCTTCTAGTAATCAACGAAATATAGAAGCAGAGATAAAGTTGAAGAAAGAAGGCAATCCTTCACACTCGTTCACAACTTCACAGATAGTTAGACCTGCTTTGGTGGCTAACATAAAGCCAAACCAACAGCCTGTTGGTGTTGCTATGAAGACAGAGTATCTTGGCAGAAACCAATTTTCTGCAGTCTCAAGACAGGGTCAAACGGCCAGCGTCAATCCAAGTCCAAGCAGATTAGTTAATGTAGCCATCAAGTCTGCTGCAGATGGGCGTCTGAAAGAAGAGGTTAAATACTTCAATTTCAGGATACTTTATAACTAGATGCGAACTTTTTGGTGAACTAATTTTATGGTTGTTCTTTTTGTGAACAAAAATTCATTGAAGGTGCTTGTCATAAACAGGAAATTGATGCTCCAGCTTCAACTAATGTTGCTGCTCATTCAAAAGCTGATAAACATAATGGTTTTCCTAAAACAGAAGGAAACCTTTTAGGTTTAGCTCAGGAAGAAGTAGAGGAAGACAATGACAACGATAACAATAATGACATTCCTTACTTCTCTGATATTGAGACGATGGTAAGTATTAATTGTTACATTGAATAGTGTGTTCCCTCATGATCCAATTTATCAGGTAATCTTTCATAATTATTGGTGTTGCTTTCTCAGATTCTGGAAATGGATTTATGTCCAACTGATCAAGATTCAAGCGCAAGTAGAGAAGGTAATTCATTTGATACCAGATAAAAATAAGATGATCACAGTTTTGATATGGCTTTAAGTTGTGGCAAAAATAAAAAGGTTTAAAATGGACATTGTTAGTTTGGCTTGAATATTTTAGAATTTATTCTTGTGAATGAAGTTGCTGGTTGCTTCTGATGAATTGTTATGTTTCATGTCCACATAGAATGAAATAATGGGGTACAGGATTGAAATCCAGCCTAAAATTGCAATTCCATGACTCCCTAGTCAGGCGTTGTTGTGAGTGCTCAGGGTTTACCTATTGAGGATCGCCACATACTTTAGGTTTTCAATTGATGTTTTGAAATTTAAACTGTTACTCTGCTAGTCTTCTTACTTCTCTTTTCTCCTTCTGAAACAATATATACTAGAAGTCTAGAACTAGAATATTTTGCCCAACAAAACATTATTGATGTGGTTCCACGTTGAATTTTTTGATCTCTGTATTTCAATGATGGCTGTTTGTCATCTAGTATGCACTTTCATTCCAGCTTCTAGGTATCAAATCGAATATTCCAAGAGGACCATCATGAGACTGGAACAATGTGCTCAATCCCATGTGCATAGAGCTATTGCCTCACGGGGTGCACTTGCTATGTTATATGGGCGCAACCTGAAGCAATATATTAAGAAAAGCCAGGTGCATGCATTGAGCCTTTTCATTTTAGATATGGAAGCTGAGTCTTCCCTTAATATTATCTTTCCTCCTGTACAACTTGTTTGCTGTATTTGTTTAAAGTCAATGAATATGTTAGATCCTATTAGGGAATGCTTGTGTGTGTGTGTGTGTGGGGACAGATGCATGCACTATTGCCAGTTAGCCCTTGTGGTTTTTCTTGTCAAGCTATTGCCACTGTGTTAGTCATGAAGTAATTATGATCATAGTTGTTGATACTGTCTCTGGAAATTGGGCTATACAAAGAAGAAGAAGAAGAAGTAGTTATTCCCCTGGTCTTTGAGGATGTTATTTCATGTACTTTTGGTTGCTCATTCTGAGTTTGAATTATGTTTAATGTTTAAACTCATTGAATTCAGTGTAGTGTCAACCATCTGCAGCCTGGACAAAAGATTTCCCATTATCAGGCTCTCTTTCTTGAGTACCCATTGTTAGGCTAAACTTGCCGCTATATACTGCTGCGCGTGTCTTTCTAGGGCTTATTCTTTAGTATGAGATGCTGAATTTTGCACTTCCTCACTTGGCATCGTCACAGGTTATACTTGGCAGAGCAACAGATGATATAAAAGTTGATATTGACTTGGGAAGAGAAGGGCGGGCTAACAAAATATCTAGACGACAAGTAAGATTTCTCTCGGTGTAACTTGTGATTTTTTTTGAACTCCAGATGCATGAGATGTACTTGTCATTTCCTAAAAAAAGAATCTTTTCTGAGAGATTAATAAATCGCTGGACGGCCAATATCTTACTAGGTCGCATTCATTCCTTGGAATAGGATAATGATCTTACAGATCTTTCTGGAACAAGTTTTATTCTTTCCCGTGTCTGGACTCTGGATCATATTCCATTTGCATGGGCGCTATATACAGCAAGAACCAGAAGAATATTTGTACTCATTTTTTAGAAACTTGAGTAGGTCTCATGCATTTGCATGAAATTCATAGTGAGTTGTACATCTGTTTGTGACTCGTAAACAGTGTGGCTTCCTATAACTTTTATAAATATCTTGATTGATTTTTAATTTTCTACACTGAAATCGTAATGGCAAGAATTACTTCATGTTAATTGCTAGGCTCTAATAAGTATGGAAGCAAACGGTTCTTTTATTATAAAAAATCTTGGCAAGAGTTCAATCTTCGTGAATGGCAAGGAAATTGTCACTGGGCAGATGCGGGGTCTTAGTTCTGGTAGTCTGATTGAGGTAAATGCGATTGCTTTCCATTTTTAGTTGACTTGATATAAATGCCCACTTTTGTTCCTCGAGAAGCAGAATAATTTGTGGCAACTGGCTCGCATGCAGATTAGAGATATGTCATTCATCTTCGAGATCTACAACAAATCCGTGAGACGGTTTTTGGACAATGTGGATAAGAAAAGCGACGATACAAGCAACAAATTTAGTTTGTTACCTGAGGGAGGTCAGGAGAAAGAGAAATGGCATCGGAAGGACCGCTCTTAAGTCTTACGGGTAGCATCCTCGTGCCAGCCAAAGAGAGACGAGGCGACACATTGTTAGTATTTTATAAAATGATCTGCCCGTTGCATTTCAGAACGCTGTATATATAGATAGAAGACATAAGCTACATGGATATGCATCCCTCTGTCGTAGAATGACCATAGCTTGTCTTACTTGCTTTCCAATTTTTTTTTTTTTTTTGCCCGGGTGATAGACGTGGTTTTCGTGGGCACATCATCCTTAACTAGAGTAGAATAATCACGGGGGAAATTACATAACTAAATAAACGATGATTATTATGGTCTCCATTACCGCCCCCCTTCATTTAGTTTCTGTGACCCTATTCGTGATCGATCCAAACGGATTAAACTGAACCTATCAATAACAACTTCAAATAAGGCTTGGTTTGGTTTTCAATTTTGACAAATCGATTGATGATTGGGTTTAGGTTTTGGTTTTTACCTTCAACCAAAATGAATTAAACTTGATTGGTTTTAGTTAGATTTTTTTAAAATTTTAAATATCATTTCAAGCCCTATTTTAAATGCCAAATAAGCCAATAGTTTTTGGTCTCTCCCCCTTTAAGATCAATAACATATTAAAATAGTAAAAATTAATTTATTAAATATGTGAATAGATTGGCTCCGCTGAATTTGGTCAAAACTCAAACTTAGCCGTTTTTGTTCCTTCGGGCTTGGGGTATTGGCGTGCTGCACTTCTCACTTCTCGCTCCCATCAAGCGAATAAAAAATGATGAGCAGTGCACCAGCCGGGAATCGAACCCGGGTCTGTACCGTGGCAGGGTACTATTCTACCACTAGACCACTAGTGCTCCTTTCTTGCTGGCCATTGTATTAGAAACTTTTGTATGATTTCACGTCTCGCACCAAAATATGTCGGTTTTCACTCTTGCGGTAACAAGTAAATACGTCTTGTTCTCTGGTTTGCTACAGAGAATTGGTGAGTTGGGTTGCATTTATGTGTTCCTTGAAAGCGGTGGGGGTTGTAACCATAGAGGAGTGGCTCAATGGGTGTTTGTGTATTATGTTATTGTAGGGAATTTATTGAAACTCCTACCCTGGGAATTATATACATACGATCCTTTGATGGGTGTTACGTTGTAATGACCCTATTTGCCATATCGCTATCAATTACTTTGTAGAGATACTTGGTTTAGTATATCACACTTAAATGTTACTTCATATAAATATGAGAAAAGTAACACGGCAAGAAAGCAACACAGAAATCACGAAAGATTACCAAATATAAATTCGGTTACGGGGTTGCTTGTATTTCCCGAAAAAATATCGTTTTCATTTGGCCATGTTTATTTGAATTTGAGATGAAGGCGAGATCAACCTATGTATATACTATATAGTTTACAGTGAGAAACTCCAACAACGAATGGGTCATACCAAAAAAAAAAAAAAACCATGCATAAAGTTAATTGGCCATAAAGGTCAGTAGAGTGAACATGGCAAGAGGCGGTTGGTGTGAATTTATGGGAGCCACCAAACCTGCTATTACCTACTTCTTCCATCTTTATATATAAAATATTTTTTAAAAATTTATTTTATTCTTAAATATAAATAATGTTAATAATATTTTTAAAAAATTAAATAATTTTATCCTTATATTAAAAAATAAAATAGACAATTACTTCCTTCGTCGCTATATATAAAGTATTTTTAATTAAATCCTGTATACTAATAAACATTTGTTATTTAGTTAAACTCACATGAAAACATAATTTTTTTTAAATTTTATTCCTAATAATATCATAATTAATATCATGATGGCGGTAGGAAAAACATACAATTACTTCCTCCATCCCTATATATAAAGTGTTTTTTAAAAATTTATTTTGTCCCTAAATATAAAGGGTGACAATGACATTTTTAAGTAATTAGACAATTTTACTCTTGTCTTGAAAAACATAATAAATCATTAATTGTATATTTTTTCTATCACTATCGTGATATTAATTATAATATTATTAGGAGTAAAACTGAAAAATCATTATATTTTTATCTAAATTCAACTAAATAATAAACCTTTATCAATATATGAGATTTAAATAAAAATATCTTATATATGAAAAGGATAGGAACGGAAGGAGTAGTTGTTTAGTGAACTTGGGAAGTAATGAATGGCTTCTTGATTGCCTCAACTTCATCATTGATTCTGGATTTCTTTAATTAGTTTAATGGTTAGAGTAAGAAGCTGGAATAGCAGCTTTCTCAGCAGGTAAGGGGTGAATAACATAGTATCGAATGCTATGAAGTACCAATATTAAAAAGAAGAAGAAGAAGAAGGGAAAAGTAAACACACTTATATCCAATACAATAGATGTACAATACTATATCATATGTATCATATATTTTAATATTTGTATTATAATTTTTTTCAATAATATTTTCCTATATCACTTCAAAACTTAAAAAATTTAATGCTTTGATTGATTATTACAAATATCTTCATCTCACTTTGGAGATACTTGTTTAAAAATGAAGTTACCTGTACTTGTATCTGTATTCTAAAACTTTGAAAGCTGTTGTATCAATTATATCATGTTGTATCGAATCCAATATATGTACTCAAATAGGTGCTTCTTAGATTGAATATGAGGGGTGCTGCGAGTCCAATGCACAAATTCATCATGAAGGTCAAGCAATGAAGTAACCGCTTAATGTTTGTAATTGGAGGGAGCGAGGGCACATTTTCCGCAGATATCAGATACCCTATTGCCTATTGGCATTATAAGGGTCACCACTCTTTATTTAATATTGCCCGTACGTGGGTTTGATTTTGTGCTGAAATTGCTTGCATATCCGAGTGTGGCAGTCTCGTGTCCCTCCCTCTCTTCCGTTCAAATTCGAAGCCCTTTGAAGTTTGAATCATTCCCTTTGCATTTTGAATCCTCATTTTCATCCCATCTCTTCATTTCCTTTCAACCCACAACAAACCTCACCCGAAGTTTCTTGACCCTCCGTACTTGCTCTTCATTTCTTTCTCACCTGCTCCTCCGATCCCTTTCAGTTTACTTCCTTCTTTCCCATTATTTTATCTTTCATTGCGAGGTTAAAGCGTAACGTACCCAAACAAAACAACGGACGGCCACGCCTAGAGCCTCTTACCTCTTACCGAGTCTCTGATTTCTTTCAATCCAAGGGTTAGCAGGGATGGGGAGAGAGTTTTGCATTTGAATTCTCTGCATATACTTAACTTACTAAATATGAATCTACATTTTAGGAATAAGAAAAGGGTTAAAAATGAATATGGAAAGGAAAAAAAAAAAAGAGTGTCGGTGCACTCACAATGTTGTTGTATTTTATTGCGCATTCATGAAAAGTATTTTCTCTATCAAACATTTTGTAATTTTAAGACATAATTTTTAAATTTGACTCCTGCGCTAGTTACTGTGTGTTGAGTAATTATACATGTTAAAAATTATGCATGAGAGTTGTAGAAAGTGACAAAACCGAGAAAGGAAGTCAAATTTGCGTGAGATTTTCAAAAAGATTGAACTTGTTTAATACAGGAATACACATCAGAAGTGTTATGTATTAAGAAGAAGCGGAGGAGTACACTAAAATAGTGGAGGTGCAAGAATGAAGAGGAGGGGCGGCTGAAGCTGAACGTCAACCTTTGGATTAAGGTTGTTAAATGGTAAATGAGTGTTAAACATATTATCGAGACTTTCCATCATAACGCAACAAGCAGAATGGAAACATGCATGCCTTTTGAATGTTGCACTTTGCTTGCAAGCCATGCCCTGTCCTCATCATTTCTTGTTCTCCTTTCTCCTCTCTCTATTTTCTTTCCTTCTTACCCAACACACACATCTCCCATATCCATTAAAAAGAGGACTCGGATCGGGAACTGTCCATACAGGCTGCGAGTAGTTAAGGAAATCTTTGAAATCAAGTACAAGGTTTTGGGACATGTACATGTGTTCATTGTTTGTTAAGGAAATCTCCCAAAGCCATGCCCTGGCTTGGCTGGGGTAACTATATGTTAACTAGCTAAAGCGTGAATCCTGAAAATGTAATGTTTTTATACATCTTACATTCGATGCATACAGAGATATGGAGGAAAGTAGCCACCAGAATGAGCGGTTAGGCGTATCGGGTAATTTAGTCAAAAGGCACGGGATGGGCCATTTCCTCGGTCTTGTCTAACACTAAAGTGATGAAAAAGAACAAAGCCGGACTTGAATTCTAAAAACAAAAACTGCGGTTTCCTAGATGGTCACGATTTTTGTTCTCATACAAAAGAGAGAGCCAACCCTCGTAAGGTTTAACTGATTCTTCTTTCTGTACGTATTTTATGCCTTAATATGTTAATGTCATTTATCAGTAAAAAAATTGAGAGAGTAGATGACTGGACCTGCCCTTCCTAATTTGCGCCAAAAAGAAGCAGAGTGTCGTGGATATATCATATCGAGTATGGCTGCTTTTGTAATGAAGCGTATCCGTTACGTGTAAAAAAACGTATATGATCGTATAAAATAATAAATAAATACACGTTATGTATGAAGAGAGAGAGAGAGTAGAATGAGAAGAGAAGCAAATGAGAAAGAAACGGGCAGTTTGAGTTTGTAGTAATTGGAGCATGGACGCTTTCAGCCCAGATTCAATGCTTTACCAAACTCACCCACCTCTTCTCTTCTCTCCTTCCATTTCTCAGCCCCCAACCTCCTCTCCCTTTTCTCGTCTCTCTCTTCTTCAGGTACTCTCTCCCTCCCTCTCTCTGTTTCCTGGGTTTCCAAATACAACACTCGCTCTTCCATGCGCCATGTTTTTCCTCAAAATTTGCTCACTTGTGGTTGGTTGGTTGGTTCTTTCTAGGCCGGAACCCCAATGAAGTGCGTCCAGGCAGCCTTGAAGACCAGTTTCAGCAAAGACATGGCCCTCAAACTTAACCCCCTATCTTCTGTAGACGACTTCTCCGCCTTCAGTGTCCAGAATGCCGTCCCTTCCGACGACTTCTCCGTCGACGAACTCCTCGATTTTTCCCACCTGGACGACCCTTCCGAGGATGACCAACACCCTAAGGCTGACTCTGCTTCTGTTTCCCCTCCACCAGCGGACCAAAGTCATGAAATTTCTCACTCTGCCTTCGTCAAAGACGATGTTAACTCCTTGCCGTCCAGCGAACTCAGCGTTCCGGTACTCTCCCTTCGTCGCTTCTTCCCCTAAACTCGTTTTCGCTGTCCCTTGTTATGATAATTGACGAAAGTTGGGATTTTTGCAGGCCGATGATTTGGAAAACTTGGAGTGGTTGTCTCATTTTGTCGAAGATTCCTTCTCGGTATATTCCACCGCGTATCCCGCCGGAACTCTAATGGGAAGACCCAAGAGCCTTGCCGAACAAAGGCCCAAACCGGACGGCCATCTTTCGGCTCACCCTTGTTTTACAACTCCGGTCCCGGGCAGGGCCAGAAGCAAGAGAACGAGAGTCGGAGTTCGGGTCTTGCCTTTCAGGTGTCCATCCTTGACCGAATCATCCTCGACCTCCACCTCGTCTTCCTCCTCCTCGTCCCCCACGAGTCCATGGGTCATCTACCCCAACGCAGCGCCCGAGCAAGCCTGCTCCGAGGGCAGGCCCCTGGCAAAAAGACCCAAGAAAAAGCCGGCGCCAGAGGTCGGTGGGGGGACCGACGGAGCAGCGCAGACGCCGCGCCGGTGCACCCATTGCGGGGTCCACAAGACACCGCAGTGGCGAGCCGGGCCGCACGGAGCGAAGACGCTGTGCAACGCGTGCGGGGTCCGATACAAGTCGGGGCGGCTGCTACCGGAATACAGGCCGGCGTGCAGCCCGACGTTCTCGAGCGAACTGCACTCGAACCACCACCGTAAAGTGCTGGAGATGCGGCGGAAGAAGGAGGGAGCGGGCGGAGGCGAGTCCGATTCGGGTGGGGGCCCGAGCCCGGCAGTGCCGAGTTTTTGATAAATATTTGAATGGATAGAACTTTAATCCAATTTTAATTTAATGTTAGAAATAGAGGAGGACATCCCATAGAAAAGAGTGGCAGGAGTAGGTAAAAAATGATGGGGAATTGGTGTAAATGTTTTCCCCTCCGGGTGGCGTCAGGCAATTAGGCAGTTGTAACTTGTAACAGATTAGGCAGGCTGGAGGATCCGATGTCTTTTAATAAAACCAAACAAGTTTTAAATTTTAAAATTGGAAAAGGGAACGAGAAGTAGGGAAACGTTGAAAAGCGGGGGAAGTGATGGATGTGGTGCGTTTGTTGTGTCTGGTCCCCCCCCCCCCTTCCTTCTCTCTCTTTCTCTGTGATTGTCGTGTGATGCTGGCAAACGCACGCAAATACTTCCTGTAGTTGTACGTTTCAGTTGGAAGCGACCTTTGCTCAAGGAAATCGCACGCCACGCTCTCCACGGCGTAGGAATCTTTGGGTCGTCCGAGGGAATAGAGTCCCACGTCTTTATTGTTTCTCCTCACGTGCTCCTCTTGAATTTAATGGTGTAGTGGAAATAGACAGTAGTGTTCATCTTGCCAGATCACAGTGGCTCTGATTATTAATTAAGAATAAGGAAGGGAAGATTTCGAATTCTGTGATATCCGGCTGAATTAGGAACCAGTTTCCTTGTTGGGTAGCCAATCTGACATAAAGTTCACCTCGCTTATAAACATTGCATTCCAGATCATGATCATAATGATGATTATAGTTCATTTTACGCAGAAATCTAAATCGTATCTACTTTTAATTATGAAACTATACACATCACATTACATCATGTACGAAGTTCAAAATCTTATCATCCCAGCCTTTCGCTCTCTTCTTTAACCTTCCCTTTTCGTTTCGGTTATGATAAATCGACTCGACTTTCATGTAAATTTTTTAGCATGTGATGCCAACAAAAGCTAAAAAAACGAATCAAATATCATGCATGCTGTTGCCACTATCTAGCTTCTATTAAAATATGTAAATAAATATTAAGTAGTTTTAAAAATTGCTCTGGGCCAAATACGATATGTGCAAGAGTACCCGAAATGATGAGTCACACGACTTTAAACTTGCGTGTGACTTGGCTCCTGAAGGATTTGAATGAGAAGATTAAAGTGAAATCTAAGGAACACTATAGATGGATGCCGATTCTCTGGATACTTTTACGGATATGGTGCGCCCACTTCATTCCTATGTTCAGATTTCATCATCATGTTGGACCTGCCAGTGAGCCAACGTTTCCCTATGTTTAGGCCCCAAACCAAAGCAGCGGGAGATGCTTTGGAAGGACTATTTCATTATTTCAGATACCCGATTTGTGCTGAGCTAAAAAACATGGCAGGCTCGGCCCAAAAAGGAATGCAGAAACATTGAATTCAAACCCAAATTAGGACTGAAAAACAAATCCACGAACCCAGATACCCAATAGGTCTCATATGTTTTTTAGTAAAAGAGACAGAATATGTTCTTATTCCTTTGTCATGTACCGCGAGGTGATTATACATTTTGAATGGAGTAAATTGAATACTTTGAAGGCGGATATCATAGAAAATTAACGAGTAACACCTTGATCATACATTAGAATTTTATAATTTGTTTTAGAGACCTAGATAGTCCCGGTTCATATAAGCATGATGCTCAACAGTCTTATGTCCTAATTCAGGAGCATGTAGTTTTATTAGGATCACCCATGTTCATATGCGATCGAGAAAGCCAAGGGGAAAAATTCGAAAGACTGCTCCACTCACGTCAGTTTCCTCCCACGTTATAAAAATGATTTGCCGTGGAGGATTGGGAATTAATCTTGTTAATTATCTATAAATACATGCACGGGTTGAAATTAGCGAGAGAGACGATTTTGAAGACGATGCATGATAAAGACTGGCTGAAAGAAAGAGAGAGACAATGGCCATTGAAGGTTGGAAGGATCACTGTGTTTGAATATTTCAAGATAATTCGGCAAGAGGTGGCTGATTTCCTCTTGTAGGGGAGTGGACAGGGACGATAGTCTCGACTCTCGAGTACCGTACATACATGTCGCAACTAGTTCATGATCAGTCGCAGTGGGAGTTGTTGAGACCTACCAAACCGAACCGTGCACAACATATTCCGCTAGCTACAAACGCGTACAAGCTTTTAGGCAAATATCAAGCATGTGCATCTCAAAAAGTGCTCCAACCAACCTCCGAATCACAAGGCTGCTCTCCTGTTCTCGTTTTCGTCTCCCATTCGCTTCCATTAGGCTTTTACTCTGACTCTTGCTCCACTTGCTCCTATACATGTTCAACGACAAATTAAAATGACGATCTTCGTAGCGTTTCTTTCTGACACCTGTATGTTGTTTTTTAGTCTTGCTGGGAATCGAGTATATGCATCCATTCAATCAAATGATTCGTTTTAAACTTTTACTCTATATACTATACGGAGACCAGAATATTTTTTGAAACTGGAAATGTGCATTAGCTCGTGCAAATCAACGTCTTCATCATTGACAAGCGCCGAGGAAAATCCCATTAAGTCCACCTTTGAAAAATGAAGAAAAAAAGGTCCTCACGTTCACATTAATTACGATGACAGTTCATATAAGTAAAAATCCGTGTATCCGATTAATATTGCTTTCCTTATCAGTCTATTCACAGACTGTTCCCAAATATATTATCTCTGATTATGATTGAAGGACGGTGAGGTAAGGTTGAGCAATGCGTGAAGTAAGCCCAGTAGTTCGCTCACTGAGGAAATCAACTCCCACAATAATTTCGATTACTAAAATTTCACATGTAAACGTATCCGGGGAGTTTTAAACTGAACCCTTTTTGGGTTTAACTTACTTGTGATATGGTTAACTATTAGGAAAATATCGAAATCATTTTCCTCGATTATATATCTGATCAATCGAGATATTTCTGTGTGATCGACAATATTATATGTTAGGATCAATTTGATTAAGTCATGATTCTTGCAAATGGGTTACTGAACAAAATATAAAAATACTAAGGAAGGACTAACCAAGGTTTTGGAAGCCAATGAGAGAGTTCATTATTTCTGGGGATTTTGGTGATATATACACGCAATCGCTAACTTGCTGCATCTGATATTGCCAGCATTCTTGAAGGGTAGGCATTCATTTGTCGTTTTGATAGATCTATGTGACTATTTTTTTTTAAAATATAATTTTAAATCAATACACTTTATTCAAATTTTATTATAAATTTTTATATATTTTTTTAAATATTTTAATTTTTTATATTTTTAGTTTTTGAAATCTTAAATCCTAATGAAGGGACTTAGAACATAATATATATATATATGTATGTATGTATGTATGTATGTATGTATGTATGTATGTATGTATGTATGTATGTATGTATGTATATAAATTTAGAATACTAAAAAGAATGTAAAAATTTATAAAGAAACTTAAACAAAGTGCATGAATTTATAGTTATATTTTTTTTTTAATCTTTTCCACTAGTGTTGGACATTTCTAAGCTCTTTTATTTCATTTTTTGGCAGAAATCGTGTGCTTTGATGATCAATCTCAAATTCTTATTGTAGACTTTTTAAACTAAATCTTGTGAGAATTTTTTTTTAATCAATTGCCAATTCCACCATATCTTTTTAAAAAAAAAAATTACAGGATTTCACACCCATTCAAAATATGATCTCGACTAGCTATAAAATAATATTAATTATTCAAAATAATTAATTCTAAATATCTTAAATATGAATTTTAAATTTTAAATTTATTATAGAATTTATCTATGAATAAGTAACTACTTAATTTGTGCACGTGTAATAAATGAATAAAGAGTTACATAAAGATGATTATACATCTTAATTCAAAATCTATTAACTCAAGTTTATAATAAGTTTTTTTCTCTATTATATATTATTGACCAAATTTAATTTTATGAGACTTCTAAAATCAACAAAAATTTACTGGCATTTGAACATCTAAAAAGTGAAATAAAGTGTCTATTCGTCTAAACTTATCAACAATGGCTGAATGGCAAATGAGCAGAGCAAATGTGGAGATTTTAATTTCCTGCACCGTTGGTGGAGGAATGACCGAAACATCAATCACGTAAAAACAGCGCCAAGGAGTTCGTTAAATCCCATCAGGAATAGCGAACGAGAAGCAAGGTTTTGTTATTATTAATTAAGTAAAAAAATTAATCATTTAATCTTCATAATTTCAACTCAATTATAATTTAATTTTTAAATTTTAACTCACTGTAACTTAATCTTTAAAATTTTAATTAAATTATAATTTATTCTGTAAATTCTGACTCGGTACAATTCAGTTTTTATAATTTTAACCATGCAAGATATTAGTCCTTCTATTTTAAAACATAAAATTAAAAAGATTAGTTTTTTATAATTTTTATCAAATTAAAACTTTTAGTAATTTAAAATTGATCCCTAAATGTCAACATAATTTTAATTTTTAAAATTTTATTTTGAAAAAATTGGTGAACAGGACCTTACTGAAAGGGAAATTGGTCTCAAAGGCTAAATACAATTCAAAGACTAAGGCTAATATTTTATTCATTAAACAATATGAACAAATGATCGAAATACCCCTGTATTTAAATCAATGAAATTTAAAAAAAAAAAATAAAAGCTGCTTGTTCAATACATGTACTACAAACAAAAAGCTTTGCACCCAAGCTATAAGGTCTTGCACACCAAGCTACCTTCAGCCAAAAGCCTTGCATTCCCTAATCGGGGTGTAAAGCTTCTAGCTTAAGATGCATGTATTGAACATGTAGCCTTTATTTTTTTTTAATTCCGTTGGTTTAAATAAAGGAGTATTTCAATTATTTATTCATATTATTCAATGAATAAAATATTAGCCTTTATTCTTGAATTGCATTTGGTTTTTGGGACAATTTTCCTTTCAATAAGATCCTTTCCACCATTTTTTTTTATTTTTAAGATATAAGAATTAATATTTTAAAAAGTTAAAATTATAGAGATTGAATTGCAGCGATTCAAAATTCAAAAATTAAATTACAACTAAATTAAAATTATAAAAATTAAATTAAAAGTTATAATTGAAGGATTAAGTTACCATTGAGTGAAAATTATATAAATTAAATAATTAATTTTTTTATTAAGAAAGGATAAAAGGACAAGTCAACAACTATGCGGGCGAAAGATCACCTGCAAACTGTGCTGCAACTTCCAACTGTAAATATATGTTCCACAGTCACAGATTTGGCACGTTGCCCAAGGAAACAAGTGGATTTCGTGTCTCTTAGTTAAATTAAATACCATATATCATTGCGTGTTCTGTGTGCATATGTGGACTCTCTCTCAATTAAAAATGTGAAGTTGAGGGAATTAGCATGCAATGGACGAAGCTGCAGAACGATTATACGTACGCGTCAGCGCTTATGATCCTTTCCACACAACAACACAAGAATATATATTTTATAATATCATGCAAACATTTGATTCATTAGATTACCACTGAGGGTGTTGGGGACCAACTCAAAGCTTATTTGTGAGCTCACCGAACACGACAACGACATGTCCATCCGTCTTCTTTCCGCCATCTAAGCTATAGTTACTCGTTAGGCATGCCTTTTTGGCCAAAAATTAGTTTTTTTGACTTCAAATACATAATAATACATAAAATAGGCCTCCTCTTCCCTCTCGACCGAACCGACAATTATTGTTAATTGAAAACCTGATCGATCTCATCAGATATTGATGCGTTATAAATTAGTAGTTAAGTATATATATATTTTGAGTCACAGGCTAGCTGGCATAAGCAACGATCAACTTGTCAAAGCGGAGATGAATGCATTCGATAGATGATAGATAGATGGGTTTCGTGTGAGAGCCCACAGAGACGGGAAGAAAACAAAGGGTGCGTATATTTCAAATAGTTCTAAGAATATATAGCCTTACAAGAAACTGACTTTTAAACCGATTTCTTTAATTAAGTTAAAAAAGGGATTAGGATGGAGGCTGCGGATAAAGAAGAGGTCGTTGTCTCTCACCAAACCATATATACCTGAGATTGGCATAGACACATTCAACTTGACGAAACTCGTACACGAAGTGGTGGGCTCCCCTTCCTAGCATATATCTTCATATATATGTAAATCCATTGCAGACTAGCCGACCACCTTTTGAACAATGGTTTGATCGATCATTTCATGTCATGCCTTTTTTGCTTCATTTATCATAATAATCGACGTACATATGTATTATGTTACAATGCTGAAAGCATCACAGGATACGATGTCATATGACCTGTAGAGCCCGTATAGTTGATACTAAGATGATGTAGAAATCCTGAATGGTGAGTGAGTAGGGAGAATTACGACCCATTTGATCCCTTAATGTGCGCAACGAGTTAAACGAATGAGATATTTTGAGAGTACGCAGAAAAAACCTGAGTTATTGTTTGCTGTATAGTTTTTTATAATGTTTGATGTACCCCAATTGCCAGTAACCTCCTCAAACATAATTTAATAAACATATTAATAAATTTAATAATTAATAATTTAATCTCTCATAATCTTTAACTTAGTTAGCATTATGAATATGGGAAGAACTAGCTGACTAATAAAATAAAGTGTTGCAGGGTGGCTCGAACATGATTGACTGTAATAAAAAAAAAAAACACATCAGTGAACAAAAAAGGAGAAGAAGGTGTTCCTAGGTGGGTCTCTATTCAATTAACGTGTTGCTTCGTCCATCTCCAAATCTATACCAAAACAAAAAACTGATTTTCTCAATTGCAAGGAAAATTTAGCTTCGTTGGTTAAATGCTTTAAATGTGCCGTAATTTGTATTTTCGTCCGGAAGATGCCCCTACTAAAGTCATTAAGTGAAGTTTACACCTTATTTGATTCATAATTGTTCCAATAATTTCATATATATTTTGGGACAAAATAAGAGTCCAACAATATTCTCTTATGAACAATGGGGATGGAGGGAGTAAATTGGATTGATTTAGTTATATATCATTCAGTATAGTCAGAAGATGATGGAAATACAAATCCACACATTATAAAAGCATTCCAACATATATAAGGTGTTAGATCTGTATATCTCAATTTATATAAATAAGTAAAGTAATGTATGTATATCTAAAGAATCCATGAATGCTTGAAAAAGCTCAATTACCTCGAGTGTAAGTAAGTACACAACTCACAGGTCCTTAGAGCCTTCAGAGAGTTCAGAGATAATAGAGTAAAAAAAAGAAGTTATGTATATGCAGTTATCAACCGATCCACATATATAGATCAGATATGTAACCGCCTTATTAAATAATTAGATAATTATATTATCTATTATCTCTGACTCAGTCAGTTAAGAGATAAGAAATAACTGACGGCTACTGGATTGTGGGTTGGGCCTTTGCCCATTGGACTCACTTGTATAGTCCACTTATCACAGTCAAGATCATAAAGACCAAACTATTATACTTATTAATTAATTTTAATTCATAAATAATATTTCAACATAAGGTTGATAGAAAGCCGACAAAAAGGAATATTAATTAATATTGCAACAAGATGGTGGAACGTTTGTACAAATAATATGATAAAGCTTTGCTTGACAATGCTCATGGCTAGGTCAGTCACAGTGGAAGATATATATATATATATTTGCCACCACAATATACTATATATATATTCTCTGTCACTAAGAATAAGCAACTTGTCAACATAAAGAAATTAATGGTTGCCGCATCAACCCCAGATTAAATTTCATTCCTCCCTATACTTTTAATTTATTATTTCATGACAATCCTATTACCTTATTGGATTCGGATCTCGTGCAAACTAGTACTCTAGGCTAGTAGCCTCTTTCAGAATTCATAATTGTCTCTACTTCTTCCTCCCTCCTTATACATGAGAATGTTTTTAATTAAATTACGTAAATTAATAAAAGTTAGTTATTTAATTAAAAGCACAGCATTATTTTAACTTTATACTTAATTATTATAAATAAAAAATAATTTTTTTAAAGTAAATTAATAAGAGTGCTTATTTTTTTTTTTCAAATTAATAAAAATATAATTATCTATTCATTAAAAAATATGTTAATAATTAATCTTTTATATTTAAAAATAAAATATATAGAGATGGAGGGAGTATATAATAAATTAAATGCTCATCAGTTAATTAAAATCCTTGGCATCGCAGAGTAACAAAGTGCATGAAACCGTTACATTTGGAAACATGGGGCGGACTGACTAAGAAGTTGTCGGAGGGAAGTCAAAAGGGTCAAGGTTGAAGATGTTGGGTGTGAGAAACCAGATCCAACATTCTGTTACTCTTCCAGGGCTTTATGATTTTATTAAGTTGAGACGGATGACTCTAAACGCCCGTTACTAGAATTCAACGACGCTGATCACCTGCTGCTTTGTGAGGCAACGATCTTTATCTAAAAATTAAATGCCCGTCGTTGGTGGCAGTGACGGATAAAAGTGGGGGGACCAAAATTAGTTTTCTCTTTTTTTAAGTAAAAATAAAAAAAATTCATTCAAATTTTTTTGGCATGGGGTGCTTGCCCCCACCCTAGATCCGTTCCTGGTGGTGGAAATAATATTAATTCTCGCCAGAAATATCAATGTGTGTGTTCTTTTTACACCTTTGCTTTCACACGTTAATATTTCCATGGCTGGCTCTTGCGTAGGCGGCAAATTGCCCCTCCTATATTATCATTCCTCTCGTTCAGTATTTTAACTGACTTTTTCAGGAATGTTATGTTTAAAAATACAAGGCGTTTTGGGCTTTTTAAAAGTGAAATTAATAAGATTTTTTTAAAAAATTGTCCTTACTTGTAGAGTGTAATTGATTAAATTTTCTAATTGAAATACCTTATTAAATAAGAATAAGTATGAAAAAATGTGTAATTTTAGATGTTATATATCAACTAAATTATTGGAGGGTGTAAATTGATTAAAAGTATACAACAATAATAACAAGCTTTATTCCGTCAGGTGGAATTGACTATATAAATTGTATGATGTCATTGTATTATGTTATTTATCAAGTTTTTAAGAATGTTGTTAATTAAAAAATCTCAATCAATAACTTCTATAAGTATTTTTTTTAGCCTTCTTCTACCGCTCTTTAAGAAATTATCCATTCTATTGTTTTCATTAGTGCCTCCTGTGATTTTCACTGTACATGTCTAAACTATCTTAAGCAATTTTCTATCAATTTTTCCTCAATAGATGCTACTCCTATTTTTTCTTGTATATCCTCCTTTTGGATGTTATCTTTATTTGTTTGCCCATACATCTATGTCAACATTCTCGTTTTTGCTACTCCAACTTTATACCCCTGCTATTCCTTTAAAACTTAACATTTACTACTATATAATATAATTGATCTTATAGAAATTCAATAAAACTTTCTTTTAAGTTTATTAGGCATTTTTTGATCACAAATAACTCCTTTAATCTTTCTCCAATTAAACCACCTAGCTTGAATTTTATGTGCAACATCCCTATTAATTTTCCCATCATGTTGAATAATGGCTCTCAAATATCTAAACTTTTCTACTTAAGGTATAATTTTGATCTCTCAATTTCACTTTTAAATTACTACTTACTAATGATCTTATCAAAATTATAATGTAAATATTCCATTTTACTCTTATTCAGAGGAAAACCTATCAACTCCAATGTTCTTTTCCATAATTCAAGTTTGTAGTTTATTTCTTCTTTTGTCTCAACAATAATAACTATATCATCCATAAAAAGCATTCATTTAGGATTTTCCTCTTGAATACGCTCCGTCAAAATATCTAGGATCAAGTCAAATAAATAAGGACTCAAAATGATTCCTGATATAATTAAATCTTTATACAAAAGTCCTTTATTTCATTGCTAATTGTTCTTATGCTAATTGTTGTCCTCTCATACGTATATTGTACAGCTCTAATATAGGCAAACCGGACTTCTTTCTTTTCCAAGGCTTTTCAAAATATCTCTCTTGGTACATGATTGTAAGCTTTTTTCAAATCAATGAAAATCATGTACAGATCTTTACTTTTGCATTGATACTTTTTCATTAATTTTCTTAGTAGATAAAATGCTTTTGCAGTCACCCTACCTGGCATCAAGCTAAATTAATTCTTAAAAATACCAATCTACAATCTCAAAGTATGCATAATCACTCTTTCTCACAATTTCATTGTATGACTCATAAATTTAATCCTTTTGTAACTTGTAAAATTTTGAATATCCTGTTTATTTTTGTAAATAGGAACTAAGATACTTCTCGTTCATTCGTCAGGCATTTTTTTGGATCGTAAGATCTTATTAAATAACTTAGTTAGCCACTATATCCTCTGTTCACCTAAACATTTTCACACTTCAATAGGAATACAATTAGGCTCATTAGCTCTACCATTTACCACTTTCTTAACATCTTCCTTTACATCAATATTGTGTATCCTTTTATAAAATGATAAATTTTGTTCTCCTTTATGAGTTACTAAATCCTTTAAGTTATTATAAAAGTTTTTAAAAGTAGGTGTCTCATCTATCTTTGATATCATTATTGGTAACCAAAACTCTTCCTTCTTCATCCTCTATGCACCTTACATGTTCCAAATCTCTTGATTTTCCTTCCTTATCTTTAGCAATCTTATACATTTTTTGTTCTTTATCCTTTGTCCTAAGACGCTTGTAAAAGTCTTTAAATACTTTAGAATGAGCTTCATTCACAACTTTGTTAATTTCCTTCTTAGTAATACGATATCTCTTCTAATTTTCATCATTATTGCACAAATGGATGACTTTAAAATTCTCCTTCTTATGTTTGACTTTTCTTGGTACATTATCATTCCACCACCTAAACTCCTTATCTCTCGAACCAAAACCTTTGAACTTGACCAAAATTTCTTTAGCAACCTTTCTTACCTTCTTAGCTATATTCTCTCATAAGATGCTAGCACTTTCTTAGGACTTCTAAATTCCTTCAGCCAAAATCCTCTTGGATAATGAAGTTTGTCTTCAAATTCTAACCAAGGCTTTGAGCAAATGGAAAAAGAATTAGTTGAATTTTAGGATGAAAGTGAATGTATTAGATGTTTGGAACTTTCCATTAGAAGAATAAATAAGCCTCTAGGTGTCAAGAGAATAGAAAGAAAGAAGAAATGCTTGCCTTTCTACTCGTGTTTTTGAAAACTACTTTACTTTTTTTTTTTTCTAAAAACTTCATTCATACCTTCTTGAATTAAGCTTCTTTACTTTGGCATTAGCTTATAAACCTTTTTTTTAGGTTATCTAGACTTTTCTTCTCTGTAGCCTCTTATCTCAAGTTGTTATAAGTTAACAATGACATCTTTGCTCCAGGCTATATGATGAATAAAATTTGATATATGTATCAGTTCTCATATTTGTCATGGTATTTCTTGACATTTGAAACATTTTGTTGTTGGAATTGACATAGACTTTCAAAACTATAATGATGTGTCTAAGGTGCAATGAACATGTGAAAATTGCAAGGACATTTTTTTTTCACAATATCATAATTATGAGTTCAACTCTATTAAATGCTTGGTGAGCTATATAGATATGTTATAATGATTGCTTTTGTGAATTAATTAGAGTTTATCTAGTTTATTGAATTTCTTGAATCATAGGAATTTTATTTAGTCAATTGTAATTTTTGATAATAATAACATATTGGGTAAAAGGGCAAAAATACTCACAAAATAGTCAGCCACAGGCACCCAATATCCTAAAGTAATGAAAATGATAAAAATACCCATAACGTTACATGGATGGGTGTAAAAGTAACCAAACTATTAACTTTGACTTAACACCCTCAACTTTGACAGTTAAATGCTGACTGTGCATGTCACGTGTCAATCTTTAATAACGTGGACTAAAAAAGGGGCAAAAATACTAACAAAATTTTCAGTCAGGAGTAAAAATATTCATAACGTTATTAAAGTTAGTGCAAAAGTGATCAATACATTCAATTCCTTAAATGTTGACCGTTTAATTGACACCTAAATAGAAGTTGATTATTTTCTTGCCAATATAGATAAAAAATATTCCAAGATGAATTTTTATGGATATTGATCAATTATTGTATAAGTATCTATAATGTTACTTTAGTAGGTACAATAGTGACCAATCCATCAAAATCAATGCCATATGGTTTCTTTCCATCACCACGTATCTCGCCTCATTTTTCTTGTCTGCAAAACTTGAGATTTAATATAGTGAGATAGGTTGTTCAAAATCAAAGATTGAGACTGAGCACATCTAGCTTAAGAATATTGTCACAACCTTAAGCAATTACATTCACGATAAATTCAAAATTTTCAAATGATTTTCACCATTACTGCAAAGAAACAAGCATTTTAATTTGATATTCAGTCAAAATGATATTTTCTCACATGATATTCATACAATAATTGATTAACTTTTAGAGAATTTCATCTAGAACTTTTTTTATCTACATCAGTGAAAAAATAGTCAACTTCTGCTTAGATGTCAGCAAAACGGTCAACATTTAAAGATTGGATGGATTGGTCAATTTTTCACTAACTTTGATAATATTATGGGTATTTTTTTCCTTTTTTTAGTCCACGTCAGCAAAGACTGACACATGGCATGTACAATTAGCATTTAACGGTCAAAGTTAACGGTGTTAGGTTAAAGTTAATGGTCTAGTTATTTTTGCACCCATCCATATAATGTTATGGGTATTTTTACCTTTTTCATTACTTTAGGATATTAGGTGCCCATGGCTGACTATTTTATGAGTATTTTTGCCTCTTTACCTTAACATATTTAGCCTCATTGATTTATTTCAAATGGGGATATGTGCTCTTAAATATGCCAAAGTGAAGTCCTAGTATTACAATCTATGTAGCCTTAAAAATGCTTTTGCGTTTTATATTTTTTTATTTAAAGTTCCTTAAATTGTATGTGCAAGGCATAAGGTCCTTCCACTAGTTCCAACTAACAAATTTTATCTTGCTCACATAAACTTTTTTAGCCTCACTTGTTCAGAATAACGCGATAGTTCTAGCTCATTTAACATTACATCTAAGTGCCAATACAACAATTCTAACTCACTTGTCATTGCTCTCAAGCCATGCAGGACATTACTTACAAACAACAACTTAGCATTAGCACAAAACCGTCTATCATCCATATACATGTGAGATTCAATAAGATTTTATGTTTGATGTTGAGAGTCTAACACAATCTTCCTTCTTTACCTAGGTTAGGACTAGCTATAAATATAAGTAGAGTTAATTTGATTAAAAGTGTATTATATATAATTCTGAATGGAAGAAGCATCACTGTTCATAAAGCCAAGGGTTACGTACGTTTTGAAAATTATCCTTTGAATTTCGTATCGATGAAGTTTTTCTAAAATTGTATTTTTCAATAATAGATCAAAATCTTTTAAAATTCACTCTTTAAAATTTTCTGAGTTTGACAGCTTCTGGGAATTTTGATTCACATGTGGCAATATAAATATAGAGAAGTCGAAATGCATGGAAAACAGTCAAACATTTGGCGCCAAATATTATAATAATGAAACCACCTAAGCAAAGCACATGTTTTTATTTATGTGCTAAAATCACGAACATTCATTTAATTAGATGCTCTCAAATTCAGAAAATTTTAGAGTATGAACTTTAGAGAATTTTGATCCACGCTCAATAACAAGTTATTGATGAGCCTGGGTTCGAGATTGCTGTACAGTGCTCTATATCCACATGAATCGGGCAAAGGCTCCATCCTTTTTATTTGAATTTGGTGGACAATTATACTCAATAAACGTATCAATTATAACCACCAATTAGATTTCACCGATACTTAAAAATTATTAAGATATATTTTTTTAAAAAAAATAAAATAATCCACATGATCAAACCACTCATCACATATATTGTTTTTTTTTTTAAATTTGAGTTTTGATGCTTTCTAAATATTATATGCCAACATATCTTACAATTATTTGATTTACTCAAACAACATCTATCAGTGAGACACTCATTGAATGAGTAGATTTAAGTCACTTATTAATTTCAAATCTTAATGGTTTTTACCTTTAAGCACACTGAAAATTGAAAAAAATGTTGTCATTCTATAAGTTAATTAGATTTTAGACCGGTAATGCTTCTCTTATCTCAATAAAATTTATTTATATAGAAAAAATTGCCCATAAATCATTATATTAATCCTTTAAAAAAATTTTGCCAACAATTTATTTGTCCTTTAAAATTTCTAGTTCCTTTCATTTTATTAGCTCAAAAGATTTTCCATGAATTTGTTACTCTCAAATAAAAGTTAATTAATATGATGGATGATTAAATTTCTATCATAATCAATTAAGTAGCGAGTTAGGTAAAGCATTAATTAATTAATTAAATGACTCCATTTACTGTAATTATTCTATTTATTGTGCTGGACCCTCACATTTGCTGTAAAGTATTAATTAGATGACTCTGGGGTAGGTTTATGACAGAGCAAGATTAATTAATGGCTGCATTTGAATGCAACAGTTACGGAGTATTAATTTAATTTATTTTCATACGTTGATATCCGTCCGTGAATTTCTGTACACCTGTATATATATAAACATGCTGATTTAATGTCATCTTATCTTATATTTCGTTCAAAGAACCTTTTTTCAGGATTTAATAGAATTGCAGAGAAGTCTTTTCCAAGTATTCATTTACGTATATCGTTTATATATATGGCATAGATTTGACATACAAGTCCAGTTTCGAATTAATATGAAACAACATGTGCATATGCGTAGAGAAACTGTCGCTGCAGCAACCTTAACTAAACTTTTAAAACATCAATTCAATCTCTATTGATCTCAATTGAGCTAAATTGAAATTAAATTTTTGAAGGAGACAGCACAAATAACCTCAATCTTTTATATTAGTTATTTATTTTTCATACAACATTTGTCATTTTTTTTACACGAGTTATTTATACGTCTAATTTCACTTATTTATATTTATAATGGTATTATACTATTAATGAGAGTGACAAATTTTTTCTATATAAGTTGTTTATTTTTTACACATCAATTGTTTATTTTTTCTACACGAGTTGTTTATGTGTCTAACTTCACTTATTTATATTTATAATGGTGTTATACTATTAATAAGAGTTACAAATTTCTCCTATATTCTTTATTCATTTTTTATATATTAGTTGTTCATTTTTATTTAAGGGAATTGGGATTATTTGTGTTATTTATTTCAAAAATTTAATTTTAATTTAATTCAAGTGAGACCTACAAGGACTGAATTGATATTTCAAAATTTTAAGAGAGTTGACTGTTAATAAATTTAGTGAAGGGAATGCAATGAAATTTCCCGTGTTCTTAAGTAAACATATAAGTGGGTAAAAATTTTAATATACTTCTTTTTTAGTAATTAATAAAATCATCGCTTCTCTCTCTCTCTCTCTCTCTCTCTCTCTCTCTGTGTGAATAAGAAGGATTAAAACGATATTCTATCACATGAATACGCCTTTAGTCATTGGTATTGCCATAGAATTGGTCTTAATAATTTTTTAAAGAAAAAACATACATCATTTTAGTGTCAATTATTTCCTAATTTAGTCGTGATTGTAAATAAAAGTGAAAAATTTTGATTTTGGTTAAAGTTGGAAAAAATGTGGACGGCTGAGGAACGGTTAACATGAGAGCGATCCCTCGTAGAAATTGATCAACTTTATCCACAATTGGTTCTGGAAGCTAAGCCACCAGAAATTAATCAACTTCCTTTTGCTTTTTCATATTTCTGGTCACCACAATTGGTTCGCTCTTCCTAGTTCAATAGAATTAGTATCTCAATACATACACTCAAATAAAATAAGTTAACATGCATGTTTAAAGAATCCATTATTACTTGTGAGTTGTAACCCCTCGGTTAGCTTGAATGTAAATAGATTCGTCACCTACTAGGCCTTATAGTTTTGGAGGGTACAGAGATAATGGAAAGAATTAAAAAAGAAATTTGTGTTGGTTAATTGACTTATTGTATCCTATTGTGTTGTATTATTATTAAATTTAAAATTGAAAATAATGAAATCTTAAAATAGATGCAAAATCATATCAGTAACTATTTAATTGATTAATTATGTCTCTCTAAACTCTATCAATTAAGAAATAGGGAATAACTCATTGTTATAAGATTGTAAGTTAGATCTTTATTTGTTGGATTTGTTTATATGGTCCATCTATTACATAAGAGCATAAAGACCAAAATATTTGGGACTCATTTGTTAATTAATGTAAATTTATAAATATTAATAAATATTCTAACATAAAGAACTAAATGTAAATCATTCAAATCATTGAACTCATTAAACATTACATGACTTCCTAATTAGAAAACCGGCTGCACTCAAGTTGGTTTTCACTTTTCACTTATCGTCCGTCAAATCATTAATCAATTATCTGAAGCTCCGAATTTAACTCATCATCCGCCAACGAAGTGCTTAATATTTTTTATTATATAATTATTATTGTACACCGCTTCCCGCAAAAAGCGTTGTTAGGTTTTATGTTATAAATTAATACAATTTATTAAATTATTTGAAAATTGTGTAAATAACTAGATACAAAATTTATGTTGGGTTAACGTACAAATTAAACCTACCTTTGGAGTTTTTACACTCGCACAACTAATATCCTTAAGTTTTTTTTTTTATACAATTTTACCTCTAACGTTTTTCAATTTGATGCAATATCGCATCAACATTGAAGTTTGATCGTGTCGGCCATTAATCAATTGTATTTGACCGTTATGCATCCGGTTGGTAGCCTCGTGATAATTTTAAAAAATAAAAATAAAAAAAGCGGTCCACGTTATGTCATATTTTAAAAATTAAAAAAATCTTTCACCTTTTCTCCTGCTACAAATTGTGTAGTTCATGAATGCATTTGACATAGCTATGAACTTGCTGGATGACAACTTTTCATTCCTCTCATGAACAAAACAAATTGCAAGCCATTTGAGAAAAAGGTCTTATTTTTCCACATGAAAAAAACCGATCTAGAAACAAATCAATTACATTCCCAAAAAAAAAAAAACAAGATCGAAGTCTATTTGAGGTGAACAAAAAATATCAGGCATGTTAGAGACGCTGAGTTTCAATTGATAATCAAAGGATTCCAGGCTCCCTTACCATAGTTTACTTGAATGTAAAAAGATACAAGACTTGATAGAACAAGTGTTTGATTTTTACTAAAATGTGAAAAGATTACATACCTAAAACTAAAAACTAAAAGGGCTAACAAATGTAAAATTGTGAGTCTTTATTTGAGTATTGACTAGTTTCTTCTGTGTCTTCTTCTTCTATTTATAGTGTTAGAGTAGCGGTAGCCTCTTCCTTGAAACCTAACACGTTTTTGCTGAAGAATCAAGGGTCTCACAAAATTCATGGCATGGTCTTTATTCCATGCTCTCCATTTTGGTAACCAGCCCATTCCACTGAGATACTTGGGTGTGAGGTCCGTAGATTTCGGCATTACTTAGGATCATGTCATTTGTACCAACGATATAATATTTTCACCTAATAAAATTTTGACATGTTTACTTATTGTGACCTTTTATTAAGCCTTGAGGTTGGCCCTTTTCATTTATATTGGACCTGATACTTTAATTACTCAGCCCAACTAGCCCTGTGATCTATTTGAGTGACGTTTCAAATTTAGCCCAAACAAAGTCAAACTAGAAATGGGCATTAAACTTGTTCAATCCTTTTTCAAACAAAAATGGCCATCGAACTAGAAATGAGGAAAATTGAACCAAAAAACAAATCAATTACAATTTAATAAGCACAAAAATGAAGCTAGAAATACAAATCAAACTTAAAAATCAAAGCTGCAAGACTCATAAAGCGAGGAGCAAGAACTATGAAACAAGAAAGACAAATTTCAAATACCACAAATCAAGAAGGTTAAGCATTCAAATCAATCTTGATCAAGCACAAAATCAACTTAGATAAATTTCGAACCAAAAGGGAGAACCTTAAACGTAGATCAACGAATGCAAGGGACCGTAGAGGGAGAAGCGCAAGCTAGGTTTTGTTCTCACTATCAAATTAGGAGAAGACTTGGTGGGTGTGGCGGTCGTGATTCTACCATTCTCCTTTCCAGATGTTTCAAAAACCAAATTTAGGGTTTGTGAATCATGGTTGAGCATCATGAGTACAAGGATTTGAAGACTGAACCATCACTAGTAAAGACTTCTAAGAAGATTCATGACCACCATGTTGGAATATTTATTTATGAATTTACATTAATTAACAAGCTCAAACAGATTGGTTTTTATAATTTTGTGTAGACTATGATAGGTGGACCACACAAGTGATCCAATGGGTAAAGGCCCAGCTTACAACCTAATAGTTATCAATTATTCCCTATCTCTTAACTGATTAGGTCAAGAATAATGTAAGATAATTAATTAATTAATTTATTAAAAGCGATTACTAATCTAATCCATATAAGCCAATCAGTTGATAACCACAAACACACGATAGTTTTACTTTCTCCATTATCTTTGAATTCTCTGCAAACTACCACTAAAAAAAAGACTTTTAGTGGTGACAAAAAGTCACTGCCAAAAGTCTAAAAGCCACCCTTAAAAGTTTTTAGTGGTGACTTTTTACTGCTAAAAAGTCGTCACTATAAAAATCGTTGCTAATAATTTTTAGCGATAACAAATGTTTTTTTTCCACTAAAAAGACTTTTGTCGCCACCAAAAAGACCTTTAGTGGCGACATTAATTTTTTTAAGAAATAATAATCTATTTTATGTCATATCACTCTGCCATGTGTGCATCAAGTAACGCCACGTCACCTGTCATGTATGTGATAGATGATGCCACGTTACTTGCCATCTTGTGCCACATTATAAGCCACATGTTTGACAGATACTACCATATCACCTAGCCATCTCATGCCATGTCACATGTCATGTATGCACTTCCTCAAACCACCTCATGTGCCAACCTATCATCTCGTACTATGTCACTTGCCACGTGTATGCCTTCTCAAACCATCTCATGCGTCACATCACATTTGTTGCAAAATATGATAAAGTCAAGATTTGAACTCTTGACATCTCTCACCTCCAAGTCTTAAACTTTCCTTCTTTACTTGTTGAATTGAAATACATCTACAATTATTATATACAAAATTAAATATATATTATGTAACTACATATACATATATCAAATAATATATCATTAAAAAGATATACATATATTATATTTTATTTTCAATTATTAATATGACAAAATGATTTATATGAATATTTAAATTATAATTTCAATAAAATTCTATTTTTCATGAGTAAATATTATTTTTATTAGGAAAATGAACTTAAAATAAAAAATTTTTAAATATTAAATAATATTCTTATATACAATATAATCAATTTTTAAATTATATTTTTATTTTTAAAATGAAAATTATTAACTATATAATTTATTTATAAATATGTATTATATTATTTTATGTTAAATATCTTTTACTTTTTTCTTCTCCATATTTTTCTCAAAAATTGATAAACTAAATGATTAAATTTTTATATTCTCTCAAAATAACTAAATGTTTCCCCCTTTTTTATTAAAAATATATTTATCGATAATTTTTTAATATCTTAAAAAATTATTTTAATAACAAATTAATTTTAACCACATAAATTTTGATAATAGTCATTTTGAATAATTTTAAAAATGAATACTAATAACTTTTATAATATACGATAATTACAAAAATCTCATATGTGATCAATCTAGTTAACATCTAATTATCCTCAACCTCATAGCAAGGTGAATTTGAATAGTTATTCATATTATTCTCAGTAATAATTAGTTATAAAAATGTCATTAGTAACTTTTTTTTTTATAGCAATTGAAACCTAAATATACTAGGTGAAATTACATGGAATCCTTGTTCAAAAATTATTAGAGCTCAGTAGAAGAATTAGACACCATATGTATATCAAGCTTAGCATCAAGTGTGCAATATGCTAAATAGTCTATTATATTATTTGCATCTCATGATATTTGTACAACTTTAACATCCCAATGTCATTTATATATTTGATTGTAAGTAGTAATTTCTGTATAACTTAACCTAATTATAATTGAAAGTAATAATCCACCAAGATTTTAATTTATCATATTAAAATACTAGCTTAATAACATAATTCTTAAAAAATATGAGCTATATATGTCCAAAAAATAATTTTGAATAATATAAAATTAGAAATAATTTAATAATTAAACTTAGCACATCTTGACTATTTTTTTTGTTTCACTATCCTATATATAATTTATTTCTAATTATATACATAAAATAAAAATTTAACTTCATAAATATATTTTGAATAATTTTATTTAATTTCAAATTTTTAAAAAATTCATAAATTTTTTTAAAAATTTAAATTATAATTTTATAAATGTTGCTATCAAAGTGGATTATATAAATTATTTTTTATAAAAATACTTTTGGTGGAGACAAATGTTGCCTCCAAAAGTGGATTATATTAATTATTTTTAAATTTTAAATTATTTTTTATAAAAATACTTTTGTTGGTGATAAATGTTCGCAACCAAAAGTGAATTATATAAATTATTTTAAAAATTTAAATTATTTTTTATAAAAATATTTTGGCAAAAATAAACTTTTAGCGGTGACAAATCAAAATTGCTACCAAAAGTCTATTTTTGGCGGCGACATTTAATTGTGGCCATCAAAAATATAGTTTTGGTGGCGATTTTAATTTGTCGCCATCAAAAGTCATAATTTTTGTAGTGTACGATAGTTCAACGGATTGTACATCAGTTTATATTTGAAATAATTAAGGTCTCGTATTTAGTCATGAATTTTTCGAGTATGCACATCACTTTGCTATTATTAAGTTTATATGAATTGAGGTATTAAAGTAAATACACTATTCCTTGTCATCTTCGTCTGATTTAGATGACAAACAGGATACAAACCTACTCCTTCGACATAGGCAACAACTCCTCTTGGCTAGGAATCAAGCTTGGGCAATGAAGAAGAAGTGAAGCCGTGAGAGACAAGAGAAGAAGAATGAATTTGGGTTTTAGGGGATGGATTTTGCAAAAAGAAGAAAGGAGAAGTGTGGCTGCGTGGAAGGGGCGGCCATTGATGACGTGGCCATGAGGGAGAAGGTGAAGATATGATTTTTATTTTTTTTAACCGAGTAAATACAGTCATTCATTCCTGTAGTTTTGTCATATTTTACTTTTAATTTGATCATTGTGTATTCAGCTGGCAACCAGGTGGCTTAGGAAACTTAACGAAAAAAATAATATCGAAATAAAAAGGTCATCGCGATGAAACCTTAACATCAAGTGACATTGTACTAAATTAAAAAATATTGGAGAAATTGAGTCTAAAAAATCTAAAAGATGTTTTGTGTGAACTTTCAGAATAGATTTGTATCTTAACCTTTCAATATGTAATATGGTGAGCAATTTTCTTTATTTTTTAATAACTGCGCCCCACTCAATTATTGTTGTACGACCTAAAGAGAATTTTTTGGGTATTGGATGCTTTTCGCACATTAAAAAACGCAAAACACATTAATTACTTTGAATCATTTCAATTCTTCGAAGACAAGGACAGTTAAATAGAGATTTAAAAAAAAACATTTTTCATGACAAAAAAATACAAAAGTCAATGGACACAACAGAATAACAATCTCATGGGTTCAACTTAGTAAGTTGTAATAATGCATGAATAATCTTACAGCTTCTATAAGTTATATCTTAATATATCGATGGATTGACTGACATTGATGTTAAGGAAAAATATAAGTTATTATAGGCCAATTGTACCTTGTTACTCTATGCTTGAGATTAATGATGTTAATTGCAGGAACATGAAAATATACCAACCCTTAAAAATAATCAATACTCCCTCTGTTAAAAAATGTAAGTTATTTTTTAAGTAGTTGGATGTTAAAAAATGTAAGACATTTTTAATATTTTGAGGCATAATTATTACCTTTTTTTAAAAAAAGTGACCCATTGATATGACTTTATATTTATTGTATGGTATTTAATATGAATAAATATAAAAAAATAGGGTTAGTTAGAAAATAAATAATTACTTTATTAGGAGATGAGATTCAATTAAAAATATCTTATATTTTTAAACAAAAGAAATATTATTTTTTAACCGATGAAGCATCAATATTAATATACCAATATGAATGTCGGCTCGGGATTGTATGAGTATGTGTATACGTGTGTGTGATATTTCGTTTTTCTTATATAATTTATTACACAATAAGAAATGGTAAAAAATATGAAATATGAGTAAATAAATAAAATAGGATATATGTATATTCATGTTTTTGAGCCCGAAGCTTATATTTAGTTCAATTTATTTTTTCAGAACCCATACATGCATAAATCTAAATGACATAAAAGATATAATATATATATTACAATATACTCCATCCATTCTTAAATATAAGATAATATAACAACTTCACATCATTTGAGAAAGTTGATTATATATAATAATTATATCTGAAATTAAAAATTTAAACTATATTATTTCTGTAATTAATGAAACAAAATTGTTTAGTGAAAATAAACACATATATATAAATGCTTCTTAAAATCTATAATTTTGATTATAAAAAAATAAAAAAACATGCAGTAGTTATTTTATATTCTTCAGGAAAACAAATTTTTTAATATGATCTTGAGGAAAACAAATTTTTTGATCTTAGTGCAAGATAGCAAGACGACGAATGATATGAGAATGTGATATGATAAATGGAGAAGTATAATTTACTCATTAGTGTGCGATAAGATGAGTGACGTTAGAATGATGGCAAGGCACGCAACGGGTCTGGTGTTGGACGCCATATGTCGGCCATTCTTTGATTTGAAGGGTAAGATCTGATTGTCCAATGCCTGAAATTGTGTATAATCCTGATCCTCGATTAATAACTTTCTTGCAATAGGAAATTTTCACAAGATGTGATTTATAATATTTATTGATAATAATTTTATAGTCCAGCGACATGTAAGTTTTTTTATAAATAAAAAATTATAAATTTAATTTCACTTATAACTTGAAGTTGTGCCTACCCCTTTAATTAAAAAAATAATTATTGATTATTGATAATAATTAATTAGGGTATATCATGTATTACATAAACTTTTTAAATATATAATTTGAATCACTGGTTAAATATTATATTAGGATACATTTTATATATTCCTTTCATTCCTATTTATAAATTACTTACAATATGTTTTATTAAAATTAGTAAAATTTATTAATTTTGTTTAAAAATTTCATAATTTTTTATTAAATATATATAATTAAATAACATGTATTCTCTTGTTGATATGTAATGAAAGTAAAATAAAAATTTAATAGTAAGATTTAAAAATAGCATAACTTTTTTTCTTTTTATCTTACAGATAAAAGTCAGGTTTGATGGAATGCTCTGTTATATCTTATATTATTTTAAGGACTGTGCTTTTAAAAACAGAGGAGTGATGATCTGTGGTGTCGTAAGCATGAGATGAGACCCGCTGATTTCCATGATCAGGTGCCCGTCAATTCCTTCCGCTGATCTCTCGGTAATCGTCGCCCTCGTTTAGTTAATATATTTATCATTTTTATATATAATTAAAAACACGCCTTGGCGCCATTCGTGTTAAGATTGAACAAATATTAACTAACAAATAAAATAAAATAATCTCGTGACGTTGTCTTTAATTAAAGACAACGATGTAGCACACTGAATTACACCTCACTTTTTGGCTTTTATAATTAGCCTTCTTTTATCTCCGTGTAATTCCCAAAAAAACATGGCAAAGCGCATGATATGTCTCATGCATACATCCATATAAAAGAAAAATAAACCCGCATAGTAAAAAATCGTAAGATTTTATCTTTTCTGATATTGTAATTATAAAATTATAATATTCCATTATTAACCTATATTATTTAATAAATATTTAATTTTTATTTTTAAGAATATCAAATAGATATTTTATAATGTAAAACTAGTTTAATAGTTATTTTTTTCCAAAAGTAAAAATTTAAAATATTTAAATAAAAAGGTCAAATATATTTTAATTTTTTTCAATTTTAAAAATAAAATCGTATAATAAATCTCTTAATGTAAATTCATTTTAAGATATTGGTTTATGTGGATATTCTTATTAATTTAAAAATATTTTTAACTATTAAAGTACATACACTTTTATTTTTAAAAATATATTCTTATTAATAAGTAATAACAACATAAACTGTTATCTTAATTTCAAAAAATATTTTTAGTTTTAAAAATTGGATAGAATAATTTATATTTTATAAAGTAATAAAGAATATGGATTAGCCAATGGGAATTAGGTTGAGCAAAATAAGCTTAGTCCATCACAATGTGGCAAACCAAGATTAGCTTGAAAAAAATGTCTTTGGACATTGTCCAACTGTGCCTTAAATAGGAGGATATTTATAAGAAATAGAAAACAAGAATATGGATTAGCATCTTTTGACATCCACATGTACACACATTATATTTATATAGGTTTAAATGGCAATTGAGCCCTTGAATTATAGTTCCGAGAGCATATGAGACCATAAGTTCATTTTTTTAGTGTAATTTTTTCCTTAACTTTTGAAAATGATGTAGTGTCGGCCTTACCATTAACTAAAATTAACTTTTACTATTAGTTGCCAAAAAAAGTGACATCCAAAATTACAAAAGAAAGGACTTAAGAAAAATTTCTTGACCTTTTTAATATTTTGGGTTCTTTTGTAATTTTTTATCTCTTTCTATCACTTTCTGATTAACTAATTATCAAAATTAACTTTTTTGTTATTATTAAGGATAATACTGGATCATTTAAAAAAATTAAAGAAAAATGTTGTACTAAAAATGAGTTTAGGATCTCAAATACTCTTAAACTTATAGTGTTAGGACTAAATTCAATAGTAGTCTTGCATTAGTGATTGATGTGAGAAATTAATTAGAGTATTTTTAATTGCGAGACTTGTTTTGTATACAACTAGTTTTTGATTTTAACCTTAGTTTTTTATTTTAGTTTTTCATAGTTTATTTCCTATACTTTCTATTTTATTATTATCAATACCATGTTTGCTCTCACTATGCAAGTCTCCCATATTTCTCCACTTCTATTATTTTATTCCTTTAACTTGTAAGCACTTGCATTCATGAAAAATATGACCTCAAAAATTAGAAAGAAGATAAGATTTTTACTGTCGGCCTTAACTTAACTAAAGTTAACTTTTATTGTTAGTTGACAAAAAAAGTAATTTCAAAAATTACAAAAAAAATACATATGAAAAATTTCTTGACCTTTTTAATATTTTGAGTTCTTTCTATAATTTTTTATCTCTTTCTATCACTTTTTGATTAACTAATTATCAAAATTAACTTTTTGTTATTATTAAGGATAATATTGTATCATTTTAAAAAAATTGAAGGAAAATATTGTATCAAAAATGAGTTTAGGATCTCAAATACTCCTAAACTTATAGTGTAAGGGCTAAATTCAATAACAGTTTTGCATTAATGATTGACATGAGAAATTAATTTGAGTATTTTTAATTGCAAGACTTGTTCTGCACATGACTATTTTCTTATTTTAACCCTTTTTTTTATTTGAGTTTTCCATATTTTATTTCTCGTACTTTGTATTTTATTATTATCAATACCATGTCTGCTCTTACTATGCAAGTCTTCCATATTTCTCCACTTCTATTATTTCATTCCTTTAACTTGTAAGCACTTGCATTCATGAAAAATATGACCTTAAAAATTACAAAAAAAGAAGACTTTTACTGTCAGCCTTACCATTAACTAAAGTTAACTTTTTACTATTAGTTGACAAAAAAATAACCTCAAAAATTATAAAAAATGACTTAAGAAAAATTTCTTGACCTTTTTAATATTTTGGGTGCTTTTTGTAATTTTTTATCTTTTTCTATCACTTTATGATTAACTAATTGTTAAAATTAACTTTTTGTTATTGTTAAGGATAATGTTGCATCGTTCTAAAAAAAATGAAGGGAAATATTGTACAAAAATGAGTTTATGATCTCAAATATTTCTAAACTTATAGTGTAAGGGCTAAATTCAATAATAGTCCTGCATTAGTGATTGATGTGAGAAATTAATTAGAGTATTTTTAATTGCATGACATGTTCTATATACAACTAGTTTTTTATTTTAAACCTTAGTTTTTTTTATTTTAGTTTTCTATATTTTATTTCCTATACTTTCTATTTTATTATTATCAATACCATGTCTGCTCTCACTATGCAAATCTCCTATATTTCTCCACTTCTATTATTTTAGTCCTTTAACTTTTAAGCACTTGTATTCAAGAAAAATACGATAAAGGACCCTGAAAACTCACCATTTGATTTTAGAAGTTTGAAACACAATACCTTTTGAGGACACGCTCCTTTAGTATGCATGTACCAAAAAAATGGCCAAAATAATTTTAGCATGTCTGATGGGACCTATGCATGGGTACTAATGGCACTACCACGAGTCAGTTATTTTGAATATAAGGATGATTACTCTAAACTTGATGACTTAGAGGATTATACTAAGTACTAGACTCCCCATAACCCAGCAAATTTAAGAACCAGAATACTTAAAGATTGGCACTCCATTAGATTCATAGATTGGCATATCCTCAAAATTAGAGAATTGAGCTCTCCAAGAGCAAATGATCTAGGAACTAGAATACCCAAAGATCAGTACTCCATCAAAGTCATAGATTGGCATACACTAGGAATCAAAGTATTAAGCTCCCCAAGAACAAGTGATCTGGGAACTAGAATACTTAGAGATTCACTCATGGATCACCACTGATAGAGATCCAGTAACCTATGCTCTAGTAAAGTTATGGATTGATGCACCTATGGAATCAAAGTAGCGTAATTCCCAAAAGTGAGCAATTTAAGAACTAAAGTACCCATAGATCTACTCACAAATTGCCACTCACAAAAAGCTAGAGATCCACACTCTAGAAAAGACATGGATCCAACTAGAACAGAACCACATCCTTATGGGTTCAATATGGAATCCTACTAAATCTCATAATCTAGAATGTGATATTGCAGGCGCAATACACTAGTCAACTTCATTACGATCTAGGAACAAGTATGGTGAGCAGAGCTTTGAGGTGTAGGCTAACTTTCCAATCTTGTGTTCTGTAATATCCTAATTTTTAATTCCCTGATTTACTAATATTAATAAGGATAATTGAGTAAGTTGATGTAATGTATGGTCAGAAGAGAATAATAAGTGTTTTTAATTAAAATTTCAGGTATAATATAGGTCTAAAGTGAAATTAGGTCACTTGGGGACCAAAAAGTAGAGAAAAACAAGCTAAAAAGCTTCTATGCCACATGTCATGGCACGTGAGCATTGTGTTATGGTGTATAGGGCCATCCGGCGAGAGTTGTCTTCTTTGTACCACATGTTGTGGCGGGTGGGCACAGTCCAAATTCTGTAGTTATTAGTTGTGAAAATGAGACAGAAAAAGAGAGAAGAGAAAAGAGGGAATAGAGAGACGCACTAATCTCTGCTAGGGTTTACTTGTGAATGACATTGAAAGTATTTTAGAGGCTATAAACACCCAAGATAAGTACCACACTCATTAATCTTCCCATTTCTTCCACATTTATGAGTTTATTGTTAGGGTTTAATAGTAGAAGTAGATTTTTGATCCATATAGGTTATGGGCCTAAATTTATTAACTCAAATAAAGTCAATGGGAGTATATTAGAGTATCTAAACCTAGTATAATCAATTTTTGGTGCCTTGAATTGTTGAGCACCGTTAATATATGAAAATTTCATTTATTATGGGTGGTAAGAAGACTTTGATGCCATTAATGAGAATTTAATAGTTTATTAATATTAAAGGTAATTAATAAATCTAAGGGATAGGTTGAAATTCTTATGGAGTGAGTATTGGGCAATTTAAAAGTGAAGATTGAGGGTTTAATGTTTGAGTTGGTAATGTTGATGAAATTCAACTTAGTTGATTATAGTTTTTGCTCTTGATTACTTATTAGATTAGAAATTCATGCTTGAAAGCTAGTAGATTGAGGGGTAAACTTTTGACCTCTTAAAAGTTTGAGATAACCAGAAAACCCTACTTTGGGTAGTTATATGTTAATCGTAATGTGAATTGTGTGTTTATCATGAAAATTATGATTTGTAAAATTGGGTTACATGCATTGAATTTTGGTGTTCTTATAATTGTGTGATGTGTATTAAGCATGTGAAAGTAATTTCTAAATGAGTTTTAAAGTAGTAAATGTGGTGTTCGAAAACCATTTCCCTTTCCAATGTATTGTGAATGAGTAATTAATGATAAATATGTTAAAGAGGATGTGTTATAATGGAAAATGAGAATTTTTGCTGACTTGGATAGCGCACAATCATGAGCCCAATATGTTGATTGATTTTGAATAAATGAAAAATGTGGAAATGAGTGAGTATTGTTTATAGCATGATCAGTAGGTGAGATTTCAGCTATGGCTTAGGAGTAGAGAAAAATCTATATGGTATTTAAGCTGCCCTCCGGTACACGGGAGTATAGCCTTATTCCACAGTTTGTTGAGAGATTGTCCCATAGTTTGTCGAAAAACTAAAGCCTAGCTTTCTTTACCAATCCAATGAGGAGAATAGTTTAAGGTATGAGACACCCCAGACATTCAACAATGGAGAAAGCCATAGTTTGAAAGTGAGTTATGTGATCTTTGGCTGGGTCACACCTCACGATTGGTGAGCTTGGATAGTCTAGGCATATAGATAGAGCCCTGTTCAGTGTTATAGCCCACAGTTTTAGTCTGAGAAAATAAGGAAGGTATAAGGTTGGTTGATCATTGCCTAAATAAATATATGACATGTCACACGTGTTGAGTTATGGCAAGTCGTATGAATAAGGGGTCATGGTCATATATATGAGAATATGGTGACAATGTGCCTAGCATATGTGAGATAAAGAAGTTATTAAATGAGAAATGATGAGTTATGATGTGTGTAAATGTGTTTTATTTATTTGGTTTTATATGTATGTGCTCGGTTTATAATTGATATATAACTGCATAGAGTAGGTTTTATCTTGGTTATTGAGTGGCTAGACTCACCCTTTCATTTAACCCTTTTCAGGCTCTAACTCTGGTACAAAGAAGGAGAAGGCTCAAGAGGCTAGAAATTAGCACATTTCTATTGTATGCCTCTACCTTAGATTTATTTTGTGTAATAGTATATAAATGTCAATTCTAGGTTGCATGCCATCACACTTGCACTATTTTAGTTATTGCAAATGTTTAATTAGTATTTTGGGCCCTGAATATTTGTATATGTTGAGATTTATATGTTATAGGGTTAAAACATTAATGCAAGTGTAGGAATGAAGATTTGAACATGTTTTGATTGGTTTGGGCACAATGCAATGAAAATTTTGCCTCCCCTTTATTTTTGGTAAAAAGGGGTTAAGGAGTGAAATCATGTTATACTATTGTTTAAGTGAGTGTAACGTGTTGTACTGATAATCTTAGGTTTAATAGACATGGTTCAGGTGTTAGGAAAAGCTTTGGGCACTTGTTAAGGGTTTTGAACATTCTTTTTGTGTAAAAGTTGAGAAAAGTGATTAAAATATGTTTAAGTGTTCAACTTCCTGGTGTGACTTGTTTTAACTAAAACTCATGCCATTAGTTAGTTTATTTAAAAAAATTTCTATAAACACTTAGATCACATCATTCAGACATCAGACGGAGAATCGGGACATATCGAAAGTTTTCTAATTCTATTGTCAAATGACATAATAAATTATTGGTTTTTATGTGCAACATGTTGTGGCACATGGCACCTAAGCCGTGGCACAGAGAGCAACATGCCATAACGCAGAGTGCAGGAGCCGTGGTGCATTGTTCTGTTACACATTAAAAGAATTGTTTTCAATTATTTTTGATTTCTTTCACTTCGCTGAGGTACCCCATGCTTCTGATTGTAATATAAGAGATCTTGATTGCTTTAAACTCATTGTGATTATAAAAACTTATAATCCCTTAATTTTGAACTAAAACTTGATAATTACTCTTTGAGTTAATCCTTTAATTACCAAAAATTTTATTAGTTATTTATGTTTAGTGGAGTAAGATTTTAAATGTTCGAACCTTGAACAGATATTAAGAACTTTACAAAGCAACCTAGAGCATTAAGCAATGATCCAATATACTCTAATGTGATTCATCACAACTATAGATGAGCACTGTAAAAATTTTGAGCAAGTGATGAAATATAGAGCCTAGATCAATACCTAACTCTGTCATGAAAATTTCAAGGAAATATGCTTGCAATAAAATGAAAAGCTCAACAAAGAAAAATATTTCTTAGGTGTTACCGCGGATCCCTTAAGAGTTTGTTCAAAGATCTTAGGGGGGCTTCTCTTATAGCTCCGAGAATGAGCTTTACGAGAATGATGAGCTAAAGACTAACTCATGGCCTTTGGAACTAACTATAGATGAATAGCCTTGAGGCAACTCTCTGAGAGCACCAAATTATCTTGGGCTGATAAACTAGAGATGAACTCCACCCTTTTAGGATTAAATGAAAAGAAAGATCCACACCCAAAACCCTTCATTAAAAATGAGCCAATTCCTCGACCAGAGACACCACTTGAAATGTTGATTAAAAAGGGTTAGCTCCCTAGGTTCCACATCTCATACATTAGGAATGCATGGAAAATAAAATAAAAAAGTTTAAATATTTATACAAACTTAGCCTATAATAAACTCAGCCAAATTTATATGCACAGGAGGAATTGTTTGAGTTAAATTATGTTTTTTTAATTAAAGTATGAAATTAATTAAATGATATTTAATTAAAATATTGAATTAGCTAATAAAATTAAATTATGAACTAATTAGGGGAATTTAATGTATTTAAATTATTAATTAATAATTAAAATAATTAATTATTAATTACGATACTTATTAATTAATAATTAATGTAATAATTTTTTTTAAAAAAAACAAAGACATATGGTGACAGGTCTCATTAAACTTGTCACCATATGTCTCTAATTTCATTTTCATCTTTTTGAAAGTGACTTTTGACGATAGGTCTGAATTAAATTTGTTGCCATAAATAGGTTTTCTTTTAGCTAATAAAACCTTCATCTACTGTTCGTCAATTTCACAATTGCCTTTGTCTCTCACGCGTCGTTATGTAACTCTCCCACGACTCCTTCCCTTTGGTTTTTAGCTCCACAACTCCGACCATTTCCTTAGCTTTGCCCTACGGTTTTCTTAGTCCTTCCCTTAGCTCGTGCCACCCCCAGCTCTCTTAGCTCCGCCCTTTAGTTCTTGCAGCTCTACCCTTCAGCTCGTGTCGCCTCCAGTTGTCTTAGCTTCGCCCCTTAACTCGTGTTGCCTCCCAGCTTGCACACCTCCACCTCTTTGCCACCCCCAGCTTGCCTCCGTCCTTTCCCTCTAGCTCTTTGCTGCCCCTCACTATTACTTTTTTAATTTTTTCATATTTTTTCCAGCATTTTAAAAAAAATTTCCTATATTTTCCAGCCTTTCTTTTTTTTCCTTTTTAACTTTCCCCCCATCATTTTTCCAGCATTCTATTACATTTTTTCCAGCAATTTGTGTGTGCCATAATTATGTGTATCAAACTTGATGCTATGAATTTGAATAACGTGCAAACAAATGGCCAATGTACTTAACCATCAACAGCATAACTTAATCTGAACATCATTTGCATTAATCAAAAACCCACACTAGAATGAGTTTTAGGGGATCCACACTTCACATAACATGCAAAATCCTTGGAATTATAATTTTACACCAATCCTTTGTTTTTTATTTGTAATTATAATTTTGTTGAACTTAATTATAATTAAGTTGTCATGCATTGGATTTAATATATTAAAATTAATTATTATATTTTTTTTAATTGTTTGGTTGGTTATATTTGATAAATAGATAATATCATGTATATTGGATTTAATTTGCTGAAATTAGTAATTTATTAAAAACCAATAGCCTTAATTGGAAGGTTTAATAGTCGGAAAACGTTAATTTATAAGTCATTATGTTTTATTTAAATATAATATTTAAATAGGTAAATTTAAATATAGTATTTAAATTTACTTTTTTTTAACATTATATTTGTTTATTGATATGAAAAAATTAATTTATATATAATAATTATTTCTATTATATTTTATTTAAAAAATTATTTTTGATATTAAATTTAATATTAAATTAAAAAATATTTTATTATTATTATATTATATTATAATTTACATCTATATAATATATAATATTTTTAATTTTTAATTTTTAATTATCTTATTTTATTTTTATTTTTAAATAAGAATAATTAAGTATGCAATTAAAATTATTAATAATAATATACAAATAATTTAAATTATAAATTATTTTAAATTATAATTTTTAAATTATTTATTTATACCATAATAATAAATTATTAAATAAATTATATATAAATGTACATTATAAATAGTAAAATTAAATTAAAAATAATTTATGATGAAATTAGCAATAAAATTATGATAGAAAGCTTTATAATGGAATTTTCCATCGCAAATTCTGTCACTAAATCAAAATAAGATATTCTGACCATTAGCGATGGAATTTTTTATTGGTAAATTCCGTCATTAAATTATTTTTGATGAATTAGCAATGAAATAATGATAAATTTTAGCAACAGAACATTCTATCACTAAATTTCATCACTAAATTAACGATGAATTAGCAACAAAAATTTATTCCGTCACTAATCCACTATCTTTTGTAGTGGTATTCAAGTCAGTATTTCAAATTTTTTCCAATTAAAATAAATATTATGCTATTGGTTTTATGTATTGAATTAATTTTATTTTTTCAATAGTGTGCTTGACTATCAAAAAGTGTAGAGTGTGGTTATTATGTGATGCTTTTCATATATAAAATCATCATTAAGGCATGATTCGCTCATGTGATAAGGTAATAATATGTTTTTAATGCTTTATATTTTGAAGCTTGCCTTATACTTGAATTGTCATCCTTATAGATATTGTTATTAAATTTGTAGCATTTCACAAGTTCAGAGTCATATTCTAAGTGAGAGATGAGACATATATGCAACATTTGGTCTAGTTTCTTCCTATAATCAACAAGATTAGAGTAAATACTTCTATAAATATTTATGTTGGAAATGCATTTATTTAGTTAATATGTTTGTATTGAATATATTTGCATTGATCTTTGGAGTTGTTATTATGTTTTGATGCAAGTTTTGTAAGTAAAAATATATATAATTACAAGTGATTTTTTTTTTAAAAAAACAAAGCATTTATAACCATAGTTATTTGTTATAATTGTGAGCATAAATGGTTATGCCTATCATTTATGGTCACAAGTCTAGTTCAGACTTATGATCGTAAATGCTAGTTTTTAATATAGTTTTGTGAATTGTGATAAAACGTATCATTTACTATCACACTTGTTTTTACTACATATCATTTCTTGTCATAAAAAATGCTTTTAATTGTAACAAAAAATGGCTTTTGCACTGGTGCTAATAAAGAAATACTCTATAATCTAGAAAATTTAATTATTTTATGTATATATGATTACCATTTCTTTTACTTTCTAGACATATATATTTATATATATGTATATGTATATATGATTACCCTTTCTTCTGCTACTTTCTAGAAACACAAAATCGATCTAGCCAGAACTCTTTCTTTTATCTAGACTCATCCATCACTGTTTTCGTTCACATGCATCAGTTTTATCATGGAATTCATGCACGCGGGTGAATGTGTATATTAAAAATGGCTATTTATATAGTGTGTGTATATGCATAAACCTACTGTCCGATATTTTTTATAAGTCACTTTTAATTAATTTACCAAAATTAAGATGAGTTAAAATTGTTTTAAAAATAATCCACTTTTCAACTTTGCCCCTAAATTAAAAAAAAAAAGTGATTTGATATTTGAAAAGAGCTTTCTTCAAAATTAAAATATTGTATTTCTTTTGAAAAGTATTTTAGGAATTGTACATTTAAAGTTACGAAAAATAAGAGAAAATGACTTGCATAAAGGAAAAAAAAACTTTCTAAAGCATGACAAATAAAAATAAATAAATTGGAAGGAGTAATTAGAACAAGATCGCCAAGATGCACCTGGCTCTCTGTGCTGCGGTAAATGCCGATGAAGCAACAAGGACGAAAATATGTCTCATTCTTTATCTGTCACAGCAAAATTGAATTTTGCCACGTAAAATGCTTTCAACGTATAGAGCATGATAAACTCAAAGGGCGACATACGTGCGGGCGTATGCATGGAGACCGAGAGAGGGAGAGTTTGAGGATTTGCGACAGGACTGATCATCCACGTATTTTATTATTACTATTATTATTTTGTTTCTTTCTTCAAGAACCGCCGCAAAACGATGAAAGAATGACATAGGTTCAAGAGAAATGAAATACACAGGCACGAAAAGGACCCTCTGGCCAAGCTCGCTTTGGCTTCTCTGGATGAGTCGGAGCTGGCCAAGCATGTGGTTGATTTTGTTACATCTGATGGACAATGGGACTGAGCCAGATTACGCAAGGAAACCATTGAGAAGATACCGCTGAATTCGAACTCTGAAGAAGCAAATTGTATTTGGACTCTTCGTCGGCTTGTCAACTACTTCAGGGGGAAGAGTTGGATGATGCTGGCCAGCATTGGGATTTTGCATGGAAATGACTTAGAAGCTTTCTTTGGTTAGTACTCCAAGATAGACGAGAGAAAAATGGCGAGGCTTTTTGTGATTAATCCTTTAATACTTTTAGTATTGTCGATGGAGTCGTTGCCTTAGCCAACCATACATACAGTGACAGCAATGAACTTGCCAATAACTTTTTTTGAGAGAATGACAAGTAAGATCGCACAAAATCATTAATGTTAAGTTAAGATTTTTTTTCCAACACTAATATTTTCAAATTTAGTACTACCCCTCCCCTATTTAAACATTAAAATTATTGATATTTTTATAAGGTCTTTACTTATCGTTCTCACATAACCTTTTGGGAGAATGACAAGTAAAGATTTTATAAGAACATTAATGTTAAAATAAGGTTTATTTTTAACATTGAGGCTCTCAAATTTAACACTCATTCTCTCATATTTTAATATTAAAATCCCTAATTTGGCACTAATGCTGATAAAGGGAAAACCACCACTAACTTTTTTGCAAGCTAATAGAGGGTAGAGCGCCATCGGCTTCACTCTTTTTTGTCATACTCACCTTGGCATGTCTTTTCCAGGCATTTTGATGTACAGTTCAATGAAACTCATTTTCATTTATATATATACTCCTTTTGGTCCTATTTAATATTTATAGGGTAAAGTGAGAAGAATTTTTTTTGTCTTATTTATAAGTTACATCATTAAATTTTCATTACAAATTTTCTCTTTTACCCTTCATTGAATGTTGGAGACAGAAAATATGTTATTAAAGTATGTATAATTAATAGAAAAAAAATTAAAAACTTATTAAATTTTAAAATAGAGTTAATGAATTTTAATATTTTTCCTGATAATAGTGAAATATGTTGGAAGTGAATTATAAATAAAACTAGTGGAATGTGTGTGAAAAAAATAGGAAAACCATCATTTTTTATCTTTGCACTTTGCTTGAATTTTGTCATGGATCCTTGTACTTTATTTTCAGTGTTTCAGGTCCCTACATTATTCTTCATATGCAACATTGATTCCTACATTTTCATAGAAATGTTGACGTGACATAAACAATATTAATAATACTAAGATATCAATTAACACTGTTAATTTTGTGCTTAAGTGTCCAATTGATTTTGACATGAGAATTTTTTTAATAAGCAAAAATTTTACAAAAAAGGCTTGCATTAGATGAAATAAAAAAGGTTGATTTGAACTTTTTTAGGTGATGAGCAAAACACATAAATTCCATGTAGATTGACTCGAACTTTTTCTTCTCTCTACAGCATAGGCCATTTATATGATTTATAGTGAAAATAATTTAAATTCGATACGAAAAAATGTCAAAGCAAGAAAGTATCTCAACGAAGAGGGAAAATTAAAGTGCATTACAATATCAAAATTTATTCAGAAATTGAGCAATGCATAGATGATGGTGACTAAAGAGAGAAGCATGCTTTAGTTCAATTCATACAATTCAGGTTATGATACCTAAAATGTATATCTACGTAGACACACAAGGATGGATGCAAGAATTAGTACAACTTTCTTTTTCTCTATTTTTATCCAAAAAAGAGAGAGATAAACATGGCATACATTTCTTCAATCTAAGCCTTGCACACGCAATGCAATGCAGCTCCTTAATTTCTTGCTGGTGCTCAAATATCAGTTTTGTGAAGTTTTCTTGAATTTCACCCAGCCTCACGAGTTATTTCTGCCTCCGAGTATTCCATGCAAGTACTCTATAACATTGTTTTTTTCCCCCTTTTTTTGACATGCACGTTTAGTTCACAGTAATATTTAATTGGAAAAAAAATATTTATAGTACACCCATCAGCTGCCACCTAATCTCCGTTAGCCAGCTCAACAAATATTAACACCGTTACTTGAAAACTATAACCGGCGGCTAGATTGGGAAACAATACCATATATAGTGTTTATATATATATATATATATGGTATCTATAAGAGTTCATATTTTATGGAAACTAATTTTCACGGAGCGTGTATATAAGGCCACGTATTAGCTGCACTCAAAGAAGCAACACACTCCAAAGTTGCAGTCTGATCATTTACACGCTGGCCATGGATGTTCATCTTCAACCTCTCGGCATGGTCGTGTTGTGCGGAATCCCACTGTTACTCTTGCTGGGACTGCTCTCTCGAATCCGTAAAAGACCACCCTACCCTCCGGGGCCAAAAGGCCTTCCCATCCTGGGCAACATGATGATGATGGACCAGCTAACGCACAGAGGGTTAGCCAAGCTAGCCAACCACTATGGCGGCATACTCCACCTCCGTATGGGCTTCCTCCACATGGTAGCCATCTCCGACGCCGACGCCGCACGCCAGGTGCTTCAGGTGCATGATCACATCTTCTCCAACCGCCCCGCCACCATAGCCATCAGCTACCTCACCTACGACCGGGCCGACATGGCTTTTGCTCACTACGGTCCCTTCTGGAGGCAGATGCGCAAGATCTGCGTCGTGAAGCTCTTCGGCCGGAAGCGCGCAGAGTCGTGGCAATCGGTTCGAGAGGAAGTGGAGACGGTGATCCGTACGGTGGGGGCGAACACGGGGAAGGAAGTGAATATCGGGGAGCTGGTGTTTTCGCTGACAAAAAATATAACATACCGGGCGGCTTTCGGGTCGAGCTCGCAGGAGGGACAGGACGAGTTCATCGGGATTCTTCAGGAGTTCTCCAAGTTGTTTGGAGCTTTCAATATAGCGGACTTTATACCCGGTCTCGGGTGGGTTGACCCGCAAGGGCTCAACGCCAGACTGGCCAAGGCTCGTGGCTCGCTGGACAGCTTCATAGACAAGATCATCGAGGAACACATAGAAAAGAGGAAGCAGCCGGATGAAGAAGGTGACATGGTGGATGAGTTGCTCGCCTTTTACAGTGAGGGCGAGTCTAGAGTCCGCGAATCCGACGATCTACAGAACTCCATCAAACTCACCAAGGATAACATCAAAGCCATCATAATGGTATGACATCAAAAATGGTGCTCCCTACCTCCATCAATTTTACATCTAAGCACAAATATCCCCAAAGAAAACACAATCGTATTTATTTTGCATAATTTAGTATACACTTTATTGTTTTATGATAATTCAGTACATGTGCATGTCAACTTTTTTAGGCCCAAAATTTATGATAACTCAGTACACACATATCGTTAACATCTCCCCCCCCCCCCCCGCCCCAACAGAAAATGAATATTTTGCGCACTAACAAGAAATAGGATAGGAGTAACAATTTTGTGGTGGAATTAAAGTAGTGGAGGAGGAAAGAAGATAAGTATAAGCAGATTTCAAAATGGTAAGTGGGGACATTAACTCATTTTGACTGGGGTTGGCTAGCTAAAGTCATTTATATACGAACGAGAATTTTCAATACAGAAAGTTACATTTAAGATTTAAATTAATATTTAAAATTTATTTTTAAGGAAAAAATTATTCACCCCTACCCTTGATTGATTCAACATTTTGGGATCTGATTATTATTTTCATTGATTTTTTCAAATTCCGTTACGCTGGCATAGCGCGTGACTGGCTTTGGGTTTATGAATTGAACCAGGACGTGATGTTCGGAGGGACGGAGACGGTGGCGTCGGCGATCGAGTGGGCCATGGCGGAGATAATGAGAAGCCCGGAAGATCTGAAGAGGGTCCAACAAGAACTGGCGGAGGTGGTGGGTCTCGATCGGAGAGTAGAAGAGTCGGACCTGGAGAAGCTGACGTACCTGAAATGCGCTCTCAAAGAGACGCTTCGCCTCCACCCGCCGATCCCCTTGCTCCTCCACGAGACGGCGGAAGACGCAGTGGTTTCGGGTTATTTCATTCCGAAGAAGTCACGCGTGATGATCAATGCCTGGGCCATCGGGAGGGACCGCAACGCCTGGCACGATCCCGACACATTCAAGCCGGCCCGCTTCCTCGGGGAAGGGGTCCCCGATTTCAAAGGGAGCAACTTCGAGTTCATTCCTTTCGGGTCCGGTCGCAGGTCATGCCCGGGGATGCAACTCGGGCTCTATGCCCTGGAACTGTCCGTAGCTCACCTTCTTCACTGTTTCTCGTTGGAATTGCCGGACGGCATGAAGCCGAGCGAGATGGACATGAGTGACATCTTCGGACTCACCGCTCCCAGGGCGAGTCGACTCGTTGCGGTGCCCAGAAACCGCTTGGTGTGCCCTCTTTTCTAAGGGGAGGTTGTATTGTACGTGAGCCCATGAAACAGGCCTTGATTTCTGTGTTTTTTTTTTATCGTTTTCAAGAAAAAAGAAATTATATTTCAAGATACATAAATATAAAGGCAACTGTTAGAAAAGAATATAGAAGGAGGAGCGAAACTGCAATGATATCGACTAGGTGGCAAAATAGGGAGAATTTGATTATCCTTTCATGTGGATAATCTTTGTATGAATTCCTACTGTAATAATCTCCCCTGCTTTTGGGTTCATTTGTAAGTTGCAAATAAAGTTGGTCGTCAGTCACTTTATAAACCATTTAAAATTTAAAAATATATATGAAAAAAGATGGATGCTGCCGCTGAGAACAGGCAGATATGGAGAGTGTGTCATTTCTTGATATTAAGGAACAAGATTTTTTTAATTTCTGATAAAGACGAGATTTAAAGTCTATTATAAGCATGGCTTTGAATCTGTAAATTTGTTTGAACGAACCAATTAATATAATTATTTAGCATTTGAATAAAGATATCATATGTTTGGCAGAAAGAAAAGAAGGCTTGGAAGAATGCATGAATATGATAAAAACAATTCACAAAACAGTAGAGATACATATTCTTCTATAAAATCAAACGCATCATGAATCAGTCCGTTCAATGGGATTGACGCATGAAGGGCCTGTCCTATGTAGATCACCCACCCTACCAATGACAGAGTGCCTAATAAAATATGGCGGAGATATATTTTCTTCCAATAGGATTGAAAAGAATATATACAGAGCACTTAAAAGGGAATGCGATTGCCATCCCGATTGATTGATTTAAAATATGAAAGATATAAGTTCGTGAGAATATAATTCAAAATAAGCAAATATCCCAAATAAATGAACAAAAGAATATGGAAAGCAAAGAATGGGGCTCCAAAAAAGGCCCATTTCCTCTAACACAACATTAATACATCACCTTCAAATTAACACTTCACTCTTTCAAGTCCCTCAACCTGAATTTTATCTTCTTCTTTTGTTGCCTTAGCCGAAGATTTTATCAAATTTTAATTCGATCACAATCTTGTTCACATCAAGATGCGGACAACAGCAAGGCCAACCGCAGAAATTGAAACAACAGTTCCTATGCAGTATTTTATCACAGCATATTTGGCCGCTTCCAGCTGTGCTCTTAAAGCATGAATCTCCTGAACATCATTATCATGAACATCACACGTCACGCAAATAACTCAGGAATGTATTTCCCAAAGCCACTCGCTTGCTTACTCTATCAAGTTTGTTAGTCAGATTTGAAGTTTCGGCACCCTGATTGGACAGTTCCTCCCTAATTCTCCTGCATTTAGGTATAACCATCAGGCATAATAATAGTCAAAAAGCGTTATTTCAGTCTAACAAGTTCTATAATGCTTCACCAAATGACTATCAACATATTTTGTTCCTTGATTCTCAGTTCTCACCCCCTCTCAAGGTTCAAATCCAGCCTCTGCCCAGCTGTGACTTTATCTATCTCATATCTGCATCACAGCCCATGAAATTGCAGCATCAAGGTGCTATACCATGCGCAGAGATATAGTACTTGGTCACTGCCAAAGGCCAAAACCATGATCATACAAACCTTAATTCGCTGCGCATCTTCTCTATATCATTCCGAACCTTGTCAGTCTCATGTTGCAACAGCGAAAAATGGTTCCCCTATATTATGATTATTCCTAAAGAAATAGTTAGAATAATAAGCAGCAATTTTATGTCCCAGCAACCAATCGTTTAGGTGCTAAGAAATGTCATGAAGGAATAGGACATATCACTCCAATGACTAGATGAGACAACCCCTCAGGAATATTACAATAAATGTTCTCAGACAACTACAAACTCAACAAACCAGATTTTTTTTTTCCCTTAAGAAGGAAAAAAAGATTAGCTTCGTCTGCAAGCACCAAAAGCTGAGCATGGTTAATGAATACCTGAGAGCTCTGCACTTCTGTTTTAAATTTGGATAGCTTGGCTTCTTGAATCAGTTCATTCTTGAAAACATACCAGGAGTAAAAAACAGATATCAATACATCAATTGCATATCTCATTGTATATTGAAGAAGATGGACTAGGGGTAATATTGGTGAAGTAAACATCCATTGACTATGGAATCACAGAAGGGGAAGGCTGTAAATCATGTCAAAGTATCTTACTTTCTGCATTTCTTCTTTAGATACGAATGAATGGGATGCATTTTCAACACTGTCATTCAAAACTTCAATTATGGCAGCAGTTATTGCCTCAGCTTGTTTTGAGGGTAAACCTTGGCCCTCTAATTTCCTAACCTAGACAACAAACAGCATGTTTGTAACTAAGAACAACAAGAACAAGACTTTGAACCGAGTAAGCTGTAATGTAACCAATTTCATGCTTAAGGCTTTGATATAAGTAAAACCAATGAAAGTGAAGGGTATAAGGCGGGAGTCTATTACAGTTTACAACTTACAATGGCTAATGTGTCAATAAGAAATAAACGCTTTCCGTTAGATTTCACCAGCTGAGAATTTCGTCTGAAAAACGCAACAGAAGCCGATGAAGCTACTCCTTCAAATGAAGATGGCGTTTTCCATGGCACAAATCCTCGTAATCCATTTAAGGCAATTGAATGGGCTCCCAATTGCCCTCCCCGCCTACAGGCCGCAATCGCGGCCATCAGATTCCGTGAACAAACACCAAATACCTTCAATCCTTATGAATCCCAAAAAATCTTAGTTGGCCGATGCTATCTCCACAGGCAACTATTCAAACAAAGCACAAGACCACCAATTCGAGAAGAACTATTACACGATTCTTTAGTCAAAGATAAAACAAAAGGACAACATATTCTGGTTTCGTCCGTCAAGAAACTTTCGAAGGCAAAAACCATTCAAGCTCGACAGTCGAAACATTGTTCAAAATTTCATATCGCTTATTCCCTCGTTCATTTTCTTGGTGCAGAAAGTAGCAACGGAATGAAAACTATCACAAAAATTGTTTCTTGCGTGTGAGGAGCTGTGAAATGGACAGTGTACCATTACAACAACGAGAAATAAAATGATGAGATTGAGCCGGATGGGTATGTCGGCGTCTCAAGTCAAAAGGAATGCGAATAGTTTGAGGAAATGCTGCGATCAGATGAGTTTGTAATTTTGGGGGAGGGGGAAGGAATTTCCCATCCGAGACCGTTTCTGAACAACATTAGAAATATGATGACTATCATCCGTGAAAGATTAAAAATATTGTGTTTGAAATTGGCTTTATTCAGCGTGCCCGTTCCTTTCACCTGGAAATGTACGGTTTCCTGGGGTAGATAATTCTGGATTACCCAACTTGTGTTCCTTTGCAAGGGCTCTTCCCTTTTTTTCTCAATCGTTCAAATGCAACTCATCCATAATTGATTAGTATTTCGTAGTTTTTTTTTTTAAAAAAAATAAACGTCCAAAAATTTTCGTTGAGAAATTATCCACGAATCTCATGCAACTTTTTTTTAGGGGGGGGGTTCCAAAATATCTGAACACGTGTAGACTAGAGTATGGAAAATAAACAATTATAGGAATATATTTTTCGATCATTGAGGTAAGCGGCAACAATTAACCTAATGAACAATTAAATAATCAATTTAAAGAAAACATCAAAAGATATATATACAGTACACTCTTCCCCAACTATAGTATATGATGATAAATTGATAATCCATGAATTGAAGCCCCCAAAAAGTTCTCTCTTCCTCACAGCCATCCGTTCAGTGAAGTGTTGAATGCATTGCGTTCGTGTACACGAGTCGAATTTTTTTAAAAAAAAAAAAAACCCTGGAAGCTTCTCAATTTTCCATTATTGGCTCTCACCTTTATCAGATAATTGATCAATAACTTTTGGATAAGAATGAACAATAAAAACACACGACGAAAAGGAAAGAAAGAAATGAGTTTTGCCTGAGAATTTCAGGATACGGATCATGTGCAGTGGAAGGTCGTGCGCGGGGATGAAAAAGTTGAAAATTTTGACCATAAATTTTTACCTAATGACTAATAAAAAATAAATGTATAAAAAATTCTTCAATTATAAACACACAATTAGGTTTTATTTAAAATAAAAATTTATAAATATATAATATTTTTAATAAGTCTGTTAATTATTAATTTAAACAATATATATTTTATCTGATTGATTCAATTTAATATTAATTTTTTTATTTTTTATAAATTGATTATTTAAATGAACTCTGAATAATTTAAATTTAATTTTAATTCATATTTAAAATTTTTAATTTGTAATTTTTTAAAAAGTGTTAGAAATATTATACTTATTTTTAATATTATATTTATCAAAATAAAAAATTATAAGGATTATAAAATTTTTTAATATTAACTATAAACTGTATAAAATACATTTAAATAATCAATTTACAAAAAATTAATATTAAATTAAACTATTTAAATAAAATCTGTATTGCTCAAATTAATAATTAACAAACTCATTAAAAATATTATATTTATTATAAATTTTGTATTTTGGATAGTACACTTACAAATGAGAAACTTTTTTATACATCTATTTATTACTAACCATTTGATAAAAATTCATTGTCAGCATTTTTAACTTCCCATCCACTGCACGGACACATGATCCGTATCCGAGAATTTCTTGCCTTCTATTGCTTGTCCATGGACTTGACCATCAAATAAGTGTAAAATACCTTCTATTCATAATTACCAGGACAATCAAATGAGTGTAAAATGCCAGAGCCATCTTCTAGAAAAAATTATGCCACTTGACTGCTACTGTCGAAGGTTAAATTACAACAATTGGAAGAGAAACTTCCCCATTATGTTAATGCTTCAAAAATTTAAACGAGACTAATGGCTGTGCATTCAAAAATCATGGGTGCAAGTAACCACATGATGCTCCCTTCTTACAGTACCCACTTTCATAAAATTTACAAACTCGCTGCCCCCTGGGCGGAGGCCTTTGGGAGCCTCCATTTCCGCCACCAAATGGTTGCCTGTTCCAAACATGTCTACCCCTACCAGAATTCACATCCCTACCACGAGGAGAAAATCGATCGCTGCCATGCCTAGTTTGGTTCCCCAAAAAGCCTGGACTTCCCAAGGTAGTGTACGTATTTATGTTCCTGTTTTCGTGCACTGTCCCCTGTCCTGCTCCCCAACTCGTGTTTGCGTTTCCTTTATTATCCATTCCACCCCAGCCCAAGTTTGTATTCACCTGAGATGCATACCAACCACTTCTACTACTGTCTTGTCCGAGTCTCCAAGTAGTATCTGTAGGCATTGCCCAGGTTGCTGTGGATGGAATCCCTGAACCTGACTTCCATTGATTACCTGAAACACTATTCTTCGCGCCAACTACTTCAGAACTTCTGCCAGAATGCCCTTCCGAGATTCTTTGATGGTAATGCACATCCGGTTGGCATAGTAGTACCTCTGGTGCTGTGGATTGAGAGGGAAATTGTAAATCTCCTGTGGAGCTCAGTGCATCGCCTTTACCCGCATCAGGCATTGGGCTAAGCCCCTCTGCAGGACTGAGACAATTAGAACCCTCAGTCCGTTCCTCTCCACATTTCATCATCGATGTGGGAGATTCCAAGTCAGCAAGAGCCTCCATTTCTGCCAACAGATCTGAAACTGTTTCACCAAAGACAAAATCATTGGGTTCATCCATGATTGCCTGCCACGGGGATGTACTACAGGCTGCATTGGAAGGGGAAGAATGTGTTAGTTGATCACATATAGAAGATGGAGTAGCAGCACAATCGCCAACAGTTTCAGCTGGCTTCAATGAAGGTGCAGATACAAGATTGGGGTCCCAATCCTCAACAGAAGGATTTGGTGGAGCTGGCGAACATCTTCTCCACTCAACAGTCACTTCAGGAAGTGGTGTCCCGCCACCAACTAAGCTGGAAGCAGTACTCCAGGAATGTTTATTTTCAGCAGACTGAGCCGTATGTTCTGAATGAGTTGGCTTAGAGTTATCAGCAGGCAGCTCCAGAAAACCAATTTGTGAGCTTTTTGGTGATGTTTTCGTTGCATGAACAATAGTAGATGTTGAATCCATGCAAGTTGAGGAACTGGTTACTGGAGTCCAACTTGGCAAATCAATATCATCTTCATCACCCTGTCCAGCCCTGATCCCTAAAGATAGCTGGCTATTGCATGGCAATGATGCATCTTTAAAGCACTTCCCACTCAATACATCAGCTAACAATATAGAGTCATCTTGTTTTTCAGTGTTCCTCCATATTCTGAGGTCAGGAGGGAAATGCCCCTTTGCATTCCATTTATACAACAGCAGCATAGAAAATGGTCCCTGTATCTTCCCAGCTGGATCCCGATAGTGCCATATTTTATCAGTTGCAAGATCATTAAATGGCTGCTCCTTTCCTGTAGAGAAAGGCAATGATGGGTCGTCTGAATCAACACCAGATGTCCCTGACATTGCCACTACTAAATTATTGCTATCACCATTTGCTGCATCACTTGGGCTGGTCTCGTTCTTTACTGTACATGTATTCCCAATCTGCTCATGGGCAGCGACCGAAAATTCTAGTGCTCCGCATCCAACATCATTCAATACACCACTCTGACTTCTTGGAGAACTAGGCTCCATCTCTCTTCTATTAAATCCATAATTTTTAGGCTGTACGTTGCCATCTACATCAACATAACCACATTTACCATGACTTGAATATTGCCTGGATAACTGCTAAAAGAAAAATGAAAACAGGGTCCACACAGAAAATGATTTTTTTACCTTGCTTCCTTTTATCTGACTTTTCAGCATCTTCATCAGAGTCAAACATTGAATCCATATTTGGATCAGAGTATACTTTTGGAATTTCTGGCAGCCTTTGCTGTCGTTCCTCAGGTGAGTTCAGTAACTGCAACTTCTCCACGCACTCTCTCAGCGTGCAGTTTGGTCAAGGGATACTAGATTAACTTATAGGTATATTTGGCACATAAACAAGGCAGGAAAAGGCAGAGACGAGAATGAGTAACTTACGTATAAAAAGTGAGCAAGTTGCCTTAGTTCCAATTGATAGGTCAGTTAAATAAATCTTTTAACTAAAAGGAAATTTCTTCTACCAATTAACCCCATTACCAGAGATATCATATTATTAGTCAGTTCCAATTAATCTTATTGAACATTTTCCCCTCAAGGATCAATTTAAATTGGGCAGAGTGCCAATATGGCAACACCTTAATACCAGGCCAAGCCAAGGAACAACTACAATCCTGAACATGTTAATTCTAAATTAAAGTTACACTTACACCTAACTTTGGATGATAGAAAAAAAAAAAATTCAACAGCACAATGTTAGAAGGGTCAAGTGCATATATGCAAACGTAAGATGAGCCCAAATTATGAAAAATAATAACTAGATCAATCTACCATACTTCTGAACAGCTATCTTTACATGCCTGCTCAGAAGGTCTACAATAGTAACCTCCAATCCAAGAATCGCCAATCCCACCTAAATTATTAAGCATTCATAAAAAGATATTCACCCATGCATGATGAATATAACGACAATCAAAACAAGCGTTCCTATTACCCAGAGTCTAATTGAAAAAGGGGAGTAAGCAAAGTTATATAAAGTAAAGGATATTCTTTTCTATCTCCCTTCTCACTTGCTCTATCATGAAGATGGTTAAGCTGCAGTATCTCGCCTTCCAGCAACTAGAACAGAGAGAACAGAATTGTTGAAAATGATACCATATTCTAACAGCATGCTTCATGCTCCAATCAAATTGTCACACCAAAATTACATGACCATGCTTTAATGCATATACTAATCAGACAAAAAGAAAAAGATGCAAATTCTACTTTTACAATATGAAGATTTCTAATTAACTGAATGCTTTCACTAGATCCGCATGCAAAAGCCAATTATCAATTTTTCATGGCATGGGTAAATATATGAGGTGCTCAAACTACTCAGATCTGGACATAAAAAAAATGTACAGATAGATTTTCAGTGGAATTCAAGTTTCCTTTTAAAGTAAAAAATAAGTGATGATGAAGAACCATGTTTATAAAACAGATATAATGATAAGGGGGGAAGCTTACATCATTAACTCTCGTTGCTTGAAGTGTCAGTGCCTTGTCCAGAATCTCTCCCTGCAAACGATCAAAACTGTCTTGAACACAAAAACAAAAGATAGTCCATAGTATGGAAAGTTGACATAATATGCACACTAACCACAGTCAATCTTTTTGAAAACCCAAATTTTATGCTCTGCCGCAACCGTTTGCATTCATCCTGGACACATAATAAAATTAACCATTAAAAAGACCCAATTAGAAAAACCACAAAATCTAGAGATTCCACCAAAAAAACAAAAGAAAATGTCCCGTTCACCTCAGAGAAGTCCTGATCTGAAATCTCACTTATTTTCATGACCTCTTTCTTGTTTAAATTAGAAATTTCAAGCATAATGCCTGTTGTTCTTGAGCCAATATTGTAAGATTCAGCAACATTGCTGGTACCTGCACAGAGGGTATGTCACTAGTGACAATTTCAAATCATTTACTCATTACATATTCACATGTGAAAATCGCTGTTAGAATTAGTGTCTTTATAAGTTAGCTTACCTATAACATGTACAAGCCTATACATCTCTTGCTTTTGATCACTGCTAGAGACTCTTATCCGCACAATTGAACCAACAACCTTCTCTTTAAACTTATCAGCATCTTCAATTAGATTCTCCACCTGATTACGCCGCAAGTAAATCAAGTTAATGTTGTGAGCATTTATCGCAGCATATGCGTCCGGATTAGCAAGCAGCACATCAGCCCTTCTACGTGTTTTATGTCTCCTATCATTAGCCACAATTGACTGATTATTTTCATTGTCATTAACCTCCATCTGACGAGCAACATCACCAATTGGTCCTGACTTTATAATATTAGCAGAGGCATCACCTTCTAAAAGAAAATGAGATTCAAGAAGCTTTAACATTTCGAAGTGACCTACACGCTCTTTTCTGAACAAATTTACTAGCCTTTCATCACAAAGGACTTGGCTTTTATGTTGAGGATCACAAAGATTGTTTTTCTTGATATACTCTAACAAAAGAACCTCAACATCATGTTGAGATAGGAGAGATGCATCCCCATTTTTCATATGTGAAACAAACTCTAAAAGCTCCTTTGATGCCCATTTTGCGCGTTCAGCCATCAATGCATCTTTGTTACCAGCTGCAGTGTTCATATTTGGGCAGTCCTCCTTATTAAGAAGCCTTGGCTGTCTATTAGAATGGTTAATTTCTAAATTATTTGATTCTATGTCTATACAGGAGTTCTCTGAACCAGAACCCTTGTCGTCTTTATGGAGATGAATTTCATGAGGCATTTCTAACTTAGAACCAGTAGCAGCAGCTCCTTTCCATGGATTTTTAGCACGGAGGATCTCATCTAATGTCAAAGATAGCTTCTCTTTCAAGTACAACCAATACACCTTGAAAAGATACTCCCAGCTACTTTTGTCATCGAAATCCACTTCACACTGCACAAGCGGCACAAAGAAAGGAAAAGAATGACAACATGACCATCATCAGTATGACAACAACAACCCAAAATCGATAGTACATGAGATCAGTCGAGATTGAAAGTTTAGCATTACCATTTCCTTGTTTCCCTGTGCACAGTTCTCAATGAGCATTATAGTCCTCATGCACATCCCGCACAAACCTTTATTTCCTCTGACACACAGATAATCAGCGCCTTTTGTACAACCCTTGCACAAAGAATATGTACACGTATAGCACATATAATGGGATCCCCTTTGACAACTGCTGCATATATGCCAACCTGAATGGCACAAAAAATTAAAAAGTTGCATAAAGAATGATGCACAGGACCTCAACCCATATTGAATTAAAACTCCCGCCTTCTCTTAAATGCATGCGTGAGTATCCAGTCATTAGATTGTATCAGATGAGATTAAAGAATAAAAAGGGAACAGCATTGAAGACTATTAATTCAATTCCCTATAATATATGACTCGGAATATTGGAACCAGAGACAATAATAAGCGACCCATGCATCGGAACTTAAAATACAATTTCAATTCAAATAGCGAGTGGAATGGGTTTGGGAAATTAGATTTATTGGATTGGTATTAGGCTTTAATGGTGAGTTTTCAGAATGCCAGCAACACACAAGAAGGGTGTGGTTTAAAGAGAAACATACCGCAATTCCATTTTGCCTTGGAGCGGAAGAACGCCTCGTCTCGCTTAATGCATGCCGGATGGTATGCTTTAGGACAACCCCTAAAAAAAGGGAAAGGCAAAAAGGGAGAGAGGATAAATATAAATGAAAAGATAAAACGACACGAATGATTAGAATTGAATAAAGCGTAAGACTCCTTAATTACGACCTAAGAGCCATGCGTTGTAAATTGAGGCACGAAATTAGTTTTGCCAAGCGCCACATCTGAGGTTATTAAGCAATTTGGTGAATTTATAGTTTAACTCCGTTATTTCCCGTAATTCTCTAGGACGGACCAATCCGTAAACTATCGGGATCGCGATCACTCACCGGCGATCACAGAGAACAAGGCTCCCACCATCGAAACAAATGAAACAGACATCCTCCTCGTCCCTATTCTTCTTCAATGGCGGTTCCCTCGCAGTACCCCTGGCCGGCCGGCCTCGCTTTCTTTTCCCCGAGCTGCCGTCCGCAGCCTTCACATCAACCTTGAGTTCCATATTGGGCAGGCTACCATGCTGCGTCACGGCCACATCCACAACACGGGCAAGCGCAAGCGGGACCGGGGGGAGCTGGGAATCCCGGGCATCCCCCGAAGTCCGGCGGGGATCGACGGTCATCAAGTCGAGAGTCATGTGGGAACGGTCAAAGTCCGGTCTCTGAGCATCGGGAAGAGAGGGCTTGTCCATGGGAGAAGCCGGCAGGAGGTGGTGAGGCTTATCCATAGAAGATCGAAGAGGAGAAGGAGAATCGATCAGGAAATTAGGGACATGAGGGAGGGGAGAGAAAACCCTAGTGGTTCTGGGCAGCAACGGGGGCACATGGAAATGGACTGTGATCAGATGTGACAAGGCACTGTTTGTTTTGTTGGTAATTTCGTGTCAGAACCCATGAGTGGGGACTTTTGGATTGGTTCAACTTCAATGCCGGGAGGCTCTCCCCCAGCTCCAATATTGCGTGGTTTCTTTTATTTTATTTTATTTTATTTTTACTTTTGGGGAGAGAGAGGGAGGGGGAGAGAGAGGGGGGAGAAAGAGAGGCTTAAAAAAAAGACTTGCTTAAGAGTTGGGGAGTGATAATAATAGAGAGAAAATTCACCTAATGGGAAGAGAGGAGGCGTTTGGACTTTGGAAGACGGAAGCAGGAAGGAAGAAGCATTGTGAAACGTCAAACGCGGCTCTTGGGAAGTTCGATTCTGTGCTGGGCGAGCACCACGTGGCTAGTGGGCACCGAGAAAAGGCTACTCCACGTGGGATCCACCCCTCCGAAATTTGTTCAATGCCTAAAACATGCTTCCCGGCAACTTGCTCTTCCACACACAAATTCAAATCTGTGACCTTATAATTATAATTATAAATTAAAATAATTTGAAGAAATGGCCACTATTTTTGTGCGTCGACCGTCAAGAGGCGAGACCAGACTCATGATCCAGGCTACCGCTACAAAGGGGATGTATCGCGTTGTGAGGGCCCACCCCACTCCCTCCACGTTTTCCTCCCCCACTTTCTTTCCTTCTTTCTTAACTTTGGATGACTGCTTTTCATTAAGTTAACCTTTTCTAGATTCACCTTTTACCCCTCTAATCTCGTTTACAGGGTAAATGAAAAAAAATTTCATTCCATTTATAAAGTATTTATTAATTTTTAATATTCATCTTTATATTTTTATCTTTATTAAATATTTTGAATAAAAATACTAATAACAAAATTTAAAAATATTTATTAAAAGTAAAAGTAAAAATTTATTAAATTTTAAAATAAAGTTAATAATATTTAAAATATTTTTTAATTTTGATAAAATATAATGAAAGTTACTCATAAATAAAATCAGAAAGACTAATTAACAAGCGAGCGTATTTTTTTCAATAATGCCAGCATGAACATTTAATGCTTGCCAAGGTCATAGTTAAGATTTTAAAAAAGACTCCTACATAAACTGAACCGCACCTGAGAGGGATGCTTGAATGAAGGAACAAAAGCTGGCATCTATATGAGATAGAGAGATGGCTGACGTATTCCGTTTGTTTAGTTGAACGGAGTGAGGCGATGTTATCATCAATAATGTCCAGTCGAAACTACCTGCTTTGACGCGCGCGAGAGAGAGAGAGAGAGAGAGAGTGATTCCAGGGGCGCCAGAATGTGATTCTCGTTGCCATAAAGTGTACATATCAGCCTTATTCCTTGCTGGTCCTCGGGCCATTTAATTTTTGCAACTGACCTTTTGCATGTTCCAAACACAGTTTTGATACCACGTACATGCTTTTGTTTCTCTCCAAATTCGGTTTTCAAATGGCGGTGCTCTTCTTTTTTAAATTCTCAACTTTTAAATCCATTGACTTCTCAGTGGAGAGTACCAAAAATCCAATCAACTCATTAATTCACTGAAATGTCAAGTCATTTATATTTTTAAATTTTGAATTATATGCGAATAACATTTTTTACCAGCTTTGTAAATAACATATTTGATGTATCATGTCCCCATCCATGAAATCAATAGTAAAGATCAGATATCAAACACTCGTGCAATATTTAAAAGGTAAAGGTGATTGTAAAATGTTGAATATCAAGATTTTTGTTTTTATGACACAATGTTTCTATTACACTTGTGATTACTCTATTTTTGGTTTTTTATCATGGATTGTAAACTCTCATATTGTAGTTTAATCTTTTTTATGTAAAACATAGTCCTTGTTTCTCCTTTAAAAAAACCAACTAAAAGATTTAAAAAACAAACAATTAAACAAAGATCTTTTTTTTTTTTACCTTGACAGTATCAAGACCTTGAATACCAGATAACGTCATTCACGAAAAACATAATGTCCTATAGTTTGAAAATGTTACGCGGACTATGGAGGATGCACTGTCAGGTTGTCAGCACTTGATTAGTCAAATGGCATGGCACCTCAAAACCAATGTGCTTTTTGTTTTAACAAGGATGTGTCAAAAGGAGAAAGCAAAATTTCAATTTGCCATGTTCTGCTGCCAGGAATCGGGCGTTGCACAAATTTTGATACAAGACTTCTTTCCTTATCGGAAAATCAGACTGGATCGAGTGTAGCCCTGCCTCGCGAAAGTTGCAGGTTCTTCTTCTCGAACCACGACAAAATCGCCGATGAAGGGAGCTATAATAGTCTGGCACGGTTCTTCCATTTCCATTTTCTCTAGCCCAAGCTTCCCTCACTATTGTCGTATTCCCGATTCAATTGAATATGCTGTCAATTTCATTTTTCATTCTTACACGCAAATCCGATTGCTTGTTGTTTACTTCTCATGTAGAAGGGGCTACCATAGAGTAGATTATGCGTTGTCTCTCTTATATAATGTTTAAATGGATTGGTTAGCGATCTATCCATAACTCGAGAGTGGACTGGCCACAGGCCTCCCATGTCCTTTCCCCTGATATTTTCACAGGTGGAGCAAAGTTTCTTTCTCCAATGAAGTCAAAGAAAACGGTTATTCGTTGCCAAGGAAACTGGAAAATTAACAGACAACACAGAGTGGCTCACGGATTTTAGATTCACTTCATTCGTTATATTCTTGAATCGATCATTTCAAGAATCTGCAATGCGTAATTATTCATATTTATTTCTAGTATTTTGCATTTGTCTTTTTGTCCATTATTGTTGATTACTTCTGTCTCTCTTTCAGGCAGGTTGCGATTCAATATTGCTGGATAATGATCTGTGATAATGACACTATCTGGATCCGAGATGTCTCCAGCTATCTTCTTCTCGCTTGGGGTCGCCACATTTCCAAGCTGCAGCTGGGAAGCCTAATCGAGAGCTGCTCTTTAGTGTTGGATGACTTGAACCTAATATTAGGGTCGTGCAAGGTTGAAAAATAAATGATCCATTTCTCTTTACCTTGTCACAGAATCAATTTGATGGCATCTAGACTCGTATACACTACGCGGAAAATTCAATTGGTCAAAGAGTGCCACTGCTATGGATGCTTCTTATGGTGATATGGCAAATGAATATTTCATTGCAAAGGCTTGGCAACGTTGCCAATTGTCTGGCTCTCATCTAGCTGCGAGTCTAATGGCTTTCCAGTGCTCTTGTTCATTGTTCAGTTTAGTTGGAGCCAACTCGTCCATTTCAAGATCTTTTAACATCATCGCTGAGCTTTTGGAGGGCATCGAACTGCATCAGGCACTGGTATCAAAGTATAGATATTGAAGATGTTCGGTGAGGTGGCTATCACGGTAAAAGAGGAGCCATTTCAAGCTGTGAGCATTTCTACAGAGTTGGTGATGGATGGTGCTAACTATTGTCTATGGATAAACAATGCATATTGAACTCTTCGATAGTAAGTTGTATAATATTTGCCTCCCTCGAAATCACAATAAATGCGACGGTCAGCATAAACAAAATAGAAAACTATTATAAATAAGAAACAAATAAACTATAATCCAGTCACATTATTACGTTAAGCATACCAAACATCAATTTGTTTTTTGTACCGAGTGGGCAGATATTTGCCGATACCAGATAAGTGATCAGACAGCAAAGCGAGGTGCCATAAGGCCGTCGTGAATGATAGAGATGGCAATAGGATTGACAAGACGATTAGCGCCCATTTTTGTCCCACTTACATTCATTGTCGCTCAGTTACAACGACGCGAATTACCTACCCATTCCACGTCAAAAACTCTAAGCTCTCTTGTAATGAGCTGTTTTTTTCCGAAGGAATAACTTTTCATGGCAGTTGGTTTTAAATTTGTTTTGACAGCTTCACAATTGATCACGTCTAAATAATAGGTGGAGAATCATAAAATTAGTTTTTTAAAAATAAATAAATAAATAAACACGCGTAACATTAAAACTAAGGTAAAACCAAATACAAACTCGAGAAGAACAAAGATCTCCTTTCCCCATTAACCTCCCTCCTACAAAAAACGAGCAATACATACATTACAACACAACACGCCCAAGAGGAAAAAGTGCAGATATTATATATATTCATTCGATTAGTTCATTCAAATGCGAGTCAAATAACGTTTAACGAGTTATGGTTAAAAGTATTTCACGATATTTATATACAAATAGTTAGATGAAACTTCTATCAGTGTCTCGGCACTCGGACAGCCACAGGTCCATATGCTCTGTGATCTTTTGCCTCACTTTGCGGACCGCATCCGGATCAGTGCAGTTGTTCTCGTTACCTATCAAGAAACGTGACAACAGAATAGAATGTAAACACCATAACCACATTTATATGTAACATATCAACGAGCTAGAGTCTGCAAAACTAAACGGGAGATTTGGTCCTCCATGTGAGTGGGGGAAGTAATCGTTGTTATGGAAACGCTGGTAAGAAACGAAGTTAACTCCTTCAAAAAGCAAGTTCTCTGAATGACAACAACGATAGGAGAGCAAATACAAAGCATATACCTTCAAGGTTCAAAGGAGATTGAGGACATCCTCGCATATCAGTACCGTGGCCACAATTATAACATGATACAGTGTAGGAAGGCACTGGAAAATGCAGTAAGCAGTTGTCAGTGAATGATATAAGAACACAGCAAAAGTGCATCACATGGTAAAGGAACAAATATTAATTTAAATTTAACCTTCTTCCCACCAAGCATTGCCTAAGATCATATGGCTCATAGTCAACAACAAACAACGAAAAGAAACTACACATTATTGCTTGGTGCAACTCTGATTAACAGACGACCAGGAATTTGAGTAATTGGTCATCAAATAGAGATCCAAGTTGGCTTTGAGGAATGTCAATGTCTAAATTTTGATAAACAAACAGCTACTCACTATCGGTGGTTGAAACTTGTTTGGATGCATGTCGCCAAGGATCCTGTGAGCCGTTTGTAAATATTATTTTTGAACCTGTACATGCACATTACTATAAGGTACATAACTGAGATCCAGCAAAGTTAAAACCATAGAATGTTCAAGCAGGAAATGGTCTAAATTGGCCTGAGCAAGAAGGCACACTAAGTGAAAGTTGAAAAATCATAAACATGTTATGCATATATTTTTGCACGCACAACCATATTGTGAAAAAGAAAGTAACATGAAAAGTTAGGCAGACGTAGTTTCTTTACCAGCAATTTTTGTGCCTCCATAATATATATTAGTTGAAGTTACATCAGGAAAGATGCCCTCTCCAAAGACATTTTTGCAGAGGTCCAAATGATATCTGCATTTATTTGAAAACTACAACAATTAAACAAGACTGCAGTGAAAAAAAAAAAAATTATAAGACAATAAATACTAAAAACTAAAATGATATCAAAAGAAAGAAATGAATCATGTCAACAGAGGAATATATGAAATTAATAGAGAGAACTAGGGATGAGAAACTTGCCTTGTGTCAACCTTAGAGGACCGTATACTATCATTTGCTGGAGCCACCTGAAAGTATGCAACTTCAGTGCAAACTTGAAACCACCACAATCGATCAGCACTGTCTTCTCTAACAGCAGTAATTTTCAAGTGCTTCTGATTATAAGTCTGAACATCGACACCAAAAGTTTCAATGTAAAACTCCTTTACATATTTGGCATATGCGTCCTGCGTGGTAAAATATATTTTTCCCATAAGAAGAATTAGACAACTATAGAGGCATAGAGAAAGCAAAAGAAGAATCTTCACAGAACAAACATTAACCGCGTAACTCCAAACCAGCATTGTTAGAACGTTGTCTCACATGCTAGTAACTACAATAATAGTAACTCCATTAGATCCTTATGATAAGGTACCTTCTAGAGGAGATTGATGGTCTTCAATACGTGACACTTGGTTTGGTGGGGTATTAATCACATTTTTTCAAAATTATCACTATTTAAACTCATTAACTATGACAGAAAATGTAATACAGATTTGATTTTTTTCCCCTTCAAAGATGGGCAAAATTGGAAGTTTATTATTTTTTCAAACAAAATTAATGACTTAGCCATTTCTCTTTGGTTCTAGTGAGGTGGTTAGAGATACCTTATAATAAGGACCAAAGGGAGTATCAAGGCCATTTGAACATTGGTAAAGTTCAGCCTCAGATCCATCATCCATCATGTTGAAACTTAACCTTAGTTAAGAAAATCCAACTCCTGAGTCAAGAGTCCTAATCACTTGGTCATAGAGGCTCCAAGTCCATGATGGGAATCAATTCAATTCAAGAGCTTAAGTTGTCAAGTGAATGTCTATGAAAAGTTTTCCTACAATCTCTAAAATCGAACAAAACAGAGAAAATAATATTATATCATTATTTCTAATATCTAATAACTTCAAAAGCTAGGGCTTATAAGCATATATGACACTCAAAAGTCCAAAGCTTTAACATGTGATAAAATATCAAGGACCATGTTTACTAACAGTTACTGGTTACTACAGGAAATACAAAAGCATGCACGGCTAAAAGAGAATAGTTGAAAACAACTGAACTATTGGTGGCGAAGTAGTGATTTTGCAAAGATTTCATTCAACCATAAGGAGCATGCATTGGTAATAAACTGAATCAAATGATAACTATTATGTAAATCGTATTCATAACTGATACTGAATGCCTCATTGTTTATATCTAACTCCAAACTTTTTTTTTTTTTGGGGGTAAAATATTCCCAGAATTTTTTACTCTTTGATAGATGGAACAAATCCAGACTTCTGCTGTGAAATATGATTAACAGTTTACATGACTATAATGAAAGTAACAAGTTCGCCAAGAGAAGAACTTGCACTTACAATGTCAACAAGGAGGTTTATGCAGTACAAAAGGTAACAAAATCCAAAACTTGCACATTGATTGGTTTCATTCATGACAAACAAGAATGGAGCTAGATTTAGAATCATACCACTAAATCCTCCCCAGCCTTATTTGCTGCAACAAGAGGTTTGCATATTTTATCTGGATTTCCATATTGAAACTGCAATATTTAAGAAAATGTTTAGTCAATGTGATTAAGAAATTGCCATTAAGACAGCAGTTATATTGATTACCGCTGTAGCAGCAGCATCTGCCAGAAAATACATGAAGTCTCCATCAATTTCTAGCTGCAAAAAGGGAAAAAATTAACATCCGACTAGAGAATTCAATAGAAATTCTTGGATGGGGGCATCTGAGTCGTGTTTTAGGATTAACTATAACATGTATCTGCAATCAAAAAGCAAGAAAAGACACAAGCATACATCTGCTGCATCAAACAAAGATTTCAGCTTCCTTGCATCCTTTGCAAGTCTTTGTTCAATAAGTTTATTAGTTTCCTGTAACGCTGCTTTACATTCAACACCTGCTGATTCACCAACCTGCACTTAAAATATGTAAGTTAAAACGAGGGAATTTTGTACAATATGCAACATCTAGATAATAATACCAGTATTAAAAAGCACCTGCACATGAAGATATAAAACCTATTATCACCTTGATGTGTAGTGATAGAAAGAAGAGAGAAAGAGAGAAGAAACCGAGAAATATAAACTGAATATGAATTCAATAAACTCAAGTCTGAAAAATAAGTACAATATTGCCTCTTATTTATAGGCATAAGATCTATCCTAATCCGATTCAAACTCTAATAATATAATAATATAATCAAATATCAAAATTTATCTAATCCTATCATATATTATAAATCTCATCTAAATCCCAAATATTCTAAAATAAATAGATATCCTAATCTTATCAAATAATAAATCAAATCTAAATCTATTTAAATAATGTAAAATAATCTAAATCTATTTAAATCCTAACTAATTATTAATTACATAACACACCTGCTGATCAAATTCTGTAAAGTTATAAACAGAAAGAACAACTGCAGAACTTGCAAGGCTTCCACATGTTAAATGGGGAAACTTGAGACGGAACCATGCACTGAGCGCTCCAGGATAAGAGATGCCAAAAACAAACCAAGAATTTTCGCCTTCTGTTCTATTAAGCTTCAAATTTAATGAATCCTGCAAAATAATTTCAATTAATTAATCAAAAAATGAGCAGCAAGATTTAATAAACACCATATACATGACCTTCTCAAAGAACTATGGAGTCTTTTAATAAATGGTTAATGTTATCACTTATCATGCAAACCTTAAGGAAAGCAACTAAAATAAAAGAAGACACTATGATGAACTGAGACCTATGGAGATATGAAGACCTATTGACATGGAGATATTGCTTCATTGCATTTTTCAAATGGATGTGCATTAAACTAGAGAAATTACCTCATATGCACACATGTAACCATCATAATGCAACTATAAGCACAAGCACGATAAATTCAATGTCCTAGGTCAAGTGTACATAAACAGCTCAAAAACAATCCGATCTTCCATACCAGTGACTCCAGATTATTTCTCTTCCCTCTTTAAAATACCAGTGCTGATATTACCTTGATAATTTTCATTTACCACATGCAAATGAAATGCAGTGCAATGTACCCACTGAAATATCATGCGGACAAAAGATAGGCAAAATGAGCAATTAAAAAAAAAAACCAATGACATACTAATTTTTACAATTATGACATAATTAAATGAATGTTTCTCATTTGGGGAAAAAAGTCATTGCAAATACTGACCTATGACAAGGACCTAGATAGGCATGGTCACACCGTTTCCTTTCAGCAGAAATTTACAAGCTTATGCATTCAATAATTATTATGCAACATACCACTGAAGCTAAATAATTAAACCAATCTTTTACATGATCTGTGCTTCCTAAATAATAAAATAAATAAATAAATAATTGAGTACCACAAGACTATTTGTTATATAAGTTTTCTTTTTTAAATCAGATTTGTTATACTAATTCACAGGGTTCATTTGCACCAACTTGTCTTCAATCATCATGGTAAAAATATGGCTTACTTACCTGATAATACTGGCGAAAAATAGCCAAATCAAAGAGTGCCTGTTTGGATGAAAGATATCTCAAATTTTCGGTTGATAGGGATTTGAATGGAGAACTCTTTCCATAATAGCGATGCTCAAGAGAAACTACAGCTGCTCCAAACTTCTTTGCTAGAACCTACAGAGAGGTTACAGGACATGAAAATTTGAATAGGTTATTGCCGCTTTGCCAAAGACACAACATCCTTTTCTTTCAGGTGAAAGTATGTCTTATTGACAGCTATAGCATATGACATTCATACCAAAATACAATTATGATCTTACGTCAAATATATATGATTTAGAATTAGAATTAGAATGCCAACATATTGACCAACAAAAGCGACTAGAGGGTGCCAACACAAGTTTGGACACAGAAATGCAACTTACACTAATATAATCATTTGATATCCCGTTGCAAGTATATTCACCGCAGATGACCATAAAAATGGGTCCATCAGGAATTCGGAAATAGTCAAGGAACTCATAGTACCGTTGCTGAAAATGACGGTGGTCCTGCAGGCAAGATGCAAATAAGCAATTAAGCATAACCAACTGTATCCATATCCGATGAGTAAACGCGATAAATAAATGTCAAGATGGGATCTTTTCTTTGCTTTTTCCCCCTTTTAATAAAGGCGCAAGACAAAAGCACCGAAAGTCTAAAAACTTTCCCTTTTTCTTGTCAAATTACTGCACAATGTTAGTGCTAGTAAATCTTATAGTAGCTGCAAACATTAAATTAACTAACTGTAACCTAACCCTTTGTCTTTAATTCAGAGACCTTGACTTTCTAAAATTAATCCTCATCACAATAAGTAGCACCAACGCCCTCAGGGACTTGAATATTGATTTAATGAAGCATTTGACATCAATCTGACTATCGAATCTGGGCGGGCATTCATTAACTTAATTGAACCCGCACAGGAAAAGTTAGCAACTTTCGGCAGATAATTACGCAGAAAATAATCAAAATTATCCACATGGAGAGATATGGAGGGGGAAAAGTACATAGGGGGAGAAGTGGTCGAGAGTCTGATTGAACCAAAGCTCCTCGGTGGTAAGATACCTGCCGGAGGCAGAGAAGCGATCAAGCAGCGAACGAGGCGGCGTAATTCCATAAGAAACCGTCGGGAATGACATGAAGAGTAATAGAGATGACGCGACGATGAGCGCCCATTCGTGTCTCATCGTCGTACCCATTCAGACCCCCTTGTCCAGTATGCGCTCTGTTCCTTCCTGTCTTCCGCGCTAGAACTTGAACCAGAAGTCCAGAACGCCCGATTGCGCCGGTAACACCTGTTTGATGTGTTCGCAGTTAGATCCACCTCTAACGACCGAGAACATATACAAATCCAACTGATGTTTTAAGATTTTATTTCGTGGCCACGTGGCCCCGTGATCATAAAATAATAAATTTATCAATACCATCAAATATAATCGAACATCTAAAAATTCTTTCCATTCTGTTTTAGTTACGAAAACATCCTGGTTAGTATTTATTTAAGAAGATATTTGGTGCTTAAAAATTATGGTTTTCAGTTAAAGTCATATTTACCGGATTATTCTTATAATATTGAATTCATTTATTTGGTAAAATACATGCATAGACATTGACAAAGCACGCAACAACGAGGATGAGAACACGAGATTCAGAGGGCATGGCCGAGAATATAGCTTTTGTTGTGCTACCATTTCTTTTCCTTCACTTTTTCCATCCCAATCATTCATTAATTTCATAATGTTAAAAAACTTATTTAATAAAATAATATAAAAGGTTTAAATGAGAGAAGTGAAAAAAAAATAGAGAAAAAGAAATTAAAAGACACTTTATCCATTATGTTGAACTTCGACATCCTATTTTCTATCTACACAAGTCACCGTAAGCAACTGTGAGTATGACTAGGATGAATCAACTGTGAGTATGACTAGGATGAATCCAATCATTTTAATTAAAAAATTGAGAAAAATAGTTTGAAACTCAAAATATTACAGCCAAGATGAAAAGAAGGAAACATTTCATGACAGGATCAAATATGCCACTTTCCTTCATATCAGTATAAAATAATTTTAAAATTATCCTGCAAGACTAAATAATTAAATTGAAATTATGTTTTATATGAAAATGATTAAAATGGCCTCTAATTAATTTTTATAATAATTAAAGTCTCAAACAAGAAACATTTTTAAAAAAGCAAGTCAAGTTATAGTCTTAATAAACTTGCTTCATGTTATTACAAAATGATATTAAATATGTAAAATGTGTAATATAACAAGCTTCTTTATTGAATTTACAAGTGACTATGTTAAGGTAACAAGCCAATACGAGATTTCAACAAATTTGTTTCATAATATTTATAAAATAATATTGAATGTGAAAATTGTATAATTTAATTAGTTCTTTTATTAAGTTAACCAATAACATTATTAAAATAATAAGTCAACTTATAAAAACAATAATTAGAGGCATTTTAGTCATTACATTGTAAAACATAATTTCAAACTAATTTTGAATAAATTGACCCAATGGTCATGAAAAATATAGTTCTTACAAATTATGGATGAAGTTTTTGGATATTTTAAAATATGGCTCATTCACAAAAATTATTAGAGGTGCTTTTTCCTTTTTATCCACATAACAAATATATTATTAAAATGCTTTTGCATAAACTGGTCCATGGATATATCTTCTATAATTAACTAAATGATTTTAACCTTTAACTAACTAAATCAAATCCTTATACACACGTCCATCGTATCTCTCCCCATTTCACAATAATTTCTTCCCTTTCTTGGTGGGTGGAGGAATCAAGGTGATCTTCTATAAGAGACATCCTAACATGAGTAATTCAATTTTGTACCTTTGCAAATGAGTCACATTGCAAGGCTTCCTTGCACGAAGATCAATGTAAGCTCAAAACTTTCATTGCAGAGGGTATTTGATTCTCTATAATAAGTTGAGATGTCTAGGATTTTTTACGAACTGTGTTTGATTTGTTTTGGGTAAATGATTGTATTTTTGTCATGCTTCTAATCCATGACAGTATGTTAGTGATATACAATTGTATATCACTAATAAACCATATCATTGAAAATTTATCAACACTATTTAATCTTGTAGATATGAGGATGCTTAATATCGTCATTTCTTATGACGGAAAATGGGGTTTGCTAGTTTGGGTATTTGATTTTTATGGCTTTTTCGTATTATGAATAAACTATATCAGTAAAACTTATCAACACTATTTAATCTTCTAGATATAAGGATACTTAATCTCGTCATTTCTTTTTTTGAAAGAGGATCTATAAGGTCACATTTACTTAAAGGGTTTAAACCCAATAAAGACTACTAAATTTTCATAATTAAAATGATCTCATACACTTTCAATAATCTCGAATCAAAGTTTAAAACATTTATGGAAGCCTGGGAATCAAAGAAAGAATCAAAATATTTGCATAAAAACTCAAAATAGTGAACTGTGCAGAAAACTTCATGTTCCCTGTGGCGTGCATGTCTATGTTTTATGCACTGCAGCGCATTGCACGAGCTTGACAGCACAGGGAATGAACTTCTAATGTGTCCCAAATCTCCATTCGACGTTCGATTATGGTAATCTTGATATTTATAGAAAACTTTCTCATAACTTTAACTAATAGCACAAGTTTCACAACCAAATTCATTTTTTATCAAAAGTTGGACACCTATCACCAATCTCCCTTCATTTTCACAAAAACTCAAAATCATGGCATCCAAAGTCTCATACATGTGCCAAAAGCCTACAATTTCTTTTCACCTTTTTTAACAAATGCAGGACTTGCACAAGATACGGTGTTCATAATATTTAAAATTAATAACCTGTTTGGATACCACAAAATAAGCAATTTTACCTATCAAAACTATGGTTTTGGTTATTTTTTTAAAAAAACAAACATATCAAGTGTGTTTGAATTTCAATTGAATAAAATTAATTAATATATTTAATTTTGATGATTATTAATTATGTTATAATGTGATCATGTTTGGATGTTGTTCTTTAAAATTGATTTTAATAAAATTAAAGATATTTGAATGATTTAATCAAAATCAAATTTAAATATAAATTACTATAAAGAACATTACTTTTTAAAATGTAAATATTGATAAAAATTATATATAATATTGTTAAATTCGTGGAACTCTATTTAACAAATAATATAAATTTCATCATATGACATAAAATAAAAATAAAAGGTAGTCAAGATCACTTGTGATTTGAATGATAAAAAAAAATCAGAATCTTAAAAACATAAGATACAAATTAAGCTAATGCATAAATTAACATATCCATTTAAAACAAAACAAAATTATGCAATTCCTTGAAAAAGAAAAAATGTTATTGGAGGTATTTTCTCCCACTCCTAAAAATTTAGCAAAATCGCTTAATTTTCTAATAAAACCAACGAAAAACTACAACTGAAAGCTAATGAAAGTAGTGAAACTCATTGGATTGGAGGGTATGTCTGGGAGGTGAAATTTCTGACAAGCAATAAATGAAGTAATGGTAAAATTGAATTTGATAAGCCACTCCCCTTAACTTATGAAAAAACATGATTTTGGTACAAATGATCAACCATGGTTTTGGTTCTTATAATTGAATGTGACCTATATCCAAACAAGCACCTCATTTTTCTCATAATCGATGTTCCTTCCAAAACTTCATTTTACTTTTAAGCAATCTATAGCTATTTCTCATAGTCAATTATGCATTTGATTCCATTATTATTTGTCAGAATTTTTAATCCACTAAAAATACCTTTTAGTCAACAGCAATACCGCAATTCATATGGTGGTGTTCAAATAGGTCTTCCTAAGACTTTGACCGATAAGATAAGTATCTGCATTAAAAAGTAAAAAACATAGGACCTTAAAATTGAAACATAACAAATTATGATGAAGAAGATAATGAGATTGATATGCAAGAGAAGGAATGTGTTTGACCTCAAGATTGGTATCTAGAAAATCTTTATTAATATCATCATGTATAATTTAATTAATTTTTTTATATATAAGCTGTAAAGTCTTCCTTACTAATCTAAAGTTAATTCCAAAACCAAGGTAATCATGAAATAACTTAATTAGATTACTAAATTTGTAAAATTTTATCAGTGGGATCATAAGTTTTCAAACTTATAAAACTCTTAAATATCATTTAATAAAATAAAATCAGAGTACAATATGATTACACAAGTATAAGATACTAAAAGAGTTCAAAGCATTTGCATTTAATGTTTAAAAAATCATTAGTGCAAAAAAAGAAGGTGTGCTGCGACATGTAACCAACGTGCCATGGCACATTCCTCTCTGTGTCGTGCATTACACAGAATGATAGCTTTTATTACTATCATTTGATTGTAACAGTGGCAAACTTCTAATGTGTAAGATTTCCCTTATCGAATTATGAATTAGCTAACAAAATCTAAGGTAATTAAGGGGTTAACCCATAAAGAGATTACCAAGTATATAATTTAAAATATTGAGATCCCAAGTTTTTATAGGTTATAATGAGTTAAAATCATTCATTAAACCTTTGATCAAAGTAAAATAATGTTTTGTAAGCATGAGATATCTCAGAGGAGTAAAATGAGTTAAAATAATTTGAAAAAATATCAAGGGCTGAAAAACATAATAGTGAACTACGGCTTGTGCACGATGTGCCACGATTCCTAACTTTCTATGCCACATGTTGCAAAATGTTGTATGTTCATGACAACAAATCTAAACAACTTTTGATGTGTCTCATTTCTCCATCCAACGTCCAAATGAGATAATCTAAATACCTACGGAAGCTCTTTATATAAACTAGCTAATGACTCGAGTTTAACTATTAAATCAAGTCACACTAGGAAGTTGGACACTCAAATATATTTTCATAACTTTTCACAACTTTTACAACAAAAGAGTGTCCAAAACCCCATGTAAGTACCAAAAGTCATTCTTAACACTCAGATTATATTCATTAGACTTAGGACTAACCATACAATGTACCATATGCACATATACACTATTATATCACATTTTTACCCCTTAAGCCCTTTAATACCAACAACAAAAGGGGGAAATTTTGGGTCTGTTTGGCAATCTGATTTGGAAGCAGTTTTCTGTTTTCCAAAAAGTATTTTAGAGAACAAAAAAAATACAATATTGTTATAGAGAACAAAAAAAATGAAAACAACTTTCAAGTGTTTTAAGATTATTGTTCTAGAGAACAAAAAAAAATAAAAAAAATACATACGTTCAGTATTTTTTTTTAGAACATGTTTTATAAAATATCAGTTCTCAAAATAATAAAATAAAAACAGTTTCAAATAGCTCATTTAGCATTGCATTTCACTAAAAATCATCATATTATGTTTAAAATGACCTTACTATATTTGCACTAGTATTTTGGTTCTATCAACATTTATAATTTATTATAAACAACATTTCAAGTCTCAAAATATATTCCAGACATCATAAATAACTACATAGTGCAAGTTAAAACAAAAATGCATCCTAATTGATAATATTTAAACTATTATACAAAATAAATGAATTAAAGAGGCATTACAATATGAATGCTCAGATTCCTAAGCCTTCGAAGCCTTTTCTCTTTTTGCACCAGAGCTAAAGCCTCTAAAATATTGAAAAAGAAAGGTGAGTCCAGTCACTTAGTAACCAAGGTACACCTACCTTATGCAGTTGTATATCAATTGAATAGACATACATAAATAAAGTTGATTTTTCTTAAAATACATGTTCTATTACATGTAATAAAAATTGTCTTTTCTCAATTTAACTTATTTTCACAATTCTCATCTCGAATCACATAGCACACTACCACAAGACATACAGATGTGTGACAGTAGTCTAATTTATTATTATGACTTGCCACAACTTAAACAACCACGTGATACGTCAGACAAACACATACGCATGATCAAACCATTTTTATACCTTTCTTATTTCTCTCAATTGAAACTATAGGCTATAATATCAAACAGGGCTCCGTCCGTATGACTGGACTACCTTAGCTCGCTAATTATGAGATGTAACCTGGCTAAAGATCACAAGACTCGCTTTTGGACCATGGTTTTTCCTACTTTCGAATCTATAGGGTGTCGTATCCCTTAAGCTAACCTCCTCAATAAACTAGTGGAGATAGCTAGGCTCTTGTCTCTTAACAAACTATAGGATAGTCCCTCAAGAAATTATGGGATAAGGCTATTCCTTCATGCACCGAAAGGCAGTCACAAATACGATATGGATTTTATCTATTTCTCTCCCTAGACAAACTCCAGCCAACTGATCATGCAATGTACGATACTCACTCATTTCATTATTTCATTTATTTAATGTTAACACATTGGACTTACGATAATATGCTACCTAAGTGAGCATTAATCTCATTTTCACATTTAACACATATGTCTACCTAATTTAATCTCAACATAATTATCTTTATCCCATTTCACTTAATCACAAATCAATATTCATCATACTAATTATCAACTACTCATTTCAATACCATATTGTAATTTGAAATTCATTTCAAATTCACTTTCATATCTTTAGTTCAAATCAAACAAATATACTATCTCATGTTTCATAGCATGTTTATACATTTACCAATCACAATTATACATGCAAATAAACATATTTCACATCACAATGCAATTAATAAACAATTATCCAAAATAAGATTCCCTCAATTATCCCAAACCTTTGAGAAGTTAAAAGTTTACCCCTCAATAACTAACCTCCAAGCTTGATTCCCAAGCCAAATATAGTGCCCACATGCTTAAATCTACAATTAATAAATTCTAAACTCATTAATATTGCCAAGAACACATTTCAACTCTCACATTTTTCACTTTTAAAATACCTAACATTCTTATTTCTTACTTTTGGGCTTATCCATTAGATTTATTAACTCTCTTTAGCTCCCAATATCGTTGATAAGTTATTAAACCTTCATTAATGGCATTACAACCCCTCCAACAACCCTTATTAATGCCATTTTTAGATATTTATGGCATTTACCATCCAACAACCTTTAAAATCATTAATACTAGGTTTTAATATTCTAAACAACTCTTATTAACTCTACTTGAATCAATGGATTCAGATCCATCTGTAACAGCCCTCCGCTCACCCCGCCTACCCGAGGTCTTTTGCGGCGCTGGACACTCTCCCCCCAAGCCCCACAATAGGGTGACCCCACCCCTTTCGGTGAGCATCAGGAGACAAAGGCTTCCCCGCAGTAGTTTGCGGATTATTCCCCTTGCGGAGAGCCTCCCCAGGTTCGATCCCACAACCTCTCCTACATAACAAAGTTGAGGCTGAACCTGGTACCATTGAACGAGCAAAATTGTAACACACCAAAATTTTTTTTTAAATAATTTAACTCAACCATAGTTGGGTTACAGCCACCCAACACATTTTTATATCAATAATTTCAATATAAAATATTTTATAATTGGCTTCAATTCACACACTATAGCATTTCAGATAAATTTTTACCTCCCACATGCCATTAGGCTAAATCACATTTGTCCATCCTTATACTCCTAACAAGTAAAATAAGCAATTTAATAAATTTTTAATACAAGCCAGTTATTTGGCCTTATAATCATGCCATTTTAACCAATCCAAAGTAAACCAAATATTAAAATTACAGTCATCCAAATTGTACCAAAAATAGAAATAGTTTGAAAGGCATGATTACATTTATATATTCATATAATTGACAATAAACAAAAAGCCCTAATATTGGCAATATAACACATTATAAATCATAAATTAAATACCCAAAAGAGACAGTGGATCTATACCACTAAGCCTCTGAGACTCCTCCACGTGTCACTCGTGGCTCTTCTCCTGAAAATTGTTAACCACATAATGAGACTCAAAAGTCCCAGTAACCAAAGCCAATTTATGATAGTGTATACAAACAGTTAAGTGTGTGCTTACTAAGTGAGAATTAAAAATAATATAATTCCAACAAATATAAGAAATATTACAATAAACACAAACAACCATCCTTATATCCCTCCATTAACCTCGAGCCGTAGCCCTCACTCGGTGCTAAATTACCCGGCCAAAGGTAGATTAGCCCGAGCCCTTACAAGCCACCTATTGATCTCCAATAGGGGCGTACCACGTGGCATATAAATACAACAATAATAGCAAGTCTCCCAACACCTCCCACAATAATTAAATAAATTCATAATAATATTGCACAATTATACAATATTACAAAAATTCATAATTTTCTCAATAATCACCCAATTAACATGAAGTAACACTAATCACAAATTAAAAGCATGGTTACCTTGTGGCTTTTTCAATAAATTATTCCTTAAAATTTCTCTCTCACCACAATCTTCACCAGTAATACAATCTACAAATAACATATTATTTATAAATATTAGTTTCAATTTTTGAAACTAATAAAATAATTCTAATAATAGAATTAAAAATATAACATAATTCCTAATCTCAATCTTAATACAAATCTAGAGTCAATACTATTAAGTAAAATTTTTAACTCCTCTTTTAATTATCAATAAACATTAATAATCTAAAAATCAACTTTTAAACTAATTTTTATTATCAAAATTTTCTTTTTATTTCATAAATTCGTACCTAAAATACCCAAAAATTAAAAATTGAATCTCTAGCTTAGAATCATAATCCTATAACCATAATAATTCATTTCTCATCTCAAATAATCATCTAAACCTCAATAAATCAACATATATTTTCAGATCTAGTTTAGAATTTGATCCATAAGCCACAGATTCAAAGATCATCAATAAATTTATACTCTAGAACATTTATTATACTACTGACAACCTCAAAAATCATATTTATTCAACATAAATTCATCCCTCTTCCAGATCTTAAATTTTCTACCACTACAAACTCAAAAACCAAAGAAAAAGGATGACTAAGAAAAAAAAAATTTAGAACACTTACTTAGTCTTGAAAAGCTTAAAATCACACCCTAAATATCCTATTAAAAACTCTTACCTTAAAACCCAGCACCGGTGAACTTGGCTCACAGATGCTCTCTCTGCCTCAGCTCACGCACGAAAGAAGGAATGAAGAAATGAAAGGAAACGGGTGAGTTTTATAAAAATTCAGTGGGTCTCACACATTTTTTTTATTTACTCTTTCCTCTCTCTTCTTCTTCTTTTTTTTTATTATTAAACATAATCATTGCCGGGAGAGCACCGAAAGTTCACTCCTTCTTCCCTTTTTTTTTTAATACGTTTTCCCTTTTTTTTATTATAATAATAATTTAATAATATTTTTTTATTTTTTTAATTATTTTTTTAATTTTTTTAATTTTTTTTAAAATTATATCCTAAGTTAGATTTAATAATCATCTCTTACTAATTTTCTTACCTCTAAATATTATTTTTTTATTTATATTAACCCAAATTAACTATTAAAATTTAAATTGGGATGTTACACCATCACTATATGAATTAAAAATCATCTTTCATTATCAAACCCTAACTAGAAACCTTATAAAAATGGAAGAGAAAGAAGATTAGGGTGTAGGATGCTTACCTTAAGTATTTTCCAACACCAAAATACTTCCAAACCACTAATGTGGCAAACCCTAATATAACAAGAATGAGCTCCTTCATTTTCCTCTTATTCTACTTATATTTTCTATCTCAGTTCATGACTAAATTCTCCATAAAAGCGTGGCACATGGCACAAAGAGGTCCTTCCTTCTTCATTATCATTTATGAGTTGCGGCGGATGTGTTGCATGTTGCAGTATATGGAACAAAGAAACTTCTTTCGTGTTTTCTCCTTCTTTTGATGCTCGAATTGGCCAACTTCACTTTAGACCCATAATTAGGACTGAAATCACAATCAGTTACACCTATTAGACCTCTCTGGCTACACACCGCATTAATTCACTCAATTATCATAATTTAAACTTGATTAATTCTTTAGTAATTCAAGGACTAAAATTTGAGATGTTACATGATGTGCCTCATTTCTTCATAATTTAAACTCAATTTGTACTAGTACATGTTAATTAATTAGAATGCAAGTGGCATCTCATTATCATACTTGCGTCAACTTATCATTTCTAAAATACATATTTGTATTTTTCATCATTAATCACAATATTCCTATTATATCATCATGGTAGCTCACTTTCACATTTTTACAATGTTAATCACATGCTTTCACATAATCTCGTCACAAGGTCACAATATAGATAACTATGTACCCTTAATAACAAAAATGTGCATGATTGTTGCCTCTCTTATGTCTTCTTTATGCTTCTAACATAAAACCATAGGCTATTATACAATAGACTTGTCCATGTGATGAGACCACCCTAGCCTTTCATGCATGAGAAGTTACCTGGCCAAGGTTACTTAACTTACTTGTGAGTTACGATTTCCTTAAATCTATAGGGGTGTCGTTCTCCCTAAACCAGCCTCCTCATTAAACAAATGAAAAATTAGAGTAGGTTTAAGTCTCTCAATGAACTATGGGACAATCCTCTATTGAATAAGTAGGACAGTTATAATTATATTTAGGCAAGCCATCAAGCTCGAAATGATGACCATACTACATGAATTTTTAACTTACTACTACTTTCCTAAGTTAATTCTCACCTTACATGATCATACAATGCACAAATGCACCATTTCATAATCATGTATAAGTATTTCCTATATGAGCATGCTTATCATTATCATTGTACTAGTAACATTTCACATCATACTTGAACCCTATATCACAATTTATCATAGAACTTCACTTATCATATGCTTAAATATCATCATTTCATCATGAAACTTAATTTGTTAACTGCTTCTCATTACTTTAACACATACACATATCACTTTACTACTTGCATATTGCTATAACTACAGTTATTCATTATGTCACAATACTTAACCCACAATACATACCATACTTGTAATGTAAACAAATTTCACAAATTATATTGATGGTTTATTAATTCAATATAATTAATTAACACATACGAGCATAAGAAGTCTATCCCTGATTACCTTAAACCTTTAAGGCCATGCTTGGTACAATGAAATATGGGAAATGGAATGGGAATGGGAGTGAAAATAGCTTATCATCTTATTTGGTGTATGGCAGAGGTCATTCCATGAAATGGCCCATTACCTTATTTAAGATAATACCCATTCCATCCATAGATCATAGGAATGAGTTCATTCCTTAGGAATGGATTTTTAGATGACCAAATTATCCTTGATTATAGAATTTTTAGACAATCCTACCCTTAGTTAGGGTTCTCATCTATTCTTCAACAAACCAAATTTAGCTTGACTTCTCTCCTCTATCTTGTACCTGGGGAGTCTGTGTTCGTCATTGTTGATAATTGTTGATTGTCATTTGAAGTCACTTCCTAGTTGGTTGCCTCCACTCCAGCTTCACCATTTTCTTTCTGACTTCGTCACTATCGCTAGTTGAAGTTGCTGCTTAACTCACCATAGCCACTCTAACTTCATCGCTACATCATTGCTTCTTCCTCCTTCTCTCTGTCACTTCAAACTTGCATATCACGTTGCAGCAAGTAAGAAGAGAAGAACTTCGATTGTGTTTCAAAGAACAAACTATAAGCATGTCATGGATCCTATAAAGCTGGACTACATATTAGAGATAGGGAACTTAATTAATAAAGATGGTGATTGATCTTGTCATATCACCGAAGGAGACCATAGATTGCTCTTGATGTTGGGAATGTAATTGTGCTATTAAGGGAGTAAAAATCAAGTCATCCTTTTTGGTCAAAAATGAAGTTCCATCTCGTTATGAATTTTTTTCAACAAATTAAAAGAATTTTTTTAATAAAAGTCAGGGTTATTATGGTATATAGATATTATAATTACATATATTAAATAACATTTACATTAACATTCCATTACCATACCAAACATGTTTAAAAAACTTATTTTCACTTTCACTCCCATTCCTATACCTATTCCGTTAAAAATCATTCCATCATACTAAATGGAACTTGATATATTAAAGGTCTACCTCTCAAATACACACTTCTAAAGCTTCTTAAAGCTTGAATGGCGCTGCTATGTAATTTAATCTACAATTTAACATACCAAAATCATCAATACTATGATTTCCACAATTGTCATTCCTCAACTCAACACTTTAAAATTCTTGAAATCATAACTTCTTTACTTTTCAACATACTTATTGGGTTCATGGTTATATTAACCTCTTTAAACTCCCAATCAACTATTAATGGCATCACACTACTGCAATTACCATATTTATTGTGGACTTTAGGGTATTTATGGTCTCTGACTAACAAAAATGCATTTGTTACTCTTGATAAGGTTTAAATATCTTAAATAACTCCTATTAACTCTATTTATGTTAATGGGTTCGGACCTATAGTGCCATAAGTCTGAAAACTAATTTCTTTAACAAACCCTAACTTCCTAACTCAAAAAAAAAAATAGGAGAGTTCAAGGATAAAGGCTTAAGAAATTGGTAGAGGTTGAAAGCTTTAAATACCTCCTAAATGGCGTCCTAATTTGTGCCCTCTTTGTGTTCTTCTCCTTCTCACTCAAACTCTCTTATTTTCTCTCATTTTATGTATCACATTCATGTCTGATAAATAAAAAATTATGGTCATATGTTGTGACGTATGCTGGCCGTGTTGCGGCATGTGGTGCAAAATAAACCATGCATTGTGGCATGTAGTATAGAAAGCTCACTTCATTTATTCTAGCCTTTAAGTCACAACACACGGCATGTACACCGCGGCACACGGCACAAAGACTTCTTTCTCATAGTTTCTACCTTTTAAAGGCCTAAGGGGCCTATTATCATTTCGGACTCAATTTTAATGTTGCAACCACAACTCAATAAGTCTGTTAACCTTATTAAACCATACACTACACTAATTTACCTATTATCCTTAATTACTAGTTGAAGCTCATTTAACTTTGTTAATTTGGGGTTAAAATTTTTATGATGTTACATAATCAATATATATGTGCTAAATAATTAAATGAATCATTAGCATACAAATTTTATTTATTAAATAGATAAAACAAATTTTATAATATTTACATTATAAAATTCATGTACTTTAGTGTAATTTTTTCCATAATCAATTCAAAATTATCCAAAAGGGCCCTAATACTTTATACATATTCATTTTAAATTAATATTTATTGTCAAATCAATTTTAAATATTTTAAAATTCATTAAAAAATATTGCATTGATAAATTTATGTTACTAAAAATTCTTAATCAATTAAATAATTACTAGGTTTTCTTATTTACATTATAGACAGAATATTTTTCCTATAAGGACAATGTCTTAATGACGACACACATGCCTAAAATCATTCTTAGGACCTGTTTGGTTCATGAAAAGGGAAGGGAAGGGGTTTTAGTGGAGGGAAGAAAAATGTTTTAATATTACCTTATTTAGTTCAGAAGGGGAGGGGAAGGAGAGGAAAAATAATTATATATAAACAACTTTACTCTTATATTGTTAAAATTATTTTTTTCCTAAGAAGATATAATTATGAATGTTTTTAACATGTAATTATAAGCATAACGAGTAATTATCATCGTTAAATATATCATTAAAAGTCTGCAATTGTTAAACTTGCTTAGAAAGATGAAGAAGAACAATTAAAAGAAGGGGCATTTCAATCAATGTGTAATAAAATTACACTCCTTTCTTTCCAATCCCTCCAATTTGAAGGGGAGGGGAGGGACTTCCCTCCTTTAAACCAAACAATCTCTTAATGATTTGGAAGTGATGTCGAAACATGGAAGGTGTTATATTTCAAGCCACAATCCAATGAGAAACTTACACCTTTATTTAGGAATCAGCGTAGGAGTGACTTGAGATTCTAATGGCGCTGTCAGATCCACACTCTATCCTACCAAAAACTTTGTCTTGATTGTTGTTGGTTTCTTTGCTATCCCATTTTTCTCCCCAGAGAAAAAAGAAATTCCCTATATTTTTAGGGCACGATTGAGTAGATGACATTTGATATTTTTAAATGTTAAATATTGTTTGGAATTTTTTTAGTTATGCAAAATAACTTTCAAAATATGGATTTAAAAAAAGCTTTGGATGTGGATTTTGAAAAACAACTTTGGGATAGATTTGAAATGTCAAATGAGAGTTTAAGTATTTAATGAGGGGAATCAATATATATCTAATTTTATAAATAATCATGCTACCCTTATTTTTGAAAAAAAATCTACAACTGATTCTAATCTTGAGCATTTTAAAAATAAAAATATGATTAACCCTTGCAACGTTATTAAGCAACACGCATTCACATCATCAATTTCGAATATAATTTTAAATGTAGCTTTTAATAAAAAAATAAATAAAATTTATAATTTAATTAAAAATTAGATTGTACATTATAAATTAAACTGTTAATCATATTATGAATATTAAACTATTTATTACATAATTTCTATCCAACATATTGAAGTTCATATTTTTTATTCTTATTATTTAGCATATTAAATTTTATGTTATTTTAATTTTTTTACATTTTTAAACATTTATAATATATTATATTTACATAATAAAAATTATAATCACCATAGATCAATATCTTTTTTTATCATTATATATTCAAAAGCACAAATCATTATTAATTCAAATAATTTTTAATTTATCAAATTATCTTTTAAAAAAATATATCCAAATATAATTTTTATTATAATAATTAACTTTCACTTATTTGATTTTTACCAAATAAATTTTCAGTAAATACTTTTTCACGAACTAAAAGCCAAAGTGGTTTTATCCATTTCTCACACAATCAAAGGGATTAGGGATGGACCCGTAAATCTAGAGTATAAAAGACCTTTAAAGAGACGAACTTCTTGTGGTGCGGACGAGAAGAATAAAGGGAGAAGTAGCTAAATAGATATTTGAGAACGATTCGATTCCCCATACGGCTCTGAAAGTATTTGCAGCCGTGAAGGTCCTTTTCGATACAGTAAACTAATAGTTTCTTCTCTGGAAAACAATGCCACTTTTTCTCTTAAAAACATCCCTATCTCAATTAGGCATATTTTCCTCTGCATTTTTTCAAATGAGTGAAAATATTCGACATTATAAAAGAAAAGAAGCTCCATTGGCTAAAGAAGTACTGAATTGAAACTCAATTCTCCTTTTCATCAGTCCTATATGATTTAGGACATTGCAACACAGAAATTGAAAGATCTTCATAATTATTATATCTAAACAGCTTATAAGTTTTCGAGTGTTTGAAAAATTCAATTTCCATGGACCAAAGGAGGGTAGCATGTTATGAAGTGGAATACACAAGTTACAGGTCAGAAACAAAGTTACCATACAATTTCCCTGCAAACGATTACAGTTAATGAGGCTTTGAGTTACAGATATGACGGTGTTGAATTCTTACAGAAGCGAAATGACCGCTCGGCTTGACGCCCCTACACTTCCTCCACTGAACCAGGATGAAAACAGATTACGCCAACAATGTAACTAGCATGCCTGAGAAGTATCTGATGCCTTTTGGACTCCATGGATATACGGGTTAACATCTTGTCAACTGCTGTATGCCGCTTGCATTTTTCATGGCTGCCAAGGAGAAAAATGAACTTATCTAAGATATCTGTGGTTAGGTGGACACGCACCCCCACACACACGCACACAAAAAGATACACTGGAGTTGCAAATATTACAAGGATCTATATCACTGTTAAGGGATGCGCAAGTTGAAGTTATTAAAAAACAAAATAGCAATCATCATCATTCTACCAAACTCTTGGGCCAAATGCAGGTGAAACTTAACAGACCTGCTTATGCGTCACTACTAAAGGTAGATACAAACAAAAGACCTGTATCACTTCGTTACTTTCTGCAGAAACGATTTGCCAATGTTTTGCAAGGATATATCATTCTCTTCATAAGTTCCTTTTTCAATCCCACTAAATATATGTGCATGCACGCGCGCTTAATAATGGCTAGTAATTTTAGCCACAGCATGTTGCTGCAGTATCATGGGAACGATCTTTTTTCTTTTCAGTAAGGCCCTAAATGCAGAGGACCTGAGATTTTTCAATTCAAGGTAAGCAGGATATATTATCTCTCAAGACGTATTCAAATATACACTATAGTGGACATTGGAACCAAGCATAAAGCAAGGTGGATGACTGCTCATTCACTAGACAACAACCTCAACTCTTGAGGTTGATAAAATCATGACGTGCTTCAAAGATCCTCTCTTCAAGTGCGTTAACAACCACGCAGTGTTTCAATCTGAATTCAATCATATTTAACTAGTTGATGCTTTAGAGATGACAGCCTGGCCGCCCAAGAAGATATTATCAAAGTATTTGTAAAGTGAAGTTGTTAGAGCAGGGTTGATATTTTCATGTACTTGATCGACAGAGATGATAGTGCAAATACATTCAAGAGTTTTGACATTTCCAGTTATCATTAATATGAGGGGCAGAATAGAGTTCCCTAATTAATCAGACAAGGTTTACTTAACGTCCACCCTAACCTGATTATTTGACCCTTGTTCATGTATTCTTTGAGGCTTCATGTTCAGATCAATCATTTTAGTATCCATCTTGGCAAGCCCATCAGCATCCTGTTCTGGGGTTGGCATCCTGTGATTTTGTTGTTTCTCTCCCATTTTTATTTTGAGCAACGAATTTTGGCCCCGTTTGGTCTCAACAGCATCCAGAGGCTGTGAAGCTGGGTTTTCTGCATGACCAGGTTTATCTCCTGGAAACTGAGCAACAAGATATTAATTAGACAATCTTGAAGGCATCTGAAAGGTACCAAAAAAAAAAAAAGGCAAATCATGACAATTTCAAGAAAGAAAGGAAGAAGCATACCTCAACCCGCTGCCTGAAAAGAAGATATCTTCCATGTGTTCTTTTACCTCCAACATGAACTATCATGTCACATTGCAAACATAGGGAAGTTCCATCTGTCTCGCAATAAAAGAAAGCTACATCCAGATACAAAAGCAAAACATAAGGATAAGGCATATGAGATACAGGGAAAGCATGGAGAAAGTGCAAATTGCCTACCAGGTGCATTTTCACATATGTCACAGCGTGGCACATCACTTGGACTGGCAAGGCCAACCCTGATATGTCGGCTAGCTAGCTTGTTACACATGTGAACCTGTCACTCTAGCCGTTAGAAATTTGAACCATTGCTTAATAAACGTTGAGCAGCACAATCAAGACTGGACATGAAGAAGAACTTAGACTTCAGATTTACAAAGGCTAAGAGAAAGATCGATCCAACCGTGTTCATGCGAAGCAGCATACCAAATGGCCACCTGTTTTCTCTATAGATGGATTTCTCCAAGTTTTAGCTAATGAGTTCAATAGAACACCATTCATTTATGCGTAGAATACAACATGATCAATGGTTTAAAAGAAATGGTGCGCATGATCGTTGTAATATATCTCCTAATCTACACAGCGATCTCGAAAGGGCAAAAAAAAGGAAAAGAAAAACACCGGTGGAGTTTGCTTTCTGGCTTCATAATTTGACATAGGTATTAAGGAAAAATTGAATAAGGTTGCCAAAGAAAAAGAGTACCTTTTCGTCGCAGGCACGGCAGAGCGCGGCCTCATCAGCGGCGCAGAATACGATGGCAGCAGCGCTCTCACAAGCGTCGCAAAGCGTTCGCATAGTTGAAGCCTCCTCCAACTTTCATTGCTTCAACCCAGAAATACAAAATTAAGCGGAAGTCAGATGGCGGACAGAAGAAACAACTGAACTTCCTCAATCAAATAAAAAAATAGCAAAAAAAAAAAAAGAAGGGGCGCAGAACAAGACAGAGCTCACCAAGTCCATGTGGGTACGAGTGTTTTTTGTTTTTCTCAGAGATGAGTGTTGTATTGCCGGCTGTTGCTAGTGGAGGCGGAGGCGTTGCTTAGGAGTGAGTCTGATAATAATGATGGGAATGAGGAGAGGCTTTAGATAGATTATTGATAATTGATTAGTGATTAGATAGGGAGATCAGATAAAGAGATGATTCGGAGTTGGAAGGTGGCGGTGGGGGAGCACGAGGTGATTCCAGAAGAGATTTGATGTTCGGGTTTTTAATATAAGCCAAAGGCACAATAAATGAGCGTTTGTCAACTACGTCTGCCTGAAACCTTGCTTGGTAGCCACGAATTCAAAGCCCTTGTGGGGCTGACAAAACCACTCGCTTTATTCTCACCCACCAGTTCAGATATCTCGACTTGGGACCTGGCCCCATTTTCTGTTTCGTCTTCCTAACCCTAAATTACCTGTCTTTTGTGGCCACCCATCCACAAGTATCCTCTATTCCTCTTTGCTCACATAATTCATCTCTCCTCGACCTCTGCACTAATCCTGGACAGACGTGAATAGGAAGCCCTGTACGGGATCATCAATTGTCGGGACGAGAAAGAGAGTGTGTTTGCACGTCTCGTGCTCGAAACATCATGAGGTTTCTCCATGGTGGATAATAGACCACATCCAGACACGTTTTTTCCTGCCTTGGTCGGGAAATTTGTACTTTTGGTTCCTTAATCGTGACCTCTCCGTCTTTCCCTCTCTCTCGTTCTCCACTCATCGATCAGTATTTCATATATCATTATCAATATCTAAAACTTACATAGTTGATGACAAATTGCAAATTATAAGTTGTATGATTTATTTAATACAATGCACACCAGGTTTATATAAATTATATTACTAGTTCATATGACGGGGGAATGCTCAACATTAATATTTCCTTTATAACTGTAAACTAGAAAACACATAATGTTCTTTTTCATCTTATTTATTTATAAGTTACTTCAACAATTTTACGATAACTAAAAAAATTTAAATTTAAATTAATTCTCTTTAAAAATTCAACAAATTTTAAAATGTACCCCTATTAGACATGCATAATATAAAAATAAAATACTATAATATTTAATAACCTTATTAATATTTAATAGGGATAAAAAAGTAGAAAGTGATACAATAATAATTAAGATACTCTATAAATAAAATTAAAATAAATATTTTCTCAATTCTATTAACTGGATCATAGGAGCACTCAACAACAATGATAACTGAATATTATGGCCCACTTTAAATTATACTAAAAAATATTTATGGTCTCGTTTTCTTTTAGGAAAAATATCAATTAAATATTATTGGAGTAAATTTATATCAATCAAAAATAACTTATTTTTAAAATCTCAATAAATACTTGTTAATTTGGGTTAAACTTTTATTAATAAGTATTCATTCAGATTTTAACAATAACTCATTTTAAATAAACAACAGTCTATTTGAGTTTGTTTTTTATTTCAGTTTTGACAACAATTGATTCTTCACTAATATAAATTTTCTCCCACAGTTCTTGATTACTATTTTCTCTTTCTTTTAACTATTATTATTAAATAAACCTTATGCTATGTACAAGACATGATGCAATCTACTATTAAATAAAAGATAAAGATGTAAATTTAACCACCAACTATTTTTCAAGGAGTATGTAGTAGCCTATACTATGAGTTGGTTCAAAATAAAATATGAACTATAAAAAAGGGAGTATCCAATGCCTCCCGTTAGTTTTGAGTGGACAGACATTATTTCATTGCCTAAGTGTGCTATTTTTGACCCAAGTTATATCTACATGGCTTTACACATGGCAAAATTGAATCCACCTAGAGACCATGTGGCAGAGGCAAAAAACAAGGACGCTTTCTTTGTCTTTCACTATCTCACTCTCTTCATCATCTCTTTCTTCTGGGTTTCTCAAATGAAGTGATAGAGAAGACAACAAGGGATCTTTCGATCTCACTGCCATATTACCAACCCACCATTGATTCACCATTTTGAGAATCATCGATAAAAATGAAGCTTATCACTAGGAACATGATGAGACTTTTGTCTTCGCACTCCATTTCTAGATGCTTCTATGAATTGAACAAAGATAAATGCGACAAAACTAAGCTTCAATCCCTCGAACAAAAAAAAAAAAAAATAAGAAGCTCTACTTCTTGTATTAGATTCAGATCTCTACAACCATACGTAAAAATATAAGGAACATAACCCAAAACTCATATTGTCAAACTTTACCTTAGAAATCAAACATCAAGTATAACATCCTGAAAATTTTAAAACTCAAATTTATTTTAAAACAAAATATCTATAATTAAATTAAAATTAAGAATAATTTGACAGAGGTCAAGAATTCAAATTTTACTAAGTAGATGTTTAGTTTTATATTATTTTTTAACCATGAAAAAAAGTATCAAAGTTGATCTAGGCTTTTATACTATAATAAAAATTATTAGGACCTTACTTGTAATTTTTTTCAATTTTTTAAAGTTCAATTTTTAGATTTAAAACATGCAAAAATGGAGAAACAAGAAAAGCAAAGAAAGGAAATAAACAAAACAAGAAACTGAGAGACTAAGAGAGAAGAGGAGGAGAAGAGAGGAGGAAGAGAGGAGATTTGAGAAGCTTTGCGGTCATTGCGAGCTCGGCTATATGATAGGTAAACTCCTTGCTTCAACCCTCCTCATTTCTTCTTAGTTTTCTTGAGTTTTTAAAAGAGGTAAATTCTATATTTTGACTTTAAAGGCTTTATTGTTATAAGTTTTGGTTTCTTTGAATCCTAAGGAAAATGTTTTAAATTTCTATATGATGCTATAATATTTTAAACGGGTAATTAGATGAGAGAAGAGAGTTTTAGGCAAAATTCAAACCCCTAAGAGATTAGATTTCACTATCTAATAGTTTAAGCCTATTTATTTGGTTGTAATTGTACAATTTAAATTTAATAAGATTTAAATTAAGTTTTAATTTTTATTATAAAGGCTAATTGCAACAGTTGGTCACACTAAATGAAGGTTTTTGATTGATTAAAAAATTGTATAGTTTGAAAATTAATTTAGTAGTAGCTAATAAATGGTTTTGGTGGTTAAGTGATACTATGTGAATGATTGATTTAATATATAGACCATTGAGATAGATTATAACTCATTAACCTAAGTTGTGTGGTATGAGTTATAATTTTCTTTTATGATATTTGCCATGATAAGTGAAGTGGATCACTTACATGTTGTAGAAAATATTGGTGAAATTTGTTTGGAAGTCAAGGAACAAGCTAAGTTTTATTTTTGTATAAGGAAAACCTTTTTAGTACAAAAGGGTTGAGATAATAGGAGAATTTATATTTCTTATTGCTTTGTTTAGCTATTTTTAAGTAGATAATATTAGCTATTATGTATTACATTTTTTAAACAATTGAATGCAAATAAAATATGTTTTAGAAGAGTTTATAAGGTAGTACTTTAATAATAATACATCTATATTTACTATCTATTAATAATAATGTTATTTATGGAAATAAGATTATTAGCATGTATTGTGGTTATAAAAATAAGGAGTTGTACTTAAAGAGTGCAACTAAGTTTGGTACCTTAGATAGGCTAAAAAACTACTCAAGAGATGAATTATGAGTGTTATGCTACCTTAGAGTGTTGAAGTGGTCAATACTTAAGAAAAGTAAAAAAGGTATGAGGCTTGATCTTAGTGGGAATTCACTAATAGAAAGATGTGGTCTTGTGATATTTTATGACACACTACTAGTACTTAATGCTGCCTTTTGTATTGTAGGCTCAGTGCACTAAAGTGGCTAATAGATTGAGTGTTTGACACCTCTCAGTAAGGGAGGAAATCTGACATATGAAGTGTGAGGTTGAGTGCCTAGGCCAAGTTAGCCCTCACATGAAGAGTAAGTTGGGCTAGCGCTGGAAAGCAATTGGCTTTGACTACTCAAGATTTATGTTAAAGGAGCACAAGCAGTTAGGTGGACTCGATCATGCCTTAGAGGTTAGGTGAATTTGATCATGCTTTAGATTATGTTTTGTATCTGTGGAGGTAAAAATGAGAATAAGATTTACCTACAAGCTAACAAGTGTGAAGGGGCATTCTATCAGTTAGAAAAGGTCATACTGGCTTATGTCATGCATTCATGTATTTTGAATAATTAAATTATATGTTATGTTTAATCTATTATTAATTTATTTGACTATGGCTTATTTTGTAATAATAAATATAGATTTCTCTATTATTGAAAATATGGTTGTCTCGCCCCTTTGTTTTTAATATTTTTAGATCCAGGCAAAAGATCCAGTGGTGGATGGGAAAGGAGTAGAGCTAGGGGTTGTTTGCAGATTGTAAAGAATTGCAAGCCCTCTCTTTTGAGCAAATATATTGTAATGTATTTAGGATTAAGGTATCAATAGAATGTGATTATACATATGTGAGTGAATATGTGTGGATTGTATGAATTTGTATGAATCTTTATCTGTTTATAGACTTGTGACTAGAAAACTTGGTTATAGTATATGATTTTAATAGATTTATTTGATAGATCAAGTTTTCACTATAAACAAATATTTATTTTAGTATATATGTGATTCTACAAGAAAATGCAAAGTGGTTGCATTATGAATTGTGTGTTATGGGCAAATGTACACCTTGGATAGAGAGAGTAGGTGTGTGGGTTCTACGAGGATCTCTGAGCTAAGTAAAAATATTTACTATGTATATTCATATGTGCATATAATGTTTGGAATGGTTTCTAGCCACTCTTATGTGATTTGTGAATTTTAGAGGCTTAGGGTCTATTTTAAGAAATAGCACTTGAGTGGTCAAATTTTGAAATAAAGAGTTTTTCCATCATTTAAATGTTCTATCAAGTACTACTAGTCCTATTTGATGTGTCCAAAGTGTTTTCACAGGTTTGTGATCATTAAGATAAGATTTGGACAATTTTTAAAATAATTTTTACTAGAAAGCTACACTTTTACATCTGGGTGTCCAAATTTCAATCTGACCATTGTATTTTCTTGAAATTTGGGTCACAAGTAAAAATATTTATAATCGTCATATGGAATTTAGAATCACCTCAATCAGACATTGGACAAAAAAATGGTGCACTCTGAAAGTTGGTTTGGAGGTGCTGTCATGACAGCAAAGTTACTAAAGTTACACCATGCACAAATTTCAATCAATCTATTAGATCTTTTAAAAATTTGGTATACTAATAGTACTCTTTAAAAGTGATGTGTGGGCATTAGAATTACTCTGATTGAAGGTTGGATCATGAAATGGTGCACTCCAAAAGTTAGTTCAGAAGTGCTGTCTTGATAGTAATTTTGTCTGATTTTGTAAAGTATCCAAATTCTAATCCGACAGTTAGATCATTTTAAAATTTGATACACTACTAGTAATTATTAAAGTTAACAAGTGAGTTTTAAAATAACTTCTATCAAAGGTTGTACGACAAAATGATGCCTCTCAAAAGTTGGTTTGAGAGGGCTGTCATGGCAGCAATTTAATGCTGTCACGACAGCAGATTTTTACCTCTCTTTCGCCTAACTTGCTTTTTTACATTATAGGTAGAACCTATAAATTTTTCTAAAATTTTTAAATGTTTATTTTACGATGGTGTATTTGTTTAGTGATTTAAATGATTTCTTTTCAAAGTTAGTATTAAAATAAATTCCTTAACTACATTTAATTTATTTAAATTGAGTGATTTTTGATAACACTCAAGACAAGTATTACATGAAGCATGGTTAAGAAATTAACAGCATAGACCAAGCACCAAAATGAAATCCTAGTTTTGCTCTTCGATCAAGTTATAGGTCATAAGTAATATATGGAAATCATTATGACACGATAAGAAAGGGAAAGAGAAGAAGCATACTCAGCATGTGGCTTCATGGGATCCTCTAAGGGTAAGGCAATAGTTGTGTTGTCGATAGGCTTGTAGGGCGACTGGGCAGTGTTGGAAGAGAGATTAAGCTTTAAACCCACAATAGTGTTGGAGAAGCCTTTTTGGCCAACGATAGACTAATTGTTCTTTTGTGAACACTCAATGTTAGGGGTGGTGGCTGAAGCACCAGGAAATTCGAGTCACAACTCGATCTCCTTGAATTTAATCATGTTATACTTACCTTCCTCTACTTCATTGAAGCCTGTCATTTTACTATCTATGAAGTAAAGTTTAGGTCACTTGATGCTTGATTCCATTTTAAGAAAGAGAGTGAGAATGAAAACGAGGGGCCGAGATGGAGAGGGGTAACAGAGAAACTAGAGAGAGTCAAAAGGTTGAGAGAAAGAAGTAAAGGTAAAGAGTTGCCCTAAGTAGTGGCATCGGCGGCGAATGAGTAAGGGTGAGCCAATAAGGAAGGGAGTGACGATCGACGTGCCTACAATAAAGAGGGAGGAAAGAGATGTAAGGAAATGCCACATGTATAGCCACGTCAAGAGACATTGGGTCAAATAACGTTTGTCCACTCAAAACTAATAGGAGGCACTGGATGTTCCCTTTTTGATAGTTCATATTTTATTTTGAACTAACTCATAGTATAGGTAACCAAATACTCTTTAAAAATAATTGGTGGTTAAATTTGCACCTTTACGCTTAAATAAAAAATGTTTACAGCACGCCCTCTCTTTCCTTACTCTCAAAACCTTCTCTTTCCATACATACAACATGTTGTTTCATTGAAATAGTGTCATAAAGCATTATGTTTTTTGTCACCATTGATTCAAGTTCATCACAGACCATGTCAAATTTACTCATCCAGAAAGATCTTTGAAACTCTTCTTCTGGGAAGTTAGGGTGGTTACACTATTCTCACTAACCCTTCGTCCGTTACTTCACCTATAATCAACGATGATAGTAGTGGTGGTGCTGACATGAAGAAGAAGGTGATCCAAAACTCGTTGTCACTGGTGCCAGAATTTTAAAGCCCACATTTTTAGAAATGATGGCAGATGCAAAAGCAAATACAGTAGAACTCATTCACTAATAAAAGCAAATACAATGCCTGAAGATGCATGTAGTAGTTTATCATAGCTTGAGCTTGTTACTTATAGTTATACTAAAATAAAGCTTTGTCTCACTTATCGGATTCCATATCTCTCTTCTTTTCCTCTTACTCAGTCTCATTCTCATCTTTGTCCATCAAAATCAATGAGGTGAAAATATATCCCTTCACGTGCTATTGTTCTTCAAATCATCATGTTAAAGTAGATAGGGTCACTTCTTCTTAAAACCAAGGAAGCAGCCATGAAGTAGCAGTAGTTTCGACAACCACTTTTAAACTTAAGGTATTCTTATCAATCTTGTACACATTTATCGAGGTATCCATATCTTTTAATTTCTCCTAACAGGAATATTCCTTCATTACATCTCCTACTTACAGGTAATCAACGTCACCATGAGTGGCGAGGACACGTCATACACCCCTTTACTTCTGTTGGGCTTCACAATGGTTATGTGTCTTAATTCCCTACTTTTTTTTACTTTATTCTTTTTTTATGAGAAGTGACAATTTAGAAGGGGTGACATATCTGCCATTATTAAAGTTCTCTACCTTTTGTAACTATCTTGTAGTTATTCACTACTACACAAAAATCACTTTCAATAATGAGTTTGGTGAGATTTAGTTGGCATGCCACCTTATTCCATAATAGAAGCTCTAAAATTCTACACCTTTAGCTGAGCATGTTCTTATATTGCACATGAACCCAGCTATCCAAACTCTTCTTGAGTTACAAAAGATTCCCCCACAACTCGTAAGGCCTAGATTCCCTTTGGAGGCACCATCAATATTCAAGTTGATCCATCCAGTCAGGGTTCTTCCCAGCACTCATGAAAGGATCTATGCTTGATCATATTTCTAATATCATATTGAAAGTTAGATTTAGCACTGGGCCAACAAGCTACGAACTAGCGTTGGTTAGGTTGGGCCAGGCTGCCAAATAAAATAGGCTAGAAAACCCTACCCAACCTATTTTTTAGTAGGCTAGCTAGCCCACAAGTTGGCCTACAAAAATTCATTAGAATTTTTTTTAACAATTTAAATTTTATATAATATAAACATACATTTAGTTCACATTTTAAGGCAAATTAGTAATTAAAGAACTTGTAAATAAATAAAATAAACATATAATTCTATCAAGCAAATTTTAGTCCACATTCTACGAAAAATTAACAATTAACAAGCATCCAAATACAGCGACTACAATTTAAATTATTCAACGGCACATTATTTGAGTTCAAAGTTTACTCAAACTCCAAATTAACAACAGTCTAGCTTTTAAGTGAACATAATGCTCAAAATACTATCATTAAGTCCTTGCCTTTCTCTTCTTCAACACGTAAGAGATAAAACTTGCACATACAAAGGCATCTTTACCTTTCCTTTATTAGCCTCATGAACCACACACAAACAGATTGACAATTTTTTTCAATAAAGAATATATTAACAATTTAATTAATGCTATTAGTTATCAAACTCAAAATCATGAACCATATACAAATAGATTAAGCAACAATGAAGCTAACAATTTCACAATACAATTGTGTAGAAAGCTAAAAAGTTCATCATCTTCCTCTACTGCAATGCAAATTTATTTATATATATGCCAGAGAAAAGATAAGTTTCATTGCCCGCCACTCCAAATTTAAAAAAAGAAAAAAGAAAAAATGGGTTGGCAGGCTAGCCTGTGGGTTAGGTTTAGATAGGTGTTAGAAAAATTTGATTTTTCAAATTGAATATAAAAAAAAGTTAGCTCATTTTACTAGATTTTTACTATTAATTATCTTCTCGCTTAAGTGTGTTATCTTTCTTACTTAGAAAGAAAATTTGAATATAAACCGATATTATTTTTCTCAGCAAAGTCATATTTGTGATTTTAATTAATAAATCTTATGAGATTAACAAATAACATATATTCAAAATATTTCTATAAAAATTAATAAATCATTGACTTACAAACTATGATAAAAATTTCATTTGCAAGTTGTAAGAAAGATTTACATTATCTTTTAAATGTAAAGAATATATTCGGGAGTCATAAATTATAGATTTGAAAAATATTATCATTATTGTAAATTTATAAAAAGATATATTGTGATTAAAAATTAAAATTATTTTTTTAAAAAATATGCTAGCTTGCGAGCTAGCCCATATTAGCCCACTAATTTTATGGATTGGGCTAATCTAACTTATTTTAAAAAATGAATCAATTTCTTTAACATGACCTGTCAAATTTGGCAGGTTAAACGAGCTAGTCTATGGGCTCAACTTGCTTTCTCAGCTCTAGATTTCACTGAGTTAGCAAGGCTATGAATCTATACTCGAAGACCCTCTATAGTAATATCTTTTCCATTAAAGATTTGATTGTTCCTGGCCTTCCACAAGCTCCATAATGTAACTACAAATATCACATCCCAGCTAGAATCTTTATGCCTTTTAGTGTCTTACAGATTCACTCTAAACCAATCTCGTTATTAAGATTGAAGAACTAACATATATAACCTGGTTAGAGGATCTCACTCCAAACTTCCATTGCCTTTATACAATCTTGAGTCACATAGAGAACATCCTCTATAACATTTAGATAGAATTCACAACAGTTCAAGACATCAAAGATCCTGCTTCTTCATTAAGCAATCATGAGTCTCTTATGTATAGCAAGCCACATAAAAACCTGAATACATCATAGGCCTTTCCATTTCCATATTAGATCCTAAATTGTGTCATAAGCTCCCTTGGCTCTGTACTAAGCGCTTTAAATATTAAGCAAACAATTAAGCTCTTATTTGAAGTCAAACCCCATCCTAATCTGTTTTGCCTATCAATCTAACTCAGGGGATAATGCCCAATAATAAGTTTGATGGCATAATCATCTAAGAATCTAGATAATAAAGCTATGTTTCACTCTCCTATACACAGCATCTATAACTTTCATATTCATCATGTCTTCGGGGATAGGCTCAATACAATGATCAAGCATGATGTCTTGATTATTCAACTACTTTTCTCGCCAAAACTAAATAGCATTGCCATTATTGATGTCTTATTATAAATGCCTAATGACTTTGGGCTAGAGAACCACTATAGCTTTCCAGACACTTGAATCAATCTCCTTAGCTATAGCCTCTTTAGTGAGGTCTGCTTTCCTCATGTATTTGCCTTTCAAGATTGAAGCACACAGACTCTCAGGCTTAGTAATGGTGTTTCGAATAGATTTATAAAGTAGGGCTTCATTCATGGACTCTAAACTTCTCAAACCATATCCCTATATTCTTTTAGTTCACATAGGGTCTCCCAACTAAGCGAATTCTTCTTTAGTCTGGGTTAGAATTCTAAATAAAATTCCTTTAAGCCTTTTCAATTTCTTTACAAATCACTATTGGCATCTTATTGTGCATCATGTGATGATTAGGAATTTAAGACGTCACAGATTAGACAAGAGTCAAGCTCCCAATAAAAGAAAGAGTTTGAGCTGTATAGTCACTTAATCTCCACTGCATTTTTTCTATAAGGAAATTAAATTGTTACTTCTTGTTAAGGCCTCTAGTATCCATCAATCCAAGATATTTTCCTAGTGCTTCACTCTTAATGAAACCATTCTTAGTGACAGTCCCTTCCTGCAAGGTAAAAGGAACATTTTTAGATAAAAATATACTAGTTTTATCAATACTTACATTTTGTCCCAAGATGTTGTTGAATGTCTCTAAAACCCTCAACATGATGTCTAATTGCTCAAAACTAGCTTCACAGAATATGAGCAAGTCATCTACAAAAAGAAGGTGTGAGATTGATCTTTTACTCCTACCCATCCTTATCGACTTCTAAAGGTTATTAGATATTGCATCCATAATAATATGTGAAAGTTTATCAGCACACAAGACAAAGAGATAAGGTGAGAGTAGGTCTCCTTGTTTATGACCCCTTGACAGAAAAAACTTGCTAGTTTTAGAACCATTCCAAAGAATAGAATTGTTAGTAATGGTCATATGCTGCTTCACCACCTCTCAAAAGTGTTAAGGAAGAGTGAGTTCATCGATCACCTTTTGAGCATAATCCCAATTAATTCTATCATAAGCTTTTTTCAAAATAAATTTTGATAACCATGAACCCCTTCTTGCTAGTCATTCTTGACATAGTGTGATCAATCTCCTGAGCAATAATAATATAATATCCTGGATATTACACCCTAGGATAAAGCTAGATTGAAATGGTGAAACTATATTGTTCAAAGGGGGCTTGAGTCTATTAACAATGATTTTACTCAACTTTTTTGTATGTCACATTAAGTAAGGAGATAGGGTGAAACTGATTCACTTTCTCGAGATGATCCATTTTGGGAATGAGCACAAGTAAAGTTTTCTTAATGTCAGAAATGCGAATAGGATCACTCCAGTGATGTTGCATGAAATCACCAACATTCTTGCCAATAATATCCCAACTTCTTTGATAGAAGATAGCTTGAAAACCATCCTCTCCTAAGCTTTTCAAACCATTCATAGAGGAAAAAGGCCTGTCAAATATCCTAGTTAGTAAGAGGTCTATCACATCTACTCAAATGCTCCCCTGAAACATGGCCCCAGTTGTGTTTAGTATGAACCCAATCCCTAGAAGTAATTTCTTCCTTAAAGAGATTTTGAAAGAAGTCCACAAAGAGATTACAAATTTCGAGTTGATTATCTACCTAATCTCCATGAGCATTTTTTCGCATAGAGATTTTGTTTCTCCGCCTACGAATGAGAGTCTTGGTATGATAATAGCAAGTATTACAATCTCCCTAAGCAATCAATTCCGTTCTAAATTTTTGGTACCAAAGCAGTTCTTCTTGCACTAGGGTATCTACGAGTTCTTTAGTAATTTCTTTCTCCAAGTCCTCAAGATAAGGATTGTTCTAATTTTCCAAGGCTTTTTGAATACCTCCTAGCCATCTAAGAAGTCTCTCCCTTCTACGATTAATATTACCAAAGACCTCTGCAATCCACTTGAGAAGCTTCGATTGCAATTCTTTGAGATTAAGACAAGTGTGGGTCCCATTATTCTAGTTGCCGACCAGGAAATCTTTGAAACCCACATGGGTGATCCAAGCCACTTCAAACCTGAAAGGGCAATTTACGCTCCTTTTTTGTACTAGGTTCCAGACAAACCAAAATAGGATGATGATCATATTTTATACGAGGAAGGACTCGACTATCAGCCAAAGTGAAAGTATCTTCCCAAGAGACATTACAAAGGAATCTATCCAATCTCTTATGGACACAATCCAAATTCTTCCACTTGGGACCTCTCAGGGTCACTTGAATGCAAATCAATCAAATTACAATCAATTATCCAATTCTTGAAACCATTGCACCTGGCTTTATTTTGACGTGTTAGGAGATGGGAGGAGAAATAACGGAGTTTGTGTTGTCACATCAAGTATCGTTAAATTCTTGTGAAAGTATAGAGATCAGACTAACGTTATTGATGCCTTAAACTATGAGACTAGAAATAGCAAAAAATAAATAAATAAATAAATTAAAGATATTATAAGCAAAATTTGATAAAATTATAGGGATAATAATTATATGAACCCTTTTATTTGCCACTGGTAAGGTTGTGACAGCGTTTACATTTATGCTTTCTATCTTTGTGGGTGGAGGGTTCTAATCTGTTCATATCGTGGAAGGGAAGAAAGAAATTGTGCAATGAAAAAACAACTGAGAAAGCTACTCATTTTTTTAAATATTTTATATTTCAAACTGAAAAAACAAATATTTAAATTTTGTTTTGGTTCGGAAATTAATAAAGAGACAAATAAGGACCTGGGAATTATATCGAGTGGGGGGAGGGATAATGAACGCGTTTTTGGAGAGGATTTATTATTTTTATAATGTTATAGGGGTAGTTTAGTGAGTCGCAGCATTACAGAGGCCATTTATTACAATGATTTTTTTATTACAATGATTTTTGTGAACAAATGTTTGATTGCCTCTGTTCTTCTGAAGGTGAGAATTGGGATTGTTTGTTGCCTTGCCCCTTGGCGGCCCGTGTTTTATGAAATTATTCTTCTGTTCGTGTCTGTGTGTCTCTGTTCCATTTTCTTTCTTTATTTATTTCTTTCCTTTTTGTTTTTTTGGATTGGGCCACACTCGAAAGCTGATGAGATGGCACCATGCTGGGCACATTCTGGCATTCTACTGATGAAATGTCACTTGCCTTAACCCTGTTCCGTTTTGAATATTTTGAATTTGCAGTTTAGAACCCCCCAACACTAGCCCAACAAAAAAAGAAAGCGTACACTGCATCAGTGTTTTCCAGCTTTTCTTCGTTTGGGTTTTTAGAAGCAGCCCTTTGACTCAAACATTAGGACCGCCAGTCCGATCCATCTGCCCCGGGGGCCGCACCACTTGCAAATTGTTTTTTTTTATTCCCCGTGCTTTGCATATTTTCTGTCAACCACTTGTTCATGTCCATTGTCTGTCACAAAAAAAAAAAAAAAGAAAAGAAAAAAAATTGTTTATGTCCATTATCAACCATATAAATAATAAATTTTTTTTAAGAAACTGTTGCCTCGATTGAAAATATAAACAATTTTTTTAATGCTGGTTATCGAAAATTAATATTGACGATTGAACTACCGTAATAAAATTAATATAAACAATCTTTTTTGAAATAAAATTGATGATTAAAAGAATGACTATCTGACATTTAGTTTTTTTAATCCCCGGTACCCTGTGCAGTCAATTTATAGTCACAACTCATAAGGCATTGTTTATGGAAATTAAAATATTTCTTTTAATTTATTTATAAGTCACTTCTAATAAGTTTGATCAATATTAAAGAAAATTTTAAAACTTATTAACTCTATTTTAAAATTTAATAAGTTATCAACTTTATCCCTATTCAATATACATATTTCAATAATATATTTTCTCTCTTCAGCATTTAATGAAGGATAAAAGAAAAAATTTACGATGAAAATTTAATGATACAATTGATAAATATAATTAAAAATTGTTTTCTCTCTACTTTATAAATAGAATCACAGGGAGTATGTGATATTTATTGTCATTGAAAAAACCAATTTTTTAAAAAAAAATTAGTTTTGTCATTTAATTTAAATATATGTATAAAAAATGACCTCTTGCTTCAAGAAGGCGTGAAGTGCCATTGAGTCTGGAGGCTCTTGGCATGAATGACACTACTTTCTATATAGTAATTAATATTGCATCTGTTGATAGATAGTAGATATGGATGCATGGTAGACGATTACCGCAACTGTCGTTTCGTGTTAGGAGGGCCGATAAAGATAAGCAATTAGGCCATAAATCGCTGTTAGTGATAGATCATCTCAGCGTTTCACACAATTACTATAATCATTCACATTTTGTTTGTCGGTGTGCTATCAACTGCTTCGGTAAGTTTAATTTATTGACCCTTCCACCCTCCCAACTAGTCCGCCTCAACCACGCCCCTCTCTCTATCTTCTCCCAACTAATCCCTTTTGTCTATAATCAAGTCACACACACATATATATTTTTACGTTTTAAATGTGTTTAACCAAACTTTCGTGTGAATATTTTCTTTGTGTAATCTAAACCCTCGATTAAATATTGATGCATCTTAAGTTTGTGAAGAGCTAAGTACGTAGGTGAATCAATGTTATCAATATCAATAAAAAAATTTACTGTGGTTGCATGGTTTTTCAGTAGATCATGAATAATGACTCATCTCAAACTCCATTTAAACGGCGGGTCTAATATCAAAATGAAACGCGGTTGTCTATAATTCTGGCCCGTTTCAAACAAATTAAAAAAAATAACATTTTTATTACAAACTTTTCACTGTCCCACCTTAATCATCGATATCTACAAGGAATATAAATTAAAAAATTATAAAGTCATAATTCCGAACAATGCTGATCGTCTTAAATTTTTTGCATGTAAAATAAAAAAAAATCATGTCTGGTTTTATTAGAAACACACCACATAAACACGGGTGATGATCGTTTTAGTATCAAACTAGAGTGGATAATTTCGTATGTTACGTTGCAATAAGAAGTTTGAATAGCAAGAAGCCACTACTTATGACTAATTAAAATTTTGATGGACTCGTAAATTATAAGGATTATTGAATTTTTTTTATATTATTGTATAGTGTATATGATAAACTTAAAGTTCAGTAGTGCATCAAACATAGGTGGGATTGCCAAGGCTGTCATTGGAATCAGAGGAGGCCAAAATTCAGTAATACAAGGAACTTGTGGGACACATTTAAACACGTGATATTCCACTTTTGGCCAATTAACTTCGTATTAACACAAAGCGATTTCCTTCCATCGCCGTATATTATAGCCTCTCTTCGTGTATTGCCAGCTTTGACTGGCCCAGATTAAGCTTTTTGCCAAGCACCCAATATTGTAAGAGGAGTGATGATGATAAGGAGAGTTTGTTACGGATCTAGTTTCGTTTTTTTCCCCTTTCGGCTACAAGACATGTAGTTGTAATTAGAGGAACAATCAAGCAACATAGGCTATAAATGGAAAGGAACCGTTTCTTGCACATCGGGAGAATATTTTACACGACAATACAAGTCCGATCTAACTATTGCATGTCAAATGATGGTTGTACTTAGAAAGATAAATTGTTCTGCGTTGACACGGTTTTAATAATAAAACAAATGTATACTAGGCATCTTAGAAATAATTACAAGTTAAATCTAGTATGCCTGTTTGGATTGATTAAATAATCGATTTTAAACCCACAAAACCATGGTTTTATATAAAAGAAAAAAAAAACCCAAACGCTCTTCTGTTCCATTGATCAATTTTGAGCTCCGAACTCCATTTTTAGAGAAGCTGACTGTACCTAACTTCGACATATCAATTATATCCTTTGCTATACTAATTGCATATAAGAAATTTGAACAATCCAAATATACCCAAGTGTGTAGCTTGTGATTTTTGAAGTGAAGAACCTCCATATGTTTTTTCCTTACAAGAATGCGTACAAAGTGCTCCCCGCTGACAATTGCTATTTGCTTTCTAACCAAGAAGTGCTATATTTTTTTAATCTAAATACTTGTATATATTTTTCCCTTTGTCACACCAACAAATATTTTTTATTATATATTGGGAGATCCGTTTTTATATGTTTCCCCTCTTAAAGTTTTTTTCCCCTAGTATTTTATATTTTTTGTTTACTATTGTTGTAATGCCAACAGACCATTGATGATTAAATTATCAACATTATAATATAATGCAATTTAACTATTAAATGAGTCATTATTGTATATTTATTTGTTAAATATATTAAAAAGAACGTAATAATATTATACGCAACTTTATTAATATTTACACTATAAAACTCATGTTCTTTATGATAATTTACATATTTAAAATTAATTTTAATTAAATTATATAAACATCTTTAATTCTATCAAAATTAAATTAAAAAAATAATATTTAAAACACAATTACTTGTAACATAATGAATTATAGTTAAAATTAATAATATTAATTAATTTTTTTATAATTAATTATATCCAATTGAAATTCAAATATATTGTCACTCTTAGTCAGTTCCAATAATTGATTTCCCATGCAATGGCCCAAAAATAATGTGGCCTCTGATGAGTGAATGGTCATGGCATGACATGGACACGAGTCGTATATAACACATATTAATACACGCAATGATTGCCAATGTTGAGACTGAGAATATTATATGTAGCTAGCAAGTTGGATTTCAATCATGAAGCATCGGTGACATCTCTCGTTCAGAGTCTTTGTCGAGCGCTGACAGTCTTGTGACTTGCTTGGAGACATAATGGGTTCTCGCAGTGCATCATGAGATTGCATATCTATATCTCACGTTGAAACATTTAAATTATCTATCGAAATAATATCTAATAGCTATATTATTCATCGTTTTCAACTCAAGTCACTCCTCCAGGGCAAAATACAATTTTCTCATTTTGTAAAATTCGCTGTCAGCTGTAGCTAGCACGCATGTTCAATTGAATAAAACAAAAGAAAGAATAAGAAAGAAAAAGAATGATATTAGGAGTGGAACAGGCACATGGAGGAAAGGAAAGGTCCAAAAAAAAGAAGGCATGACAGTTTTACGCAATAGGTTCCATATGATGTGGGAAGATGAATTTCATGGGCACGTGTACGGCCGGCCAAAGCACAAATGTGGTTGAGCTTCAATACCCCAGCTCACATGCACATGCCCTTTTCCTTTGCTTCTTTTGGTCAAAAAGGTCCCCCTCCCTTGCAGCTTTTTCCCTTGCTGCCCCTATTCTTCAATGGTGGTCCAAAAACGACCATTGAAATGCAATAAGGAGTTTTATCTCTGCCACGAGAGCAGGCTCACTTCTTTATTTATATTATTTTCCCAACTTCGCTGTGAAGTATTTCAGATGATCATCCTTTTCAACTGCCATTAGCCACTTTAAGAATTATGCCAATATAAAGGGAGATTTTTCAAGCAACGCCTATTTCAATTCAATTATCTCAATTTTATACCTTCACAAATTATTTACTTTTTTCGGTTATATTAAAATGGTTTTCTTATTACACTTCCTAATATTATATTTCTTTTCGGATGTTGACCGTAAATTTCATGAATAGATTCTTGACTTTGATATTTATAGCTAGTCTTAACTCATATATCTTGTCATTCACAACACCAATTAGTTAATAATTTGGTAATAAATTGATGTCGTTATTTGGAGAAAATATGATGAAGGATAATATGCAAATCATTTTAATAATTCATAAAGCCAAAGTAACGTAGACTTGCTGAAAATTAATTTGACAACAACCAAAATAATAAATTTCAACTGGAACAACATGTACGGACATTTAACTATAGCTAATTTGATTTGTTAATAATATTCAAGGAAGTAGGTTTACTTTTAATTTTCTACCTAAAGTGATAATAGTGCCAACTAACTTTTGATATCTTACCCCAACATCACCGTGCTGTAAGATGGAGGATGGAGTTAACGTTCGTACGGTGGGAAGCTTACTTCTGGGCGGGACGAAACACGAAAGAGGGGCCACGGATCGAAAGATATCACACACACACACACACGCACGCACATTAATTATTCAAGAAGGCATGCTCACAAGGGGGTCCATGCAAATTAGGTATAAAATGGTGGGCAGAATGGTCATTTCAGGTCCGGTTAATTAATTTCATGAGTGTCTCCCTTTGCGCGGTAGTCTTAGTTTTTCCAAGTCTAAAAATATACGCAGCAGCGGAAGAAATGCAACTAACAAAGAAGGAGACACCATAACCTCTCCTCCGGTCTGCTCACACCCAACATATTTCAAAAGCCACAGCTCACGAGTCTCCGAGAGCCTCAGGCCATCAACAACGCTCGCCCGCTCACACAGAAACGAGGGACAAACACAGCGAAGCAGCATTTCTGATCTTCTCTTCTGTTTTTCGCGCTCTTCCTCCTCTTCTCCTTCTCTTGCTCCTCGTCTGCCGCAGCAGCTCCAGAATTCTTGATTTGTTTTCATATCTAAGGTCAGATTTACTTCTCCCGATGATCTGGTTTGGGATTCGAGATTGCATTTTCACCACGAGCGAGGTGAATGAATGTTTCAATTTTCTGCCCATTTTTCCCCTCAACGTTTCTCATTGCGGATGTTGACCTTGATTGTCTTTGTTGCCGCTCCTTGGCATTGCACTAAATTCTGACCAAAATTCGCTTTAGTTTTTTTTTTTTGGTCGATTTTCTTGCCCTGCTGTGTTTTATTATTTTGAGTAAAGAAAGATTTGGATTACGGCTCCTATTGTCAATGTGAATTTCAGTCATTATTTAGAGCCTCATTTTAAACGTAAAATTTTTGTCACAATGCTTATCCTGTTATGAGAATGTGTTTTGAATATTAGCTTTTACCATTTTGGCTTAGTTGTTTGAACGCGTTGAATATATTTCTAGTGTATTTCTGTTAAGTTTTTATTTTTTATTTCCTCCCCTTTCTGATACGTATGTAACGTATCCTATATATGGAATATCGAGTTAAGTTGTGTGTGCATATTGTTAACAGACTTAACTAAACAGCCAAAAATGCTCGGATTTTTTATAATATTATAACGTCCATTCATTTTTCAGACAAACCGTTTTCAGAATCCAGACTCTCCCCTGCATTTCTTTGCACATAAAGTTAGACGAGAATGTTCGCCCGAGAATTTTTCTCCATGGTCCCGGAATTTGTTTTTTTTGGTGAAGCCGTAGGTGAATTTATTTCATCAGCTGTAAGTTTCTAGATTACATGTGAAGAAGAAGTTGACAGTCTGTTTCTTGGGCTGGGGACCATCCATGAAAAGTACAAAATTCCAAGGTCTCCGCTAGAGTACAGAAAGCACCGCATTTTTGTGTCAAAATTATTAGAATATTGTGATATTGCTCAAGTACTTCCATTTTCCTCTCGTATTTGTGAATTTAAGATGGCATATAATATTACTTGTTTCCCCTTGTCTATGGCCGAATCAAGCGCCAACCTTTGATGAATTTGTTGCTACAGATAATGATTGGCAGCTGAAGGTTTGAGTTGCTTTTGTGTTCCATACTAGCTTTATGAGACAAGTAGAAATGTCGAATGAAGCGTTATGGCAGCGGAAGGAAAAAAGTTGATGACAAATGATATGCTGGATTCGCGACCTATGATAAGCGATCTCAATTTTATTGCTGGAACAGGAGTTAATAAGCTGAGAAAAACGGGGAAATGGGTTCTATGGTTGGGGAGGAGGCGGTGACAGGTGAAGAGGAGAGAATTTTTGTTTCAGTTCGTATTCGGCCTCTGAATGATAAGGAGCGCGCCAAAAATGATGTGCCAGATTGGGAATGCATCAATAGCACGACAGTCATACACAGGAACAACATTTCAGCTTCCGACCGGTCTCTGTACCCCACGGCGTATACATTCGGTAGGAAACTTACATTTTCATATAGTAGTTTGTTTTATAAAAGGGGGCCTCGAACATCGTGCGCCGCGCGTTTGGACAGAAGGACAGCGTATAGATTTAATTGCTCAGATGAATATTAACATTTGACCGAATCTGAGCACACAAATTTCTGACTTTTATTTGTCAAACGCATGATTCAGATGAAAATTTGCTTCTCTCTTCTGATCTGCCTTGCTTTCATTTGGCCGTAGATAGAGTATTTGGGACCGACTGCTCCACAAGGGAGGTGTACGAAGCAGCAGCTAAAGAAGTTGCTCTTTCAGTTGTCAGTGGCATCAACTGTGAGTGTCTTCTATCTGGATTTTCCTCTTCCGAACTTTCCTGGACTAGCATATTAAAACTTTCTTCGTGTGTCAGCAAGCATTTTTGCATATGGACAAACAAGCAGCGGAAAGACATACACCATGAGTGGCATAACTGAGTACACTGTAGCAGATATTTATAATTACATCGAGAAGGTAAATGGAAGTTATAAACATCGCAAGCATTAACTTGTCTTTCTTAGAGTCATGTGTTTATTAGAGTATTTATAATCTTACAGCACGAGGAACGAGAATTTGTTTTGAAGTTCTCCGCAATCGAGATCTATAATGAATCTGTAAGGGACCTCCTTAGTTTGGATAGTACTCCACTCAGATTACTTGATGATCCAGAGGTAATATCTTGCTTGCTTGTTTCGAACGGGCTTATAGGTGATGTAAATTTTAACAAACAGCGCTTCCATTTAACAGAGAGGGACTGTTGTTGAGAGACTCACAGAGGAAACCTTGAGGGACTGGAACCATTTTAGTGAACTTATTTCGTTCTGTGAAAGTAAGGAAGGCCTGATTTATTTATGCTCCTATGTGTTACAAGGATTTTCTTTACTTGTGATTTTCTTCTTTTGTCTCTTGAAAGAAAAACTTTGCGAGCTAGAGGCTTAAAGTTTGACAACGTAATGACTCTACAATTGACTGAATTTTGTAGCTCAAAGGCAAATAGGGGAGACGTCCTTGAATCAAGCAAGCTCCAGATCTCATCAAATTCTCAGACTGGTATACTTTTTCCTATTTTTTTAATTTATTTTTTTGAAGTTATGAACTTTCAGATATTTTGTTTATCATCTAAACATTTTACTAAATAATGCTTTTAGATATTTTGTTTAACATCTAAACATTTTACTAAATAATGTGGTTTTTCAGACAATTGAAAGTTCTGCACGTGAGTTTATAGGAAACGACAAATCAAGCTCTCTTGCGGCTTCTGTGGTATGGCCGATACACTCCGATCAAAAGAAAAATAATGATTGGATAAATACGTAGGACTAAACGAATAATAAATCTACATTATTATTATTATTATTATTATTTTTTTGGCAGAATTTTATAGATCTAGCAGGGAGCGAGCGTGCATCCCAGACGTTATCTGCTGGAACAAGGTTGAAGGAGGGGTGCCATATAAATCGTAGTTTACTCACTCTTGGAACTGTTATCCGCAAACTCAGGTCGGCTTCAGCAAAATGTGTTTCATCATTATCCATCTTTTAGCCTTGGCTCTCTAGCACACGAGATAGTTGTTCTACTCATACTGGCTTGTGGGTGGTGGTGACTCTTTAATAATCACCTCCTGACATGATAATTTCAATTTTACTGACCTAATAGCAGCCCTTGCCATATGTTTCTGCTAACTGACTAAAAGAGAGATGAAGTTCATTTCCCTCCAGGTCTCTCCATTGATTTTTCTCGTGACAGCTCACAAAAACACTAGTGCCACAGGATTTATCTGATTAAACGGTTAACTTTATGATTTTTTTGGCCCTCAGGCACAAACTGACAAACAATATCAAATTAAGGAACTTTACGTTCACCAGAAACATGAACTTGGTTTCTTTCTTTCTTTCACTTTCTTTCAAGCCCCATACTGCAGAGCTCGAGCACTTCAATCACATTTTGGTGTATTCATTTTTAGTCACAACATAGTGTGGCTAAATACTTCAGTATTTTGGGACATAGAGCAGATGACTTCCTGAGACTAGTATATTTCCACAAGTTATTAGATTCTTTTTGGGCGACAAAACTTAATAACTCCTTGTTAGTATATGAAATATTGTGAATCTTTGAAATTGAACTTTATCTATGAATAATGAACTTGATTGCAGCAAGGGGAGAAATGGACATGTTCCTTTCAGAGATTCTAAGCTAACCCGCATTCTGCAGTCCTCCTTAGGAGGCAATGCTAGAACTGCAATCATCTGCACAATGAGCCCTGCTCGTAGCCATGTTGAACAAACGAGAAACACCCTTTTATTTGCAAGTTGTGCCAAAGAAGTGTCGACTAATGCACGGGTCAATGTGGTGGTGTCTGATAAAGCGTTGGTTAAGCAACTCCAAAAAGAATTGGCTAGATTGGAGAGTGAGTTGAGAAATTCAGGATCAGCCGGCCGTGCATATGAATCTACTGCATTATTGAGAGAAAAAGATCTTCAAATTGAAAAGGTGATTACTAAAAATTTTAGACACAGAACTAATTACTTTTTTTATGCTCCAGTATCAGAACCTTTCCTATGTCTTTGACATTCGAGCCTAAATGGTGAAGTTTCTAATAAATTGAAGAAATGTATATATATATATGTTATTTTACTGCATAACATATATGTTACGTTATTCCTCAACAAGGTATATTGTATTGCTCACACTAGTACATGGAATGGTGAAGAGCACGGGGTGATTTAGTCATGCATCCGAGGTATTTATTGTTGTCAACATTTGAGAATAGTCTTAGACGGAGTAGAGAAACAGAGTGAGCTATGAAGAAACGCAAAATTGAGCCACAAAATGCATCTTTGTTGACAATATGTTATGAGTCTTATAGTAGGAGAGCTTCACAAATGAATTAGGGTTTATAAGTTTAAGGAGTTCTTTCACCTAACATGATAGTCTTTTGAGATTAGTTCTTCCTTTAAACTTGTGCTTGTAACACAATACTTAAGAGAATAAGAGTGAAATTATAATCTTACAATAAGACAAGAGAGTCTTGAGAGACATCATGGAGTCTGGTAATTTTAAATTATTTGCGTCCCCTCATATTTACATATATAACCATGTAATTTCCACCTTGAACAAATTTTTGAACTGGTTCGGAACTGCCGGGATCATAAGTAAAAATGAAAGTTTGCCTTCCTTTGCTTTCCATGATATTAAAAATTCAGTAACGTGTAATCCAAGCATGAGTTATCTGCAATTCATGAAGAGCGATGGTATTGTATTGTTTCTGCTACTTATGCGCGATGGGCATAGCTCTTATTTTCCCGGCTGTATATATATATATATATATATAGATATATAAGAACTTTGTTTCTTGTTTCCTCTCCACGTGCAGTTAAAGAAAGAGGTGGCAGAGCTAACTATGCAACGGAACCTTGCTCAATCGCAGATCAAGGATATGCTTCAAGCGGCAGGGGACGATGTGTCTTCGATAGAATTGGTGAGTAATTCCTTAGCTAAAGCATTAATTTTTTTTTTAAAAAATAATTTATATGCCTTTTTAATGTAAATTTTACTGCTTATTTTCCAGGAAAGTTCAGATCTTAAATATCCCAAATTACGCGTGCGAAATTCATGGGACTTGGAAAATCAGATGGGGAAACATAACTTATCAAGTCTTAACTGTATGGAGAGTGTCAGATCTTTCAATGCGTCTCAATATTCGGATGGACACAGTATTAGTTCTGAGGAGAACTTGTTCCAACTTCCTGACTTCGAAAAGAACCTTCTCCGCACAAATCGTTCCCCACGACCTTCATTTACGGATTTGGATGTTGTAGATAGTGAATTAAGTCCAAGTCATATTGAAGAAGAAAATGATGAAAATTTAGAGGAACATTGGAAGGAAGTTAGATGCATTGAGTCAGAAGACATAGCTACTAACAAAGTTACACCCTCAACCATAACAGATTCAAGCCCAAATCCATACATTCACTCTGTTGCGTCCTCTCCAGGTGCAAATACGGATAACTCAGGATTGACAGTGATTGACAATGGAGAAAATGTGGATTTAGTTTCCTCTATGTTAAAGGAAGACAAAGAATCGAACAACTTCCACCAAGATTTTGTTGTCAGCTCTCAGGGGAAAACATCTCCGTGCCTGTCAGAAACGTGTAGTTCTAGAAGCTTAAAGTTGCGTAAAAGTAGAAGCTGTAAAGCGATCCTCATGATGAATTCAGCTTCATTATGGTTTGACAAGGAAGAAATAATTGAGAACAAGACCCCAATTGGGATTGAAAATGAATTCACACCAAGTCCTGGCGGCTTTCAGCAGAAGGTTTATACTCTCAGCTATATTGCCAATGCTGAGAGGCAGTTAAGGAATGATTCTAGGATCTCAGACGGGAATGCTTCTGTCGATGAAGTACTGAATGTCGAAACCTCCATTGACATGGAAAGTGAAGCAAATAGCGCTTCATTTCCTGAAAGAAAGGAAGAGGAAGATCTTTTAAGGGTAAATCAATCGATCGTTCATAAGGAAAAGGAAGATGTTGTCTGCGTAAATCGATCGATCGATCATAAGGAAAAGGAAGTTCTTGTAAGCATAAATCAATCGACTGGTCATAAGGAAAATGAAGATCTTAAAAGCATAAATCAAACAATCGATCCTGAGAAGGAAGATGCTGTAAACGCAAATCAATCTATCGATCACAATGTATGCTTCTTCTGTTCATTTTCCTTCCTTTTTACTATATTTTTCTTTACCCAGCATTGATAGCTAAATGTGATTTATTGAAACTAACTGAGAAGTTTTTACACGCTCTAGTTTAACCATGTTAAGTGGATGGATACACCAATATTAGATTTTTTTTTTTTTGGTCTCCAATATTAGTTTTGAGAACAAAAGCTCGATCCATTTTAGAAATATAAACGGGGTTTGATATCATGAGCTACCTTGCTTAACAGGTTCCAGAGACGGGATTAGAGACCCCCATATCTGTTAAGAGTTTCAAGGATGTTGGTTTGGACCCAATGCAATGTGATGGAGAAAGTCCTTCAAACTGGCCTTCAGAATTTAAGAGGCTCCAAAGAGAGATCATTGAGCTCTGGGACGCTTGTAATGTTTCATTGGTTCACAGAACTTACTTTTTCCTTCTATTCAAAGGTGATTCCTCAGATTCCATCTACATGGAAGTAGAACTGAGGAGGTTGTCCTATCTCCAGCAAACCCAAAGTGATCAGACAATGGAAGATGGACAAACACTCACACCCACTTCAAGGTACTTTTCATCAAGTTGTTAGTATGTTTTGTTGAGAAAGTTTTACCATCATGCCAAAAGAACTAATATTACGATGCATTTGCTACGCAAACAGCGTGAGAAATCTTCGAAGAGAGAGGCAGATGTTGAGCAGGCAAATGCAAAGGCGGCTGTCTAAATCTGAAAGAGAGAACCTATATCTGAAGTGGGGCATCCGTTTGAGTTCAAAAAATAGGGCCTTGCAGTTGGCTCACCGTTTGTGGACCGACTCAAAAGATATGGACCACATTGCAGACAGTGCCGCCGTTGTTGCTAAGCTGCTTGGTTCTGTGGAGCCTAAACAAGCTTTCAAGGAGATGTTCGGACTCAACTTTGCCCCTCGTCGTCCTACTCGAAGATCTCTGGGTTGGACATTCGGCATTAAACATATCTTGTGAATACGATCCTCTTATTAATTTCTACGGCTTCATTTAACATAGATAATTCATTTCCCCCCTCCCACTTATGTGCTCTCTTGTTTGTGAATCTGATTGCTGGTGAATGGTGATTGTAAAGAGTTTTATATAGCATATCGAGTTTTAAGACCAATGCTTTCTTTACTGTCAAATTCAGCTTGGGTTACTGCTAGAATGCAAACTCATGTCATGATTATCTTCCCCCTGAACGTTTAGAGCAATAAATTTAAAGGGTGAGAAAGTGAAGTTCAATATGAACTGAAAGTTTAACTTTATGATTTCCCAAATGTGAACTGCAGAGCAAACGTTACGGCTGTTTTTAATTAACTGTCCATCTCTAATGGTTGTGCTTTTTTTTTTTTGGGTCGAACTAATGGTTATAGTGACAACAGTATATTGATACATTAACTTGAAGCTAGCCATATGTGTAACATCCTAAAAATTTTAAGACTCAAATTTATTTAAAAAAAATAAATAAAAATAAAATAAAATATCTATAATTAAATTAAAATTTAGAATAATTTAATAGAGGCCCAGAGTTTGAATTTTACTAAGAAAAAGTTTGGTTTTATTTGATTTTTAACTATGAGAAAAATTACCAAAGTTGACCCGGGCTTTTGTGCAATAATAAAAAATGTTGGGCCCTTTCTTGTAATTTTCTCCAAACTTTTTGACCAGCAATTTAAAGACCAAAATTGATGCAGAAACGCAGAAATTGAGTTGGAAAGGAAAGGAAAGGAAACGTATGAGAGGGAGAGAGGAAGAAGAGAAGAGAAAGGGAGGGAGTTAGGCTTGGATCTAGGAGTCTTTGCGACCGTTGCGAGCTCGGCTACACGATAGGTAAACTCCCTACTTCAATCCTCTTCTCTTTCTCTTGATTTTCTTCAATTTTTGAAAGAGAAAATTTTTGGATTTTGATCCCAAAGGCTTTATTCTTGTAAGCTTTTGTTTCTTTGGATTCTAGGGAGCATGTTTTGAGTTTCTATATAGTGATCTAATGTTTTGAGTGAATAATTGGATGAAAAGAGGTGTTTTGGGCACAAAATAAACCTTGAGAAATTGGGTTTTTGCTCCTCAATGGTTTAAGCCTATTGATTTAGTTATAATTTTGCTATTTGAGCCCAATAAGATTTAAATTAAGGTTTGGTTTTCATTATAAGGGCTAATGGTGAAAGTTGGTGGCACTAAGTAAAGGTTTTTAATTGATTAAAAAATTATATAAATTGAAAATTAGCCTAGTGATGGCTAATAAATGGTTTTGGTGGTTAAGTGATACTATGTGAATGGTTGGTTTAATATATGGACCATTAGGGTGGAGTATGACTCATTGACCTAAGTTGTGTGGTATAAGTTATAGTCTTCATTAATGCTATTTGTCATGATAAGTGATGTGGATCACTTATATGTTGTAGAAAATTGTTGGTGGAACTTATTGAGAAGTAAGGAACAAGCCGAGCCCTATTTTGTACAAGGGGAACCCTTTTAGTACCAAAGGGTTGAGGTAACAGGGGAATTTATATTTCTTATTACTTTGTTTTAGCTATTTTTGAATAAATATTACTAGTTATCATGCATTACATGTTTTAAAAGATTAAATGTGCTTTATAAGGGGTTATGGGGTACTACTTTGATTATAGTGCAAATATATTTTTTTAATTGTTTAATAACAATGTTTTTATGGAAATGAGATTTATAAATATTATACTACTTTAGAGTGTTGAATGGTCAATACTCAGGAAAGGTAGACAAGAGTAAAAGGCATGATCTCGGTGGGAGTTCACCAATGAGAAGGTGTGGATTTTTGATATTCTATGGCACACTGTCAGTACTCAGTGTTGTCTTACATATTGTGGGCTCAGTGCACTAAAGTGGTTAGTGTATTGAGTGTTCGACACCTCTCAATGGGGGAGGGAATCCAACATATGAAGTGTGAGATTGAGTGCCTAGGCCAAGGTAGCCCTCACATGGAGAGTAAGTCGGGCTGGCTCTGGGAGGGAGTTAGCTTTAACTGCTCAGGATTCACGTCGAAGGGGCATAGGCGGTTCGGTGGATTAGATCATACCTTAGATTATGTTTTGTGCCTGTGGAGGTACAAGTAGGTATAAGGTTTACCTGCGAGTTAAAGAGTGCCAGGGGGCATTCTGTTGGTCATGAAAGGCCATACCGGCCTAGGTCATGCATTCATGCATTTTAAATGGCTAAATTATATACTATGTTGAATTTATTATTCGTTTATTTGATTATGGCTTACTTTGTAATAATCAATGTAAATTTCGCTGTTACTGAAACTGTGGTTGTCTCACCCCTTTCTTTTCAATATTCTAGGTCCAGGCGAAGGATCCAGTGGTGGACGGGGAAAGGAGCAAAGCTAGGGGTTTGCTTGTGATTTGTAAAGAACTGCAACCCCTTTCTTTTGAGCAAATATATTGTAATGTATTTAAGATTAGGGTGCCAGTAGGATATGATTATGTGTGTGTGTGTGAATATGTGTGGATTGTGTGCTTGTGTATGAATTTTTGTCTGTTTGCAGACTTGTGGCTAGGAAACTTGGTTATGGTGTATGGTTTTGATGGATTTACTTAGTAGACTAAGTTTCTATTACAAGCATATCTTTATTTTGATATATATGTGATTTTATAAGCAAATGCAAAGTGGTTGCATTGCAAATGGTGTGCTATGGGAAAACATACAGCTTGGATAGAGAGAGTGGGTGCGTGGGCCCCACAAGGAGCTCTGAGCCAAGTGAAAATGTTTAGCATATGTATTTATATAAATACATGGTATTTGGATTGATTTGTGACCACTCTTGTATGATTTGTGCATTTTGGGGGTTTAGGGTCCATTTTGGGAAATGGCACCCGGGTGGTCAATTTTTGATGTATGGGGGTTTTCCATCATTTGAATGTTCTATCAGGTGTTTTTAATCTTATTTGACGTGTCCAAAGTGTTTCCATAGGTTTGTGACCATTAGGATGGGATTTGGACAATTTTGAAAATGGTTTTTACCAAAAAGCTGCACTTTTGCATCCGGGTGTCCAAATCTTAATCCGACCGTTGGATTTCTCTAAAATTTGGGTCACAAGTAAAACCTTTTATAAGCTTCGTGTGGGCTTTGGAATCACGTCGATCGGATATCGGACGGAGAAACGACGCACTCCGGAATTTGGTCTGGAGGTGCTGTCATGACAGCATTGAAGTGCTGTCATGACAGCTACAGTATTGATTTTATAATCTGCACAAAATTCAATCCGTCCGTTGGATTTTTTTCAAAATTTAGTATGCTAATAGTATTCTTTAAAAGTGACATGTGGGCTTTGGAATCACTCCGATCGGAGGTCAGATGATGAAATGGTGCACTCCGAAAGTTAGTCCGGAAGTGCTGTCATGACAGCTTTTTAGCTGTCATGACAGCGAAAATAATCAAATTTTTAACATGTCTAATTTTAAATCCGACCGTTGGATCTTTTTGAAATTTGGTATACTTATAGTACCCTTTGAATGTGACGTGTGAGCTTTAAAATCACTTTGATCGGAGGTTGGATGGCGGAACGACGCCTCCCAGAAGTTGACTCGGGAGGGTTGTCATGACAGCAATTTAAATGCTGTCATGACAGTATCTTTTTATTTCTCTTTCGTCTAACTTGCTTCCGTGCGCTATAGTTAGAACCTATAATTTTTTTTAAGGTTTTAAATGTTTACTTTGCAATCGTATATTTGCTTAGTGATTTAAATGGTTTGTTTCCTAAGTTGGTTTTAGGATTAACTCCTTAACCACACTTAGTTTATTTGAATTGTGTGATTTTTGGATAACACTCGGGGCAAGTGTTACAATATGCAAACCGGGACAGGGTCTTAGCCGGTAGTCTTTCACGCAGTTCTGTCCTAACTGTCTCGTTATTAGCTCATAAACATTGTGTTTGTATCCAAATTGTAAATTTGGAGGCCCTGACCCAACTCAACTTAATTGGCTTTAAAATAATTATATAAAAAAATATTTTTTTAAAATCTTAGCCATTAAGTCAAGATAATCACCCATGATGAGTGAACATAATGAAGGAAGTGCTTCCTAAATTCAAGGAAAGTGGCGATCATGGGGCTTGGACACTAAGCCAGGATCATCTATAAATAAAGGAGCTCTCTCTCTCAACAATCATCATCAGCATCAACAAACTATCAGTCTCAGACTCTGTGTCTGTTACTTTTTTTTCCTTTTTATCATGTAGTTTTAATCTTTATTTTTTGTTGTAAGGCCGGCATAGCTCGCCACCCTTTTTCTTTAATTAATACATCTCTGCTTATCTGCATCTACATTAGTATTATTCACTTCACATTCTCACATCTGGGTGAATTGCGATAAGGGAGCCTGGGTCCCTACATTTAATTAGAAGTCAGGTTCTTCCATCCTTTTGAGACCTTGCATCTCTGGCACACCTTGCAACACCGCGCCTTTGATTGTTTGTTTTTTACGAACAATTTTTGGCACGCCTGGTAGGACTCGTGTGAAAGAAATGCCTAGAACACATAAGGATCAATATGTTGTTAGAAAGAATAGACCTGACTCTTACGACTCAGAGAATGTGGCTGCACATGCAAAACATGAAGTAAAAGTTAAGGAACATCTCTAATATGCTGTCTAGATCGTCGCAAGAGCAAGCTCCGATTGGCTCGCACCTTCAGAGAATAGATGGACTTGGGGGGCAGTCTCTCAAAGTGATCTTTAACCCAAATATCAATAACGAGGACCGCTATAACATCTCTCAAAAGATAAATGACAAGTCTAATTTAATAGCAAGCTTATTCAGTCACAAGGGCTGAAATCATCAGGGCCAGCATCAAAGGGGTCGGAGCCATAAGAGTTAGAGCCATTAGGGCAAGCACCATCAGGGTTAACCCCAGAAGGGCTGGAGCTACAAGGGCCGGAGTCATTAAGGCCAATACCATCAAGGTCGAAGCCATCGGAGCCAGCACCAGAGAGGTTGGAGCCACAAAGGCTGCAGTCATTGGGGCCAACACCATCGAGGCCAAAACCATTGGAACCAACATCGTTGGGGTCGGAGTCACAAGGGCTGAAGTCATAGGGGCCACAACCAAGAGGCTAGCACCACAGGGGCCGTAACTACAAGGGCCAATATCAAAGGGGCTAAAGTCATAAGGGCCGGCAATATATGGGCCAAAGTCAAAAAAGCAAGTTTTGTAAAGGTTCTTTCCACAAGAACTCTCTCCTAAATGGCTCTCTCCATAGGAGCTTCGTAATAGCTAGATTTTACAGAATTAGTCCTTATAGTCTAAAAACTCGAAAGGCTAATTCCTAAATTAGCTCTTAAGGTCCTAAACCTTGAGAAACTTAATCCTAAGCTGGACTACATGGTCCTTAATCCTCAATCACAAGGGTATCCTTTAAAAAAAGTACTAGATCAACCATTAATCAAAACAAGAATAAGCCGGTCCTTCAAGATATATTTATACAAAATTAGCCTATGAAGACTTTGGCCAATTTGTATACGGGGGACATTGTTTGTGCCCAAATTGTGCATTTGGAGGCCTTGGCCCAACTCAACTTAATTGGCTTTAAAATAATTATATGAAAAAAAAATATTTTTGAAGTCTTAGCCATTAACTCAAAACCATCACCCATGATGAGTGAACATGATGCAGGAAGTACTTCCTAAATTCAAGGAAAGTGGCAATTATGGGGCTTGAACACCAAGCCAGGATCATCTATAAATAGAGGAGCTCTCTCTTTCAACAATTATCATTAACATCAACAAACTATCAGTCTCAGACTCTACGTCTGTTACTATTTTTCCTTTTCATCATGTAGTTTTAGTCTTTATTTTTCGTTGTACAGTCGGCATAGCCCGCCACCCTTTTTTTTAATTAATACATCTCTACTTTCTGCATCTACATTAGTGTTTTTCACTTTACATTCTCACATCCAGGTGAACTGCGGTAAGGAAGCTCAAGTCCTTACATTTGATTAGAAGTCAGGTTCTTTCATTCTTTTGAGACCCTGCGTTTCTGACACACCTCACGACACCACGCCTTTGATTGTTTGTTTTTTTACAAACACATTGTTTTTGTTATCTCATGCATGAAAGATGAGAGACCCTTTTTTACTAGCAGCCTGTGCATTTGAAAAGGCCAGCTTCCTATACATTTTGTATAGATAATTATATCCTCAAATTATGAGATTGGAGTTTTTGGCACACAAAAAAAGTGTAATTCACATGATACATTAGACTTTTGTCTCCATGTAGAAAAAGAAAAATGGATCCCCTCCGTGAAAACTCTTTCATTGACATTGAAATATTTGGAATGAGTTTTTGAGCAGTTATCTAGTTCGCAATAGTCCTGATTCTGATGATGAATTTGCCACAATTTTTTTCCCAATACGACTCTTTTCCTCAAGGGCAAAAACTGTTTTTTGCCTCAAGGGCTCCTTTCCTAACCCAAAACATTGGAGGATTGGGCAAAAAATTAATTCTCATCGGTCATCATCCAAAGCTTCTTCGTAAACTTCAATTTTACTCTTTATATTTCTCTTAAAAAAATTAATTTACAAGTTTTTATATTTTTTCATAATTTCAAATTAAATTTCTGTAATTTATTTTGTTTTAATTAAATTCTTATAGTTTGATTGATTAAATATGTGAGTCCTGATTGTTAAAATCCTTTAATTTTCTCCTTTAAAAAATTAAATTAATGACTTCTATATGTTTATTAAAAGATTATATAATTTTAGAATTTATTTCACAATTTTTGTGATTCAAAATTTATATAATTAGGTTATGTTTTCTAAAACTTGTATATATATAATTTCCATAAAAACAATAAAAATGTAATTATTGTATTAAATCAAATTTTTTGGCCTAAAAATATTAAATCAAATTTTCTATAAATTTTAAAAGTGTTTTTATTTTAAAAAAGTCAATATTAATCAATAATTTTAACTTTCAAGGGCTAATATGTTTAATCAATCAAATTTATTGGCCCCATTTTCAATAAAGGTTGTGACCCTTAGGGTGTTCAAGTGTGTTAGACGTGCTAGAGGAACATGTTCTTAAAAAAGTGTGTTATAATCAAATGATTGAAATGAGTTTTCAAAGTTTTTTATTACAATTTCCTTGAAAATTTAAGCAATTTGCAAAAATAATAGTAGCAGGTGCACTATGAATGAGCATGGGTTTGGTAGCATTAATTGAAAACAATAATACAATGAAGTGTTCTAGGAAATACAGAAAGATTGTCAAGTCTAAGAAACTAATTTAAAGAGCCAAGTTTGCATAAAGAAAATAGGTCGTGCTGAGCGAGGTTGAAGACAACACAAGGTTGGGATTTGAGTATTTGTACTAGATGAGTTTGATATAAGTTTGACAAATAGTTAGAGTCATAATTTACATGCTCATTGCCTTTTTATAACAAATGATAATGACATACTCCTTTTTGAATTTGAGTTTGGCATCAATAGGAATAGATAATCTGTCTGCTCTTGTAATTTCTTGGAGGGAGTTCCATTTTGTAAAATAGTTGATGCTAGAGCATTGAGAATCTCGAATAATGGAAGGAGTGGATGTCACTCTATTAAACCTCCCATTAAATGTATCGTTTCACTTATATTTGCTTAATTAAACCATAATTGGGCCAAACTCCATACTCTCTAGTTTGGGCTTCAGGGTTTTTTTCGTAATTGGGCTTGACGTTTTGGATTTGGTTCAAACACAGTTGTAAGGGCTTGATTTAAAAAAAAAAAAAGCTATAAGAATCTAATTTAAAATTATAAAAAACTAGAAGTCTAGAACACTTGTGGATTAATTTCCCTTCCTCTTTTTACATCTTAAAAGCGTTAGCAATTCGAAAGTCTTTGACCCTTATAATACTTCCAAATGTTCGTAGAAAACGAACTCTTGCTACACATCTGAAAGCCATCAATCCATCACGTCTGACATGCTTCTACATTGAAGCTGGGGACTGATAAGTTTGCATACATAAATATACACTATTCTATATTGATATTTTTCAATCATATATCTGATTTACTCGATGTCCTTCATAATTCATATCATGTGTCGACCTGAATTGTCTGTTATTTAATTCATTTTCTTCCTAGTCATATATTTACTCATTGCTTCGAAATATAATCCTTATCCCGAAAAAGAAAAACAATGCAAGACTAGTGACAAAACGGTTAAGTAGAATTAATCAAAGTAAGGAAGACAAACATTTATAATTGGCAGAATGACGCATAAGGACCGTGAAAGGAAATTAATCATTTTAAAGGATCATATTGCAAAGAATGACCAATTTTTTTTTTTAATTTTAAAAAGGTCTGTGTCGTCCCATTAATAAAGTTGTTTCATCCCATTATTTAATATCTGTAATTCTTTGCAAAGCTACCTTTTCCACTTCTTACCACCCTTTTCCTTCCTTTTTTTTTTTTTTCCTTTGCTTGGAATAACTTTTCCGGGTATGTATTTAAACAGAAGACTAGGATGAAATTGTAGAATTAGATGGTATGATCCAAATTGCAATGTAGCAGTGCGACCTAAGCCTCATTCCGGAATTATGATGCATCTCTGAAGGTTGAATATGGCATAGGAAAGCCGCGAATCAGGAATACAAAGAAGTGGCAGCTCAATTAGGCAATTACTTTGTTTGAGAGCCACATTAGATCAAATATCTGTAGTGAGTCTAGTGCCACCTCGGTGATCGGGACCATTTATCAGAAGGAATGCGTGTTGATGGAATGGCAGCTGAGGTTTGCTTGGTTTGTCAAATGGTTACAAGGCGTTAAATCTTGAGAAGGTGGAATAAAAAGGGACAACACCTGTTCTTGGATATACTGAGATTTCTTGATTGCCTGATAGCTGTAATTGATTACGGTACAGTGATATTTGCTGGGGCCTCATTTGTTCCCTTTATTGATAGGAGGATGCGTGGTTCTTGACGGAGCATGAAAAGAATCAGAAACACATTCCAGTTCCCTGGTTTTGGAACTGAAGAACGTGCGCAGGTGATCACTTCACGTGTGTGCAGTGATGAAGGCTTTTGCAATGAGTTCAGCCAAACTCTCAAGATTAAAGCCAAATTTGGCGATCTTCGACACCCAACATTGCAAAGATTTGGTGAGGCTGTCTCAGCTGGCCCTCTTCATATTTTTGACCCGCGAGGACGAGGAAGGTAAATTTTAAAGAGAAGGCTATGTAATGAGTCTAATGACACCTTAGCCATCGGAGTTGGTTAATCAAGTGGGACGCGTGGCACTTGATGCTTAAAAATAAAAGGGGAAAGAGTGGGGAATGGAAGGACTGGTATGGATAGATATGGAATAAGAAAAAGAAAAGGGCATCAAGAAAGTTCTGTACTATTTCTTTTCTTTTTCTTTTTCGCCAATTAAAGTTGTTTTTGATCATTTTTATTAGTCATCTTCTAGGGTTATTGGAGTATTAAAGATAGTAAGAGAGGATATAACTAATGCTAATTAAAAAGAATAGTATTATAAACTAATTCAATGCTTTAACTAGTCTTTAACTAGTCTTCCTCGTGCATGTAAATTAGTTGAAAACCGGGAGTGGTATATGGCATGTGACATTTGTTTATTTTAATTCATTCTCTTTATTTTAATCCATTTCACGTACGAATGAAAGCAATCAATTTGAGCGCAGGCTGAGGCTGGACAAATGGTTTTCATTGTTTTCAAAGGCCCGGGATGAGATAACAAGGATGAAGGAGCTGCTCCGGGGAAACAAATTGCAAGAACCTGACAACATGAGCTATTGCCATATTAACATTTTGGGCATTGATATTGCTGAATAGGGAATTGGGTGAGTGATGATGGAGGCATGCACACACAAGCGCCTGGACTAAGATGGTCCACGTTGAATATCATGCAGCAATGCTTGAGGTGGAGCAAGGATTTCGACAGTGGAATTTTGTGGGGGAGAGGATACTTTATTAATGTATTCAGACTGGAGAAAAAGCAGTGTTTGTCTCACTGTTTTATTATGGAGAGATTTAAAAGCGGACTCCACAATGGTGAAAATGAAAGTCCCTACCTCCTCACTCTCTCGACAATCATTGCGATAGCACTGGTGAGTTTTTCTCAGGATGCGCGTGCGTTGTCTTGAAAGACTTGTTAAGATTAATTAAATTACAAAGTGTTTAGTTCAACTGGTGGAAGACTGTACTAATTTAACTAAAAATCTTGAGTTCAAATTTGAGAAACACAACTGTATTAAATGCTTAGTTAGAGAGTTTTATTACCTTCAATGTAGAACCCATGACTTACATAATTATGTATATAGAGTAGTTAGTAATGAGATTCGAAGCACAACTCTCATGAAATGCCCTTACTATAGTTAGCGTTACTACCAATGAACCCATCTTCATTGAGACAAGAGAGTTGTCCTGCTTGGGCGCATAACTGCAAAGCTTGGAGGGTAGCTATGGCATTTCCTACCGCACCTTTGTGGTATCAGGCCCCTCTTTTGTTTGTCCCCTGTTTTCCGAAGGAGGGGAAAATGACATTCATAAAACAAAATTTCAAAGCAAAGTGATCCACGTTGGTCCAAAAAAAAAAAAAAAAAAGCAAAGTGATGCACCACCTCATATGTACTCTCCTATTTTGTCTTACCTGGCATTTACTCCCTTGGTCGCTCGACAATATAATAGGTTTATATTTTGGGACGTTAATTTTTTTCTAAAAATATTTTGTAGTTTAGAGCAAAGCTGTTGTTGTTGTGTTAATTTTACTGTACAATTTTTTCAAAGGAAAAAAAACTGAAAATGCCTTGAAAATAGTATTGGCGGGAATATATAATTGAAAATAAATCTTTTTCTTGACCGTAAAATTTAAATAATTTTGTTGGCAATAAAATATAAATAATTTATCGCAATATTCACATGATTTATTTCATTCTTTCTCGGCCATCTATCGCCAAATTTACCTCGCCCTCACGCGTAATTATTTTATTCGCACCTACCATAGACTTGCTTTCCTTGAAATGACAGCCCACGGAATAAATGTTTGATCGACCTATTTCAATAGCAATTAAGATTTTGAATTTACAGAAACCAAGTTTCTTAGTTGACATGCCATAAATATGAATTATTGTGTTTAAGTCGATATTGAATCAAAATTTTTGTACTAGTATTTTATGAACAAAAATGGAGGGAGAAAGAAAGAGGAAGATTATAGATGTTTTGGCGTCAAAGCGCTAGGATAGGACAGGGTTAAGAAGCACAATGAAAAAAGAGCATAAAAACATTTTGACGAAGAAAAATGTAAATGGATGAATATACATACAAAGAAAATGTGGGTGTAAAGAGGACGGAGGCAAGGGAAAATCCAAGACGAAAAAGCGTCCCGTAAAACATGGGATGGATTCAAAAATTTGGGGCGTATGGGGAGTATGGGTAGCCTTGCCTTTTGCATTTGTCAAAAATTCCCACAAAGGTAAGAGTGCTAGCATCAGATTTGTGGTCCACCTACTTGATGATTGACCTTAATCCAATTTGCTCCCCTCGCTGATTTAACCCTTTTTCCCTGTACTTGCCTACACACATCAAACTTTATGCCGAAGGAGGCAACAGTGCAAAAACTTGGATCTTTATGCTGCTTTCAACTCCAGTGGATGCGATGAGGGGGAGTGAACCATGCTTTGAAAGCAAACACGAAACACCCCGTCAAATTCATCCTTGTTAAAGTATAAAGACGTACGTCCAAGCCGCCCAGACATTAAAAAAGCCTACCTTCCCCTTTCAATTTCAATCATCATTAGCCACCCTGTCCAAATCTAATTTGACTAGCCTCCAGAACAGTGGACCAGGACCAACCCAAGACCCCATCTAGAATTTAGCCGGAGAAGAAGACATTCACAAGAAGGCAATGCATCCACAGAGACATACATACAATACATCCCCCAGGTGGATGGGGTTTGAGCAGATCCAATCAGTACGAGCACTGTTATGATATTTAAAAGAATGGATTGAAAGGGAACGAGGGAGGAGGAGGAGGCAAGGACGGGAATTGAGAAGGATGCTCGCCCACTGGGCTCAATGATTCGAGCCATATAGCATCATATGAGGTGGGAAAGTGATCCTAAAGGGTCCCACCACCACCATGGCATCCAACAGTTTCCAAACCTGAAAGCGAAGACATAATAATAATAATAAAGAAGTCGCATACAGACACAGTGTTAAACCCTCTTTGGTGCTTGCAACTGCATGCTCCTCCGGCGTCCTTCTCTCTGCTGAATCTGATTCTGGCAAAACAACATACGCCCCTTCTGCTATTCTGCGCTCCCCCTGCTAACCTCAACACCCTCCTCGAAATTCGGGTGTGTTTATTGTTCAACGGAAAATACTTCAATTTTTTACTCGGTCAGTTATACGCGTAAATGCGTGCGACTGCGATTTGATTTGAGGGCTGAGAATAGTAACAGTGTTCAGTGTTGTTGTACGACCAAGGTTGCTGTTTAAAACATCGCTGGCTGCGTTATATAACATTTTCCCTCTCCTGCGTTCAAACTATCGTTATCATTCGGGGTCATGCCTCCTCTTCTCTTTCTTATGGTGCTCTGCGCACCGTTACTAGCGTGCGCGGAGCGAAGCAGCGTCGCCATTGCCGAGATCGGAGCCCTCACCTCCTTCAAGCTCAACCTCCAGGATCCTCTCGGCGCTCTAGACGGCTGGGATCCTTCCTCGCCGGCCGCTCCTTGCGACTGGCGCGGAGTTGCTTGCTACAACAACAGAGTCACCGAGTTGCGCTTGCCTCGCCTTCAGCTCAGTGGCCGCCTCACTGCCCGTCTTTCTGACTTGCGCATGTTGCGGAAGCTGAGCCTTCGCTCCAACTCCTTCAACGGGACCATTCCTTCGTCTCTTGGTAAATGTGCGTTCCTTCGCGCCGTGTTTTTGCAGTACAACTCCTTCTCGGGGACTCTTCCGCCGGAGATCCGAAACCTCACCGGTCTTCAGATTCTTAATGTCGCGCAGAACCATCTCTCCGGTAGAATCCCCGGTGACCTCCCGTTGAGTCTGAAGTACGTCGACCTCTCGTCGAACTCCTTTTCCGGCGAGATTCCGAGTGCCATTGCCAACCTTTCTCAGCTCCAGCTGATCAACCTGTCGTACAACCAGTTCTCGGGCGAGATTCCGGCGAGCTTGGGAGAGCTTCAGCAGCTCGAATACCTCTGGCTTGATCACAATCTTCTCGGGGGAACTCTGCCTTCGGCACTCGCTAATTGCTCCTCGCTTGTGCATCTGAGCGCAGAAGGAAATGTGCTTGGAGGAGTGATTCCGGCGGCCATTGCAGCTCTTCCGTGGCTTCAGGTGATATCACTCTCTCAGAATAATCTCACCGGATCGATCCCAGCTTCCGTTTTCTGCAACATTTCGGTCTACACGTCGTCGCTTCGAATCGTTCAACTAGGATTTAATGGTTTTACGGATATTGTCGAGCCTCAGGCATCAACGTGTTTCAGTGTTCTTCAGGTTCTGGATATTCAGCACAACAGCATACACGGCAGGTTCCCCTTGTGGATAACGAAAACGTCCACGTTAACAATGCTTGATGTTTCGAGTAATGCATTTTCTGGCGAGATTCCACCAGGGATCGGAAACCTCGCTAAATTGGAGGAGTTAAGGATGGCCAACAATTCATTCACTGGGTTGATTCCAGAGGAAATCAAGAAATGTTCATTCCTGCGTGTTGTTGATTTTGAAGGCAACGGGTTTACCGGAGAAGTTCCTTCCTTTTTTGGTTACATGTCAAGGCTGAAGGTGCTGTCCCTTGGGGGGAATCTTTTCTCCGGTTCAGTTCCGGAGAGTTTTGGTAACCTTTCGGCGCTTGAATCCCTGAGTTTGAGAGGTAATAACTTGAATAGAACCATGCCTGAGGAAGTCATGGGATTGAGCAATATTTCAACTCTTGATCTTAGCGGAAATAAGTTCACGGGTCAAATATCTTCTAGTATTGGGAACCTGAGTCGATTAATGGTTCTCAATCTGAGTGGAAACGGCTTTTCCGGAAAAATCCCTGCTAGTTTGGGGAATCTTTTCAGGTTAACTACACTTGACTTGAGCAAGCAAAATCTTTCTGGGGAGTTACCATTTGAGCTTTCAGGGTTGCCGAATCTGCAAGTCATTGCTCTGCAGGAGAACAGATTATCTGGGGACGTTCCTGAAGGGTTTAGCAGTTTGATGAGCCTGCGATATGTGAACCTGAGCTCTAATGCATTTTCGGGACACATTCCTGAAAATTATGGCTTTCTTCGATCACTGATTGCTCTTTCTTTGTCTGACAACCACATTACGGGAATAATTCCTCCGGAGATCGGAAACTGTTCTGATGTTGAGGTTCTTGAGCTTGGTTCAAATTCTTTGACGGGTCATATTCCAACTGATCTCACTCGACTCACTCATTTGAGAGAGCTTGATTTGAGCAGGAATAATTTAACTGGAGATATACCCAGGGATATCTCCAAATGTTCGTCCTTAACTGCTCTGCTAGTGGACCACAACCGTCTTTCAGGCACTATACCGGAGTCGCTGTCTGAGCTATCAAACCTGACAATGCTTGATCTCTCTGCTAACAACTTGAGTGGGGAAATATCTAGTAATATTTCCATGATCCCTAATTTAGTGTCATTCAATGTATCGGGGAATGACCTGGAAGGTGAGATACCACCTACCTTGGGTGCTCGGTTCAACAATCCCTCTGCATTTTGGGATAATCAGAACTTATGTGGGAAGCCATTGGATAGGAAGTGTGAAAATGTAGTTGATAGGGATAGGAAGAGGTTGATTGTGTTGATTGTTGTAATTGTTGCTGGGGCTTGCTTATTATCATTGTGTTGCTGCTTCTACATGTACAGCCTTTTGCGGTGGCGTAAAAGGCTTAAGGAACGGGCGTCTGGGGAGAAGAAAAGGAGTCCTGCTAGGGCGAGTTCTGGAGCAAGCGGAGGTCGAGGCAGTACTGATAATGGTGGACCGAAGCTGGTCATGTTTAACACCAAAATTACACTCGCAGAAACCATTGAAGCAACTAGACAATTTGACGAAGAAAACGTGCTGAGCAGAACAAGGTATGGGTTGGTATTCAAGGCCTGCTACAACGATGGAATGGTGCTTTCAATTCGCAGACTCCAAGATGGATCACTGGACGAAAACATGTTCAGGAAAGAAGCAGAATCACTAGGTAAAGTGAAGCACCGAAATTTAACGGTTCTTCGAGGTTATTATGCCGGGCCACCTGACTTGAGGCTCCTGGTCTATGATTACATGCCTAATGGAAACCTTGCAACCCTCCTTCAAGAAGCGTCTCATCAGGACGGCCATGTTCTGAATTGGCCAATGCGCCACCTCATTGCACTCGGGATTGCTCGGGGGTTAGCCTTCCTACACCAGTCCTCAATGGTTCACGGGGACATGAAACCACAAAGTGTCCTGTTCGATGCTGATTTTGAAGCCCATTTGTCAGATTTTGGGCTCGACCGTCTCACAGTAGCCACCCCTGGCGAACCCTCCACTTCAACCTCAGTTGGCACATTGGGTTACGTATCACCTGAAGCTGTATTAACAGGGGAAGCCACGAAAGAGTCTGATGTGTACAGCTTTGGCATAGTGTTGCTCGAGCTTCTTACAGGAAAGCGACCAGTGATGTTCACACAGGACGAAGATATAGTGAAATGGGTGAAGAAACAACTACAAAGGGGTCAAATCACAGAATTATTGGAGCCAGGACTTCTTGAACTCGACCCAGAATCATCCGAGTGGGAAGAGTTCTTGCTGGGGGTGAAAGTGGGCTTGCTTTGCACAGCACCGGACCCTCTCGATCGACCAACCATGTCCGACATTGTGTTCATGCTCGAAGGTTGCCGCGTCGGACCCGACATCCCGTCCTCCGCTGATCCAACCTCTCAACCTTCGCCGGCATGACCCGAAAATGGACTTTTCTCCCGGTCAAGTTTGACATTTTTTAATCTTTTTAAATTATAAAAATTGTTGTAGCTCCGATTTACTTTGCTGAAAATATTTCTGTCCAAGATTTCAAGCAAATTTTCTGTCATTTTTTTTAAAAGCACTCCTGCTCAATTTGCTGTTTGGAACTGATGCCGGACTCGAAGTTGGCAAGGTGGGACCACAAAAAGTAAAATAAAGTGATGCGCTCATCCATCTCACTCCCTCAGTCAACTATTTTGACAATCCGGTTTAATAAGATGGAAGAGCGCGCACGGGCCCACCTGGCACTTCCCGCCAAAAGCAAGGGTGCCCGAAGGAACTGCGATCGACTGATTTCCTGGCATCATCATGTGGTTTTAACGCAGGTTCAGGCCAACTGCATATAGCCGTTAACGTTGTGGGGCAAGAGCAGGACGTACATCCTGTTCCCTAGGGCGGGTCAGGGCATCGGGTGCCTCACTTTCCACAGTCCCTCAGGAGCCACGTGGCTTTCTCTACTGCCCTTGCAAAATATTTTTTTGTTCAGAGGCAACGGGAAAGTGAGGGGATGGGAAAGAGAGAATAAACAAGAAGACAAAAAAGTTCACAAAAATTCAGGCCCCACGATATCTGCAGCACGGAGTGGGGAAGCGTCAGGCGTTATAGAGCGAAGGGTAGATGATTGATTGGCCCACGGGCTCAACAACTCTGATTTTTATTTTTAGGTGGGGCTTTATCACCATTAATGGTTACTCGTATAGTATTGGATTCTATCGAGTTTTGTTTTCTAATATAACCAACCAGTTTTTGCTTTTGGGGCTGTATCACCTGGATAGCCTTAAATCTCATGTCTCATATTTTCACCCCAATTTCATTATTATTTATCTATCTCTGTTTTATATTTGGATTGAGAAGTAGAAGTTTCCTACTGCGTTGCCCATTTCACATGGAGAGAGGCAAAGATAAGATTCCCCACTAGCGGCACAAAAACAGTCGTAAAGGAACACTGGGTTTTTTTTTTTTTTGGGTCAAAGGAACAGTGTGGATTTAGTGTAATATTATACGATACAGGTTGATTGGCTCTGAAGGGTCGACACTGGACAGAGAAGCCGATAAAAATCGTGCAGTGACCGTTAAGCGTCCTTCCCAATTTTGTAATCGTTTCGTCGTTTGAACCATGTGCAAATTCGCCTGCTAGTATTTTTTATTTGTCACTGAGGTAGTCCGACTTTCTCAAGTTATGTGAGCGAAAGTTTTCTTTATTTTTTTTCCACTTACCAATTGCCAATGGGGTTCCCGGTTCCCACTATTTTCGTCGTTTAAGATCAGAAACTCCATTTTGGATCTTTCCCCTGGTCAAATGAAACATTTGAAGGAAAAAAAAAAAGAACCAAACATAACAGCCAAGACATCAAATGACTCCCAAGTCCAACTTCTGAATATTTCATTATTTATAATTTATAACAAGCTCGGAGCAGCTGGCGCTTTTTATTTTTAAAATTTGAAGATCTGTGTGTTTCCATTGGGTTGTCGTTGTGAATATTGTGTTTCCTATTTTTGTCCTTTTTACGAAGAGGCCGGACTATCTTTTACATTGCCATATATTTTATGATTTGAATTTTCTAAATTAATATTTGTAAATTTTTGTGAAGTTTGCCTTTTAAAGTAAGGAAAATAATATTTTGTATTTTATAAACAAATAAAAAAAAGTCGCGAATATATTCATAGAGGTTCATAGGATAAGAACTTATCTCCTCTGATTGGGCTCAATGAGATTTACATTCTCACTGGCCATACAATGGTTATATCAGAATAAGACCCAAAAAAAAAAAAAAAAAGAGGACTACTAGTAACTATTTTTAAAAATGTAATAATAAATTCTTGGTCTATCCTTCTTTTTCTTTTTTGACTAAACATCAACTACAAAGTCACAAAGTTCATAAAAGTCACACAGGAAAATAAAAATTGGGACAATCAAAAGAGTGAGAAATAGACTTCCACCATTCTTCCTAATGTTCTGGCAGAATTTGCAACCAGTTGAACCTGAAGAGATTTAGCAGAGAGTGCATGTCTTTTCTCAGGATTTTTCTAGTAGGCTCTTCGTAAGTCTAGCTGAAGACATTCACAAAAACAGCTTTCTTGATGAACACCAAAGAAAAATTAGAAAAACCTGGTGGGCCAAAGATATCCAAGTCAGTTATCTTGAGTGCCGCACGCAATTCCATCAGCGCAAACTGCATCTGCCTTGCCTTGCTACACTTTTTCTTTCAACAATGAACATAAAATTATGGAAAATAAGGATTTTTCTCTTTCTTGACTTGTTTCTTCCTCCCTGTATAATGTGATTTAAGTCGAGGAAAAGGAACCAACCTCTTCAAACTCTTGCTGCCAGAGGAGAGTTCCTCTTGGATGTAATTTGGTTGGTATGTATAGTTTGCCAAGCTTTTTCTTTTTGCTTTTGCTTCTCTGCATCTGCTAATGAGACATCAATATTAGCTATGGCCCTATTGATCATCTCTTTTACTTTTGGGGATATAGCTTCCGAATTGAATTTTTTTTCCTATTCCTACATTCCCAGAGAGCTTGAACCGCGAGCAAGATTTCCTTTAACTGATTTAACCAATCCTTATCAGTTGCAACTTTGTTAATGCACCCAATAATGAAAGATCTAACGTTGGGTACTCCCTCAGTTCTGATAGAGAGGCTTGAAGAGAACCACATAGCTCTAGCGAGATCACAATGGATGAAAATATGATTCGCAGTCTCCTCTTCATTACCACAAATGACAAAACAGCCTTCACTCTGCAAGTGATGTTTCTTCAAAATGTCAGGAGTAGGAATAGTTTCATTGATGATCTTTCAAGAGAATAATATAACCCTGAATGGTAGCTCGATTTTCCTGTACTCTTTCCTGTTCACTCCTTGTGCAGAAGACAAACTTAGATTGTGTTCAGCCATAATAAGAGAAGAGAAACCTTTTTTAACTGAGTAAACTCTATCATTAGCCTTAGTCCAGATAAGAAAATAATTCTGGTCAAAAAAGAAGATAGGTGTTCTTAGTATATCATCCCTTATATTGCGGCAATAAAGAGAGGATATAAGTTGCTCATTTCAAATAGCATGATCTTTGTCAACAAGCTTTGCAACAGTCAAATTACTATTGCCACCATTACTGCATAAAGTAAACCACTTCACGTGACTATTTGGAATGTTGCTTTCATTACCAACCTGTCATTTTAGGTTGTCCACAATTAGAAATGATACCTTAAGCACATCCTTCAAGATCCAAGAATAACTAGCTTTAGCCTTGCAATTTCCTTCCAGAATCGATTTTTGATACTTAACTTCTCTTCCAATAAGGGAGCTATCATTAGACGTGATGATTTTCCATGCCTGTTGTGCCAAGAGAGCCTTATTCATCTCATTGAAAGGCCTAAAACCCAGTCCTCCCTTGTCAACACTGCAACATAACTTTCGCTAGGAAAGAAGATGCATTCTCTTATTTCTAGAGTTGAGGAGCCCCAAAAGAAATTTGCACAAATTGAATCCATATTTGGGCCCATATATCTGGGTAAGAGAAAACAAGGCAGTTGACAAAAACAAGAAGAAGAAATCACATATTTGATCAAAGTCAATATGGCCGCTTAAGGGATAGTAAAGAAGCTTTCCAACCGCAAAGCTTTTTACTAATCTTGTTCAAAATATTAGCAGACATTCTTTTTCTATCAGAGAGAATGGTAGCAGAAATCATCAATTTTTTTTTTTTTAACCACTACACAAAAGTGATTGCTAGCTTGGAAGAACAAGAAGGTGTTGTCCGCATAACTCAAATGAGTAATAGGATGGGCATTCCTACAAATCCTAACACCTTTTCTTTTGCCTTGAGCCTCCATATTATCCATGTGAAGAGAAAGAGCATTTGCGCTCAAGATGAAAAGATAAGGGGAGAGTGGGTCTCCCTATCTGCCTCCTCTGCAAGGAAAGAATTGTTTTGAGAGTCTTCCACTTATTAGAAGCTGATATGAAACCATGGTAACACATTCAATTATCATGGATACCCATATTGGAGGAAAGTTCATCTCTGAGAGAATTTGATGCGAGAAAGACCAAGAAACCTTATAAAAGGCATTAGAGAAATCAATTGTAAGTGCATTCCAGCAGCCCTTCTGCTTCTTCGTTGAGTGAATGTAGTGTAGCAACTCTAATGCTATCGAAATATCGTCCTAGATTAATCTGCCCTAGATAACTGCAGTTCGGTGAGGAGAGATATAATCATCAAGAATACATTTGATCCTATTTATGATGACCTTAGAGATAATTTTGTAAGCTACACTGAAAGGGCTGATAGGTCTGAAGTCTTTGAAAGTTTGAGGAACTTCACATTTGGGAATGAGATGAATTAAGGTTTTGCTCAAATTCTTAAGGAGAAATCCTCAATCACGAAAGGTAAAAACCATGCTGTAGACATCTTCACCAAATAAGTTCTAGTAGTGTTGAAAGAATTTTGCATGAAAACCATCAAAGCCTGGGGCACTATCATCTGGTAAGTCAAAAACTGTCTTTTCAACTCCATCAGAGGTAAAAATTTCCATCAAGAAGTTGACATAATCTAGACTTAGCTTTGGAAGATTCAATCTCGACACAAAATAAGAACTTTCATCCCAGGATGCAGAAATTTAAGAACAGTAGATATTAGTAAAATGATTGATAGCTAGGGACACAACCTTGATTGGATCGAAAGTCCAAGAATTCTCCTCATCCTAAATCTGGTCGATTCTATTAGTTGCTTAGTTAGTCTTCACCAGTGAGTGAAAAAATTTGGTATTTCTATCTCCTTGAAGTTGTCTTGCCATTTTTTTAATCTTCGGAGCCAAAGAGAATCTTCACATTCAAGAAGGAACTGTAACAAGAATATTGTTTCAGCCGCTTTAGAAAATTCAGAGTTTGCTTGTTCAGATTCTAGTTGCTTTTCCAAGTTTTGAATCCTCCAAGAGAGGTTCCCAATTCTGTTTTTATTCCAACTGTAGAGGCTTTTCATTGTTATAGTCAGCTTAGAGTGTAATTTAAAACCCGGAAGCCAGGGAAATTCAAACTCTTACAATTTCTGACTATATCATGACAGTCTTGGAATTTTAGCCAGAAAAATTCAAATCTACATAGCCTTTTAGCACTCACATTATGATTTAAAAAAAAAAAACTTGAAAAGACTAGGGGAGCATGGTCAGAAGCAACAACAGAAAGTACCAATAAGTGGGAAACAGGAAAAGAGGACAGCCAAGAATGACTTATGAAAGCCTTATCTAGCGTTTCCCAAACCTCATCCGTTCCCAACCTTTTATTAGTCCAGGTAAACCAACGCCCTTTTTGAGAAACTTCTGTCAAATTACAGTCATTAGTAACTTTGTTAAAGTGATCTGCTCCCTAATATTCCCACAACTTATGGATTTATCAATTCCATATGCACATTGATTAAAATCACCAAAAATTAACCATTTTCCTTTTATCAAAGCAGATTGAGATTCAATTCAATTCCAGAGAATATATCTATCTTCTACTCTCGGAAAGCCATAAACAAAGGAGAGATACATTTCAATACCATCAAGAGATTTAACAGATACATGGATTGATTCATGGGAATTAGGAGTGATAGGAGTAATTAGGAGAATTAGAGATATAAGGGTAGTTTAGGTATTTGATTCCATTATTTATAAATAGGTCTCTAGGTTGTAATAGGTCATTGTGAATGAAATGAATTAATCTCTTTCCCTCTTTATCTCTCATCTGCCTCTCCTCTCTCTATTTCTCTTCTTCCTTTGTTAAGATAGGGTTAAATGGCAAATTTGCTTTTCTCCAGGGGCGCTTGGCACCCTAAACATTTTTTGGAGCATTTTTGCTCTAAATTTCAAAAAGAGAGCATTTTTATCCCACCGTTAAATATAAAAAATGTTGACCGTTAAACTAAAATTTGATCAAGGGTTAAATAGCATATTTGCCCTAAAAATTTTTCTTCAGGGGCACTGGGCATCCTGAACTTTATTTGAAGCTTATTTCTTCTGGAACTTTAAATGGAGTAATTTTGCCCTCCCTTCTTCTTCATCGTCCTCTTCTTCTTCTTTTTTCTCCTCCTTTTCTACCAGCAAGCTCCCATACTACCATAGATTGAAATCCAAATTTAAAGCTAGGAAAAATGGGCGTCCAAGATTTGTGAGCCTCATAAGAAGTCTCGCATTTGGCTCAACACTTTTGCCCCCTAAAAATGACTACTCAAGCCCATAATGTCACCGCTATGTTTATCAAAGGCAAATCCGCCATTGTTAACTTCCCCTAGATCGTCGTTATCCTCCCTTGACTTGCCATGTGCTCTTCATGTAACATTCAAGCCGTTGCTTTCGCCGCTGCCGCCATGGTCAAGTTTGATGCTGTGAAGCCCTTAAAAACATCTAAGTCAGGGTCGAAGTCTACAAAGTCAACAAATAGTAAGAGAGCTTCCATATGGTTGAGTTCATTTAGATTGACTCAACATATAGTTGATCATTTTTGAGTGTAGGTATGGGTTTGGATGATTTGGAATTGCTTGCTATTGTTCTTGCTTGCTTTTCATAAAGTTGTTTTTGCATTGTTATTGATGCTAATAGAGGTATTCTTGCTATCTAGGTGGATTTTTTTAATTTTTTTTAAATGCCGCATTGCTACAAGTGGCAATTAAAGTCCAAGTAACGGTTAATACTGATGGCAAGGCAAAATTGGTCTCCTTTTAAAACTTTCAGGGCAAATAAGCTCTAAACAAAAATTCAAGATATCTACAGCTCTTGGATAAAAAGTTTTAAGAAAAATATGCCATTTAATCCTTGATCAAATTTCAGTTTAACAATCAACATTTTTTATATTTAACGGTGGGACAAAAATGCTCTCTTTTTAAAAAGTTTAAGACAAAAATGCTCCAAAAAAAGTTTAGAATTCCAGGTGTCCTTCAAAAAAATGTTTCAAGACAAGCTTGCCATTTAACCAGTCAAAGTATCAGAGTCTCCTCTTCGGCTATGGCTTTGCCGGAGAGCTGATCCAATGAACGCATTGGTGCTTTCGAACGTTGTTTGGAGATGCAGTTATCTTTACTTCAATGCAACTAGCAGACATTAGAGCAACAAACTCACAACTTCATTGAGATCAAGTTACTAGAAGTTCAGGTGGGAATCAAACTATTTCCTATTGAAATATAAAATAATAATTAGATATTTAATTTGAAAGCATTCTATAGGATAAAGATTATTTTTATAATTTTTTTAGTAAATTACAATGCCTTTCATTGTTAAAAAAAAAAACTTAAAACATGTTGACTATTAGAAAATATACCCTATACTTTTACATGATTACTATGGCGTAGTTTTGGTTTTATTTCTAGATTTATAGGTTGCAAACTGACTGGTGTAGAAGAACAAGAACCCCTACAAATTAATACAGTAACCATACACAGGTGTAAGCATATCTTTAACGCCCATATAAACATTGATTGTTTATGGAGTTAATTGCAAATTTAAAGTGGTCAAGTGCAATTTAAAAAAAAAGTGAAAATTTTGCTAATTTAGCATGGGATTGAAAATTTTGTTGCGTAGAGAGGACAATATGTCAAGTACTTTAATATGGTGCAGGATTAAATCTTTCAAAACCTCTAACCTTCCAATCTCTTGATTTGTTTAATATAAAAAAATTAGTATATTTTACCATTAACGTTTTGAATTATGAAACATTGCTTCACAGTCATTAATTTCGTTTTTTTTTTTGTGTGTCATTTTACATCTTTTTTTATTAACATAATGTGAAGTGTATTTTGATAATAAGAATGATAAAATAACCCTTGTGGTTAGTTTACTAAGAAAGCAATTGTCAATTTTCTATTTTCAAACTAGAAGTATCATGATTAAACTATCAAGACGTGAAGTCTTTTATCTTAATGAAAGAAGCAAAAGGTGTTTCTAATTCACTTAAGAACATTTAGCATCCTAAATTTATATATGATATAATTTTTTTCCTTCAACATTTGAAAATGGTATATTAAGCACCCTCTGGTTAAAAAAAAGTTAACTTTAACTATAAGTTAACCTAAAAAAATTATAAAAAAAAGACCTCAAAAATGATAAATATTTATAGAAAAGTAGCATATAAGACAATTAAGTGCTCATAATGATGTCATAATTTATAAATCTTCCTCTAAAATTTACCATTAGAGTAAATCTCAAAAGTTAACTTATAAATTGCATGTGAAGATTTGTAAAAACTAATAAAATATTTTTTAATTATTTATTGATGTTATTACCAATAATTGTAATTACCTAGTTGCTGGTTAAATTAGTTGGTCAATATTATATTTTGGTCGTTTATATAGATAAGAAATAATATTTGCATCATAATATTTATATGTAATTTAGGATATTTAATTAATATTAATTTTTTTATAAAGTATTCATATATAATTTTCTAGATCTTTTTCTGTAAATTTTTTATGTTCTTTGATGTAATTTTTAAATCAACTAATGATTAAAAGTAATTTTTTTAACAGTAAGATGCACAATACAGTGTTTTCAAATGTTGAAGAATATGCTCTTGAGTGAGTAATTAAGATAATTTAGAGATAAAAATATCATTTAACCCTTAAAAAATAAGAAACTTCATTGAGGGAGGCGGGAGCAGCAAGGCTTACTGTTTTAGGGGGAACACGGCAGAGGAAATCCACAACAGAACGCTTCGTAGACAGATCACTTGCATCACATCCACCAATTGATCAGAATTCAAACAGAGGAAACCAGTTGAAGGGAGATCGCATCTCCCTTCCAGAATGAAATCTGTGAAAAGGATAACACAATATTAGATTACCAAATTTTGTCTTTATAAAGATCTCTAATCTTATTTGGACTTAAAAACTGACGATTTAAATAGAGAGGCGGAGCAGTACAACAGTTTGGCATGAGCTTCCCAAAACTGTCATGAATTTGTGGTAATCAGCACTTGATTGGCTCGCAAAGATGACAGTGAGAATCATTTCGACAAAATAGCTTTTGCTATTTGACTTTCGCACACAGAAGTCAATTTTATCATTGCAGCGTTGACGAATGCAATACTATAATGGTGCCCTTCCAACTTCCTTCAGCACTAACATTTGAAATATCCACATCAAATCTCCAAATTAAAGATGCCAGTGCTGTTCCCTTTACAATGCTCTTCTATATCTCCTTAATGTTGGGCCATAGTCAAAGGGGCCTTCTTTCGACCACATGTAAAGAAAATGGATCCCACAAATAAAAATAAACGGTCGTTTGCACACAATGGATGGAAGGTGTTGGTTGCAACGTGTTTTTTACTTCATAATTTATTTTACACCACTTCATACTATAAGTTATTCAATGATTCTCAAAAAATAATTTATAGTTAAATTTACACTTTTACCCTCTGAAAGACAAACTGTGTGGCATACATTACCACAAAAAGATCCCACGGTCAATTTCCCCCTGTAGAATAATACTTGTCGACCAGCAAAGACAATGCTAATTACAACCAGAAATTTGGCATAAACTAGTAAAAAAGTCAGGAAGCGCTTTCTCATGGTATTTGGAGTAACATGTAGTAATCCGTAGAACGTTGGGTTCATATTTGTTCATATTAAATTCATTTTGATTCATACTTGAAATTGTAGCGATACCATTCTGCTCGGAAATCCAATTTGCATAGGCTTTAATCAATTGGATAGATACACCTTGTGTAAACTCAAGTATACATACAAGAAGAGAGTCATGATCTTCATTACCACATTCAATCAGCTGTAGTATATATATATATATATATAGAGAGAGAGAGAGAGAGATACCTAACACCAGCATCTCCTAACATAGCATCAATGATGCCTGAGCAGAAACCCCAGCAAGACCACATGTAAAGCGGATTTAAGCACTAGCTCCGGCCTCATGATATCACTGCATCCACACCTAAAATGGCCGAACAATTTCAGAAGGGTCTAGATTAAAAAAGAAGAATATGTAGCCGAACCCTGGAGCAAAAATCAGTTGGAGGGGAATGAGGGTCGATTTCCACAAGGTTTGGAAAGGAGAAGCCAAGTCTAGGTAAACTAATCTTTAATTTTCTTTGGCCGCCGAAAAAAGTATTATGTTTCCTTCATTCTCTGTTGGATCATGACAAATGAGCTACAAAATCAAACTCAACGAGGTGATCTAAACCAACGATCCTATCCTATTTAATGAATTTGTTTGTTCACAAATTAATATTAATTGAAGACGAAATGGGAAGTTTACGTAGAAAAAGAAAACAAACGTGTTGAAATGCAAAAAAGATTAGTAGTTTGACTAGAAAAAAGTGTACGTTAGGAGACGAAATATTGAAACACTTCAGTAATTTAGAAAGGTTACAAATTCTCGTGCAAGTTGGCTCGTGAGCTAGCATGATATGTTTTTCCCCATTGCATTATGTCTTTCGCCAAAAGTATTCCTTCATTCTTTTGCAGTTCAACTTGTAGAGAGCAACAAATACTTCGTTTTCAGAGCAACCAAAGCAACGGCAGCTTCGTGGAAGCCGTGAATGAAGCAGTTTCATGGCCGCTGAACCCACTCATTTTTCTCACATTCTGGTTGATGGTGGGTTCTTTTTCTGTTAAAAAAAAAAAAAGTTTTTCTCGGTGCAAATTTTGTTACAAAGGCGAAGGGGGAAAAAAAAAAGGCAATGTCCACATGTTCGTCTCGATGTGGTATGGGAGGGCATGGGGACCCAAGGATGGATGAAAGAAGTCCTATTAAACATCACCGACGTAATGATAAGCGATGCCCTGCCACTTTGATATGGAAGTGTAATTATTCTTTAGACTTTGGTATTACATCTCTGAGAGTTGTCCACTTGGCCTCGCCTGTTAACATTGAGTCCTTTATGGCAAAATAGACACAACAAAAGCAACGCAGTACAAGCAAATAGCAACTGGAGAAGCAAGCATTGATATGTTAGGAAAGTAAGTACTATTCTCACGTTCTAAGCTTTCGTCGGCACTCTGCATTCATTCTGGAGCATCATTTCGTCTGAAGAAAGCATCTTTTTTCCCCTTGCGAGTTGCGATATTTAGCTGAGGAAGTTGTGAATATATATATATATATATCTTTCCTTTAATTATAACCGACAAGTCCTAATCAGAGATAGGTAACAAAGTTCAATAAATATATAAAATGGTCGCAAAGAAAAGAAAGGAAAAAGTAACACACAGAGAATCATACCTTTTTGACAGAATAACCCAAAGAAAAATCTCTCATTAATTGCAGAAGATTGCATCTAGAACCCAGAGTCATACATATCTGTGCAACAAGAGATCTAACTAGTCAATTCCAAACGCGTTGCGATCAATTTGAGTTGGACCCTCCACTGAAACCTCAGGAAACTCTTGTCAAACACGGGGCACAGGCAAAGCCTAATCAATCAAATCCCACCATCATTTTTGAAGCAGGACCCGTCGGCTCGCCTGTGGCCATCATGCCATTCCCCATTCATTCTTTCTCAATCACTGGCCCATCTTCAATTCCATGCCTCCAGAGTTCGTGTTCAAATGAATTACTTGTCCATCACTACCATTTTTTTTTTTTTGGAGTTCTCTGTTGTCTTGTACCTAACTAATGTTGCCGAGAACAAGCCAAACAAAGAGTGACATTTGGTCGAACGTATGATGTGCGTGCCCAAGGTGAATGAGTATTCCTTTTTCTGGCGAAGGGTCGGTCTATTGCTGTACACCACTGTTTTCTATGTGTTTTCTCGTCCTTCAACCACAGTAGACGTGCAGAGGAGCCCTTGCGAAGAGCGATACGTGTCTGCATTCGTAAAAGCATTTTGGAACCTGCTTGCAATGGAAAATTAGACACAGGAATATCCACTCTTGAACAACATAATGAACAATCATGGCTTCATAGAACGAGAAATTACTAGTTGATTAAAGCTTATAATTTCACTCCCAGAAATCTTGAAAAAAGCGGAGAGGAATTCCATCAAGGTCTAAGGATTGGGGTGTTAATCATAAAGGACCGAGTGAGGCGTTAGGGTTGGGCTCTAGAAAGCGAGGGAGCATGCATATTAAATTGGTGTTTCAGGGAAATGTTTGAAATAGAATTAGCACCTATAAGTGGTGCAATCATGGTTGATGTCCCCCTTGAGAGAAGCTTGTGATTCACACCTAAATACAAAGCAAAAACAGGGAGTGAAGCTGAAGACTCTTCTGGCAAACCCGATTACATTGTTTTCTTCTGTTCCTTTCCACTATAAAGCAGGGAGCTCAGCCCGTGGCGATTTCTCATTACCAACCACCGTCAACCCTAGATTAAAATTCCAAAACTAACCTTAGAAAAAACAAAATTGTGGGGGCAAAACCGGAGGTAAGGTGAGGTTCGGAGCAGTGTCCGTGTCAAAGCGGGTTATTGAACATCCTTCAAGGACCCAGCAAGGATTTCCTCTAGCAGATTACGCCAACCCTGTGCTTTTTTTCTTTTTCTTTTTCTTTTCGCTTTTAATTTGCTCGATAACTATTATACAACATTATATAATATGTCTTGCTACGAGTCGCAGAAAGCCAAGGAGATTAGTTAGAGGTTCAGTTCACAGTCACTCACCTCACCGCCAGAACTTTGGTTAGGGAGAGAATCAGAGGAAGTGTTTGGTGGGGTCTACGGGGGGTCGCGTGAGCTCAATGATGCGGTCCGCCGCATGATTGCCGACCACCACCGCCGTCCTACGTGGACTACACCTGTCCACATCATTGTCTCGTCCCTCCAACATCAATTCTAAGAAAACCTCTCCCGTTTAAGAAACATGTATGTCGCGCTTAATGCTTTATCGTTCGGCATTAATCCGAAACCATAATTATTTATGAATAATGCCGTTTTTCAAGAGTTTTATCTATTTATTGATATTGATTCTATTATTATTATTATTTAAAAAGGCATCTACTACTATTTCGTTGCGAAAATGCAGAAGAAATAAGCGACCTTCAGGAGTTCAATCGAAACGTACGTTTAACTTTCTTGTTCCAAGACTTAATGGCTAGGAGGAAATAAAAATGAATTACGATTATGGGAAAAAATTATCTGAGTGCCCCATGAAGCTGTATGGTACTTACATACAAATCGTAAGAAGTAAGTGTTGTCTTTAATATAATATATTTAAATTTAAATACAGGAAGCACATTTTATTACTGTTTGCGAGTATAAATGTAGAAGTTTCTAAAGTTGAAATACTTGAGAGTAGGAAGGCAGTGAACGAGGGGTAAAATTGAAGGCATTTGCAGGGAGATAGGCAAAAAGAAAATAGTGCAATAGATGAAACCTAAAATGATGTGAAAAGCAAATGAAGGGAGAGATAGACACGTGCAGCACGAATTGTGATGTATTTTTTTTTTTTTTTAAATTTAGACTTGTGATTCCAAAATGACTAATAGAGAGTAATGATTTTGGGTAAAAGTGGATGTGATTAATTAATGATCTAATTAAGTGTATAGCCACAAGCACAAAGGCCTCGCGGCTCGCTTGCATCTCACTTTCCTGCCTCTCCCCGGTGACGCCCCTGCATTGTCCATGAGTCCTTAGTCACCCATTGGGCCACCTATTCCCTAATTTAATTATTATATGTATGTACGTATGTATACATGTATGTATGTATTTGCACACAATATTTGCTTCTGAACAAAGATGAATATTGTGATCGGGCTTTCCGAATAATTAAATAAGTAGAGATGGGGATAAAAGTTGTGCAAGATGTCTTCTAAGCATGGACAATACTTCTTTTAGCTTAATTTAGCTTCATTTATTTTAATCTTCGTGTGAAAATTGGGTTTCTATTATATTTTTTTCAGGATACAATGAAGTTGTACCCTTAAGTGTGAATTGTACTTCTAAGATTCAAGCGAAAATAATAATGATTTTGTAAAGTGATAGTTTAATTTTATCCTTGTTGTACTCAAATACAAAAATATTGAATTTTAATAAATCGATTATAGAAATGAGTAATGGTGAGAGTATTAAGTAATGCATTAAAAGTCATAATAACTTTCATGATAACATTTATACTATGTAGATAATTTAATAATTAATATTAAACAGTACTTATTTATGATAACTTTTTATGAAAAATAAAGTCATTTTAATATGTAAAGCTTTTTTAAATGCATTTCCTTCCAATAAGTGACAATTTTTAGTTTTCTAACTTTTTAAAGATGTCTTTAAAAATTAGAAAGACATAATTTTGATGATTATAATTCCTTGCACAACATTAAAAAAAACTCATTAATTTATGAGAAGGTGACATTTAAAAAAAGAAAACCATGTTTTGTTTTGAAAGTATTCTAACATAATGAAGATGCACGATTGATGCTCCACGTAATTAGCATAAAGGTTTGGATTTAAATCAAGAATGGAAGTCAAGAATACTTGAGCAAGATGAGCCAGAGAGCAGGAACAATTAAGTGAAGGAAGAAGTAATAAAAAAAAAAAGTAGGCGATTAGGTCTAAAACTCGGGATAAATAAAATAAAGGGCCTTGGCGGAACATAATAATAGTTCAAGAAGTGGGATCTTCTTCAAGATGAAACCGGTGGACCACACGGAAGATACATAATAGCGGTTCCATTACCTTTTTCTAAGTCGTCGCTTTCTATCAAGCCTCTCTAGAAGGCTAATATTACTATCATAATAATATTAATAATATAAAATGAAAAAGAGCTGTAATTATTACAATTTAATTACCTTGGAAGCTATTATCAACATTACAGGCAACACCCCCACCCAAGGTACTGCAGTAATTAAAGGCCGGAGCCAAGCATGATCACCAATTCTCCCCTTCCACGTATCGGCCCAAATCGTCCTATCCTTTTTCAAATCTCCTCGAAATGAACACACTTAACAATTTATTAAAAAAATGTTTTGTATTTTAATTCTCAACCAATCTGTGAATTTTCAGCCAGAAGAGCTGTTCAATTTCTATTTCTAATTCCTTTTGTGGGTGGTGGTGGGGAGGAGTGTGTGAGTGTATCCCTTTAATCAAAGGCAAGTAGAATGAATATATAATGTGGAGGGTTTCAATTTGGAGGGAGCTTGGATAGAGGGGATATATATATATATATATATATATATTTGCAGTGTGTGTGTGCGCGTTTTTTTTTTTAAAGAATAAATCGATGATAATATTGTTTGTCTTGGAAGTAAAGTAGGGAAACATGTTCACCAACCCCTCCCTTGCACGTTGCTCTGCTTCATCTCACTTTACGTTTTCTCCTCTCTTCCTCTCCTCTGCCTAGAAAGACGGCTCGTGCATAACCAAAACACATATAAATCAGCCAGCTCAATGAAATAAATCACTGCGCGCGCGCGCGTGCGCGTGTTCTCTCACTTTAATTACGTTCACTCCTTTCTCCATATTCGTTTTGGGAATGGAAAGTTACCGATTGAGAAAATTAAAAGGACTCGAATCATCAAATGGAGCACCTCCTTCCTGTGAGCTGTGTTCTTCTGTATCATCATTATATTATTGTCATTTAAAAAAAAGGAAGATTAAAATAAAATAAGCATATCACCAATAGGAAGGCGTGCTGCTCATCCCATCACATAGAGTGATAGAGTCACTTGCTCGTCCAGAAACAAGCAAGGCAAGGGCATATATCGACTAGATTTCCCACGTGCATCCGAAACAATTCTCTTTTATTATTATGTTATCTCTTCTTCCTCAAGTTATGCAGCTGCAAAGATGAAAAAACGCTTTTTGTTTTTGGCCAACAAAGGCACCTTTTTCTTATTAAATTACATATATATGATGTTCCTAACCTTTTAATCTGAATATTTTATTTGATTTGTATCTATTAATATTTAATACAAAATAAAATTAGATAACGATTTAATATACAGCTTTAATTATAAAAAGAATGATCAGCAGTTTTGAGTTGTTACCGGATCAACAGCGTCCATGAGAAATAGGAGAGGCAGTAATTGTCTAATTGAGGAGTGATGAATAGGAGCGATGGGACCTACATGGGACCCACATCTCAAAAAATACGGAGGATGGGGTGGGACGGTAGGCAGTGACGTCAGATGCTAGGGGACAACCTTCAAGCCATGCGCAATTCGGCGGTCCTCCCCCTCTCTTTTATTTATATATATAAACTCCTCGCCATTCGCACTCCTAACGGAATTTTTCTTTTCTGCATCTCCCATCTCTCTTCTTCTCCGATCCGTTCATCTTCTACTTCTTTTTTAACTCGAGTTGCTCCTCATTTTGTCTTCTTCTTCTTCATTGCACTTGTCCTCTTCTTCTTCTTACGCAGGTACTACTCTTGACTAATCTGCATGCCACTCTCCACGCATCTCCACTGCTAGACTAGCTTCCTTAGCTCTCTCCATTCTCATCTTGTTAATTTACGTCTTCTTCTACTCCACATCTTGCCTCTCTTCTTTTCTCTTTTGCCCTGGGCTACTATTCCTCCATCCAATTAGGCGCATTCTTCTTCTTCTTCTTCTTCTTCTTTCCCCCATCCCCGACGCCGCCATTATATAACTTTTTCTTCTATCTTTCAATCTTATCCATCCCATCCAAGATTACAGATCCATCGGCAACATCATTATCGGATTATTATATGCATAATCGACTGAAATTAAGTAGCAGCTATATACAGAGAAGAGAAATCTTGCGCCTACTAATTAATCATGTTGCTTGTGTTCACCAGATCATATTTTATCTTCTTGTTCTGCCCGTGGAACCCAGTAATTAAAACTAGCTTGTGTAGGGAAATTTTAGATGTCTTTCTTCGTTTCTCTTTGCTCATGTTTGTCCCCCAAAACCTCCATTTTCTTTTCCTTTAATTTCCAAAGATAAAAACTATGAGCAACCGAAAGTTAGAAGGCCGAAACTGGGCGTATGGAGGTCTCTCGTGAAAATTGTGAATTTTGGGTCTGAGCTTAATCTCATAGTCCGTCAGTGAAAGAGGCCAGAGAATTGCCAAGGAAATTCTCGACAAAGAGACAAAAGAGTCAGAGAGTCCCCCAGACACAGACTCTCTGCCTGATGCCTCACTCGTCTCAAGACTTGTGCGTGTCCCTCCTCCTTTTTCTTCTTTTCACTATTCTTTTTTTCCATGGCAGGCCTTCCTCCAATTGAAACCCCCCTTTTCCTTTTGTCTTCCAACCAACGCGTGCCATTTCGTGATAACGTCACCGTTCCTTCTCTTTCTTCATCCCATCTTCCTATAACTTCAGTTTTGTGCTAATTCTTTCATTGTGATATTAACATTCCATTCTGTACTTTTTTCTATGGTTTAAAAAGCCGTTCTCATCTTGTTTTGTTTTCGCGTTTTTGGACCATGTCCTACCTGTATTATAGTTTCATTATTCACATAACATGTGTAACTCATAATAATTTCGCGGCGGATATGTATTGTTTATGGAAGTGGAGGGAGAGTGTGAGAACCCCGTTCTTGATGAATCATTCCCACCATTCATGAACACAAGACAGCATCATTATAGCGCAAACCTCTAGTTTCCGTTTATAATTTCTTACAGTTTTCCTCCACGACACACATATAGGCTTAAACTAAACTCTGACCCGACCCTTTCTCTCTCTTGGTTTTTTGAACAAAACCAAACTCTCATGATTTAGTTCTCTCTCCCTTTCCACCTCTCTCTAGCTTTTAACCCCGGCACGGCATAAATCATTGTTTCTGAAATTATGGGTTTTGTTTTATAACACTCGCTCATTTTTATTTCACTAGGGGAATTTAATTTGGTGAGTGTCGCTCACCACCAAATGAGCTTATCATTATATCTGATAACACTCGTCACCTTTTCACCAAATACCCCTATTTTTTTTTTAATTTTTCTTTAATCTCCCTTTCTACTTTGTAACTCAACTGTTGTGCGGAGGGTTTTTTTTTTTTTCCGGTTTAAGAAAACTTTAGTACATGTTCTTTACGATCAGATTATCAAGGGAGGATGAGTCTTATAAAAAATTTTAGCCATATTTCTTATTTTCGATATATAAGAATGATTGTGTGTAATACCTTATGCCTTTTTAGCTTTATGAAATTCACATAACTGTTAACGTGGGTTCACTTGTGCGATAATACACACACAAGGGTTGTGGTTGTTTATAATTTAAACATGATGATGAAATTAGTCACGTAAAGAGTGTGGGTGGAGGGTGTTAATGGAGATGGTGAATTTGATGCAGTAGGAGTTCGGTACTTGGGTATGATGGAACCGATGGAGTCATGTGTCCCACCGGGCTTTCGTTTCCACCCAACAGACGAAGAGCTTGTAGGCTATTATCTCAGGAAGAAAGTAGCTTCTCAGAAGATAGATCTTGACGTTATCAGAGAGATCGATCTATACCGCATTGAACCATGGGATCTGCAAGGTACATCTCGCTTAGCTTCTTCATTTCAATAATATAGTTCAAACTAGATGAAAGGTTGAATTAATTCATCTCATGTATTCATTAGGGTTTGCTTTACATATATATATTTCCAAGATCCCTTGAAGTAATACATGGAGTTTAAATGTGGTATGACAGAAAGATGCAGGATCGGGTATGAGGAACAGAACGAATGGTATTTCTTCAGCCACAAAGACAAGAAATATCCGACGGGGACGAGGACGAACAGAGCAACCGTGGCTGGGTTCTGGAAGGCGACCGGAAGAGACAAGGCTGTGTACGACAAGACCAAGCTCATAGGAATGAGGAAGACCCTTGTTTTCTACAAAGGAAGGGCCCCTAATGGACAGAAAACTGACTGGATCATGCATGAGTATAGGCTTGAATCTGATGAAAATGCAACCCCTCAGGCAAGTACTACGTACATATATGAGCTCTTTTATTAATTTTCCACTTTAGTTATTTTTTCTTTTCCTTTTTGGTTTAAGTTTCTCTACGTGCGTGGGCTGTGAAATGCTGATAATGTTATAACAAACAGCTTGAGAGGGAATCTCAGGCAAAAATTAAATCTCAGACTCTCATCATAGAGCTCTAGTTTTTAGTAGAGTATACGTATATGTACAATAAATATTTTTGGCAGGGGGGATGAATTATTTTCGTTGTTTTGTGTGAAGACATCAAAGTAGTCTCAAGTGCTAGAAAATTATTGGGAGGACTTACTGTTCCTCTTGATGCTAAAGAAGTTTGATTGGTCTCTTCAAAACTTACTTTATAGCTTATAACAAAACAACTTTTTTCTTTACTCTTCACAGGCCACTAAGGTCTGAATATTCACCAAGGGTACGTACAAATGTCTCACAACATTAAGTCAAAAGTCGTTTACTTTCAACTTTCAACAGCAGAATAATTGGTTTGCTTTAGTTCCTTTCCATTTCCTTCTCTTTTGTAGACTTTCGTTCTATACGTAAACATCTGTGCAATTAAATTAATCGTCAAGTTGTCTTCCTTTTTTCCTTCAGCAATTAACGGATCTTTGACCTTTGTTTACCTCTATATTTTTCCACGTCAATTTGAAACATTTAGAACTTTAGTTCTTTTTAAAGTGTTCTTAAGAAATCAAACTTAAATGATATTATCTTTCTTTTTTAACTGATTATTCGTGGATTACTTTTTTTGGGTGCTACCTTTGACTACATCCTTCTGTTACTTCTGCTGGCCAAACACAAGTTGATAAGTCTGGAGAGCTAAAAATTGACCCAAACATTGAAACAAAAAATTGAAATTTTGTCTCAACTTGGTTCCACATTTGTGGTTGAGTATGAACAGGAAGAAGGATGGGTTGTATGCAGAGCATTCAAGAAAAGAAACAATGGCCAAACGAAGACAATAGAAGGATGGGATTCAGGTTACTTTTATGAGGAGACAAGTGGAGGCGACTTCGTAACAAGGCAGCCTCAGAGTTTGTTAGCTCAAAGTTTTTTATGTAAGGAGGAGATAGAAGCAGATAATAACTTAAGCTTCATGCACTCAGACCAGTTCGTACAGCTTCCTCAGCTAGAAAGTCCATCTCTGCCATTAATAAAGAGGCCAAGCTCGTCACTAGTGTCTTTAATATCACGCGATAATAATAAAGAAGATGACCAAAACAGGCTGGTCAACAACAACAACAGCAGAGTGACTGATTGGAGGGCTCTTGACAAATTTGTGGCTTCTCAATTGAGTCAAGATCAAGAGAGGCATGAGAGTAGTGATAATCATGGAGTGCCAGGCTTTGAAACCCATGAGGCAATGCTGCTATTGCAGAGTAGGGATGAAAGCAACAAGTTCAGCCCATTTTTAAATGGAAACTCAGACTGTGACATTGGGATATGCGTGTTTGAGAAATGAAGAATTAAAGAAGTACGGGAAGAGAAGGAAAGGTTTTTATTGGGACGCACGTAGTACTATATAAAATACTAGTTCATGTGATGAGTGCCTGAGACATGTATTTTTGTGAAAATATTCTCCTTTGAATTGATGAGACGCATGCCCCCAAGATGACTCTAGAATCTAGATAGTTTCTTTCATGTTTAAATTATATCACAAACAAGAGCGCCCTGGCATAATAGCATAAGAGTCTCTCATGCCTAAGAGTCAAGATTCGATAATATGACAGTAGAGAGAATAATCCTCCATGCTCTTCCTATTATATGTGCCTTATCACCTGTATTCTACGTAAAGAAGTATTATGTACTCTTTTCTTAGTGTTGGAAAATTCTACGACGTTTCTATCCTTTACTGTGTGTTCCTAACATGATCGATGAACGGAATTTTTTAAGTGTGCCTATATAATGAACTGCAGTATCTGCATACTAAACATAGTTATAATATGCAATATATATGTTTTTGTTGGAGGTTGTTACTATATGTATCATACAAGGGGGAATATTGGAAATGTCACTAATGGAGTTGCGCAAACATATATAGCATTACATAAAATTGCACTAGCTAGTTGATGAAAACCCGTACTCTTGGACTCCCTCCTGTACGTACACAATCAAGATAGAATGTGATTCTTACGCGGGAGAATGAGAATGTGATTCTATCTAATTATTTATTTTCATCTCTTGATGTTAATTTCTTCCATCAATTCATCTCGTTGGCGCTGTAACTAGTTAATTTGCTAGGCCAAAATTAAAAAATCATATCTAGCCAAAATTAAAAAATCATATCTAAGTATCGGTATATTAATTTCACCTCTTCGATCTACACGAGACAACCTTAGTCAAAACCCCCAGGGTGCATGCAACTGGTGAACGACAGCGCAGGTGGTATAACATATGTGTTGATTTTTCTTTGAGCAGAGATATTGCCATTGCATGCCAGGTTCAATAAGCATATAATATATGCTTTTCCCAACAACGCATGCAATAATTTATTTAGTCACTTATCCCGGCAGCATTAAATATCATTAACAATTGATGGAGGACGCGCGGACAGCCCCAATTGATAGAGGACAAGTGTGCAACAATCAAGGCAAATTTAAGATCATTAACCTTCCTATTTATAGTTGATTAATTGACCGGCATATTGATGTTTTAGAACACAAACTGTCTCGCAGTCATGCTGATCTTTAGAATGACTTTAAGATAAATGATTATGTGAGAAGTTTTGTGACTTTTTGTCCCCATAAAGAACCAGCCAGTGAGTATTGAGTTAATCTTTTCAAACTTTAAAAATGGATAACTCGTAATCATAAGACATGAACATTATATACGAGAGGTCAAGCTAAAGAACCAAGAGATCCCAAACATGGCCAGATCACATTGGACGAGCACTACTAAAAAATAATTTTTTTACATTGCTTCTTAAAATCAGTTAAGCAAAAATTCATTGTAAAATAAAAAAAGACGGTGGCAGTTTCATAAATAATGTAAAAAGTTTTAACATAGATTATATGAATAACCAATATGAAAAAGCTAAAAAATTTCAAAAAAAAACAGAAATTTTAAAGTTTTCAATATTGTTTTTCTTAGAATCAACATTGAAAAGAGAAACGATTTCAGTTTTTTAAAAAATTGACATCATTTCTCTTTGTAAATAATTTCTCAACATCTAAAAAATTGATGTCGTTTCTCTTTATAAATAATTTCTCAACATCTCTTCTCGTTTGAGCAGTCATCTTCCTTTTTTTCCTCTCTTTCTCTTCGTTCTCAAGTTTTCTTTTACTAAACTTGCCCAACCTTCAAAACTTCAACCCTTGCCCATTTCTGTCACCAAGAAGCTTATTTTGTTGGCTGTCGTCCTTTGTCATTTGAAATCTATCAAGCTTTGTCATTGTTGATCTTAGTCTTTAGAGCACATCTATCATTGTCATCTTGTGTGTGGATTTAAGTAGGTTCTTTGATTTTGAGTTTCTATTTGCTTTCTTCCTTCGTCCCTCTTTTTTTTTCTCCCATTGTGAGCGAGTGTTCTTCAAATACATTTTTTTAGTGGGTGTTTACTCTTTCTTCCTTCTCCATTATTAGGTGTTACTTTAAGTAAGTTCTTAAGTTTTATTTTCTTCGCTAGTAGATTCCAAGTAAGTCTCATTGTTATTTTTATATTTTTTTATTGATTTGTGAAAATCATAGTAGTTGGATTTGAAATGTTGCCTTTACATTTTAAATTTTGCTCTTTGTACTTTTTTAATAATTTTTTCTTTTTCTACAATGTTGCTTATGTTAAGGGGAGAAATTGAAATTCTTTTTTTTAATTGAGTTTTTGATAATATGAAATCTATACTTTCTTATAAGAATTAAATTTATTGTGATAAATTTTGTTGTATAATTATGACAGTTAAGATTTGAAAATTATTATGCTTCCAATAGATATTTTCAATTGTTGCTAGATAGAATTTTTTTATTGTTGAAATATTGAGATGTCCTATTTCAAGGGGAAACTTTGTTGAATTTTTTTTTCTAATCTTTATAAATTGAAGAAGAAATGCTTGAACTAAGAAAGTACTCCCTCCGTTCAAAAAACATAAGATATTTTTAATTAAATTTTACCACCAATAAAATAGTTATCTATTTTCAAACTAACTCTATAACATATTCATCCCTATTAAATACCCTATAATAAATATAAAATTATTATTAATAAGAGCACTTTTGATAAAAAAGGAAATGATTATATCTCAAAAGACTAAAAATACTTTACATTTTTTAACATCTAACTTTTTAAAAAATGCCTTATATTTTTTAACAGTAAAAGTATATAATATTAGTCAAAATTTTTATATGAATAAAAGAGCTTCGGAGCACACCTGTTCAGTTCATAGTTGGCAAAAGATATTACATGAGTCATACAATTTTTTTCATGCTTTTGTTTAAATGATATTATTCAAGTATCTATTTGATCCTAATTTTTTGTTAATTTTATTTTAGCCAATGTATGATCGACTTTGCTTTCAAGAAATATAGCTTTTTTATTAGCCTATTGTCTTGAATATCATGATTAGGTTCTATGTTGGATTACATTATGCACTGAGATGAAGATCTTCTAATTTCCATTTTATATGTGCCCTTTGATTATTACTCAAGCAGGGGTTCCCGTCAATGCAAACCATGGATCAATATTGATTTTGTAAGGACAAGCTTTGAGAGGATGGAAAAAGCTATCAATTTTATATAAATATATAATAGAATTGAAATGTGTTTATTTACATTTGAGATGCATTGAGTACATATTTTTGTGCTGTTGACTAACATTTCCCTCCTTTATTAAGTAGTAGGTATGCAAAACTAATATGTAATATGTTGTAAAATTTATTATATTTTGGATGTTGTAAATATTTTTTTTATATTTACGTGAGTTTTTTTCATTTTGAATAATATGAATATTTTTCTGGATTGCAATAAAAATAATTTTTTAAAAAAAATAGAGATATATAACATTGGTTTTTTAAAAAAACGATATGAAATTCCACATGGCTTTTTTTTCTTTTACTTTCCCATAATAATAAATGTAAAAAGTTTAAAATAATCGATGTAAAAAGCATTTCCCGAAGTAGTGAAGAGGTAAAACAGTAATGAAACAAAACGGACCATATGCATCGAGTAAAATTGTAGTCCAAATTCTCATAGAACAATGGTTTGGAGAAGATAATAAGCAGCCAAAAATTAATAGGCATGTAAATAGATGAGAAGGATATATACAAAATGGGTTGAAAAGGCGGGGGAGCACTGATGAGGTTGAAAAATTAAAGTATAGCAGCACTCACACTTTGAAGCTACAGGGTAAGGCAGTGCATGAGAAGTAGATCGAAGATAAGAGAGCGAATGTGAGTTATGGTTGGTGGGTCCGTCGGCTGTCTAGCATGCGTCGTCGTGCATCTTGGCTTCTGTTGAGCATGCTTTGTCTTATGGTGCAAAAGTTGACCCCCCTCCTCCACACATTCTTCTGATCTGCTTCCTCCTTTTCTTCTCTTTTCTTTTTTTGGCTTCAAAAGCTCTTTTCTTTGTAATCAATTAAGATTCTCCCTAGCTTCACCCTCATCTGCTATCCTTTTCTCTTCAACCTAGCTAGTTACAAAGTGCCCTAACAATACGTCATAGACATGTATATTTTTCTTTGAAAAAAAAATTGTCGAATAAGTCGAAGAAAATGCTGACGAAATTTACCCACCTATTTGTTTGGCTTCTTAATGTATGCTTGTGTCAAAGGGATTCTTTGATTTGAAAGAAACATGTGTGTGTGTGTTTATTTATATATGCGCGCGCTCTCTTGTTTCCTTCGTCTCTCTGTGATTACAAAGAGATTCATCGATCTTCGTCTGAGGGCTTTGATACGTGGCTGCTATAAGCGTGGACATAATGGTCCAGTTAACAACCAATTGGCCTCGTCAATCAGATTATTCCAACATTTATGGCCATTGTCTTTGTTCGCTTGCTTGCTATGTTCTTACTGGGGATAACATAATTTGTAGATTGTGACTTATGTTGCTTCCTTCTGAGTTCCCCTTCAAAATGAGTTATCGTTCCTATGCATTAGTACATTTAGCTAGCAGCTAGGTGGACCAAAAGGTCCGCTAACGGACCCCACATTGATGGGTTCACTCCCAACATTTCGTTTTCATGACACATGTGTAGAAGAGGATTTAATCCTGGTTGGATATTTGGATTAATTCAATTTCACAAAAAAAATAATCATAATTTTATAAAAATATATTCAAACACTTCTAGTACATGCTAAAATCAATTAAAAACTTTCAAATCATAGTTATCTCAAATTATTATTGCATTTTTTTAAATCAATCTTATTAATTACAACCCAAAATTAGTTTTTTTTTTTAACTCAAATTCAAACATACCTTCGTAAAAAGAGGCAAAAGAATTTATAGACATTGTTTTTTTTTTTCTTTTTTTTTTACTTACACCTTTGATTTAGTTTAACCTTCGCTGCGCTGTGTTGATCAAAGAAATTGGAATCCTGTCGAGCCAAATTACCATTGCCATTTTTATTTTTTAAAAAAAAAACTCAACTTTTCGAAATATTATGTCTTGTCCGTAATATTTTATATTCTAGCCTAGAAATGCATTTATTACTATTATCATCATCATCATCATCATTATATTTCGTTAATAAAAAGTCAAAGTACAAAACATATGGTAGAAAGTACAAACATTTTCATTTCAGAAAGGGGAGCTTTTAGCGGCATCACCTCACTGTCAAGTTTGGTGAAAATGAGACTCTAATATAAACCTTCATTTCTTTGCTATAAAATAGCAAAATATATGCGCTTCCTCCTCCAAAAAGCTATCTTTATGGCCTTTTTGATACAAATAAGAATGAAAAGGAGAATAAAAATGAGTAAACTCTCTATCGTAGAGAATTCTCCAGGTCCTTTTGCCACGTAACAAACAAAATTAAAATATTTGCCTCTTTCTTATAAAAGCCATTATCTTTTAATAATTCCAAATTGCTACCTCCTCGACTATTCGTTGTTGGTGGAAGTCCAAGAGAGACCACTCAACCCTGCGTGCTCCGCATATGAACTCAAAGTAGGACACATAACAAAAGTTTGAGTACGATTGCTTAACTTTGTGCATTCAAGGGTGATTTGTCATCGGCAGGATCATGTTTACCAATTTCAAATTTCAATACTAGGCGCCCAAAACTTGGCCCGGTTTAATTGTCACTGTCTCAATAACCTCAGGCGACGACAGAAACATGAACCGCATGATTTTGTACCATATTTTTTTGCTAACAATGATTGATTGCTACACTTTGAAAGGCCTAATGTTGGTGTCGGTGCATTTGCTCTCTATATATGAATGATTACTTATCCGACTAATTGGACTTCTTTCCGCACTAAAGTGCATGACATTTTTGTGTCCGACACTAAGTGCCAAAAAGTTATCCAAAATTAACATCGAAAGTAAATGGGATATGCTGTTGCTGGCACTTGGTGTAAAGCTATTCGTACATAAAAATCCATGTGGGGTTGATGTATGTTATAATCAGAGCATTAAGGGGTCATCAACGCTGAAAAAAGCCAAGTTAGTTATGAAGATGAATAACCAATTACTGGGTACACGTGGCAGAGCCTATGTGTTGCCTTCACAGTAACATGGTCCACCAGGCGTTCGACCAATCACGTTAGATCAAATGAGTGCACCTGGAAAAATGAAGGCATGAAACGAACACGGATAAGCAATCAGTGTAATGGTTGACGCCGAAAAGTTCCCTTTGTGGATAACAAACACCCTTGGTGGCACGCACAATGCAATTTTGAATTTCAAGACTAGTCCCCCTCCCTCCCTCCCTCTACCTCTTTATTTTTGTCTGCCATTCGAACTTGCAATCTGTAGGCTGAGTTTGCAGCACACTAGCCAACAAGCTACAAGTTTTCATGGCTCCCTCTACCTCTTTATACAAGAAACTCCCTGGTCAAAGACGTTGCGAGTGTGCTTGTGTTTTTCCTTCAAATCACCTCCCTGAAGCCAGGCTTCAGCCCAGAAGAGGCCCGATTAGGATGCGCATGTCTTTTGGAACAAACAAGTGGACCAACTATTGCCATGATTGTTTTCACCATAACGGGCTCTCTCTTGCAGGAAGAAGCCCAAAAGAATATCCTAGATCACCCAGCAACTAGCGAACCTACAAATTACAAAATCATGCAGCCTAGGCGTGTGTGATGTGCCCGTCTTTTGCATCTCTCGAATGCCAACCATAACGTAACCTCCAGGATAACATTAATAGAGAGAGAGAGAGAGAGTATCAAGAGTCTACTGTAAAACACATATTCGTCACCAATCCAGGTAACATAGGAACTTCCCGCGACTAATGTGTGGCTAACAGCTGTACTCAAAAGTCAAAAGGGGGAAAATGTACCATCCAGTAGTCCACACATAACATGTCATTTGAACTGCAGGAAACTTGCAGGCACTAAACACAATTTCCCATCAAATCTCAATAAGGAGCCGAGTAAAGTAAAATGGAAAACCACGTAGAAAACCCTAAACTGCCTTTTCACACAATCTCCCAACATTACATCCAAAAGTAAACTTGCCAAAGGACACAAGAGAGAAGGTAACCAAAAAAATCAAGGACCCTGGAAAGAAAGGTATAGATTCTCCCACACATATGAACATAATGTGATATGTCAGACAAACTGTCTATACATAGCTAAGAAAGTTCTAAGAACTCATGATCTCAATCACAGATCAGGACAGAAGGACCAAACAGGCATAATTAAGTTTTTCTGAGCATAGAACTTAAGTTCACTAAGCCTAAAGCCTGTACTTCATAACGGTTTGCTCCATGCCATTTGTAACACAAAAACATCAACACGCAAATCTAGAATATTGATTAAAGGTTAAAAAAATGAAAAAGAAGAATAAATAGTGCACACTGGAATTATAATAAAACAGTTGGTGTAAAATATAATAGTCAATATTACACTTCTGTAATTGCCATAGCTTCGTGAAGACAAAGATTATAAAGAAGTTCACAATTCCACATGGAAATGACACAAGTTAATAGTGCAGCACATGATCATGAACGGACACAGAAAATGACTAAGCCCTTTCACCACGAATACGTCTAGCAAGCTGGATGTCCTTGGGCATAATGGTCACCCGCTTAGCATGAATAGCACAGAGATTAGTATCCTCAAATAATCCAACAAGATAGGCCTCTGCAGCTTCCTGAAGAGCAAGAACAGCGTGGCTCTGGAACCTCAAATCAGTCTGGAGAGCATAGGGAAAAGAATAATCAGAGTCACTCCCTTCAATTAACTTCAGAGAACGATAGAGTTGACTGGAAACAAGACGTTGAAAAGAATTGATTACCTTAAAGTCTTGGGCGATTTCACGAACAAGACGTTGAAAGGGAAGCTTCCTAATCAAGAGTTCAGTGCTTTTCTGATACTTCCGAATCTCACTGATCCAAAGATTAAACAAATCAGAAACAAATTTCATTCCAGTTGAAAACAAATTAAAAAAAGGTTCCAGAATATGTTCAGCTTGGGTAAAATAATAACACATCTTTACCGAAGTGCAACAGTTCCTGGGCGGTATCTATGGGGCTTCTTCACTCCACCTGTGGTGGGAGCAGACTTCCTTGCAGCCTGCATAACCAATAGGCAGAATAAAAACTTGGACCCCATACAATTTACACTAGACAATGACTATAAGATACCTAAAATATGTTTTCTTTAAAGCCAAAGTTTAAGTGAATCAGACCCCAAGAACTCATTAGGGCCATATAGGACTCATCTCAAAAAGTGCTGATAAGGATACTAATAAATCATCTAAATGAGATCATTACATACTTACATTGGTAGCAAGATGTGAACTCTCTTTGTTTTAAGGTATGGAATGCATCCTTACCAACGAAACCAACATTCGTTGACAAAATACACGTTTTTAGAATCAATTGCAAGTTTGCAACAATTATACTCCCTTCGTTATATACTCGTGTTAAACACCTTGTCATGCTGACAATGCTGACTAACATGCATGAAGCAACTACAATCAAAACAACCAAATCCATACACATTATGATCAATATCCCCAACAGAATATATCTAACTTCAATTTTCAGGCTATATCTAACTTCAGTCATTATATATGCCTTTAGAAAGAAAAAGAAAACTGAAAAAGACAAATTCAAGAAGCAAGTTTCACATCCGTCTCCCTTTAACAAATTTAAGCTTCAAACGATGCCTTAAACGACGGGCGACGACATTTGACATTTGAAAAACCTTAAATTTAATTTTAAAAATAAAGAAAATAACGAAGAGAACATCGAATAGAAAGAAAAAACCGTTGAAAGATTAGATGAGAAAAACTACTCCTAATATGAAATTAATGCAGAAAGAGACCCATACAATAACTATGAAACGAAAAACTTATCGCAGATTATGTGAACATTGCATCAAAAGAAAATCAAAGACCAGAAATGATATATACTGTATGGATAAATGAACAATTCCGTGGAAGGAAAAGCTACACAAAGAAAAAGAAAGACCTTGGTGGCAAGTTGCTTCCTAGGAGCCTTTCCTCCCGTAGATTTGCGAGCGGTTTGCTTCGTACGAGCCATCTTGATTTAAGCGAGATGAAGCCGAAACTGAAATTATAAATCAAAGCGCGTAAAGATGCACTGGAAAACTGAAGGGTCAAAAGAAATACTGGAAAAGAAAGATCAAGATATAAATTAATGAATACCAGGTTAGGGTTTTAAAATTCCTGAATCTCCAGAAACCCAGCTCGACAGGAAGCTTCAGGGCTCCACGCTAGAGAGAAATAAACGTACCCTTCCTTTTGAAGATTTATAATATAAAATGTATGTATGTATGTATGTAATTGGCTAGGTTTAGAGTGGCAGCAAGATTATAGTTGGGAATTACAGTTGCGGACATTGGCAGGCCTGAGGTTTAAGGGCCTGCCCTTGAACCTGATTTTTAACTTTTAACCTATTTTTTAAGGCTCTACTTTTATGTAAAGTGTTTAGAGTTGAGTTCAAAATTTTATTTTAAAAAATTATAAAAATTAAAATAAAATTAAATATTATAAGTTAATTAAAATATTTTAAAATTAAAAACAATTGATCTCATCACAATATTTTATAAATTAAACAACATATTTAAAAATTTAAACAACACACATTTATCAATCAAAATTAAAATCCTCCTCATTTATAAATAAAACATTAAATCCTTCAAATGTAAATGTACTTATTAAAGATAGAGGTAGAGATTTAATATTAATTATCTTTATAACTTTATTTTTATTACCTACAATAAATATTAACCAAAATGTGTTATTATCAATCAAATATATGTATGTATATACATGTGTGTGTGTGTGTGTGATAAGTAGGCTTATCAGGGTTTAGAGGGCCGTTCGGGCCCAAGTTCTTTTTTTACAGGGCTTATCAGGGTCAGGCTCTCGAGCTCAGTTTTTTTTAAAAAAAATTCAAAACTCGAACTCATATTTAAACAAGATCTTCAAACTCGACCCTTATTCCTAACTTTAAGCAAGACTCTTTTCTCGACACAAATAGAATATTTATATTGATCATATTACTTATAAATTATAAAAATGAAAAATTACGTATAAGTTCCATGAAGCTGATTTATTTACAAATAGATGTCGCAACATTCGATAACCACAATTAGATCCTTTAAGATTTGATTGTAATTTAAAATTTAGATAAAAAGATAATAATGTCCTCATTAAAAAAATATGCATTACATTAGTCAAATATTTTGTAACTACTTTATTAGTAATTTACAACTATAATTTCAACATTTTACAAATATAATTTGATGTATCTAATAATTAAATTAAACTGATTAGTTTAACTATTAAATATATGAAATTACAGTTATAAAAAGTTAAAACTATAGTTATAAACTACTGATGAAGAAATTGTAAACAATTAATGTTAAACTTTATTAATACTATATGATTGTTTAATAATTAGATATATAAAGTTACAATTGTAAAAAATTAAAATTGTAGTTATAAATTGATGATAAAGTAGTTATAAATTAATTATTTAATTGACGTAATGTATATTAAACAAAGGTATTAATGTCTTTACAGCTTAATTTTAAATTACACTTAAATTTTAAGAGATTTAACTGTAATTTTTAAATTTTAAATTACACTAAGTCTATTTTATAAGACCTATACATATTTTTCCTATAAAAATCGCTTATTTATATTGATATCAAGTAGAGTAGCAAACACTATAACGTGACAACTATGTTGAACAACTGTGGGATATGAGGAAAATAAGTATTAAGATAGCATTTGAATTGATACATAAATAGATTTTAGATTTAAAATTTTACAATTCAAATCTCATAGTTAGAATTTATTTATTTAAAATTATTTATTTAAATAATTTAAAAAATTTTAAATAAAGAAGATAAATGAATTAAGATTCAAAATGAAAATAAAAAAAATCAAAAGTAATAAGTTTAATTATATTTTTTAATTGACAAGATATAATAAAAGCATGAAGAGAACAAGATATTTAAAATAATTGAAATTTCAAATGGTTAGAATGTAAAAATAATTTAAAATTATAAATAAAATATAATAGGAGAGATATTTGGATTTGGATTTGAATTTCAAATCTATAAAATTCTATTAATATAAATAAGAGATTTGATCTAATTTTAAATTCAAATTCGGTTAATCCAATCACACCATAAACATTTTTTGCCATAACATGTATTAAATATATTATCATAAAAAATCATTTCATAAAAAGAATAAGAATAATGAATCCAATCATCATGTTCATCACTCGTAATGTTTAATTGTCTTAACAATTATTTAAGGATTAATATATAATTTGAATCATAATTTATAAATCTAAGGACAATTTGAATTTTATACTTATAATTAGTATATTTTGAATATTAAATAATTACATTTGAAGTAACATGACCTCTATCATTAAATTAAAATAAACATCTATTATTATGTTCCACAAATATATAAATAGGCAACATGGATTCACTTATGTGAGTAAGGTTTGTTGCTTCTCTCTCTCATATCCCTTTGCTCCTTCTCCCCATTTCGCAGCCTCTTACTTTGGCTATCCTTTCTTTTTCTCAACTCGTCGTCACCTACTCTAGTATAAGAGAAGGATGCTCTAAGTCTCAAGAAAAAGGGATTAAATCTCATATCCTTAAAACACATCCACACCCTTGGAATTAGTTCTAAAAGTAAAGATCCTAAAACACATAACCTTTTAAACTCAAACTTTAATGATGCTAAAGAGTTCATGGATAGTTTTTGATATTTGAAAGCCTAATTCAACTTCTATGACTCCCAATGCCAATGGAAAACAATATTGGAAGAATTAATTCAAATACAAAAACCAATAGATAACGCAAAGGAAGTTGAAGACCGTATTTATACAAACCCCAACCAAACTCATAATCGAAGAATAGAAATAAAACCTCCAAACACCTACATCGAAAACATTAAACAAAGGGAAACTCGCCATCTTTTCATTACTGGTGAGGTTTCTCCAAATCAAATGAAGACGTGGGCAAAGATTCCTCAACATGAAAAGAAGTTCAAGGATTACCACATTTAATAACCCAACTAAGGGAAGCATTCAAATTTGCCACATTAGGCACATAATGAACCTAGTGGGTTGCAAATCGGTTCAAGCTATGATTGCAAGAATGGCCACTTTTGATTTCAAAGGACGCCCTACTTGAGGAAGATAAACAAGGAGGAGGAGTAGAGGAGAATAGCTTTTGGGTTCTAGCATGTTGTGATTGAGGTTGATGAAAAAGGCAACTTGAGCAAGGCCCTTGGGGTGACAGGGAGATGCATGAGGAGTGAAGGAGATCAAAGAAGGGCATACAGGGGATGTTGGGCAAAAAGGAGGAGAAGGGAGAAGGGAGAGGGATGCAAAGAAGAGAACATAACCAAAAACTAAGTAAAAAAAAAGAAAAAAATTATTTATTCTCACATAACAGCTAATGTTTTTCAAGTCAGCGGTAGGGGTTAAATTGCTCTAAATATAATTGTTTAAGATTTAAAATATACTAATTATGAGTATAAGATTTAAATTATCCCTGAAACTATATCAACCCATCATTCAAATCATTTTTTTAAAACCAGACAGGATATTGAATCGAAAAGGTTAGTGATTTATGGTTCACATGGCTTAATTGGGTTAAACCAATGGTCAAACTGGTGATGTAATAATTAAATTAAAAAATATATATAATAATTAAATATAAAATTATTACTTGACTTAAAAATAAAATTAAATATTTTAAGCTTATTATGACTTAACAAGCCACATGATAAAATATAACATTAAATGATTAAAAAATTAATCTTTTTAAAAAAAATTGATAAAAAATTTAAATAAAAAATGGCATTTTTTGTTAGTAGTTTGATGTTTGAAAATTGGATCTAATTTCTGGCTTGATCTTGATTCTCGACCCGACCACCAATCCAAAGCGGATTAATTCAACTAAACTTCACAAACTATTTTTTTGACTTGACCGAGTCATTAGCTTGACTGATCGACAGTCCAACTAGTCTGATCATCTGATTCGTTCTGATTTTTTAATCATTGATTCAAACACAACATTTTTCAAAATCAATTAGATATTAACTAATAGGTTAGGTTTTATTTTAATAGTGTCCAATCCTATTGATGGATTTGAATTCAAAAAATAGTTTACAAAATTATTTAATTTAAAAAGTCTCAAAACCTGTTTAGTTAGAAGGGAAGGAAAAGAAAAAAATTTCCCTCCTTATTTGATAAGGTGAAGGGGAGAAAAAAATTTTAAAAATTTTTTCTTCGCTCCAAAATCTCCCTTTTAAATTGGAGGATCCTTTCCTCCCCTTACTTTTAAAACTTTTCCTAAATTAAGAAAATCCCTCCCTTCCTCTCATTTTGAACCAAACAAAACATAAATAAATTATCTTTACACTTAATGTATACTAATTTTATCTTAACTAACAGTTTTAAATTTGAGTCTTGACTCTTGAGCACACAATTATGTTAAATAATTGTTAAAAAAACTTTATCACTAATATAATCTTACCTAACTCTAACCATAAATAATAAATAATTGTATAAAAAATATATATTAACTTTATTTTTTTTTAAATCAAAATTATATTTTCTATTTTTATGTTTTTAAAGCAATCTTTTAGAATGAGTTTTGAAAATAAAAAAAATTCAAATCATCATACAAAAAAAATCTAAAATGATAAAATGATATATAAAAATTTATTTATTTTATTAACATAATATTTCCCCATGAAAACTTGATATTTTTTTCCTTTTCTCCTAATTTTGCGGGGGCAAAAAACAAAATTACAAAACAGATGGTTTTGTTGAACTAAAAATAACAAAACATTAAAAATGTTAATAGTTTTAAATTTTTTTTACTTTTTTTTGTCATTTTTAAAAAGGCCTTTCCATCTTTCATAACAAAAAAATTATAACTGGTAATCGAACAACCGTTGATTTGCCCTTAATTTTCTGCTGCCTTTTTCCCACCTTGGCAAAAAAATTGTTGGTCTTCTAGCGATCTCGTGTCTCCTCTTCCTTCTTTCGTGGATTTATACTGGTCCAAGGCCTTTCTACTTCTTGGTGAATATCAAGGTCGCCAAGAAACAAGTTGGATCCAATTAAAAAGAAGACACAGGAAGACACTACAATTAACGCTACCAGTAGACTTCAATCCTTCAGTCAAAGCTCAAAACTATGACCGTGATGAGGAATGGAAATCGTTACATATTGCAGAAAGATTTTCTTTTAATCTCACTGACCGTTTAGCTTATACCCAAATCTGTTATTTATTGATCGACTAACCCAGCTACACATGAAACATCACACTCGCTTGTCAATAAAACTTAGAAAGTTCTGTTTCAACCTAGACTGCAACATTCTTCACTATCTCAACTCCAAAAGCTTATTCTATTCACACATGTTACAGAGCTGCTCCTCACTGACAAGTTCTGCCTCTACTTCGACCAGAGACTTCAAGAAGCTGAGGCAGTAACATTCCTGGCCCTCTTGGATGAAGATCTTAGAGACTTGAGCTGCTTCGGCTTCGCAGGGTTGGATGATTTCTTCGTTTTCTTCATCCCAACCATTTTCCTCGCCGCCTTTCTAGGCTTCTTACCTGTCTCTGTTTTCTTAGCCACGCTTCGCTTAGAGCGCTGAGTCTGCTGTGCAGTGGAAGACCTTGTGACCTTGCCGATGATTTCCCTGTCCCTCTTGCCAGCCTCAGAGGATAGTTTGTAGGAAGCCTTGATCTTGACGAGCTTCCCTCTCGTTGCTTGGTTCTTCAGCTGAAGAGCCAAGATCTTCCTGAAATTCGCGGGAAGAACCGACTTATGCTTTTCCTCCATATACTTGGCTATGGCATAGGGGCTGGAACCAGCCTTCTCATTCAGAGCCAATAAAGCTTCCTTAATCATCTGCAAATACCACCCATTCCATGATTATTTCGCAAAGCTTAACTCAGAATTTTCCCAAAGAGAACCCGAGAATAAAGTAACAATTACAGAATCATCACTCTAACCACCTGAAAATACGGAGGATGAGAAACCGTTTTCGCCTGCTTGGGCTTCTTCTCTTTTGGAACCTTGGGTTTCTTCTCCTTGGTCACTGGCTTCGACTCCTCCACAGGTAGATCAACGGCAGGCCGATCACCTTCTCCGGGGGTTGACATCACAAATAGATAAAGAGTCACAGAAATGGAGATACAAGAACAGAAGAGAGGTTTTTGAACGGAGCACACCAGCGATGGTTTCTGCGCCGATCGACCGGGACATTGAGCTTTATATAGCCAGGGAACAATCGGGAACATAGTTTGGGATTGGTGAATTTCACTGCAAAGGGATCGCCAGCGTGTTCAAAGATAAATCTTGAACGTACGCGTGGCGTACTTTGCATCGTTATCCGGAGGATTTCAACTTGACGGAACAGTTGAGCATTTTCTGACCAGAGGATGACGATTCTAGCGTGGCCTGTTTTTTTTGTTTTATTGGCCAAACACAAAGAGAGGAAATGAATAAGATTGTGTTTCCTTACTCCTTTCATGATCCATTTTCTTCTGACGCGTGCTTCATTTCTCACCAAATCCTTTTTTGGGAATTCATGTTAAGATAGCAACGATCATAATGCAGGTTGGGTCAGGTAAATTGCTTGCTATTTTGGGCAAGCAAAACATTCTTTACTGCAACCAGAGATTTTTGCAGACTCTAAGCCTTGTCAAGATTTTGGGACGGGGCTTGCTTCTGTTACAGGGGAGAAAACAATGTAAATTTGAACTATCAGATTGAATCTAATTATTTAAATTTGATAATTTTTAAAAATATTTAATGAATACTTTAGATTTGCAGTCAAAACAAAATAAAACGAAATTATAATGAATAAAATACTTATTCGAAATTTTGAGTTGAATTACTAAGTAATATCCAAACTTTTTATCACTCTTTCTCTCCTAGATGCTTGTTTGCAAGCAGAATAAGATTTATGAAAATGAAAAATACATTGTAAATAGGATGTAATTAAAAAAGAAATGAAAGAACCAACAAAAATTAGTCTAGTTAATAAGAACTTGACTCATGATTTATAAGATTGTGAAATTAAATTCCATTATCGATATAAAGATCTCATTGATATGCAATTTTATAAGTATTTTTATAAACATTCTTTAAATCCTTAAAAACATGTCTTGATTATGATAAGTTTTAAAATCTAACTCGCCTAAACATTTTTTTCATTATGGGGGGAAGAGAAGGAGGAATGGAAGAAATGGTCTTATCCTACAGAGAAGATGTGGTTCAAATTATATTTGATAATAGGAAAGACTTTTGAGGTATGAAACATAGTCTACTTGACTCCCAATGAATCTCCAAAACATAACTGAGACTTTATATCCTTGGCGGACATGGCGGACCATCTTAAAGGGAGACATGTCTTTTGGTGGCGCTTCTAGTAACGCAAGAAGCTATGCATTGAATGCTGTCGGAAATCTGTGGCGTTCAATCAATCAACCTCCACTTCACATCCGAATAATTGGACCTGCCTTCTCCTTAAATTCACAAACTTGTTGATTCTCTATGGGAATAATGTCCTTCTCTGCAGACTAGCGCAGATTGGGAAGCTCTTTCCCACGCAATTTTTTTTAATTATTTCATCAGGAGGCGTAACAATTGGTTCATTATAATAGAAAACCGTTCCCATGCTCGAGAGCTCCTCTCATCTGCGAGATCTTTTCTTAATTATTAACCATAATAAAATACCACCCTAACACAAAATTCAAACTCTCTGTAGCATAGCTCTTTCAAAATAATAAAACCTCATTCATTGGGGAAATATCATCTGATGCCTGGGCATTTTCTTGTTACTTGAACGTTGACTCCAAACGCCCGACGGCCATCTTGTGCACGTATTAATTGCATGTCCACAGCACAGGCGGAGACACGCTAACAATTTATTTGGCCAAGTATCCATGATTTAACACGAGAATGAACAACTTACTGGGACATGACACGAACAGATAATAAAACTGTGATGTCGTCCATGCAATTGGCACGACTTTGAATGTATCCTATTGGCATCCAGGATAGCTGCATCTTCCGTTGTTGGCAAACGCTGACAAAACATTCAAATTCTACAAGAAGCGACCAAATTATAATCCCATTCTCTGCTTTACACATTACACAGAACACGGTTCCAACCAACGATACCGTTCAGGTACGAGTGAAGTTACCCCTATCGATGCTGATCAAGGAATCAGTGGACGAAGTTTATTCAAAGAATGACAATACAAACTTAACAGGAAGGCTTATAAGTCAAAGGCATTCAAGAAATTAGTGTAGATGTGCGAATATGATATGCTCTTCGTCTGTTATAGTTTGATGCGTTCCTGCGTTTCTGTTATATACACATCACTATATAAAAAGGCCAGGGTGCCGGATGCCATGCTGCCTGTCTCCATACGTCAATACTCAACAGAAACAAACAGAATTGGTGTTAGGCTGCCACATACAACTATAGTCATCTAAAGTCAAAGACTTGAATAAAATAAAACTTGCAATTTTATGGATTCTTCATATTCATTCTACCTGTCTAGAGGCACCCCCTTCATAAATCACAGGACTCCAACTCAAACTGAAATGATAGCACCGCTGGAGGCTGGTTGTTTTAGGGACGATGCCGGTTTGCCACAGAATCTGGGGTACTTGAAAACCATAGTAATCCACAAAATGACATATAGCAAAAGATCACAAGTGCAGTAATCATCAATTTCAAATCACAATTTTATCATGGCTCTTGGTCAGTAGAGTTGTGACATTAAGACAGCCTAAAATACTGAGCGCATGATTAAACATCGAGTCAAGAAGGAAAGGGAAAAAAACAATATTGTCATAATCTCAATAAAATATGTCAATTGCTAGGCCATATATTTTAAACCAGCCACCCTGCTGAACATAGAAAGCAATGGAGGAAACATAATGGAGAGAGCGCCTACATATCACAGTATATTACCCCAATAAATTAGAGGGAAAAAAGAGATGGCCCTTTTACACCTACCTTGTCACATGTTTTGTCAAAGGATCAAGTCATCTTTTCACTCTTTGTATGTCCAAAGCAAGCAAAGATGATGAGTACCATGTGCATAGTAGTCCATGTAAATATACAGTATGGTCAGCAGAGATCCCTTTAACATACAGTATGGTGGCATAGTAGTCCATGTAAATATTTGGGCAACTCTCAACAAATGAAAAGCTTCATGTCCTCAACATTCAATAAATGGCTAGAAGATAATTAGCAAAACATTTTATTCAAAGTTTCTTTTCCGGCGCAGAGGAAACCTCAAAGCATTATAGGACCAGTCATTAAATATCCCCAAGAAACATGTAATGGTGCATATTACATCCAAACTCATATACGATCAATTACAAGCCTAAGCAGCAGCTGCACCAGCTCAGGATCATCTAAAGATGAGGATGAGATTTTGTCCCTATTTCTAAGATAATGAAAAAAGACAAAAGTAACCTACTAACGTAAGGTGCAAGATACAAAAAAAACATCCTCACAAGTTCGATTTGCCAATAAGTTCACAATATCGTTTTACAGACCAAGCTTAAAAAAGTTCCGGAAAAACTTAAAATGATATCATACTTCACTCTAAAAGGCCCACAACATTAGATACTTCTCATGTAAATGGAAGATATTTTATCCTCAATTAGAACCACATAACACTGCATCAAAACAAGAAACTCCTCAAGGATACCCAAATTAACAATGAGCAATTTCAGGACTGTTTGCTCCTTAAAAGATCCATGATCATTATGATGATATGAAACCTTTCACTGTATTTAGACCACATTCTCCCAGCTAATTCCTTGGATAAATAAGATTCTATTCCAATCTGCTCCTAACCACGCAGGTGATTTGTAACTGAATTTAACTCCCCATAACCTTCCTGAAAACCTCAAAAGCCTCACTATGCGTATTCATATATCAAGCCTGCCCATCAATTCATCAAAAGATAAATTCTCCACCTGAAAAATCTAGGCTTCCAGTTGACCTAGACACTTTTTGATCATCAATCATAAACTAGATCAGCTGCATGGATAGAGTACATTTAAAAAAAAAAAAAAAAAGCATCCCCAAATGCGGTCCCTTTTCTCGTCATGCCTAAACAAGAGATGGTCTAGCTCGTTCTCAATACAAAAGCTTATTGATATCTTACTCTAGGATCCAGATAAACAGCCTAATCTATACAGCATACATTAAATAACCTAGGCTCTATGATCTAATAGACACAAAAACTTGGAAATTAAAAAGGTTTAATGGAACAAGAGCAGGGTGAAGAAAGAAAAGAAATATTGAACTTCATAATTATATTCAGACAGCAAACCACGAGCTCATCATTGGAGAAGCCCCTCTCGCATTTTCCAGCACACCTAAACATCGTAAAGGACCAATGAAACATTAGAAGAGAAATCATGGCTGCATATTAGAACATAAAATCCTATAGAATAATCCTTACCAAAAGATTCTTGCATCTAGCAGTAGTATCTTCGCCCATATGAGTTGTCACCCCCATAAAAAGATGAATATGGATTTCCACCATGCTGCAACACCAATACCATAACTAATCAAAGAACTATGGTTTGACCATATGAATTATGAAATAGGTTGAGCAACATGCACCCACATCAGAACCATAATAATCATGTGAGTACTGTCCCCCGCCAGCTGCCATAGAATCTGCAAATAAAAGAGTCATTGTGATACTGACAATATATTGAACAAGCAATGATTTGTAATTAAAAAAGGGTGAAAGTCAATACCATGGTAACGACTGCTATGAAATAAGGCAGGGTTTGTATAATTCAGTCGAGGACGAAATCCAACAGGCCCCATGTAATTAGGATCTGGGTCCTGAAACATGGAGATACTAGATCAAACCACTAAATATTCAAGTAAGCCATATATGGAATACAAATAAAATTGTGGATAAACAAGCAGGATAAAATTTATTTAAAAAATAATCTAAAATATGCGGATATGCAAGAAAATTAAAATATATTCCAAATTGAATCTTACGGTCATATAAAATGGCCGCTTCACCCCATGCACACTGTCTTCATAAAAATATGAATCATCAATATGCCTTCCCATAAAAGGCCTGTCAAACTGTACTTCAGGAGAGAATGGCATCCTTGGGGGAATTGGTTCACCTGGACCACCCTCAGGGTTTCCATACCAAGTTCTGTCAAGATAAGGCCTAGATGGACCAGCAACTGCATAATGTCCTCCTCTCAAAGGAATCATCCTTTCCCCTGCTTTGGAATAAAATATTTTCAAAAAGACTTGAATGTTTAGTAATAATAATAATAAATAAAATATAGGCTTCAAATCAATACACGAAGGGGTCATTTCAATACCATGGAAGAAGATTCCTCTACCATAGTACAAACAGTGAGATATATAATATTTATTATACTCATAATACCAATATTTCACAGTGACTGTCCTTTTCTAGTTTTTTTTTTTATTAAGAGACACAAAAGACATCTCTAAACTATAAAATCACTTTTTCTATTCCATTTTCCTTTCCATTACCAAATGATCCCTAACATTCAAAAAGTAAAACAGCTGCTGCAAAGAGGACAACCAAGAGCAGGAAAAATGGTTCTTCATACCAAATTGCCTCTGATGAAAATCTGGATAAGCATTATCAAGATTATGGTCATTCCTGAAACCCATCCTTCCAATTTGACCATGTCCACCATGATAAAAATTGCGATCCCTATTAAAATTTCCCCAGTTGGCAGCATGTCCTCCACGAGCAAAACCCCTTTCTATCACAGTTGTGATTAAACAAATCAGAATGATATGCAAAGGTGATTACAGTTTCCAATTAACAGGGATGACAAAACTTACCAGATCTTGGAAAGGCTCCACTCCGAGCATGACCAATTCGGAACCCGCCACACATGCCTCCCTTGACAGCCTGTGTTTTAGGCAAAGGATTTGAAAGTCTAGCTCTCACTTTTGTCTGACAAAGATGGAAAATCATGAGCCCTCTTATTATCCAACCAAATGATACTTCAAGCAGAAAAGGCAACCAACCCTCAGCTCCTCAAGACCTCTTATTTATCTCACTCGTGAAAGCCTAATTCAAAGTGTCAGTTGGGTCTATAAGAAATGACATTCAAGCCACTAATAAACCAAATGTAATAAAGTCAATCAAGAGAGACCACCTTTCATATTTTCTGTTTCTTAAGAGTGATAGATGTATATATCTATATAAAATCTATAAAAAGTCACAGTATTCATAAGTCATGAACAGTCTGGCTCTCCTCAAACCTTATGCAAAGCACGAGACTTACATTCTAGTTTAAGTAATGAGAGCCAAAAGTTACCCTAACTTAAGGAAAAATATTAACATAGTGCAGGAAAGAAAGGAGAGAAGAAAAAATAATCTGTAATATAAGAATGAAAAATTATGTGCAAGTACCCATCTAGATGACATACCTTTTGTGTTCCATCAACAAACTCTGAACTATTTACACCATCAACACAAGCTACAGCAGCTTCATGGGTAGAGAAATCAACAAATCCAAAATCTTTCCTCTTAGCCATAGTCATATTCCGGGCAAGTACAATTCGTACAATTTCACCATAACCTTTAAAGTGCTCCCTAATGCAGCCTTCATCCCAGTGAGGAGGGAGACCATCAACAAAAACAGACTTCACTTGTGCCATAATCTCAGGATCCAGCTCTCGTACAGGTTCAGCAAAGGCTACTTTGGCCGTTCGCTCAGCATGACCAAAGATTACATCAGGCTTTTGAAGCCTCTTGTAAGCAAGCATGGCATCATGATGACAAGAGAACTCAAGGAATGCAAAGCCCCGGCTTACTCCTTCATGGTGAACATCTGGGACAAGTGTAATGGTTTCAACACCCTCAACACCATAATCCTTCAACTTCTGTTTGATCTGCCATCCATATCTTACAGTGAACAAGTGAACAAGCTAGAAAAATTAATATATTCAACAGGAGAAACAGCTATGCACTTACAGCTTCTTTTGTCCATGTATTGCATATATTTCCTAAGAATAATGTGTCATTATCCTCACTCGGCGCAGTGCCACATCGCTTACCACATATCTAAAAACAATGATAGGTTAGACAAAAAGAACAAAAAGGAAGAGAAGAAAAAGTGGGAAAACAAAGGAATGACCAATAAAAAAGAAAGAGATGCACATACAACAGGGTTTTTCATTTCTGACAAAGCTTTCTTTGCATGTTCCTTACAAGAAAATTTTAAGAAAGCATAGCCCTTATTTTTGTTTGTTGAAGAATTTTTATGCAGCCTGACTTCAGCTACCTCCCCAATCTTCTCAAAAACCTTTTTAAGATCTTCCTCTGTAGCATCACGATCAAGCCCACCAACAAATATTTCATTCTCTTTCTTAATCTTGTGCTCCTTCACCATAGCAGACAATTCCCTGCATTCCTCATCGAATGTCTCGGTTTCTTCAAGAGGCTCCTCTGGATCAGCCTCAACAGGCTCCTCCTCCCCTTGTTCTTCACAATCCATCCTTTCATCACAACCTTGGGTGCCTTGATCACCAATTAGATTCTCCTTTTCAGGTTTAACATCATCTTGCAGAAATCGGTTTGTCATTTCTTTCTCAACAGAATCAGTTTTAGATTCCTGATTATGTACAACAGTATTTGTCTCCTCTTGCATTGATTTCTCCGATGCTTTTTCTCCCTTCTTTTCCATTGATTTTTCTGATTCTTTTTCTCCATCCTCTTCCTTCATTTGCTCTCCTTTGTCTTTCATTTCCATGGTGACAGAGTCAGCATCACATTTCTCTTTCTGTCCAATACTAGTTGTCTGTTTTTCTATTGATGCTTTTGATACCTTTTCCCCGTCCTCCTCATTTGTTTGTTCTCCTTCTTTTGCTCCAGCAGGCTCTCCATTCTCCAGAGATTCAGAGAGCTCCACTATGGTAGGTTCTTCTTGATTCAACAAAATAGGGTCACCTTGGGAGGCAGATGCTACAACTATGTCTCTTTCCTTTTCTGCTAATCCACAAGCACTAGCATCATCCCCTTCCTTAGGATATTGTTCATTCCCTGCGGATTGTCTAACACACTCAACACCTTGTTCCCCCGCTTTTTTACTTTCAATTTCATCTGCTTTGACTTCCTCAACATATAGAGGCTCCACCGATTTCTGGGCTACTTCTATATTGTCCACTTTTGGTGTTTCACCAGCTATTGCCTCCACTTGTTCTTCCTTTTCCTGGGTAGTAACTGCTTTAGTTGAATTCCTAGGTCTTCCCACTGCCCTCTTCAGCGTCCTCTTCGGCGTTGACTTTGCAGCTGTAACAACATTTGCATCTGGTGTCACCTGAGAAGCATCACCCGCTGCTTTTGCCTCCCCTGTCACATTGAGAGAATAAAGTAAAAATCAACAAATTTCAACAGTAAACAGACTTAAAGAAAACACTTTAGTTGTTGGTCTGGTGAGCGATGACCATGTTCTGTGTGTTTGTTTGCGTGCGCGTATCATACAGATGAGGTAAATCGATTCTCCAATTATTATGCGTTTGATATGTCATATGATTATTCCAAAAAATTGATAATGCGGGAAAGAGTGCGTGACAACTTGCATAGTAATAACGTTGAAAATTTGCGAAAAGCAAATACTTGCAATCCAAATAAATACTCATAAACCAATAACATGTAATCTTCCAACTCGAAGCACAGACTCGGCAGACATACCAATTGCACTCCTTGTACTTGATTAAGTCAGAACAATTTTGTGGCTTTCCATCTCATAACGATAACTTAACTCACAAATAACGCGTCAAAAAAAATTGTCAACAAAAAAGTTGGGAAAGAAAAGTTTTACCAGATGATTGCCCCGGTTCCCCATAAAAGTTTGTGTTTTGTAAGGGCGAGGCCTCGTTCTTCTTTGCCTGCCTGGTTCTGATCGCAGAGGTGCGCTTGACCTGGGGAGATTGTGAGTTCGCCGGACTTTTAGGTGTGGATTTCCTCGTCGGGGGTGTCTTCTTAGCCGCCGCAGTTTTGGAAGCATCAGAGCTTCTAGTTCGCATGATGAATCGTCGCTATAGAAGCAGGGAAATTATGCCCAGTATGGAGGCGGTGATTCGCTGATTTCAGGTGTTGAGGCTTCGGAATCCCAATATTTTCTGTCGGGAAATATGACGATGGAATCTGCAGCGGCTAATGATCTCCGTTACCGTGCAATATTGCCCCATCCCCGTGTTTATATACACACAACTACACAAGACAAGTCTATCATTTTCCCATGTTAAATTGTGGATTAGAATTAATAATCAACAACAATCATGCATCGCCATTGTTAAATATAATGTAAGACTTAGTGAAAAAATCATTGAATTTGAAATTGGAATGAAAAGAAATAAAAATGAATAGGCTTTGAGAGTTTTATCGACACGTTACTTAGAAGACGTGTTGGGTGAATTATGTTGATAAAATAAAACTTCAAAGATGTCAAAAAGTAAAAAATATCCCCACTGCCTCTTATTTTTTGTTCATTACGTATTTACGTTGATGCAATTTCACTCCCCAGCTAAGCTTGAAAAATACACACTAAACACTCAACACCTTGAATTTTTTTTTTTTTTAAAAAAGATATGACTGTTGGTTAAATCGTGTTTTGATGTAGGTGCACATAGTTTTTTCATTACTCCTTCTATTTTGAATACGCTCGAAGAAACAATAAAATGGTATTAAATATGATAACTATTAATAGTAATATTTGTTCTGAAGTGAAATTATGCTTTAACAAGTTAAAACATGAAACAGAACAGCGTGGACAATGCTGTTAATCTATCGAATCATAATTGTACTCAACACTGATTAATGACTTTAGTCATGTGTCAACATATTTAACATTGCCAATGTTATCTCATTGTTCTTCTGAGTATATTAAAAAAATAAAGAGATTGATGTTATAGACGAGATAAAATGGAAAAACCTAAAGCAATTAAAAAAAAACTATAAAGATCTATATCAAATCACATTAAAATTATTTGGATTGATAGATATGTTTTCTCTTTTTTTGCCTACTCCAACGCTTTAATTCAAATTACATTCCATTAGGAGTATTCATATTTGTCCCATTTTGAGTTAGCCCAACTCTGTTCCAACCATTTTAGGACAAGTCTATCCTTACCGAAAAAAAAAAAGATGGAACATGAGACTACCTTTAAGATGCCTCGTCCCATCCTAGTTATATAACATACATTTTTATTTTATTTTATCAACACATGGTAGGCTATTTATTTAATGTATATGCGTTTTTGTTCACAATATACATTATTAATGTGCAAAAGCTTCAAATATCTCAATTTAAAAGAAATAATTGATGACTTGATATTGCACTTAACAAGTTATTTAAATTATTTAACTCAATAATTATGTTATTATTATACTTGTAATCTATAAGTTATTTTGTGATTGTCGTGTATTTAACTTTAAGTTGAAGTTGTGTTATTTTACTGTAAACTACAAATCAATAATTAAATTTATATACTTATGTTTTAGTTTTGAACTTTGCAGATTGTATGATTCAATAAATATTACTATTCAAATATCTCAATTTAAAAGAAATAATTGACTACTTGATGTTGCACTTAACAAGTTATTTAAATTATGTAACTCAATAATTATGTTATTGTTATACTTGTAACCTATAAGTTATTTTGTGATTGTCATGTATTTAACTTTAAGTTGAAGTTGTGTTATTTTACTTTAAACTACAAATCAATAATTAAATTTATATACTCACGTTTTAGTTTTGGACCTTGCAGGTTGTATGATTTAATAAATATTGCTATTCAAGTTTCTCTTTTATGTCTTGTCCACTTTATTAGAATGTCACAATTCTAAATGAGATGGGATAACTTTTGGATCAAAACAGGAGACGAAGCAAAAATACAAGCCTGTTCATTTTTTAGAATGTAACATGGGTCAAGCTGTCCTGGTCGCATCACATCCTTTACACACTCCTACCTTTCACTTCCTAATTCTCAATCCTCATGTACTAAATATTTTTTGATTTTTTCCTAAGGCTATAATTTCTTGTTATATGTTATTGAATTACTTGGTGGTGATTGAACATTGGGAGAATGACGGTTAAGTCTCAAGGAGACTAATTAATTCAAGTTAAGTCCTAACCAATTTTAAAATGCTAGTAAAGTCTCTTGGTCCTTCAGTGATAATAAGTTTAATAGGGATTTGTAAAGATTTGCAAGCTCGGCTCCTTATTTTACAAATTCATTGTGATATATTTATAACTTATTTTTCAAATTTTAATCCACAAATGTTTATCTCTCTAATGTTGAAAGGTCTTGAATCTAATAGTTTCAAGAATTTGCAAGTTCAGCCTTTTATTTTATAACTTTGTTATGATGTATTTCAACTTGTTTTCCTAATTTTAATAAGAAATACAAATATTCATATTTAATGTTGTAAAATATTAAGTCTAATAACTTTAGGGATTTGTAAGTTGGATTTCTAATTATACAAATTTATTGTGATGAATTTATAATTTATTTTTTAATAGAGAACACAAATGTTCAAATTTAAAGTTGAAAAATATTAAGTCTATTGTTTATTATTTTTCTATTGCATATTTAACAATAAAATAAATATATCATCAATTTCTCCATTACGTATTATTTATTTTCAACCTTTTTAAAATTTAAAACATAAATTGCAAATATATTATAATAAAATTGTAAAATTGAGAGTTGAATTTGTAAATTTTTAAAGATGTTAAACTTATTATCATTAATTTATTGACACTCTAAAATTGATTGAGATTTAACTTAAGTTAATTGATTCTTTTTAGATTTAATTTTGGTTCTCCCTTAAATATTTCCATATTCTCCAACAAAATCTTTAAAGCAAATGCCAGTAACATCATTCTTATTGAATACAACGGTCAATGTTATTGGAAATGCAAAGTTCATGACTGATATTTTTAACAATGAAGCTGTGTTAACGATGAATCAATCCCGAGCTTCTATGCAATGCAAACACAATGCTACCAATATTTTTCATCGTGAATTATTTATATATAAATATAATAGCAGCATGATAAAGTAATGCTCCGCCAATCTTTTTCGCTTTTCTTTATTTTACTATTCAAACGATGATCGTAAGCGACAATAGATTATTGGTGGTGGAAGATGTTTTGATCCAAGTTTATCTCAAGTTAATTATCGTGGTGAAGATATTTTGATTATTTATTATCAAGTAAGAGTAAGAAGGAATAGAATTAAAACATGTTAAGGATTATTGCACTTCATTGTAGCTTTCATAACGATGTCATATAAACTTTTCTAAAATTAATCCGGTAAAATTTTACATTTACATTAACTTAATAAATAACTGCCTTTATAATGCTTATATATATATTTTTTCCATAGGCAAATCTTTCTATCTTGATTATGACAAGGAAGCTTTTTATGTGTGTGTGTGTTTTTTCTTTTTTTTTTTTATGTATGTATGTTTTAAAATTAAAATATATACATACACTATAATGCTGAAGCTTTTAACCAGTGGGCAAAAGATTCGTGCCCATTTAACTCAAGGGCCAATGCATTTGACTCAATGAAGCCATGAATGTAGCAGGGAATTGAGCCTGGGCTGGTGAAGTGATCGGCTCCACTTGATCAGTATCAAGGGATATATGGATGCTTTATTTGTTTTAAAAAAAATAAATAAAGATTCCTTCATGTGTTTACAGGCTAATATTTAAACATGAAGCAATCACTTTTTTTTTTTTTTTCAAGTAAACCCCCCTCCATAAAAACTGACACCTATCCAGTGAAATATAATATAATATAAATATATGTATAAGTATAAATATAAAATTAACACCTATAATATAGACTATATCTATAAAAGTCCTCTAGATTACCGTAACAAGTAATTTTATTTTTAAAAATTACTTATAGATTTTGTTTATAAAAACTATAATTAAAGGGAAAATGATAATAAAATTTTTCTAAAATACATAAATAATAATTTGGTTCCTCAAAATACTATAATTCTTCTAAAGTTATTAGAGACTTTTTTGTTATTAATAAATTTATATAAATTATCAAATTGTCCTTATTGAAAATAAATAATTTACAAGTTCCGCTTAAATATTCACAACTTTCTTTCTTATATTCGCAACAATGCAATAGATGCTCTAATAGTAATTAATAGAATGATACTAAGAGTGAGGGTAAGAAGATTTGAGAAATTAATATTTTGTGGTTCTCATAAGTATAAATATAAACATATATTTGGTCAAAATTGAGGGAAAGTTGTTGGATAGTTTGTTTTTTTTATAATAAAAGCTACCTAATACTCCTTGAAAAATAATTTGTAGCTAAATTTTACATTTGTCATACTAACATGTCGTGCCACGTGTCATTATATACTCCATATAATGTCCGTTAGTTAAAGTTAATGACGAGCTATTAGATGTTCCATTTTTAAGAATTTATAATTTACTTTACATCATCTAATAGTTTAGACTATTAGACACTTATCAAAAAATAATTTATAGTTAAATTTACTTCTTTACCTTCATAATACTCATTCCATTTAAACTTGTCACACCATCTGTGAATAATGAATTTTGATTGTAAATCATGAATTCTCGTTTGTAAATCTGATATGACCGCTTGGTAATGATTAAAAAAAAAGTCAAGAATACTAAATAGAATATAAAAAAAATGTCAAGAATATTTATTCCATTAAACACACCATGCTAGCTGTAAATAATGAAGTTGCATATGTAAATTGAGAATTTTCACTCGTAAACATAAGATGACTCCTTGTTAAAAATCACAAAAGGTCACCTTTGCACAAAGATCATGACCACATTCATTACAATATTTGAAAGTATAAAGAGAGAGTTGTGAACAATGAAATTCTAGTTGTTGATTCTAAAATTATAATAAAAATTACAAAAAAAAAAAATACAAAACATTTGCTAATTTATTCATCAAAACATACTCCAGAGTCCATCAGATCAGATTAGTTCATTTTTGTCGGGGATCACTCATGTACCCATTCTAAGTAATCGACTGCAACCAATTATCCATCTATTTCTGCCAAGGTTCCAAAATCTGGTTCAACTAATTGCCTTTTTGTGATCGGAAGGCCCAATTTTAATGATTCAGATTTAGAGGTGATAGCCTTTGCTATTAGATGAGATGTTGTTTCCTCCACAACAACAACAATTTGAAGAATTCCTGATTCCTCATAATTAAAAGAGCCCACACCAAGGACAATTGGTTTTCCTTTTACTATGGTTCGTCTTCCTCTTGTTCGCAAGGTCCATCGCTTGATTCATCTTCATTCTCCTTCCTTTCAGTTTTGTGTCTTTGTTCGTCTCCCTCTTCGCTAGGTCTGCTGCTTGCTTTGTCTTTGTTCGCCTTCCCTTGGGTTCCGCGTCTTCATTAATTCACAAGGACATTAGGGTTGAGTAGTTTAAGTGAGAAAGGTTAAGTCATGGGAGCAGAGTTCTTTTCCCCCCATCTAATTTGATATATTTTAATAGAAATAATATTATTTTTACACCCTGTCTATAAATTACACTTAAATTTTAAGAGGTTAATCTACAATTTTTAAATTTTATAAAATATATTTATGAATAAATTTTTTTATACGGGCCTATATATAATTGTTCCTTTTGTTTTTATATGTTATATTTATCTTTCATTAAGTTCTTTTTAAACCTTCACTTAATTAATTAAAGTAAATTAGTTATTTAATTTAATTTAATAGTAATTATTTGTAACCTGGGAACATTTTTTGTAAATCATGATGAGGGAGGGCATTCCTCACCATTTCTCCTTCGATGACGCCTTGGAACATCGACTTGCTACCATTCAGGTATTCTGTTGAAGTAGTTAGTTGCCGCACCTCGGATTACAAAGTGAAAGTGGAACCCGAAGAGGAAGAAGAAGAGGGCAAGAGCATATCCTCGAAGTGCTCGCTACATCTCATCCGCTAATGCTTATTACCCCGATATCAGTGAGAGTCTAATGCTTATTACCCCGATATCAGTGAGAGTTAGGCTTTGATTTCTACTTTCACTCCCATAAGTGCTGATTATGGGCGCTTCAGAGTCTACCTTCTCAAACTCCGAGGTTGAACTCTTTCAAGTCCACCATTTTACCTTGATTTTGGATTACAGGACTCCATTTGTGTTTAAGCTGTTAATTTCTCTCTTGTTTTCTTCCTTTTCCCTTGTTCGCTCTCTCAATTTCTAATGGTTGCAGAGGCCAGATGACAAAATTACCACCGTATCAGAGAGATCGGAGGCCGCTGACCCCATTTTGGAGAAACTCAAATCGCTCAAAATTGTAAGTTTTAATTTCATTTATTTTCTTTCTTTGTTTATCGAGAAAATGAATCTTCATTCTCTAGAGGGCTTATGTCTGATTATATTTCTAGGCAAGATTTCATCTTGCGGATCCCTGACTCTTATTTTTGCTTCTTATGTTGAATTGAAGACATCGCCCATATTGACGTCTCCCCCAGCAGAGAGTAGCTTAACTGATATTTTACTGAGGAAGCCTTCGTCGTCGTCGGTTTCAGGTGGGTTCTCAACTTCTCATAGTTCAACTGCTCAACGCCACCCCTCCCCCCCAATAAGTAAATAAATAGTTGATCATATTTGCAATGGAGTGCTTATTGCAAGAACTCATGAGACCTTATTGGGTGCCCGTCCTGGGTCAGGCTTGTGTAAATTGGACGCAAATTCTAGGCAAGATAATTAGCAAAGATGTTCAAAGATTAATATATGACCTTGGGGACGAGTGTTAATCGCTATAGCTGGCTTCTTTGTGCACGGAGGATGCTTATCTTTTCCATCCTCTTGTGCAGTTTGTTTTTCTTGTAGTTAACGAAACATGCTATACCTTGTGCATTCTCTGGTACCATTAGTTTTAGTTCAAATTAATTTAGATATGAATTACCCATGTGATACATTTTTTTATCTTCTGACTTCTTAGAGTTCCTTAATATTTGTGGGAGCCCGGAAAATTGATGGATACTTTTTTACAAGAGGTGAAGCGTTAACTTAGAGTGATAACAAATTTAGGAAAGATACTTTGTCACAGTCCCTTGTGCAAATCCAAGTCCCCAGATATCTTTTTAGATAGTAGTAAATGCATAAACACTTGGATTCTCTCTTAACACATCTCCCTCCGCATTCCTGTCTTGGCTATTCCCCTATCATAGTTCACAAATAGGAGAAAAACATAGAGTTGTCATGTTGCATTGAGATATTGAAGTTTGCGGGGATTGCTTGTCCTTTACTTTTGAATATGAGAGAGGATTAACGCACTCTAAGATAGGGAAGGAAGATAATATAACAGGCTTTAAACTTGTCTGGGTATCCCCACCTCACCAAAGGCTAGAAGACATTTATAACTCCTATGCGGACAGTTGCTATTAGTACAATGAATTAATAGGTTCCTTTTCTATTTTTCTAATCTACCTACTATATATTATTTACTTGAGTTTCAAAAGCTTTCTATTTCACACGCTTCAGGTTTTCCACCCACATCTATTACGCAACAGATTGATGTTGGCCCCTATCTTATATATCATAATAAGAATAGACTAGTTGTCACTTAGCGGTATGCTATCTGATACTATTACCATTAACTGTTCAATTGAGACTAATCCTTAATTGCTTGCACTTCATGGCTGAAACAGCTATTGTAAATCCAAAGATTCTACTGGATCTCTTCTCAATGTACCGTGATTGGCAGGAAGAGAAAGCTCAGAAGATAAGCAAAAGGCAGGTCTGTCTATCACAATAGTTCGGTAAATTCAATTAGTTTTGGATTCAATTTCTTACCAAACATCCTTCCCAAAAGCTAAAAAGGATATCACTAAAAAAAACAATGAAATATTTTTATCTACTGTCATTACAAGCAATAAAAGGAAATTATATTTGATAGCTGGCTGTTTAATCGTAATACATTGTATTTCTTTTTTCCTTCTATTTTTTGAGTATCATAGAGTAATTGGTAATGCATAATTGCGTAAAACATACATCCTATGCATTGCTTGGGGTCTAAGATAAATTGCATTATTCATGACCTATGAATGACATGGGGTCTAAGTAGAATTCATATAGCTGACCTGATTCACCCTTCACTTCATGCTAAACCTGAGATGGGCATCTTTCTAATTATTTTCATATGTAAACAAATTTTATGAGCATTTGTTAGAAAGATTTATCGATCATTGGTACAATTTTTTAAGCTAAAGGTGCTGAATCTTGGAGATAATTTTAATCAGAGAATCCCTTGAATTTTAGTTTACTTGCGAATAACTCCTTCAACTTTTGAAGCTAGAAATCCCCCCCTCTTCCTTCTCCAACTCTTTAAACCCCAAGAAATAGTTCTTTTTGTCTATTTTCCCCCAAATGAAGTTAATCTTAAACACCACATCAACTTTCCTGTATTTAGCATGTTGGCATTATGGATGAATTGGATCTTGCTTAAGTTATGGTATGGGAAAGTCTGACTTGGCATTTGAGTTACTATTGTTTAAAAAGAAAATCCATATTTAAAAGTTGAAGGACATTATTTCTGGTTTTAAATGCAACCAAAGGGGTGCCTTTTGAATCATCACTAATAATAAATTAATCAGTTATATAGTATGAATAGTGCATTTTGGTTGCTTGCTAATTGGAAACTGTAAGGAGTTATATCAGAACCTGAAATCACCATCTTGGATTTAGGCTCCGATAATTTTTATGCTGATGTTGATGTTTTTTAACCACTCATTACACTATGTCATTGTTTGCATGAACTGGTAGACAGTTTTATCACGTTGGAAAAATTGGCATATAAATGCTATGAGATCGTCTGATGCAAACCAGCAAGAATAATGAAAATTCTCGCAGGAGGAGATAGAAAACAAAATAGAAGTTGCAGATGCTTTGGCAGTTAAACTTCTTCAGCGATTTAACCACTCAGTATCTACAATGAAGACCGCTTCACAACACCTATCAGAAGGTAATTGATCAATCAAAATCCAGTATTATGGGGAATACTGTGCTGCATGTCATCATAGTAACACATGTCGCTTCAGTATCCATTAAATGAAAGGGAAAATTGCCGCTCAATTATCTTGTTCATAAAGGTTTTACTAACCAATCCATATAAAATCTTAGATTCATCTGCATTTCGTCATAATGTATACATGTACTGCGTGCACTGATTAATTGGCCAGTTTACCCTTTGCCTGACACTGCTGGTCTTCCACCATTGCGTGTCAACATCTTCGAACTTTCTCTGAAACATTCATGCTCATATGAGTTGAAGAGTCCCACTTAATGGTAAATCTTAAACTCTTGCATGTCTCTTACGGTATAATGTTTACATGGTACGGGTGAAGAACTAATTAACTGTGACTGTCACTTCAAGGGTTCTGTTTTACCTACTACTGCAAGAGAAGACATTGGGTCCGTTTGGATTTCAGTTGGGTATAATAGATTATGAAAATAATTGATTAAGTGGTAGATTTTAATCATAATTGATTATGTTATAACGCAATCTGTTTGGATATTATTTTTCTAAAATTGATTTTAACAGAATTAAAGATGTTTGGATAATTTAATTAGAATCAATTTTAGTTATATAAATTACTATATAATTTAATTTTTAAATACCAAATATTAATTTTTTGAAGATGCAAAGTTCAAATTTTATTAAGAAAAAAAAAGGAGAAAAAGAAGAGAATTTAGTTTTATTTTTATTAAATTATGTGCTTTTTTTGTAATTTTTGCTTGGACCTGTCTTTATAATTTTCCCCAATATTTTGGACAAGCTTCTCCGCAGAAGCTCTGATTCTCAGCTTCCTATTTTTGGCCTGAAAATCGATTCTCCAAAAAAGTGGGTGTTTGGGTAATTTTTTGGAGAATCGATTTTTTGGGCCAAAAATCGATTATATTTACTATCCAAACACACTGATTATAACTTTTGTATTGGAACTCGCTGGCAGTCCATGCATTGCAGGTGGAAATTGGAGAGCTTAAAGGACGGTTGACTGAAGTTATCAGTAATTGTGATGCACTGTGCAACAGAATTACAGCAGAAGGCCCAGAATCTCTCAAATTATCTATGAAGCCTTTTACAATTCATAAAACTAGACAAGAAGTCTTATCCAACACGCCTAATTTGCAGACAGGTTTAATTAGAAATCCACCTTCAGAAGAAGAAAGGTCAAATTGACATGTTTGATTCCTGTATACGTCGAGGATTTCTACGTTCTTACTGAACTTGATGTTTTGCTGCCACACCGACTCACAAGCCTTATTTGCGATGGAAATACAAAAGGGCAAGGGACTACGTGGCCTTTGGATTTGACATGTCACATGTAACCAGTGCCAGATATAGAGTGACTATTTGATTTATTTCATTTTGCAGATTTCTTTTCCCAGTTAACTGGGTAAATCACGATGTAGCTGGGTAGCTGACAAACGTTTCAGTTGCAAGTGTGATAGAAAATTTTAGTAATTTTCCTTTAAAGTTTGGTTAAATTATATTGAATTATTTGTTTATTAAAACAATTACGTCTCACTTTTCTTAATTTCCCCTATTCATATATTTAGGATAAAACTATAATTTATTGTTGTTCAAAAAATAATTTTTTAATGAAAGGAAAATTAAAGATAATTTGAGCAATATACAATAAAATATTGAGAAAGTTTAAAACGAATTGAGAAAATAAGGCATAAAAAAAAAGGAAATCATGTCAGAGAGTTTCTTTAATTTATGTGATTTCAGTATATTTTATCATCATTACTTGCGTAACTTAGTATCTTTTTGTTATCATTTTTAGCATGATGTAAGCATTGCTTTCATTTCCGTCTTCATTCTTTTTTTTTTTTTAACAATGCTAAAAAATTTTGCTTGTCACAGTCAAATTTTCTAAAACTTGAGTCTTTTATACTAATGAATTCAGGGTGCTCAATTCCCATACTAATCACATTTTGTCTTCATTTAATCTCCTTATTATGTATTTGGCCAAAAAAAAAATCTCCTTATTATGTACGAAATGCAGCCTTAATTAATTGTCAAACGTTCAAAACTCTTGAGAAAGTTGTATGCAAGCGACCAGGGCCAGGCCAACATTCCTGCTCTCGCATTTGAGCTTTGAGGTTGCTGCTGTCACATTTTTACCTCGTCACTGCATGAGGAAAAGCATTTTCTTATTGCTTATGAAGATTAATTCATTAATTCAGTTGGCAAGAATATAGCTCATATCTCGGAAGAGAGTGGCTTCGCATCCCGGAGGATTAGTTATGGCTAAGCTATATGGTTTTTTTTTTTTTTTTTTTTGAAGTACTATTCCTGAGAGGTGTAGAATACATTAGCAATCAAGAGCCAATGGAAGAAAAATAAACAAAACAACGAAGAGATAATTTAATTTCTGCGACAACGGATGAACTCACATTGAGAAAATGGGATTATATAAAATTTAGATAGTACATAACTTGAACAAAAGAAAATCATTCATCCGATCAAACTGTCATCTATGGTAAATCATTCAAACAACAGCAGGGTATATCTTAAAAGGTCTAAAACCTATCATAGAACGAACTTCTAAGCAACATGTTGTCTAAAGCCATAAGAGAAGAGGTTGAATTACCCGTTCATATAGATCAAGGCTGTTGCTGAGCATCCAAGTAGCCAGCATCGACAAGCACCTTCTCCCTCTTGGCCAATTCAATGTCCTCGTCCACCATCATCTTCACCAACTGCTCAAATCCCACCCTGGGCTTCCACCCAAGCACTTTCCTAGCCTTGCTAGAATCCCCCTTGAGATTGTCGACCTCTGCTGGCCTGAAGTACCTCTTGTCAATCTCCACATGATCCCTCCAATTCAAACCCACGTGTCCAAATGCAACCTCCAAAAACTCTTCCACTGTGTGGGATTCCTCCGTGGCCACAACGTAATCGTCCGGCTTATCCTGCTGCAGCATCATCCACATAGCCTCCACATAATCCCCAGCAAAACCCCAATCCCTCGAAGCCTGCAAATTCCCCAAGAACAATTTGCGCTGCAGGCCGAACTTGATCCGACCCACAGCCCGCGTGATCTTCCGGGTTACGAAATTCTCACCTCGCCTCGGCGATTCGTGATTGAAGAGTATCCCATTGCAGGCAAAGAGCCCATAAGCCTCGCGGTAATTGACGGTGTACCAATGGGCGGCGCATTTCGACGCCGCATAAGGAGACCGAGGATGAAATGGGGAAGTCTCCGATTGCGGAGGTGGGGTGGAACCGAACATTTCCGATGATCCGGCTTGGTAATAGCGAATATGGCTGCGACCGGTGGTGGCGATGTGGGAGCGAACAGCCTCCAAGAGTCGGAGAGCACCAGTGGCGACAACATCGGCGGTATAATCGGGGATCTCGAAGGAAACGGCGACATGCGACTGGGCAGCGAGATTGTAAACCTCATCGGGGAGGATTGTGTCGAGCCATCGACGAAGGGAAGAGGCATCGGTGAGATCCGCATAATGAAGCTTCATTCGAGCCTTGTGGGTGTTGTGTGGATCGATGTAGATGTGATTGATTCGTTGGGTGTTGAAGTTAGAGGAGCGGCGAATAAGGCCATGGACTTCGTAGCCTTTGTCAAGGAGGAATTCAGTGAGGTAGGAACCATCTTGGCCGGTGATGCCGGCAATCAATGCCACCGTGCGCGGAGGAGAAACGTCGCCATTAGCGGCTGCGGGAGAAGATCCAGATCCAGATCCAGCGGGCTTGTTCTGGGACGCCATGAGAGTTGAGACAGTTTTGAATTGGCGGGTTGTAGCAGCGTCAGAGGCCGACAAAACGAAGGTTAAAGTGAAACGGTGACGAGAGACCGAAAGGATGCAATTACCAATTAATATAGTGAGTGAGGAACGGCGACATCACGCGGTTGTAAATTACCAAAAATATTTAATGACTAAAAGATTGCTGAATGTCGTTTGTTTTTTTTAGAAAAATTATAAAACTTTTATCAATCATCAATTATCAATATATCAATCACCTGTTTTAAAAAACAAAACTCTTTCTGATAAAAAAATATAAAATATTTTTAATTAAATTTCACTCTTAATAAAATAATTATTTATTTTTAAATTAATATTATTTTTTATATTTATTTTTATTTAATAAATTATTTTAATTTAAAATAAATATAAAATAATTTATTCATTAAAAATATTTTTTAAAAAAATAATTATATTTTAAAAAAAATTAAAAAATGTCCTCTATTTTTTTAACATATAATTATTTTTAAAAATATTTTATATTTTGTAACGAGGGAGTATATCAATGAACCTGCATATATAAAATAAAATTTTATTATTTAAAAATTATTAATATCCTTTTCATTTAAACTCCCTGCTGCATAATCCAAAAAAATTGGAAGAGATAAAAACCTATCTTTTTTTATCTCATAAAAAATATATTTCTACCACACATTTCTTCACATGACATATAAAATTTGAAAATAAAGTGGTATAATTAATAATTTATAATTATAAATAGATAATTTAGTGCAAATTTTATTATATCTATTAATATTAATGTATGTTTTGACAATAAAAAATTAATATCAATCTTCGGATTATTAGTGCTTTATCATTGGCAAAATTTTTGCCCCTACGTGATAAACTAATAATGGATGGATATCTGGTCAATGGTGTCGGTGCGTGACTGCGAGACGTGCAGCATCCGCGCTCTCCTTTGCGGGGATGGATCTCCTGACATTAAGAGAAGAGGTAAAAGGAGCAAGTTAAAATTAAAAGAATGACGTTGATCATTTACTAACACCTCATTTGTATAGTGAAGGAGTTTTTGATAAAATTAAAATTAAATTGAATTGAATTATAAAAATATGTTTAATATAAAGATAAAATCTTAATATAATTTTAATAAATATATACATTTAAAATAAAATAAAAAGATAAGAATGTCCTCTACCCAAAATAAAAAGACCTCATCTATCCATTTCATCATCCCTCTCTTTTTTAATCACTGAACACCATGCAAAGCCACTTCTTCTCATATGTTGCACAAAATCAATTATAGCCATTAAACCCACCGCAACCTTTTTTCACTTTCACACAAAACTAGCAGCAACTATTCAAATTAATTCGGCCTCTAATACTTCACAAAGCCACTTCAAATATTAATGCTTTAGCTTGCTTGCTGTACTTTCGAAGAAGTGGTGGTTGGAGGAGATTGAAGGTGGAGATTAAAAATAAATCATTACTGGGAGCTTGATTCCATGACAACCTATGATGAATAAAATAGAAGAAGAAAACAAAGGAAAGGAGTTGCAGAGAAGTTAAAACCTCTCACCTATGAAATGGCCTATCGATGGCATGAAAGAGGTGAGGTAGTGGTGGTGACAAAGGCGAAGGTGGTGGTTGTAGATCATGCGACAATGGATGCAAATCAGTTGCGAAGTTCAACGGTAGTGGATCATGAGGTGCTTCCATCCTTTATCTTTGCCACCAACAAAGCAATGAGTTGGAGAGCCGGTGGAGTTCGATGACAGTTGATCAAAGAATCGAAGAGTAGAGTAGAGATAAGATTGAATTCTTAGGAGTTTGGCCTAATTTCATAGAAGCAAGGAGGGAATCCAATTTTGCCTTTTTTTTTTTTGAGGAATCCTAATTAATATGTACCGAACATCACTCTATTTGGATTCTTACCCAGTTTCATTTCCATGTTCAAGATTCTATCCTATCAAACATAGCCTAGGACTTTTACCAAATTTGCAATTCATAATTACTGAAAATTATTAATTAATTAATAGTGTATTATATTATTTTTAAATGACTTGTTATTTTTTTATAATTAAATCAAATAGAACTTCAATTGAAAAAAACTAGGGGCTCATATTCAACAAAAAGTAAAACAACTAGTGTTATTCTTGACATGTGAATAGTATAATTCTTACACTCATTTATTGATGATTATTATGTATATTGAGTGCTCTATATTGCGATATAATACATGCTATACTATATCAAAAATATTTTCTATGACAATGGTAAATAATAATCTAAAAAAGTATTTAAACTTGCTTCATAAGTTTTTGCATTGAGATAGTTTAATGACATGGTCAAAATGTTGTTGAGTATGATCATTAATGTTATAAATATTCTCATACTTTTTTATGTTCATGTATCTCCAAGACTCCAACTCTTTTTAATCATGACTTTCATGAATCAGCCCTTCCAAGAAACTTAGACATGCACTTTCATTTTACCTTTATGAATCCAAGACATTAAATTGAAGACCTGAAGGGTGCATGAGTTGAAGACTATTTTTTCTTTTTTCTTTTTTTTTTCCAGGTAAGGCAATTAATTTGACGAGGTGAAAGGTCCTTACATACATAAAACCCAATGGAAATAAACAATTTGGCCCAACAGACACTATAAACATAAAACACAAAGAAACATAATATAAATATAAAAAGGCTGTTGGATTATTGATCCACCTTGAGGACACGAGCATGCATAAACACATCGCCACTATGAAGAGATAGGTGTTTTATGTGTGTCGGGTTTGTCAAAGGAGTGTGTTCTAAAAAAGTGTAATATTTTAAACTTTTAAATCAAACAATGAATTCTCAGGATCCTTTATTATAATTTATCCAAATGCAATTGTTTAAAAGTAAAGGAAATAAAGGAATAAAAATGGAGAAACATACGAGACTTGCATGGTGAGAATAGACATGATATTAATAATGATAAAAAAAAAATATAGTAAATAAAATATGAAAAACTAAAAGGAAAAGCGTTGGTGCTCTATTATTACTATTTTGTTAGGAGCTGGTGTTCTATTGGATGCTAGTTGAAGAACTCACTGTTTTCTACTAAATGCATGACATGCTAAGGACATTGTGTTGAATTTGTTAAATGATAAAACTAGTAGTGCTAGGCGAAGTAAAGGATGACACAAGGTCAATGTTTAAGTTTTACGTAGGGCAAGTAGAGATGTGTGTAGTCTGTAGAAATGAAGGGATGTGCATGTGTATGGTGGCTTCCCTTTTATAGGCATAAGGTGGCAATTTTTACATGGTTCTTGCTCTAACTTTTTAGGGTTACTAGCTACAGTTTTCCCATAACTTCCTTTACTCTTTGCTATTTCTGAAGTGGTGTGCCAGTTTATTTTTGTAGCAAGTAACCACTTTTCTTATAGAAGACTCTTATAGGCTTAGGCAAAAATTATTATTTTTAGCCTAAATAGTTAGGGTTAGGGCCAAAATTAGATTTTGGCCTAAATAATAGCCCCTACATACAAATTTGGTTGAGTTCATCGTAGGCCAAGTTTGTATGGATATTTTAATTGTTCCATTCTTTATGCATTCCTAATGTATATGAAGTGGAACTAAGGGAGCTAGCCTTTTTTAATTAATGTTTCAAGAGGTGGTTCTACTTGATATTGCTCTTAATAAAGGGCTTTGGGTGTAGATATTGCTCTTCATTTGATTTTAAAGGATTGAAGTTTGCCTTTAGTTCATTATCTCAAGATAGTTAGTTGCTCTCAGAGAATTACCCCTTAGGCTCTTGATTTGTAGCTGGCTCTAAAGGCTATAAGTTGGCCTCTAGCTTAGTGTCCTCACTCCTCATAGAGCTCATCCTTGGAGCCATAAGAGGACTACCCCTGAGCTCTTTAAACATGCTTGGTTCCAAAGGTTAAGAATTAGCCTCAAGCTCATTATCTTCGTAGAACTCATCCTTAAAGCTACAAGAAGAATGCCTCTTGGGCTCTTCGAACATGCTTGGTTCTAAAGGCAAAGAGTCGATCTCGGGTTCATCGTCCTTATAGATCTCATCCTTGGAGCTATAAAAGGAGTACCCTCGAGCTCTTTGAACATGCTTGGTTCCAAAGACTAGGAGTTGGCCTTTGGTTCATTGTCTTTGTGGAACTCATACTTAAGGTTATGAGAGGATTGTGTAATACACTAAATTTTTTTTTAAAAAAATTTAACTCAATCATAGTTAGGTTACAGCCTCCCAACACATTTTATATTAATAAATTCAATATAAAAATATTTTATAATTGGCTTCAACTCACACAATATAACATTTCAGATAAATTTTTACCTCCCACATGCCATTAGGCTAAATCACATTTGTCCATCCTTATAATCCCAACAAGTAAAATAAACAATTTAGTCAATTTTCAAAGCAAGCTAGTTATTTGGCCTCATAATCATGCCATTTTAACCAATTCAAAGTAAACCAAATATTAAAATTACAGTCATCCAAAGTGTACCAAAAATAGAAATAGTTTGAAAGGTATGATTACATTTATATATTCATATAATTGTCAATAAACAAAAAAGCTCTAATATTGACAATATAAAACATTATAAATCATAAATCAAATACCCAAAAGAGACAGTGAATCTATGCCACTAAGCCTCTGGGACTCCTCCACGTGTCACTCGTGGCTCTTCTCCTAAAAATTGTTAACCACATAATGAGACTCAAAAGTCCCAGTAACCAATGCTAATTTATGATAGTGTATACAAACAGTTAAGTGTGTGCTTACTAAGTAGGAACCAAAAATAATATAATTCTAACAAATATAAGAAATATTACAATATACACAAACAATCATCATTATATCCCTCCATTAACCTCGAGCTGTAGCCCTCACTTGATGCTAAATTACCCGGCCAAAGGTAGATTAGCTCGAGCCTTTACAAGCCACCTATTGAGCTTCAATAGGGGCGTACCACGTGGCATATGAATACAACAACAATAGCAAGTCTCCCAACACCTCCCACAATAATCAAACAAATTCATAATAATATTGCACAATTATACAATATTACAAAATTCATAATTTTTTCAATAATCATCCAATTAACATGAAGTAACACTAATCACAAATTAAAAGCACGGTTACCCCGTGGCTTTTTTAATAAATTATTCCTTATAATTTCTCTCCCACCACAATCTTCACTAATAATACAATCTACAAATAACATATTATTTATAAATATTAGTTTCAATTTTTGAAACTAATAAAATAATTCTAATAATAGAATTAAAAATATAACATAATTCCTAATCTCAATCTTAATACAAATCTAGAGTCAATACTATTAAGTAAAATTTTTAACTCCTCTTTTAATTATCAATAAACATTAATAATTTAAAAATCAACTTCTAAACTAATTTCTATTATCAAAATTTTCTTTTTATTTTATAAATTCACACCTAAAATACCCAAAAATTAACAATTGAATCTCTAGCTTAGAATCATAATTCTATAGCCATAATAATTCATTTTTCATCCCAAATAATTATCTAAACCTCAATAAATCAACATATATTTTCAGATTTAATAAAAATTTAGTCTAGGATTTGATCCTTAAACCACAAATTCAAAGATCATCAATAAATTTATACTCTAGAATATTTATTATACTACTAACAACCTCAAAGATTATATTTATTCAACATAAATTCATCCCTCTTCCAGATCTTAAATTTTCTACCACCATAAAATCAGAAACCAAAGAGGAAGGATGACTAAGAAAATTTTTTAGAACATATACTTATTCTTGAAAAGCTTGAAATCTCACCCTAAATATTTTATTAAAAATTCTTATCTTAAAACCCAGCACTGGTGAACTTGCGCATCGTCGCCCCCTCTGTTCGCGCACAAAGAGAAATGAAAAAAAAGGAAGGAGAAATGAAGAAACGAAGAATGAGGGATGGGTTTTTTTTAAAAAAATACTGTGGATCCCACATTTTTTATTATTTTCCTCTTTCCTCTCTCTTCTTTTCTTTTCTTTTTTTTATTTTATATGTGTGATGATTTCATGCGGCGCCGAAAGTTTTCTTGTTCTTCTCCTTTCCTGTTTTTATGCCTTTTCTTTTTTTATAATAATAATAATAATTTAATTTAATTAATTTTTTTTAATTAATTAATTTTTAATTAAATTTTTTTATTTTAATTTAGAATTATATCCTAAGTTAGATTTAATAATCATCTCCTACTAATTTGATTACTTTTAAATATTTTTGAAAATTTCTATTAACCCAAATTAACTATTAAAATTTAAATTGGGATGTTACAGAATGCCCTTGAGCTCTTCGAAGGTACTCTTGAGGGATTCGTACTAACTTTTAAGAGATTCTTCTTTTTATTGAGCTCTCTATTTTATTGCAAGCGTTTCTTTCTTTGAGTGTTCCTGGTAGAGTTAAGTTTCTAGCTTGTTGATCTCAGCTCATGGGTAACGTGAATCGAAGGGGCTGCACATATGCTGGGGATAGAAGACGAGGCTTGTCATCGTGCCCAAGAAATGTTGACGATGAAGAAAACAAAGAAAGGTGAGGAAAAAGCAGGAGGAAAAACATTTAAGAGGGGAGGGCATTTTTGGTATTTTACTATTAAAGTCCTTTACGTGGTGTCCTGATAAAGATACAAAACTAGGTGCATTTTTGGATGCTTACTATTTAAGTATTGTAGCTAGCCAAATTTTAGATTTAGAATTGATTATTTCAATTGATAACCATGGTAAATAAATATATCAACATGGTAATGATATTCAATTATCATAAAATTCTTATATTAATTATATCTTTTTATTGCAATGCTTGATAAAGTTTATTAGTAGTAATTTTTACAATTTCTTTTATCAAATATAAAATAAAAATAAAATCAAATAACATCAATACTTTAAGAGTGTGTGTAGTATTATCTTGTTAAAAGTAAGTAAATTATATGATAATTACATCTTTTAAAACAATTACTAATTAATAAAATGGCCTATCTTTTGCTCAAAGGGGGAAAAAAGAAGAAATAGTTATAGTGTACATACGTAAAGGACTACATATAAAATTAAAATGATAATTCAATCTAATATTTTAAGGCTTTTATAATGTGCTAATTTGAAAAGTTAAAAATATATAAACTCTACATTTTACTAAAAGAAAACTAAAAATTCGGGGGGGCCATGGCCACCCCTCATTCCCTCTGTTTCCACCCTTGCTCAAGTAAACTTCCACCTATTTATGATTATATAAGTTCAAGGCACATATGCATAGGTATATCCATATTCACATCTTAATATTTTAATAATTCAAAAACTTGCATGCATTAATCATTACATCTTTTATCATACCTAATTCAAACTCATAACTTCGTGTTCACAGCATCAATACATACCTTGTTCAAGCTTAACAAATCCAAAATCATATAATCATGTGGCACATATTCCTATCAATAATAATTTCAACATGTAAGAATGAGTTTCACAACTCAAGTAACAACCATTAACACAACATAGTCATACTTGTACTTCTATAATGTATTCCATGCCATCAATAACAATATAAAATTACAACTAGTAAACACAATTGTATACTAAAATAAAATTTCCATTATCTCTATTGTTGGGCTACTACCTCTAGAGTACACTGGATTGCTAAGGGAGTTTCCCACCAACGTAAGCTCCAAAAACAATTGCTTTACAATAAATGACCAATATTCAACTCAATAGCTAATCGCAATCAATTAACTCTTAATAAGTAATACCTTCATTAAGCATGATTAATTAAAACAAATCCTGAAACCCACTTTCATTAGTTTATTTAACTTAAACTAAACTTAATAATCACTACAAGCTAACCTCATTAGCTCAAACTCAATTATTTAGCATTAGGGTCAATCTTAAACCCCTAATTAATGACATTTAATGCTGTCAATTACTTAAACTAGAGGTAAGAAACTTAAATAACTCTTATTAAACTCTATTGAAGTTACTAGAGTGGCTCCAAATTTCCTTTCCCAACAAATATGAAGTAAAAGCAAGGTAGAGGGAGAAGACATAAAGAGGAAGCTTACTCAAGAGATTAACACCTTTAAATAAGCTATAAGTAGCCTCCGATATGAACCCTAGCAGAGCCCTTGTGCCTCCCTCTTGGATTTCTCTCTCACACTCTCTCTTTTCTACGTCATAGAACTATAGAATAGGAATTTAAAATCTCATTGTATGCGTTGTAATGTAAAGTATCATTCACTATGGCGAATGACCCAAAACAGACAATATCACTTAAGCCTGACTATTTAGGTCCTAGATAGCCCAATACCTCTTAAGCCCTCTTTTAGACCTTATATTGGGTCTAATATATCCAAATGATTATCTAAACTTTCTAATGAACCCCCAATTATCAAAATTAATTAATTAAACCTCTTAATTAATTAATTAACCTTTATATTAAATTTTTGAGATGTTACATCTACCATTGAAGCGGAGGATCGAGGCTCTTTACTTTCAAGCATGGTGGAAATCATGAAGAAAATGGTGATTGCATATCATGATGAATTGAGAAGAAAGGCTCTGTTGTCAGAGTGTATAATGAGAGAGGAGGCAGCGGGGAAGACGGCTGAGTGCTCATTTGGATTTCAATTGGGTATAATAGATTATAAAAATAATTGATTAAATGATAGATTTCAATCATAATTGATTATGTTATAACGTAATCTGTTTAGATACTTATTTTCTGAAATTAATTTTAACAGAATTGAATATGTTTGGATAATTTATTCAGAATTAATTTTAATTGTATAAATTATCGTAAAAGACATTGCATTTTAAAATTAAATTATTAATAAAATTATATTTAATATTATTAAAGCTGTTATATTTTATTTAAAAAGTAAAATATATTATTGGTTTTATTTTTATTAAATTTTGATATATTTTATTTAAAAAGTAAAATATATTATTGGTTTTATTCTTATTAAATTTTGGACTTTTTTATAATTTTTTTTGAATCTTTCTCTATAATTTTTTCCACCGCTTTTTGATCGATTTTGTGCAGAAGATCGAATTGCTAGCTTTTTAAAAAAAATCAATTTTAATCAAAATCGATTAAATGAAAATTATGCGTTTGAGCATTTTTTTTGGTTAATCAATTTTTTCACTAAAAAAATTAATTATTTTGCTTAACCCAACAAGCACTGAATGATCAAGAAGCAGAGAAAGGTTGCGACTGCTAAGGCAAAAAAAAAAAAAAAAAAAAGTCAAATCTCAAGAAAATGGATCGGGTTTACGGGCATGGACCTGGCCCAGGTATTGTGATAGAAACTGAAATATACCTTAAATAATGCACTTTATTAAATAAACCACTTGGACTGGGGTTGAATATCTTACACGGACAATTGCCACACAAGGCTCGGTGAAAAACCAAATGGACTAATTAACAAGATATATATAGCCCATCCGAATCAAGAAACAAGAACAGGAACCTAAAAACAAGGAGTGTGAATTATGAATAAACCCAACAAAGCATTAATCTAACTAGCATGACCATCAGGCACGCAAGCCTGATGCACCAATGTATGCCCAATGCACAAAATCAATACAAAGTACTGAAATTGGACCCATTCTTAGCCAACTCTCAACTATTGGGCTAGTTGAAGCCGTGCAGAAAATGATCCTCACAATCCACGCGGGTGGGATTGAGGAGCATCAGGCAAGAGCTTATCCACCACGCGAACTCCTCCCTAGATGAGTAGACGTTGATAGTTTTTTTAAATGCACCCTATTTTTCTTTAGCCAGAATAAATGCAACTTAATTTAATACTTATGCAAGTTACTTTTTTTTAGATATACATTATATTTAATGCTAAAAATATTAACTGTAAACAGTGTAATTTGTTAAATAAATTTTGGAATCAAAGTTTACAAGTATCAGTAATGAAAATATTTGAATCCTGTTAAAATTAAAATGTAGGGGGAAAAGACCGAATAAAAATTTATAAAAAAAATGGATACAAATTAGTGCGATGTCATGGAAATTTTATTTATATTTGTGTCAATAATAATGGGCTAATTTTTTTTTTTTGGACCAGAATAATAATGAGCTAACTCAAACACATCTATGTTTATTTTATTTTTTAAAATTCAGATTTGGAAGAAACGTCCGGCTGTGAGGATAAAAGAGTAGTGGGCGTACAAACACGTGGCCCTGACGGCTGGGGTCCTACCAGGAGTGCACAGTAGGGCGACGCAAGCGCAACCACTATATGCGTCGATGAGCTGTCACTGGGTGCCTCAGATCCACGAACCCTACCTGCTTTATGCTATTTCTACGCCTCCAGCCCGAAACTTCTCGCTGCTTTCGAAATATCTCCCACACGCCTCTTCTGCAAACTCCTCTGATTTGCTTTTCCCACCGAAACAAACACAGCCTCTGCACGAACGGATTCTCTCTGTTTTTTTTTTTTAATTTGTTTCGCTTTTTTCATATTTTTCTGATCTTCTGCTCGAGTCCTTTCATTCTCGTCGCCGATTAGGATATCCGATTGATTCGGTTGTAAATCTGATTGTTTTTGTTCGATCCTCCTTTTTTTGATTTCTTGGCCTTAAAGTGTTAATTGAAGCAGAAAATCTGAGATTTAATATGAAGCGGGCAAGGAAATCGAACAGGGTTTCGTGGGCTCCTGGATTTAATCTGTGTCAGGTATATATAACTGCAACATTCTTTCTCAAAATTTCCTTCGTTAGGGGAAATTTTTGTTTTCAATTTGTTGGTTGATTCGTGACCCTTTTGGGTTCTACGACGTTCGATATATTCCAATTTGTTCTTCTTTTGCTTCTTCTCCCCCTCACATTACATAATGTCTCCTTTTTTCTCATATTGGTCCTTGTCAATTTGGATTGGTAGCTCCGACGGCACAGGCCATTCCGCTAACATAAAAATAATAAAACAAAAAGACTCTACTAAAGTGGATCATCTATTGAAAAATTTACAATCTTGATCTAAGCTCTAAAGTATTCCTTATAAATTTATTTTACCAAGGATAAAAGTATCATATCTCAGTAAAATTTCGGTACAGCGCAATTTATCCCTGAAACCGTGAAGTTGAGATAAGTTTTATCGAAAAATAAACTCTGATTTAGAAAGTTTTCTTCTAGATCGAAGGGCAATGGTATACTGTGCTTTTCTTTTGGATATTCTTGTTCATTTTACATCTACAAGGGATAAAATCAAGCAAGTTGTTGAAGATATTAGGCGCTGAGCAGCCAATTTTAATCATATTGGCAATAAGGGGGTTGTACAACCCTGCGATTGCCGTTAGTCAGGATAATTAAAATCACGGCAGGAAAATCTTTCAAGTTCTGTTAGGTAGTTGTTTACCTTGAATAACGTGGAAATAATTTATTCGACTGAATATATCATATATTGATAATCATATCATAAACTACCTAAAATTGTACTAAATATTTCACCTGGCTCTGAAGATTCAACCCTTTCAAGAAGGTTGTCTAGAATGCCTACTATGTACTTGATATTATAAACTACCAATTATATTTGATATTGGACATTGATGAGTCACAAAGTTCAACATCTACGGCCCCCAATCAATTGAGAAAAAATGGGGGTGCTAGGCATGGCACTATTTGAAATTCTAATCTGTTGCTGTTAGGTTAAACATTGAATCTGTTTCTCTATTGCCGGATATTGATTTCTTATGCGCTATTATAAAAAAGATGTCATTACAAAATAATGCTAAGCTTATTAAAATCTTCCACCATATTTTCCTATCATTCGTCAAACAGAAAGCAGATATAAAAGATAACAAGAATACATGGAGTCCAAACTGTCATCTCGAAGGTGTTTGCTATATGTTGTTTGGACGACCTAGATGAGACATGTTTAAGTTTAACGGGCTATGCTACAATGAAGGTTATTCCCCTTATATAATCTAATATGACTCTGATTGAGGATGCTCACTAATGAAACTTAGAGCATGCTTAGAGTGATGGGATTTCTGGACTTGTTAATGTGTGCATGAGCCAATGGATTTATCAAATTAATATGCATTTGCTAAATGAAATTCTTGCCTTTTATCTAATTAAGTGACAAATGCGGATGCTAGTTGCTTCAACTTGCATGGTATATGAATGAAAACAGATATGGTCATACCTTCAAAATATTTGGAATTATGCCAAGTTTTTATCAATTTGCTTGTTATTTCATGAAAAGCTTAGTATGTTTGCCGGTGAAAATTTTGCTTTTCTTTAATTTAGAGTCAGGCGCAAGAAGATGGAAGGCTTAGATGAAAAATGTATAGATGCTATAGCTGTTGCCAATTTTGTGATTGCTTTTTTAATCTGTACAGTCTGGTAGGGGAATGAAATATTATTTTTTTACTAGTAAATAAATGCTCACCTGATGATTGCTGCTGTGTGTGGAAAATACTGAGGATTTTGTCAAACAGCTGAGAAAAATAGTTCTGCAGAATGTTATATATGATTCAATTAAGGCCATTGTAAAACTAATTTGACAAAAGGTGGGAAACTGGGAATAAAAACAATCAACTCAACAAATCTGTACTTTTGGCTGGAGTTTGACTTGCGATAATGGCTATTGGATACTTCTGTACAGTTATCACTCTAAAGTCTGTATTACACAGATTGTTTGGTTCTGTATTGTCGCCAAACTGGTGCTTGAGTCTGGCACCTTTGAACCATGACATGATTATTGGTGACATAGTCGTCATTAGTAGAATATTTGTATAAAACAATAAAATTACTAAATATATAATTGTAGTATTACATTGGCCTATATATGTGCTTGTCTTGTATCATGTGTGGAGAGCTGCTTTGTATGAACTTGAACAGGAACAATGGTCTTATCTCGATTGTATGGATAATTATTTACAAGAGTGAGAAAGACCGTAATTATATTCTTCATGGTCATAAAATTTTGTATGATCTATTAGTGTATCCAGGGATATTGAAGGTCTTTTATTGACTAGGATGGACTAGAGGTTGAAAACCAAGTCAGTGCCTAATTGAGCATTTTTTCCCAAGAAAGAACAAAACTCCTCTAAACTCTATGTTGAATATTAATATAATGTGGTTAGCTGTTATCTTTTGAAACACAAGATTATATTACTGTTAATGTTTAGAACTGTCAAAATTGCAAAATAAGTTATGGACATTTTTACGGTTTCAAACTTTGGAATATTCAGAAAATTTTATAAGTTTAGGCCTTCAAACTACTGTACTTTTGAAGTGTAGATTGTAGATTTAAGGTGACTTATCATTTATGGTCTGTCTTTCTTGATGAATTGAGAACGGTAAAATCATATCAGCTTAAGTTAGGCAGAGTAGTATATATTAACGTTCTGCATTTAGAAGTACATCTGATATATTCTGATAAATCTTAGGCAGCACAATGAAATATTAATTTGGTTACTTTTTGAATGTTTAGTCTATAATGCTGCAATGAATCTTTATGGTTTGTTCTATATCGTTTATGAACACTTCTGTTACTTCATTGCAGTATGTAAGAAGTTGTTGTTGGCTCTTCTTTTTTCCCCCCTAAGTTTTATTGTTAGATTTTTTTGGGAACTAATACTAGGGATGTAACAGGTGAAGTTGTTCTTATCTGAGGATTGCCCTTCGAAAGTTAGCCAGACATCTCAAGACCTTCTTCAAGCAAAGACATCATCAATTTTGCATTCAAGCACTAATGAATCTTATGATTTACCTCCTGGCTTTGAAGGCAATAATTCTTTGAACCATATTAGGAATGAACTCTCCCACTTTTATCAGATTAAATGGAAAGCTCCTCCCCTGGTAATGAGTCTAAAAGATGTTGATCTCTAGTAATAATTCACTTTCCAATGATTATATCTTTCAATTGTAACTGGAAAATGATCTTTTCTGCTGTGGTGTTCATTTAGGTATTTTCAGAGTTTAATATGTTTCATATGTTAGCTCTGTAAAGTCAATTGGCTCTGTATTCCTCGTTTACTTACTTGATTTGTTTTATTTTTCAATCAGTTTGCTCTCAGTCAAAATTGGCTAGTTGCAGCTGGTGAAGAAAGTAAGGAGAAAGTAGATCAAAAGCTAAGAGAAATGAAGGTGCTTGAAGCAGTATATCCTCGCCCTTCAGCTATTCCTCCAAGGTAAAATGCCACAGAAACTAAGAAATCCATTTTCTATTTGATTCCGTTTTTATTGCTAACCTTGTTGATCTCCATTTGCTTGCAGTCCATCTGTTTCTTTAGATGTACAGGAGGAAGACTATGATGATAACCTCACTCCTCTTATCCCTATCGTTCCCATTGAGGAAGAAGAGCTTATGGATGTTAACCCTGAATTGCCAGCAACAATTGACACACCCGCCACTTCACAGGCACAAAGTTTGCACCAGTACATATCTACGACAGATAGACCCATATGTTCACAGCCTAGTACCTCGTCCTCTCTAGCCTTAACTGGGACATCTGGTTTGGAAGCAGAACTTGCTGCAGCTTCTGCTGTTGCTGCTGCCATCATGAACAGTAATGAACAAGGCAGCTCAGTTGACATGGATCTACTTGTTAGAATACTTAATGATCCATTATTGATTGCGAAGTTGAAAAGTGTTCATGATGGAGCTGCAGTGACCACTGTGAATACATCGGCAAACATAGTGGGTTTATCTAGTTCTGGATTCAAATGCACTTCTCCATCAGTTCCATCACCTCCGCTTAGACCTGATAAGCCAACTTCTGGGGTTAATCCCTCAAGTACTGTGGGTTTATTTCCTGATTCTGGCTTGGTACCAGCTACTTCATCGGTTCCATTGATGCATGCACTAGATAAGCCAGCGACCCAGTCACTTCCTTTTTCTGGGGCTATACCAGGGAAACTAGCAACTCCTTCAGCTCCATTGCCTTCACATACAACTAATGCTGATATTCACAAGCCTGTGAACAAAACCACTGACGATTTGTCAAGTGGTTGTCTGCTTTCTGTTCAGCAAGCAGCGTCTGTGGCTTCCATTTCATCCAGGGAACCGAGCATGGTACCGTTACCTTCAACAGGTGTGAGCATGCATGCAGTAGTAAACCAGGTGCGACCCCTTGCAACTACATTGGCTTACCGACCTAGTACCGGCTCAGCATTTGCTGGGAAGGAAGCTCATCCTGTGAGGGATCTCAGCTATTATAAGAACCTTATTAGGCAACATGGGGCTGATGATAATAATACTAGGCAAGAGACTCATGACTCCCAAATAGCTATCCGTCAAAGTAATTTCAAGGATTTGAAATCGGTTCATAGCAATAAACCGGGAGAAGTGAATTTCAAAATCCAGAAACCTTGCATATACTTCAAAAGTTCAAGAGGTTGTCGAAATGGTTCCAATTGCCCTTATCAACATGACATGTCAGCTCAATGGGGTCCTGTTCACATCCTAGGGTCCCAGAATGCAAAAAGAGCTAAATTAGGACCAGAAATCAGGGGTAGAACATTAATTTAGATAGCCTTTTTGGAATGGTAAAAGTAGAAGTGTATTGCGTTTCACAGTGTACATAAAATTTGCAGCGGGAGGAAGTTTAAGGAAGGTGGAGAGGGAGGACTTGTGAGAATGAGGAAGGGACATTATCATTAAGGTTTCATGGGTGGTTTATATTGAGTTTAGATTTTGGAATTAAGAGGACCACTGTGGTTGGGTCCCTGGTCATATAAATTTTTTACTTGGTCCGCAAGGAAGAAGAGAGGAGTGAGAATTGATGGAATTTTCAAGACAACTGATATGTTGGTTTCTGCAGCTAGGGGTGACCTGAGCAGTGTGTCCTTTTCATGATGGTGATTGCTGACCCTCTGGACTTCAGTGGCTATTCATAATATTTTATGCATAAAAAAAAGGGTGAAAGTTAATGATGTCAAAAGAAGACTAATCAGTAAACAAAATGCATAAATTTCTGAAAGAACTTTAATTTGTCTGGGATAATGATATTTGGGGACCTTGCAAAACGAATAATGGGGCTAAGGACATTGACTTAGGAAAAAACCAGAAGTTAAAGTTGGAAAATACGGAAATGATTCTATACTCCTATAATTCATTTTCCCAATTTTTCATTGGGAGTTTTGAAGGTTTGCGTGGCACCACTGAATCCTAAAAGGTAAAGAGTGGTAGCTAGAAGCCAAGGACACATGCTCAACGCGTGATGATCCAAAACGAAAATAAGGCCTAGTAAGTATTGCCCTGGCAACAAAAGATAGTTGCGGCACTTGTTTCATATCCAGTAAAACATTTGAATATATGGTTACTTGACTGTTTGTTTAACTAAAGCCTTGTTAAACATTCTCATTCTTTAATGTGCTTTCTTCCATTATGGTTTTTTTTTTTAAAAAAAAGATCTTGACACTAGATTATAAATGCTAATGTCAAATATTCTTATGGGAATTGTATCATGATCTTTTCTAATCGTGTTAGTTGTTTAATTGGCGAACGAAGGGGAAAAACTTGAAATTTTGTGCTGTGGCTGAAATTAAAATGAGTTGAAGAGAGCAAGTAATGGCAATTTGTTTTGTATACAAGTCTTACGCGGTACATTGAGTAATGCACCAATGCCACCGCTTAAAAAAGGGAGGCTGAGTGTATTACTAGAATTATTTTTTAAACATTAAAATGAGATTATTAAAAGGTTTTAAAAATAACATAAAAGTTTAACTTGGCAGAAAAGTGCAACTATCCTTAATTTTCCTCTGTATTTTTTTTTTTTTTACATTAACATGATGTCATTATGTTAGAGAAAGGTAAGTGATTCCTCACTTCAAGCTATGATGTTAGATCTTTTTTAATATATATTTTAATATGACGGTACTATGCAGACAAATTCTTGAGAGGCCTTTGCCAACAATTATTGGGAGACTTAGGCGTCACTGTTCTCGGGTAATATGATATTTGTAATGTCCATTCCAACATTATTAAATATACAGAACACTACATATAAAAAATGTATGATAACGAGAATTAATTAAATTTTTTAATAAGGTTATCATAATAGAAGGGTTTAAAAAATAGTAAAGAAATTGAGATCTTAAGAAAACATTTTTAAAAAATCATTTGAGCTCAAATTATAATTCAAAACAAGTTACAAAAGATGGTGGAAGCAAGAAAATCAAATAACTTCCCAAACAAACACTAAAAGAGACATTTTTTATTACCCTAAAAGTGCTCCATTATCTACTGTGGTAGATGGCACAAAGAACCTAAGGTTCTCGCTATGCAATGTGTCATGGTGTGTCGCTATTGTCATGATAGCACTTCGAATCTAACTTTTGAAGCGAGTTGTTTTGCTATTCGACATCCATTTTGAGTGTTTTAAGTGTCCACAAGTAGCTTTTCAAGCATTATAATTATTGGCATCAGTCTCACACTCGAATACTCAACCATTTAAAAGATGGACACCCAAATTCAAATTGGTCCATTTTCAGTTTAAAAACACACACTATCCATAACCTACAACCTAGAGCTAAAAGCCGTGGAACCACTTGGACTAAATTAGATCACAAACGACTTGATAGACTAATTATAGCACACCAACAACAATCCAAACACAAATTAACTATCAAAACCCTAATTTCATAATAAATTTAAAAGGGTATCTATAATCACCATGAATATCATTTTGGCCAATCCAATGCATCAACAATACAAATATGTCACTTGCACTAATATTTCAATCTCTTATAACAATTTCAATACAGATATATCATTCTAGGTGAAGATACACATCTATACACCACAATGTTCATGTAAGTGAATACAAAATAATGAGTGATCCTAAATTGGCATAGAATTCATAAGCTATTCGATATAATACCAAAACATAAAAGGGAAAAGATATACGAATAAAGCTCTTCAACCCTCGATAATTCCTTCCTTCCCTTTGCCCCTCCCAAACCCCTCACTTGTAAAATATAATCACGAGGTGAGATAAACATCTTAGTAACATAATAATTTATAATTATCAATTAACATGCACAACTATAAGCAAGTAAAGCTTATAAATGTAAAAACACTTGTTTAACATATTCAAACATAAACATTTCTCTAATCATAGGTCATTTTCACTTTAGCATAATTATTATATCATCTGAGCCTTTATATCACCTCAATTGAAACTAAAGGCTTTATTAAACTAAGCCCACATACACAATAGCTTGAGCTTGCCTTCATTGGTAGGATCAATCAGTCAAAGGTGTCCTATCTCACTTTCAAACTATGATTTCTCCCTATCACACACGATTTGGGAAGTCGTTACTCCAATACCACATCACACTGATGCTAAGAAACACAAATCCCTAACAATGTACCTCATATAGACACTAAGGAGATAATCTCTAATGCCGTACCTTACTAGCCATTAAGGAGATAAATGTAATATAAACTTTCACTATTCCTTCTTATGGGTGAACTCCTTCCCCTTATCATAATCATGCACACACTTTTATGAAATTCATATATTTGCATCCAAATCATAATTTACACATATAACAATACTTTCACAAATTCATTGTTTTTAAAAGTCATTTTCTATACACAAAATTCTCATTTTGCTATATACAACACTTTCAAATATAGGCATGCGAAATTACAAATCTACTCACAAATAATTAAACACTTAATTAAATAGAGTGAATTATTTTGTTATCTCAACCCTTTGTCATAAATAGGGTTATCGTGGTCTAAATATGTGCTCCAGAAGGCCCACATGTGTAACAACATTTGAGCAATATATATTTTACACGATTTAATGATAATCATTAATTATCACTCTAATTAGACTCTGAAATCACTAAATTTTGGGTATCTATTATACTTAAAGATCTCATTTTATCAATATCAACTCTTTCAACACACTCCATTAATCCTATTTAGCACCCAAACACTCAAATAATATCACTTCTTTACCCACATTACTCCCAAATACCTAAATTCCACTTAGTGTTCGTCCAAACCCTATCTAAAAATTTCAAATTATTACACGATTCATAAACCTAAGTTTAGAAGCTTGATTTAACTCCTTAAGTTTTCAACTAAGACAATGATTTCAGTTATAACCCAAGGAGACGTGAATTAAGCCTTAACCACACCCAAATTTACCAAAAACTCGCATGGAAGAGAAGGGAGAAGAATAAGAAGTTTATCAATGTGAATTCTAAGCTCAACACACTCCCAAAGTGACGTTGGAAGTAAGCCCTAGTAACCCTCAAGCCTTCCTCCATCGCCTCTCTCTTGATTCTTTCTTTTCTCTTTCTGAAATCAAACGTATTTCACGTATGGTTTAAATCATAATTTGGCCATGTGTCGTGGCACAAGGTGCATGCATTGCGACACATGACATAGCAAGTGCCATATGTTGTTTTGTCATCGCATTCAAGCCCGATTGATCCTTACACCATCTTAACTCATTTTTAAGGCTGTTCAAATATCTAATAACTTTATTAGTGTCCCAAAAAACACCATGAATTTATATATCACCTAATTTGACCAATTTATCATTTTGAAATTCTGAGAGCTTTAAGTTAAAAACTTAGAATGTTACAATATTAATTTCTATTATTTTTTAAACCCTGTAAAGCAAAATGTCATTATAACAATTCTTCCCTTCGATTAACTACTAACTGTTATTAATCAATTAGAAGTTTTTAATTATTATTTCTTTAATAAAAATAGCGTGCAATTTTTTTTCTTATGAACATTGATTGGCACCACGGTTTATTTATTTTGCATGATTGCAAATGTGATTTCTTTTTTCTTTTTTTTTTTCCTTTTTTGCATGAAGGATATCCCTTAACCGACAATCATAAACAAATTCCTTTTTGAGACGTGAAGATTTTGGAAGAGAATCTTGCTTCTTCCAACAAAGTCCATAATCAGAACTTCAAAACTTTTCACATATTTATAAGACCCTATATGTCATATATTCTCCATCTATAATACAATTAATAAGAGAATTTATGAAAAAATAATTTAATGCTATTGCTTTTGTTTTTTAACAAAAAGCCTTATGTTTTGAACAAATCTAACTAACAGAAAATGTTGTATGTTTTGGACCGGCGATGAAAACAAAATGAGGGGGGAAAATTGAAGTCATTATGTATAAAGCAAGACTTCTATCGTATCAATTTCACGGGACAACTTAGCATTGATTTTTCTTTTGGCCAAATAACTTAGCATTGATTATTATAACCAAGAAGCCATATTCTCCCGTGAATGGTACTATCAACGTGTATTATTTTTTCTTCATTAATTTTTTTTCTTATTGAGTGTTTCTAATAAAATTATAATAGAACACATTATTTATTTATTGACATTTATAATAGAGTGTTGTAAATGTTATTATATATTGTGGATCTCCATATCCTTAAAAGTTTTTTAAAGTAATTATATTTGCCTTGGAAATATTGTGAAAGAGCAAGTGACACCCTGGAGTGTAATAATGTTAAGCAATTAGTATGTTTCTTCACATATGGTACCATGTTAACCGGAAAATGTCTAGTTGATTTATTTTTTAAACTATCCATTGACCCATGACAACACTATTAATTGACAATTAGTACAGGTTGACCATCCTTTTTTTAACTAACAAATGCCAATTAGTAAGCCGAGTATCATTCATATTTTCCCTTCTTCTTCTTCTTTTTTTTTTTACCAAAGCATGCATGTGTTAATGACTTAATGTTGACCACTAATTTGAGATGAATTTTTTCCCCCAAAACCAACTTCAAACACTTCCATGAGATTTGGACCGTTTAGATTTAAAATGTTTAATTTATATTTATATTTTACATTTATTAAAATAAAAATTATAAAAATTAATGAATATGTTTATCATTAATGGGAAAAGTATAGACTATACTTGGTGAATCAAATTTAATATTAAAATTTTTTATAATTTTATAAATTGACTATCTAAATTTACTTTAGTCAATCCAAATTTAAACTTTGTAACTTACATGTTTTTTTTTAAATATTTATTTTGAAAGTGCCAGTTAAGATATTATTTTTAGTTTTAATATAATATTTATCAAAATAAAAATTTTAAAAATTATACAAAAATTTATTATTAAATCTGGATGTTCAAAGTATCTGAATAGTTAATTTATAAAAATTATAAAAAAATTAATATTAAATTAAATCTATATTGTTCAAATAGATAATAAACATATTTATTAAAAAAATTTTATTTTAATCATTGTAAAATAAAAATAAAAAATAAATTAAAATCTTTAAATTAAGATCTTCCAGATTCAATCTGGAGGGCCTATAAAATTTTGTTAGAGAACTACTTATCATTAAATCTAAACCGTACACATTTAACCTGGAGGGTCTAGTTTTTTTTTTTTTTTTGGGGGGTAAAATGAAATGTTGTGCAGCCTGATGAGCACGTTGTGCTGCCACCGAAGAAGACAAACCCTTTCTCCTTCCTGATTGATGAATTCGTAGTTAGCAAAACCGGGCAGACGCCTATAAATATATGATAGCACCGTGAGTCGTTTGATAGCACGGCTAGTCGACTTTTTGTTGACATAGTAAATTATATGGCATTCTAAGCATGACACCTAATGTTTCAATAAGGAAGAAAAATGTGGAAGTACCAGCGCACCTCAAACTTTCACCCAATCGTCTAAAGCTCTATAAGAATTGGAACACATTGCGCCATTTGTGAAACGTTGAAGAAACATATCTCCTTTCTATACTTGCGAATACCGATTACTTCCTCCGAAATACTTGAAGAACAAAAATATATCATTTACCACTCCATTTTGTGATCGCAATAATCTCTTATTTGTTTCAACTTTCTTTTCTCATTTTTCTTCAACCCATATCAGCTGCCCCACATGACAAAGCAGAGCATAGACATGATCACATCAGATTTACCCAACTGAATCCACGTAAACGCATGAGAAGAATGTTGAACTGACATATTGAACCACGCTTTCAATTCCATATTCCATAAAATGAAACTTGATCAGTTTACATATATCAAATGAAAAGTTGAAGCTCAAGACAAGAACCAAAACCTTGTTTCCTTGTCATCACTCAACATTCAAATTACAAGCATACACCTTCAAAGTTTATAAATGCAGTATCAGTGTATCACTCAAGCGCATGGCTCCGCGAAGTCTAAAACATCAAAAGTTTAAGACGAACAAGAATCACACAAATCTTCAAATTAACGTTCTCCCAAACAAGAAATGAACCCCTAAAAAAGGTCCGTGTTGTCAGCCTGTTCTCATAATAATGTGGACTCCACTATCAGTATCCACGATGTCACTAATCTCACCAACTTTAAGGCCATAAGTTGCTTCTTCAAAAGGCTTCTGCATCTGCCCGCGACCAAAAGGACCTGCAACCAAGAAACGCACGTATAGAATTTAGTTCGTGGAGTATTTCAAAGCTACGGAGACAATTGAGGATTTAGCTCACTTCGGAGATGAATGTGACATCTATCCGGGAATCCAATTCTTTAATATCATGGAAAAGTTGGACTAGAATAGAAATTTAAGATGTTCGGACAACTTCATTTTCGAAAGTACTGTTACTCCTCTAATTTTATTTATAAATCACTTCCAACATGCTTATCAGTACTTAAAAAAAAAAATCTTAAAACTTATTAACTCTATCTTAAAATTTAACAAGTTCTCAACTTTGACCCTATTAAATATACATATTTCAATAATATATTTTCTCTCTCCAACATTTAATAGAAAGTAAAAGAGGAAATTTATGATGAAATTTTAATTACGTGACTCATAAATAGGACTAAAAAAACTCTTCCCTCTCTACCCTATAAATAAGACTAGAGGGAGTAAATCTTAAGCACTATTGTTAGTTTTAAGCAAACTGAGATGTGTTTATTATCTTGGTAGGCATTTGAAACTAGAACTAAAGTAGTCAGCAGCCACCTAGCACCCATGTTAAAGCCTAATGGGTTATACCAATCACAGGTCTGTAAAAAAAAAAAATAAAAAAAAAGGCCCTTGCTTTTAAGCATTATCACCTGGCTTTAGTTCTTCCTGTTTGTATTTAAATACAGCAACATGAAATCGATCACTCGAGATCCTAGTTTATATTTAGTTCTTCCTTGAAGGGAGGATCAGAGGACAAACTCAAAAGTGCCGCATTGACTTTACACTCACTCAGTTACACATCTAAGCCGTGTAAGCATCGAACAGATCAAGTGATATGATGAAAGATTTAAATTCAAGACACTAGTTATCAGAGAAGTATTAAGTGAGGATGCCCTTGTCAGTGTGCATGGGAAATAGAGGTGGGAGGTAGTACAAAAACCATAGAAGTGAGCTTTTGAGTATTTCATGATTATGAAAAACTTGAAAACGTGCAAATGCTGCTATCTTAAATGTACCATCAATAAGTTACACTGATGTTCAAAAGCAATGCGAAACAATAGATGAATATGAATAATATATGTGCGTATTTAAAGTTCATAATGGAAGAAAAGGCCCAAGTTGAAAGAGTACATCATATATATAGATCGTTAATGTTCCTACAGCAACAGAAAGAGCGCACATTAGTAAGAATATCTTCGGGAGTTTAAGTCTGATGTTCTGTTAAACACTTGGAATTCTGTAAGTGACAATATACAAAGAAATTGCATCATTGAAAATGGTGCCAAAAGCAACACTGCTTGCTAAGCATTATCATAAGCAACCTATTCGTCTAACTCTTATCTCTCTGGGGTTGTGGAAGGAAATTCGACAGTAACAACAGAGAAGTTGCAACTTCCATGTCACCCACCTTTTCAAAGTTCCGTTGTTTCAATATTGGTCCAGGGCAAAATAAAAAAAAAATTAATACAGAAATATATTTATCTAGGTACCTGCAACTTATATTCAATTTCATTGAAGCAAATTGTCTAAAACACCACAGAACATACAGCTTCTCACTTCCAAATCCCTCGGTACAATACTCAAGGGATAATGAGTTAGGAATGACGTGTACAACCAAATGTGGTGTATGTTAATCAACAGCAAAAACAACTTAGGTTCATGGCATAAACTTTACGCTGTTTCCTTCAGTTAGCATTATACTGTAGGTTCAAGAAGAGAAAAAAACTCACTTTTCACTTCTCAAGTTATTGAACTCAGGGATCCTAACGAGTCTATGATCCTTAATCATGGTAAGATAATCAAACCCTAAAAGATTCTTCAGGGGATCCTAATCATGATTTGAATTTTTTATATGGATTGCCACTCTGCCCTTAACATCCTCAGAAAATTAATGATAATTACATATAAAAGATAACAAGTCACACAACTCACAGGAAAATTGCTTACTGAGATACTGTTTAAGCTCAAAAATTGATCAATAAGAGATACTAACGCTATGTGAACTTGTAAAAATGCAAGAATACTTCTTCAACGGCCTATACAATGCCAGGTCACTCTTGATTACTAACTGACAGATGTTTCTCTAGGGTTTACATAAAGCCCCTCTAACAAAGCTATGAGATCATATAACCCTGTGAGATGAAAAAAAAATAAGACCATATTCGAATCCTCAGAAATGATATCATTTCTTAAAACCTTGAAAAGCAATAAAAATTCCTGACATGATTTTAATATATTAAATTTTTGGCCAAATGAATATATGATTTTAATCGCCACCAGGAAGGTTAGCATAAATAGAAAAATTCGAAAAAACATGTACTAAATACCGTTAACGAAGTAAGTCTCTAGTCTTTGATCGAAATAACCACGTTTGTTAAAGGAACTAAACTGTGGTAAAAGATTAAAAGAACTAGTTTATTTCGTAGATCTTCCTAAGAGAAGGTCCAACGCAAAAGAAAGAGAGACAAATATCACTGACCAAGATCTCCGCCACGCTTGGCAGAGCTGCAATCGGAATAACGAGAGGCGACATCCTCGAACTTAGCCTTCCCAGAAAGGATGTCGTCACGGAGGGCCTTGAGCTGGGAAACCGCGGTATCTTTGGTCGTATTTTGGATAACACGGCCTTCGGGATCTTTCCAAGAAGCCTTTCGTCTAGAACCTTGGTGCTTGATCAATATGTGAGATGCCCTAACCTCACCACCCTGCCTGTTAGACGAGGACATTTTCGCAGCCTTCCTGTGCTTCTCCTTCTTCGTTCGATCTACCGCGGAGATCGAAGCTTTCTTTCTCTTCCGATCGGCCTCTATCTTCGCAGTTAGAATCACCGATAATTCAGAGAAGGGCGCGGTCAAGCGACTCAACCGGTTACGAGCTTTGGCAGAAGGGAGCTGCCTGCATATGGCGATAGTGGTGGCGGACTCAGAAAGTAAAAGATAATAATAATTAAAAAAGAAAAAGCAACTTGAAGAATTGGAATAGGATACTACGCAATCACCGGCACAAAACAATCACCCGCATCTCGAACGTTCACGATTTGGATTTTAGTTCAAGATCCACCATTTTTTTGAAATCTTGTTTAATAAATAAATTATTATCTTACACTGTTACAAAAAAAATGAAAATAAAATTTATCGAAATATATAAATAATAATTAAATTTTTTGAATATATCATAATTTCTTTAAAAATTTTGAATATTTTTCTAACATTAATAATTAGGTTAAATGATTAAATTATTTTTTGTTTAAAATAAAATAATTGGTTTAACTCTATTTTCTTAAAAATAATTTTTATTCTGTGAATCTTAAAAATTAAATAAAAACAAAATTTTTAAGTGAAATTTTTTTATGATTGATAAATAAATTCTAAAAATAATCATTTTCCGTCATAAATTTTATTTATTATTTATAACTTTGATTTTATGAATCGTAAAAATTGAATAAAAATTACAACTTTTCATACAAAATTTTTTTATTATTGAAGTTTAAGTTTTAAAAATAACTATTTATAATTTTTGTTTAAACAATCATAACTTTTATTATGTGAATTGTAAAAATTGAATAATAAATCAGAACTTTTCACCTGAAATTTTTTTATCATTGAAGTTCAAATATTAAAAATAATTAATTATAATTTTTGTTTAAGTAATCAAAATTTTTATTTTGTATAAATTGCAAACATTGAATAAGAAATTACAACTTTTTCCTTGAACCCATTAATTTTTTATTTTGAATAAAAGATAATTTAATTATTTAACCTAAAATCATTAATGTCATTAAGGTATCAAGAAACTTTAAAAAAATTATGACATTTTAAAGGACCTGATTGTTATTTATATATTTTAGTGAGATTTTATTATCATTTTCTTGTTACAAATTGCTATATTATATATTATACTACTTATTTTTATCTTCTTTTTTCTTTTGTAATTTATGTTTATGTTCTATTCGAGTCTTATTATACTACTTATTATCATTTGTTGCATGGAAGCAAACAATTCATGTTTTCCAATTGTTGAAAACACAACTACCTTCACATGTAAATTAATAAAATTAAAGACATTTCGATCACATACATTCTAAAATACAGTAAAAGATCACTCATTCCAAGTTTTGAAATATCTTATGATAAACTACATTTAATGTTATCCCCTTATAACTACTCTTACGGTCGTGTAGAAGTATCTTCAATTCATTAACTAATTTAATCATTGGTAATGCAACATAAAACTATCCATTATCATGTTGAATATGTGTATATGTATATATATAATATAATATACATATTGCTCCCCTTTCACTTGGGATGAAAGTATTAAACCATATAATAATTAATAATAAAAATTCTTCATTGTCGGCTTTCTTATGTTTTTAAAATTACTGATTTAATTTAATTTATCATTATTTTAAATTCTTAAAAATCATTTTTATAGTAAAATAATGTTCACATAAAACTTACATGTAATTAATAATTAAGAAGTAAATGCATTAATATGATCATTAATATATTATGCAATATATATAATTTATTCCCTTTATTAAAAAATACAAGACTTTTTTAATTGAATCTCACTCAATAAATTAGTTAACTATCTTTCAATTAATACAATCCTTTATATTTACTCTAATTTAATAAGATATTTCACTAACATTTAAATATCAAATTATTTCTTTATTAAGAGTATTTTTTGAAAAAAACACATTAATTATAGGAAAAATGACAATTAAGGACATTAATCCTAGTTGGGGATAATAAAATATAGAAATTTCAATTAAGGACCATGGGATAAAAAAATAGCCAATTTTATAAAATTTTCTCTTCACTGAACACTAAAAGGTAATAGCAAAATAACTTATCTCATGTTCTCTATTTTCTTGTTTTTGAGCGTGAAAAATTTGCCTCAATGGTACCAGGTTCAGCCTCAACTTTGTTATGTAGGAGAGGTTGGAGGATTGAACCTGGGGAGGCTCTCCGCAAGGGGAATAATCCTGCACACTACTGCGGGAAAGCCTTTGTCTCCTGATACTCACTGTAAGGGGTGGGGTCGCCCTGTTGTGGGGCCTGGGGGGAGAGTGTCTTGCGCTGGAAAAAGACCTCGGAGAGGCGGGTGACCCAAAGGGCTGTTACAAAATGCTCTTGCACCACTCCTTGAGGTTAATTTAGTAAAATGGAAGGATTTATTTATGGGTGTTGGCTAGACATTTGATGATGCAATTGTATTCAGAAAAGTATATAAATACAACCTTACTTATAAATTTGGTTACATATTTGTGAGAAATAGCCTTAAGAAGATTATTGTCAAATGCAATATTAATGGTTGTAAATGAAAAATTTCAGCTTATGCTCTTGGGAAGACAACCTCTATATTACATGTGAAAAAATTTCACAATGAACACATATATTTTACTCAAGATAACCTCCTATTAAAGTAAAAGGCTAGCTCAAGATTGACATAATCAATCATCATTGACATTATGAGGGGGAATATGGAGAAAACTTCAAATGATATTAGATAAGGCCTCTACAAAGAGTATGGGTTGAACCTCACATATTGACAAGTTTTGAGGGAAAAGATAGAGCATTGGAGGAAATATATGGGCTTCCACAACAATCATACATGTTGATCCTATGACTTTGTGAGAAATTGAAGGAGATAGACTTAGACACAGTTGTAAAGTGGGTTGCCTCGATAAATTACAGATTTGACAGACTTTTTATTGCATATCTATGCTGCATCAAAGGATTTCTCTAAGGTGCTCATCCAATTTTTGTTATTGATGGAAGTTATTTAAGTGGTCCATATAAGAAAACTTTGCTAGCAGTTTCTACAATTGATGCAAATAATGACTTATTCCTTTTGGTTTATGCAATAGTAGGTGGAGAAACATATGATGATTGAGCTTGGTTTCTTGAAAATATGAGAGAGATCACACATCAAGTTCAATTGTCCATAGTGTTAGATAGGCATAATACTATTATTGGTGCAGTATGTGCAATATTTGATGGCAATTGACATGCTTTTTGTTATCATTATGTCAAAGAAAATTACAGCTCTAAGTTTACAAAAATTAATAGTGGCATACGAAGGATTGATGGGAAGGCCAAGGAAGATGCACTTAAGTTGTTGCATAACATTGCATATGCAAGGTTGGAAATAGAATTTCATATTGCTATGAGTCATTTGATGGTTTTTTTCCCACAGTTGGCAAGATGGTTAAAAATAAATAGGAATATAGATCGTTGAGCCTTAGCAAGATTTTTATATAAAAGATGGGACAACATAATAATAAATCATGTTGAATCTTTTAATGCTTGACTAGTGAAAGAGAGAAAACATTATACATGTGCACTAATAAATGAGCACAGAGCAAAATTAGCGAGAAAACTATATAATAGCAAGATAGAAATGACAAATTGGTCAAATAAAGTTAGATCTCATGTTGAACCCAAGTTGAGGGAGAATGTATTGAGATTTGAAATTATAGTGGCTGAATATTATAGTGTGAATATGATACTAGTAAAGGTGGGAAACAATGACTTGAATGTGAATCTAACATTGTGAGAATACTCTTGTCAAGAATGGCAGATGATAGGAATTCCTTGTGCACATGCATATGCAGCAATAAAATTAGTTCATAGTAATGTGTATTTATATGTTAAAGAATGCTACACCATCTATGCACATGAAAAAATTTACAGCTCCATAATGACTTCGATAGAAACCATTGACATGCCTCAGTTGACCGAGCTGCATTATGAAGATTATGAAAACAAAACCTTTTTAGAACTGCCATTAACTGCACGTCCTCCAGGATTACCACCCATCAAGCGAAAAGAGTCACAGTTTCAGAACAAATAGGTGTACCATTGCTCAAGAGGAAGCGTATTATTAAACTATAGCTAGGTTGCATAGCATAATCATTTTGTTCCTAAATTTGATTAATTTTGCTAATCAAATGTGTTCACTAATCAATGAGTATAAATATAACATTTTTGAAGTGTATAATGGAGTGGTAAAAGGAAGTTTAGAATTAGTAAAGAAGAAAAGAGAGAGGAAGTATGATTAGCTTTTTCTTTGCTCCCCACCCCCCAAATTTTTTAAGGGCCGGGGCGAGGTGAGGGATATATAGGAATTCTGACCTTAAAGATAGAAAATGCATTTGAAGCGACATCAAAATTAGGTGACTCTATGAATTAAAGAACAACTCAAGGCTTAGAGACTCTAAAATGTATCTAGAAAGACAAAATATTAAACATATAAAAAATGTAGCTAGCTTACTTTTAGAAAGACTACATGAGAAGGCCCAGTCTTGAATGCATATTGACAATCATTTGTTAAACTTACTATCTACACATCCATGAAAAAGCTAAATACTTGGATTTTGGGAGATGATCGCCAGAGTTCTATTTCTTTAATCTTTTTTTAGTTAATCATATTTGGAAAATCCTTTTAAAGACCCAAGTTTGAGAGAGAGAAAAACATTAAATGTGAAACTAATACAGCATGCATTAAGTTCCCTCTCTTTAGTTGACAGCATTTTCTGAATATGTTTGTGAACGTTCTAAAGGAATAAATTTCACCACCCTTAAGCTAGAGGCCAAAAATTAATAAAAGGTAACAATTTCCCAATAACATAATTTTAGTGAATCGCATATGTGAAGGATATGGCAAAAAAGGAAGCTATTACCAAAATTGGGTTTATACTCAATACAATATTAAGAACCTAACCCATTCAACTTTTATGCCAGAACAAAATTTTTTAAGTTATAATTCAGAGAAAATCCTAGGCAGATGAAAATCCTCACCTTTGTAGCTGTGCAGAGTACAATAGACCTCAAATGCAAGTAATAACAGTTGGAGCTATGACAGAGAATGCGAGGGAACAATGGCAGAGGGTGTGATGAAAATATAGGGACCAACACTGGAGTAGACTTGTCACCGGCAATTGATGCAACTCTGGAGTTGATTTGGACACACCGAGGAACGACAAAGAATAAGAATGAACAAGAACAATAGCAGCAATGAGATGCCAAAACAAAGCAACAAGAACGAGAATGAAAGTAGTAGCGAGATGCTAAAACAGAGCAATAATAGGGCTGCACTGCACGGGTATTTTAATATTTTTCTCCAAGGGGTATTGTAGACAATTTATATTTTTTTAAATACATGGTCTTTAATTGAAATTTCTATATTTTGTGATTCTCAACTGGGATTAATATCACTGTTTTGAAAACCGGACCGGCCGGTCGAACCGGTTGAACCGTCGACCGGTCTGGTTTAAAAGAAAAAATCATTTTAAGAGTTGAGTTGGTTTGAGCCGTTTCGAACCGGCGGTCAGACTGGGAACCAGAATTAAGTCGGGAACCGGATCCAGTTTTCAAAAACCGGACTGTTAAAAAAACTCTTTTTTTTATTTTTTATCAAATTTTTTAAAAAATGACAAATTTTTTTAATCATTTAATATTATATTATATCATATGGCTTTTTAAGTCATGATAAATTTAAAATATTTGATTTTTTTTAAGTTAAATAGCAATTTCATATGTATTTCTTATATTTAAATTATTATATACATATATAATTTTTTTAATTTAATTATTACGTCACCGATTGGTCCAACCGGTTGAACCATGCGAACCGTAAACCGCTAACTTTTCCGGTTCAATGTCCGGTCCGGTTCTGAAAACATTGATTAATATCCTTAGAGGTCCTTAATTGTCATTTTTCCTTGATTATATTTTAAAATACTAAAAATTTATTATATTTTTAAGTATCTAACCTCTAAAAAATATCTTGTATTTTAGGAAGAAGTAATTTATAATAAATTATATTATTCAAAATCTGACTTATTTTTAAAATTTCGTGTAATTCATAAAAAAGATAAGTACGTCAACTATCTATAAAACAAGCGACGTGGCTTGTTAGAAAATAGGAAACCATCAAAACGTCACAGCTCTTCTTTATTACTTGTCCATCCTATAACCCTTCCCCATCATTTGACAAACCCACTGAATAATTTCTAGTTCGGAAGCCGCATGGACAATGAACCACCCTGTAGTCCCCACACAAAGCAACTCTGGAAAAAAGTTCATGACTGAAGAACCAATCTGTTTCTCCCTTCTTTCCAGCTATTCGAATTTTGAATATTACAATTAATATGATCTAGAAACAAGTTTTGCGAGTTTAATTTTCACTCATGAATGAGATATTTCTTGTATTTCAACTCTTCATATGACCACACTACACCTCCACGAAGAAGAAAAACACTCGAACGTGGATGACGATATTGTAAATGTTAAAAGATATCGCCATAAGAACAAAGCCACAACACAACAAATTCAAACTTGCTTCTGGTATGTTCTCTTTTTGAAGTATTCCCTCTGAACAAGTGGAGAAATAAACTACATAAATATGGACTTTGGATTGATTTATAAATGACATGATTTATGATCTATGAATGACACGACCTGATGTTATGCTAAAAAAAAAAAAAAATCCCATGAGAATACGGTTCTTATACGACTAGAACTCTTTGAGAATGATTTCGACGCATCATGTTGAAAGGTTGTCATCAACTATGTAGACAGAGACAAGATTGCACTGCATTCTATATTCCAAATGCCCAATACGACGGGCTACGGTTAAGTAGGCGCAAAATTTTTAAAAAAGGAAAGTGCAACAACTTCTATTTGGAAATCTTAATTTCAAATTCTTTATAACCCAACAGAAAAAAGGTATCAAGAACAATTAAAAGGAAGAATGATAAAACTGCACAGCCAGATGATCTGGTTCTTCCTCTAATGTGTAATTCCAAGTCTTTCAACAACCGGAGCTCTTCATCTAAGCACCCAACTGATGCGTGAAAACAAGCGCTTCTTCCAAAGATGCCAACTAGAATTCCCTCAACAGGGGCCAACCCTTTTTCATAATCTCATTGATCTTCGCATCAATTTGTTTTTGTAGTTTTGGAGAGCAAAGCTCCGCCACATACCCGTTCAATCTTGTTGCCATACTTGACCTCTCAAGTTCCTCTTCAGGCAGATTACCAATTAGCTGAAGAAGAAAGGGGTTTTGCTTGAGTTCAAATTTCTGCATATTTAGGATAAAGAACGTCAGGCAGCGATTACAAGGGTTAAGGGTATAAAAACATCCTTGTTACCAATTTTCTTTCAGCTACAAAAATAAACCTTCATTATGCGAGCGCACACATATATATATAGAGAGAGAGAAGGAGAAAGAGGAGGATGAACCCAAACGATATTTGCATAGAATTTACCATAGTTTAGCAGTAAATCTCTTCAAGAAAATGAGCATTAGCAGATAATAATCCGAGTAGTCATACTCTTGAAATACATAAGCCAAACAGACAGCAGCTTACACAGATCTCGGTCTCATACAACGGTTTCTGGAATGCAACTAAAATTTGCTCAAGCATCAACAGATCAGAAAAGTGAACAGTCGAAGGAGCGAATGTGTTTCTAGATAACATCAATTTGGTATCACAAACCTGATGCTCAGGCTCCGCAGGATAAAATTCTCCAAGTTCCTGAATTTGGGTGGTCACGATGCTGCTTCTTGAACTGGTTTGTTCATTCTCTTTACTGATGCTAGCCAGTCTTGATTCTTCAGTTCCATTAGTAAAAATAACAGATCTGGTATGGTTCAGTGGTTTGCATAAGGTTCAAATGAAGACCATAGGAAACTGATGCCAGCATCATGATTCGTACCTGTACTGATTACCAACGTCAGGACCTTGGCCAAATACTTGCCTGGGATCATGACTAGACCAGAACACATTCAAAAGCTCCTCATAACTAATTAGCCTGGGGTCATACTCGATCTGCATCATCATATTAACCCATAATTTTGTTTAAAAATTGAAACCGTCAAGACCAATACGTTTCTTGGTGATGTGAACAGTGGTAAATGACCTTCCATTCAGTGTTTCATAAACGCCAAGAGATTGATATGAATAGAACTATGTGATCGCGCATCAATTTTATTCAGCTGCTACCAAAGACTCTGTAGCCTCTAAATTACAAGAAACTGCTTGCTATATCTGATTTTTTTTCCTACAGCTAAATCTGGTACTTTGTATGGTAGAAATTCAACAATAAGAAAGGAACAGAACTTATTGGTTGAATTGAGACTGTCAAACTAGGGGAAATTTCCAAGGAAACAGGACCAGACAAATTTTCATCTAGCTTAGCTATGATCCATTTATTTCCTCAACTCCAAGAAACAGAAGTCGTTTGACATGCTTAATTAAAAAGATCATTTTAGAAAGTGGGAATACCTGGACGGCTTCGGCGTGGTCACCCAGGTTTCTGTATTCAGGGTTTCTCTTGGATCCGCCGGCATATCCAGCCCTGGTCCGAATGACGCCAGGCAAGCACCCGAAGACGGCCTCAGACCTCCAGAAGCTTCCCATAGCAAAAACTGCGATCTTCAAGTGTTGTTCCTGGTCTGGTAAGTCCTTGGTGGATTCAGAGCTCCGATCCGGATTTCTGATGCACAGAGCCTTATTAACGATAAACCCAATGATGACCGCAAGAATTAAGTGGCAGGGGATACGTGCATTTTTCTTTGAAACAGCCATTGTATTCAAGCAATAAAGCTATCCGAGTATGCGGAGATGAAGGATAATCCAGAATCAAAAGGGTTTTAGAACTGGAAATCACAGGGTGCTACTCATTCACGCACGGGAGAAATGTCAGTTGTCGTTTTAGAAGTGGAGTACGCGAACACCCGCCCCGCAACACGTCGTTTTAAAATACGGTATGCTTGCACGATGGATTTCTCCAACCGAAACGATTCGGAGCCCCCTTAGTGGCGACGACCCAAATAGCGTTAGCGTTTCTGCGTTTAACAATGACCGCTGGAATCTTTCGCTTGTGAGTGCTTCTTTAGAGGGTTCTCTATTCCGCAGATGCTGCCGTTTGGTAAACGATAATTATTTTACAATGATCAAATTTGACATTGTAATTCAAAATAAAAAAATTGCCGGAAAAATGAAAAATAAAAAATAAATTTAATCCAAATATCCTTTTCTTTTGGGGAAGGCCTCCCTTGCTTCCCCCTCTTTTGTCGGTCATTTCAAGTCCCTCGTGCCAAGTGCTTAACAACCATTGACCTACCTTTCTCATACTCTTTTATCTCAAGACCTAACAATAAATTTAGAGAAAATGATAATTAAGGATCCCCGATATTAATCCCAATTAAAAATTATAGAATATTAAAATCCCCTTAATTGGTATTTTTAAAAATATAAATTGTCATAAATGTCCCTGAAAAAAAAATCAAAAAATCTGCACGCACTATCCTAACCTTTCTTTCTCTATTTCACAAAGTCTCCTGCTTTTGCATTCCTCGACGTCTCCTTGTTAGCTCTAATGTTGCGTTAATCGTTGGTGACAACTGTGCTCCAATGTTGGTCCTCATATTTTCGTTGCACTCTTTGTCGCTATTCCCTTGCACTCCTTGCCATAGCTCCAATGGCCATTGCTTGCATATGACACACCTTCTGTACTTCGCACAGTTGTAAAGGTGAGGATTTTCATTTGTAAAGTATGAAACTTATAGTATTTTGTGGTTTTTAATTTCATATCCCCATAAATTCTATAATTAACATTACTTAGAATCACACTTTAAGTTCTCCTTGTGTATGCTAGACATTGGCTACGACAGTGAATTGCATATTTCACTATCATAGTCCTCACCAACTTTATATAGCTGGGGGGAATTTTAATTGCAAGAACTAATACTCAATAACTACACTTCTCCTGTTCTCTCTATCCCTCTTTCTCATGTCATATATCCCTCCCTCTCCCTCTCCCTTTCAGTGATTGTCAAGTGAGATAAGCATGCATATATTAACGCCCATGCATATTTATAAAAGAGGGATTTTATCTATAACATGCATGCTTAGCATGAATTGATTAAAGTCTGTATAATAGATTGAACTGTGAATCAAGATTTTGCATAGGTGACAAAACATTTATAGTTTTTATACTGAGAAGTTCTATAAGAGAATTTTAGATTTGATAAAATGTGAGTTTAATAGTTTCATCTTGTGTATTCATTAATGATGGTAGATATATTCAATAGTGTTTTGTTTTTTCTTTACCCATAATCTTTTTGTGTGCAGGACAATGTCTAGGATAAAAAGAAATTCATTAAGGTAGAAAAGTAGTTAAAGTAAGTTTAAAGAGGCTTACCTTAGAAAGTATACAAATCCAGGTAATGATTTAAAAAAAAAACTAAATGCAGAAGCTATAACAGCATGAAAAAAGTTGTTATCAAAAGAACAAGATTTATTTTAAATGAAGTAGTTTCACAGGTAATGACATTTATTTCAAATGTCAAGCACGGAGGACTACAAAAATTGAAAATATAGATTAAAAAATTGTGATATGAACTTCTACAAATTATATTTTAATTATATGTATGATGTAAATTAAAACTTTATGTACTTAATATTTTCTGTAACTCAATGTATATAATACAACAAATTAATCTAAAATATTTTTGACTAAATGTATAAGAAATTTGACAAGCTATTGATGAATTTTTTTGACTAACGTTAATCAATTCTCAAGTTATGTTAATAAATTTTCAAGTGGTATTAGTAAATTTCAATTTACATTTATAACATCCTAAAAATCTAAATATGATTAATTAAGCTTAATGAGAATAATTAGTGATTTGATGAATAATGTGGAGTATAATTTTAATTTCAGCCTAAGATGTAGGTTCAAAATGAAATGTCGAGTTTGGATCCATAGAAAGCAAATTCTACATAGAAATTGTTTTTAAAAGAGCTGCTCCCAGTTTGGTTTGTGGTTTCTTATAGTGCAGGAACTACTCTGCAACTACTCTATAAATTGTGAAAACCTACCTGCCCTGAAAGAAACGACTCACTGTAATTAGCCTCGGTTCCAAAATCGTTCACAAGGGCAGGCAAACGCGTCTGACCAGCTACAACAACCGGATAAGATTTTGGCCTAACACTTGAAATGGTTAAACACTTGAACCCCGAAAATGACACAGGATGAATATCACCAGTTTTCAACAATGCATGTGTTCCTACTCAACAGCTAAAACTTAAAACGATCATCCATACCCTAGTTACCATAACCAGATGCCAACCTTCTCTAGCGCTTGAATAGGATCACCAGATTCCGTAAAAATGCAACAAATTGATACTAGCAAAGGAGATAAACTGCTTAATTCTATTGCATATTAAACAAATATAACAGGCTGTCCATTCAAAACTCCATATTTTGGGGAAATATGTTCTCAAAACAGTGCCAAGGTTGGCAGACAAACTATCAAAGAGACAAGATCAAAAAACATGCAAATGAACAATAATCTAAGACACTCCTCAAGCAGTTTTATCAGCTTTAGCAGCAGTTGCAGCTGCTTGTCCCCTAAGACGACCAGTTCTCTTGGCAGCAATGAGACCGACCTTCTGGCCAGGAGGAGCATCACGCCTGACAGTACTTGCATGTCCAATGTGTTGGTGATTACCCCCTCCATGAGGATGCTCCACAGGGTTCATAGCCACACCACGCACCTTAGGCCAGCAATTTCTCTTCACCCTAAACTTGTGGTAAGCATTGCCAGCTTTAAGAAGGGGCTTCTCAGTTCTCCCTCCACCTGCAACCTGGCCAATCATGGCACGGCAGCCACTTGGAACAATCTTCTTTGCACCCGATGGCAGCTTGATCCTGTTAATAGGATCAAGTAAATTATAAAGTTATAATTCTCACCAGAAATATGCTTATTTCACAATAAAGAATAAATGACCTAAATTTTAGGTAACAGACTCAATTCTGATCCTTTTATTGTCGGTAGTTATTAATAGTGCACATAATAACATCGAGCGAAACAAATGAACTGATTTTGAAAATACTCCAAAAATCCATCTCAAACGTTCCAGTGAGGAGCAGCACACAACACTTGAAGCTATGATGTAGATCATTGTATATTTGCAAAGCCACAGTGGCAAAACAGAATACATCGATCAAACAGCAGAATATTTTTAAAAATACAAACTAAACGCTGGATAAATCCAAATTTACATGGATACTCATTAGGGCTCATCCTTTGTCAGAGATGAGCCATCCATATTTAGTTTCGATACACATCACAGTTTTTCAACTATGATTTTGAAGTTGAAATGTCTTTTTCTAAAAAATTGAAAGCCATCTTTATTCTATAGCCTTATCCTACCAAAACAAAACTAATAAAATTGTAAAACTACAGTGAACTAAAATCTACAATGTCCAGTTTTATTATAGACAGTCCAGTTTTATTATCATTGATCTAAATTTTTGATGAGCAAAACAAGCTCGCTCATGAAGGGCAGGTTTACAAACTAATCAACACGATTTCAACATGCAATTAAATCAACCCACTAAACCCATAAAAAACAATTCAGAATTAATATATAACATGAGCCGCAGCTGCAACATGAAATAAAGTAACAGAGGCATACCTAGAAGTGTCGTTATCTGGGTTGTGGCTGATAACGATGGCATAATCACCAGAAGACCTAGCAAATACGCCACGGTCACCGACGTGGTGCTCTACATTGCAAATAACAGCTCCTTCGGGAATGGATCTCAGGGGCAACACGTTACCGACGACAAGGGAGGCTTTCTTGCCGCAGTAGACGAACTGACCAGTATACACACCCTCGGCTGCAATGAAGAGCTCAGTCTGCTTCTTATACCTGAAGGGGTGGCGGAAAGTAACCTTGGCGAGAGGAGCTCCACGACCAGGGTCGTGAATGACATCGGTGACCACACCTTTCAGATAACCGTTTCGCTCACCGAAATCAAGGCTTCTGAACCTAGCCGCACCCTTACGGTGGTGCGTGTGAGACTTGAATACCGAACCAGCACCCTTCCTCTGAGCACGGATGACCCGCCCCATGGCGCCTCTCCTGGAACGAAAGCAAAGGCAACAGAGACTGGCGGTGACTGAATAACTAGGGTTTGCAGCACGATTTATATAGAAAACACATTCTGTTCTTTTTGGGCTAGCGTGGTTTTCTTGGTTTTTAAGACAAGCCCAATTATTCTCCGGAAGAATACAAGCCCAAGAAAATTTTTGGAAGATAGCCCAAATATGCTTTACGATCTAAACATGGAAATCTCATCATTTTTTTTTTATGAACATGGAAATCAGATTATCTTACTTGCCAAGAAAAAATCTCTTAATCAGTCGCCGGTCCAACTGTAATTGGAGTTGGCCCATGGCTGAAACCTTAATTTTGTAGCTGGAGTCTTGGAGACATCAAAGCAGAGGGGTAGGACATTATGGGAGAGTTTGTGTAAGATTAACAAATAAGTAATTTTTAGATAGTTTAAAGATTTTATAAAAAATAAATTTTTTCAAAAAGATTTTATAAAAAATAGATATTATTTTATATTTGGTTATAATAATAAAAAAGTGATTATTAGTTAGTTATTTTTAAATTTTATAATATTTTTCTTGATATTTATTTTATAAAAATAATTTACTATTATATTATTTAAAAATTTTATGATATCTTCATGTGTTTTACCTCTTTAAAGCACTCTCTCTTATTTACCGCACTAAATTATTTTCAAAAATTATTTAAAATAGCTTCTTAAAATAATTAAAAATATGATTTTTTTTATTTTGATTATTTTCAAAAGCTTAAAAAAATATTATAAAAACTCACAAAATAAAATTTTAAAAAAATAATTAACCTTATAAATCACTTAATGGATTTTCAGTCATTTTTTAATATTATTTTTATTTAAAATTATTAATTATGATGAAGAATGTAATGGTAATTTAAAAATTTTTATTTAAACATTAATAAAATAAAATATTTATTAATTTTTTAAAAAATTAATGATTTAATCGCTTCTTTTGATATTTGTTAGATAGTTAAATATATTTTATAATTTATGAAGTATAAAAAATTAGTTGACATATCATGGCATTGTATCCAATATTATAATATCACTATAGGCCGATACTTCTTCAATTGGTATGTATAAAATATTGGATAATTATTTTTTAATTTAAAAAAATTTAACTATTGATGCATGTTCGGCGCTCATAAATGGCGAGTCGATACTTCATCATTGGCACTTTGAAGAAAATTTTTTAATAAATTGTTTTATTAAAGATAGCCATATTAATCTTTTTATTCCTACTTTTTTTATTATTCGCTTTTAAAATTAAATATTAAAATTTCATAAAAAATAGGTCTATGATAACTTCAAAAATAAATATTTTATCCATTTGCTAGTATCTTTAACTATTTACTTATAAGTACACTATTTTAGGTTGTAATTTATGTCGTAGTCTCTTTACTTTATTTCAAAATCTCCTTTTTTCGGGGCCACTTTATTTCAAATCGTCTATAAAACGAGGAAAATAATATTTAAAATAAAATGATTACATTCAAATATATATACTTTTTTATTTTTTATGAGTATGTGTGTGCATATTGTATCGTACACTATACTTTTAAAAAATAAAACTGTTGATATATCATATATGTATCATATCTAGTGTTATAACTTATTAAGAAGTGAATGAGTATATTAAAGAACTGTGAATTTTAAAGTTTTAAAATCAAGAATCATTAACGTCTTTGGTGGGAAATAAAGTATTTTTTTTTAGTGGACAAAAGTGTCCACCGCTGGCAAAGCTACCATCACGGAGAGAGTCTGAGATATTGAGACCGTGTTTAATTTTGCAGTCCGTGCATTTAGTTTGTTTGTTTGTTTTTTTTTCCCCAAATATTCAATTGAAAATTTATAAAGTCAAAAGTTAATGCTGAAAAACAAAGATGACTTCAAATTGAAATCTGGTAAAAACTAATTATTCTAATAGGATTTGTGGTTGAAAACATTTTTTTTAAATTTGAAAGGGTGAAAATAGGTTGTTAAAAGTAAAGAGATACAAGAGCTAAGAAATGAGCCTGTTGAGCAAAAACAATGTCATCAAGAGACCTTTACGGTACAAACTAGAAAGAAAGGGAAGTGTTAGCTCCGACTGATGAGGACGAAGTGGAGTTGTAGAATGTCGAGGTTGGTGTTACTATCAGATTTGAATTGCAAATGTAAACTGTGAGAACCGGACAAGAGTTTTGCAGGTACAAGGGATGGCACCAAAGGAGGCAACACAAACACATGCATGGACGAGAAGGGGATGATGGGAGCATAGAAGTCAGAATTTTGGGAGACACAGCTGACATAAGGAGAAAGACGAATGGCTCAGAATCTCGGGGTTGGGTATGAGCGAGTGCGAGTGGCACGTTGGATGGTCCTCTTCTTTATTCGTCCACCTAGAAACTAACAAATCACAATTCTTCTGCCCTGCTTCTCCCATACCCATTATTAATGTTCCTCCACATCTTCATTTGCCTAACAACTCTAAATCTCAGGATCTTATTCATTCTCTTGTAATTTCAAAAACTCCAACTATTCACACCGCATGACCTCTTGATTATGGGTGATTTGATTGGATCAGGAGACAAATGATGAGACCTGCATAACCAATGGTCGTGGAATTTGAACCCGTGGATTCCCTTTCGCTTGTCCCGTGAAATGATCGGCTCATCCCATAATTACAACCAAATCACAACAAATGCCACCCTACGGATTATCATACACTCTCGGAGCCTTGGTCAGGAGCGTGTGCGGGGATTTCCAAAGCCCACTTATCCTCGCATAATGTCTTGACAAAGGATTTATCAACTTTCATTCTCCAGATTTGTTTTCCCCAACTTTTTGCATTTTTATGAGGTTCTAACAATGATTTGTTCATTTGAAAATATTCTTACGAATTTAGAAAATTAAATATGAATATATTTTTACAATTTTTTATTAAATAGATGACTAATAATCATATTTGATAAAAAAATTATATTAGGGGCATTATCATCATTTGATCATTTCTCCTATTCTTGTACTATTTTTATCCAGCCAAATATAATGTCATTATTTTTTGTGCTAACCTTGATTTGGATGGGAATAAGAAGAAGAAGGATATAATATTTTTATTATTCTTAAAAGCCCCCCCTTCAAAGTATGCTCTATTCTCGTCTCTCCCTTCATCTATACCAAGAGTACTTTTTTTTGGAATAAAGGAGAAATTATTTTAATCAAACCAGCAAAATACTAAGTGCATGAGGAGAAGTTTCTTTTTTCTTTTTGAGTAAATTACAATTACGTCCTCTCTATTTTTAAAATTTATATTTTAGTTTGTTAGAAATATTTCATTAAATATTATAAGATAATTTCATTTTTATTTTTAATTATGTTAAACAACTTAAAATTATTAATTTCCCTTACAATCTAATGTTATATCCTCTCCCCTCAATTTAGAGAACTTTAAATAATTATGAAATAGTTAAATAAATAATTTAAAAATATTATGTTTAAATTAAATAAATTTAAATAAAATAAATATTCTCTCCGTTTAAAAATATAAGGCATTTTTAACCGAATTTTACCTTCCAATAAAATAATTATTTACTTTTTAACTAACTATATCTTTTCATATTTACCTTTATTAAATATCCTACAATAAATATAAAATTATTATCAATAACGACACTTTTAAAAAAAAGGTAATAATTACATTTTAAAAGACTAAAAATGCCTTATACTTTTTAACATTAAATTCCTCAAAAAATATCTCACATTTTTTTACGGAGGAAGTATAAATTATATTGACTAATTATTAAACGTCACTATTTCATTATGTTTTTTTATATAAAATATTATTTTAAAAATTTTGTATTTAAATTTTTTAAAAATTACTGAATAAAAATTTATAAAATTAATTAAAAATTTTAAAATATGAATAAAATTTTAAAAACATAAACATTAATTTTTATATTTTAAATGATTTTTACATAATATTACAAAAAGGTAATTTAGTTTAATATACATGACTTAATGATTAATTAATGATTAAGTGAATGAAAATAAATTTTAAAAATATAAAGAAGGTTTGTATTTTAAAACTATTAAATCTAAGAAAGGTTCAAATAGAAGAAATATATCCTTAATTAAGATAAATTAAAAGGAAAGTAAATGTATTTTAATTTTTTTTTTTCCAACGCAAGAAATTTCGCCAAGTACATTTTTCATCATTCATCACCTGACAACAACAACGTGAATGACGATAAAATCCCAAGAAATTAGATCAGATTGATAAGAACCTCTTGCTCAAAAAACAAGTATTATTATTTCATTCCATAAATGCCCATCGCCATCTTCACTTTCATTTACGTTCTGACAAAAATAAAATATGCAACATCTTTATTGTAAGGGAGAACGGAAGTTGATTTAACCAGAACATTATTGAACTACTGAAGCATAAATCTCCGTGATTACCTCCAATAATTCATCAATCAATTCCGGAGGACAGAGAAAAAAGGGTCGCCCCAATAGTTTATGGCATTTCCTTGTTTGTACGTTCAGAAGTTTAGCATGTGAACTGAAGCGGTCATGTTATTTCCAGACAAGCACTATTGTTTTCATTTCACTTCGTTGTCTTTTCCTCTTAAAATGAAAAATCATCATCTTGAAAACCATTAGCGATTCTTATCTTGGTCATTACTTTTGCTGTGTCTTCATCACAATCAAACGGTGAACAATTCCTGATTGATTCTTCTCTCAATAGAAGTAGACACCTAAACGACATTATGAGGGAATACTAACATCCGAATCCAAGGTTCCGAACAATTCAAGATCTTTACACGACTATAGTTACACTTGTCACTTAAAGACACGGGACAACATAAAAGAATGCAAAAACATTTGAAGTGTTGTGTTGTATCTTACATAGATTTCTCACAAGAACGTGGCCCTCTTTTTAAAAAGTTTCTGTTTCATGGCACGTCACAAACCCACCCAACCATATATAGCAATAGAAGCCTAGCATTTTGAATGGAATAAAAGCGAATCATTTCGCTTTATTTCTGTGGCTAAGGTAATTGGACTATGTTATCTGATAAGCTAGAGGAAAAAAAAAAAAAGCATTAAGAGCTCAATCGAGCAGGGGACCCCATTTGAAGGACAATGAGACCCCATGCGCATGTGCACCAAATGGACAAAGCACAAAGCTAGAGGGAGATTAAGCTTGCGTTTGTCAGAGGATAATCTACATTTTGAATGTGATCAATTATGGATGAGTCTGCAAGTACCGAGTGGGCACCACGTCATACGCTTGAATTCTCATATAATGGAAAGGGAATTGCAAAAAGAAAAAGCAGAAAAAAGGGGTTTTGGTACTTGTAATTGTATGGACAAGTACTCTGTCCTCTGTGGGTGTGGAACCTCGGAAGGGTTAACAAAACATTGTCGATCGAGGATGTTCATTGTTGGATGATGACTCTCTAACTCGCAAGGTGAGATGAGATGTGTAGCAAAAACCGGCAAACTCTCCCATGCAAGACAAAACATGCATCTGAGTACTTCTTTCTCTGCTTGGGCTATTTGCTGACAATTTCTTCGGTGAAGGAAACTTCTGATTATTCAGCAAGAAAAAGGGAATCTGATAGAGCTGGTGATTCCCAAAAGATTTTCCTGTCATTTCCTAAGGCTTATAGTAGACAATCTAAGCAGGGAGGTGATTTAGAGAAGACTAAGATCCGTGGTCAAGAGGTTTATTTTAAGGTTTATAATTGTAAGATTCAAATGAAAAGTCAGGTTAAGTGTAGCCTAGGATTATGTACTTCCGTGATGAGGGATGGAGAGAATTGTTGGAGAATTATGGTCATGTGAGGAAAGTTCTAGCCTCTCGAATGCCAAATTAGGTGTGGAGAAGATCATCTTTTCTTCATCATTTTATCTTTCTATTTTAGTTTGTATTTGTGAGAGACCAGTGTTCGTGTTGCTGTTCGGAGGATGTAGTTTATGTTGTTTCATGCTCTGTAATTGCCATCTGAGTGTAGTTTCAGTCTTTATTTTGATTGTAATCCCACTCTATTGTTCAGCAATAGTAATTGTTAGCTACATTTACAGTGTATTTTCTGTTTTGCGTATTTTTAAGCTTAATAGAGTAGAGGGTTCCATCAGAATCTATCGCTCCCCATGATTGTAGCTTAAAGCGTGATGTTAGGGGATTGATATGACAGAATCATCAATTATACACAAGAGATGACTGATTGCGACGCATTGAACCAAGTCACCAACACCAAATTTCCCATCTGATCATCAGTAAAATATAGACCATGCAGTAACATTCCGCTTTTTTGGATGATGAAAAAATTCTGCAGTACGAGGATTCGCGAAAGAATACAAAAATGTTAATCTTTCATATTGAAGACCCTTCTAATGAAGTATCTGGAAACAATTATCAAACATTTTCAATTCCACTAACGGCTGTGTCAGTTTAGAATTAGCTCCTCCATGGCATCATCCTTTAACAACAAAATCCGTAACTGTCAAAAAATCACGGCTAGTTAATACATGAATATAGGTTGTTTTTGGCTCTTGAGAAACTGTGACATGTGAGATATAAAAAACCATTCTTATACTTTCTCATCTTCTCATTAACACAAAGCAGAAACTACTTTTGCTTGATTTGACTGTCGAAGACATAGCCTTTCAGTCAGTCGAATACTTCTCCAAGCCTTATAGTGATGTTAGCAACAGCAAATTAGTAATCATGTTCAAGTTACAGAAAAGAGGACTTGGAAAAGAAAGAAAGAAAGAAATTAAAGCGGATGAATGCCCAACCAATAAACATATCCTCAAATAAATCATTGCCCATGAAGTATACGAATGGCATTTCTGAGGAAAAGAAAACCTTCAGGGACGTCAATCTATATACAAATTACAATACCATATGGCAAATTGTTAACAATGTCCCGGTCAGAACCAGCACTAGAGAAGGAGATTCATGATGTAAAGCAACACCACATCCACGGTGTCGGAGAGTCCTTCCCACTTTATCTGATCATCGAGGTGAGGTTCTCAAAAGCAACTTCATCACAAGGGATGGTAAGACCAGTATCATGATTGAAGCCAAACTCCTCCTCAGCTCTCCGGAGCAGTGTTTGAAACTGCGGGTGAGCCAACCACGAAATGGGGATGATGTATCTGGTTCTGTTTTCCCCAACATAGACAGCAAAGTGGCCTTTTGGAACATCATCAGGAAGACCCACTTCATGATACCCCTGCTTCTTTCCAAAACTCGAGCATCTCTTGAGGATTTGCTTCAGCACAACTGGCTGCGGTAGCTTGTTGGCTTTTTTGATGGCCATGAATGGCAATTTCTTGAGCTTTGAATGTTCTTGGCGGGGAGGGAGATATATATATATATAGAGAGAGAGAGAGAGCGAGCGCGATTGAGGAGGGGGTAGAGAAGAGAGGTATTTATGATTGGGTGGATGAGGAAGAGAGGAAAGTGTAAGAAACAAAGGCATGTGGATGTGGGGGCAAGGAGCAGACCGCGAGTGTCTAAGTCTAACTGTTTATAGGAGAAACTATTGACAATGGAACGCAAGTTCCAACCCCACTGGACTTTCGCTTGTCTGCTGTTTTCTCCATAGACATTAGACAATGTGCAATGTGGGCCTCTTCTTTCTTCCACAAATTTTCTACCACTCAGTCTCCACTCATTCTTCTATTCACCCCCTGTCCTCGCCTCTCTCTCTCTCGTCTTTTCACTTTCCATCATTTCTGGCTCCTACTGTCTTACCCTCGTATCATCTTTTGCTTTTTCTTTACTCAACAAACACCCGATGCGTCACTGGAAATTTCTTAGCAGCTGAATCATAATTTTAAATGATTTATGTCTTTTGAATACTGTTGGCCGAAACTCGTGTCAAAACACAGGTTAAAAGGATGAAGTATCTGCCGTGTTCTATGATTAAATTTATAGAACGAGAACTGAAAATAATCATCTAGGCTTCAAAGATGAAGGATCCGAATTCATTACGTATTGACCAAGAAAGAAATTGAAATATGTCTATGTAAAGAAAAGTCTCAGATGGACGAAGTTGCTGGAGCGGTCCTAATGAAGGAAGAGCAGTTCTATTGTCCTCCTCTGCACAGTCTCCAAGCGGTAGTTTTGATAAGACCCCGAACCAAATCACCTCACAGTTTGGAACTTGAACGAGAGGTTCACATGACTGGCTCTTTCTATTTATTCTCTCCTCTTTATCATGTCATTCAAGATACCAAGGAATATAATTTTGAAAACAAAATTGTAAACAGCCCTAATTCATATGCGAGAAATTCATGGCCAATATCACTCTGAAAAGGAATCTAACTTGGACCAAAGTTCATTTTTGAAAAAAGGTGTAGCAGTGCCAAATTAGCTTGTAATTGAAAGCCCAAAAGAAAGTCGTAGAATTTTTATGATACACGCAAAATTCTTCTTTGGAGGTAAAACACGCTTGCTCTGGCTTGTCCATTTCTTATTTCTGTTCTCCCCTTCATTTCATCTTCAGTAATCCTTAATCTTTCCTCTACCAATGAAAATTTTCATGGTTTATGACAAGTTCCTTTCTTTCCTTTACAGATGAAAATTTTGAATTTGTTCTTATAATTATTGTTGCCCCCATACTCGTCACGACAAAATCTTCAAACCGTTTCACTGGATGACAGCATCATGGATTTTAACAATTGTCTCTACAATTTGCAGCACATCTATTTTAACGGTTCACTTGTTAGAGTCCCCCCACCAAAAAAAAAAAAACACGCAGAGAGAGAGAGAGAGAGAGAGTGAACTTCTTCGTTTAATCCTACAAGATCAATTCATCAAATAGTGGGGAAAATAACTCTCAAATTAATTTTTTTTTTCCATGTAAGTGTACATTCAACATTCTGCAAACAACTAACAGAGAAGTAAAAGGCAACCTGCAATTAAATTGAAGTTGATCTAATAATCAATGACAAAATACCAGATTTGGCATGTATTTAAAAAAATAAAAATTCAACCCTTTTAATCTTTTTGCATTTGTTTTTCTGTTATCTAATGGCTAAATCAGCTCTATCATGGTGTAAATTAGTTTAAAACTAAATTAATGAAATTGAAAAGCGACCTCAACTAGCTTAGACAAAATCATTACTAATCAATTGAACTGTGTGCCTATGTCCTTCCAAAAGAGATAAACTCTCATATGCATTAGAAATACCCAACCAAAAAAAGGAACGGTTACAGCGCCCTCCATTTTAGTATTGTTGGATTGAATGTTGCTCCTAATGCGAATTATTCAATGCAGTAGCTACTATATCCTGGGTCTGACATATTTGGTCAGTGTGTGACGAAGCAAAAGTTTGGAGATACACAATACTGACACTTTTTACTATCTCACTAGATTGTACCTGGTAGCTCAATAACCAATCTCAGTCCTAAACTTGTTATGGTGATTAAAAGCTCACTTGACATTCAATTTGCATCCACGTTTGGAAGTTTTCACTCCATGGTCCATCATTTCTATCACATTTCCTATATTCATTTCTTTGAATAGGTAGATTCTCTCAACTCACACAAACAATTAATCGAACATGTAGAGTAGTGCCATACTTAAACAGTAATAGTTAATACTTTTAGGTTTTTATTGAACCTAATTAAAACCGGATACTCCAGAAACTGGCACATGTGCATGGCTATGGGTTAGGGTTAAGCTCCATATTCTTCGGAGATTTTCACTGCAATTTTTCCTATAAAACCCACTTTATAGTAAATTCTGCTATTTTCTATGCTCACATTGAGTGCAATTGTTTTTTCGAGAATGTCTCACGTATACAAACTGCCCCATGTGATGCTGCTGAAAGACAGGAACATAAGAATTAAGTATGGAAAAAGGTTCTGAAGGAAGAAGACGACATAGTTTATAAAGTAAGAAGCGCTAGTATCTGTAGCCTTATCGATCATAACAGGGCTCATTGGCAATTTGGCTTGTTCCGAGGCCCTAAAAAGATGCATTCGACGACCACATCACGTGATCACCTCATCTCCTTGCATTGGTTTGTGCATGTCCAGGGCAACTTCCACTGTTACATGAACATTCAAGAACAAACTGGCAATTATCATCATTGTAAATATAAAATATAAAAAGGACAGGGAGCCACACTTCTTACAAAGATCATGAAAAATAGTTTGGCTTTTTTATAAACTCCCAGCCACATTCTACTCTAGTTTACACTATTACATTCACAGCTCTTCCAAGTTTCAGCTCTATATTCCTTTGCATTTCAGGGACCAAAAGGCATGCATGAATATATGTGTGTGTATATATATATATAACACTCTAGGATCCAAGAATATAAACTAATTTTGGAACTTTAAAACTACTTTAATTAGTTTTAAATTCGTTGACTGGCATATTCATTAGAATAATACTATACTTATATATGCATGTTTGTTAACATGTGATAGCAATTATGTCATGGAAAAAGGGATGAGTGAGGATATGGTCATCTTTGAATCTGATTATCAAGTACTTGTTCTGAGCATTCTTCAAGGCCGCTGTAATTTGGTGACTGGAGATGCAGTAGTATCATTGAAGATATTTTATTACGGATGGCAACCAAGGCCGGGTATTCTATTGTCTTTGCTTCGTACGAAGGTAACTGTGTAGCTGACTTTATCGCAGCGTCTTTTCTCAAGGAGGTGTGTCCAATCAGATGGGTTCCTTCACCAGCACCTTCTTTCTTGGGTCTTCTAGCTAAGGATGTAATCAGTGGTATGCAATCTTCGAGTGATACTGGAGCTTCTGGCAGCTTGGATGGCGGTGGCTAGTCTTTTTCTTGGGTATGGAAGGAATTAACTGAGTCATGGTTGAATCGTGTTGCTTAAGCATGACCAAGTAGAGGAAGAGAGAGCCTGACACTGATAATTATAATTTTTAACTTAATATTAAGCGTTTGACCAAGGAAGTGATGTCAAAATCAAAACTATATGGACATGTTTGATTTCTGGCGGGGCAATCCCATAATAATCTTACTGTCATTCTTATTTTGTCTCTCAAGTCACTAATTTTGACTGATAATTAACTATCTCATTTCTAAAACAATAACCATCTACGATTAGAAAATATATATTCATTAACGGGTTCTTTTTTGCCGAAACATATTCAAAGCTTTTAAAGTACATCTTTTCCACATAAAGGGAACCTAGAAATAATGCAAAATGGACAAATGTGATCAAGGTTTTGAAAAATAGGAGAACAAAATGAAACGCCCAGTTCTTTAAGTGAGTGCATGTGCAAAGTCTTTCTGGATTCTGATGACTCGCGGAAGAAACCTTCCGATTAGATGCTGCAACAAGGGGTTGGGTTGTGGGATAAAAGAAGAAGACGGTCTTGTAAAAAGAGTTTAGGTTTCAACATTCTTCAACCAACAAATGCAAGTCACTAACTAAAGTTGCACAAACATTATTCTTTTCTTTTTAAATTAATAGACAAGCAGAGAGAATAGACAGTTCATCATTGTCGAAAGCGGGGGCAGAATTTAATACCTAATCAAGAGAAGGCATGCTATAAGACAAATGCTTCGATTTAGACCAATCAAGGCCCTCTCGACTCACAAGCAATTCTGTCTGCATCAGTTATTGGGATGATCATTATAATCTCTCCTGGAAACTTGTCAAGGCTCTTCTTCAAGTGTATGGTGTTTCCGTAAGTATCTCAATTCATATAAGATAAATAAAAATGAGGTAAAATGAGGTGTGTACTTAAAGAATTTATAACTGATTATAGTATCTCGATTACTTCAAGTATAAGCAGACACCCAATTTAGTAGACCCTCGTAGCTTTTAGAGTGAGTACAGAAATAATACAAAAGACGGAAAAGAGTTGTATGTATTAGTTATCGACTGATTGCATCATATGGATCACATCAATAACCACTTTAATAATTAATTAATTAATTAAATCTCACGTTATCCTTAACTCAGTTAGTTAAAAGATAGAAAATAACTGACTACTATAGGATTGTAAGTCGGGCCTCTGCCCATTGAGCTTACTTGTGTGGTCCACATATTATAGCCCACACAAAATTATAAAAACCAATCTGTCTGGACTTAATATCTAATTAATGCAAATAATATATATATATATATAATAAATATTCCAACAATCTCTTATTTGGATTGCATTAATTAAGTAAATTGTATAAACAAGCCACAAACAAAATTCAAAAAATGAAACCTCACAAAATTATTGAATCTTACGGGAAAACAAGCAATATAATGTCTCATAATTTAAATAGAAGAAAATACAAAATTTTTATTTCAAACACAACTCAGTAAGATAACATAAGGTCACTAATTTCTATGAAAAAATAAGTGACATATATAGTATACTACAACAGAATCATTGAATTTTATAGGGATATAAATGATATAAACACATCTAATTGGATTGAACATAGAATGGATTCTTTGACTACAACTCGATAAAGAGACAACACAAAGTTACTAAATCCTATGGGGAAACAAATGATATAAACCACCATAATATCTCTGAACCAAAACTGAAACTAAGTAGAGAAACAATATAACATCACTGAGTCCTAGGAGAAAACAAGTGATACAAGATGCATAAACATGAATTATTGAATCCTATGAGAAAACAGATGATATAAAGCATCCCATTGTTTCTAAAACAAAATTGAGCATAATAGCAAAATGGCTTTAAACCATCAATTGTCCTTAAAAGGACACAACTCAAACTCTTACTGAACTAATACTATCTCAAAAAGATCAATAAAACCCACATGAGTAAGCCTTTGGTCATACAAATGCATAAACATACATTCACCATAAAAGTGAACTAAATAAGTCTGAGTGTAATATCCTCTAACAAAATCTTTAAGAAAAGCTCAAGGTAGACAAAATATCGCGTTCATAATTGTTGAAAACAAAACATATATGTCCAATAATGATTTTGTCAACTATATAACCTAATGAAAGGCTTTAATACAAGCAATATATATATTTTAAATTTTAAATTTTAAATTGAGGTAGTTGTGAGTGTCTTTAATACACTCATTTTTACAAGATAGCTCCTCTCTATATTATGGAATAATAGGATGCACATTCTAAATCCTCATAATCATAAATTTAAAAGAGGATCAAATTTTTAACAATCAACATTAGGTATCATATACCTTTCGGTTAAAATGGTTCTCCTCACCATTGATTTTGAAGATGTGAAAACTTAAGCAACCTTACACCCCTTAAACAAATATCAAACTAGGAATATGCATTAGATGTCTAAACATTCGATTAAAATAGGTTGCTTGAGACAAAATCCAAGTTGCACTTAGACATATTAAAATAGATATTAATCCTTGAATAAAATATGGCAGACGGAAGAATTTACATCAAAGTGGCATGATCACAAGTACGTTGTCTCATTTACTTGATCATAGCTAGTAATAGTTACTGACATAGAGCATAAGAGGCAAAAGACTGCTCTTCCCAACATTTAACAAATATATACAAATCTGAAGTATTTCAAGTAAAATTAAAGGAAGTTAATAGCCTCATCAAACTTTAGATATCACTACTTAGATATTTGCTTATTCCCATAGATGGTTTTAGATAGTTGCACATTAAATATTCTTAACTAAATTATACAAAACCATCTTATTAAGTTATTTCAAGTCTTCCCTCAAGTCTCTATTTGTTTGAGATAATTTAATGGCAAATTATGATGACATCTATGAGTAGTATGATAATGTCCTCACCATGTACAATAAGAAAGGTTTGTACCTTGTAATTGTCACCATTATTCATTTGGTCAATCATAAATGATTACTCTCAACTAGGTATTACATTTATATCAATTCTGTGAGATGATCTTAATAAAACCAACTCTTTAGTATATTTCATGGATTGTTTTAATTTAGTAAGTAGATTCTTGATAACCTCATCCTCATTAAATGAAGCTAATGAACAAACATGCTTAGGTAAAGGTACTCTTAACAAATAGGCCAATGGTCTAGCCTATGACTCTCACTATTTATTTGAAAGTAAGATTCAAATTTGATTAACTTGACAGTGAGAAACAAAGTTGGCACCTTCTTGATCCCATGCAACAATAAACAATGAATCCTTTAATAAATTTTAAAATTAAGCTTCTTTAACTGAAGATTTCATTTATGATTTCCAGCCTAATATAAATAATTTGTCTTATTATATATCAGATATTAGATTATAGGGCATTCAATTCAAATATGAATTAAGGACTTTATCAAAAAAAAAATTCCAACAAAATGTATTTAATGCCACCATAGCTATAAGGTAAAAGAAATATCAAAACATTAAAACCTTTATTTGCAAACTTGTCTAAGTAAATGCCTAACTACCAACAATAGCAATCTTTAATACCGACAATGTCCTTTACCAATATAGTATTTATAGATAATTCTAAAATTTAAAACATAAATTATATTGATAATGACATACATATGGGGTGGTAAAATTCATTTTCAATATAACATTTTGAAATATAATACACTGTCATGATTTGACACACTATAGGTGAGCACACAATCACTAAATGTAAATAACTCTTACAATATGATAGAAATATATCACTAATTTTTTTTTGTAAATGCCCTTAGTATATGGGTGGAAATGAAAATTTTAAATATCTATAATTTATTCATCCCTCTAATGAAGCTAGATTATTAATGGTAGAACATTATATACATGGTTTACAATATAATGGATTTTACATGCTCGAAGTATCAAGAGCTCATCATAAATTTAAAATTGTATAAGCTCATAAAAAGACAATAATCTAGCAACTCCACTTAAATGAGCCTTAACTTTCAAAATTGTTCCAAACTTGAAACACTTCACCCCTGGGATTGAAAGTTCTTATGGGCTTTTGTTGATATTATATGATCCATCAATCTCTCCCTTTTCTTACATGAAGAAGAAGCTGTTAAGAATTCATACTTAAGTTGTAACAATTTTATAAACCAAGAAATACTCTTAGGTCAACCCCATACAAGTTTAAGACATACCCCTTTTAATACTAAATGTCTCGTTATAACTGAGTGCTATCAAGCATTACATAATATATCTCACCAAAAAAATTATCCTTAATTCCTTTTTTTAATGGTGAATTCAATCATTGCCAAAGAGATTTGATTGGACTTATAACAATATTTATTATAGGCATTGTCTAAAGCATTAGAATGTAAAGAGAGATCCTCTGGTTCGGATTCTCTTAAAGCTAACTAATTTTTAAAGTTGTAAGGTATATACTTAAGGACTCTCACAAGTGATCATAATGAATCCCATAAAGAGCTTTTACAAAAATTAGTTGCTCAAAATAGAAACTAAAATTGCAAAACAGAATATGAAAAATAATAATTGCGCATGCAAAACATAATTATAGCATAGAATTTTCAACAAGGAAATTTCAATTATACAACTATTATCATGCACTAGTAAGTCCCATTAAAGGCCTTAACAAAAGATAGTTACTCAAAACACAAAAATTTAAATCGCAAAACAAAATATGAGAAAAAATAATTATACATGTATAACATAATTATAATACATAATTTCCAACAAATAAATTTTAATTATGTAACTATCATTATTATGCACCAGGAAGGCTCTCATATCACATAAATTTGACTCACACAAAAGTCTGTACCTAAAAAATGTATTAAATTTTTCATATTTATGGGGTATAACAAACATCTAATATATCAAAAAATACTATTTGCCTATTCTCAAAGACAACAATCAAAATCACATTAATAATATCACACCTATGGGGTATGTCTGTTACCAATACTACAAGATCTTAAGTATCACCAATAATTCACAAAATTACAAGCTTTATGATCTTAGGACAAAAAAGCAAAATAATTTCAAAAATCCTTAAGGTACTTTTAGGAAGTAGAGAACAAATTTGGGACTTAAGTAAAATTTTAAAAGATATCCAAGCATAAATTGGTAATTCTGGAAGAGACTTGGGGGCAAAATGTAATTCTAAAAGTTAAAGATCAACTTATAATTTCTAAAAATTTCATGAGGTCACGAAGTAAACTCTATAAATCTTGGGTTAATGAGGTAGTTTTAATCTAGTACATAAAATGCAATTTATGATTTTTTTTTAAATCGGGCACTATGAAATTGAATCCCCAGGACCTGATTTCTAACCCGGTTCCATCTCCTCTCCAAGCCATAAACCAAAAGCAAGAGGGAACGAATGTTACCAATGATGCACTAGCAGCCATCTCTAATAGTCCTAGAGCTCTCTCTACCGATAGCCATCTCCGACAAATCCACAACATTTTCTGATAATACAAACTAGACATTACTGCATGACCTATGAGGCTGGGAGACTAGCGTTGCAAACCAAAAGCTTTTGGTGATTGACAGTGGCAAATAGAATAGCAAAAAAACAAGAACCTTAACTCAATTATGCCAATTTCTGAAGACGCAATGGCAATGACAATAGAGACAGATGAAGCCAAAAAAGGAAGAGAGAGAGAGAGAGAGATAATATACTCATGTGGCCTAAAAAACTACAATAAGAGATCAAGATTACAGCAACAATAGGCATCAAGCTTATTTGTAAAGGATAATCGAATCTCTTATGAATTTAATTTTCATTGTCATATTTAATAATAATGGAAATGAGAACTAAAAATGCATAAATATGATAAATAAATCAACGAATTTCTATCTAGTTTCTTATAATCTCTATAAACATATTGAATTGAAATATTGCAAACAAACAAACAAATAAACAATATGTGTAACCTAGTTTTAATGCCACATGTTACCATAAGTGTCTCAATTCATATAAGACAAATAAGATTTAAATAAAGTGACGTGCGTACCTGAAAAATTCATGACTCATTATGGTACTTCGACTATTTTAAGTGTAGGCAGACACACAACCTAGTAAATTCCCATAGCTTTTAGAGTGAATATAGAGATAATAGAGAAGATGGAATAATCGCATTATATGGATCACATTAATAATTACTTTAATAATTAATTAATTAATCTCACATTATCATTGACTCAGTTAGTTACAAGATAGAAAATAACTGACTACTACAGGGTTATAGGTTAAGCCTCCACCCATTGGGTTATCTTGTATGGTCCACCTATCATGGTCCATACAAAATTATAAAGATCAATATATTTGGGCTTAATATCTAATCAATGCAAATCTATAACACACACACACACATTTTATAAATATTCCAACATATGGATTAGGAACAATCATCGCAAGTATGATACAAATGGATTTGTATTTGGTAACTATACTCAATATACGTATTGACTGAACCATTGAAATCTAAATCAATGGTTATAAATTTATACTTCACTTAAGATTAATGAATGATTGAGTTTATTCAACTGTTGATTCAGATTTTAATGATTTTTATTGTACAGGCACTCATTGCCTATACTAAATACAGTCATCAAATTCAAATCCTCGTACAAATCATGTTGCTCTAATAGAAAGTACATACTTTGATTTTTGCAATTAATAAAATTAACTCTCTTTCCAGAAAAAAAATTTTAAAAAAAACCAAAGAAAGAAGTAAGGAAGGAAAAGTAGTTTTCAGACAGTCTCTAATATGGTGTTACTCTTGCTTGTAGTTGAATAAACCACATATTGGATTATTTATGTATTATTAGAAAATAATATTAATCAGCGAAAGTAGAATTGAAAATAATGGTAAAGATAAAATATTCAAATATTTCTGATTTAACCAAAAAATATATATAAATCAATACATAAATGAGAAAATTATATATATACACACACACACATATTTATATAATTTATTAAAGATAATGTTTCATTAACATGTTTCGTTCATGGTTCATCAATGTTACTCCCTTTGTTCCTATTTGTAAGAAAAAAAAATTATATCCCACAGTTTAAGAAAATCAATTAATAATATTGATTGTGTTTGAAAATAAAAAAAATTGAATTACAATATCTTTTATTAATTGCATTAATCAAGCCTTCACTAATTTTTTATTTTGATTATGAATAACAAAATTATAAGAGGTAATTTATGAAGTTTGTAATAAATGCATATTGAAAAATGTAATTTTACTTATATAAAAAAACAAAGTAAAAGTGATAGTTTCTCCTATAAATAAAAATAGAGTAAGTATTACTTATTAGGACATTGCTCACAAATGGTGATCAAAGGTATGGTTTGGTTCGATTTTGATCAAAACATTAACCGAATCGAACCAATCGATTTGCACAAAGAATGAAACTTGATCGATATTTTATTAAGGTCGGTTTGGTTCATACATGAATCAAGTTTTAATATTTTCTTGAATCTTTTTTTTCCTTTCATATTTCAAGATCAAGTCACATTCTCAACTTTATTATTTATGAATGAAAATGAATATCATATCAAAAATAAAAATATTCAAATCTTATTATTAGTAAACATCAGAGTATATGCATTAATAACGTTAACACGAGTTAAATTTAATTAAAAATTATCTTAATGTCTATAATGAAAAAAATTGTTTTAAATCAATAAAAGAAAAATGTGTTCCAGTAGCATGTCGTGTTGTACTTCCTCCGTTTTATATATAAGAGAAAAAACTATATCATACGGTTTAATAAAATTAGTTAACTATAATAGTTATGTCTGAAAATAAAAAAATTAAACTAAAATACCCTATGTTAATCAACATAAACATGCATTAATTATTTCTTGTTAATATAAATTATGAGGGATGATTTAAGAAATGTGTAATAAATGCTTCTTGAAATATGTAATTTTGTTAATATAAAAAAAGTAAAAAGTGATAGTTTCTCTTACAAAGAGAAATGAAGTAGTATTTGATTTTTCCTAATCAACAACGGCAATACATATCTCCTTAGTTTGGACCATCTTTTACTCTAAAAGTAATTAGCAAAATTGAGAAAAGTAGGGTTAGTGATTCTATTAAAGTTTCTTGAATTTGGACTGAACTTTAACTAAGGTTAAAATTTAAAAATAATATATACTAATTAATAGTCTAATATTAATTATAAAAAAACACACTTAAAAATATAAAAATAAAAAAACATGGTTCAAGTTTGGTTAAGATTTCAAATGAACAAAATAAAAACTTGAACCAAATCATTTAATTTTTAAATTTATAAAACCAAACCTTACTAATGATCAGTTTTATTTAATTTTGATTGAATTGATTTGGTTTGATCAGTTTTATTTAGGTTTGCTCACCCTTGCAGCTTACCTAACTTTCTGTTATTTGTCAGCAACTTGCTTGAGAATTTGCACACATTTCGTTGCAGCAAGTGTGAATTCTGCTGTGATGAAATGCATGACCATCTACAAGTATCTAAACTGAATTTAATTTTATAGAATATTATTATTGTCATTGGCAAAATATTCCTATTCTGGAAATTCAAAAATAATAATAATAACTTGCATCTCATATAGTATTTCCTTTTATTGGCCATCATCCCTCATGGTATTGCCGATGCATAGTTATGCAGAATACCAAATCAAAAAAAAAAAAAGGATAATCTATTTTGCTACACAACTGCCACGTACCATATGCTTTGCTGAGAAATAACGAGGGCAATCTCTTGCCTTCTACAAATCGAAAGATTCGACTCAATCTACAGAGTCTTTCGTGTTGAGATGATATGCATATTAACAGAGATGATCATGTAGAACCAATATTCAATATTGTACATATTAAAAGATATTGACTCCACAAATTTTCAACAGAAATCATGTACATTCAGAAATCATAACCAGAGGCTGGTTTTGACAGCGGAGTCAACCCGTCCATCAAACTCAACTGTCTTCTCAGCTTAACAATGTGAGCTTGCACCTAGCACATTGGAAATATTACCAGCTCAGAAACCCCAACCATGTTTACAATTACAATATGGTCTTGCACGTGAGATATTGATTCAAGATGAAAGAGGGAATTTTCTTTTTTTTTTTAATGCAAAAAGGGAAAAATTGAATTTTCCCAATAGAAATAGAGGTCCACATGTGCCAATGCAACAGGAACAGAAAATGGGTCCTCATTTAGTGCCCAATCCCCGAAAGTGCAAGGCAGGGGAAAAAGCAAGAGCCACACACTTCACCAAATTCACCGTATGATAAAAGCCTCCTAAAATACTTGGGACAACATAATGCAGGCAATTCAATCATCTCAGAGTATAATAAAATAGCTTACGTTAAATACAAAAATAAATAAATAAAAGAGCTTATAAATAACAAGTAGTCTTACCAAACAAGTGAAGAATGGATCAGGGAATCGATGATGTTTTCAAATAAATATAATTACCATAACATAATGTTGCTCTAAGAAATGCTTTCTAACACAAAAAATGAGGTAGTTAGTAACTTCGACCTGCTGGCGTGCCGCTGCAAGCTTTAAAAGCTCATCAGCCTCTGAAAAATTCATGAACCACTGGCTCAGAGGATGGTCTTTGGTATCAGTTCCGTCGTTTTCACTGACCCTCTCAACTGGTACAGCAAGAGGGGGGGTGGGGGTGGGGAATCGATCAAATGAATACTTCTGGAAAATAAAATATTGCCACAGCACTACTCACAAACTCACCACGACTGGGTAGATTAACGCTGGCAGGAAGCCGAGGCACAATAACCGCAGGGTGATTCTGCGCACGTGCCAGAAAAGCTTCATTCGGGTCAGGAAAAACAATTTCATTGTAAGATTCAACTACAACAGGTTTCTTGGTGGACTGCGGACCCGATTCATCCTCTGGATATAATTTCAAATGGTGGTACCTAGGAAAAAAATCCAGTAATCCAGTAAACAATATATACCTATATATAAAATTTCAATCCGAGGTAACTGCGTAATTACTGTGCAATTATTCTTTAAATTTTATTGATGGTCGTGCTTTTTAAAGATTTTATTGATGTTCTAGTTACTTAAAATATGTTAAAAAATTAGTTCTCGGCTAATCAGCCAATCTAATATCGGAAATTCAGAGCAAATGACTCACAAATCCAACTGCTTATCGCAGACATCATTGTGAAAAAAGAGGGTGATGGCGATTTCAAATTCACCCCAGCCGCATTCCGATAGTTCGAATGGCGGTGATTCAACAGCCCTCGTAGGGTTGCTAAAACTAGGATGCAATTGAAATACAACCCGCTTAATGACCGCCCCAAGATCTTCGTTCGACGCCCCACGTACATAGACCATCCACTTATGCGATTGAGACCTGGAATCAGTGAGGCATTAGAGACAATTGCAAAATTCATAGACGCATAAAAAAAGAAGGGACCCAGACAATCAGCGATCGAACTTACTCGCTAGCCTTCCTGCCAAGATAGAAAGCTATAGTCCCATATACTATTGGAACACAAATTTCAACATCTTTAACTCTCTTATTTGCATTCTGCAACATCCAGAAATGATAACTATCTATAAAAAGAGAAATCAAATTTCCAAGAACAATAAACCAAACTTCTCGAGTCAATTCAAAACGAACATGAAGCGAAACAATAACGTAGGAGTGATAGGGTTGAGAAATTGTAAGCAAAAACTGGAGAGGGGGGGAGGGAATGATCACCTTCTTGTCAGCGTCATCAGAAGGTAATCCAATTTTGAGACGAGATAGCTTAGAGGCAGAGGAGCCATCATCGGGGACGTGATCAGCTTGTTTTCTGAGGGGCAAGGGGTGAGACATTATGCAGTAAAAATTGTGAGAAATACAGGCAAGGGATGATCGGAAGAAGGGTAGGAGTTAGGGTTTTGAGAGGTTAGAGAGGAGACAGTGGAGGTGGAGGGCGTACTGTGCTGCGTTTGCTGCGCCTGGCTTTCCTTTGCCGTCTTTCTGTTCTTGCTGACATTCTAATTTTCTGTAGCTTTTCATTTTTGTCCTCCATACCAAGTCAGCGCCCAAAAATTACTACCACTTCTACGTATGCGAAGGGACTCCTTCAATTCTCTTTATAAATTATTTTTATTAATTTTATTAATATTAATATAAAAAATTAAAAGTATATAAAATTTTAATTATATTATTATATAATAAATTTAAAAAATAATATCATATTATTTTTTATAAAAAAAATTTAAAAATAATTTTTAAATATTATTTAAAAAATCACACCATAATTTAAAAATAAAGTTAAATAAATTTTTTAAAATATTTTTTATAAATAAAATTAAAAGGAGTACGTTCAATCGCCCTCCAAGGCTTTCCTTTTTTATTATTTCTTATCTTTGTTCAACTGTTTAGACAAAGCCCCGTTTGATTATTAAAAAAAATTTATGATGAAATGGATTGAAAATGAAAAATAAAAATAATATGACTAAAACAATAAACCATATTTATATAGGAGAAAAGATAATTAATTTATGAAATTGAGAATCATGATTTATAAAATTTTTAAAAAGTGTGTTAATTTCACATTTATAATATATATTAATAAATTTTATTATACTTACTATGAGGACAAAGGAAATTTGGTTTATTTTTGTATTAATTTTTTTAATCTATTTTATTCCATTCCTTTCTACTAACCCAACATGATCTAAGCATGTTCAATCTTGCATTTGTTCCAACTAATCTGATTTTATCTCGATCATATCAAAATGAATCTTTTCTGACCTAAAAAAAGCAAGACAGGTTTTGTGGGACGAGATAAAATAAAGGATTACTTTGAAGACATCTCGTCTTGCCCCGAATAAGTTATATATATATATATATATATATCTATCTATGTATGTATGTATGTATGTATATTAAATATATATATTAAATATATTAATTATGTTAACAGAAATTATATTAATTATAATTTCAATATTTGCAATTCCTTTTAAAAAGTAGGAAAAACATAATTTCAAGTCTCTATACTTTATTCGTGTTTTGCTATTAATTCCTACACTTTTTTTTAGTATTTTTGGTTCTTGTACTTTTATTTTTTCATTATTTTAAGTCCTTTCAAGGTTTTAATATTTTATTCATGGAGGGACCTAAATAATAAAAAATAAAAATACAGAGATCAAAAATATTAAAAAAATATAGGGAATAATAACAAAATACAAGCAAAGTATAGGGATCAAAATTTATATTTTCCTAAAAACTATAAGTTTTTCATACTTAAAATTTTAATGAGATCGAGTATGCAGTACAAGGTAATCTCTCTTTTTTTTAACAATATATTAATTATATGAATATAATTTATTCTTATGCTCTTAAATATAATCTCTTTTACAATATAATTTTTTTTACAATATATAATTTTTATGCTCTTAAATCTTGGTGAGTCATTGCAAGCTTGCAATATTAATAATTAAAAAAAAAAGTGCTCTTGAAGAAAAAATTTCAAGATATTTTTGTCTTTTTAATTCATAATTTTATGCTCTTGAATCTTGATGTGTCATTGCAAGCTTGCAATATTAATAATTCAAAATTGAGAGGCAGCTTTCTCATCCAAATTAATAAGATTCTCAAAAATAATTGTCCAGTTCTAAGATTGAGTATTGTTCTGATTACATTATTACAGTAGACACTAGGCATTTGGGATCAGGGAATGAGGCGTGTGTAAACTTCGTTGTCAAGTCAAAATACCCTTGAAGACTTCGACAAAACCTCATCTTACATATGGAGAAAGAAAGCAAGATGACAAAAAACATTTTTGGCTGGGGCCGTGGTTCTACCATGACTCATGAGAATTGAGGGGATGAGATCAGAGTTGGCAAAAAAAGCTGAATCTATCAAACTAGTCCGTTTACATCCTAAAATAATTAAGATTGTGCTATTAAATTAGAGGGTATAAATAAATTTTGAGTTTGAAAAGAACTGGTCTTAGGTGTGATTATTTATTTTTTTTAAAACATTAAGTGTTTATCATACTTCAAGTCTCTTATCAATAACTACAATCACTTTTGATGATACATTTTATGTATATTTTAAATGCTTTGTCAATTAAAATTATTATTTTCTAATCTTATTTTATTTTATTAGCATTTAAGTAATATTTTTTTAATCTTTTACAAATTATAGTGTAGGATTATCAAAATAATTATGAGTATGTATGATTTTTTATGGATAAGTTTGAAGTAAAGAATTATTTGGGTAAATCAATATCAAGTCTCATAATTTGATATTGAACTAGTAAAAGAACAATCGACATCAATTTTCAATTCTTTCAATGATAATTATTGATATTTTTAATATTTTAATTATTACTATGGCTAATGAATTAGTTTTTAGTATTGGTTCATATATTTTGATAAAATATTAAAGTTCTTTTCTTTTAAATAATGTTGCCTATTGTTTATACTCATAATTGATCGCACAATTTTGATAATGTAGCTATGATATTGAATTTAAATGTTTAAACTTTATAGATTTGTTATGAATTTACTTAAATTTATTTTTTAGATTTAATTTTATGTCTAATGTCTTTTTTTTAGAATTATAAGTGTATTTATTAAGCTTTTTAAATTAAAAAAACATATTAGAGCTGAAGCCCATAACCCTACAACTTTAAAGGCTATGGATAAGCTTCAAAATTAAGAATCCTAAAGCAATTTCTTATTCAATCCTTTTAGATCCTAACTCTTTAAGAGCCAACTCTAATTGTTAACCCTAAATTATATTTATCTTGGTCAAGAAAATTGGAAAACACACCCTTGTTAGAAATGAACGGGACAAATGCTTGTGTTTGAAATGTTGGCATCAACATTAATCTCATCTTCAATATTTGTTTATATATTTCCCAAATCTGACAAAAAATACATATTTCTCAAATACTTTAACTTTACGTGTTAAATTTATCATTCACATCAGATAAGTTGCGTCCCCACCGCCCCCCGCCCCCTCAAAAAAACAAAAAACAAAAAAAAAAAACAAAAGAAAAACCAAAAACACCACCCTTCCATTTACGTTACCCCAAATGAATAGCTTCCTTGGTTCCTTCTCTAAAGACAACTTTTGCAGCGCAATGATTCACAAACATTGAGAACTCTCCTGATTCAAAATTTGATGCTACAAGGTATAACTGGATGAGCACAATTTTGATTTTAAATTATAACAAAAAAGTAATATTATAAGCTTGTTAAATTTAACACCTTCAACTCATTCTTCTAGAAGACCAATGCAAAATAAGAATTTCACTTTTAAATGTCAGTTAAAATTAGAACCCAACGATTCCTTTTTTGAACCTGAAACAAGATTGTTGGTTCACTCATGACTCACAATTATATCAACATGACCGCGATCTATGATGTGGTCTTCAACATTTGCTGCAAATATTGACAACTTAAATCTTTTTTCCCCTTATAAAAGAGCAAACCCAGTTTCCACTTCAAGTACAAATTGTCTTTGACGATTAATTTCAACAAAAGGCACAATCATGGCACCGGAGAGTGAAACAAAGGCACAAGTGATGAAAGTAGTCCTTCCTTGCTGCTCCTTAAGGACGAGAGGGCTTCAATCAAGTTGATAAGTGCAATACCCAGTGAAGCTCCCCTTGGATGCCTTCCGCGATAAGCCGGAGGCGCATATCATGCAAACAACCTGTAAGGTACAACAGCATCTACAAGTTTGAAGCGCTCAATGCCATTACCTTGCATTGTTCATTCAATGCCAGAAGTTGAGCCTCTTTCTTGTCAAGCAGAGAATTCAACCTCACATTCTCCTCCATGAGTTTCTGTACTTCGGCCTCTTTTTGCATTTTCTCACCCTCCAGTTGTGTAGTCTTTTCAACTAGCCTGATCCAGAGCAACGCCAAGCAGTAAGACAATACATATCTAGATAAAACAGAACTTCATGCAAGAGGCGCGAAACCAAATTTGTATATGAGAACAGATCAGTTAATGAACTGACATAGTAACAACTAACAAGCTTTAACCTGACATGAGAGCTTAAATTAACGTTTTAAACTGAGATAGTAACCACTGAATGTATTTTTAAAAATCAATTGTGCCTTTGTGACCAGAACTTGTTTCCATTTGAAAAACCCCAGGAAACGCCAACAAATTCAACCAACTTTGAAGAACGAAATTATTTAAAGAATCCATGAAAAGCAGCTTGAACAAAGGACTCACGTTCAAAGGCACGATACTAACATTGCAAATGCATGGATCAACATATTGAAACATTTTGTATCATACAAGAATAAATTCCATATATCATATATTACCAACGAAAAGTTAAGAACCCATGTTTTCAGTTGCTACTGCAGGCAGTAAGAAGCAGGACAAATGCAAGCTAAATTAATCCAAAGTCAAACATGGTAGACATGCCTAAGTACAAGGACAAAGATGGAAAGTTCCTAGAAGCTGATATATCATATATCTACAAATAAACATAGCAAATCCTGTAGGATGTTCATATGTTGCACTCAAAAATTGCATCATTCAGCAAAATGCAACAGGAACATTATAGCTCATTGGAGGATGAGATCTTCAAATAAAAGCAATAAACACAGCACATATAACAATGTTTCTCACTCCATCACAAACGATCTCTTGTTAAACAAATTGAAAATAAATGGAATGAAAAATAGAACAAGAAAAGTAACCTTGAAGGTAGAAAATGACTCCTGTGTCCCTACTTATGAAAAATATATATACATAGTTAAATAATGATTATGAAGATACAATGAACATTGCACAGAGGAGTTCCCATTTTCTAACTAAACAACCTGTGATGCTCCGAAAGTTTTGCCAAAAGAATAAACAATTTAACAAAATTTAAGCAATTAGTCCAAAAACATGGACATGCTGTCAAGCAAACAATAGTTAGCCACAGAAATCAAGCAAGAAGTTTACTCTGGCATCAATAGTTGATGCAGATCAAACACTTGAAAAGGCATAGAATGAAAGCATATTGTAAACAGCACATAGATACTCACCGTTCAAACAGCCTCTCAATAGTTTGAAATTGCTTTTCTGAAGAAAGTAAGGTTTCTCTTACAGATATTAAACTGCTGACATATGATTTCAGAGATTCAAAGTCTCGTTTCACTCTGCTGAGCTCCTGCTCATTTTCAGCAGCTCGCTGTCTCTGTCTGGTGGTTTCTTCCACCAAATCCTCAACCCTTTGCCGCATTTCATTCAAAATACTATTTGTTCCCACAGCAAATCGTTCCATCTCCTCTAATTTCATAGACATACTCTCTAACTGGGCAGACTTCCTCTTAATTTCCTCGTGACCTAAGGTTACTTTTTCCTTCTCAATTGCAGTTTCAGATTCCGCCAACAAAACCCTTTTAACAAGGGTTTCCATCACATCTGCAACCATCTGAACGGACTTAAGTATTTCACCTACATAAGCTGCATCTCGTTCATCCACTGAACCATGCTGCCTGTTCATTACTATCCAAGATTCTTCTTCTGGACTGTCAAATGAAGAAACATCAACATTCCTAGACCAACCTGATAATGGTATCCCATTTTTGTCCACAAGCCCTACCCCCTCTAGTTGTTTGATGCCACAAGATGTGTGGGCTAAATGAGGAACAGCCATGATTCTAGCCTTGGATTTTAAATAGGTCAATAATGTAGCAGTAGTTTTGACTCTCCGCCACAGAACATCTAACTCCTTTTTTGCATCTTCCTCTGAACCCTGTATGCAAGCCTTGACCTCCATAACTTTTTCTCGCAGGACATCCAGCTGAGATTGGTTTCTTTCCACCTCCTGCTTCCACAATTCATCAGTTTGGCTTGGCTCAGGCTTCGAAGCTGGCATGTCAATATCTTCATTTGCTGCCATGCCCTGTCTTAAGTTGGATAGAAATATGACAACTTGACATTTTAAATAGTCATGATAAAAATAGTTCTAGTCATGAAGTAAGTGTATCAGCACAAAGATAAGCCTAAAGAATCTATGGCGTGAAAAGATGTTATAAATTTACAATGATACCAAGACAAATGATGTATGACAGATTACCACGAAACACAAAGGAAGACATGCATAGCATAAGTATTAAACAGTTCCAGGACTAAAAGAAAGCAATGCAATATGATGAACAAATATTGGAATAAAACAAATCAAAGCACAGCCTATGGCATATCTATATTATTCTAAACTTTAATTATACATGCAATTTAACCGTATCAAACTCATCAATACACTTCAGATAGTCTAAAGCAAAAGTGTATCAAGCGTACATGCTGCTGTTTTGAAGCTTCAGAAAATTTACACCATCAAACTATATACGAACTCTGGAAAAGAACTTAATCGATATAAGACATTAAATGTTCAATAGACTTCAAATCAAATTGGCAGGACGTCTGTATCCATCATTTGTCCAGTTATCACTTCATAATGTCTTCACCATACAGCACATATACTATAATAGTCCTTCAGATACTGAACTTTATGATGTTCGCTAGCACAAGTATATCCGAGTACACCTATTGGTGAAACTAGATGTCACTGGGCAAAGTAAAGCCACGGAGTAACTGCTGTGTAGCTGCGCCTTTGTTGCCAAAAATTACTTCGTTTCTAATAATACAAAGCATAACATGAAAACACATTTGACATCGAAGTATTTTTCATTGATAGAACCATTTTTTTCCTATGGAAAGAAGCTAAAATTTGAAGCTGTTACAGTTCAGAGTTCCCTCAAAGCATTCCAAACAGCACCCATCATCAAAGCAATACATCAATCAAGTTATCTCAATACAATGAACTCACAGAACATAAAATAAAAAACTAAAAACCCTAATAACCACATTGACAGGAAAAGGAGAAACTGAGATACCACGAATTTGGGTCTTCGCTGCTTCAAAGTGATATAAACAAATGAAATTGAACCCTAATACAGAAAAATGAAACGGAGAGATCAGAAATTAAAATACCCATCAAGAGTAGCTAAAAAATGATATGGCAGGCTGAGAACGCTAAAACAAGGAAGGCGGGGGGAAGCAGAGAGAATTGAGAGGGAATCTTGCAAGGGGCAGCGTACCAATGGGATTGAAGAAGAGAGAATGGGAGGAAGGGAGATAGGGGGCGTGCTTGGATGAGAAGCGAGGATCGTCCTGGTCGGAGTTGGATCGTGCTCTTCCAAGCGGCACGCTTTTCTTCTTTCTTGTGGAAAAAAGAAGGCAATCTGAACCAAAAATCTGAAGATGACCAGTAGGTGCTTCCTTGCCCCCCCTCCCCTTTTGGCTTTTCAGTTTTTACCTCTCCCTCTCTCTCTCTCTCTCTCTCTCTAATCTCCGTTTCCCGGTTTTTAAATTAGAAGTGCCCATATGCGATGATTATTGAGAATATATAGACAGATATTGCCATACACAATGCCTTTGCCATCAATTTTGTATATCAATTCGTCTTTTACGTTAACTTTGACTTCAAAACATGGTAATTACTTCCAACAATTCAATTGCTTCCGTTCTCTTTTCGATATCATCCTTGTCAAGGAATCTTAACATTCCAAATTTAAAAATTTTAATTTATAATCCTTTAATTTTACTTATAAATCACATTTAAAAAAAATTAATTTCATTTATAAGTCAAAGTGATGCTTTTTATATAATATTTAACAAGTATTTTTAAAATTATCTTTCACAAAAAAAATAACATGGTATTATTTTTTAGATTTATTATATAAAGATATATTTAAAATTTTACACACTTTCATTCTTTATATATATTTTTTGCATTGATATTAACAAAATTAATAGAAATAATTTATAAAAATAATTGGAGAAGTAACATTTAAATAATAAATTTATTTTCTTTATTATCAGTTATATTTAAAAATATTATCTCTAGATTCAGTCAAATGTAAGACGAGTTGAGAAGGTCTGAAATTGTTTCCATTAATTTAAAAAACATGTTAGTCATCCATTGATATTCCAATGATAGTAAGATTTTCCTTTATATTTTTTGGGTGGAATAAGGGGAAGAGGGGATTAGAGTGCTGCCCATAAACCTTTTTTTTTTTTTTAAACTCATGACTTAATATTTAGAACTTCCCTGTGATATTTTGTTTGAAAAATTCAAGGTTCAACTCATAATTTAATTTGGACTCATAATAAATAAGGATATCGTGTATTACATAAATGAAATTTAAAATAAGTTGTGTCCTTCAAGATTTATTTTTAGATAATTGTCCTATAATATAGAGTCTTAATTCAATATATTATATGATTCATGAACAATGCAATTTGTACTATATAAGCAATGACATGGGAAATGGAAAACTAAAACCATGTACATCAAAACTCTTCTCTGGCTAGTAGCGGTAGAAAAAACTCTTCTCTAGTCAGTGAAGAAGAAACGAAAATTATCATCTTAATAAAACGTTAGCGGTTGAAAAAAACATTCAATATAAAAACTGGAATCTTTTTAACTCATTTCTCAAATTTCTACGAATTTTTTATTTAATGGTTATGATACGATGACATTGTTTTTTTTTTTTTGGAAGACTATGAAACTTTAAAAAAGAATAGAACAAGTAAAATATCATAGGTTAGGTGGAGAAAGTATAGCAACTAAATTATAAATCTACCAAACATGTAATGTAACTGACAAGAATGGCCATTGCAGCCGCAGCGGAGGGATTTTGGCGGAAGAGAATAACATATCCGTTTTGCCGCGTTCTCCACCCTGACTTCCCAAAATGCCAAAGCCAAATGCCCTCATTTTTATTGCTTCCCTCCCTCGCTCCGTACGCTTCGTTTATTCTGAAAGCGTGTCGTATTGATACGGATCAATGAGAAGAAGGACTGGGATTGCTGTGGCTTTGATATTAATAACTGAAACCATGCCTTTATGCGGTTCTGCTTCTGCGATCATTTTATGAAGCAATCCCGCCTTCTGTTGCTCTGGTCGGGAGTCTAACCAACCGCCCCCCCCCCCCCAACCGAAAAAAAAAAAACAAAAGAAAAGAAAAAATTGCCCCAGTTGACACTACAGAATGGAGATCGAACAAGCACAAATTAGGCCCTCGCTGTTTACTTTCCCCTCACTGTTTCGACGTTTCTCTTATACTTGACTTTGAATTTCCAGGGTTTTGAATCTCCCTCCACTCTGACCCCTTCTTTTTCCAGTTCTATGAAATTTTTTTAGTGTGCTAGTCATTTGTATGCAGTGGTCTGCTTATATGGGATCCCAGAGAGTAAATTTAAATGATGAGTTCAGTGACGGATTTAGGGGGGACAAGCAGGGGTGCCCCCCGGTACAAAAGTTGGGTTTAATTTGCATTGATTTTGTTCGTTAAAAATGCTAATATTAACTTTGGTCCCCCATTATAATATAGTCTTGCATTCCCCCCCCCCTTCAAATTTTGAATGGGTTCTGGATCCGTCCTTGGATGAGTTGATGTAGTGCTTGTGACTTAAAGTTGGCAGGCCTTTGATAAATTTGGCATGTATGCTAAGGTTCATGAGTCAGCATTCATTCCTTGTTTATGAGATGGCCTTCATACTAGCCATCTTTCTTGTTCCTATTTAAAGTATGGTTTTTCCTTTGAGGTTTAGGGGTGGTTGTAGGGCCATTAGATATCTGTTTGTGTAACCTCCTCCTTTTTGGTGTGAACTATGCGGAAAGGAGTTGGAATATATTGGCCTTTAGTCATCTCGTGGTGTATCATATGACCATATGAGAACGGTCTCTTTCATAATTTCACCGTGGCTTACATCCGGAACATTTATTAGCTTGGAACTAACAACTGAGCGCTGTTTTACAACATGGATAGATGCTAGTTAGTTGCATGCTATGAGTTTCGAGACAAAGATTTGCACGGTTAAAGCTTGGCTTGATTCAGATAGTTTGCTTTAAGCTGGCAAGCTGTTCGGCAACCATTTCTCTTGCCCACAGTGATATTAAATTCTAGAGTCGTATTCGGCATACTTTCCCCCTTCTCTTATTGTACTATACAGTATATCACTACAACAAAGTTATCTCGCTCAGCTCATTAATTTTCTGCTGCTGTTTAATTTTGCTTTAGAACCTTGTAACTCTTCAAGACAGTTCTAAGCATGCCACCAAGCATTAAGACATGCGCTTTTCATAAATTGCTGGCCTTTTCCATCAGCAATAAAACAATGCGCTGTATTAGTATGGCTGTTTGATATTTGATATCATGTGACAAATCGAGAAGAAGGGCTTGCTGTCAACTTGTTTGAGATTCCAGGTCAAAAACTTGTTTGACATCTTTTTGCTTTTTGTTTGTGCATTTGTTGGGCGTTCGACATGACGGTCAACATATGCACGGCATCCTTTTGTTCTGGCCGTGTTCTTAACATTACTGACGCTTCTGGGAGATTTGATGTATACAGATTGCAGGAAGGACAATTATCTTTTCGGATTACAGCCTTTACAGGTTGTTCTTTAATTTGACAATAAGGCTGATGCCATGATGCTAGTGGATGACGTATTTAATTGGCTCTATGTATATGTATATGAATTTAAGATTTCCCTCCTCCTGTCATTAAGCTCATTAAGAGATGGCTCTTTGAACTCAGAACTTTTCTTTTGCAGGCTTATCAGACTTGGGTGGATGGGATTGGTTATATTGTATTATAGTCGGTAATCAAAATTGAACTGAACAGAGATTGACCTTTATTTCCAGTTGTCAAACTCACCGCAAGGCACCCATGCAAGCAGTCAGTGTTGTGGTGGAACAATATTGGATTTCCAGCATTGAATTGTTTTTAAGTCTTTGAAAGATGTACACTCGCTACATTTATTTTCCATTTACTATAAACAAGATTTTGGTTGGGCTATTGAAGCTATAGGTTATCTTCCATTCTTCATTTGTTATGGGCCGCGGATTAAAGAATAGGATATTTGGACATGAAAATCATATATTCTATGCGACTTTAATCATGCAGAGAAAAAGGAATATTTGATCATGAGCTCCTGATCATTGTACTTCTACTTCTGTGAAGAGTAACATAATCTTGTTATGTGCATCAAGATGAAAAGCAAACCAATATGTTCGTCCGAGGAAGCAGTACTGAGAAGTCACAACTCTTGAGAGATCACGAAGATCCCTTGAATATAGAAGAAGGGGAGAGCGGAGGAGAATCCAGTTGGTAAAGATTAAGGGACGGCCCCACAAACCTGAACAAAATCCAAGCCCCTATCATTATGAAGATGGAAGCGTATGCAAACTTATTGAGCCAAAACAGTAAACCCTTCTCTCCCATGTACGACTCAATTGCCTTCTCTGTCAAGCTCATGTCCTCCCACTTCTTTGGGTTACTCCCTGAAACCTTCGCCTTGGCAGATTGCGCGGCGTTCGAGGCGGCTCCGTCACCCCTCTCTTGCCTGGCCTGCCTTCTTGACCTTCTTCTGAAGCGTACTTCCACAGCTCCTGGCGGTGGCATGGTCGGTGACTGAACCGAGTCCGGCACGCCGTTACCACCATCGTTAACGCTTGTGTCGCCACTATCAGGGGCACTACAAGCGATGGGATTGAGTTTGAGCAAACGTCGTCGCGGAGGGAAGAAGGCGCCAGAGTGCTTGGGCGTCGATAGGATGGTGAGGAAGGGTGAGATTGAAGAGATGGAGCCGGTGCTCGAGTGACATGTCCATGGCTTCATGGGATGGTAGGAAATGGTGAAGCAGATGAACGAGTGGTTGGACTTTGCTCGTCTCTTCTTTCTTATCCTACCTTTGGGTTGTTTTGGAATTTCACAACCTGTTGTTTCATCTCATCTCAGGGCTACTTTTGTTTGGGCTCAGGCTGGAAAATCAATCTACAACATGCTCGGGCTTCATTGCGGTCTCACAGGCCCAAACGCATGTCTTATATGTTTAAATCTCAATTTTTACGGCCCAAGACAAAACGAAATCAATCTGCAACACGCGCAGGCTTCGTTGCTGCCTCACACGCCCACACGCATGTATATATTTTTAAATGTTAATTTTTATTCACGCGCCGTCTCACCCTCGTCGTTTGATCATTGAGCTAATTTCTTCTTATATTTCTAAATCACTTCACATATCCCACTCAGTACTCACATGTATGGGTTTCTAACTTTATGGTTCTTGCTGTGAGCACGTCCTCTATGTTTCTTGGTACAATATCTTTTGCTTGAGGCATTTATATTTTGGGAGAATGATAAAAGAGAGCCCTTTTTTAAAAGAATTAATAGTGTTAAACTCTATAAGTTTATAATTATAACTCTCAATTTTACAATTTTATTATGATAAATTTACAACTTATTTTTTATATTTTAACATAATTAAAAAATAAATAAATTTATTTTTCTACTAAAATTTAGAACACAAATTGTAAAATTATTATAATGAAGTTGTAAAATTTAAAAATCAAACTTTTAAGTTCTTGAAGTTTAAAAATTAAGATTAAATTTAAATTAATTAATTAATTATTTTGAAACTTATTTATCATTTTCCTTTATATTATCTCCCTAAATAACCTCTGATTTGATATTTCCTAAAAAAAGAAAACTAAACGACGCCATCTAATTATCGAATTTTATTGAATATGGTTTTTTAAAAAAATACTAATGGGGATGAAGGAAAGAACAATTGAATCAACAACGGATGAGGACAAGATGAATAACAGATATCTAGAATTTTCAGCTCTGCGAGATGCCTGACTAGACTGCTCAAGGTTTTCATCAATCTGAAATCAAATCTTCAGGGGGCCCGACTCTGCTTTCTTGTTTCTTTTTAAAATAAAAAAATAAAACAGAGAAAAAAAAAAAAAAAAAAAGCTCAGATGCTCCGCTTTTGCTGATTGGAATCGCGCATTCCAATTTTCAAACTGCAAATATTAGTCACTTCCTGTATAATTTTAAAAGCATTATTCAAGTACGATCGAGTGTGCCAAATTTTTTACAAGTAAGAATACGCGCGCGCTAGAAAATTAACCAAACAAGACCGCACTGGTTAACTTTTGTTGGGTCAATTAGGTTGGGCTCCCTCCCATGCCTGGCTGTCTCGCCTAATAGGGACGAATATCAACAATTTTCTTAATTTTCAAGTTTGTTTCAGGTTTTTTTTTTTTTAACTTTACCAATACTTTTGAAAGATGTATTTTACATTAACTTCATCACTCGGTTAAAAAAATCCCTCCCTCTATTGTATTTTGCATCGAACCATCCGACCTCTTTTTTTTTTCTATATTCAATGAAAATAAAGGATTGTAACGCTTTATAACAAGGTGGGTATGGGCTCATAATGGAAAAAATGAGTAATGTCTATGAAACCAATATTAAAAAATATTTTTTTTCTAAATCACAATATATGACAATTTGTAAAAACCTTATTTAATTTAAAATGCAGGGTATTGAGTAATTTTTCTAATTATATAGATAAGTGTGGTTTAAATTTTGTAAGTAATTTTATTTACTTATTTCCTTTGCATTTTATCTATATTGAAAATTTAATCTTCCACTCATTTTAAGAAATCAAACTCATTAAAATCGTTTATCCCCTCCTGCTCTCCATTCCTTTATATTACAACTAAAAGTTAATATTATGCGCATTGCACGGGTATAAAATCAAGTTAAACTACTAATTTTGAAGAACAAGCCATCTATATTGGATCAGGATAAGAGCTTCTTTTGACAAAAGCTTCTGCATTTATGCTAGCTATGATTAATTAATAATCTGGACAAGACAAGATTATATATATGCCAGTTCTGTTTTTTTAGGGAGAATATCATTGGAGGACCTTTGAAATGATATAATATCAACATCTAACAAATAAGCATTAACAATTGACAAGTGAAGCTTCAAGTTTTAACAAGTATTCAATTTATTCTGATCATTTTAGTGGTTCTTCATTTCTATTATCCCTTTTTAGACCAGAGTCAAGCAATCTCTTTATTGGCTTCTTTTTTCTTGTTTCTATAAAAATCATTAAGGAAAAATTTCATTTAAGACCCATTGACCATAGTTAATAAAAAAGAATTCCAGAAACTTTGAAAATTCACTTCAATCCAAGGGTACTAAAATGAAATTAAAATGCTGTGGAAAATGACAAAACCCTATCATAAGTTAATAAAATAAAGTAGTAGTTAGTAGGAAAATAGACAACATTACATAAGTGAACAACTTGTCTAATTAACACAAAAGTAAACATCTAGAATAGAATTAAGTTAAAGTAATGCTATAAACAACTCCACTAGACCAATGTATAACAATTCATAGAGAAATAAGCAACAATACGTAGGCAAATGAATAACCTGTCTTAACGTAAAAGCAATGCTTAAAATAAAATCAAGTTAGAACAATATTATAAACAATTTTAGTAGGCCAATAAACAACAGTTTATAGAAAATGACAATAATTTGTAGAGAAATGAACAACAGTACGTGAGCAAATGAACAACTCGTCTTAACATGATCAACACTTGGAATAAAATCAACTGAAAGTAATATTATAAACAACTTTAGTAGGCCAATGAACAATAACTTGTAGGGAAATCAACAACAGTATGTATGCAAATGAACAACCCGTCTTAACATAAAAGCAACACTTGGAATAAGATTAAGTGAAAGTAACATTATAAACAACTCCTGTATACCAATGAACAACAATTTGTAGGGAAATAAAGAATGGTACGTACATAAATGAACAACTCATCTTAACATAGAAGCAACGTTTGGAATAAAATCAAGTGAAAGTAATGTTATAAACAACTTCAATAGGCCAATGAATAACAGTTCATAGAGAAATGAACAACGGTGCATATGCAAATGGACAACTTATCTTAACATGAAAACAACATTTGGTAGTGAAAGTAACATTATAAATAACTCTAATAGACTAATGAACAACAATTCATAGGGAAATGAATAATAGTACATATGCACATGAACAACTCTTTTTAATATGAGAGCAACATTTGAAATAAAATCAAGTGAAAGTAACATTATAAACAACTCTAATAAATTGATGAACAATGATTCGTAAGGAAATGAATAAAAGTATTATGCAAATGAATAACTCGCCTTAACATGATTTAAATAGAATAAAATAAACATTAAGTCATGGAACAAATAATGAAGGTAAGGCAATTAACATCATCTTGCATGGAGATGAACAATATTATGTAAGAAAATGAAAAACTTGTATTAATAAACTATCAGTTACATGAAAGTCAAATGATTTCATTTAGGTATGTTGTCTAATTTGTGAACAAGTATCCACATAAAATCTTTTCTTGTATAAATAAACCACTTTGCAAAAGGCATGCCATACCATATAACCCTATATATAAAGATCAACCATATCAGCAGTGGTGAGTAAACAACTTATGACCTACCAAACTCGCCTAGACCTAATTAAAAAGGGCAAGCTAAAACCTACCCATTAAAAAAATATAAGCAGGCTAAATTTACGGGCCAACCCAATTTTAACGTAAGTAGATGGGATAGGTTACAAGTTAACTCTTGGGCTGCTCATCCCTTCACATTTATAAATTAATACTAAAAAATAAAAAAAATATGGAACTGAAGTTTGAACGTTGCATTTATCAAGGGAGGGACAAGCAAACAAAAGAGAAAAACCCTTGAAGTGTCTTACTCAACCACCCTTTCTCTTCTCAATTACTCCTTAGCCACTTGGTGCTTGCAATCTTGTCTCTTAGTCCCAGTCGATCTCGTCTCCTTGTCCCACATTGAATTCACTCTTGCTCTTGTCTACCTGCTTCATCGTGCTCGTGCTACCCTCGTCATCTCATACTTGTTTATACTCTGTAGTCGTGACCATGTCTTGTTCTCTATGACTCCACCTTTTGTGATCATGACCATGACTGCCAGTGAAGTGGACCTCACCCCCGCTGCAATTTGACAGCTTATGGGTAGAGGTTACCTGATAAGATCACACGGAATAAATGGAAGAGATTGAAGATGAAATTTAGAAGGTCGTGCAGCGAAAAATGAGAGGAATCTAATAGCAATTTCAAATCTAGAATTTGGATGGAAGACAGAGGAGAAATGGAGGGGAGAGGGGGAGAGAGAGAGAGAGGAAGAATGTAGAGAGAAGGAGTGGAGTATACTTTCGCTAACTTATGACTTCTTCTTCTTCTTTGCTTTTTTTTTATACTCCTATTCAAGATTGGAGATCAAGATTTTGCCTTCTTCGTCTTTTTAACTTTCTTTTCATCATCTTCTTTCCTTTTTTCCTTGTCAATTTATTGATGTTTCTTACATTCATAAGAATGTTTTGTGATCTTATTAGTTTTTGATTTTATTAGGAATATGCTATACTGTTTATGTTTTTCATTTTTTTATTTTACCTCTGACTATTTAATGTTAGTTTTTTGTAGTTGGTTTTTATTTTGATTCTTAGATTTTTTTTTCTTTCTTGTTTTTTTTAATTTTATCTAGGATATGTTATACTTTTAAATTTTTTATTTGGGCATACACAAAATGGGTAAGCTAGCTCAACCAGTCCATACTTGTACAGGCATGAAAAGAGCCACATATGAGTACGAGATGACCCAATCAATTTTGTACATAACGTGACAGGCTACAAGCTACCCTTCAGGCCAGCCCATCCCACTCATTGTGCAACCCTACGTATCAATAAACCCTTTTTGCAAAAAGCAACCTTATACAGTAAATCCCTTTACATAAATCAACCAATGTGAGGATTGGTGTTGGCAAACTGTTTAGCAAAACTTTCTACATTGCAAGATCTTTGTATGCTTTAAATGCCTAAACCTAGTGGCACACTATGTAAGGGAGAAGGAGTGTTTGATGTCCACAATTCTTAACAACTTTAGTATGTTACATTAACAAGTGTAAGAAGGAAAATTAATAACTTAATGTATGTCAACTTACAAGTTTGTTGATCTGAATTTTAAAATTAGGGAAAAGCTAATTGACAATTTACTCTTCTTGAAAGTTAAATTTTGGTGTTTCTCCAACATACACATGAACATTGGTTTTGTTGTCAAAAATTAGTTGTTCAACTCTAGCATCATCTATAAGATATCCAATATCTCTCTAGTTAGAATCACTTTGTACTTCATGTTAAAATCCTTACATTTAGGCTATAGCTCATTTACTACCATATTTCTAAGTCCTTTGTTTGTCATCACTTTACTTATCCATCTTCCAACTATAATGCTGCCTTCATAAATCATATTTCCCCTTACACTTTTAAATTCTCCCCTTAAATACAAGATGCAGTATAGTTGGTCTCATAAGAATTATATTGCCTATTTATCATACATCTTTGTACATGTACACGTTGAAATTTAAATTACTAAGCAGCACTTTATAATTGGACATGTAAACAACTACGTTAGGTAAATTTATAACAACAGTTTGCAAATGAATTGCAACATTTGGCATATTTACAACTCATACCATCATTAATTTTACAAGTTAACAACTAAAGTAGGCAAATTTATAACAACAGTGGGCATATGAACAACAAAAGCAAATATAGCGAAAAGGGGGTGATAATGACAGTAAACAAAATCATTTTTCACTATCAGAGGGAAGAGAAGACAGGTCAAGGGGAAGAGAAGACAAGTGCATGAAGACCCAAAGCAACTCATTCAATCGATTATATATGCAAGAGAGTCAGAGGGGATTTTCAAAGTCCATTATAGAAGAGAATTATAAGTTAGAGAAGTTACCAGCTGCTCATGATGTTGGAAAAGGCAAAAGAGAGGGGGAATGAGAGGGAGAAAGCCTTCCTGTGCAATTTGGTCTCTTCCACCACTTTGCTTCACTTACATTAAGCTATTTTATTTTCTCTTTCAATAGGGACAATCACGTTATTTTATTCTGGATTATAATTTCAATTCAGTACCCTTGAATTGAAGTGAGTTTCAGAGTTTTTGAGATTTTTTTTTAATTAACAGTCATTAATAATTTTTGAAGAAATATCAGCAGGATGAATAATACTAATATATAGTACATCACTCAGAGACGTGACTTATATATATATATATATTTATTTTCACTGCCAAGGCATGCGTCAAGTAGAAACTTTAAAATATAATAAAAATTCATTCCCAACAGATATGATATCTTGCTTTTGCTGCCCCAACTGAAAACTATCAACGAAACTCAGATGTAACTCGACAAATATATTTGTCCCGTAAATCATGTACTTCTATACAATATACAATACCTCTCATTTAGTTAACTTATTTCCCTGCGACAAATAATTGGACAAGCTCAATGGATGGCGATTGAATGGAAATCAAACTGAGTACGTCTCTGAGGAAATCACAATAGGTTTCCAGGTGGAGTAAGGCAATTGTAAGTTTGTGCTTTGGAATATGCAATCCATGCTGCCTCTTCAGTTCTCAGCTCACCACTCTCCTATATGCCGCACACTTTTATTCTTTTACGCTGCTTCTTTCCCGTTTTGCTTTCCCCACGCATAATAATTCGCTGGCTCTAATATTTTTGGATGCAGCCAGGGATATCTTTCGCTGCCTCCAAAAAGACGGATTAGCATTTAGAGCCACAAATGAAACGGAGCTTCCAAACAGCTGTGGTCGGCGTGGTCCTACTCTAGCAGCTAATATATTCCGAGTTATAAGCCAAAGACTTAAATTGAATCATAATACGGGTCCACTCTACATTCCCTCTTGGTATCATAAAACGCATCACAATAAACTCACGAAAGTAACCTCCATCGGCCCTGGCAGCTCCAGAGCTCCTGCCCTGTATATACGCTGCGATAAATACACGTTATAATTATAATGAAAAACTGGAAGAGCCGAGAGAGAGAGAGTTGTGTGGCTAGGGTTTACTCTATATGGGTGCAAAGTCTCTATCTGGAACCGAGGGAGTAAGAAAGCAAAAAGAAAGCGAGACCAAGGATACAGAGAAGGCTAGAGAGAGAGAGAGAGATTGGAATGATCTTGGTGATGTATCATTTAGAGATACGGAGTGGAAAATGAGGGCAAGAGGATGATTACCCGTAAGACTAGGGGAGTGCGTGTGTACCCCGCGGCTGCCAATCTCTCTAGGGCTCTCTCTCCTTCACTGAGGTAAGCCGCTGAGCATTTTGGGTAAGAGACTGACTAATTTACTACTTTTCATCATTTATCATATATATATATATATATATAGCCGTAGATGGTAGGGGGGGGGGAGGGGGGGGGGAGAGAGAGAGCGTGTGGGTAAATGCATGAGAAGGAAATGTGATGATGATGGAATTGTCAAAATCAGAGTTAAAATGCAATAAAGAAAGTTGAAGGAGAGAGTATCAAATGGACGAGACTGTTGCAACAGAATGGTGTGGAGGGGGAAAGATTGAATAGTTCCATCCATCCCCACCCCGCCTGACTGCTTCTTTTTCATGTATATCTCGTACTTTTTACCCTCGTACACAAGAAATCATTATTCCCCCTCAAATTCTCTTTATTCATTTCATTCAATCTCCCCTTCTACTTATAATAACCAATAACCTTCATTAACTAGGAGCTTTCATTTTGTGAGATGATCCAGTTATATAATACTTTATTCCTGGTCATTTATTTCCTCTTCAAAGGAGACGTCATGGACACGTATAAAGTGGATATAGGAAATTCCAAGTACTTGTGCGGACAGAGGAGTGAGCGAGTGTGGAGAGGGCAAAAAATGATGAAGCTTTCAAGAGGTGAGATCAGGCAAGACACCGTAGAGTGGAAAACTCCACGAGCCATGACATCCGCCAAGCATTTAATTTTTGGGGCGCGTGCTTCCTCCTTTTTCTTTTCACGACTACGTTTCTACGTGCTGCTGCCCCCTCCTCCCGCTTCTTTCTTCTCTCCTCTCTATTAATTCACATCACCAGGGCACCAACCTTCGTTTATATCATTGCGCTTTCATTGCAGTCATATTCCATTAATTTCCCTAATATCTTTTTGCAACTCAAATGCTTTACCCTGATTCACGCCTCACATGTACTATTCTATACATTTACCTTCACCGTATTTTAGGCCTAGCCTGGGGAAATTAAATAAATGAGCTGCTCCTAAGAGCGTCCCTGCGTGCAAGATTTATACAATCAGAACTAATGTCCCTCTGTTAGTATTTCTTTTTATTTTTTTCCATGGATAAAATAAACGTAGGCACTTTATTACGATGATGACAATACGTAGGAAAATGTAGCATGTTTTTGAACCTCCCAAATGTTTGATAAGAATTCCCATTATATTTGCTTTTGAGGACACATACCAGATAGTTGTGAATTCAGTTTACTCTGTACGACATTTTTATGCAGAAAAAAAGGCAAGAACAGAAGGAAATTACGATAAGTTGATCTCGCCGGATAAACTATGACGAGAAGGGTGAAAACTGAGAACAGAAGAGAGCCTTGCAGTTTCTGTTTTCTCTCTTTTTTTTAAAAGACCTTATTTTCTATATTTGGACGTTGCCCCAGCTCTGGTCGAAAGCTTGTGCAGGTGATTAATACACCTACGAGTTCTCCCCTTCACTTCTAGAGACTGAATGCCAAAGTCATCATCATTTATTCTTTATTTCTTTTCTTTTATTTGGAAAACCTCTTATGTAGCCTGTACGTACCATCTCGCACAGTTGAGCAGTGTGTTTCCCTCGCGGCATATGTAAGCCCGGGCATTATATTATTCCCGCACCGCCCCACAAGTACAAGCTGAAAAGGCCCTAAACTTCAGAAATTCCTATACAAGATGCGAGCCAAACATACACATGGCTGCTCACCAAAATGCACAAACCCTAATGGAAGCACCTTGGACTCGTGTGTGCGGTATCATTGGTCTTGGGACCCATGAGCTAGGGATGGAGTCAATTTAGGAAGAATTCGGATTACATTTGTGCCCTTGACATCCCCCAGACAAGTACAAGAATATCTTCGTATCTCCTGATTCGAATTAATGAGAGTTTAGAAAAATATGTGAGGCCGGAGGGCCATATCTCCATCAAAAGAAGATCCCTATTGAACTCCACAAATCTTCAGTTCGCATCATTCTATTGCCATTCATTCATTCATTCAGAATAAGCCCTCTACTTTTTTTCTTCCTTCCATCAAATTGAATATACCATCTCACAATTTTTTTCTTTTGGGTTTTTCATCTCTCTCTCTCTTCCCCTCACCCCTCGGCGCAATAAAAGCGCTTCATCATTATTTTGATATACCTGGTGATACCTTTTGATCCAAGTAAATTCTACTGATACCCCTCACTTTTGTAAGCCCTCTTTTGTCCCTTCCCTTTTCGATGAACTCGTGTCTGTCAACTTCAGTCCTTCTCTCTCAGATATTTCTTTGATTTTCTCTCTTCATCACTCCATGTGCCTTCTATTATAACCCATCCCCTCCTCTCCCCTCCCTACCTCCATTCCATACACACCAACCCCTCCTTCTCTTCTATCTCTCTCTCTTCCCCCATCCAACAATTGTTTTGTTGTGTTTTGTTTGGTTGTCTTTGATTTTTGTTGCGAGTGAATCCAGTATGGAGCCTCAGCAGCAACAAGCAGCAAACGAGGATGCTGGGGGGAGTGGAAAAGGAGGGTATTTGTGCAGGCAAAGCAGTACAAGGTGGACTCCCACAAGTGACCAGATAAGGATACTGAAGGACCTTTATTACAACAATGGAGTTAGGTCCCCAAATGCAGAGCAGATTCAGAGGATCTCTGCAAGGCTGAGGCAGTACGGCAAGATTGAAGGCAAGAACGTCTTTTACTGGTTCCAGAACCACAAGGCTCGTGAGCGCCAGAAGAAGCGCTTCACTTCCACCTCTGACCATCTCCCCGGTCCCATGCATTTGCAAAGACCCCCTTCTTCTACTACTACCAACATTCCTCCACCTGCTAATTGGAAGCCTGATCACGATTCCATTCTTCACTCCAAGTATTCTAACATGCCACCATCTCACGGTACTATATATATAAATATCAACTAACCATCTCTCTCTGCATGTTTCCCTGTATATATATTTTTTTATATATATGCTCAACGTCATCTTCTGTATATCATTCTACGTATGTTTTGCTGTGCGATAGGCGTTTCTTCTGCATCATCTTCTACTGCTGGGATGGTTACTCTGGGCCAGATGGCGAACTATGGGTATGGATCTGTGACTATGGAGAAGTGTTTTAGGGTAAGTTGTATTGTATATATATGACTGAAAATATGGTTATGAAAGATTCATTCATACGATGAAGGTTTTTTTTTTTTTTTTTTAACTGCTCAATGGGTATGTATACCTACTGTAGTGATGCATTGAAATGGAAGCAACCATCACAGGTTGCATCGGTTTGAGGTTTGGGAGTGCAAGAAGGTGATAGTCTCCCACTATATCGACGACTAATATTTAACCACAAATACGATGGCTTCATTGATTCCTTGAAACTTCCAGAAAAGGAAGAACCTTGTAATGCGAACTAAAACGTTTCACGGGGCAAAAGCTTCATTTCGTCGACCTTGAGCTTTTAATTAATTCTTGTTTTCTTCTTCTTTTTTCTCAGGACTGCTCAATATCAGCAGGAGGAAGCAGTGGCACCATAAGCCACAATTTGGGATGGGTAGGTATGGATCCGTACTCAAACTACACTAACTTCTTGGACAAAGTAAGGCCTGGCGATCAAGAAACCCTGAAGGGAGAACAAGAAGGAGACGATGGAGCTCCTGAGATTGAAACCCTCCCTCTGTTCCCCATGCACGGCGAGGACATCCACGGCTACTGCAACCTCAGGTCTGATTCTGCTTACTATGGCGGTGGTTGGTATCACGCCGATGAATATGGCTTCAAGAACAATGGCTCTCACCGTACTTCTCTAGAGCTCACTCTCAACTCCTACACCCGCAGATCTCCAGACTCAACTTGAACCATCGATTACTTTCCATGTTCCACTTCTTAAGTTAGAGATGCTAGCTTGGCTTAGCTATGTTCCTATATTCAGGTTCTGTATGTGAATTACTGGTTAAGGTCCATTAACGAGCACATGAACCATTTAAGAAACATGTTCCATGTTAACAGTCTTGTTCCCGACTCGACACGTGTCGCGCAGGGAGCTTAATGGATATTAAAGTTTGTTACTTTTGTCCGTTTCCCAAAAACATTCCGTCATTATTTTGCTAATCGAAATGATTGCCTTAAAAAATGAGCATAATCATGCGAGTTTATACATCCCCGCAGAAAAAGAACCCAATTTTTCAGATTTTTAAAACCCCTCCATCTCTCTCAACTTCATTGTCATATTTGGCTTAGAATGGAAGATGCGTCGCTCTCTCCATTGCTAGAACCATTTTAGCCATTTCCCAAGATCAAAATCCAGAAAGAACGCAAATAAATAAATTATAGTTATTCGATCGTGTGAATGATCCGATTCTCTACTGGCAGCTGCGAACATCTTTTCCCCCAAAAGAGCAGAGAGATTTATGTGGCTTTGAACTCTAGACAGAGATTTGGGTAGGGACCACTGGAGAAACCCTGACAACTTGTACGGTAAGCTGGCTTCTTGTTTAATATTTATTTTAAAAATTGTACGGTTAGATATAAAGAATTTCATTTAAAAAAATAAATTCTCTAACTTAAAACTTAAATTGCACAACAAATCACTTGCTAAAGACGTTATTAAAAAATTCAAGATAATGTTTTTAATATATACTTTATCTATTAAAAAATATTTTTTAAAAATATAAAATACTTTAAATTTTTTAAAGTGTAATTATTATTTTTTAAAAAAAAATTATTGATAATAATTTTATATTTATTATAAAATATTTAATAAAAATAAATATAAAAAATAGAGTTAGTTTAGAAATAAATGATTATTTTATTAAAATAAAATTTAATTAAAAATATTTTATATTTTTAAATGGAATGAATATGAGTTATGTTATTGATTTTGTTTGAGTAAAGCGTTTGTTCCGGCGAGCATTTTATGGTGCTGCGGAGCGAGGGTGATGATGTAGGTGATAGCGACAGACCATAAGAAATGAAATGACTATAACTTTTTTGAAAAATAGGACTGCTCATATGAGTCCATAACTATTTACACGTGAAAACTAATGTTACAAAATAGAAAAAGTAACAATTTACAGGATGAGATATCCCAAGGGGGGGGGGGAGAGAGCATTGCAGGAGATCATTGGAAATGGAAATGCTAGGGCTAAGAACAGGCAAGAAGGGAGTTGAGAGAAGTATGATGAGGAGGGAGACTGAGGGCAGGAAGTCTGCAGGTATGAGAGTATATATTTTGAAGTTTGAGCCAAACTTCGTAAATGCTGCATAATTATTCTACTGCCCGTACCTACTCTATGATGAAATGGGCCACTCCCTCGGCCCAGTTCTTTTAATGCCAATTCCTGTTCTCACTTCAACATGCCTCCCAAATCACGCGATAACTGTCGAATATTTTGGACCTGAAAATCTATTTTAAAAATAATTTTTTATTCTTCAAAATAAAATAGTAAAAAAATTTATTTAATAACATGTTTTTAAAAATATTTTAAAAAATAAAAAAATAAAATATTATTCTGAAGAACAAAAAAATAAAAATAATTTTTAAATATTTTGTGATTATTATTCTAGAAAATAAGGGAGAATGAAAAAAATATATATTTTTATTATTTTTTATTCTCAAAATATGTTTTACAGAACACCAGTTCTCAAAATAATAAAATAAAAACAGTTTCAAACAACATCTCTATCCCCGGCAACTTGACCATTCTTCGAAACATTCTGACTCTTGATTTTCTACGTTCATTCCTTATTATATTTAGAGTTGGCGATTGTAAGCATTAAGTAATTATATTATTTGAATAGTTACAATTTATATTAATAATTTAGATAAATTCACTCCTTTAATAATTTAAAATGAAGTATAAATTTAAAATTATTAGTATGAATTTCAACAATTTATATGATAATGCTTGTATTAGGTACAACCATATGTACATGCATGCAAATTTTTCTTTTGAATTTTCACGCGTTAAACACAAATAATCATTCAAAAGAATAACATATATTTGACAATTTAATTTCCAATTCTATCACATCTTCTTCCTTTTTACTTTATACACGAAAAATGTCTCAACTCTCAACGTGGTGCGTGAGATGTTGGTGAACATTTTCCTTCTTTTATTTTCCCCCTTCTTTGTTTCTCTCTGGTGACAAAAACATTTTCCCGTTTTAGTTTGATGAAACGTCGCACTTTCGTGGCTCAGGACGGCGTTATGTGGAGTTGGGAGTAATAGCAAATTAGCAATCTAGAAGTAGGTGTGTGCACGAGGAAAACCTAAACAACTGCATTATTTTTGTTGGACAGGGGGGAGAGAGAGAGAGACAGAGACAGAGACAGAGAGATTTAGCTGTGAATCTTTGAAGCATTTTAAGGCCCGTTGGACGAAATGTCTAATATCAGCAGTCGTCATGCATGCATCAAACTCTCTATAACCATATCCATAACTTTTTTTTGGGGTGGGGCGGGGGGGTGCAGTGGTGCTGTTATCAAAGGTAAGTGAACAAGCTGTGAGCCTGATATTTATTGCATTCTGCAAACGTAAGTGAAAACGAGATACAAAATTGGTTAAGGAAAAGAAAAACAAATGTTGATCTTCGTTTGAATATGAAGAAGAGAGATAAAGTGAGGAGGCCTCCCGAAGACAGGCATAATAAGGATGAGAGGTAATAAAGACGCGAGAGTCATGAAGTTCATGGACGGGGTTTTGTTCTAGCAAAAAGCCATCGAGCGAGCGGCATTGACGGCCTCGTTTTGGGCTTGGATGGAGAAGGAGGCGCCTCTACGGGTTGAAGTGCAGCAGAAGGAGCAGCGAATTTCACGTATCTTTTCTTGTGCAAGTCCCCAGCGTCCTCCCGGGCAGGCGCATTGGCAATGAACTTGAGGTCCTCAATCTCCGGATCGTCCCTCTGTTTCAGTAACCTCAACTCCCTCCCCTTCACCTCCTGCAATTCTTTCCTGGCGTGCTGGAGCTCCTCTTTCAGGGACTTGATGCAGTGAGACATGAAGGTAGCCTCCTCTCTGGCTTTCTCCAGGCTCTGTCTTGCTTCTTGGATCTCAGCCCTCAATTGGGCTTCCCTGGACTGAACACTTCCGGTTTCAGTCTGGGCCGCTCGCATCTAGTGAGATGAGATGAAATGAAGGCAAATGAGGGGAGCAGAGGGACAGAAAGAAAAGGAGGAAGGGGGATGAGAGAGAACCTGTTGAAACTTGGGAGCGTAGATTTCGCCGACCAAAACTCTTTCTCCAAACAAGGAAACGGCTTCTTTGACGGACTTGAAGGGGGCTCGAGTGTCGATCTCAGAGGGCGCCATGATCACAGACAGGGGACCTTGGGAAGTTGATTAAATAATAGAAGAGAGCAGGGGAGAGTGATTTGGGGATATAGTTAGTGGGAGATGAGGCAGCTTTAATTAAATTTACTTGGCGTCCACTTCACTGGTCTTTTGTTGTCCTGAGGTTGGTTGAGGGAAGCCTATTGGTTCCGTTAGTTAGTTTTTGTTGTATCCTTTCGACAGGGACCTGCCTCCTTTCCCCATCCCCGGGTTCTTGAAGGTTTTCAACTCTTAGGTTGTTGTTGCTTTATTTATTAAAATCCCATCTCAATTATTAAAACCCATGCCCTTTCTTGATATTTGATTTAATAGTGTAAGATTTTATCATCATTTAAATGGTTTTAAAAATAAGATCATGAACTTTTTTATGATGTGAAATTCCCACAATAAAAAAATGAAAATGTAGTAAAATAAAGAATGACAATGGAATACAATAACTAAAAAAAATTTCAATTATTGGAATATTCGGACCACGCAATTTGTGGTCCCTATCAGAACTTGGGAGGCTCCCAAGAATTAAAGACAAAAAAAAAAAAAAAAGTAAATTCCAGAGACAAAAGCTCGGGTCACACAAGAAGAAAGACAACGAATTACAACCTCAGTACATGGATCACAAAGCGAGATCCGCTTTGTCTTCCGGTCCTGCTTCGTCCTCTTGAAAGCGCAGGTGCTTTCCTTTTGGGGTTGGCAAGCCCTTCAGGCGAAGCACGCTATCCGATGCTGCTTCCTTTTCTTGTTCTACTTCTTCTTCACCCACGAGCTCATCATCACTGTCGTAAACAAACCTCGTGTGCTTTCCCTCGAACTCGGGAGCTGCCCTTTCGTTCACCTTAATCTTGTTCAACCCTTCACACAGTTCATCAACGAATCCTCCGTCTTCGTATCCTTCATCTTCCTCTTCTTCATTCTCATCATAATACTCTTCCTCCTCTTCTTCAGCTATTTCGTCCTCGTCCTCGTCGTGCGTACTTGCATTGACCTGTATTGACCAGATAGATGCATCATCATCTTCGGTGGCGTGCTTGTCTTTACCTTCCACTGCTTCCTGATATGTCAGCTCAGAGGAGCACTCTGATAGATCAGAAATTTCAGATTTTTCTGAAAAGTCCATAAGCAGCGACCTGGTTATCTGGTTCTTTTCAGAGTCAGGGCTCCCTTGATTCACCACCTGCCAATATGAAACAAGATTCCCAATAGACAATTTCATCAAACAATCTTATTTCCATTGCAAATTTAATTAGTTTCCCGAGAATCAGCCGGACCTGAGAAACCGAATGTTCTTCGATAGCCTGAGGTGTGATTGAAGCCTCTCCTGAAAGATTGGAGATTTGGGGGGTATTAGCGGGAGTTGGGGCAGTTATTCCAGCGGGAGAGTTCACGAGTTGAAGAAAGGGACGGCTTTCCAGCGATATTCTCGAGAGCACGGCTTCTTCTTCCACCTTCTGCAAGAGGGTCTTGACCTGACCCCTGAGCAGAGCCTCTCCGGACCCCGGTGTCTTCTTGACCTTCTGCTTCGCCACGGAAGAAGATGGCGTCTTGAGATTGCCGCCCGCAAGCCCCACAATTGGAGAATCATTCGTTATGTCGACGAGGACCGATCGGTCTTGCTGCTTCCCATTTCTTTGCCTTGATTTTGACAGTGTCTTCTCAGAATCTTCCGTCTTTCCTGAAAGACAAGAAAAATACGTTAGCACAGCCTTTCAATGATAAATTGATAAGACCGATGAAAACTTGACAGAGAGAATAGGATCTAAAAATCTGGTTGTCAAGAAAGTGACTCACTCGAAACCGGGATGTTGTTGATGTGGCTGGTGCTGTTAGAATTATTGCTGAGAGCAGCCAGGGCTTGAGATCTGGTGACTCTTCTTGTCGATGAGGGGGTTTCCATTCCTGATATTGATTCAAAGATTGCACAAACTCTTGAAGCCTTGGCAATAACGCAAAGAGAGAAGAAAAGCAGAAAACTCGAGATTGGAAAAGGACGACGATTTTGGGAGAAGATAGTGGGGTTTATAGAGGAGATGGGAAAAATATGACCGTTGGTTAAGAAATGGACGTTATCGGCCAGAGAAACAAGAACTAGCCGTTAGTGCTCCTTTTTTGAATTATGCGTCTGGTTTGGGCCACATTGTCCATAGCCCAGCCCATTGGACATTGGTAATCCTAGCGCCGTCAACATTGAATTTTCCTTTTCCGTAAACTTTTCCATAAATTTAATCTAAATTATATAGAGGTCATGAATTTCACTCTTATGTAAATAATCTTTATGAATTTCGGCCAGAAAAATATAATCTTTTTGAAATTGTTTCAAAATCCTTCTAAAATCTAAACTTTCAATTTTTTTTTATAAATAACCACCTAACATCTCAAATTACAAATATATTAAGACTTTCTTTTGTATATATCCAGTATAAGGAGAAGCTCCACTAGCAATGGAGATTATCTCTCTTGAGATATAGAAGTTAAATAAAAAACCTCTTTCAACTAAGTTGCTAACTATATAAGACTGAAATTCAAATTTCTAATTATTTACTTAAGTGATGAGAGCCTTTATTAGTGCAGCAATTTTAGTTGGTCGCATTTAGACTTTCTTACATGCATTATTTAATTATTTTTTTGTCATTTTTTTCAGGTGTACTTTACTTTCATGTATTCAGTTGTTCTTTCTCTGATTATAGTTCTTTATTTCAAATAAACATAGCTATATTTTTAATCATATTTTATCATTTGGTGTGCAATTAATTGCGGTTAAATTGATATCAATTCTAGACTACCAATGGATAAATCTCTCAAAAGAAACTGAATTATATTCTCCTCATTCATGCACCTATTGAGTATAGAAATGAAATATCAGATATATTCATATATAAAAATTTGGAAACTGAATTGAACAGGCTTCCTAATGATCTTATGATATTGGTTTAAGGAGGGCAATATTTTTTTTTTTATTGCCATTCAAATGAGAGAGATGAAATTAATGGTTAGCACTAAATGTTGTGTGCAAAAGGACAGAATTAATTTCATATGCAAACTATATAATATATCACCGGTTTGGGGAGGGGGGGAGTTATTGTACAGAAAATAAAAAGTTTCGTTTGATATTCAATAATGCGTGTTATGTTGCCCCAGGAACTTAAAACTACTGGGTCGATTTGGCAAGGTTGGGTTATGGATCCAAGTTTACGGTTTGAACCCTCCTGATAATATAATTTAAAAAAAAAAAAAGGAACACAAAAATGTAGGAAGGGAAATAAATTTTCATTAGGTCGACCAAAAAAAAAATTACATCAGCACATTTTTTTTTTACCTGATTTACATCAGCACTTAGGAATATAGTGATTGAGGAGAACATAGAGAGAGACTCCATTGGAGACATCCAATCAAATTGGGACGAGGCAAATAAGATTAGCATAACCTTTATGCAAGGATAACACAAAGAGGAAGCACGCCAAGAAAAGGAACTGTCGCGACGAGAAAAAATGGAATTGAAATTTCTTTTAAAATCTCTTTCAACCTTGAGACATGCTCACACGAGCTCCCAGGATCATCACACCTAAATTTTTTTAATAAAAAAATCTTTTTTAAAATGAATCTCCCTAGGAAATGAATCAAAATTTGTTATTTTTTCCCAGCCCAAAACACAAATGAGAAAGTTCACTTGCGCATGGGAATTTCGTTTGGTCTCAATCACAAGCAAAAGCCACCCAAAACTGTCAAAGTTTTTCTTCGGGTGTTAATATTATAAGCAAAAGTTACCACCAATTTTTTGTCTGCATTGAGAGGGTTTGAGCTTTTGATTTCTACAGGCATGCATATCATCCCACTCTTATCACCTGAACTGGTTTCATGTAGCTAAAACTGAAAGCTATTCAATTTTAAGTGTAGTACTTTTTTCTAATTGTGCCTCTTATTCGAAATTAAAAAATAAAATAGTTGAAATTATTGTAATAAACTGCCATCATTACTAATAGGGGCATTTAATTTTTTTTTTAATAATCTATCCCATTTAAAATTCTGATTTACAATTTGAATCTTAATGCCTAGTAATATCCTTTCGAATATACAACTAGATTTTATACTCTGTGTATTAATCCTCAATTTTTATTTAAAATAAACAAAAAAAAGGAAAGATAATATTTTAATGAATTCATTTTTTTAAAAAATAGATAAATATGTTATAAAATTTTATTTGAAAGATGTAAAAGAAAAAAATAAAAAAAATCATTAAAAACTTTCTAACCGCAATTCTTCATTTTTTTTAAATTGAGGTCAGCAAAATTTAAAATCTGACCTCCCAATCATTTTCTTTGGTCCAGTCAAATTATAAAAATTGATATAATTTAATTATGAGTAAATATTAATTTGATATTTTTTTAAAAATAATAGTTTATAGAAAATGTGAAATAAAATTGTATTTGTGGTTATAGATAAATAATTATAATAATAAACATTAATTATATGTTTTTATTTCCCTACCATATTTGTGATTAAAAATAGAAATAAAAAATAACTTTTTTTTCATAAAATTTGTTATCCCATGTATAATCAAACATAGACAATAATTTATTTTAATATATGAATTATTATATCCATGTAAATTAATATTCTAAAACATATAATGATAAAAAAAATTTGAAACATATACCTTGTTTTAGAATATTTTTCTTTTTAAATTGTATGAATATCTTATTTGATTTTCGCATTGGATATGTATAACAAACGAAGAATAAAAATTATTTTTTATTGAGAGAGATATCCACATTTAATATTCAATTTTATCTCAAATAAAATTGCTTCTAATAGGAAAGTACTTATTTGCAATAAAAAATTGATAAAATTTTATTTTATTCTTACACAAATTATTTTAAAATATCATATCATGTGCATATAAAAAGTATAAACTTTTTAATATGTGACCTAGACATAAATTAAAATTTAAAAAATATATTCTAGTTAAAAATTTATTACTTGTAAATACAAATAACCACATACTTTATTTAAGAATTTGTTATATTTATGCATATAAAAAAAATGCAAATAACACACTTTTTTTATATAATTATCTAACCAAGTCAAATTCAAGTATTGTTCGACGCAATTTAAAATGGAACAATAGCAATGAAGGACTGATACAAAAATTTTATATCAATCAAGAATTAGTTGTTATCAAAATTTAAATAAAAAAGCTTGAATGAACTGTTGTTAATTTATAATTAGTTATTGTTAAAATCTAAATCAATACTTGTTAAAAGACTAATTTAAACTAACAAGTATCCATTCTAATTTTGATAACAAATAATTACTGATTGATATAAATTTTTTTCAATGGTCATCGATTGATATTTTTTTATTTAAAATAGCTCTTTTAAAAATAATGTTTGTATTCACACAATTTTTTATTATAGAATTTTTCACCTTTTCATCATCTTATTTTTTATAGATTAAAAACACAAACAACATTTTATAAACAAAATTTATTACCCGTGCACTTTGTTCTTAAAATTTTTAAAAATAAAATTATAATGTACACAAACAAATAGTATGTTAAAAATGTTATCATTCAATATAAATTATAACTCATTCTAGTTTATAATTTGTTATCCAATGCATATTTAAAAAGGAATGATAAAATTTACTTCAATAATAATTTAGTCTTTCAAGTTTACCTCAATAACAATTTAATTTTTTAAGTTTTCTTTAATAATAATTTAATCTTTTAAGATTATTATTAAAAGAAGAGATAACATAAAAATCTCTCCTCCCTTTCTTTTCCTTTTTCTTTGGACTAAACAAAGTTTAAAGAGGCAGTGGTGCCAGCGAGATTTCGAATTAAACAGGTTCAGGGGGAAGAAAGGGGAACGGTCAGGTCCATCAAGGCGGGCTTGGAGGGTGAAGCCCAGTTATTGAATGAATGGCAATGCACACCTGGCCCCTATCCCCTCATCCCCTCATCCCTCATCCCTCATCCATCAGCTTCGCTCTGCTCAATATTCCGATTCCGTGCCCCCTCTGACTTGGCTTCTCCCTCATCATAACCTTCTGAAATTCGCCACCTCAGGAACGTTCAATTGCACATCCACTGCTCCCCGTCTTTCCTGCATCTCATGTCATCCGTTATCTTTTTCTCGCGTTTCCCCGGTCACCCCCGCTTACTTGCGATGCTGGGCATGCAGCTACATACTTAATTACGTGAGCCCACTACTCCTTTGTTTAAAAATATAAAATATTTTTAATTTTTTTAAAATGTAATTATTTCTTTTTTCCCCTCAAAAATACTCAAATTAAATAAATAACTATATTTATTTTAAATAAAATATTTTATTAAATAGAAGTAAATATAAAAAGTGATGATTAATTTAAAGATAAATAAATAAAAGTAAATTTTGATTGAAAGTTCTTAAACGGTGGAGGAAATATATGTTAGATGTCATGATGTCATCCGGGATACAACTTTCGGGTTAAACAATTCGTAAACGCCACCATTTGACTCCTTTCATGCATGTGATGCCACTGCACTGCCTTATCATCAGCTATCTCCCCCTCTACCTTTGAACGTTAGGTCATCCTATTACTGTATCTCTCTTCTCATCTTCAAATTAGCTCTCCTCTCCAAATTTCTTACCAATGCCCCTAACAACACTTCATCTCACGCCTTCATTTGAATCGCCTTTTTCAAGTATATATACTGAATCTAATATTGCGACTAATTGAGAGGTTGGATTTGGATCGATCCAATCAATAGTGATCTCCTTTTGATTAAATATAAAATTTAAATTGCTCCCATTTAACATATAGATTAATTGATGGTTGAGGTTCAACTGTTGGGTCTGGAAAAGAAATTTAAAATATATAAGAAATTAGAAAAAATTAAAACGATCAATGGGGCTGGCTGATGGGGAGGTAAAAAGGGGGAGCACGTATTGTACCATTTTGTATCGTATCGTCCACAAGAAATAGGGGAGCACCGGGCAGCATTAATGATAAAATTAGGCTTCTAGAAAGAACGTGGAGAGAGGGCCGGTAGCTAGATGTGTGATTTTATGAACACAAACTCATGGCCTCTCCCGTGGTAGTTAGAGCTGTCCATCCCGAGCCCCTCCATATATAGTCATTACCTTCCCTTCCTCCCCCCACATCCACTCTCAGACTCACCCCCATCACTCTTCCTCAATTTCTTCCCTCACAGCCTCGCAACTTTCCCCCATGGCGCCCGCCAAGACTCTCACTTCACTTTCTGACGAGAACACCTTCGAGTCTCGCTTCCTCCGCGACGAGGACGAGCGCCCCAAGGTCGCCTACAACCAATTCAGCAGTGACATCCCCATCATTTCTCTCGCCGGCATAGACGACCTCCACGGTCGCAGGGCCCAAATTTGCGACCAGATCGTCGCCGCTTGTGAGGATTGGGGAATCTTCCAGGTTGTCGACCACGGCGTCGACTCTAAACTCATCTCCGACATGACCCGTCTCGCCAAGGAGTTCTTCGCCCTGCCCCCCGAAGAGAAGCTCCGGTTCGATATGTCCGGCGGCAAGAAGGGCGGTTTTATCGTCTCCAGCCATCTCCAGGTAATTCATCCTCTCCTTCTATACCTATATCTTATAATATCGTGCATTCATTCCTTATTCTCGTGCACAGTATATTAATGAGGTCGGCATTCACTATTTTGATTGTGCCGTGGCTGCAGGGGGAGACTGTGCAGGATTGGAGAGAGATCGTGACTTACTTTTCATACCCGATCAGGAACAGGGACTACTCCAGGTGGCCGGACAATCCGGGAGCCTGGAGGGAGGTGACGGAGCAATACAGCGACAAGCTGATGGGATTGGCTTGCAAGCTGCTGGAAGTTTTGTCGGAGGCCATGGGTCTGGAGAAGGAAGCCCTGACGAAGGCCTGCGTCGACATGGACCAGAAGGTGGTGGTGAATTACTACCCCAAATGCCCGCAACCGGACCTCACCCTTGGCCTCAAGCGTCACACTGACCCGGGCACCATCACCCTCCTCCTCCAGGACCAGGTCGGCGGGCTCCAGGCCACCAGGGACAACGGCAAGACATGGATCACGGTCCAGCCGGTGGAAGGTGCTTTCGTCGTCAACCTCGGGGATCACGGCCATGTGAGTACACCGGACACGACACTACTAATAACTTTTCCATGATTGCGTCTCTCATAAATGCGACAGTGCCGTTCACCCACCAGGGGTGTTCCCTAATGGCTCGGCATTATTAGCTAACAATTACGGTGTGGTGACAGTTTCTGAGCAATGGGAGGTTCAGGAACGCGGATCACCAGGCGGTGGTGAACTCGGAGCACAGCCGCCTGTCGATAGCGACGTTCCAGAACCCGGCTCCGGAAGCGATAGTGTACCCGCTGAAGATCAGGGAGGGCGAGAAGTCGGTGATGGAGGAGCCGATCACGTTCGCTGAGATGTACAGGAGGAAGATGAGCAAGGACCTGGAGCTGGCGAGGTTGAAGAAGATGGCAAGAGAGGAGAAGCAATTCCAGGAGATGGAGAAGGCTAAATTGGAAGGGAAGCCCATCGAGCAGATACTGGCCTGATTCAACTGCGCAACCCATTTTGGAAAGAAATCACCGGCATGAATTTCGATCTCTTTCATTTAGTATGTGGGTTGTGCTATGTGAACAACAAGATATATATAGATATATATATATATATATCTCTCTCTCTCTCTCGTTGCCGTTGGTGTTTTGCTGGATTTATTTCTGGGTCATGTGACAAGTGTTGTCACCTCCCACGCACCTCTCTCTTCGTCTCAGCTTTAATTTTCCCTGTAAACCACATTACTTAGTCTTAAACATGAGCAAAATAAGTTGTGCCCCCTAGTCTGTTACATTTGATCTTTCCAAGTACAAGGCATTTGAGTATACACAAGTATATTCTAAGTAAATAATCATGGTAAACCTAGATCATGTAAGAAGCTAATTCTATTAGTGTAATATAGTTATTTAAAGGAATAAAAAGAGACTCGCTCCCATATCATGAGCAGATTATGTGTGAAGAGAGGCAAATGGTGGTGAGTTAACAATGTACTATAGCGAGGACAGAAGCATTTCATTGGATGCGGCGTCGCTTTTAGGATCGAGCCCCTTCCTGTGGTCGGACAGGATTGGCGGAAGAGCTGAGACCACAGAAATCTTCGAGGGACATTGGGATTGGGATATATTGAGACGTTCCTGCTATGACGTCTCCGTGGGAAAAAGTGCGGTGACTTCTTCTCTCTTTCGATCTATTTCCTTTTTTCTTCAAAAAAAAAATAAAAAATAACATGTTTATTGAAGTATTGGCTCTAATTAAAGCGAAAGAAGCCAGTTCCGTGAATCATTTTTAATATATTTTATTGATAAAATTTTTTTAAATCTAATTAATTTTATTTAAAAATTAAACAAGTTTTTAATTTTATAAAATAAAAAAATTTATTATAAAAATTTAATAATGTAACTTATAAATGAAATGAAGTTTTTCATTCTATAATATCTCAACAAACTATATGCCTAAGCATCTTTTGTGGAAAAATTGCCACCACGTTATTAGATGGAATTGTTTTTTTTTCCCTTTAATAAGACGGAATCGGTAACTTTAGTAACTATAGAATGGTGTTAACAATGCCATCGTCAAAAAAAAAAAGAAGAAAAGAAAAGAAAAGAAAAGAAAGAATGGTGCTAACAATGAGTGACATATATATCGAACTCAATCTTTACCAAAAAGAAGGTATCAATCTAAAATAAAAAATATTTAAATTAATCTTGATTAATTTACTTTATTCCGAAATTACAAATCCTTGAGTATGACTGTAAACAAGGAATGCAGCAAGTATGCATGGGTCAATATGGCATCCCATATTCAATGCTTGATATTCCATTCCATATCCAGATCATATTTCTTTTAACAAATGAATGTTAATAATGATGTAAATAAATCATACACTGCATTCATGGTGAATATTGGTATTTCGTGAGATGAATGTTGTTCATACATCTCCAGTTCGGTCTCGCAAGTTTACGGTTTATGCAGACTGGACGCGGAGCTTACGCGACTTACTAGTTCCTTCCTAAATATAAAACTTTTTTCTAAAAATCTTACATCTTAATGTGCAATGCATTTCACATAATTTGATTTCTTCCTCAAACGCCACCTTTCAGTTCGTTCCAGTGAAGCCGAGAGTGACCCATTTCGTGGTTCCATACTTCCATCCAACCTTCATTCTCATCCATCAATGGGATGATTTTTCCTGCACTCCCCATGGGACTCGCTTTTCTGGACAGTCTACATTCTAGAATGCTCATTCTAACCTTCACGGACAGGGATAAGCTTCAAATGCCCCAAAATTAAGAAGCAGCCTGAACTGCTGGAGCTCTAGATTCCCGAAAACAACTACATAAAAAATTAGAGGGGATGAAGAAAGAAGAAGAATCCTCGTGACGATAAAAATCTTGATGTCACCCATACTCAGATTTTACCAAGAGATCGAAGGAATGGAGAGAAGAAGCAACCATAAATCCCTTGATCTTCGCATTCTAGAAAAAGAAAGGGCCAAAGGAAGAAGAAGAAGCAAGCTCGTCGTTGATACTGAACAAAAAAAGACCCAAAAAAAAGCCAAGTTAGAAAAAGCTGAATATCTGTTCTTGAATATGGGGAAAAAGGTGAATCTTGTGTTGCATTGATCTGGTGGCAGAAAATGTTTGATTTAATCAAATTCTTAAAGTCGAGATACACTGGTTCATTATTTTTTCTTCCTCAAACGCCACCTTTCAGTTCGTTCAAGTGAAGCCGAGAGTGACCCATTTCGTGGTTCCATACTTCCATCCAACCTTCATTCTCATCCATTAATGGGATGATTTTTCCTGCATTCCCCAAGGGACTCGCTTTTCTGGACACTCTACATTCTAGAATGCTCATTCTAATCTTCACGGACAGGGATAAGCTTCAAACGCCCCAGAATGAAGAAGCAGCCTGAACTGCTGGAGCTCTAGATTCCCGAAAACAACTAGATAAAGAATTAGAGGGGATGAAGAAAGAGGAAGAATCCTCGTGACGATAAAAATCTTGATGTCACCCATACTCAGATTTTACCAAGAGATCGAAGGAATGAAGAGAAGAAGCAACCATAAATCCCTTGATCTTCGCATTCTAGAAAAAGAAAGGGCCAAAGGAAGAATAAGCAAGCTCGTCGTTGATACTGAACCAAAAAGGACCCCAAAAAAAAGCCCGATTAGAAAAAGCTGAATATGTCCATGTTTGGTGACATTGAATTGATAAGGTAAAAATGGAATTAAAGATGAAATTTTAATTTAAGCATGATTGGTATGTAAGAGTTGCAATTCTTAAAAATACTAATTTCACCAAAAATATTAAAATTCAATTTCATTATATTGATCATGGAATTGCTTCAATTCCCTTGAATTCAATTTGTGAACCCCACTATCCTCATTTTTTTATCCATTTATAATAAGATAGGTCTTTTTAATTTTTAAAAAAAGGGCAATTTAATCTTTTTCTATTTTAAGTACATATATAAATTAATGTTATATTATAATTTTATTTTCATGCTAAACACATTTTTAAAATTTAATTTTATTCTAATTCTAATTTCATTATAAATTTTTTCATCACATCAAATGAGGCCTATTTGTTCTTGAATACGGGGAAAAAGGTGAATCTTGTGTTGCATTGATCTGGTGGCAGAAAATGTTTGATTTAATCAATTCTTCAAGTCCCTCCATGTGTCGCCAGACATTGCGGATCCTCGTACCAAATCCAGATCCACCTCCCACCTAACAAATATGTGAAATTGTGAATAATGATTGATGGTTTTAAAGTTGGAAAAAGTTTTGAGATTTTAATTATCTCACATTTTCTTTTGGATGGATGTGCACTGAGTAAAATACCTTATTTTTGGAACGAAGGTGGTATATTACAAAGAGAATTACATCCAGCATCCTTTCAAATAAATTAATCACAAATAAAAATCAATAACAAATTCTATTAAAAAAAAATCATGTTCCTATTTTAATAAAAACTCAGTCCGTATTGGTTGTTATTTATGATTAATCCTCTTAGAAGGAGGTTGAATGTGATTTTCCTTATGTTATATGGAGTTTGAGGTAAATTATGTCCTCTGTGATTCATAAATAACATGAATCATTATAAATTATATGTATTGATATATTGATATCGAGATGGGTCTGGGTCTTTAAACGAGTGCCCTTCAGAATTGGGTCATTACTGGAAAGCTACACCACAGAGCTCAAATTGGTTCCTCATCTGTTTCCATTTCCAATTGAACTTTTTCTTTGGGATAAGATTTCCAAACGAATGGTAGCCCAAAAACTAACAACATGTTGGGCTTCTAGGCCCATTCAAATGAAACAAAATCATGGAGCGCAGATTTGCGTCAACGTAGCAGTATTAATTCAGATTAGGGCCTTGGAATTAATAATCAAGAATTTAATATATTCTGTGTGACGGCATCCCTCGACTATATATTACTCATTATCGACTGTATATTACTTATTATTCACATTGCAGTCGAAGCGAAGAAAGCAAGCAGTTGACCCGTTATAGCATAATTAGAGTTTGGAAATTCACAGCAATCATGTCGGCCCACCTCAGCGCGAGGACGAATTCTTTTGCTTTTGTTCTCTCTCCCTCTTTGCCCTCAGGCTTCAGCGTAATGTTATTATTCGCGATTCTGAACCAGAACAAGCATGTCAAAGACGCGGTATCTCAATGTCAACAAGGATCTTCCAGCTTCCTTACCACAATTTTGTTTAGATGTAAAGATGCAAAAATAATTGTAAAAAAAAAAAAGCCTTTAATTGATAGTGTAAAAGTTATAGAATTACAAAAAAAAAATTAAAGAAGAATTAAATTCTAAATATAAAGCAAAAATAAAAGATAATTTGAGCAATGAAATATTTGTGAGTCATTTGTTATTCATAGTCCGTTGCCTCCTCTTTTCTGTTTTATAATGTTGGTTTGAGGTTGTTATATCTGCAAAACCAAAAGCCCAAATGTTTCATGCCAAAATATCTGCTCTTGTTAGGCATGGTCTTGTGAGACTCGAGGCACGTTCAAGTAACAATCCTCTTAGTTCAATCATTTTAAGTTTTAAGAGTTATGTTTTTTTCATGATTCAATGCTTGCTTAGTCCAAAAGTCTTTTCTCAAAAAAATAGATTGAGTCTGTCTTTGTGGATGAATTATTGGGTCTAATGTTTTCTCTTTATACTTTTGAACTATAATCAAACATTACTTCATTTTAAGTCCAAACAATTATCATAGTATTTTTATCGATTTATCCATGTCATTCTTACATAAGAGCTATGCTAATCTTGGCCCAATTTTGTATTCAATGGTCCCAAATTTTCTTGGTTGTGAAATTGAGGTGAACAAATCCATATATTTCCACCCTTAACTGAGGGTATCTCAAGAACAAGTTAGCTTACACGGCGGTGTTTGATATATCTTATAAGGATGTTCATGAGTTTGGTTTGGTTTGATTTTGAGAAAAAATCAAATTGAACCAAACTAATTAGTTTAATATAGTTTATAACCTCTTTGATTTTTTTCATCTTATATGTTTGATTTGGTTTTTGAGTGGTTTGAATTGATTTCAAGTTTAAGCTTTTTCATGAGATATTATTCATAATCACTAGTATATGTTCATATTCACTGATAATTGTTAACTATTAAATTTTTCTTTGCAGTGAAAAAATCTCTTGAGCATGAAAAGATATTTTTTAACAATTAATTAGCATATTCAACTATTAATAATTAATACATTATCCTTAAAAACTTGATTATAAAATTAAAAAATTATTAAAAACAATAATAGATAATATCTAGCTAATTGTAACATATTTTTATCAATGATTTGTAAATAACTAAATTCAGAAAAATGAAAAAAAAAAACTTAGGCAAATTTATGAAAAAAAAATATAATAAATATAACAAGATTTTATCCCTTTTGGTTTAAGTTTTCAAAAGCAAAAACTTTAATCGAACCAAATAAATCGGTTTTGCTAAAAGAAAGCCAAACCAACATAAACAAATCAAAATCAATTATCTTTGAACACCTTTAGTATCTCATATTTAATTCGGATCTTCACCAAAGCATCTCATTATTGTTTCCCAATATAAGAAGCCTGGATTTTCATGACGCCAACATTTTATCCAGACGTTAAAAATGGTATTTTGTCTAATTCTATCCCAACCTCAATAACTGGTCTCCTTTGGCATGTATACTGAAAAAGGATTTAGTACAGAAATATCAAAGTCAAGGAAAGTGTGATTCTCGGGAGATAGAGGGACCATGGCTTTAATACAGACTATGGTCATTGTTAATTGCTAATACCCTCCCATTCTCTTATTTTCTAATCCAAATATAATCTTATGGGAAAATTTTAGTTAACCCACTAAAATTCTGAAATTTCATTACACATGTGAAGGATTTAAATAATCTTATTATTCTTGATGGAATTAAATGTGTGAATAATTTGTGTAAACAAAATGAATAATGGATGTGTGAGAAATAAACAACACACGTATGTAAAATTTATAATTCTCATTAACAGCATAATATTATTATAAATTTATAACTTTCATTTCACTTGCATCAATTGTTCATTTTTTATTAATTAGTTGTTCATTTTTTTAAAATGAGTTAATTATGTGTCTAACTTCACTTGTTTATATTTATAGGGGTGGGTTATCTCCTTTGCTTCTTTTTTTTCCTCTACCGTTTCTCCACTGCAAATCCAAACTGTTCAAATTAAATTTATATTTTTAAAAATTATCAAATATAAATTTTTAAATTCAATTATCCAAATCTGCACTTGCCTCTCCTTTGTTATCTTTTGTGGAGGAGAAAATTCAATTCCATATTTATAGTAGTATTATATTATTAATAAGAGTTAAGAATTTTACTTTTATCAATTCTTCATTATTCACACATCATTTATTTATTTTTTATATATTAGTTGTTCATTTCGTTAGAGACAATAAAATTATTTGAGTTAACTTTTTAATTTTATTTTAATTTTCTATATATACAATAAAATTTTAAAATTTTAGGAGAGTCGATTGAAATTAAGTTAAGTAAAGGGGTTGATTGAAAATTGTCCTAATCTTAGTCCTTGGCCAACGTAAACTGAAAAAAAAAAAATAGATATGATAATTAATTATGTAGTGTGTGTCCTCACTCATACGTCGTGAAATTTCTTCGGGGAGTGCAGTGGACTCGGAGTCCCATCATCAGTCGCTGACCAGGTCTTCCCTCCAGTTGTGACACGTGTCCTTGGTTTGTTGGCAGAGATTGACATCACGTGCTGTATCATTACAAAAAAAAAAAAAAATCAACTTGGAAAAGAAAACCCTTCCGACGTTGCCACCCCACCTCGAACTTTCTTCCTTCTCGTTCTTCTTCTTTTTTTAATTTTATTAATCAAAACCCAGAGGTTATTATTAATTCAATTTCTTGAGCAGAGCAATGATGCTTGTGTGAAATACGGGTGGGAATTTTGGGGAGAGGGAAGCCCTCCTCCGCTGAAGAGGTTCGAAATTTGAACCATTCAAATTACTCAACAATTCAGATTTAATATTTTTTATTTAAAATTTTTTAAAATAAAATATAAATTTTAAAATTTTTAATAAACTTGTTTACCTATTTGTACCATTCAAATTTAATATAAATAATTTATATTTAATATTAAATAAATTAAATTTTTAGATATATTTAATGTCAAAATTTTTAATAAATTTGTTTACCTATATGTATAGTCTAAATTTAATATAAATGGTCCATAGTTAATATCAAATATTTTATAAATTAAATTTTTAGATATATTTAAAAAATTTTAATAATTTGTTTACCTGTTTGTACAGTCTAGATTTAATATAAATGATTCATATTTAATATCAGATATTTTATAAATAAACTTTTTAGATGTATTTTGAACAGTATAATTTTAATATTAAATTTTTGGAAAAACATACCATTTGTTCCTGCACTTTACTTGTGTTTTGTTACAGATTTTTGCACTTTTTTTGATATTTTAAGTCTCTATACTTTTATTTTTTAGTGTTTTACATTCATTCAAGGTCCCTACACTTTTTTTATTTAGGAATCTATAACACCAAAAAATAAAAGTATAAGTATCTATAACAAAATATGAGCAAAATGCAGGATCAAAAGATATGTCTTTTTTAAATTTTTTAAAATTTTTATAAATTAAATATGGACTATTTATATTAAATTTGAATTATTCAGACTGATAAATTTATTAAAATTTATATATTTTTTTATTTTTAAATATAAAAATAAAAAAAATAAAAACAACAAATCTGGTGGGAAGGGCGAGCAAACCAACTAGAAGACTGAGGCATATGCATAATTAATTAGTGTAATTTGTATGTCAGATATCTGAGACATGTCTAGCTCACTTTTTCTGTTTGATTTGCTCCTGTCCGATTCGTACTATGTCTTAATTTATTTTATTAACCTGTTTTCAGCATATTTGGACATTTGCTTTAAATATTTTATGAATATTTATTCTTCATGTTAAAAAATATAATTTAAACAATTGAATATTTAAAAATATAATATATTTTTATTTTTTAAAATATAATTATTGTTTTTTAAAGCACTTTTATTAAATAAATAACTTTATATTTTTTTAAGATGAAATACTTTATAAAATAAGAATAAATATAAAAATATAAATAATTATTTATTGAGGTGGTATTAAATGAAAAGAGTATTTTATTCCCACTCCTTTTTTCTTTTCCTTTTGAATTTGGATATTGAATGCTTATATTATCTAAACTATTGTAATTTAAATTAATAATTTTAAATTTATATTTTACTTAAAATTAATAAATGAATAAATTTATTTAAAATATTGATCTATATTTCAACGATTTACACAGCACAAGCATTGAATACCTGTAACACGTAGAGTTCTTTTCCCAGGCAATCGAATATTTTCGATCTCCCTAACAATTATATACCAGTTACCACAGTTCAAATCCTTTGTCCACCAGCGCAAGCAAGATTAACTAGTGCTCTCGCAGAATTTTTCTTAGTATGGCACCGAGTTCATCCTGATGAGAACCCGTGATTTGATTGGGTAAAATTTGTTGGCCAGGAATATTTTAAATTTGACGTGATTTTCTTAAAAGATACCGTGGAATAAAATATTATAAACTTTAATGTGTTTTCTTCTATTTCTATGAACCAATCCAAACAAGTGTTTCATTTAGAGAGTGCATGGTTATAAAGCGGGGGGTTTTATTTTAGTTATGGCCGAATCATTGCTCGCGATTGGGTTGCTTTAAAAATTCGCTCACGTGGATTTATAATTAACCACCGACATTGCCAGATCGTCCACTTTTCACACAAAACGTGCAAATTTGTTTATCCTGATGCGTATGAAGCGTAGCCCATTTCACACTTCTTATATTGACAATGACAATGAACGTTATGATAATTTCATAAAAAAGGACGGACGCATTCTTGCGAAAACAAACGCATCTCAATACCCATTTCTCGGTCTTCTTATAATTAATATAATCCCTCCGTTTTGTTTAATAGAATTAAAATTACACAACAATTCTCTTGTATTAAGTTTGGATATATCTGAATTTGAATCTGTGCCAAATCTATTATTTGCATAATTAAAAAAATGTGTGGATTTGGATTTAAGTCTTATTGCTCTTCATAATTTTAATTTTTTTTAAATCCTTATTATTTTAAATTTGCATGGTAGCTTTTCTTTTTCTTTGTTGATGGTAGATAGGAAAGTGAAAGCAACTTGAGACATGTTAAAAACCACTGTCCTTAAAAACTATTTAGTACACTGGTATGGCAGATTGGCAATTCCTCAAAATTAAATAAGCATGTCTTGCAAGTAAGTAAGGGTACAAAATAGCACAGACTAACAAGAACAAATACTCAAATAGCATAGCATACAACACACAAGGAGGAGGAAAGAAGGCAAGCAAAGTGTTCTATATGCATGCATGCCTATATATAGGCTAAGATCTTGGACGTGAACATTGGGTCTTTAATCACCGAAATAAACCACCATTAGACCCTAGTTACACACATAAACCACAATTAAACCTCGGTTACATGTATATTATTTTTGAAGCCATGGGGGGACAAGACGATAATAAAAATAGATTAGTAAAATCCATTTAAAAAATTGCTTAAAGCCCAGAAATGGTTAAGCTTCAAATTCAAATTTCAATCAACCAAAAAATAAGGTTTTCTAGTAAGCTAATTTAAATAAATAACTATTTATTTTTTACAAAAATAATTCGATAAAAGAAACCCAATGCCTGTTTAACTTGTGTGCAAGGGAGATGAATTGGTTGTTTTCAACTAAGATTGTCCCAAGTTGGCCTGTTCAGTGTGCTTAAGCCCACTTTCCCTTGAAGTTTATTTTACTAGTCAATTTCATTTCTTAGTATTTATACATGAGGAGTTCTCTTCATGTGAGCAGCGTGAAACTTCTTCTTTTGACACACACACAATAACTACAACATTCACTTGTCGACTTTGATTATCAGCGTTGTCTAATACCATATTTTCGATACCAATCGAGATTAGATTGTTGGCACCCTCGAGATAGGACTGTCAATGTTGACTTGGACTAAATGACCAATTTTGACAGGTACTTGATGTAACATCCCAATTTAAATTTTAATAATTGATTTAGGTTAATAGAAATTTTAAAAAAATATTTAGAGGTAAGCAAATTAGTAGAAAATGATTATTAAATCTAACTTAGGATATAATTCTAAATTAAATTTTTTTAAAAAAAATTATTAATTAATTAATTAAAAAATAATATTATTAAATTATTATTACTATTATAAAAAAAAGAAAAGGTATGAATAAAAAAAAAGAGGAGAACAAAAGACTTTCGGCTGCCGCATGCATGATGTGTATAAAATAATAAAAAAAAAGAAGAAGAAGAGAGAGGAAAGAAGAAATAATAAAAAAAATGTGTGGGACCCACTAAATTTTTATAAAAACTCACCCGTTTCCTTTCGTTTCTTCAATTCTTTTCCTGTGCGCGAGCTGAGGCGGAGAGAACGCGAGTCGCTGGTGCGAAATATCTAAATTTTTAAGGTAAGAGTTTTTAATAGGATATTTAGGGTGTGATTTTAAACTTTTCAAGATTAAGTAAGTGTTCTAAAAATTTTTCTTAGTCATCCTTCTTCTTTGATTTCTGAGTTTGTAGTGGTAGAAAATTTAAGATCTGGAAGAGGGATGAATTTATGTTGAATAAATATAATTTTTGAGGTTGTCAGTAGTATAATAAATGTTCTAGAGTATAAATTTGTTGATGATCTTTGAATTTGTGACTTATGGATCAAATTCTAAACTAGATTTGAAAATATATGTTAATTTATCAAGGTTTAGATGATCATTTGGGATGAGAAATAAATTATTATGGTTATAGGATTATGATTCTAAGCTAGAGACTCAATTTTTAATTTTTGGGTATTTTAGGTACGAATTTATGAAATAAAAAGAAAATTTTGATAATAGAAATTAGTTTAGAAGTTAATTTTTAGATTATTAATGTTTATTGATAATTAAAAGAGGAGTTAAAAAATTTTACGTAATAGTATTAACTCTAGATTTGTATTAAGATTGAGATTAAAAATTATGTTATATTTTTAATTCTATTATTAGAATTATTTTATTAGTTTCAAAAATTGAAACTAATATTTATAAATAATATGTTATTTGTAGATTGTATTACTGGTGAAGATTGTGGTGAGAGAGAAATTTTAAAAAATAATTTATTGAAAAAGTCACAAGGTAACCATGCTTTTAATTTGTGATTAGTGTTACTTCATGTTAATTGGGTGATTATTGAGAAAATTATGAATTTGTTTGATTATTGTGGGAGGTATTGGGAGACTTGCTATTGTTGTTATATTTATGTGCCACGTGGTACGCTCCTATTGGAGCTCAATAGGTGACTTGTAAGGGCTCGGGCTAATCTACCTTTGGCCGGGTAATTTAGCACCGAGTGAGGGCTACGGCTCGAGGTTAATGGAGGGATATAAGGATGGTTATTTGTGTGTATTGTAATATTTCTTATATTTGTTGGAATTATATTATTTTTAATTCTCACTTAGTAAGCACACACTTAACTGTTTGTATACACTATCATAAATTAGCTTTGGTTACTGGGACTTTTGAGTCTCATTATGTGGTTAACAATTTTCAGGAGAAGAGCCACGAGTGACACGTGAAGGAGTCCCAGAGGCTTAGTGGTATAGATCCACTGTCTCTTTTGGGTATTTAATTTATGATTTATAATGTGTTATATTGCCAATATTAGGGCTTTTTGTTTATTGTCAATTATATGAATATATAAATGTAATCATGCCTTTCAAACTATTTCTATTTTTGGTACAATTTGGATGACTGTAATTTTAATATTTGATTTACTTTGGATTGATTAAAATGGCATGATTATAAAGTCAAATAACTGGCTTGTGTTGAAAATTAACTAAATTGCTTATTTTACTTGTTGGGAGTATAAGGATGGACAAATGTGATTTAGTTTACTTGTTGGGAGTATAAGGATGGACAAATGTGATTTAGCCTAATAGCATGTGGGAGGTAAAAATTTATCTGAAATGTTATAGTGTGTGAGTTGAAGGCAATTATAAAATATTTTATATTGAAATTATTGATATAAAAATGTGTTGGATGATTGTAACCCAACTATGGTTGAGTTAAATTATTTAAAAAAAAATTTTGGTGTGTTACACTTGACCTTCGCCATCGACTAGGAACGAACCATCGGTGTCGACTGGGACCTGACCATTGACGTCAATAAGGAACGGATGATAAGTGCTGACCAGGATCGGACAACTAACTTCGATCGAGAATTGACTGCTAATGTTGACCAGGATCAAATTGCTAATACTAATAGGGACCAGATCACAAGTCTCAGCATGGAACGGATTGCTAATGCCTATTGGAATTAGACTGTCGGTATTGATCGGGACCATACCACATGCGACGATTAAGGATTGGAATGTTGATGCCACCCAAATTGGACGGTTGATGCCAACTTGGAACCAACGGTTGATTTCTATCGAAACTAAACTGTTCGCATCGATTGGATGAATTGCAAATGTCATTTCACTTTCAACCACCCTCCTTTGCTACCCAGTGCCATTTGCTGTCGACATCGTCATTCGATGCTGGTCCAATACCATCATCCAGTGTTAGTCCATTACCACCATTCAATGCTTGTCTGTCACATCTAATCGATGTTGGTCCACAGCCGCTATAGCCGTTTGGGACCTATAGGTGATCACCATATTCAATATGTCCTAACACTGCTATTAATAGGGAATGGTCTAGTGTTGTCATCTAGGTCAAATCCACCTCTTTCAAACTGTTGTAATTGTCTCGTGCTAATTTGTAAGCATTGTTTGGAATTGAACGACCAATGTTGACTAGGATCGGGATGTCACTACTGATCAAGATTGGACCGTTGATGTCGTACGGGTTCAGACAACCAAAATCAACCAAGATCGAGTTGCGACCCTTGATTTGAATTAGACTACTGACTCTGATTAGGACCAGACCATCAATTCCATCTAAGTGACTTTTAAATTCAAACATAAAATTTAAAATTTAGAGTTTTATTTGAGATTCAAATAAATAATTTTAATATTATAATTTAAAATTTTTTATATCATCTAAATAAAGAATTTAGAATATACATATTCCAAATATGAGATTTTAAATATAAAATTTTAAATTTAAATTTCTAACCTAAATTTAAATGTAATCTTAATTTACTTTGCCGTATGCATTGGGGATGCGGATATATAGTCAGTCATACAAGGCCCCAGCATGAGGGCTCCGGCATGGTCTTTGGATACAAAATCCCAAAAAGATGAAGGGGTGGGGGGCCCTGAACTGTGAAGTCAAAGTGTGTGTTCATTTTCAGTAAAATGATTATAGAAGTTGGGGTATATTCCAACGGCGAGGTATATACCGGGCCAGACCTACGCTCTTTCCTGAAAGGACTAATTATAAAATCAACGACAGGAATTTGAACATGCATGGTTATGGGTGGATTGATCAAATGGTGAGTTTGTCAATAAATTTGGTTGCAGCTATATGCACCTAAAATAGTTGGTGCTCCAACGTTGATCATGTCATTAGATGTAACCAAGGTACGTAAAACCGGATCGGTCATTGAACCGGTTATGGCACTGGGTCACGGGTTAGTGGTTCAATCAGGGTTGAACCGGGGGTTGAACCGGTGGCAAACCGGTCATGATTAAAATAATACAATCTAAATAAAAAGACATTAATTATAAAAATATTCAACTAAATTCAACCACTCAAAAGTCTAACAGTAATAAAATACAATATTTTAAATATCTATCATTACACTTACAACTCTTCAATCTCAAAAGTCTAGAGAAGAGATGGAAATAGAGTTGGAGAAGAGACGGAGATTGAGCTAAAAAAAGACGAAGAGTCAGAGACTAAGCTGGAGAAGAGATGAAGATAGCAAAGACAGAGATAGAGTTGGAGAAGAGATGGAGATAGAGCTGGAGCCTGAAAAAGAGACGGAGACTAAGCTAAAGAAGAGACAATGATTAGGTTAGGGTGAGAGAGGAGAGACACAGATGAAACGCCGAAATAAATGCTATCTGAAAATCTGAATTGGACTTAGCGTGCTCTATCTCTAATTTTTTATTTTTTAACTTTAGTTTTACTTTTTATTTGTTATCTTATTTCTAAATTTAGCACTCTAAAAAATAAAAAATGAAAAAAAAATTTCAAAAAAAATAACCCAGTTAACCCAGTCAATCCATCGGGTTAACCGGGTTATATCGGGTTGAACCCGGGTTGACCGGGTTACACCGGTTTATTTCGTCACCGGTTTAGGAGTAAACCCAGACCGGACAAGGGACCGGGTCACCGGTTTCTGGAATGACCTGGCCGGTCCGGTTCGGGTTTCAATACTATGGATGTAACCTTATCCAACTTTGTTTTTGTGTTGATCTTTGATTAGCCATTCACCCTTTGTGTATGTATGCCAAGGCCATATGTAGACAGCGGTTCACCATCCAATTCGTTTACTCGAGTGTCTATACCCTGTTTATAGATGACAACACGCTCATGTTGTGCATCTGCGCCCAGCTAGGGTATCCTCGCAGTGACTGACATATACTTTAAACAGAAGAATGCGATGGTCAAATGAAGTAGGTTTTTTAACTGGCGGGATATTCAAAACTGGGTTTCTTTTTCTTCCATTCGGGCAGACTTTTCTAATCAAGTAGCAAGAGTCGAAAAGCATGTTAGTGAAAGAGCGATTTTTATTTTATTTTATTTTTTTAAAAAAATTAAAAAGAGGGAGGATCTGACATCCATTTGTTGACTTGGTAGCTTAATTTGAACATTGTAGTAATGGTGAATGGATAATTAAATAATGGAAATATAAATAGATTAAGGGGGCGCGTGAAGGGGAAGACCGGGTCAACATATTCACTCCATTTGGCATTTCTGAATCTCCGTGGGATTCAAAGCAATAAATCAATCAGGGAAGGGAGTTGGTAGTTTCGTGACATGACTTCATCACTCCATCAAACTCCCTGGTCCCGACCCTGGCCCCCACTAGGCACTAGCCTTTGGCGCGTCCTGGCCCCTCATCTTCCAAACATTACACTGTCTTATGTTCTAAAAATTATCTATTTAGCCCTAAGCTTACCTTCTTGAAACATAGTCCTTTAATTTTCTTTCAAGCAGTCCCTCTATTTTTACAAATGTTCAAAGGTCAATCCTTGCCCTGCGGTAAGAGTAAAAATCTTAATCCTTCACCTTCAAAGATGTGATTGACTAAATCATTTAAATACCATTCTTCTATTGAATAACCAGATGCTCATCAATTATCTTAAATTTTTTATTGGATTAGGATTCTTCATATGAAAAATATTACACACACACACAAAATAACATCCTAATAGTTCAAGTAAAAGTTCCAACTATATGCTTCAAAATGTATATGTATACAACTAAAACATATAATTATAAGCAACATTACAAGCATCCTGTAAATCTGCCCAAAGTGCAAATTTTAACTTTCATAGTCCTGCTTAAATTTAAAATACAGTAATGCGTGGAAGTATTGGAAATATATGTGCGCCTTGTGATATACATTATTTTTCTCAATAGAAAAATGTATAGGGAAATTTATGATTGTCCTCTCTTGTGCCTCAAACATTATTTTTCCATACTCCCTTACATCCTTTTCTTTGATATATTTTCTGTCCTGAATTTCAATTTCAAATGCTTGTAAAATATAGGGATTGATTTTTTTTTTAAAATAATCTATAGGGACTGAAATGACAACCTTGCCAAATTACAAGGAACAATCACCAAACGATGATTTTTCCCATAAAACCATAAATCTAATTCATCTTTATATTTTACTAGTAACAAAAAACGAAGTGTTTATATTTATAGCCGTTTCTCATTCATTAAATGCATATATTTTTACAAATATAAAAAAAGTTAAATGATATAATGTACTCCTGCCCATGCTGACGAGTTATTATAATAAGATGATATCAATTTTTGGATCAATTGAAATTATATGTTCTGAGAGCATATCTAAAATATTACAGCGCGAAACACTTAAATTTAGAAGTCCATGGGTTAGCCACTCAGCCTTGGATATAAATATATTAACAGAAAAACGAACCCTGAAAAGAAAAGAAATAGGACGAAAAATAGAAAAGAGAGACTGGAAAGACAGGTGCTCTCCACTGTTCGGCTAATCAATATGTATTAATGTTAGTTTGTTTTAGACTTGTAATTCTAAATTACTAGTTTAAGATATGAACGTGAATTAGCCGTGTTCACATTGTATCACATTGTCTGAAACCAAACCAATCTCGACCGTAAAATCACCCTCCGACAACATTTTGATTTTTTTATTTCTATCTGTCAATCGCCTTCGTCTTCGTGGGAGCTATCGCAACTAGCATTATATATTGAAAATTTCCAATGCAATTGCTCTGTCAATAGCGATCATGGGCACCTGCTTCTCTTCCACGAAAGTGAGTGGCTCCAACAGCAATACCACAGCGAACGGCGCTACCGCCGCCGTCCACCACAATCGCAAAGAGACCGCCAAGCCTCAATCCCGCACAACCGCGATTAAATCTCAAGCGACAAACGATCAACGGCCTAAAGCACCGAAAGAGATCCGCAGCGCTCAGCCGAACAAGAATCCCCAGCAGCCCAAGCCCAAAGACAAGCAAAATCCCAAACGCCAGCCGTGCGGGAAACGGACCGATTTTGGCTATGACAAAGATTTCGATGCGCGTTACTCGCTCGGAAAATTGCTGGGACATGGTCAATTTGGTTACACATATGTTGGAGTAGACCTAGCAAATGGGGATCGGGTGGCGGTGAAAAGAATTGACAAGAGCAAGGTATGAATTCTTTGCATTTGTGAGTTGGGCTGGTCATTTTTGGGTTGATTTTTCTGCTTCTTCTTTCACCTGTATCCATTTGACTATTTATGAAAGAGTTTGCATTCGTCGTTAAATTGAGAACAAGTTAGTTTTTCCTTTAATCATTGTATCTCTAGTTGCAGCTTCGTCACGGTCAATGGATTAGGTAGAATTCTGGGACTGAGTGCTAAGTGCATAATTCGTTTTGGTGTTGAAGATTATGATCGTTATTTGGACAATCCGATAATGATAACTTTGTTTTAATTAGCTCTCAACGGCTGTGCACTGTTTCCCTGTTAGCTGTTACGTCTATATCGTTCAATTCCCATGTTGATCTCAGTTTGCTTGAATTTCCAGTGTTGAAGTCACTTAGATGTTTGGTCTCCTCTGTATCGATTTCCTAGATTCTTATTCCATATACATTTTTGTTGTTATTCGCGCTAAAATAATCTTTTATATCCGTTGTAGTTATTCTTCGACTTCTTGAGGATCCGCATTTCTGGTTTTTGAGGCTGATGAATTTAGTAAATTTTCTTACCAGGAATGTAGTGCTTGTGTGGTATGGTTGTATTGCTAATTCTGTTGCTTATATGCCAAGCCATTCCTCGTGCGCTTGTCTGAGAGTGAGTGAACTTGAAAGTATGGTCGAGCATTATATATTCCTTCAAGTTTTGTAGATGCTAGCATTTGTCCTGAAATAAATGTAATTTGGATTTGAAACTTATAATATGTTTGTAATTATTCCTAGTTGCTATTGGCTTGTTGCCGTTGTCTCTATCTAATCCTGAAATATGTGGCAGATGATTCTCCCTATTGCTGTTGAGGATGTTAAGCGAGAGGTAAAGATTTTGAAAGAACTCACAGGCCATGAGAATGTGGTTCAGTTCTATAATGCTTTTGAGGATGATTCATATGTATACATAGTTATGGAGTAAGTTTCCTTTTTCCCCCTTAGTTTTTATTTTTTAGCTTCTTAAATGATGTTTTATTATATTTCATCTGATCTTGACCAACGGTTGACTGCTATTTTTTTCCCTTGATATTTTGAGAGAGGGACTTATTTTTTGAGAACAGATTTATCAAATGACTTGTAATGTATTTGCTTTCATATTCTTTCTTTTTTTCACTTGTCCACGTGTTCGCATGCATGCATGCATTTATGTACCTTGAATGAAGAAATGCATCTATGTTATCAAAAAATTAACCTTCATGTTATGACATATAATTCTCAGGTTATGCGAGGGTGGTGAACTATTAGATCGTATACTGGCCAAGTAAGTAACGTTTGAGCTCTTAGATATGATTTACTTTTCCTGGCTAATTGGCTCCTCATAATGTCTACTTCTGCTCAAATTTCAGAACTGCAATGACTAAATGACCTTAAAACTTATCTATTCTGTCAGATTTCTGCATCAAGTGGAAATTTTTGGTATTAAAAATTACTCCTTCTTGCTTTGTTTTAATCAGGAAGGACAGCCGATATACAGAAAAAGATGCGGCAGTGGTTGTAAGGCAGATGCTCAAAGTTGCAGCTGAGTGTCATTTACATGGTTTGGTCCACCGGGACATGAAACCGGAGGTATGGTTAGCATGTCTGGCATGTTTAAACTATATGGAGTTGTGTTATTGACAATGGATTCTTTTTTAAACTTTCATGCAGAATTTTCTTTTCAAATCAGCTAGAGCAGATTCGCCTTTGAAGGCTACTGATTTTGGCTTGTCAGATTTTATTAAACCTGGTGAGGACACATTGTTATCGTAATCGTTGAAGTGTTCATTTTATCTTTGTACCAGTCACTTTCTTGCAATGTTCATTTTGGATTCATATTCCTCTTTTATTTGAAAATTTGCAGGAAAGAAGTTTCATGATATTGTTGGCAGCGCTTACTATGTTGCACCTGAAGTGTTGAAGCGTAAGTCAGGCCCAGAATCAGATGTATGGAGTATTGGTGTAATTACATACATATTACTTTGTGGGAGGCGCCCGTTTTGGGATAAGACAGAGGATGGTATTTTTAAGGAGGTATTGCACATTATTATGTCATGCTGAGTTTCTTGTTGATTATTTGGGATGTTTTTCATTTTATTTTCCTCTATTCACTGATAATATTGCATCTTCGGTCTCGTTTTCATCCTCTGCATGGAGGTGTGAAAAAGAAAATGTTTTTCTTTTTTATTCATATTACCTTCTGATGTTTTAATTCTAGATCTAATATATGCAGGTATTACGTAACAAGCCTGATTTCCGGCGGAAACCATGGCCATCTATAAGTAATGCTGCAAAAGATTTTGTAAAGAAATTGCTCGTAAAGGATCCTCGGGCTAGATTAACTGCAGCCCAGGCTCTATGTATGCATCCAATTATTTCTTTCTATATAGGAGGGCTGTATGCTTGTCCTGTTTTAGCCCTTCCAAATCATTTATCTAATAGTCACCGCCTGAATTTTTGTCTAGCTGTGTAGATTTTCGTTTCCTTTTAAGACAAAAGCTTCCCAGACATTGAATTGTTTTAATGAATTTCCATATTTTCAGCTCATCCATGGGTTAGAGAAGGAGGAGAGGCATCAGAAATTCCTATCGATATATCTGTCCTAAGCAACATGCGGCAATTTGTGAAATTCAGTCGGTTGAAACAATTTGCACTCAGGGTAGGACATTTGATTGAGGTCTTTGCATGTTAAACGGCATAAAGCCTATTGCTTCACCGTCTTATTTGATTACCTTGCAGGCACTAGCTAGCACGCTTAATGAAGAAGAGTTGGCTGATCTCAGAGATCAATTTGATGCAATAGATGTGGACAAAAGTGGTGCTATTAGTCTAGAAGAGATGAGACATGTAACCCATAAACTTTCTTTTTGACTAACTTGAATCTGAGCACATATCACTTGCTTATTAGTAATTAATAACCCCTTGCATATCAAGTTATTATCCTCCTGGTCTAAAGGGCAGATTTCTTGCAGGCTCTTGCTAAGGATATCCCTTGGAAGTTGAAAGATTCCGGCGTTCTTGAGATATTACAAGCGGTGAGTAGATGTGATCTTTTGCAGTTTCTATCCTTGTACTTTTTTGGGTTAACATTAGTGCTTATTTACCATGTTTAAATTTAAATTTTAGAAGACATGGATTTTCTCTAGATACAAACCTCACCAGTGAGATAAGACTTGTTAATTAACATTTAACTATATTATTTGTGCAGCTGCTATTAGAATAGATTTATTTTGCCTAATGATGACTGCTCTATCCTACTCTGCCATCAGCATCTTTTATAAGATTCACTGTCTTTTGTGCCTGTAGATAGATAGCAACACAGATGGGCTTGTGGATTTCTCCGAGTTTGTGGCTGCTACATTACATGTACATCAGTTGGAGGAGCATGACTCTGAAAAGTGGCTTCACCGGTCACAAGCTGCTTTTGAGAAATTTGATATAGACAAGGATGGCTATATTACTTCAGAAGAACTTAGATTGGTTGGTTAAGCTTTCCATTCATTTTCTATGAAAAATTCTCTCAACAATTAGAAGTGGTCCAGTGGTATATACGATTTTTTTTTTTTTTTTGGTGGTGGCGAATAGGGGAGTGGGAATGGAGGTGGCAACTGGCTAGAAAATCTTCTTCCCCTTCAGCTCTGCATATATTTGTTAACTTTTTTCCAAAATCATAAACTTTAACGGCAACTAATGTTGCTTTTTGGCTTTACAGCATACGGGCTTACGAGGATCCATTGATTCGCTACTGGAGGAAGCTGATATTGACAAGGATGGAAAAATCAGCCTCCCCGAGTTTCGTAAACTCCTAAGAACTGCAAGCATGAGTTCACATAGTGTGACAATCCCACGGAGGATGCTAGATTAGAAGTTTTTCAGAGGAAAAGTAAGTACGCAAGGGTGGCGCTGTGGTGAAGTTCTTTGGTGCAGATTCTCCTCAAGCCTTCATATCTTTCTCTGACCATTCAATGACACTCTCAAGCTGCACTTAGTGGATGTTGAGTCCCACGGATTCCATGGACACGAGGACATCAGGAAGACTATCGTCAAGACTCAAGAGGTGTTTGGCAGAGTTTGTGTAGGTACAGTTTATTTGGGCCTTCGTGGATTGGCTTTTGTACCAATCTCACCTGTGTACATTTTGAAATTAGAGGGCTTCCTTGGTTGTGCCATTGAGTGATGCATTAAGTGTAACTATAAATGAACAAACGAAAGTTTTAGTTGAGAGCTCAGTTGTCTTCCTATTGTCCAGCCCTTAATTTTAGGGAGAATTGAGAATTATGTTGAATTCTTACACAATAAAATTAATTACTGTAAGATTTATTTTTATTTCAATTGTTAATGAACTTTGCAGTAATTAATTTTTTGTGTGTGGGATTTGGATTTAATTATCTCTTAATTTTATGATATTCCTCAATCCCTTCCTGAGACTTCTTTCCCCCTTAAAAAAATTGTAAATACTATGAAATTAGTTGTATGCATTTTTGATTTTTGGAACCTTAATTTCTTCCAAAAGAAATATAATTTTCAAAAATATTTTCCATTTAGTAAGGGGAAAAGAGATATTTAAGGAGTGTAAAAACGACAAGTATTTTTAGAACAAGCTTAATTAATGAATTTTTTTTTTCTTATAACATCTTATACTACAAAATATTAAATTAATCTAAAATAAATAAATGGGAGATTTTTATTAATTTCGTCACCATGATCCCGAGCATTAATCAATTGAATCAGTTTTTCCCCCCAACAATTCGAATTTGTTAATTTATGACAGATGTTTAGATTGAAAAGATAAAAATAAGTACATTGGTTAAAAGACACTGGATAATGAGGAATCTAATGCGGTTTGAAAATTCAAGGGGATCTAAGGCCCAAAGTTGGTGTGATTGATTTACTTGACCTGGCACTGTTTACAAATGAGCACTACTTTAAGTCCTTGATCATAGCAGCACAAGTGCAGATTATCTTCGAACAAAAGGACAAGACAAAATCTGCACACTTCTTACTCCGCAGTCTCTATGTCGAAGAAAAACAGGCAAGAAAACAACCAGCGTTCTCAATTCCAAGTTCCGGGGGTCTTTAAAATGAGTCATCAAGGTGCCAAGAAGAAAAGTCAGTCCCAGAAAATGACATAAATTAATTGTGATGCGCATGGCTAAAGGCAAATCATCTTGGTAATTTACGATAACCGCTTGCTTATCTATTTACACATAAGGCCAGGATAGTTAATAATGATCTAGTACACAAAGAAGGCTGTAACGCATCTGTAATCTATTCCAGGAAAAGAACTCTTCCATGAATCATTTTGCTTATTTTTGGTGGGGAGAACCATGTACATTTTCATTTATCAGACTTCGGGTTGTCACCCACGCTGTTAGAGCTATCTTGAGGTCCTTGAGACGAAGAATGCCTGCTTGAAGTACTCCCATCGGTGATGTTTCTCGCCCTCCTTAATGAATGCTTGCCCTTCCTCGCTCCACAAGATGATTCCTGCAGAAACTCAATTAGAGATTCGATTATTTGAGTGCTGCTACGAGTTTGCTTTTAAACTACGATTAACTCACCTGTTGCGATGATGATCCAGGAATCTTAAGTTCAAGCTTGGTAGCAACATCGTTAGACTCACGACATCTTTCAGCATTGCCAGTCCTTTCATGATCTGGCGACTTACTTCTGGAATCTTGTTTGCTTGAAGTGTTGGACGTCGAAGCATACTGGCCAGTTGGCTGCTCGACTGGGGGATTAACTGGAGCAGAAAAGGGGACATATGTGGAACAAGGATTGGGAATCGGACCTGGACTTTGGTTTCCAAAGAAAGGAAAAGGTTGAAGTGATGGATGGAGGGAAATTGGACCGGAAGAAATGGGTATAGGAACTGGATATGAATACGGTGGAGCCATGACAACTGAATGATCAATTGCAGTCCACGGGAACGTGACTCTGACTCTCTGCTGATACTGTGAATTAAGATTTTCAATGTCAGATTTTAGAGATATCTTCTCTTCTCTGAGTTCATTTTTCTCCTGCATTAGCTGCAAACACAAAATAAACAGACGCAGTAAGCAGCTGACAAGCTTTGTAATCTCGAAGGTAAAATTTAAATAAAAACAACCTTACTTCATGTGATTCTTCAGAAAGTGCTGCATGCTCAGCTTTTAGTCTATCGACTTCAGCAGATAAATCTTTTAGCACCTGAATTGTGTCTGTAAGGATAGTGGCCTTGTCATTCTTTGGCCTATCTGGATCTGCGATGTTTAGTTCCACAAGAATATCTCAATCGCTTTTTTAACAAACTGATAATGCATCTAAAGATGGAAAAAGAAGCAGCAGATGTGTTCATCCGGTACACAGAAAATCGCAAAAGGTTGGTGTTTCATCCCATCATCACTCACATCAGAAATATACATCTTTCTCAAAAGGAAAACAATCCGTCATCAATGAAAAAGTAAACAAGCTAAACATAGAGGGCGCATCATTTCAGTTCCCTGTGCTGACAATACTACCCATCATTTAAGACACTATTGTTTACTTAAATAACAATGATTTTCTTCATATGAGATGACTACTAGCAATGCTTCATCTAATCAATATCGATTTATCTTTCAAATTATAATCTCTATAACATGGTCATTGCTCTGAAAATGATAAAAAGTAACGAAATCTAGAACAGGCCTCTTTAGACATCACTTTTTTGTAATAATAGTTTTTTGGTGCATGCACAGTAACAGTTTCCTGTCGTTAGGCAGAGATGAAAAGTCTCCCAGTGTGATGCTTAGTGGATTTTCTTTGCTTACTTCTGTTCTGTTCCCCTCGACCTAACCCCTGCTAAGTCCTCTGACCCCTCTCATATAAATATATATATATATATTTGGCCAGACTGACCTCCCTTATAATCAAGAGAAAGTAGGCTCAGGTAAAAAAGTAAGAATCAATTCTTAGAATCATCACGTGAAGATAGCATGTTCACTATTGTGAAAGCTGCTTGGGTAAGTGGCTGGAAAGGAAGTTTGAAAACGGAGAGCATATTTTTGATGAAGGGAAGGCTTTACATAAACAGTTTTGACCATCAAGGTGCAATCAAGTGTGTTTTCAGGCTACCAAGAAGAGATTGCCTTAACCTTGGAATTCTAGGCACAGGAAGAAACTGCACCAAAACGAGTTTCTTAACATCAATTGTTAAGTAACGAAGACCAAAGACATAAAATTTACTCAATAGGAAGAATGCATTTGTAAGCAAAGGTCAACGACATAGTCAATGAATGAAGTGCGCAACGTCGCATGACAGATATAAGCAGACAAGATTCCCATCTTGTGAAATCAATTAGTAATATCACTATCAATTACATATGACCCATCTAATAAGTAAATATATTTTTTTAATCACTTCTCCTATTTTCTCCCTTCCTTTTCCTGTTTTCCACACGAGAGAAATTGTGGTTAAAAAGCAGCCTGCAGCCCTGCACCTGTGTGGGCGGGCTCAAAAGTTATTTTGACTAAAGAATGCTTTCCTAAAAATTAATTATTTCAACTATTTAGAAAAAGATAAAAGTAGTATTTTAAGTGTTTTTTTTTTCCCAGAAACTAAAAGTATTATCATCTTTGAAAATGCTCTTTTCTTAAGCCAAAAAATTGCTAATCCCACTTCATATTTATTTACCCAGAACATACAGCAGAACGACAAACAAATCACATGACATTACGAGTGAGGTTACTCTAAGCAAAAAAGCAATCTCAGTAAAAATAAAGTTTCAGAAAGAGTTCTAAGTTCTAATCAACAGTATTTGCCACCCTATTACAAAATTATTGGGTTAACGATAAATAAGGACCTTGTAAGAACATTAATGTCAGATTAGAATTTTTTAACATTGACGTTTCTAAATTTCAATACTCCTTTCACCATGTTTCAGTACTAAAGTTCTCAATTTGGCATTAATATTCTCACAAGGTCCTTACTTGACATTCTCCCAAAGTTATTCATGCATGTACAAGTATCAACAATAGGTTTCATATTTCAAGGCGCTTGAAATCAGCTAATCTGAGAAATGGATGTATGATGGGCCTATGATTCATGAAGCAGGAATTGATTGTTCATCACCAAAAGAGTGCTGCAGTTAACCTAATGTGTTTCCCAGCTCTAGGAAATGCTCATTTAGTCGATCCCTCCTCAGTTTCTCGCGGTCCGCCTTTTGAAGTTTTCTTGCAGCAACTGGATCCTGTGCTTCAGCTTCAGGCCTGTGCCTACAGAGAAGTAACCCCACAGTGGATATAAATCATCAGACACTCACATTTTTGGGAAGGCTGCAAATGCGACTATAACAATCTGAAGCACCAACACAAAAATCTTGATTCACTCTCAATCCGATATTCTCAAATTTCTAAAACGTATTCCATAAGAGGGCACTTTAACATCACACAACTTTCAATTAACAATTATTATTATCTTAATAATTTGTTCGATGGTTAGTCTGTCGTAAACCTTAAAAGCAGTCGACGGTGATAAAAAATTATAGCAAAAGAGGAGGAAAAACAAAAAAAAGAACCTGGATTCGGTATGCGAATTCTGCAAGCGGTTAGAGGTGACAGTAACAAGTTGAGACTGAGGCTGAAGCGAAGAAGGCGCTAAATCTGCTGCAACAGATGCGAATTTAGACAAATCTTCAGGTTTCCACCGATCCATTTCAAAAAAAAATTCAACCTTTTCTTATTTTTCTAAAGTTTCTCTTTGACATAAGATACATTCAGCTCTCTACGGCGAGCCCTTCATGATAATCTCATCCAAAAATTTTCGGCAAAACTGCGAGAAAGTGGCCCAGACAAGGACACTCCAACCCTTCAAACTTGTGCTCTCCACGAGCCACTCGGGGATAACGACGAAGACATCTGGAATTTTCATTTTTTGCTTGTTCAAGAAACAATTTTGGGAGGAAAATGAAAATTGGAATGACACTTAAGGACCACAACAGTAAGCAAGGTCGAAAAGCCAAGAACAGTAAATTGTACCCTGACTCCGAGATGTTTGTTTTGTTTATTCTTATTATTTTTTTTTTGGGGGCAAAGTATTTGAGATTAATATTAAGATTTTAACTTTAACCAGAAACACTATTAAGATTTTATATAAATAAAAAACATATCATGAAATATCAAATCACTCAAAAACATATTAAATAAAAATAAAATTGGGGAGGAGGGAGTATAATGGTCAAGTAAGTTTTGGCCGATGCTGGGTGAGTTTGGATTCCAATTTCCGGACTCTGGAACCGAAACAAGCTCAGAAAGAGGGACAATGAAGATAGTAACTTACAACGTGAATGGCTTAAGACAGCGCATAGCGCAGTTCGGCTCTCTTCGGAATCTGCTGAATTCGTTCGACGCTGATATTATCTGCCTTCAGGTGCTTTATCTAGTATCTACTCTGTTGTAGCCCCCGCTGTCTCTGATATTCTTCGCATCCTTAATACATTTTCGAGCCATCGCAGGAAACAAAGCTGAGGAGGCAGGAAGTGACAGCGGATTTGGTCATGGCTGACGGATACGAATCATTCTTTTCGTGCACCCGTACCTCTGATAGAGGTCGAACTGGATATTCCGGTGAGTTGAATTTGTTCCCTGCCTCAACCACAGCCATATTATATGTTCAGGAAACTTTGTCCCCCGTAGTTTCTACAGCTTGTTACTTTACCATGGTTGATATAGTTTTCTGGGGTTCTTTTGCTTTTGCCTATCAATTTTACAGAGGTTAAGGTCAAGTAGCACCCATGTGGTGGCATTTTAGAGCTCCTATTATGGTTACCTATAATGAAAAGAACTAATTACCCTTGATCCCACTGCTTGTCTCTAATCTCGAGTGCATTTGAAAATCATTAATTTAAGCACGAACTTCCTCTGGGTATACAGGCGTTGCCACGTTTTGTCGCGTAAAATCGGCGTTTTCAAGTGACGAAGTAGCGTTGCCCTTAGCGGCTGAGGAAGGATTCACAGGTCTTAATGGAAACTCTCTCCCTGGGAAAAATGAATTGCCTTTCTTCATGGAAGGCCTACTAGGGTTTTCCAATGAGGAGCTTCTTAGTGTTGATAGTGAGGGACGTTGCATCATCACCGATCATGGTCACTTTGGTGAGTTTTTTGCCCATTACTGATAAATTTCAACTGGAATCAATCAATTATAAAGCCTGGTTCTTTATTTATTGAATTTCCTTTTTGTGCGTGGCCAAGTTATATGACATTAAAGCTTCTATAAGTTTGACTGTAAGGATGGATTTATTGTTCATGCTAAGTCTTGTGCACTATCTGTTTTCTATTTTCATAACAAATGTAGTAGTTTTGATAAAATTTCGCTTCCATCTGGCCAGTTCTTTTCAATTTGTATGGGCCTCGAGCTGAAAGTGATGACTCAGAGAGGATTCAGTTTAAGCATAACTTTTTCAAAATATTGCAGGTATTTTTTTTTAATGTATATATGGTCTTAAACCAATAGAATTGTAACTAAGTTTTTGCAGTGCTGAATTTTGTAGTTGCCTTGAATGGGGCATTTTGTTATATGTGCTGAAACATTTGGCGTGTTGAAATGTAGTTTTATGTGTGCTTTAGTTGCCTACCTTACCTCTTTACAGATGTTCTTCCACCTTTCAGTTTTCATTTATTTACCTGGTATTGTTGGATTGATTCTGATAATTTTCTTTAGTAGAAAAGATGGGAGTCTCTCCTGCTTCAAGGAAGGAGAATATTTGTTGTTGGTGATCTCAACATTGCACCACAAGCAATAGATCGCTGTGAAGCAGGACCTGATTTTGAGGATAATGAGTAAATTGCTTACTGAATTTCTGTGAAGTATTATTTGTTGGTGTCTAATATGATTGTCAATTTCTCAAATGCTTACCACCTTACCGATCTTTTCTTGTGTAGATTTAGAAGATGGTTCAGGTCTATGCTACTTGAAAATGGTGGCCAATTTTTTGATGTTTTCAGAGCAAAGCATCCTGATAGGTTTGGACTTATAGCCGCCTGAAATGTTGAGTGTTGAATGCCTGATGTGTTTGTATACCTAGAAGTCTAATCCCTGATACATGATAAACATTGCCTTCTTGCAAAGTAGAGAATGTTTCACTCTGTCTCTTTGAATATATTTTCATTATTCCCATATTGGATTTTTATTGCTTTCAAATAGAAGGGCCTTTTCAATTTGCTAAATTCACTCCCGTTATTGGTTTATTTCAGAAAAAAAGATTTTTTAAATAAGTGATTCATTGATTATTTGTTTAAATATTTTATTTTTAACCTTCAATTTGGCACATTATTGCTGGTAGTATATGCATTATCCTCCATAATTGTTTCCTTTTCAAATTTAAGCAGTGATTTTCACTATGTGATTAAACATTGGTGCATGTTGAGATTTAATGCAGAAAGGAAGCATATACTTGTTGGCCCCAAAATACAGGGGCTGAAGTATTTAACTTTGGGACAAGAATTGACCATATTCTGTGTGCGGGATCATGCTTGCATGAAGCAGATGACCTGGGAGGCCATAATTTTATAAGATGCCATGTTAAGGAGTGTGACATTTTGTCACAGTATAAACGATGCAAACCTGGAAGCAGCCTGAGGTAAAGAACCTAACAACGCTATCAAATAGACGTATCATGTGTATGTCTTTAAGCTATTTTCTCTATCCTGGACAAGTGACTCACATCAGAAATATTTTATGATGCTAGATTATTGTTTTCGCCCTTTTGCTAGACTAGATTATTGATTGTATTATAAGATGTTTTATGCTTTCAGGTTTTCTGTTTTGCCCTTTTTGTATTGTGTATATCATATTTATCATGCAAATTCTCATGTTCTTTGAAGCAAGAGAGACCAGTTAAGTATCATGACATAACCTCCATACATACAAAAAGAACTCATCTGATTGTTTACCATTCCTCATTAATGTTGCTTATCAGATTCATATTTGTATTCTCTCTCTCTCTCTCTCTCTCTAATTCTTTTTGAGGTTCTTTAATGGAGCAGTGGCATACTGCATTCCATGGTTTAAGATTTGCAATTGCATCCGTCTCTGCTGCATGTCTCTCCTTGGAATCAAGGATTTAACTTTGGTCCTCTTATATGTTCAGTGCCCAGAGGTGGAAAGGTCGAAGCATTAAACTTGAAGGATCTGATCATGCTCCAGTTTATGTTACTTTACATGAAATACCTAATCTCTCTCTGCATAGTACTCCCTCCTTATCTGCCAGATATGATCCCATGGTTCGTGGTTTGCAGCAAACACTAGGTACTAAATGTTGGTTTTTTTTTTTTTTAATTATAATTTCTGCACCTTCTATGATTAAATTGCCTCAGAGCTTTTGTGTTGCAGTGTCTGTGTTGACAAGAAGACAAGTTTCTGAACAAATGAAATCTTGCAAGACGTCAGGCTTGATTTCAGGTGAAGACATTGTCAGTTGGAGAAGTTGTGAAAGAGTAAAAGAATCATTCGACAGCAGGGGTTTGTCTGTCATGACCACCAGTGAATGTGATGTGCCTTCAAGCCAAGATTCAGAAACTAGTCTTGAATCAAACAAGCAGTCTGGTGGTTCTTCTCAGGAGGCTGTTTGTAACAATTTAGTTTCATTGGGCATTGAATATGATAAAGCAATGCCTGGAAAAGGTACTCAACCTAAGAAAAAAGCGAGAAGTAGTGTAGGGTCCCAACTTTCATTGATGTCCTTTTTCAAAAAAAGTGCAAACGTTGACAGTGCAGAATCCTCACAACTTGACCATCACCCAAATGAAGCGTCTGCAGTGGTTGATCAGAGTGGCGGTTCCAAGCAACATGAGTTGTGTACGGACGTCTGTGAAGATGTATCTAAATTTACTGATGATTCTGCGAGGAAAGAAACTAGTAATGTGGCTTTATTGGAGTGGCAGAGAATACAACAGTTGATGCAAAATAGCATACCGCTTTGCAAGGGTCATAAGGAACCTTGTATTGCTCGAGTGGTGAAGAAACAAGGTCCTAATTTTGGTCGCAGATTCTATGTTTGTGCTCGTGCTGAGGTAATTTGTTTCATTGGATGATCTTTCGGACTGTCCTAGATTTCTTGTATGAACATTGTCTAGCAAGCTTAATTCCAAACACTGAAATTCTGCTGCTTTATGAGGGTGGCAAATTTCAGATTGAAAAATCTAAGTCTTGGGGCTTTAATCATTAAATAAGGTGTGCTCAGACTATGCCCATCCAAGAATCACGTAATTCTGGAACTCTCAAGTCAACCTCTTCATTTGTTTCGAGAGGGGGGGCGGGCTGTTTCAGTTCTGCCCTTAGATACACGTTAACCTCGGCCCGTATTAACATGGCCAAACCGTCTTCGGTTCTGTTTAGGTTAATTGACCATGTTATTCTGCGAAATAAATGCGATTTCTGGGAGCTAAGACTCATTTTTTCCTCTCTGCAGGGACCTGCATCCAATCCCGAAGCAAACTGTGGTTATTTTAAATGGGCTACATCAAAATCCAGGAACTGATTCTCAATTTGATGTTCTGATTGAAGGGATGAGAACCTAACTATTGCCCTCTTCCTAACTGATTTGTAGCTGACATCCCAGTTTTGCAAAATTGCGGTCAAATTTGTGTAGTTTCTTTCTGCGATTTCTGACATTTTATTATTCAATATTCACAAAATGGTTTTGTAAACTTTATTCATTCGAACTAGCACACGCAGCTTGTGCATAAGGCCATGTGTGGTTATTAATTTAAAAGTGAAACTCTGAGGTCTCAAAATAAGGGTCATTTTACAGTTCTAGTAAGTTTAACGGTTTAATGTTCGTCGATGGTAATAAGGGTATGCCGGGATATTTGCCGACGTTTTCTGTTCTATGAGAGGAATTCAAAGTTCTTTGCTCACTTGCAGAGTTCTATTGATGTTCATATTATTCGAGTAGATTTATTTTATTTTGGAGCATTAATTTCTTGCCTGCAGCCATACAAATGGCAGTGGTGTGTAATCCCGTCGCCGGGTGAAGAGACGTGCGCAGCCATATCATTAGCAGTAGCCAAAACCTAACGGCTCACTTGGTATTTTGAAAATGTTTTTAATAAAAATAAAAATGAATATAAAAATGAAAATGAAGGTGGAAATGAGTTTTAAAAGTATGTTCGGTTTGTATATGAAATTATGATATATTTTTTATTTAATATATGCATTTATCTAATCAATATATTAAAATATTCCTGTTAATTTTTTTAATTATGATATATTTTTTATTTAATATATGCATTTATATAATCAATTTATTAAAATACACCTATTTATTTTTTAAATTATGATATATTTTTTAATTAATATATGCATTTATATAATCAATTTACTAAAATGCCTCTATCTAATTTTTTAATTATGATATACTTTTTTATTTAATATGTGCATCTATATAATCAATTTACTAAAATATCTCTGTCAATTTTTTTAATTATGATATATTTTTATTTAATATATGCACTTATATAATCAATTTACTAAAATACCCTGTCTATTTTTTTAAATTATGATATACTTTTTTATTTAATATATGTATCTATATAATTAATTTACTAAAATACCCCTACTAATTTTTTTTAATTATGATATATTTTTTATTTAATATATGCATATTTACTAAAAAAACTTTTGATTTGCTTCAATGATTGATGAAGGGGCAAATCTGTCAAACAATTTCATAATTGAGGTTATTTTTGTCCAAAAAAATTCACTTCCATAAAACCTATCTTATTTTCATGGGTCTTATTATGGAATCCAATTCAATTTATTTTGATAGATTTCATTTCAACATGGAAATCCATTTCATGCATATCAAACAAAAAAAAAATGAATTGTAATTCCATTTTCATTTTTATATCTCCATTTCCATGGGCATAAGTTTGTAATGGGTGGCCTCTTAGGCAAATTTTTTATATTCTAATGAAAACTGTCCTATAAGTAACATTGTTTACAAGGGAGAATAACATTCAAGGCCCTTAGGATGAAAGAAAATATTTGTAGGGAGGGTTTAATAGATTCTAAATATTTTTTTACAGGTTTAAGATTTTCATTTGCAATTATGTTTATTGCTAAAATGACCAAGTTACCCCTCGCATAATTAGCAATGCTTGACTCTGATTTTTCCCCCTTTGCTTCTTCCGCGACGACAGAGAGTATGTTAAGAGGGACAGAGGGAGAATGACTTGTATTAGGGACACGCAAGGGTACATCCAAAGGAGGGAATTCATGGGTTTGACACCGATACTTGTTCTTTTATCAAGTAAGGATTCGTGCAACATTAGCTGTGTTGTTGTGAGGTCAAGAATGGTAGTCCAACAAATTGAGCAAGCCCTGGGTCCTATTCAACTGAAAGCTTCTTATACTTGATTTTGAATCTTCAGCTTTGGAGAGTTCGGAGTTTTTGAGGTACAGCATAGGTTCAATAACTAAAATGCACTCTAGCCCATATTGCGTGTGGATTCATGGCCAAAATAAATCATATGATACTCAGTTAAGTAGTCTCATTGGAATTCATCCGGTTCTATCTGCTCACTATCCTCATTATTAATGCATAATTTTATTTCTAACAATTTGTGTGCTTGTATGCCTAAAGTTTTCTTGATTGTATGAGATGAATTTTTTGTTGTAAAAAATGCAATGTAATAGTATTAAAATTGAAATTATGACTGTGACTTGGTTGTTGATATAATCCAACTTGATTGCTAATATAATTTAATTTGTTTACTGATATAATCTAAGTTGGCAGTGGATTATTTATTGTGAAATTATCATAGTTTAGTTGTTCATATTGAATATTAACATGTAAATTGGGAAATTCATAACTTATCGTGAAAATGCTCTATTAGAAATATTAGATTATATGTTGTGAAAATATGAATGTTATCTTATTTATATTGAATATTTGGTTGTGAAAAATAAAAGTTAGGTTTTTATATGTAAACAATTTCTTAAATTAATTCGTTCGTTGTAGGTTCATACAAGAAATGGCATGGTAGGTGACAGGACTACCATGTTTTCTTGCATGTGCTACTATAAAGCTTTCACATGGCAATGTATATCGAGAAAAATAAAAGATTGTACAAGAAATTAACAGACTCAAATGATATGTTAGCTAAAATTTGAAACAAGATGAGTAAAGAGGAGAGGGAGCCTTACAGTAACTGCTAAAAGAAAACAAAGACAAGTAGATGACCTGATTAATAGAAGCATTAGAATGTAAATGCAATTAGGATTATTCTAGGATTGTGTATGTGCTATCTTAAGTTGCTTTTTTGTAAATGAATGTAGGACAAATATTGTGGTGTATGTTTGGAGAACATTTATTTTGGTGTGATGATTAAATTATTTTTAATGAAATATACAAGTTACTCAGGTTGAATTTGTAATAAAACATCCACAAATAATATGATAATGTCCATATATTAACAATGCATGGTCTACACTTTATACATTATCTATGTGGTTTGGTATAGCTCAAGAATGTACAAGTTACCTAGGTAGAATTTACAATAGAACATCTATAAATAACATCAAAAGGTTCATATATTAGCAACAAAATGTTCATACTTTATATATTGTCTGTGTGGTTTACTAGAATAAGAATATACAAGTTACCTTGATGGAATTTACAACAAAACATCTACAAATAATAGCAAAAGATTTAAATATTAATAACACAATGTTCATGTGGTTTAGTAAAACTAGAATATACAAGTTACTTTTGTAGAATTTACAACAAAACAATCTTAAGTAATATAACAAGGTCCATATATTAACAACATAAGATTCATCTATATAGCACAATTATTTAGCTGTCAAAATCACATGTGTCTAATAAATGGACATTTTGTTAAAAATAATTGAATTTTATTCATTATTTACGAATAATCTATTGTCAATTTTCTTTAGCTAACTTGTAAATTTTCTGGATTCAAGTAAATAATTAGACTTTTCTTCTTGTTTATAGACTTTCTATTATTAATTTTTTTTGTTAACTTGTAAATTTTTCCTGTTTAAGTGAAACACCAATGAATTCTTGTAAATAAATGAAACTTTCATTGTAAATAATTAAACTTTTATTATTATTATTTATGAACCATCTATTATGAATTTTATTTGATGAATTTGTAAATATTTTGTTTCAACGTAAACCCCCACGGACTCTTTTGAATAAACAGGCTTTTTATTAAAAATAATTACTTTTCTTAATAGTTACATACTTCCTAATATTAATCTCTTATGGTTAGCTTGTACAACACACATGTTCAACTATCAAAATCACATTTATTCTAATAAATGGACATTTCATTGAAAGTTAATGGACTTTGCTTGATTATCTAGATTTGATGTACTTGTTCTTGCTAATTCAATGAAAGCATGTTGTTATTTATGGAGTTTATGTTATATAAATTTTACAATTAACTTGTGCTGATATTCATATGTGCTATATAGACAGACTTTCTCTTGTTGATAAATAGACTTTCTCATGTTATTTAAGGATGTTTTGTTGTGCATTCAACTTGGGTATACATTTATTTGAAAATAATTTAACCATCACACCACAGCAAGTGTTCTCCAAAATAATCAATCGCTTATATGAACTTGCAACGAACAAATTAATAAAAGAAAAAGTCCACATGTACATAAACTCAACATTTATTTTCACAATTGAACATTTAATGTAGACAAAATGACATTTATGTTTTCACAACATATAATCTAATATTTTTGATAGAGCATTTTCATGATAATGTACAGGTTATGAATTCCTTAATTCACATGTGAACACCCAGTATGAACAAGTAAATCATCATGATTTCATAAAAAATAATTCACTCCAAAATATCTACTACCAACTCAGAGTTCAACAAAAAAGTCAAATTATGTTAGCAACAAAATCACAACTATGGAATTTAGAGGAAAATCCTACCATTATAAATATATATATATATATATATATATATTATAATTGAATACATGTATTAACAAGACAACTTTCATGTTTTCATAACACTACATTATAGTTTTCACAATTGCAAAATATTTGAGATCATAGGCAATATCAAATCCAAAGAATTTAACTTTCACCATGTGTAAAACAAAAATTGCAAATTCATCATTCTTCACCTTGATATGTTCTTTTGAGTGTTACAATCTATTGTCTAGGTATCAATAATTTCAAAGGAAAAATCACTTGGTACGTCTTCAACCTGTCTCCGAAAGGGAAAATTAGGGTTGTAACCAAGCAATCCATTTAAAATGCAATATTGCATAGTAGATAAATATTGATTCTCAATGAACTATATCAAAGTATGTCACGGTAACAAAATTGACAGTTCTATAAAGATAAAAAGTAATATATGTATGGGCTAAAATCTAATTTTAACCTTTAGACTATATTTGGCCTAAGCCTATATGAGTCTTCCAGGAGAAAGGTGGTTGCTTGTTGAGAAAATGAATTGACGCACCACTTTGGAAATGCCAAAGAGTAGGGAAAGTTATAGGAAAAACTATAACTAATAGCCCTAAAACAGTAAAGCATGGAGCCATAAAAAAACTACCACCTCATGCCTATAAAAGGACAGCCGCCACAACATACGAATGTCTCTTCAACTCTTTACCTTAACACATAATCGCTCTAAATACTTCAACAACTCAATAATAAAATCTACTTGCCCAGTATAAAAACATTGACCTCATGTCATCCCTTACTTTTCATAGCATGACTTATTTTATTCTTTAGCAAATTCAATTATAACAGTGGGCTTATGCTTTTCCTTTTAGTTTTTCATCTTTTATTTCTAGCAATTTCCTTTTCACCATTATCAACATCATGTCTACTTTCACCATGCAAGTCTCACATATTTCTCCATCTTTGTTTCTTCATTCCCTTCACTTTTAAGTACTTATATCTAGGGAAATTATTGTAAAGGACCTCAGGAACTTACCGTTTGATTTTAGAAGTTAGGAACATTACACTTTTTGAAGACACTCTCCTTTGCTACCTTGCACAAAAAATCACTGAAAACAATTTTGGCATGCCTGGTAGGACTCATGCATGTACACTAATAGCATCATCATGAGTCATATTTTCAATACGAGGATGACTTTTTTAAACCTGATGACTTAGAGGATTATCCTGAGTATTGGATTCTTTAAGATCTAGCAATTTGGGAACTAAAATACCTAAAGAGCCACTCATAAATCACCATATATGGAGATCTAATAATCTATGCTTTAATAGAGTCATGGATTAATGCACCCTCAAAATTAGAGTATTGGGCTCCCTAAGAGCCAGTGATCTAAGAACTAAAGTACCTAGAGATCTACTTACAGATCAACACCTATGGAGAGCCAGAGATCTACATTCCAACAAAGTCATGAATCAATACACTTACCGAACTGGAGTATTAGGCTCCCTAAGAACTAATGATCTTAGAGCTAGAGTACTAAGATTTCCACTCATGAATCATCACCTATAGAGAGCCAGAGATGGAACCACATCCTTGTGGAACCAACATGGAACCTCAACTTTAAATAGAAATATAATGATAAAAATTATGTCAAATTTTAGGTTCTAGAATGTGATATTATAAGCACAGTATACCAGTTAACTCTATTACAATCCAAGAATGAGTATGATGAGTAGAGCTTTAAGGTGTAGGCTAACTTCGTAGCTGCATATTGGAATCTTGAATAGACATTGGCAACTTTGCATCACAACACAGAGTATCAAGAAGTGATCCAATAGGCTCTATGGAAATTTATCACAACTATAGAAGAGCACAGTAAATGTTTCGAGCAAGAGATAAAACATAAAGCTAAGATCAATAAGTTAAAGACCTAGCTATGTCAAGAACGCTTCAAGGAAGAAATACTTCTAATAAAATAAAGGGCTTAATAAAGAGATAAAGCTCATAGGAGTTATAATGAATCCCTCAAGAGTACTTGAAAAGCTCGGGGGTACTCTTTTTATAACTCTGAGGATGAGCTCTACAAGGATGATGAAATAGAGGCTGACTTTTGGCCTTTAGAACTAAGCATATTTGAAGAGCCTAGGGGCACTCCTTTTATAGCTCTGAGGATGAGCTCTATGAGTGCAATGAGCTTAAGGTTGACTCTTAACCTTTAGAACTAAGCCTTTTCGAAGAGCTCGGGAGGCATTCTTCTAATGATTTAGAGGATGAGTCCTGTGAGGATGATGAGCTAAAGGCTAGCTCTTAACTTTCAAAATCAATTATAGATGAAGAGCTCGAGGGAAACTTTCTAAGAATACCTAACTATCATGGGCTAATAAACTAAAAGGGAAGTCCATACCTTTGGGATCAAATAGAGAGTAAGATCCACACCCAAAACCTTTCAGTGAGCTAGTTCCTTAAGCCGATTTGCCACTTGAAATGTGGATTAAAAAGGGCTAGCACCCCAAGTTTCACACTATGTACAACAAGAATGTATAGAGGATAGAACAATTTAAATATTTATACAAACTCAATCTACAACGAAGTCAGCCAAATTTGTATGTAAGGAACATTATTTAGGCTAAAATCTAATTTTGGCCCCAAGCCCAACTATTTAGGCTAAAAATAATAATTTTAACCTAAGACATGTGTCTTCTAGAATTAAGATGGTTGCTTGTTATGAAAATGAAACAATGTACCACTTTAAAAATGGAAAAGAGTATAGAAAGTTTAAGGAGAATGTTAGTAAGTAGCCTTAAAAAAATTAGAACATAGAGCCACAGGGAAAATGCCACGTTGTGTCTATAAAAGGAGAAGTAACCAAATACACAAGAGCCTTCTTTAACCCTACAGAAAACTCTACACATATCTCTATAGACATCTTTTCAACAAATCAATCTACTTGCCCAGTGCAAAACTCAAACATTGACTCTACGACATCTTTTACTTTGCTCAATGCCACTTCTTTTATCCTTTAGCACATTCAACATAGCACCCTTAACTGCACATCCAATAAAGAGAAATGAGTTCTCTAGCCACTATCTAGTAGAGTGCCAGCTCCTAGTAGAATAGCAGTAATAGCCTGCTGATACTTTTTCTTTTTTCAATCTTTTATTTCTTATAATTTATCTTTTACCATTATCGATATCATGTATACTCCTACCATGTAATTCATCTTTGTTTCTTCATTCCCTTTACTTTTAAGCACTTGCATTTAGAAAAATTATGATAAAAGATCCCAGGAACTCACTGTTTGATTTTATAAGTCAAGAACATTGCACTTTTTAAGGACAAGCTCCTCTGGCATGTCCACACAAAAAACCACCAAAAACAATACCAATAGAAGCATGTTAGACGAAGTACAATTTTCCAATGGCAAACTAAATAGTCTATGAACTAAGAGGGGAAAAAGTTATAGAGAAGTCAACAACCCTTTTTTACTAAAGAAAACAAAGGAAAATGATCAATATGATTGCTTGGAAAGGAAACATAAAATAGAACCTAGACCAATGCCCTTTTCTCTCTTAGCATCAAAGCAAAGTCTTACCCAGATACCCTGGGTTCACCATCTTCACAATTTTAGGCTAAACCATCCTCTATCCTAAGATTGAATACAAGATCTGAAGTGAGAGAGAAGGAAGAGTGAGGAAGAAGAATGGTGATCTAAGACTCACACATCTTTTGCTTTTGCCACCATCAACCCAATTAGTGATCAATGCAAGACAAGAGGAAGAGAGAGAAGGAAGAGTAAGGAAGAAGAAGAGAGTCGTCGAATAGTAGCTGATTATGGGATGGGTGAATGTGTAATTTCAATAGAAAACATAATTACAAATAAGACCTTTGGCCCGTTAGAATAATTTGAGATTTCATTGGACCTTGTTTTCAAATTTCTTGCTTTTGGATGCCTTGAATGGGATTCTCCCTCGTTGTTATCAGTATATCCACGATCTTAAGCTAGAGGCAAACATTAAGGCTTATACTTCAAGACAAAGAGACCTCTACTCCAGATGGATTGCTCCTCACAATGGTTGGGTCAACCCTGATACAGATGGATTCGTGAATGAAAGAAATTAAAGGAGCTACAACTTGTGCTGGATTTATTTGAAATGAACATGACAATTGGATAAAAGAATTTATTGTATATTTTGGCCTTTTCTCTAGCAAAGAAGCGACATTATTGAGTATTCTTGAAGGGTTAAATCTTAGTTGAAATGAGAATTTTACCAAAATAAATATTCATCGTGACCCTATTAAAGCTTTTTATATCACATCCAAGATCCAACATGAATATTTCCAGAATCACTCTCTTTATAGTACCATCATTAAAATTAGAGACCTTAAAATGGATAAACTGGATCATGATCTTTGATCATATTTTTATGGAAGCTAAGAAGCGGACGGATTTAGGGTGGCTTGCCCTACTGTGTCACAAATTTTTTGTAAAAATTACCTAGTTTTGACTTGTAAAAAATGCTAAAATTAATTAGTTTTGACTTGTAATGTTGTTGATGCTAGTAGCAGAAACACCAAGAACAGCCGGAAAGGGCACCCATTGCCATGGGTTGTGCAGTGTGTTTGAGCTATGTCCAGTCACGTTATCCCATGGGCGGTAACTAAATCGTTAACACATTTTCGTCTTACAAGGAAATCGATAGTTGTTTTGTCAACGTTTACGCTGCATTGAAATTTTGGAGAGATTCCAAGGCAGATAGACAAACAAGACGAGCAATGGTTGCAACTGTATGTTGGCAACATTAATTAGCTAAAGTAGGAAGGTGACGTCAAGTCTAGGATGCAACCAACCATCCTAATAATGATTGAGCTGGAATTATATTGAAGATTGATTCTTTTGCCTCGTTCTTTACCTATTTTCAACTGCGGTGTTGTTTATTTCATGAAAATATATAAAACTAGAGGGAGATGATAAACTATCATCATTATGATAATTGGAGCCACAATTCTTTATAAGCAATAGTACAAAAAGTCATTAGTTGCATAAACAACGAGTCAATCAAGGAGGAGTCCAACAACACGTAATTAATGCTAACGGTGTTAGTTTTAATTATTTTCGTAAGGTACTGTAATATTCGTTTTGGGTCAATATTGCAAGACTCGTCATGATAAAAAGGAAACAGTTGCGGCGTCAGTATTTATTTGAATTTAAATTTTCTATAGTTGAGATTCTGCTCACAAGTTAGAAATTAACTGACCGATGGGGAGTAAAGGTGTGGAGTTGGAGGGGGTGGGAAGGGAATCACCTAGCATGCTCTGCTAGAACATATACGTCTTGTCATCATATCAGATCGAACCGGAAGGAGGACCCTATAGATTACAGACGTGAGCAGCATCCCACTAGTCGAGTTCAATTCATGCATGCTCTTTCGCTCTTCTTAAATAAGGAGCAAGTTCTGGCCGATGATGTACCGATCGAAAGAGACATCATTTCATAATTGATTGGAGAGTAATGGATGAACCTGAGTGTTTTGTGGTGGTGGGATGCTGCTAAGATATTTTTGGTAGAGAAGGAACACATAAGAATCAGAAAAGAATACATAAACGAATGGTACAGACTAGAGTATGTGAAAATTGAAAAGAATGGTAACAACGCCGTGGTGGGGCCTGCCTCATCAATCTTTGAGAGAACTCAAGTTGGGTTTGGGTTTTATTGGATATTTATAGGAATGGGCGAGCAAAAAGAGAGGTCTGCTGTTGCCTTTTCTTCATTATTCTATTTCATCTCTGGACTCTCAGTTCTGAGAATCTCTCTTGAAACTCAGTCCTAGTTATTTTTTTTCCCGTTAAATTTTATCAAATTAATAATATCTGTTTGAATGAAAACTGATAGCGAGCAATTTCAAAAAGATGTGATGTGACCCTACAACGTATAAGATGGATTGGATGGATGGAATATCTAATGAAGTCGTGCAACAGTAAGATAAAATATATGTGAAGCAAGGAGGTTGTAGCATGTTGGTTACTTAGAGAGGGAACAAGGTGTGTGGTGCAAGAAAGAGAGGCAAGGAAGTGCATAGCAACGAGAAGCACTTTATAAGGAACGAGAAAGTGTGGGCGTGATATGATGGTAGAGTGCAGTGAACAGAGTCAAGATTCAGGAAACAAGAGGAGGGCGAGACACGTAAAGTGTGTAGACACACCATGTGCCATTTGGTGGGGTGGCCACCTCCCTCTTCCAACCCTGTTCTACATCAGTCATTACACGCTCCAGCTTTCGCCTCCGGATTTTTTTTCCAATTTATTTATTATTTATTCGATGCCATTTTCGTGATCTAAGCTGCTCTTATATGCTTCTTGGGATCTTCTTTGATAGGCAAGGGCACTTCTAACAGGGATAAAGCCAGTCGCGTGCTGAGTCAGCTCCTAGGAAAATGCTCATTGAATAGGTCTTATTTTACTCCCGCACAGCTCCACCGCACTTCACCTGGGCCCCATTCCTCCATCCCGCATCCCCACCTCCTTTATAAATACCGCCCGATTCCTCTTCTGCCTTCGCCCGAGTCTTGGCTTACGCGTACGGCATCGCGTTGTTCCGGAACATGCTTCCTTTTTCTCGCCCTCCCCCGCTTCCCGCCACCTGTTTCTCCGGCAAGTCTGTTTCCCCTTCGCCGCCGACCTCTCCTCATCCCACCCCAATCCGTCTGATCGCCGCCTCCGCCACTGCGACGGAATCTCGCTCTGCCTGGACGGAGCAACCGAAATCCAGATCCTCCTATCTGAGCTCCAGCTGTGTGTCTTCGTGCACGTCGCTGTATGAGATTCTGGGAATTCCGGCGGGAGCGTCTCTTCAGGAGATTAAGGCGGCCTACAGGCGGTTAGCCAGAGTGTGCCATCCGGACGTGGCGGCGGTGGATCGGAAGGATTCGTCGGCGGACGAGTTTATGAAGATTCACGCTGCCTACTCCACCCTGTCGGACCCCGAAAAGCGCGCCACCTACGACAGGAGCCTCTTCGTCCGTCGACAGAGGCCTTTGTCCGCCTCGTCGGCATACTCCGGTTACAGCGGCCGGAACTGGGAAACGGACCAGTGTTGGTAGTGACGCGGCTGGTCAATGCAGATATTTCATATTAGACGTATAGGTTAGTTGGTGCGCAGTTATTGGAGCGCTTTGCATGTGGTATATATAGAAATTACTGATTAGTGAGTGATAATAGATGGCTTGTAATTACACTGTACATATTTTTTGCCCTCTCTCTGAGCTTGTTCTTTAGATTCTGCTTCTACATGGTATATAGTTTTCCCCGAGCACACTGATCAAAATTTACAAGGGAAAATTTGGATTCGTGGGTGTCGTGCAATCAAGGAATTAATAAAAAGAAAGGGCGATTAAGAATAGAATAGAATAGAATAGAATAGAATGCGTTGTTAGTCTGAAGTTGTGTGGTATGGCATCGATTTGTTTGTCGGGAGTTAATGGAAAGTGCAAGCCAAGTTTAATTGGGTTTCTTGGAAAGGAATTTGGGCAACTCAACGTGTGAGCGGATGAATCTTCGTTGCCATCAAAGTCAACTTTTGTAACGAATTTCTAGAAGCTCGTTTTCGTAGTAACTAATTCATCAAGGGAAAAATGTTAATCCAGGTTACAATATAAAACATTTTAAAATTTTATTTGTAAGGTACTATATAAATTTTATATTTATTTTTTTTAACTATATTCTTACTTCATTTATTTTTTTTAAAAAAATTATGTATTAAAATTTTATTATTATTATATTAAAATTTTAATTATTATTATCAAGTTTTTTATATAGGATATTTAATTTAATAAGGATATAAACGGAAAAATGTTTGCGCTTATAAGAATTAAAAATTAAAAACTTCAACTAATATTTAAATCATAAATTATTTAACTATAATTTATATTATAATCAGGAGTATAAGGCTTACCATCGGTTACCTTGGCGGTTGATTATCCCTCCTTAATTAAATTAATTAATCAAGCCCGTTGGTTTGATCAAGGGCGGATCAAGACAGCGGACAAATCTCAATGTGAAATAACCTGACGTATGTAATGTGAAATAAACATCGGGGTATTCCGGGGAGTGTAATTCTTGGAAAGAAATTAACATCAAAATACTCCTTCCAGTCACTTGAATTTCAGACACTATTTATTAAAAATATTATTAGATTGCTTTACCTTTTATATATAAAAATACACAAATTTTAATTTTACCTTGATGAATTAAAGAAAACATTATTATGCCTTGATCATGTTTTTTTAAAAAAAAAAGATCCTAAGATTACAGGACCAACCGATCGAACTACTACAAAACGATCGAACTTGGTAAGCAATGGATTAGAAAAAATTGCCCCTTTGACTTTGTCATGGAAGCCAGATGTGATATTGTTTAACGGCGTAAAATGAGAATGAAGCTACGCAGTACAGTCACACTAAAGCCGTAGCATATATTTCTTATATTTTCATTGCATCCAAAGGGCGTTTACAAAATCAAAGCCCATGAGTCAATGATCTTGCGTCTTCTATGTAACCCTTTTCCAAAGTTGTATCTCATCGACTTTTTATCGGTCTCTGTCTCCTTCTAATATTTTACTTTAACTTTTCGCCGACGGTTGGTTCAAATTTGCGTTGGCTGCTTTAAACAATTACAGTTTCAAGATTTATTTAATTTTTCCGATCATCTGATAAAACTTTTTTCATTCATCAGAAATTTTTTTACATGAACAGTACATTTTTTTTTGGAATAATGACAATTAAGGACTTATAGGACTATTAATTACAATTAAGACATCAAAATTATTAAAATCTCAATAATGGATCATAGTCCTATCTGAAATTAAAAACATATATAGATCTACAAAATTACACTCAGTTGAAAAATAAAAAAAATTATTAAAATTACTATGATGGATAGAGACTATTGTTAACTTTATTTGAGAAAATAAAGATCCACAATTGGGAATGAATTGTTTCCCAATATATAATTAAAATTCACTTGTGAAACTTTCGATAGGTATTTATGAATATATGATAGTTACTTAAAAATTTATCAAAGTCACTTTTGAAAATCACTTGTGAGTTTTTATACTTGTTAATAGATAAGTAAATTACTTGAAAAATTAATAAAAGATACAACTAAAATTACTATCATCAATTGGGACTATTGTTAGCCTCAATTGAAAAAACCATGATCCCTATTTATGAATATATGATAGTTACTTGAAAATTTATCAAAGTCACTTTTGAAAATCACTTGTGAGTTTTTATACTTATTAATAGATAAGTAAATTACTTGAAAAATTAATAAAAGATACAACTAAAATTACTATCATCAATTGGGACTATTGTTAGCCTCAATTGAAAAAACCATGATCCCTATGTTATGGGTTTGGACTATTGAAATTACTATTATGGGTTAGGACTATTGTGATCTTATTCTCAAGTATAGATTTTGATTTTCTCAACTGAGATTAATTAACAATAATTCAAACTCATCATATTAATTTCAGCACTCAAAGATAATTTTGTAAATTCATATATGTATTTAATTTTAAGTAACGAGCATGATTCATTATTTGGATTTCAATATTTTAGATCCCAAATCATAATCAATTGTCTTATGGGATCCTTAATTATCAATTTCTTTTTTTTTTTACTTGACGTTAGCACGCATAACCTTTCTTGTTGATCTAGCCTGGTCCCTCTTTTTTTATTGTGATTTTTTTAAAAGAAGCAATTTCTTAAAACCTTGAAGCATACAAGAAAATGTTCAAGTTATAGAATAAACATCACAAAACCAAGGAGAAAAATTAAACAGAGAAAAGAAAAAGCCCTCCTGAACAGCCTGAAGGATTAGGGGTTGAAATGAGGCAAATAGTACACGAAGATCTTCAATCACAACATCCCTATTTTTCCTGCTTGAGGGGATATTCTTGAGGTAATTCCTTTCAAAGAAAAAAATCTTCAAACTCAAACTGACTGATCCATAATTTTTTAGCGTAAATTACGAACCCACCATATAGCAACACAAAGACAAAGGAAGAAAAAGATTTGAATTGTGATTTTGCTTTCTAACCATAACCCATGCAAGAATTGATCATGGAGGAAGATCCTAATTTGATAAAGAACAAATCCATGAGATTTGGATTTGTTAATCCTAAATATCTTGTTCATGGTTGTATACTTCCAGATGTGCTAGAGACATAGTGTCTCAATACAGACAGGGGTTCCCAAATTTTCTTACCATAGATTACCCAAATGCAAAGATGTAGTAGACGTTTGAAGGAAAATAATTTGATTAAAGGCATAAAGTTACATAAAGTTGCAGAAGTTCAAGAAAGTGAAGAAGAAGAAGAGCTAAAATCCTAAGTGCAAAGCAATGTAAAAGGTACAGTGATGAAGTTTTAGTGTTTGTGTTTATTGTCTACCCTCTTTTTCTTTGGTTGAACCCTATTTATAATGCTCCTTTGATGACATTATATCTGCCAAACAAGGATCTTGGATACTCATGCTAAAATATCCACTTCCATTGGCATGGGCTCACAATATTCAGGGCACATCAAGTAATGGTCCCATGCCTAGATAACTATCTTTATGATTTAGTCATTCTGAGTCTTATAAGTTATATCTTTTTCACGACTCAACACTCACTTAGTCAAGGAGGTTTCCTTTAGACTAGCTAGGATTTGCTTTATTTGAAGACTTATTGGGTCTAACTTTTCATTTGTACAGGCCTAACGCTTTGTTTCTCATTATTTTGGGCTCTAATTAAACATCACCTCATTTTGGGTCCAAATATATCCATCCTGAATAATCATCATTGATAGAGGTAAAAGACTCAGTTTGGGGAGCTATTCCAAAATGATAATTAACATTCCAAGAGAAAACACATTTTCTAACACAAAACACTGTTTGTGAAAAAATCTAAGAAACCGACAGAGCATTGAGGGATTCCTTGGTGAATAAGCTGATTTCTAACGTGCCTTAGCTAGTAAGTTCAAGAAAACAATAATATAAGTAAGCTGTTCAATTGAGTTACTAACATATAATTGTTGAAAAATATGTAGTAAGCAATTTTTAAGATCACCACACGAAAATGAAGATGTCCTAAGAAGCAAAAAGATGGTCTAGAGTTTCAGCTGCAGAGCAACTAAAAGGACACTATACGTTGCAAGAGATATGATATTCAACCAACATATTGCCAACTGGAAGTGCTCTATGAATAAGTTTCCAAATGAAGAGAACATATTTGAAAGGCAAATTTAATTTCTACGTGAACTTCCAAATAGCATTTGTTAGTGGGGAAGTTGCACACTACTTGAAGATGAAAGAACTTTGAAACCTTGTTGAGTAGTATACTCTCCATGACTTGAACCAGTCCAAATGAGTTTATCCTCTTGATAAGTAAGAGGAAGAGGAATGTGCAAAGAAATTGATGATTCCCCTCATGATATTGCCTACCAAAAGAATGAGGTTGCATTAAATCCACATTTGAGAGAATTGACATCTAAAGCATGATTTGGCATTCTGAACAAGATACCAAAGTGGATTCTTAAGAGGGATTCTTGTACCGGATCGAACTTTCCATTTCAACTTTGAAACTAAAATATCGACACATGAGGAAATGCCTTTCCAAAATCAACAAGAATTGTAAGTCTTCTTGAGCAAAGGAGATGAATTCATGTTGATGAGTTTGACCTTGAGAGTATTAGCTAACATTGAATGAGGTTCAGCATCTAAGATTCTACAAAGTTGTTCAATTAACAATGACTTGTTAACAATGGCAGATGACTTGATACCTAGACCTCCTTGAGACATAGGAGCAAAAAAGTAATCCTTGTTTTCAAGATGCATTCTTTTCTTATCATTAGAATCACTCAAAAAAATTAGCATAGCCTAAATCAGTAGCATTGCAAGCCCAAGCAGGGAGAATTGTTTAATTGTGATTGATCATCTTCTGACTCAATCATCTACACTGTGTAGTGTTGAAGATGAATTTCAAAGAGAAACCTTCTAAAATAATTACTTCATACAGGGGCTTTTAGATATATACCTATCGAGTAGAGTATTGAAATTAATAGCAAATATGTTTCGTTTTATACTTTGACCTCTCAATATTTGAAGGGTAAATGGGTAAAAATACTTACCAAGTGATCGACCAAAAACATCCAATAACTTAAAGTGAAAAAAAAGGTAAAAATATTCATGATGTTATCAAAATTGGTGTAAAAGTAACCAACCATTAACTTTCTCTAACGTGCGTTGGTTTTGAGTGTTAAATGTTGATTGTGCTTACCACATGTTAATATTTACTGACAGAGTAAAAAAAGGATAAAAATACCTATAAAAGTATCGCCCAAAAACATCCAATAGTCTTAAAAGAGAAAAAAGGTATGAATACTTATAATTTTATTTTAGTAGATACAATGGTAACCAATCTATCAAATCTCTTAACTGTTGATCGTTTAGCTAATACCTAAGTAGAAGTTGATCATTTTTTACTAGTGTGGATAAAAAATATTTTCAGATAAAATTCTATAAAAGTTGATGAATTAAGGGTACGTGAAATGTTTGCTCAGAAAAAAAAAAAAAAAGGGGTACGTGAAATTGTACAAAAGACAAGTGAATGAAAAGGACTCAGAGGAGACTACCACGTGGCTTGCTCATTACAGTACTCGGACTCGCATGTCAGATCAGCTCCAGTTTCCAAACATGCATGAATATTTGGTGTAGGATTATTGCTTCCCATGGCATCATGCAACGTTGCACGTTGGCGATGCAGTGCCGGAAGATGAGATAATTAATTTTAAAAGATGTCCCTCCACCTTCTACCCCACCTAGCCATCAAATGAAGCCACGACGTACGACAGAAAGAAAGAGACTCGGAAACAATGGCACGGGCACGCACTTGATGGATTCGCAGAGAGTCATTCAGGAGGCGTGGGGCCCGGCCGGGGCATGAATAAAGTCAGAAATTGATGAGAGAAAAGGACGAAAGAAATTAAATAGCATTCGAAGAACAGTTGGGGAGGGGGCTTGGACAGTGATTTGGAGGAAAGACAAATATAAATGAAACCAACTCCTTAATTTCTGTAACACACACACAGTAGCAAGACTCGACTTGCGGGGGCAAACAAGTGGGCCAAGCATGCCCCTTGATTCCTCTTTTCAATTGGCAGTCAAAGGAAACGAAGGCATTGTTTTCAAAATCTTTTCGAAATACTGAGTTACTGACTATGTGTATTACATTTTTTTTAATAGTGAGTTACTGACTATGTGTATTACATTTTTTTTTTTTAACTCAATTCAACATTTCGTAAAAAAAATGTTAGTGCATAAAATCCTACAAACTAAAATGTTAAAAATTTAAAACACGCAGGACAGTAGTAATAATAATAGTAGTAGGGAGAAAACAAGACTCGTGGACCTGATGAACAGTTGAGTAACAATCCCCACAAAAAGGGCACACATTAATCCAACCACATGACCATCACGAATCAGCTATGAAGAGACTTGAAAAAGGAGGTGGTGGAACGATGGAGTTGTGCCATCGGGAGCGTGATGGCCATGCATGCATTTGCAGGGTTTTCAAGTGATCGCCTCTTAATTTTCCAATTCAGCTTTCATCCTCTTCCCAGCTTCTCCCTCACACTCAAGTTGTTCTACTTCTGGTTTTCTACACACTTGGGTCTTTTTGTCAATTTGCTTCCTTTAATTTTATGGGACGGAATGGTTGTGTTTCAGCCCCAAAAAGATCTCATAACCTCGTTCGTTAAATTATTACCATTATTAATAATTAGTACTCCATCTGGCCTAGGATGTTATTTATTAGAGGTGAAATATAGAAATCAAAGCCAATTTTAGACAATTTCAATAATGTAATGTGATTAATTGATTTGTGTGAGTTACTTATTACAGTTTTCTTTATAACACACTTTCTAGAAATACTTCATCATTTTTCTCATAAGCCACTTTACATTAAAAGATAAATTATTAAGTGCTTTTTTCTAATTTTACCATTTCACAATTTTTGATAAATAGAGAGTACTTCAATTAGTCCAAATTATAAGCAACTTTAAACTATAATTCACAAACCACAATGAAATTCAATTATATCCATTGTTTTCTTTTTTTTTTTTAATCTTGAGTCTCAACTGCCAATGATGAATTTAATTAGAATGGAAGTATTTATATCAATAAATTTTTAATCAGGGATGTCATATGAAATAAGGGTGTTTAAAGTTTTGATTTGGTTTTGATTCTGAGGAAAAACAAAACCAAATGATTTGCCAAAGTGTGGGATCTGTTCAGTTTTTTTAAAAAAAAAAAATTGGCTCAGTTCGGTTTTTAAGCTGTTTGATTCTGTTTGGTATATATTTGAGTTAATTTTGAGTTTTTATTTTTGGAAAAATTTTTCATAACCAATATATATGAATATTTACTATTGATTTTTAACCATTAATTACTATTTTCAATGAAAAAAATCTCTTAAGAACAAAAGAATATTTTTAAAAATTTATTTAGCACATTTAATTATTAAAAACTAATTTTTTATCTTTAAAACACTTGATTATGAAATTAAGAAATTATCATAAAAAATTATAAACGACATTTAAGTAATTGTAATATATTTTTCACTAATGATCTATATATAACAAAATTTGGGAAAGTGAAAAAAAATTAATAAAAACGCCTTAAAATTTGAATCAGAGGGATAAAAAGTTACCAGAGAGATAAAGTCTTTTAAAAAACGATATATTTAATAAAATAAATTAAAAAATATTTTTTAAAATAATATCAAAACTAAATGGAGTGTACTAGAGAGAGAGAGAGAGAGAAGAGGCCCGAGGGGGTTGAAGGATGACGGTGAACTGGGGTTGCACGTGGCGGTGACTTTTCTGCAGCTCTGAAAGTGAGGAAGGATGCCATTCTTCTAGAAGAAGATGGCTGCGTAACACACGCTGATTACTTGGCAGCAGCGCTGCGACTTGCGGGCCTTGAAATATTTAAAAAAGGGGAGGGCTTCACGGATTCGTTAAAACACTGTTAATTAATAAGTTAAAAAATGATTAAAATAATCGAAGGACGCAATCATAGATGAGAGAGAAATTGCGCTATCTTCTCAAAAGCAGATCAGTTACACCCGCCGTCATAACCCTTCCTCATGAAAAAGGCGACGCGCCTAGAGTCAGATTAATCTGATCTGTTAAACCGATATTTTGATTAAATTTAATAAAATATTGTATTTACGAACAGCCTCACAATATTTGGACGGGTTTGGTCCCACAATCTCCCATATTCAAGAGGAATGATGGTGACAAGTGGGCAGTTAGTTATGGATGAGGCGTCCCATCAGTTTCTAGAAGCTAATAATTGACGTGGGTACCATCCTCTCCCTAATTAATCGCATTTATCTCCTCAAATCTGAACAGCCTTGATTCAATTAAGACGGATTGTACAGATGTTGCGGGGAGCCGGAGATATCTTAACTGATCAGCGGTGATGAAGGCGTGTGTGCTTAATTAATCAGATATTAAAGTGGATGTCAATTTGCTTAATTGGATAGCACAAGTAGCAAAGTGGGGAATATAATAGTCGCATTATTAAAGCCCCCGGACCACCACTTCTTCCTTTTTTTTTTTTTTTTTTGATAAAGACCACCACTTCTTCTTCTTTCCACGCATTCCTTCTTCAATCCAATTTCCTGATTCTGGGCCTTTCTCTTTCTTGTAGCTTGACCCAGGAGGAAGTGATTGCGTACTTTTTTGTGCCCGCTAAGAATTTGTTGAGCACCTGTGTCAAAAAGAAAAGATGGAGGGGCATCTCAAAAGTGCTGGCGTAAAGGGCAATTTATCGTTTATCTGTTTCGGGTTTCAGGTACTAGACTCCCAGTAAACAGCACGTCAGTTTTTTTTTTTTGACATTTTTTTTAAACAAACAAAAATGGGCTGTTTCGCATCGTATCATTAGTCCTGAGCATGAAGACGGTACTTGGACAAAACATTAGAGGGGTACGAAGGACGAAGCTTGTAAAGCAGAGGTCAATGACATTCTCCCAACGAGTCCTTAAAAATCTCTACCCGCTTCAAAAGGACACCACCCATTTTCGCCCAGAGAAACAGGCACTCCTTACATGAATTACCGCTCGTTTATTATAATGTGAAGTTAAAAAAAAAATCACAAACGACTTACATCCGTTAAAAATGTAACATTCCAAAATTTAATTGAAAATTAAATCAATTAATTAGACAATTTAATTAATTAGTTATATTGACTTGTAGTTGACTCTTGCGCCCAGGTGGTTATTTGGACCCATAGAACTCTTTAGGAAAGTCAAAATAGGAATTTTGGGCCATTCTAGGTCCAATGTTGTGAACTTAAGTGGATCTGTCCGCTTCGAACTGTTCACTGAGGCAAGTGTGATAAAATTTTAAAATTAATGAATTTAAAGTATGTTGAGAAAGTAATCAAAAAAGGCGGTGTCTAAGCTCCGTTAGGATTTATTTATGGTGAAGTTTTAGAAGTATTTTAAAGATCCTGCATCTTGAGTAAGCTTCCTACTTCAACATCCTTTCTCCTTCCTAATCTTTTTTAGTAGTTTTTGGGGTTGTTGGGGGGTGGGGTGCTTGAAATTGATTATATTAATGAGGCATTTGATGACTTTGAAAGAGCTTGAGGGTGCTCATAAATACCATCAATGAATGGGTTTCGGTAGTTGCTAGCATTAAGTGTCATTATTAGATGTTAAAGTGTTGACCCTAATATTAAATAATTAAGTTAAAAGTTATGAATGTAGCTAGATGTGATAGTTGAGTTTAGTAAGAGTGATAGAAATTAGTTTTGGGGTTCAAAAGGCTTAATCATGATTGACAAAGAGTTTAGACTTCAATCACAATTAAGGATTAATTAATGATGATTAACCATTAATGAATGACTTGTTAGCCTCTACATGTAGATTTAAATTGTAACTTATTAGATGGATGAAAAGCTCCTTTGGGGGTCGAACTTTTTGCTCTTGGAAATGATTAAGACTTGAGTTTTAAGGTAACCAAGCATAACATTTCATTATAGTGAATAAATGGAAATAATTGTAAAATAACCATGTATCAAGTTTTGATTAACTATTGTGGAGAGCCTCGAGGAAAAAGGCAAGGTGGAATGTGGAAGATATGAATTTCGTGCTTAGACTAATTATGTTTATGGCTTATGGAGCCAAATAGGTATGTTGATGTATTTAAGTATAACCTCGACACATTTAGAGTTGCTTTACATGAATGTTGTAGCGAGGGGAAAGATTCAATTGTAGAAATTGTCTTTGGTTGAATTAGAAAGTATGACATTTTCTAAGATACTTGAGGCGGAGAGATTTGGTGTTTATTTGGTTGAAAATTATATGATCATAGTCATTGTCGTATTGTTAATTGAACTAGGACTGCATAAAGATTGTTCTGTATTCGGGAATTTAATTATTGCATATCATTGTATCTGCAATTGTGCTTATCTGCTATATAATAAATGACTTAAAATGAGTAGCATGGTTTTGATATAGGACAGTGAACTTGAGATTATTGCTAAATGATAAGTATGCCTGGACTGGCTATAGCTGTTGATGTAATTATGAAATGTGAGTTGTGAGCCTATATTGGCTTGTGTCATTGATGATATTTATATGATGGATTGTATGCTTAGACTGGCTATATTGCTAATGTGATCATAAGGTGTTGTAGTGATTAAGCAATTGCGTGAACTGTAATAGTGTGCAAGTTCTGCTGTTTATATGAGGTATGCATGAATAGATTTGCATAAGTTGTTTTGAGCTGGCATGACTATGATGGTGGGAGTTTACTCTAGAATGGTATAAGGCTATTTATTAAAAAAATCCACGTGGTGTGGCCTCTACTGAATTGTGCATAATGGCTAGCATATTTTATTACTAATGTATTTAGTATTGTCAATAACCTATGGGTATGGCATGGATCGGGCATGATGCTTAGTACCACTAATCCTATATTGGACAGTGTGGGTCGGATACTTATGACATCCTAAATTCAAGAGAAACTCATAGTTTGAGAGTGGGCGTGGGAGCCTTTAGCCAGATAACTCCTCGTACTTGGAGAGTAGAGCCCTAACTCTTACCTTATTGCCTCTTTATACTAAACCTCTTTACACCGAACGAGACTAAGATTCTCTTGTAAAACTTTTCTTTCCTGGAGTCCCAAAGTTGCTGAAGCCATAACCAAACTTCTTCAAAGTTCTACTTATAAGGCCCAATTGAGATGAAAATCTTACCAAATTGTCTCTTCTCCTCTTAGCTTTTGCCTCAACCCCTTCTAGCAACCACTCTCAAATTGTGACACATCTTGTGACATCCTAAAAAATTTAATTTAAGGTTAATCAGTTAATTAAGGATAAATTAGATAATTGAGAGTTAACTTAGATTAAAAGACAATATACAGAAGGCTAATAGGTTTATTATACCCTTATTAAGGATTAGAATTAGACCTTAAAAAATATTAGGCCACATTTAGGCCTAATTAAATGGATAGTGTTTGAAATATGAAATTTTGATCTTTGGTCATAGCCAAAATTCGATTTTTAAGCCTTCAGAACCATATTCCAGCTCCAAAAATTAAGGAGTAAGTGGGAGTCTGAAAGTGAATAAGGAGAGCTCTGCTAGGGTTTGTTGTGGGTGTCCAATTAAGTCTATTTGAAGCTTCTAATCACTTGAGTAAATGCTTACAACCTATTCTCTTCTTCTTTTGTGCATTTTCATCATGGTTTTTGGGAATTTGCAAATGAGTTGTGAGTTTGCCTAAAATTCTGACTTCAATGAGATTAATGAAAATTTATTTAAGTGTCTAACCTTTAGGTTACGATGCTATCAATGTTTTAGGATTTCAAAGTGGGGTTTGGAGTAAACTCTAGAGCTAATTAGTTGAGCCAAGGAGGTCATGAGTTATTAATGGTATTAATTAAATTAATGAGAGTCTAAGTGAACTAAGGGAACTTAAAAATGGATTTGGCTGTAGGTAGATTACCACATTGGAATTTTTAAATTTAGGCTTTAATTAGAGTTAATTAAAGATAATTATTCATTAATGACTATTTATGTGTTTGATTGTAAATTGACCATTATTGGTGGTATTGAGCTTCTTAGATGTTCCATTAAATATATACGGGTACTCTTAGTTGGTAAACCAAGAGTTGAGGTAACCAAAAATTTAAGGATAGTATATCATTGTATTTGCATTTACACTTTAAGCATTATTATGGATGGCTTGAAATGAGCTTATGGATGAATATGTTGATTTTAAACTATTATTCAAACATGAAATATGACTTATTGTGATGAAGTGTATGGTGATCATATTTATATAGATGTTATTTGGAATTTGAAATATGGACTGGGCTTTGATTGGTTGTGAGTTCATTATACAATGAGCCATTGTAAACTATAGTATGGTGTAAACTACAATAAGCATATAAGTTCTAGAAATTATGATGATAATGAATCACTATGATATGCATGAGTTTAAATTCACATATGTTGACTAAACTTGTATGATCATAATGGGTAAGAGATCACCCTAGCATAATAGAGGGATTATAATAGAAAATTCATATAGTGTAGCCTCTACTGAATTTACGCACAGTAGTTGGCATACTTCATTATTATATATGCTTAGTATTATTGACAAACTACGATTGCGGCAGGGTCAAGCACAATGCTTAGTATTATCGATCCTGAATTGGACGATGTGGGTCGAGCACTCATGACACCTCAAAATTCAAGTAAGGAGAATCCATGGTCCAAAAGTGAGCATGGGAGCCTTTGGTCGGGTGACCCTTCATAATTGGAGAGTAGGCCTAGTCCAGTCACATGAGCTAGACCTATATGAGATAATTTTCATGTCACAACACGACCTCTGATACCTTAACAGTACCAAGGTTGGCCATAATTTCACTAAGGTAGGAGAGGTTGAGGGCTCGATCTCGAAAAAGGTTCCAAAAGATCTCTTTGGTAGGGTGAGGAATAATTCATGCACTACCATGGGGAAAGTCGCATGTGGGCTCGTAAGAGGACAAATGTAGCACCACATTCACCAATGTAACGGGCTAGGGGTTGTGCTATTGCATATCCTTTCATAAGTGGTCACATCAAATAAAGCAATCTGCTAATGGTACTCTTAGTGCATTTTCTCCAACAACCTCTCAGCCTTCCACCTTGTGTAACTACTATGCTGAAAATAAGTAGAATAGGCTGATAACTCATTAAACTTCTTGATAAATTCTTCCTTGTCTAGATCTTCCTATCTAAAAGCATGAAACTCCTCCTCTTTCTCATCTCTAAAGGAGACTGGAAAGTGGTGGTTGAAGAAAACCCACTTGTATTCTTCCCAATTTAGCTATGTACCATTTGATGGCTTAATTTGTGATGGGAAATATAAGTATAAAGGGAGGTACAAAGGAGGAGGCAAGGAGTAGTATATAAAACTCACTGAATGAATAAAGCATCGTAGTTACTAGCTTCTTACTCATGTCTTATAATTTCCTTATTCTTTATGAAAATCACATCCATCAACGCCAATTAATCTTCCAAAGCTTTCTCTGTATATTCATGTCATCAAAATTACCTATACAATTAACTAAAAATGAATTCTTTACACAAGGGATACCATAATTTAATAAATGACTGAGTCAGGCTGATGGGGATTGTAAATTACAAAATTACATGACTCTGTGAAACAAATAGACATGTAAATGGAAGGCAGGTAGATGGAAAATTGAAGGTGAGTGGATACACAATTTGCTTCACGGCTTTTGGTTGAAAAACAACAAAATGGAAGAATACATGGCCCCTTTCAACTTCCATATTTCTCGCTGGAGACATTATCCCTTCCTCACCATAGATCGCCTCTCTTCCTTATCTATCACTCTTATTGTAATATTCTAATTTTTAATTTCCTGATTTACTAAGATTAATAAGAATAATTAAGTAAATTGATGTGGTGTGTGATTAGAGGAGAATAATAAGTGTTTTTAGTTAGATTTTCAGGCATAATTTAGGTCCAAAATTAAAATTGGGTCACTTAGAGACTAAGTAGAGAAAAACAAGTTAAATAGCCTCTATGCTATATGCCACAGCGCGTGCTCAGTGTGTTATGGCACATGAGACCATCAGGCAAGAATTTCTTTCTCTGTACCATATGTCACGGCGTATGAGGACAGGCACCACGGTGCACGGATGCAAAAAACAGAGAGAAAGAAGAGAGAAAACAGAAAAGACGTACTAAGCTCTATTAGGGTTTTCTTGTGAATGACATTGGGAGTATTTTAGAGGCTACAAACACCCAAGGTAAATATTACACTCATTAATCTCTCCATTTTTTTCACATTTATGAGTTTATAGTTAGGGTTTGATAGTGAAAGTGAATTTTCAATCCATATGAGTTATGGGTCCGAATTTATTGACTCAAATGAAATTAATGGGAATAGATTAAAGTATCTAAAACTAGTATAATGAATTTTCAGTGTCTTGAGTTGTTGGGCACCATTAATATCTAAAAATCTCATTTATCATGGGTGGTTGGAAGATTGTAATGCCATTAATGAAAATTTAATGGTTCATTAATATTATTGGGGATTAAAGTTAATTAATAAACCTAAGGGATAAGCTCAAATTCTTGTGGAGTAAATGTTTGGCAATTTAAACGTGAAAATTGAGGGTTTAATGCTTGAGATGGTAATGTTGATGAAATTTAACTTGGTTGACTGTAGTGTTTGGCTCTTGGTCACCTATTGGATTGGAAAATTCAAGCTTGAAAGCTAGTAGATTGAGGGGTAACCATTTGACCTCTCAAAAGTTTGAGGTAATAGAGGGAACCCTAATTTGAGTAGTTACATGTTAATTGATTGTTAATTAATTGTTAACTGTGAATTGTGAATGTTACGTACATGGGTTTGATTGTTAATGTGAAAGCATGTATTAGTTCAATGAGTGTATGAAAATTTAATGTGCATAATGTTATTGTGGTTTAAAATCCAAATGTCAAATCAAGATGTTTTTGAACTATGAATATGCATATGTTTTTAGAAAGATGAATGTGATGATATGTAGTAAATGAGTAGTAATTGATTGATTTGATAAAGGTGAGCAATTGTGATTGAAAAATAGGTGTATGTGATATAAGTGAATGATAAAAATCAATGTACACTTAGGCAGTGCTTGGTTGTGAGCCCAATGTGTTAATTTTGATAATGAGTAAAGGATAAAGTGAAAAAAGTGAGTGTTGTCTATGGTATGATCAGTGGGCAAGAGTTCGCCTAGGGATTGGAAGTAGAGAAAAACATCCACATGGTATTTAAGCTGCTCTCCGATGCACGGAGCTATAGCCTTGTCCTACAGTTTGTCGAGGAAGTGTCCCATAGTTTGTCGAGGGACTAAAACCTAGCTATCTTTGCTAGTTTAACAAGGAGAATAGTTTAGGGTATGAGATACCCTAGAGATTTGAGAATGGGAGAAGCCGTGGTTCGAGTGAGTCATTTGATCTTTAGCCAGGTCATACCTTATGATTAGTGAGTTTGGGTAGTCCAATCACACAAACGAAGCCCTATTCAGTGTTATAGCCTACGGTTCCAGTCTGAGGAAATAAGAAGAATATAAGGTTGGTTGATCATTGCTAAAGTACATATATGACATGTCACACATGTTAAGTTATGATAAGTCGTGTGAAAAATGGGTCATGATCTCATATATGAGAATATGATGACAATATACCTAGTATATGTGAGATAAAGAAATTATTAAATGATAAATGATAAATGACAAGTTATGATATGTGTGAGCATATTTTACTTACTTGATTTCTTATGCATATGCCTAGTTTATGATTGATATATAATTACATATGATATGTTCTACCTTGGTTACTGAGTGGCTAGACTCATTCCTTTTATTTAATACTTTTCAAGCTCTAGCTCTTTTGTAGAGAGGAATAAGGCTCAAGAGGTTAGGAATTATCACATTTCTACTGTATGCCTCAGGCTTAGATTTATTTTGTGTAATAATAAATAAATGTCAATTTTAGGATGTATGCCATTACACTTATACTATTTTGTTATTGCAAATGTTAGATTTGTATTTTGAACCCTGAATATTTGTGTATATTGAGATATATATGTTTATAAGGCCAAAATATTAGTGCAAGTATAGAAATGATGATTTGAACACGTTTTGATTGATTTGGGCAAAATGTAATGCCAATTTACCTCCCCCTCTATTTTTTGTGAAAAGATGTTGAGGAGTGAGTTTTTGTTATATTGAGATTTTAGTACTTGTACATGTTATACTGGTAGTCTTGAGTCTAATGAATATAGTTCAGGTGTTAAGAAAGGTTTTTGATATATGTTGAGGGTTTTGGACACCCATTTTTGTGTAAAAGTTGTGAAATGGTTAAAATATGTTTAGGTGTCCAACTTTCTAGTGTGACTAGTTTTGAAAGTGAAATCCATGCCATTAGTTAGTTCATGTAAAGAGCTTTTCATAGACACCTAGATCACGTCATTCGAATGTCGACGGAAAATCAAGGCATATCAGAAGTCCCCCGATTCTACTGTTAAATGATAGTAAAATCTGTTGAATTTTCGTGCAACATGCTGCAGCGTATGGCGCTTGAGCCATCACATGTGGCACAGAGAGCAACACACCGCAGCGCAGTGTGTACGAGTTGCAGCGCATTGCCCTGTATCACAGCATATGTTTTGTTTTTCAACCATTTTTGACTTCTTTCACTCCTTTGAGGCATCTCATGCTTTCAAATTTTATTTTTACTTTGATATAAAAGATTTTGATTAATTTAAATTCATTGTTATTTAGAAAACTTGAGATCCCTTACTTTTAAACTAAACCTTGATAATAACTCTTTGAGTTAATCCTTTGATTGTCATGAGTTTTATTAGTTAATTGGATTTAGTGGAGTGAGAATATTACACCCATCCACTTTTAGCGCTTCTTTTTTTTTTTCCTTCATTTTTTTCTTAAAATAATTTTTCAATAGGTAGTCTTTTGCCTTTAATATTTTGAAATATTTTTTAACAATCCAATCCATATTATTATTATTTTGTTTTACCAAAAGCACATTGAAATACATTCTAAAATGGATGATAAGGCAGGGGGGGAGAGAGAGAGTTGTTCTTTAATCCTATTTATAAGTGATTTTCAATATATTTTTATCAAAAAACTTAAATCTCATTTAATCTATTATTAAGTTTCTACCTCTAACCCTTAATAAGGACAAAATGAAGTAATATTTTTAATAATGTTTCTCAAAATTTAACAAGGACAGCAAGATAAAGATATAAAATATAAACATAAAAAATAATTAAGTAACTTATAGATTGGATTAAAATTAATTTTTTCTTTTTGTCTTATAAATAAAATCAAGCAGGGCGTGTATCATTTTTTTTTTATGTATTTTAAAATGTAACCATTAAGATTTCAATACTTAATGTTTTCTTTTTGATTGCTTTCTATCTGCATCCACTATTACTTAAAGGGATACCTGTCAAGTATTATCATTACTGTGCAGAGATATAATTTTGAACAATTTCTAGTATTGCCCTCTGGCCTAATTAATCAGCCTCACTAGAATTGTTCATGACTTCATATTGAGACCAGTGGAGGTAGAGAAACGTTAACATACATTGAAGGCTAAAAAGGCATCTTTGCAGGAAAGCATTGTTATGAATTATCATATCATTCGTTTTCCCCCATTCTCATTCTTATTTGTATTTTATACCAAATGGAGTCTTAATTTATACTATACACATGTAAATTAAAAGTACACACTGGTAGTGGTGGAAACGAGCATCCATTGAAATCTTTTGACGAATAGAAGGGGGAGCAAAAGCAGAAAGTGAAAAGCAATGGAGAATCGAGTATTCGCATTTTTACGCAAATAAACATGCGTTGTACGATTCAACTACTTTCAAAGTCGTCAAAATTTCAACCACGGCAAGTTGGGTCTAGGTTATTAGACGACGAAGGAAGCGCGTTTGACCTTGTAAATTCCGTCCGCCGTGACAGACTCGTTCTGCAGTTGCAACTTAGTGCTCGGACGCTCCAGCCCCACCATCCCCTCCATCATCTCATTCTCCCAATCTTCTCTTTTCACAGACAACACCGCGCCCATCATCTCCCTTCATCACCGCCAAATTTGAAGGCCTAGAAACACCCACCCTTCTCCTTCCGTTCCTTTTTTATATCCCATCGTTCTCTCAATCAAAACCCAGAACTCGGGGCCCTGTTTGCTGCCATGGCGGACTCTCTGAAGCAAATCTTGGCAAAACCAATCCAGCTAGCCGACCAAGTAATCAAAGCAGCCGATGAGGCGAGCGCTTCCTTCAGGCACGAATGCGCGGAGCTCAAATACAAATCCGAGAGACTCGCGGGGCTTCTCCGGCAGGCCGCGAGAGCCAGCTCCGATCTCTACGAACGTCCTACGAGGCGGATCATCGATGAAACTGAACAGGTCCTCACCAAAGCCCACTCCTTGATTCTTAAATGCCGCGCTAATGGCCTAGTGAAGCGCGTGTTCAGCATCATACCCGCCGCCGCCTTTCGTAAGATGTCTACCCAGCTCGAGAACTCAATCGGAGACGTGTCCTGGCTCCTTCGCGTGTCCGCTCCGGCGGGGGATCGCGGTGACGAGTATCTGGGTCTTCCTCCGATCGCGGCAAACGAACCGAATCTGTATCTCATATGGGAGCAGGTGGCGACTCTTTACACGGGTTCTCTGGAGGAGCGATCTGATGCGGCGGCTTCGCTGGTGTCACTTGCTCGGGACAACGATCGATACGGGAAGTTGATAATCGAGGAAGGTGGGGTTGGACCGCTGCTGAAATTGCTCAAAGAGGGTAAGATAGAAGGTCAAGAGAATGCTGCGAGAGCAATGGGCCTTCTGGGTCGTGACCCCGAGAGCGTCGAGCACCTGCTCCACGCCGGAATATGCTCTGTGTTTGCCAAAATCCTTAAAGATGGTCCCATGAAAGTGCAAGCTGTGGTGGCCTGGGCTGTGTCGGAGCTGGCGGCGAATTATCCCAAATGCCAAGATCTCTTTGCTCAGCACAATATAATCCGATTACTCGTCAGCCATCTTGCATTTGAAACCGTTCAAGAACACAGTAAGTATGCCATTGATCGCATCAAACCTACGTCAATCCACGCCGTTGTGATGGCAAGTAGTAATTCTAACTCTAATAACACCAATACCAAAAAGTCCAACGAGGAAGACGAGAATCAGGTTAAGAGTCGGATGCTGCATCCATTACATCCATTGGGTAATGGAACAGCTTCTGAGCTGCATCGAGTGATCACAAGTACCATGGCAATGAATGCTACTTCCAAGTCTGATGAAGGAATTCAGAATCAGAACTCCCAAACCAATCAACCCAAGAGCAATGGTCTGAGTAACGGGAAACAAACTCATCAACCGCATCACCAGCCTAGCTACTCACATTCGGGTATTAACATGAAGGGAAGGGAACTGGAGAACCCTGAGACTAAGGCCAATATGAAAGCAATGGCGGCGAGAGCGCTGTGGCACCTAGCCAAGGGTAACTCACCCATTTGTCGTAGCATCACAGAATCAAGGGCTCTCCTGTGCTTTGCAGTTCTCCTTGAGAAAGGACGTCAAGATGTGCAGTTCAATTCTGCTATGGCGGTGATGGAGATCACTGCAATGGCAGAGGAAGATGCGGATCTGAGAAGATCTGCGTTCAAGCCTAACTCTCCTGCATGCAAAGCAGTGGTTGATCAAGTGCTTAAGGTCATAGAGAAGGCAGATTCAGACCTGTTGATTCCTTGCATGAAGGCTGTTGGGAATTTAGCGAGGACATTTAGAGCAACGGAGACAGGGATGATTGCTCCCTTAGTGCGACTCTTGGATGAAAGAGAAGCAGAGGTATCAAGAGAGGCATGTATAGCCCTCACCAAATTTGCCTGCTCGGAGAACTACCTTCACCTGGATCACTCCAAGGCGATAATAAGTGCTGGTGGGGCAAAACATTTGGTACAGCTTGTGTATTTTGGAGAACAGATCGTTCAGATTTCAGCACTAGTTTTGCTCTGCTACATAGCACTGCATGTCCCAGACAGTGAAGAACTCGCCAAGGCTGAGGTGCTCACGGTGCTGGAATGGGCATCCAAGCAATCCTCCATGACGCAGGAGGAAACAATCGAGGCGTTGTTGCAAGAAGCCAGGAGTAGGTTGGAGCTTTACCAGTCTAGAGGTTCAAGAGGATTCCATTGATTTCATCAATACAAGAGTTTGTTGTTGGCCGTGTAGAGGTTTTCATTCATTCGTTTCTTTTCCATCATTCTCGGGGGTGTATATACAGTCAAATGCATTCTTCAATTCTTCGTGTGTATTTTCAACTGTCATAACAACATGTCGTAATTTATTATTTGTTCCGCTCCTTGAAGACTTGAGTAGTTCAGTGTAATCAGTAACCATTTTTGTTTTGGTTACCACCTGGTAACTATTTGTTATTATAATGACAATGACCTTGACATCAGGTGATAATTTCTAGCTAAAACAAAACGATAGCACCTATTAGACATAGCACTTTGTTGTGATAACATGCGACTAAAGGGGATTTTATAGGTCAAAAACTCAAGGGATTTGTTACCATTGATGAATGATGACTAGCAACATGTAACCAACAACGGTTAGTTTATTTCGAATTGGTTATCAGCACGATGAAGCATTATTACTGATTGCTCCATTGGTACTCTTGATTTTAGAATTCGCCTGGAATAGAATACTGTAGTTTTGAGCATAAGAAGTGTTGAACCTGAAAGCTCTTTTTGAAGGTAATGAGGAATTGGCCCTGCGACAGACTGTAGACCCCAACTGTCCTGCTCATCAAAGACCCCACTTTTATCTCGAGTGTAGAAGACATTTCCCAAGGGTGAACCATGAGTTGACGGCTCTGGTGTCTCAACTTTTGGTTCCTGAACTCTTGAATGTTATTCTGCGCTGCGCCAGAGACGAGTGTGTTCAGAATGAAGGTACAAGTTTTGTTGACCGGAGGCTTGGTTCTGGATTATGGTCATCCCTAACCAAAGTTTCAAACGTTTTTCAAACTTCTTGAGGATCTGCATGAGGTTGATGAATAATGAATTTAGTAAATTTTCTTACCAGGAACTAGGAACAGAAATAGATTAAGTCGAGTTGGATTTTAATTAAATAGGTTTGAATTTGTGTAATAAGTTTGAGGGTTAAATCTAACCTGAGATTTTAAGCCTAAACCTATCTAAAGTCTAGCTTAATTTAAAAGTTTAAAAGTAAGTCTTTTAAATAGACTTACATTTTAATTTTAAACATCTCAAATATACTTTAAAACTATTAATATATAATATATAACTTAATTTATTGGTTATAATGTATAATAATTAAAAGGATTTACCAACTATAATACAATACAATAATAAAGTAATAACATTAAAATTAATATATAATTAGAAATAAAAAATAATAGATTGATTAAACATTAAATAGTGAAATTGATGTGTGTATGGTATACTCCTTTTGTTCAAACATATAAGACATTTTTTAAGGAGTTGGATGTTAAAAAATATAAGATATTTTTGATCTTTTGAGATATAATCATTGACTTTTTTTCAAAAATGTCCCTATTGATAGTGACTTTATATTTATTATAGGGTGTTCAATAAGGATAAATATAAAAATATAAGATTATTTTAAAAGTAGATAATTATTTTATTGGGAAGTAAAATTTAGTTAAAAATACTTTATATTTTTTAATGAACGGAGTATTATATAATGTGTGTGTATAAATATGTCGACTTGTTGGACTTATAAACAAGACCTTGAAAAAATAGATTTAATCAATTTAGTTAAATAGATCTAATTAAAAGTATGAATTTAACCTAAGTCTATCGTAACATAAAAAAACAAAACTACTTAAGCCAATGAGTTACACGGCTTCATCAATCATCATAGCTCTTCTCACAAAACACTGTTTCACATGAACAGTGCCATCTTCACTTGATTCGATAGCTAATGAGTGGGGCTCCGTGCATGCTCATTTGACTGGATTTTATCCAAAGCTGCGTGTGATTTAAATTTTTGATCTGCTGCATATATGGCCTAAGAAAAAGTTCCCGCTTTTTTTTTTTTTTTTTCAAGTTTCAAAACTCCCTCCAAAGTCTCTAATTTCAAGGGAAAAAAAGCTGATCACTCTCTGGCTCTCTGCAACTACTGCCCCTGTTCTTTCTTCTTTTCCCTTTTCTCTCTTCCTTCCACCTCCTTTCTTTTCTGGTTCGAGATCCGCTTTAGCATCCCACCCTTTCTCCGTTCAACTCTCGCGTCTGTGGGTTACCAAGGGACAGGGCTTGGGAATATGAGTTCTCACGGTGGCTGCCGCAGAGCGACGAGTTCACGCTTTGGGTGTTTTCGGATTTATTTGCATTGCTCTTTGTGTCTCTCCTTACCGCTTCCTCCGTTTGGATCTAGATGGGGAGGCCGTCGCACCCTCCATTTTTCATGTTTGTCGACCATCTTTTAGTGAGTAGATGGAGCTTCAGGTGAATAAAAGGCAGTAAAAACATCGAAGCTCATAAGAGATGGATTAATTCGTGAACCTTGGTGGGTTTCTTTTTTCTTTTCTTCTATTCATCTTTTTTGTTGCGATTTTGACTCTTTTTCTTTGAGAAATGGTTGAATCATCAGGTTGGAGAAGTTGTTTGAAGCGGAGCATGATGTTCTCAAGGCTCTCAGGGGAATTGGGATTCAAATCATGGTTGGACTCCCCAACGAGATGTTGTCTCTCTTAAGATCTTCCCCCTTTGCTGCTAATTGTGGGTTCTCCAGAATGTTTAGTCGTTTATATGAAGCTGGTGCGGATATCAGGTTTATCTCTATGGTTCTTGATTCTCATTATAGTTTTCATTTTGTTTCCTGAGAAAGCAAAAATTCCATTCTCTCTTTGTTCAATATGCTTAACTGCTTCATCTAAGATTAACTTCTGAAATAATAGTAGTTACTATTGAGATCATAGAAGCGCCAGATTATATTTTCATTGCTTAACTACTTTATCTAAGACCTCTATTATTGGGTTTTCTTTGCTTAGCTGCTTTATCCCACAATGATCCAGAGCTCTACATCTACCAAGACCACTGGTGAGATGTCGTTGGCAATCAATTACCTCGTTGGGCCTCAAATAAGAAGGGAAAGATGAATATCTATCTCTCAGAGCAGGAGACTTTGGAGAAATCAGGTTCCCATAAAAGGTATTCATCACTGTTGTTCTTTCCATTTTTCTTGCTCTATCATGATATATTAATTAATAGTACATTCGTAACTCGCAAAGCTTATGATGAAACTGAATAATAGAGCTATATCCTTTGAAATTACTTTCGCATGCATTGACACACACACACACACACACACACACGAGTTCTAGGCTATGTATCTTAATGTGCCAATTTGCCCTGTCAATCAATCATAAAGCAGTAAAAAACTGCTTATTCTTTCCCACCTGCCATTTTCTCTCCCCATTCTATGAACCAAACTTTCAATTTATGATCTGCCTTAAGCATATGCCTTTTCAATGCATCATAAGTGAACAACAAAAGGAAGTGAATTTAAAATACAACAACAACAACAACAACAAGCCTTTATCCCACTAGGTGGGGTCGGCTACATGGATTGCAAGACGCCATTGTGCTCTATCATTTATTAAGCTTTTAGGAATATTATTAATTAAGAGATCACGTTCAACAACTTCCAAGAGTGTTCTCTTAGGCCTTCCTCTACCTCTCTTAATCGGACTCAAAGTTATATGTTCCACTCTTCTCACTGGTGCCTCCCTTGGTCTTCTTTGTACATGCCCAAACCATTTCAACCGATTTTCTACCATTTTTTCCTCAATAGGTGCCACCCTCACTTTTTCGCGTATGTGCTCATTTCGAATTTTATCTTTACGTGTATGTCCGCACATCCATCGTAACATTCTCATCTCTGCTACTCCAACTTTATGCTCTTGCTGTCCCGTTAAAGCCCAGCATTCACTACTATATAACATTGCCTGTCTGATAGCAGTGCGATAAAACTTTCCTTTAAGTTTATTAGGCACCTTACGGTCACAAATAACTCCTTTAGCTTTTCTCCAATTAAATCACCCAGCTTGAATTCTATGTGAAATATCTCCATTGATTTTGCCATCATTTTGAATAATGGCTCCCAAATATCTAAACTTTTTCATTTGAGGTATAATTTGATCTCCCAATTTCACTTCCAAATTATTTTCGAATAGTCCTTTACCAAATTTACAATATAAATATTCCGTCTTACTTTTACTAAGACGAAAACCTTTCGACTCCAATGTCCTCCTCCATAACTCAAGTTTGCAGTTAACCTCTTCTCTTGTCTCAGCTATAAGAACTATATCATCCGCGAAGAGCATACATTTCGGGATTTCCTCTTGAATAGGTTCCGTCAAAACATTTAAAATTAAGTTGAACAAATAAGGACTCAGAGATGATCCCTGATGTAGTCCAATCTTTATAGGAAAATCCTTTGTTTGACCACTAAGCGTTCTTATACTAGTTTTTACCCCCTCATACATATCTTGTATGGCTTTAATATAAGCAATCCGTACTCCCTTTTTTTCCAACGCTTTCCAAAGCACTTCTCTTGGTATACGGTCATAAGCTTTTTCTAAATCAATAAAAATCATGTGTAGATCTTTATCTTTACAACGATACTTTTCCATTAATCCCCTTAATAGATAAATCGCTTCTGTAGTTGATCTACCTGGCATAAAACCAAATTGATTCTCAGAAATACTTGTCTCCAATCTCAACCTGTGCTCAATTACTTTCTCCCACAATTTCATTGTGTGGCTCATGAGTTTAATCCCTCTATAGTTAGTACAATTCTGAATATCTCCTTTATTTTTGTAAATAGGAATTAATGTACTTCTCCTCCACTCATCAGGCATTTTCTTGGACCGTAAAATCACATTAAATAATTTAGTTAACCATCTTACCCCTTCTTCACCTAAACATTTTCACGCTTCGATAGATATACAATCAGGTCCGTTGGCTCTACCATTTGTCATTTTCTTAAGAGCTTCCTTTACCTCCTTATCACGTATTATTCGATAAAAAGACAAATTTTGTTCTCCTTCACCAGTTACTAAATCCTCTAAGTTACTAGATGAATTCTCTCCATCATTGAAAAGTTTAGAAAAATAAGTCTCTCATCTGTTTTTAATTTCATCATCTGTAACTAAAATTCTTCCCTCTTCATCCTTAATACATCTTACTTGTTCTAGATCTCTTGATTTTCTTTTCCTACTCTTGGCAATCTTATAAATATTTTGCTCTCCTTCCTTCGTCTCAAGGTTCTTATACAATTCTTCAAAAGCTTTAGAACGAGCTTCACCCACAGCTCTCTTAGTTTCCTTCTTAGCCATACGATACCTCTCCCAATTTTCCTCATTGTTACACAAATGTATGGCTTTAAAACAGTTCTTCTTATACTTGATTTTATCCTGTACACTATTATTCCACCATCAAGACTCCTTATCTCTCGGACCAGAACCTTTCGATTCTCTCAAAACTACTTTTGCAACCTTCCGTATCTTTTTAGCCATATCCTCCCATATGATGTTAGCACTTCCCTGAGAATCCCTAATTCCTTTATCCAAAAGATTTCGCTTGAAAATATCTTGCTTCTCACCTTTTAATTGCCACCACCTAATCCTTGGTGTTACTACTTGTCGACGTTTTTGGGTTTTACTCATAATACACACATCAAGGATTAGGACCCTATGTTGTGTCGTTACAACATCTCCGGGGATCACCTTACAATTTTTACAAAGTTTTCTATCTGTGTTCCTAACCAAAAGAAAATCAATCTGTGACCTTGAGGCTCTACTTTTGTAAGTGATGAGATGCTCATCTCTCTTCTTGAAACAAGTGTTGGCAATCTTAAAATCATACGCCAATGAGAAATCAAGAAGAGTTTGTCCTTCATTGTTTAGCTCTCCAAAACTAAAACCACCATGCACCCTCGCATACTGACCAACTTCTCTCCCGACATGCTCATTAAAGTCTCCTCCAATAAAAATCTTTTCACTTTGTGGTATGTGTCGAATCAACCCCTCCAGATCTTCCCAAAATAATTCCTTAAGACTGGCTTCTGTCCCGACTTGCGGCGCATAAGCGCTAACAATATTAACAGTCTCACGTCCAATTATCATTTTTAAAGAAATAATTCTGTCTCCAATTCTGCTAACTTCTACAACATTCTTCTTTCACTCCTTATCTATAATGATGCCTACTCCATTGCGTGCCCTTACTTTTCCTGTATACTAAAGTTTGAAACCTTGAATATCCTTAGCTTCTTCTCCACACCATTTTGTTTCTTGCAAGCAAAGGATATTGATTTTCCTTTGAATCATAACCCCTACAACTTCTACAGATTTACAATTTAATGTCCCAACATTCCAAGTACTAAATCTAATTTTGCTCTTATGGACTAACTTCTTTAGCCGCGTGCGTCCAGAATGATGCGGTAGCCTTTGCTCATTTAACACTACATCCGGGCGCCAATGTAGCGGCTCTAACTCACTTATCACTGTACTCGAGCCATGCAGCGCGTTACTTACGGGCAACGACCTAGCATTAACATTATAACGTCTATTGTCCATGTTCATGATAAATTCAACAAATTTTTACATTGGCTGTTGATAGCCTAACACAACCCTCCTCCTTTACCCGGGCTTGGGACCGGCTATAAACATAGGCGGAGTTTGAATTTAAAATACAACATCCCTACTAAATATGTGTGTGGTATTTCTAAAAGTATCTTTTCTTGATGCAATTTCTATGCTTCATGTTTAATTTTTATTTTTGATGACTTGAGAGCTGATGGTGGCCATCCTCATGAAGAAAGTTGCTTTGATTGTTGGAAATCCTCAAAATCACACGGTCTTCTAAGGAAAATGTTGTTTTATGCTAAAACATATTAATGACTAGTCTTAAACTTGCTATTAGCCTTAATTAGTGAATAGTGTTTGCTACTCTGTTTCTTGGATTCTGTCTTGAGCTTGCTCAATTTCCCTGTAAGGATGATAGGTATTTTTTGTAGAGCACAAGGTTGTTGATTATTGCATCTGATCATTATTCATTCAGTGTGGAAAGTCATTGTCCAATCACCATCTCTCACTATCATGACAGTGCCTATAGTTGTTTTTGTGCTTGGGGTAGGTGCAGAACTTGAGGTAATGAGCTACATGATGCTTGCAATCATGTCAGTGATTAGTTTATGGTGTTTTAGTGGCATCCTTTGGGGAGATAAATATAAACTGGGTTGGAGTAATTAACCAAATGGGTGTTGTTGTTGAAGCTGTAAGACCTATCTTCATGGAAATTTTCATGAAGAGGAAGGGGCTGAAGTTGAATACTAGCTCTGTTATGTATTACATTAGTCCTTGCCTGTAAGTGTTGCACTTGAAAGATTTTTTCTATAAGAGTGCTACTCCTAAAAATTTATCTGTTATAAACTCATCTTTTCTCAATCGAATGTGCAAAAAACCTAATGCATGTGAATATGTTGACAACATAGCAACTTTTGCTTCTATCTCATCAAGGGGATCTGTAGTACAAACTCCAAAGTACCAAAGTTGAGATGTTGGTCTGAACTTTGGACCCTAAACTATGAAGTTTGAATCACTTATTGGAGTTCAATTCTATGTGAGGGCTTCTTAGCATGGCCTGTGCTTTGGCATAACATAAACCGCACTTTCCTTTTTGGGTCTTGCTCAGGCATTAGAGATGTTTATGCGTTGCCTTTTTATATACTACTGTTGCTTTTTAATGTGTTTTACAGACTGTCATGACAATGGATGCCATGCTTGGGCTTTAGTTTTCATGGTTTCTTTTCAAAAAGAGTAGTTTCTTTGTACTCATGGATGTAAATAGTTAGGCAGGTGGTCATACTGCTAAAAAAAGTTTTAGTTAATTCCATTAATTTATTTAAAGAATGCTTTAGAGTCTCTTTTTCTTTAATTTATAATTCAATAATTCTTGCAAGAAAACTGATTTCTCTCTTGGATTCTGCCATGAGCTTGCTCAGTTTTCCTTTAAGGATGAACGGTATTGTTTCTTGAGTACATGGTTGTTGATTATTGCATCTGATTATTATTCCTTCAGTGTGGAAATTATCTGTATAATCACCCTCTATATCTGTCATTGGGCAAAAAATAAAAAAGGCTGTTTCCTTAGTTTCCCTTCAGAATTAATATTTTGTGAAGCAACGTTTTCTTTTGAACACTTTCTAATGGTTATTGTCAAATCCTATGATACAGCTTTGCAAGAGGCAGCTTGAAGTAACACATGTCATATGGTCTAAAATATGGAAGTTACTGGCATAAAGGGTCAAAACATTCATCTGGCTCATGGTTAAAGGACGCCTACAGACTAATGCTGAGAGAGCTCCAAGGAAAATGACACTTGGCCAATGGTGCTCACTTTGTCATGCTTCGGTTGTGAGCATAGATCACATACTTAAAGAATGCCAATTTGCAGCGAGTGTTTAGAGGAAAAAACTCCCTACTAGCATGTGCACTAATTTGTATGGGATTGATATCATTACTTGGCTTACTCTATGCTCATAAAAGCTTCATCTTGACACCTCATGGAAGATTGGGGTAAGCATAGCGTCCTGGAAGTTATGGGGAGGGAGGAAGATGCATTTTCTATGATGAATCCTCTGCTAACGGCATCTTATTTCAAATTTTCAAGTTATGGCTATTGTTAATCATACACTTAGATCTTTTTCTAGCTTTAAAGCTTTGATCTAAATTCCCAATTGTGTTCTCTTATATAGTTTTCTTATAATAATGAAACCTTCCTTTTTACTAAAATTTAAAAGAGGGGGAAGTATAGTAGATGTAGATTATAAATATTTTAGATTTATTTCTCTTTTAATGATGTTAGTAAAGTTTAATTTTTATTGGTGTTAATTTTGATATTATTTGATATTTGACTTAGATGTTTAAGTTTTAAATATTTGTTGTGATGTGAATTTATTAGATTTATTTTTCTAAATTATAATCTTATGTGTAATTTTCTTTAGGATTATAAATTTTTTTATATTTTTAAATTTAAAAGAATGGATTGAGGCCATGAGGGCTAAGCTAGGCTTTGCAAAATAGTGTCATAAGGTATAGTTGAGTTTATTAAAGGTAGTGTGTTTAGGTTTTGGCCATTCAAAGGCCATCTTAATTAATAGTTCTAAAAAATTTAATTTGTTGGATTTTGTGTAAATTATTATTTTCAATTAAATATTCAAACAATTTTAAGTTATGTACATCATACTTAATATTAAATATTATACCTAATAAGTGTTGGTATGATGAAAGAGTTTTTAATGGAATTAAAATTGGAATTGGAATTGGAATCAGAATCGGAATAGAATTAAGTTTTAAAAGTGTGTTTGGTATGAAGATGGAATTTTAATATAATATTAATTTATATGTATTTAAAATAGGAAAAGACTAAATTGTCCTTTTTTTAAATTAAAAAGATTTATCTTGTTATAAATAGACAAAAAAAATGAGGATAGTGAAGTCTACAAATTGAATTTAAGAGAATTGAAGCAATTCCATAGTCAATATGATGGAATTGAATTCTAACATTTTTAGTAGAATTAGTATTCTTAAAAATTACAACTCTTGCATACCAATCATACTTAAATTAGGATTTCATCTTTAATTCTATTTTCACCTTGCTAATTCAATGCTACCAAACATGACCAAAGTATTACATTAAAAAAAGTTTGCATGAGAATAAATGGCATCTCTTTTTATCAAGCAAGATATAAGTATCACACAAGAGAGTAAACCCTGGAAGATACACGGAGCTTAGGGGACTTAATTTTTTGCTCAAAATATTTTGTCAGTCGTGATGTTAAGTTTAATGTATTTAAATAAAAATAGTTTTGTTTTTGTTTTTTGGAAATTCATGTGAACTTTTTACATCTATGACAATCTTTTTTTACTTTTGATTTTTATATGAGCAAAATGTATACGCCAATTGCCACATCAAAGCAATTCTTATAGTTTTTTGCATGGTTACTCATTTCATTTAATATAAGTAGTCATAATTTCGGCTTTCCTGGAGCAATATTGTGTAATTGGACAAGTTAAGTTGTTATTAAACAAGGTTCGGTGATTAGATAAGTTAATTTAGTGTTATTTTTTTGTAATATCATTTTTATTGATAATCTATTTTTTAATAAAAAGTTATTTTTACCTTTTTGTAATATTTATTTGTAAAATTCCGATGATTGAATATAAGCATATGCTTCTTGTGTATCACAAAGGAGGAGTAAATGCTAGCTGTTGTTTATCGAGAGATCTTTTATAATTTGGAAGCGCCATACCTGTCATGCCCATAATTGATATAGAAAATAAATGTTATGTTATTTATTAAACTTATGAATTGTGAGTCAATTTAAATTTCTTTGCAATATTTTTCTCTATTCTACAAAGTTTGTCACGTCTTTTCAAGTTATCCTTCTTTGGATAGTACTTCCTCATTTCATCCTTTTCCTCTAATCATGTATTTGGATAATAATCATGCTCATTATAATATATTATATTTTGTTTTGTTTTGATGTAATGAACACTTGAGATGTTATTTGAACAAGCAATATTGTTATCATGTAATAATAATATGTAGTTGATGTAATTGCACGAGGCTAAATACTAGTTTAGTAAATAGGTTGGGTTAGGCCTAAAGTAAACCAAAATATAAATCCCTGATAAGGACTTGGCTTATTTTCACTCCTATCAAGAAAGTAGTGTTTGTCTAGCATGGTTGTATTGTTAATTTTGTTGCGTATCTGCCAAGCCATTCCTCATGTACTTGTTTGAGTGTGAGTGAACTTGAAAGCATAGCCGAGTATTATATATCCCTACAAGTTTTGCAGAAGCTACCATTGGCTCTGAAAGCAATGTTTGTAATTTGGATTTGAAACTTTAATATGTCAGTAATTAGTCATAGTTGTCATTGGCATGTCTCTATCTAATCCTAAAATATGTGGCAGATGACTCTTTGGATTGCTGTTGAGGATGTTAAGCGAAAAGTAGAGATTTTGAAAGATCTCACAGGCTACAGGAATGTGGTTTAGCTCTATAATGCTTTTGAGGACGATTCATATGCATAAAGATTATGGAGTAAGTTGTCATTTTATTTTTTTACAAGTTTTTATTTTTGAGCTTCTTTATCATGTTGTTTTATTACACTTCATCTGATTTTGACCAACAGTTGACTGCTATTTTTTTTCTTTGATATTTTGAGAGAGGGACTTATTTTTTGAGAACAGATTTATTAGATGACTTGTTCAGTTAGATTTCTGTATCAAGTGGAAATATTTGGTATTAAAATTCACCGCTTCTTGCTTTGTTTTAATCAGGAAGGACAGCCGATATACGGAAAAAGATGCGGCAGTGGTGGTAAGGCAGATGCTCGAAGTTGCAACTGAGTGTCATTTACATGGTTTGGTCCACCGGGACATGCAACGGAAGTAGATGGGAGTTATGTTATTGACAAGGGATAAATAATGAAGGGAACAGAAACTGCCTCAAGTGACCACCGTGAAAAGCACTACCAACCTAAATCCTGTACTTAAAGGAGTCAAGGGAGCAGAAACTGGCATGACATTGGAGGCAGTCTAACCTTGTTGATTAGGAAGGAACGGAACAATAGAAAGACATTCTGACAGAAAATCAACATCCTATCCACTCCGAGTTATATAGTTTAGGAGAGTGGGATGGGAAGAGAAGGTGGAAGAACAAGCATGAAGCATGATGTTAAGCTGGGCCTCTTTTTGTGGCAAAGATATGACCGTGAATGGCAACTGGGCAATTGTAGAATCTCCCAGACAGCGGCTGTAACTCCCTCTCGTTGTTCAAACTTCGAAGCCTCAATTTGTTCAACCTCGTCTGAGCTTGCTACATGAACCTCACCGTTTTAGGATCATCCTCTCTCTTCCCTTTTCTTTGTTTTTTTTATTTATTATGCAATTGTATTTTCATATTAGAAGTAATTCTGTGTGAAGCCATGTGGGCATATTTTCCGACTCGTTCTCTATGTTTTTGGTGAACGGTTTACGGTTAGCACTTAGCATTCTCTTTCTGCGACAGGGCCTCCCATGTAGTGTTGAAGTTCTGAGCCCATTTTTTTTTTTATTTTGGACTGGGCTTCACTCCTGGTCATCGTTTGTACAGCTCATTCTTCAGCGCCACAGAAGGTTCATAACTAATTGCCATGAATTATCAAAGTTCTTTTCCCACTGTGTTTTCCGGGCCTAGCCCTCTCTTTGTACCCAACAAAGAAAAAAAAGAGCAGTTATTCCCCTTTTAATCTTTTATAATATTATTTGTTTTCACATAATCCCGCGAAGAAAAAAAAATTGATCTTTCAACGAAATGATGTTGGAAATTTCAGATATAAGCAAAACGTCTTGAAAATGTATAATTTGTTTTGTTTCCAGAAAAAATCACTAGTTCTGGCAGAAATGAAGAGTGGGGTAGCTTTCTTTAATCCCTATGTATTGCCCGAGCGTGGGATTGGGATGGAATAGATGAAGAGACAAGTTGAATTGCGAATGTAGTGGCACCTATTGACAAGAGAATCTCTCGACAAAATGGCCGTCTCTCACTCCCGTTGAAGTCAATGATATTTACGATTTGAGGATTACATACATCCTCAATACCCCAATGCCACAGAGAACTACTATACTACAGCAAAGAGAATCCTTAAAATCTAATAATAAACCCCAAAATATACATTTTCTGAAAAAGAAAAAAAGAAAAATAAACAGGGAGGTGTCCTGGAAGAGCTGAGAGTCATACATCGCTCAACACCTTATCCTCACATCAACCACTGCATTCCCTTCCAAATCTCATCCACCCAATCTTATAATCCTCTGATCGCATCTGCATCCAGACAAAACATACTCCCTTCCTTCGCTTCTCCCTCTTTTTACATATTTCACCAACTCAGCAAAATATCATCTCCTTCATCTATCGTTTTTTTTCTTTCTAAAACATGGCTTCTGGAGTAACTGCTTCGCTCTCCTTTCCTTCCTCCAAGTCCGCCTCTCTCTCGACCAGAACCTCCATCGTTTCCCCTGACAAACTAGTATTCAAGAGGGTATATCATATGTTACTGTGATAGTCTAATTTTAGCATCATGTATGTTTTCCCCTTAATTATGGGATGAATTATGAATCTAATGATGTGCTTTGTGGTCTCTCAGGTTGCATTCCAATACAGGGATGGGTATAGCAGCGGGAGGGTAGTTTCTATCAGAGCCCAAGTGACCACCACCGAGACAGAGGCGCCTGCTGCTAAGGTAGAGAAGGAATCCAAGAAACAGGAAGAAGGAGTGGTGGTGAACAAGTTCAAACCCAAGAATCCTTACACGGGGAGATGCTTGCTCAACACTAAGATCACTGGGGATGATGCTCCTGGAGAGACGTGGCACATGGTTTTCAGCACCGAGGGTTCTGCTCTTTACCTTCCTCATTCCTATTATTAATCTACCGAGCTCATGCTCATGTTGTCCGTGTGTAATTATGTCCCAGGAGAGGTTCCCTACAGAGAAGGACAGTCAATCGGAGTGATACCGGATGGGATTGACAAGAATGGCAAGCCTCACAAGCTCAGACTGTATTCCATTGCCAGCAGTGCCCTCGGTGACTTTGGTGACTCCAAAACTGTGAGTTTTGAATTTCGCCTTGGGCTAATCGTGTTATTCCTTCACACTGTTGTTGTTGTGGTTCTGATTTCAGTCTGACCTTACATTCCAACATTTTATTTATGGCCTGCGTGACGCTTCAAATTCATTAATTTACTGTGTGATATGATCTCATGCAGGTTTCTCTGTGTGTGAAACGGCTTGTATACACAAATGAAAATGGAGAACTCGTCAAAGGGGTGTGCTCAAATTTCTTGTGTAAGGATGGAATAGTTCTAGTTCTTATGTAGTTTGGAAGGAATTTTAGCTATATGTCTGGTCTTAAAGAGATCTCTATGAGTAGGTGATTTGAAGCCTGGAGCTGAAGTGAAGATCACAGGCCCTGTAGGGAAAGAAATGCTGATGCCTAAAGATCCTAATGCCACCATCATAATGGTATGTAATCTAATATTTATTTCAGTAAATGGATACGTTTGGATCCTTTGGGCAGTTATCGTTGTTTTTTTTTTTTTTTTTTGATTTGACTGGAGATACTTTCTTTGTAGTTGGCAACTGGAACTGGAATTGCTCCATTCCGCTCATTTTTATGGAAAATGTTCTTCGAGAAGCATGATGATTACAAAGTAAGTGTACCAAAGAAAGAGTAATTGCATCCTTCTTGAACAAGGCGCCTTTCTTATAACTACAGTGTAGCAATTTTGTGTAGTTGTATCGCAACAAGAACTAGGCAACAGTAACGTCATTTCACATGATTTTGCAAAGACTACTGCTAGAGATTCATTAGATCCATCTTTGCAGAATCACTATTGAATTATTTATGTAGTTTCATTATAATTACAATAAATGATATTTCTCATCGGCTGTTATAAGACAATAGTTGGTGGAACAAATGAGATCACCAGAAGACAAAATGAATGCTAGATCAGAAATTAGAATAGCTATAATACTTTAGATTGGTGAATTGTACAAGTGACTTCTTTTATCCTAACTGAGTTTTGCACGTATTTGCAGTTCAATGGTTTGGCATGGCTCTTTTTGGGGGTCCCCACTAGCAGCTCGCTGCTTTACAAGGAGGTGATGCTATGAAAACCTTCCCTCTTGTGGTCTCAGGAACCGAGGGGATTGATAACATTTCCCACTGACTTATATGATACTGTCTGCGTGGGACAGGAATTTGAGAAGATGAAGGAGAAAGCTCCAGAGAACTTCAGGCTTGACTTTGCCGTGAGCAGAGAGCAAACAAATGAGAAAGGGGAGAAGATGTACATCCAGACCAGAATGGCTCAATATGCAGAAGAGTTATGGGAATTGCTCAAGAAAGACAATACTTTCGTCTATATGTGTGGGTTGAAAGGAATGGAAAAGGGGATTGATGACATCATGGTCTCATTGGCTGCAAGGGATGGTAAGAAACATTTTCCTTTATTCACATTAGACTCCCAATTTGGCTTTTGCCTAATTTTTTATTGAAACCCCTGCCTGGTACCTACTCTGGCAATCTGCTGCTTGACATTTGGATAGAAACTTTGCTAATCGAGTTGTGCTACTCATAATGTGCAGGTATTGACTGGGTTGAGTACAAGAGGCAGTTGAAGAAAGCAGAGCAATGGAACGTGGAAGTCTATTAATTTCCCTGTTCAGTTAGATGTATGGTCATATTCGTGAAGCAGCCATTCGATCATTTCTCGTGCATTCTGTAGATAAATGAGCCCTCAGTGATTTTTCTTCGATGGTATTCTGACTTCCAATAGTGAATCAACCTCATTTCAATACATTGAGTAATACTTTTTGAGGGATCTATGCAATCTAGATGAAGCCAGCTTCCTTTACCAAACATTAAATAAGTTCATATATCATATTCCACTGAAGTTAAACTTGTATGTATATTCAATAGGGAATTTGTAGCGTTCGCTACTTTTTTTCTTTTATCTTTTTTTCTGAATTGTTAAGTTTAGCAAAGGATCATGCATGACCTTGACCGAGTAGCCGGAAAGCTTCTTTTGTCTCCCTGAATTGTGAAAGGTTCAATTCAACATGGCATAGTTTAAATTCTTGTCAAGTGCTATCATGGAAGTAGAGGTCATGGTCGTAATTACTTGATAAGCAAACGGTAAGAACATCACATCCCCCTTCTAAATTAAGTGAAAAAAATAATTAGTTTGTATATGGTATCATCAAAGGAAGCCTTTGAGTTTAATTGAGCATTTCAGTTGGGACTCCGTGTCAATACAGGATCGTTTTGATCTTTGAGATGTGAACTTTTTTTAAAAAAAAAAATGCATTAAAATATTAAGTGGGTTGAACTATGCACCTCTGCCTATACCCCATTCTTTTTAGCAAACCACCTGGTCTTTTATATCGTTGGTTTTCAAAAATAAAAGCTAATGCGAATTATAAAGTATACAGTCAAAATATTTAATGATATTTTATGTTTATCCCTGTAACTTTGATAGCTTGCTTGTAACTTCGAACAATACAATGATAAGGCATCAAGGGAGTATATGTTACAGTTACTGCACATACAAGGGATTTCATGTGTTAATGTGCGTGAGAGGGAGAGGAGATAATAGAGAGTTTTGGTATGACTTTTGATTTACGGTTGATTATTTTTAGTTGAGAGAATCATTGAATATAGTGAAACACATTGAAATTCTTTTTTTTTTTTTTTTGAGGGGGGGTGGGGTTAGGGGACAAATCTAAGCACATACAACTATAACACTAAGACACAAAACGAGGGACCAAATCCCTCATGGAATCTCGATATAGCAAAGAAACAAGTTTTTTCGGAGGCATTTCAAGAGTAAAACAATTATCAATTTGATCCACACTTTTCTTAGCAAGCACGATCTCTTACCCTCTTTAAGTGGCTAGCCTTTTTAAAATAAAAGGAGGAGGTGGAATACTACAATTACTCAATAGTTAATCTGGAAAATCTAAGAGAACAGGATAGAGGTCAATTTTCAAAATAATTATGCACTCAAGAGATAGATTTCAAAAAAGCATCAACTGGCATCCACTATCTGTATCATGGGCATATTTCGCCAATATCTTCTGTGACGCCAAAAGCTAGATGTGTTCTATCTTGGATTTTTAAGATAATGGCCATAGCTTCCATTGATTCCGTAAACACTACATACAACTAGTCCTAATATATTGAAAGCATATAATCTTTCACATACATGTGCTGTGATATTTACCTGAAGAATGGCAATGTAGAAAAAATTACTAGTTTGATGACAAAATATAAAGGTCTGGATTTACATAAAGATTAAATTTTAAGATCAAATAGTTTGACAAATTTAAGAGACAAAATTTTTTACTATTCCTACAAAAGTTCCCATTATTTTTATTATTATTTATAGGTATTCTTTGTTGGAAGCAATCTATTCGAAATAAAATTAAGTATTAAATACAAGTATTTTTTTAAATAAAAATTTAAATATTGGTTCGCTACATTTTTGAGAACTAACTTTTTTTACTGGACCCATCTTGTTGGTAAAAAAAAAATTTCATTATTATTTGGCTTTGTTATTTTTTTTTTGTCTTTTTTAATTTGTTGTTGTTCATTTGTAGTCTGGATGTATTCCTTACTTTTGCTAATCCATCACAATTTGTTAAATTCAATTATATTTGCAGACAGTTTTTATTTCTAAATTTACAAAAGTTTTAGCATTCATCCCTTCTCTTTTCTTTTCTTTTTTGAAATGGTAACATATATATTTATTTTCCAATTTTTTGGCCAACATATTTATTTTATAATTTATATATGCTAAAATTTTAAATCAATTAGTTTTGTTTACTACGAAAATCATGCTTACAAAATTACCCTACTCAAATAAATAATGCCAGCAAAATATTTTTAAGTTTGGTTTGATTTATTTGGATTTTTTTCATTATAAATCGATTTAATCTGATTTGCGAAAATTTTCTCTTTGATTATTTCCATTTCCATTTTAACCGGTTTGAAACCAATACATAATATACTCATTCGGTCATTCCTAACTCTCCTTCGTACGTGATTTTTTTTAAAATGTTATACACACACACAAACACGTACATAACTATCCCTCTTATTATTAAAAAAAACTCCTTATTATTTTTTTGGAAAAATTAACAAAAAAGACTTCAGCAAATTTCATTTTGCTAAGAAAAACTTGAGAGAGATTTAATATTGAGGCCCTTCACCAGCATTAATTCGCTAGACTAATGACCATATTGCTCCTACTAAAATCTCACTCCCTCAAAAATTCTCTCCTCTCATGAGAGCTTCTCTAGCCCTTGGTAAGTGTTTGCCTTAATGGCATCTCCCCAACAACTACCAAGGAGAGTGAGCCTATGTCTGAGTGCTGTTTTGGTATGTGAATCGTGCCACCATTGTTGATGCTGTGTTTCAGTGTTGTTTATGAAAGGTGAGAAAACTATTAAATGGCAAAAAAGCAGTAAAGTGATCAAACTCCACTGTTGCCATGCCATCCTTCTTCAGGGTGGTGCTTCCACAATCTTCTTATGTTTTCCATACTTTTTTGAGCCTCAGGATCTGTGGCTTTTGTTCAAGTTTGTTATTAAAAATATGGTTTCCATGAAGTTCATCGAAGGACCACAAACATCTTGGTAATTAGTTTTCATTTTATGATTATATTGATTTTTATCAAGTACATGACTTAATTGAGTTGAATTTGGGTTTGATGTGGTATTCAAAGGAATACTTTTTGTTTATTTAGTTAAATTACGTAAAAAAAATTAAGTTTATGGAAGAAAGTTGCAATGGATTATTCAACTTGTGATTTCTCTTCCGATTGATTAAAAGATAATGGTCTTTGTGTTTTATTTAGGAGCTTGTACATATCCAAAGTTATTGTTAATTTAAGTGAAAGACTTTTTATAAAAGGTTAAGATCTAATTTTACTCATGTTCTTATTTTCAAGGAATGCTGGTACTCTATACTTTTAAGTAGGATAATTCTTCCCTTGAATTATTTTTGTCAAGCAAAAATGTCCTTCTATTAGTGTATTGTGAAGTCATCCATTTTCTACTTATCTATCATTCTATAAGGTTTGATATCTTCTAATTTGGCACCTAACTTGGCTTTGACCCTTTGATGTGGCATCCTATGACGAGTCACATGGCTCTCCACTAATACATTACACGTGCATGTGAGACTTGAAGAAATTAGAAAATGAGATATTTTTCTGTCACCATTACTAAAATATTCATCTTATCTTTGTATATGATGGTTTATTGCCTTCATTTCTAAAAAAAAAAGCTTCAACTAAGATATGATTGATTCCCCAAGAACACGTGCTAAAGAGCAACTCAACAAAGGTGATCAAGTTGACGGCTTGTTATGGAGTAAGAAGACCCACCACACTCTTGAGGACTCTTAGCCAAAGATCGTCAACCTTCCTTATGATGCTCCCCAGAGCTTCCATCTTTGCCAAAACTAAAAAGTTACTTGTAACATTACCTAGGTGAGAGAAAGATTGGGAAAAGAAGGAGGAAGAGTTTGAGGTTCAAGGAAGTTATGGGGTTGACTTGAAAAAATGAAAAATTATGGTATTGCATTATAACTGATTGACTCATTAGAATTGAGAGAGGGTGAGATCACTGGTATCAATACTTGTTAGAACTGAGAGGTGGATGAGATCATTGGCACCAATGTCAAAGAAGACTTAGTGTAGACGAGGTGGAAGGTGAAGGTGGGATGCCAGCTGATGACCTAATGGAGAGAGCATTCAAGGGTTAAAAAATAGAGATTTCCCTTTCAACGTGGGCTAAGGGATATCATGTTGACTAAGTTTGTAGGAGGAGGAGGAGGAAGATTCAACAAGAGCTAGCATAAAGGAAGAATTGTTATGAATAAAGCTTTCTGAAATGTCACATACTGGATAATAGAAGAATCCACGACACATTAATAGAAGGGCATTTTTGCTCTCATAAAAAATTGTTTAAAGGGAGAATTGCCCTACTTAAGAGTATAAAGTGCCCAACACTCCTAAAAAATAAGTATATGAATAAAATTATACTTTAAGTCTTTTATAAAGGACTTTTGATATAACTATATCAGGTGCTTGCTCGGTCCTTACAAGTAGGAAATTTACTTAGTTATTTTAAAAGCTTCTTGTTCAAGTAGGAAATTTGTTTGATTATGATGGCAAGATGTGATTTTTCATCTCGGAGCTTATGTTGTTGCTGAAAAACCCTTCATTAAGAAATATTTTCATGAACATGTTTGGCACTTATTTTTCTTATCCTATATTTCAATTCAAAAGAAACCTCTAATTTATATCGGTATTTGTTGCAAATGATGCCTAAGACTAAAATTGGTGTCATGTAAACTATTTACTCATGCAAGTGTGCATATGTATCAATGTAGAATTCTAGTAGATTTGTTTCTGCCTATATTAAGGTCCTAGCTAATTGTAACACTCTAAATTTCACACTTATTTTTTTGCAATTTATGTAATTTCCCAAACAACTTGATCAATTAAACATATATTTTGGTAGAAAAGAGTCTACCATGGTAATAAAAGGTAAAATTTACTTTTCAAAACACTACCATGGTAAAAAAAACTTTAAATAATATTTTAAAATCCTGCTATAGTGAAAAAAAAAGCTACCATGATAACTAAGAGTCAAAATTATTTTTTTACAAAAAGCATATCATGCTTGAAAGAGTTTTTCTTACAGATAAAATATTTTTCAAATTAGACTACTATAATCGAAAAGGATATATTATGGTAGAAAAGATTAAATATAATAAAATAGAACTACCATGGTAAATAAGAAAGTAAATAAATTAAATAAATAATTGATGAAGAAAATCTAAAATAAATAAAGTGTACCTTATAAGATCCCATTAAAAAAAGCATTTAAATCTAATAAAATTATAGAAAAGGTAATTAAAAGTTAAGCATGGTTTCTAGGAGGTTAAATTATCCAAAAATAAGTTTATTATAAGTAAAAAAGTCTAAAGGAACCATTTCAAAAGTTAAAGACTTAGCATGGGTAATTTTAAAAAATTTTATGTTACATGCCGAGGCATATAGCACAAAGAGAAAAATTCACCCTCTCTATTGTATGCTGCGGTACACGTTGTTGCATCAACACAATAACAACATGAACAGTGACAATGAACTTCAAACGGACATAACTTTCTATACACATATCCAAATTAAGTCATTCACACGAAACTTATTAAAAGATCTTGCTAATGGATTTGTTTGGTATAGAAATTCCTCCAAATGAGGATTTTATCCATAAAATTTTCTTTAGGAACAAAACACACTTTTACACTTTACATACCTAAAATGAAAGCCAATGGCTAATGTGTAAGACACTTGATCAACTCAATCAAATTCCAAATAATGATTTCATATCAATAAATTGATACATGCATATACAACTCCTATAGTTAGGTTATAGCCACCTAACACACTATGTGTGTGGTATAATGCTATAACATGTGGCATAGAAAATTTTATTTCATTAAAAACACCTAAAGAAGCTTTTAAGCATATCAAAGCCATGAATGTCGCCAAAAATACTCCATGGCAATCACATAGGGAGTTATCAAAAGTATGAGAGTTACATATTCATTTACAAAACAAATGCCTTAAGGTTGGAAATTATCCATAATTTACCAAAAGAAGGATGACTAAGTCTAATGGTGTCTACTGATACCAAGTTACACTTCCAGTACTCCTCCGACTAAAATCTTTCCTATAAAAATGTTAACCACGGGAAGTGAAATACAAAATTCCTAGTAACTAAAATTAACATGCAATTATGCATGCAATATAACTAACCGTGCAATCGCTAAGTGGACATACAAGAATGATTTCTTAACAATGGTTATCTGAACAATTCCAAACAAGTTATACTTTGCATAACAATACTTTATATCCCTCTAAACATCATGCATAAAACCAAATCACTTAACCAAAGGTAGGTTGATCCAAACTAATAACTACCATTAATCTAATAAGGGCTTACTGCGTGGTAGAATACAACTCTAGAAAAAAATTTCAACAATACATTTTTTCAAACAAGTCCCAACATGTCATGCTTATTTCCAAACAATTTAGACAAAAACACAACTAAATAATTTTCATGCTTTTGAACAAATTTTGATTCCAAACATAACATACATATATTATTCATCCCACTTAGAAATTATGTTTCAAACAATAAAAACATGCTTCTCAAACAGAACTTGCTTCTAAACAACATAAAGCACACATAGCCAACCATAATGCACACACAATCACACATTAATAATAGTTACCTTCTCTTAAAGCTCCCCTATAACATCCTAAATCTAAATTAAAAATCAAATTGATTAATTAGATAAATTAATTAAGTAATTAGGGTAATTAAGAGCTTACTTTTGGGCTCGAGTAGTTAGTTGGATCTATGAAGCCCTTTAAGAGAGTCAAATGAGATAAAAAAGAGGGTTTTGGGTTGTTTTAAGCTTACAATGATGGGCTTTAGTGAAACTACTTGTTTTAACCTATGTGTTACAACAAATGACATAGCTTACCTTAGTAAGCATGATAGAATTTTAAAACCCAATTCTACCATTATAGATGATAGGTCTAAGGTGTCCTTGAAAGAGATCTAAGGGGAAGCATCTAAGCTCTGTTAGGATTTAACTATAATGAAGTTTTGGAGACATTTTAAGGTTTTATATGCCTTGAATAAGCTTTCTACTGCAATATTCTCGCTTCTTCCTAAATCCTTAGCTAGTTTTTTGTTTTTGGGATATGATAGGGCTATCTTAAAATTACCATAATAATGGAGCATTTAACAATTTTGATGGAGCCTTAGGATGCTCATAAATGTTATCAATGAATGGATTATAATTGTCGCTATCATTAAGTGTCATTATTAAGGGTTAAAGTGTTAATCCTAATAATAATTAATTAAAGTAAAATTTATAAAGGAAACCAAAAATTATGGTTGAGTCTAGTGAGAGTTAAATAAACCAACTCGCCTTAGTAGGCCTTTACTCGCTTAACGAGACACTTATATAACTATTCTCTAAACATACTTTGAAATCAAATTGAATAATCACAATTAAATGAGCCAAAACCTAGCTCCAATTCTTAAATCTTTAAACATTAATCTAGGCCTCTTTTGAACTAGTTTAAGTCAAAATGCCACAAGGTTTTAAACATAAATTTCACACGCAACACAATCCTGAATCTATATGCCCTTATAGTTGGCAAATAATAATAATCATGATGATGATGATGATGCATTATAGAGAAGTTCACCTGAAGCCTTAGCAACTTTAGTGTTTTGTTCCCTAGACTTCGCCTTTATCCCTGCCCTTATTATCTCCTAGAAATAGTGAAAGTAACAGGGTGAGATTTCATACAAAATTTTAGTAACTAGGATATTTAAATTAATATAAAACAGTGGTAACATACAACTTATACAATTTATATATTCAACTTAAAACCACATGCAAGATATATTTTAGAGTTTATATTAGTCATTTAATTTCATGATGATTCACAGGAAAATATGTATTAAATGATGCATGCTTAAATCCCCCTTATCACCTCTGACTAAACTCATGGGCAACTCACTATAGCTCTAGTTTATATTACTAGGCTAGTTTTGCTCTCTAAATCAGGACGGGTTACCCAACCAAAGGCCTCCTTACTCCATTTTAGACCACAATTCTCCTTACTCAACCTTCAAGGTGTCATAATATGATTGACCATCACTACCAATCCAAGCAGTAAACCTGAGCAAGTGCTTGACCAACACTACCAATTTAAGCACTGAAACTAAGCACATATACATTCATATAAATCACTACTAAGGGGCGACCTCAATAGAGTAGACTATAGATTTTTCATATTATTTACAACTCTCCTGTAGGTGAACTCCCACCCTTATGCATGTATCCAAATCAATAAATTCATATATATACAGATAATTTAGAGCAGTTTCTCAATTCAAAAGTAATATATATAATCCAATACTCAATATATAGCAATTCATCACATATATTATTACTTATTAATACACCAAATAACAAATAAGCATGCTACACATACTCAGATCAATTTCATAGCATCTCACAAAATTAATATGTCTCATTCAAATTTAAATTTCATCGCTCGAATGCAATACATAGTTTAGCAAGTGAAATAGCATAAATAATTCCTCAAGTAGTGTTACATAATATATATTAATTACAACTTAAATTCTTAGTTACCTTAAAGCTTTGAGAGATTAAGGGTTCAATCTCTCACTCCTGAGTTTTATTGTACTCGAATCCCAATAGTTTCTAGGATAAACTTATACCATAGATAGGTTTTATATCAATAATTGAACTAGTCAAAACTCATTTTGAGATTTAGATGGATAAACTCTAAGAATTTATATCTAAGATCCAAGCCCAGGGCAAGATCTCAAACATTAGATCTATAAAATAGAGATGTAAAAGATGCAAATCGGTCCTAGAATACTTACCTTGGTAAAATCCGACTTGATTAGGGCTCTTTAGGTTACTAAAGGCTAACTTTAATATAGAGAACTTAGAAACCACACCTTTAAAATGTTTAAAATGAGTTTTTGACTTCTACTTTTAGCTAAATCATGTATTTATAATTTTTTTTGAAATGTGCTGCTCGTCTTGGCAAGCTGCTCCACTTGCCCCAGCAAGAATATCACTTCTCACCCCAATGAATACTCCCACTCACTTAGGTGAGTAACATAGTGAAGCTCTTCTACTCCTAGCTACTCCACCTCTCATTCAGCCCCAAACCTAATGTCATTACCCCATTTTAGGGATACTCAAACCAAAATTCAACCCCCTTAACCTTTAAAATTATGGTTATCACTTGGCTCTCCTTTCTCGAGATGTTACATATTGGCTGTGGTGAGTTGGCCATTATGACTTATGTCACAATGAATATGTCTTTAGTCGTAGTGAGTGGGTCAATGTACAATTAGCCATGACTAGAGCTGGGAATACGGGTGGGCCCGGCCCTTAAGGGCCTGAGCCCTAAAGCCCGGTTTCCCATTTTGACCCCCATTTCTCAAGCCCGACCCTTATACTCAGGGCTCAGGGCCAGGCCCGTAAGCCCTTTCTTAAAAAATAAAAAAATTAAAATAAAATTAAACATTATAAATAAATTAAAATATTTTAAAATTAAAAAAATTAAAATCATTATAATTTTTTAAAAATTAAATAACATACATTAGAAGTCTAGTAATAAAATTTAAATCTTCATTTAAAAAATAGTTCATTTTTTTTATAAATATACAAACATAATAATTATAGAAAAATAAAAAATATCATAAATTTTATACTATACACTGATATTTATTAAATTAGATTAAATTAATTTTAGAATAAATTAAAATTAATAATAATATAATGTGTGTAGGATCAGGTGAGCAGGTCATTGATTTCAAACACGTGCTTTACTAAAAATAATAATAATAAAAATAATATAACAGGGCTTGAAGGGCAGCCCGGGCCCGAGCCCTATTTTACAGGGCTTATCAGGGCCAAGCCCTCAAGCCCTATTACTTTTAAAAAAAATTATTTTCAAAGCCTGAACCATTATTTAAACAGGGCTTTCAGGCCCGGCCCTTATTCCCGGCTCTAGCCATGACGAGCTAGTACAGTCTTCTAAAATGACTATTTTATCCTCTTCGTTCCTTTTTAATGCTATGTTTTATATTTCCATATTGCTGCATATTTTCAAATACTCTAACCTTATAAAAGCATTCTATTTAATCTTTAATGATTCCTCAAGAATCAAGATCCTAATTTCTGCTATCATTTAATAATTATTTTCAACTTTAAAGTCATGGTTGATCCTTTCATTTAAAGATATTTGTTAGTGGAGTTATTTAAAGGTTAATGATGGAGATCATTACATCCCCGAACAAGTGAACTTTCACCTTTAACGATGTTTCTACCATAATCTACATACAATGTAATACTAATTATAATTAATAAAGTGCTAATTAACACTAATTATGATATCTACACATTAATAATACCCTAATCTTAGGAATAGGTTCATTAACCTAATTAAACCATAGCTGTCCAAACCATTCAAACCTTTAAAAACCCTTAAAATCATCATCATTATACTCTCTTAACACTTATTTAACCGTTATATACCCAAATCATTACTATAATCACCCAATAAGACATAAGATTTCGAATCCAACCTACTATAACCATAAACAATAAAATAATTCAAACTACACTTATTTAATCTCAAAACGCCTATAAAATTTGAACCTAAGGGTTGGTTAGCATAATGAGACCCTAACAACACACATGAAGACATTTACTTTAAAAATGAACAAAGGAGGTCAAAGAAGAGGTTAGGATTATTACCTTAGGGTTTTTAAAGTTCAAATTCATGCACAATAATAGCTCTTAACTAGAGCTTAACAAAAGAATAAATTTTTGCACTTAGCCTCACCCAAGACTTATCTTTCTATCTGATTTTGAGCCGAAGCAATAAGTGTTAAAAATGGGTAGTATGCTACAGCATACGTGCACACACTGCAACATATGGCACAATGCCAAGAAAACTCACTTAAGCCCAATAACTTGGGCCCAAACAAGCCTAATACCTATTTTGAACCCCAAATAACTTTATATATGATTTTAAGCCCAATTTAAATCATAATTAAGAGTCTAAATAATTGATTAACATCCATAAACCTCAATCAATATAAATCCTCAAAATATAATTTTGGATATCCTGAAAATGTAATTTAGCTTTTATTTATTTGAGTAACTATTTTGGATATCTTAAAAATTTACAATTAGTGTCATGTTTTAGAACCACGGGCTAGTATCTTCAATTATATCTGACTCTTCTTTCACAATATGCAACCACTCTTCAAGGAAATGCAATTTTTCTTTTGTGATATCACAATGCATATTCAAATAAACAAAAGAAAATTTGCATTTCGTTGAAGATCAATTGTATATCGTGGAAGAAACATTGCATATGTATTCAAAAATATTCACAAAGGATTTTAACAAGGTATATTCAAATATGCAAAATTAATATTTTAATATATAAAAGAAAATTACATTTCATGAAAGAAATATCACGTGTACATCTAAAGGTGTCTATAAGCAATTTTAATAAATGATATTTGAATATGCAAAAGTAATATTTCAAATATATTGAAGAAAATTGTATTTCATTAAAACGCAGTCGTATATTGTAGAAGAAGCATTACGTATGCATCTGAAGGTGTCTGTAAGGAATTTTAACAAGGAATATTTATGTAAGCAAAAGTGATATTTTAATATATGGAAGAAACATCACATATGCTTCAAATGTATTTCATAGCTCACTAAATTGACACCAAAGAACTTTATTTGACATATTAACACTAAATGACTATGTTACATATTGACATTTAATTATTGACAGCAAAAAACTTGTGACGTATTAACAGAGAAGGACTTTATGTAATATATTAACAACAAAAGATCTTCCTCAATTTTTTTTTTAATCATGGAGGGCATTTATGTTATTTAACTTTCACCAATTATTGATAAGGAATGACCTTATTTATAAAACATTCATAAGCCTCTTCTTAACAATTAGATTTATAGTGAAGTTTTCTTAGCATTTTTCTTTTTTTGACCCCACAAAACTTCCCCTATTGAAAAATCAAATAACAAAGCCGCGCAGATCGATCAGTGGTTAACCAGATATATTATTATTATTATTATTATTATTATTTTTGGTTGCCCGAATTTATTATTTTTGGTTGCCCGAATTAATTAGGGTTTTTTTACTAGCTGATCTTTTTGGGCTTCACGAATAAAGATCTGATTATTCGTGTTATATATAAAGCTACCTGTCGCTGTTCCCAGACCTCAGTTCTCACACATTCCCCAATCTAAATTCTCTCTCTTTACTGTCTAGGGTTCTACTCTAATGGCGGAGGAGAGATCAACTGGTGTGGTTCAGTGGTTCAGCGATTCTAAGGGCTTTGGCTTTATCAAGCCCGACGATGGAGGAGAAGATCTCTTCGTTCATCAATCTTCCATCAGATCCGAAGGATATCGTAGTCTCTTAGAAGGCGATCGTGTCGAGTTCGTGATTGCCTCTGGTGACAATGACAAAACAAAAGCCATTGATGTTACTGGCCCCAATGGAGCTCCTCTACAATCCAAGAAAGATAATTACGGTGGTCGCGATGGGGGCTATGGCTTTAGCGGTGGATGGAGAGGCGGGGATAGGCGTAACAGCGGCGGAGCTAGCGGCGCTGGCTGCTACCAGTGCGGCGATGTCGGCCACTTAGCCAGAGATTGCAACCGGGGCAATAATGCTGGTGGCCCTTGTTTTAAATGTGGTGAAGTTGGGCATTTGGCTAGGGACTGTTCAATTAGAAATAGCGGCGGCGGCGGCGGCGGGGGGGCTTGCTTTAGGTGTCATGAGTATGGGCACATGGCGAGGGACTGCATCAGGGGAAGCGGTGGGGGCGGTGGAGGTTGCTTCACGTGTGGTGAAGTGGGTCACTTGGCCAGGGATTGCAGTAAAGACAGCGGAAGGCATGGCAGCGGCGGCGTCGGTACCCAAGGAAATACATGCTTTAATTGCGGGAGGCGAGGGCATTTTGCGCGAGAGTGCCCTGAAGCCTCTGCATGAGATAAACTTTGGTAGAAAGAGAAGGAGAACTTATTCTCGCTCTTTTTTTTTTTTGACAGTTTATCTACTTCTTGGCTCCTTTTAAAATTTATACATAGGTTGTTCGTGCAAAGGATTATGACTTTGTTTCTGGTATCAGCTATAAGCTAATTTGTTACTGCTTGACAGGCAATTTTCCGTAAATTGCTCGGTTAGAGGAGGAATAGAATCCCTCTGTTACTTTCTTTTGTTCATCAATGACTATGAGATAAATTTCTAATTTAGCAGTTGTTTTTCCCCCTTATTGCTTTCATTGTTTGACATTTCCATTATTTTACCCCTTTAGAAAGTAATGCAGTGAATGTAGCCATATAACTATAATGGACCTACCAGACCTTGCATCACGTATTCAAGTGTATTATTTACCATTGTCGCCCGAGAGCTGCTAAAATGCCGTGTGCGGTACTGAAATGTTCATGTGATCTTAATTTTAATGTTGCGTGAAACTAGAATGCAGTCCATTGAAGATCGTAAAGTATTACCCTTTTTTCTTGTTTCCTTGTCTTTAATCATTATAAAGATAAGAAATAAATAGAAATGCTGTTTCTCTGGAAATTTTCTCCGGTATATTAATTTGTGAGTCAACAATCTAAACTCTAAAGCTTTATTCCTTAGCTGTCTGGTCATATGCCTCTTTGAAGCTGTATTGGAGGGACTTGGACCCAATATTTGTTTCTTATGACAATTTTTGGATTGTGTCTTCAACATATTTGCTGTTGGCAACAGAACTTTGATTAAAGTGTTTAATGTTGATAAATTGAGGAAGGTATTAAACAAATATAATAGAAGAGTAACTATGACAATGGTTCCGTGTCATGTCAAGAGATTGCTTCTTGAAAGCATGAAAAATAATGGCAATAGTTCTTGCTCATTGTCCTGTAATTGACTTCTCTCCCAACTCCTTGTCTTTTATGTGAAGCTCACTTTTTATTTGTTAAGGCCCTTTTATGTAGTACTATTGAATGGATGTATTCGTATGATAATTCTTGCTTCGGCATATCTCCAATTGATCTAATTCCGGAACATATTTCATGTCCCTTCTAATTTAGTCTTGCATTCATTCCTTAATGCTGCTTTATATATATCTCTATATTATTCCTTTGTTTTCATTTTGGGTTTTTTGCATTGGAAACTCACTGTTCCTGTCACCCTGTGTTCCTGGAGACTGGTTTTTAGAGTCTGTCTTGTTGATGCTAAATGTTTCATAGCAAGTTAAGCCACTTGATTTTCAGGTGAATTGCGAGCATGTGATATGTTTTAGGTTGATTTACAAATTTAGTCGCAAGCGGGAGAGTTTCTCTCTTCTCTCTCTACCATTGGAAACTATATTGCTGTCTTATGCTATTTAGCTTTGTAACAGTGTTATGGCACTCTTTTAAGAATGCTCATCAATGTTCGGCTTGTGCTCTCAATTTATTTGTTGTGGGGGTCTGAATCGACTTGCCCACAATTGAGGGTTACTTCTGCGTTTACTCCATCTTGAGGTTTACTTACTTTGTGGGCTATGATAGGGGCTGATGAGGAAGATCTTTGTTGTTCAAAAACTCTTAGATACATGGACCCCGATATAAATTACTGGCGCTTTTGTATGAGACTATTGTCTAAGAAATTGTACAAGAGAAGCTTGTAGATTGGTTTCTGGTTATAATTTTACAGGAGGCCAAGATTTTTTATTAATGGGTAAATGTTCATTGAATTTATAAGATATATATGCATCTGTGGAGGGGGATTATTTCTCAGGTTACATTGAGATACATGGACCCCGAAGCACTTTAAAGCTTAGACAGTGAAGTCTGTTCTCAGATCTCTCAAATCTTTCATGCACTCGGATTCCGGGGAGGCGGCTTCTATTAAGATTTACCATTTTGATGCTTTCTTTCCCTCTGCCTCTTCTGTGTGGAGCATCTGGTTTATACAGTCCACATCAAGTGGATGGTACTTAATGGAAGTCTAGACTAATTCAAATAAAGTCCTGATGGAACCCTTTCAGGCAGAAGCTACACCACCACCAACGATGTCGGGGCAAAACCAAACGGTCACTGTTTCGAGCGCTAACTCTTTCGCTGGTCATCTTTGTTCCATAAGTAGCGGGGATACTAGCATTCACGCTCTTGACACAATAATATGAGCACTCAGCACTTATGCTGTCAGGTTATTTAAATGTAAATGAATTATGGATTTTGATTGATGTTTGAATATATTGGATAGAGTTAGGGCTCACAGTAAATATATAACAAAGAGGGAGTGTTACCTTGATTACAGGAACAGGGAGCAGGGACTTCGTATTTGAACGTAACCTTATTGTGTAAGTGGATTTGAGGCAATTAAAAAAGTATAATTGTCCAAATGTGAATAGGTTTTAGTCAATGTAGAAAGTCTGACATTGAAGAAAATTCAATTTAATAACTAATATAATATCTCTTTTGATTTTATTTAGAAGTCATTTTTAGTATTTTCACCAAAGTCAAAAAAGAACATTAAATTTCATCGATTTTGTTTAAATATTCAACAAGTTTTTAATTTTATTCTATTAAATATATATATATATATATATATGAAAACAAAACACTCTTAACATTTAATAAAGACGAGATTAAAAATGGATACAATGATTATTATGATATCTTATGAATAGAATCAAGGTAAATGTTATTTCTCTACCCTATAAATAGAATCAGAGGAACAAAGAGAAATAACTTGTAAACTTAAACTTTAAATTTTTTAGTAAGATATGGCACTTTATTGCTACTCTTGTCTCATTTGTTCTCTCCCCCATTTTTGAGCAATTGCTCTTTATTTATAACAAGTGATATTAAAGCTTGATTTGGCTTGGGACTTGAAAGTTTGTTACCTATAAAATCGAGCTAGCCCTTATTAGAAGCATAACAGAGACTTGATGTTTGGAGTGTTTTTGATATGGGGAACTTCCAAACTTATACTTGATGAGGGATTATTAAGTTGTATAAATGTGAGTAGATTTGAATCAATGTGAAATATTGAATAAAATTAAATTTAATAATTAATATAAAATAGAAAATATTGTAATAATGATCTTTGGAGCAAGTTTTCACAAAAAGAGACCAATATATTTTGATTTTACACTATAAGTCATGGTTGGTGCTGACAATTATTGGATTAACTTTTTTTCAAAAGAAAAAGTATTATTATGATTTTACATTTAAATTTATTTACATTTAAGGGTGCGTTTGGGTAATCAAGGTTTGGCATTTGAAATCAAATTTTATACCTTTGGAATGTTAAATGTTGTTTGCATAATTTTTAAGTGAGCAAAATGACTTTCTAAATATAGGTTAAGATATGATTGAAATGTAGATTTGCCAGTTCTATTTTTTGATAGATTTGAAATTGTAAATGGGAGTTGGGTTGTACTACTTCTATAAATGACCATGATACCCGTATTATGTTTTAATTTTTTTCTAATATTAAACCATATACTCCCTCCGTTAAAAAATATAAGACATTTTTAATCAAATCTCACTTTAATAAAGTAATTATCTATTCTTTAACTAATCCTATCTTTTCATATTTATCAAACACTCTACAATAAATATAAATTCATTATTAAATATGGGCACTTTTGAAAAAATAATAATAATTACACCTCGAAAAATTAAAAATGTATTACATTTTTTAACATCTAATTCCTCAAAAAATGTCTTACATTTTTGAACGAATAGAGTATTTTCTATTCTTATTATTTAACATATTAAATTTTATGTTATTTTGAATTATTTTACATTTTTAAACATTCTTAATATATTATATTTGTATAACAAAAATTATTAATTATCATGAATCAATGTCCTTTTTGATCATTACATATTTTAAAGTATATTTCAAAAGTACAAATAATTATTAATCTAAACAACTTACATTTTACTAAACTAACTTTTAAAAAATATATCCAAACATGAATTTTGTTGCGATTGATTTTTGCAAATAAATTTTCAACAAATAGACTTTTGATAAATTAAAAACCAAACACACGCTCAATACTCAAGTTTTATAACTCAAAATCAAAATGTGTTAGTCCTGTTTGTGAAAAACTTACTTGAGATTTTGGATTGGGATTCTTTTTATAAAATAAAGGAAAAAAATACATAAACTTGAACATTGAAATTTTGAACTAAGATATTATGTCTTTCTGTTACTCTTGCTCGTTAGTCCTTGCCTTTCTTGCCTTTCATTTTTGGACGGTTGGTTCCCGTTCTAAATATACATAAATTGAGAAAACTTAATCTTTGCTCTTTATAGTTTTATTGAATTTTGCCTTTGGTCCTTGTAGTTTATTTCAGTATTTTTAATTTCTATAATTTTAATAAAATTGGGTGACATTTGTTACTTAAATCTCTATAATTTTAGTGTTTTTTCTCATTGAAAATACTGAAAGAAAATTTTAAAAATTAAAAATAAAATTTGATAAAATTATAAAGATTAACGAATATGTTTTTTTTTTAAAAAATGGTTTGATGAAAGGACTGACGTGCAGTTTAGCTGCAAAACATGAAAGGCAATTTTCTTCCGGTTAGGGGTTGTTATCATCATGGTTGTGCGTGATTGAGTTGGGCTGTCGTGTCCAAAGTATATGACCTGATCTTCTTAATGCCCCAGACCCAATATGGGCTCCTGGCCATCTTCCCAGGTCGAAGAATCTCGTCTGATGATATTTTTAGGGCTTTTTTTTTTCTTCAATTTAATACTGTTTTTTAGGGCATTCATCCCCACCTGTTGATGTTTCCTAGTGTTTTGACAAACCGAGAAATTTTAGACAGATAGGATACGCTACATCATTTATTATTTATTCAATTAAATTACATTAAATCGTTTCAATAAAATTTTATACAATATTATTTTAATTAATTTTACTTTCATAACAAAATACATATTTAATTTTTTATCTTTTCTCTCCTTACTATCATTAATCTCAAAATTAATTTATATTAAATTTTATCTAAATGTCATATTTTTATTAGATAGATTATAAATGATATGGCACATCTAATCTACTTAAGAATTTCTCTAATAAAACTGATACAATAAGTTGTAGTAAATATGAGATATATTTATTTTACCTTGTCTTTCCTTCTTTTATTTTTTTGACCTTTTTATCTAGGGCTAAACAAAAAACTGGACGGGATTGGATTTTAGCCTAATTCAAAGTTTGGTCTCTTTTATGAAAAAAAATTGAGTTAAACAATCCATAATTCAGTTTGATCCAGTGATAATTCAAAAATTAACAAGACTAGGCTTAGTCTATAGGATTGGGAGACTAATCCTGTTAATCTCATACTCACTTAACTTTTTTTTTCTTTATGAGAAGCGATAATCTATTTCAATCTACTAAACTCAATTATAGTAATAAAAACAGTTATAATTATAATAAATCTATGATAATTTCTAACAAGAAAAAATTTCAGTTACAACTAAGTTGTCCAAATTATTAAATTATTAGCACGAACATGCAACCGTGTGAGAAACCAGGCTTGTTAAATTATTAATGGTCTTAATATGTTATTATAAATAATTAATAAATTAATTATAATTATATTAAATAAATTTAATAGGATCAGACTAAATCAAGTGGTCCAAATGCTCAGTTTCCTATCCAACCAATCCGAAGAAACAATTTGATCTATTTAATCTTTTAAATCTTAAAGGATTAGTTTTTAATAAGATCGGACAATACTGAATCTTTTTAGGTCAAGCTAGATCAAACAGAATTGGAGGTTCTGCATAATCCTAGTTTTATCTATCTGCACAAACAAACAAACAAACAAAAAACAAGGTGGAGTGATGAAGGATGATGATGCATTACCAACTTGGTTGGTTTCGTCCTTCAGTAGAAAGCAACATAATATTTCATCTATATACATTACTCTCTCTATCTCTCTCTCCCCAGATATGGGAGGGACGGACAATTCACACAATTTTAAAAAATTGATTAAGTATAATAATTATATTTTAAATTTATGAAGTTGATTAAATTGTCTTTATAATTAATGAAACAAATGTGTTTGATAAAATCAAAGATTGATTTTATGAGAGGCAATTTAAAAAATATGTATAATAAATGCTTCTTAAAATTTGTAATTCTATTTATAAATAAAAACAAAGATAGATATATATATATATATATATATATGATAGTTTCTCATATTCGAAAATAAAGGGAGTACATTATTATTTTTTATGTTTGGTTAAATTGACGTTGTGGTTGTCAATATAAAAGAAGACGTGCACGTGCTTCTTTTGCTTTAAAAACAAGGTTGGCCTCTTTGCAATTTTTTTCCATATCTTTTTTCAACTAAATGAGTAATACTTTTTATCTGTTGATTTTGTTCTCTATATCGACTGTTTTTAGAGGGTAAAATGTAGCTTTACAGAGGTGTGTCTAAATTTTTGTGCTCACTAAAATTATATGTTTTGAGTCCAACACTAAGCCATACCCTGGCCAGCATAGAAAGTAAATGGATTTAAGATAGTTTATAAATTTAATGAACAGTGATTTCTGTTAAAAAAAATTATGAAAAACAGAGACTATTTTGGATTAAGTTACCATAATGAAAATTGATATATTATTAGTAACCTTGAGAACTTTTTTTAGGGAAGTTGAAAGAAAGAATTTATGAAAATATGTAAATAACAATGAAATTTTATGAAATGCTATAATTTTTTAAAATACTTGAAAACTTTTCTGACATTACTGATTTTTGATGAAGTGATTGAAATAAACTTAGTTTAAAATTAAAAACAGTAACAGTTACGGGTTTAAAAAAGTAAATATTAATAATTATTTTAATTTAAATAATAGTTACTTTTTTTAGTAATAATTAAAAGAAAACAACTAATTATAATTCCCCTATTCAAATTTGTTATTCACTACAACGGAACAAGTAATCATAACTTTTTTTGTGTAACTTTTTCTATTCAATAAAATCTAAATGGGGTAAATATCAATGACTATTTTAGTTTAACAAATGATTTTTTTTAGTAATGACTAAAATAAAATAAGTAATTACAACTTTTCTCATACAAATATTTGTCTTGTTAAAGTCAAAGTGTTGTGAATATTCACGACTATTTTAATTTAAACAGTAACTATTTTTTTTTAGCAATGACTAAAACCAGATAAATAATTTTTCTAATATAATTTTTTGCTTCATTAAAGAAATTTGTATTGGTAAAGCTTTAATTGGTTATCCCTTTGTAATTGATTAATCTAAAATAGCTGTTAGTATTTACTTTTTTGGATTAGAGCTGTAAATTTTTTGATTTTGAACTGAAAATATTTTAGTCATTTCTCAAAAATTATTAATGTAAAAAAGGTTCATAGAAATTTGAGAATAATTAAAATGTTTTGCAAGTACTTTTTGTCATTGTATATTTCATGGGATTTTTTCTATCATTTTCTCTTTTCTTTTTCCTGTTTATCTCTATCTATAAAAATAATGTTTTATTACACCTTGTCCTTGGATTTAGCTCAGTCAAGGTTGAGTCCGCTTGCATTATGGAGAGAGTTCGAATCTTGGGTTGGTCGAGGTGCTGGAGGAAGCATACCAATCCTAGAGGGCAACGGGTAACACCTGAGGGTAATACATGACTCGCCCTGCCCGGCATTAGTATTTCCGTGAACTTTGGGGATTGCTCTCTGCTCTTGGATCGTGGGCGAACCCAACACCTTTCCTAAAATTACTCTATAAAAAAAATTTAATAATTTTAAATTTTGTGATATCCTTTCACGTCAGTGTATTTGCATCTTTATGAGTACTATTTTTCATTTATTATATTATTGAATTATTTTAAAAAACTATTACAAAATAATTAAAATATTGCAAAATAATTAGAAATAAGTTTTATCAAATTCTCATTATTTTACAAGTTTGAATAACGTTCCTAAAATTTCTCAAAAATAGTTTTGTTTTTTTGTTTTTGGAAAAATGTTTCCTTCATTAGAAAAACTCAAGGAAATCTACGTTAAATCCAATTTGGCAAAAGCTTAGCTCTTGCGCAGCCTTCTTTATTTCTCTGCCCCACCCCCGCCCCCCTCCCTCTTTAACCGCAGATGATTAAAAATATGATCTGGCTAACCAAATTATGTCCAATGGTAAGTTTAGTTGTGCAATAGTCACCCGTTACTTCTATTAAAAATCATTATACATTTCTCATATAGAGATATATTTCCTCCATCTTAAATTATGAGATATTTTTGAAAGATGTGTAATGTTTCAAAATATAAGGCACTTTAATAAAAATAAAATTTTATTAATAATGTTTTTTTAATATTATGGTTTTTCATCATATTCTCTTTCTTTAATATTCTTTTATGAATTGGATATTAAATGAAGAATATTTTTAAAAATTTATATTTCTATTTTGAATAAATAAAATTGTAAAGTTTATTTGTATTTATGCTTTTGTCTAACCCATATTTAGTTGGAGAGGAGGGAAATTGTTTGGATGAGAGCCCCCCATTTGTTTGGCATTATTATAGTAGAGGGGGTAAATTTTCCTTCTTTCCCCTCCAAATTGGAGAGATTTAGAGGAATTCTCTTCCCTCCCTTTCTCTCCCATTCCTTCCATTAAATTCATCATCTCCAATTTATCAAATACTATAATGTAAAGGTATTTTATAATTTGATAGAGAAGAAATACAACTTTTCAAATTTACTTTTATTAAAAATCATTATTCATTCCCACACAGAAAGGTAAAACAGGGGAGAATATTAAATACCCATGCCACTAGGAGAGGCATGAAGGCGTGTGGGACTTGGAGCAAGGAAGAGGCGTCAGCCATGGCCTGGGAAACGTATTGCACATTCAGGCAAGCGTGAAGCATGTGATGATTGCAACGGTAGCAAGCGTCTTGAGGCAAAAATCACGTGCAAATGGAATGCTGTGCAGACAATTGTACTCCACACCATATATAGAGGTTGACCCGTCATCCCCCAGTCCAAGACTTCTTTTTTATTTTTATATTTATAAATTATTTTTAATATATTTTATTAATATTAAAAAAAATTAAATTTTATTAATTCTATTTAAAAATTTAATGAATTTAAAATTTTTATTTATTAAATACGTTGACGCATAAAAAAATATTTTCTTATTTTATAAATAGAACAGGAGAAGTAAATACATGCTCCTCTGGTACAGGTTCATGTGTCGGCTTGGCCTTCATTTCAAATAGAGCATCTTATTGTTCATTCCCACCCTCTCTTCGCCGTCCAAACTCCCACCCCACCGCTTGTGACCCTGTCCGTTAGTGTCGGCCTTCTCTCGATTTGTTCAATAAGCCTGTCTCTCCCCTTGTTATTCTCTATCTATTCATTGTATTTCCTCGCTCTTTTCCATCTCAAACTAGTATATCGTCTTACCATCGCTACGTTTCATTTATATATTTTATACCGAATAATCTATTCGTTATGACCGATGAACAATCAGACACGTCGCCGACCTCCTAGTCTTCAGTGCCAGTGATCCGTGCGTATCTGTTATCAATGGACCCTTCCGACCACATGGCACATGACCCCCACCCCTCGCCAATGGGCTCTTCCCTCCATTTTCTTCCATTTCTCTTTTATCACTTTTAGATTAAATTTTTTTAATAATTTAGATTTAATTTTTTAAAAAACTGTTATTTTAATTTTATATAAACTATATAAACAAAATATTATAATTTTAAATAATTTAGATTAAACTTAAATAATTTAAATTTATTTATATATCTTTTTATAAAATAAAATAATAATTTTATCAAAACCTCAATTTAAACTGTTAAATTTTTGATCTAAAGTTGGGAGGGAAATGGAGGGAAAGAAAATGGAGAAACCCTCTTCCCCTCTCGAATCTATATATAAAAATATTCCCTCCTCACTTATGAGTTATGACCTTATTCCAATCCTCGTATCTCTCAACCATGGCCACTTCTACTCCCTTCGCCACCACCTTCTTCTCTCTTCTTCTCCTCCAATTCCTAATAGGTAAACATGCTCTTCAACTTCAAGATCATCATTCTCACCAAATGCTACTCCTCACTACTCACTTCCTCTTCTTAGTCCAGCACTGCACATGCATCCCACCAAATGCATGTGCTGTATGCTTCCAGAACAACATCTCCAAGTAACGAATTAATCCGTCTCTCCTTTCATTAATCAGAGATCGTCTTGTTTGTGATGTGCAGGTTCCTATTCCGCAACATTCACCATCGTAAACGAGTGCAGCTACCCTGTATGGCCCGGCATTCTGTCCAACGCCGGAACTCCGCAGCTCTCCACGACAGGTTTCGCCCTCCAGCCGGGGGAATCCAACCCCATCACAGCCCCCGCCGGCTGGTCAGGCCGCTTTTGGGGTCGCACCCTCTGCTCCCAGGACTCCGAAGGGAAGTTCTCCTGCGCGACCGGGGACTGTGGGTCCTCCGGCGTGGAATGCGCGGGTGGCGGTGCCGCCCCTCCAGCCACGCTGGCGGAGTTCAAGTTGAACGGAGCCGGGGGAACGGACTTCTACGACGTGAGCCTGGTGGACGGGTACAACCTTCCGATGACTGTGGAGCCGCGAGGGGGAGCCGGGGGAGGGAACTGCACGGCGACGGGGTGCACGGTGGATCTGAACGGGGCGTGCCCGACGGAGCTGAAGGTGACGTACGGGGCGAACGGGTGGGACGAGGGGGTGGCGTGCAAGAGCGCGTGCGAAGCATTCGGGGAGGCAGAGTACTGCTGCAGCGGAGCGTACGCGACGCCGGATACGTGCAAGCCGAGCAGGTACTCGGAATTCTTTAAGGAGGCATGCCCACGCGCCTACAGTTACGCGTACGACGACGGGACAAGCACGTTCACGTGTGCGTCGGCCGATTACGAGATCACATTCTGCCCTGGCTCCAGCACAAGGTAAAGACAAGGGCGACACATGACGTACTATATGAGTAATGCTTGTGTTGTGATATTTGGTAGTAGTATCGTAATATATATGAGAGAGAGAGAGAGAGAGTAATGTGGAGTGTTTGAATATTGATGCAGTTTGATGGAGTCAGGGAAGGAGAAATACGCGGACGCGGTGGAAGCGTCGGGGGAGCATGGCAGCGGAGGAGGTAGGTGGAGGCTGCTGTGGGTGTTACTTGAGTTGATGGCATTTCGGGTGCTGAGTTAGCATCATTCTCTCACCTGTGCCCTTCCTGCTTCGTCCTGCCTTCCACTGCTAACCTCCTCTTCATTATTTGCATTAATTACAGAGTGATGCGTGGGACCTTTTTAACTCCACTTATTATGGTTTCCAGTTCCCATACTCACTCTCCTTCTGTAATTGTGTGTGTGTGTGTGTGTATTCTCACTCTAATCCAATAAAACCATGCACTCCAATTTTGCTCTCTCTTCTCTTCTGCTTGTTTTTTTTAAGATCATTAATATCAGTGACAATGTTTATTTAGTATTCATTTAGTTTAGTGACCCTCTTCAAAATAAATATAATTTGCGTTGGTGAGCTGCGCTGTTGGTGAAGTTGGGGTTTACAGTCTGGCTGTCCCGCAAGCTTTGGCCCTGACGGTGGAATCAGATATTAATGAAAGGCGAGTTGTTCGTTCCTAATATTCCTGACGCGATGTTGGGTGGATATCGGCCGCCAAACCTTATATTCTTTCATATTTTGAATCCAATCCCAAAAGACCGCTTTTCCCTAATGGCCTTCCGCACAACTCCTTCGTGACCCCATTCCTCCTTTTCTTTGCTTTTTTATTATTCGCCTGCTGTGTTTTACCTGCGAGTATTCCTCCCATGTATTTCTTATTACGTTGAAACCATCAATTTTCACCCTCACCGTTCCTCAAATTAAATATATGCATGGCCCAATGCTTCCCCCGATATCATAAATCTCATGGTTGCACCGCATTCCATTTTTAATATTATTTATTATTTCATTAAAAAAAAATATTGATGCCATCGCTTTTATAGGATGACTTTCACTATGTCATCTTAATTTTCACTAGCGTGTATTTGTCTCGTATACCACCATGGGTCTACAGCGCTCTAGTGTATTAAGCAGACGAAATGAGACTAATATACACTCCCAGGTGGCTATTTCTCCTCATAATTTTGTATTGAAAAAGAAAGATATGATTTTGTGTTGTGAAATAGGTGTTATTTCAACCAAAAATTGATCTTGAATTGACCGAATGCATAACTTTTGTCAAATTTCAAATGATGCTCCGTCCAGTATAATAAAAAAAAATGAAGCGTGAAATAAAGAACGCTGGGAATGAATTCAGCATCCAAATACCTTTTCTTATGCTTTTATCAATGGAGAATAGTTTTACCAAAAAAGCATGACTTTGAAAGGCATGAAAGGCTGGTATTTATGTTGGGTGCGTATTACCAATTTACCAGTGTGTTTCCTTCTTCTTCTTCTTCGTTTTTTTTTTTTTTTTACAAGCCAATTTATCAGTGAGGTTGACGGATGCAATTATTTGAGCTTTTTTTTTTTGGGGTGACATAAAGGGGCCGAAGCCCAATAGAAGTACAATTATAAGAGCTTTAGAATACGAATAGATTCCTCGCGCATGTGAGAATCTGTGCTTGTCTTTTGTTGTGAGCCCCAGATGCAGTTCCGTCACGGCTCGTCACAGCCTTTAGTAACATTTTAAATTAAATTTGATGGCTGTATTTAATATCATTTAAATTATTAAAATTAATATTAATAATTTTAAATTTATATTTTATTTAAAATTAATAAATAAATGAATTCATTTAAATTATGTTGATATATATATTTTAATAATTTAAAGAATAGAGGTATCTAGTACCTGCAGTCAACCAATCCAAATCTGCCTTCAATACGTCACCGCCCCCGTTCACTGATTAGGGATTATTATTAATCCATGTCATTACCCGCACCCGATACCACCGCAATTTGCGGACTGAAGAACACTAGGAAAAATACTAATTTAAAAAACAAAACAAGCAGAAAGCCACACCCTGAGGAATTTTATGCTAGATTTAAGTTAGGTAGGATTTCAATTAAGGATTATAGAGATTTAATTTTAAGTAGGCTTAAATTTTTTTTAAAATTTTAATTCAGTTCAACAAAAAAAGTTAAAATTATTTTCACGGTGAAAAGACTGAATACCTTTTACTTGTTATGTATAATCTTTTTTTTAACGAAATTGTTATGTATAATTTTTAGTTGTCAATTTTTTTATCACACTTATTAATTTAGTAATATTACTTATAAATTATATTCGTTTTTAAAACAATCAATGATATTAGTTGTTAATTTATTAATTTTACTTGTTAATTTACTAACACCAATTGTAAATTACTAATAATTTATAATTTATGTTAATAAATTACAAGACATATCAGTAATTTATAATTGATGTTAGTAAATTAATAAATAAAATTAAAAATTTAATAATTGATGTTGCTGTTTATAATTAAACAACTAATGTCAAGTTTTATATAATTACTAACATGTCAATTTATGTAATTTACAACTCATATTCATAAATTAATAAATAGAGTAAGAAAATTAATAATTAGTGATTCTACATAGTAAATGAAGAGTATTTTAATTTTTTTACCATCAAAATTATTTTGATTTTTTTAAACTAAATTAAAATTTTAAAATTTTTTTAAACTCACAAATAACTATATTTTTACTGCAGTATTTAACTAAAATTCTCTCTTTAAGATAACTTTATTGGATTTGAGATTTCAAGGAAGATGCATTTATTTCCGTGAAAAAAAATAAAAGAAAGAAAAAGCCTAAATTGGAGTTGACAAAATTTATCTTCCAAGAATTAGTTGAGTCTTTTTAGTGACCGATATTGCCAAAAGGGACGCACTTTCATGCGGACCTCAAATAATTTAACCTCAATAGTTATTTATTAACCATCCGTAGAGCATGTGTTATTTATTAACCTAAATTTTTAAAAGTATTTACATTTTTTATTTATATTCTTATTAAACGTTTTATATAAAAGTCTTGATAATAGTAATTAAAATTTTAATGTATAATTTTTTTAAAAAAAGTAATGAATGAAATAGGAATAGAATTGAAAAAATAAATATACAAATTATTTAATACTCTATATTTTGTGCCAGATAAACGTAACTTAGCACTATCATTTGATGCGACGTATTTCAAGTGAGAATAAATATATACAATTTTTTAACCAAAAAAAAAAAGAATTAATGTATACAAATAACAAGGGGGAGTTAATAGTTGAAATTTGCAAACACATACAAGAATACAAGGAAGCAAGGACAGTTCCAATTTGACTTGGGGCAAAAGTGGGGTGCAGATTGAAGAAGGACGATCAAAATTTGAGAGCTCTTGTGAATGGATAAGATAGTTAATTAACTTTAATTTAACGTAATGGCCTCCGTGTCGGGTCAAATTAGAACTGATCGAGCTTCGCACGTCAAAGTGGCGGAGATTGATGTTGGTGGGCTTGCAGCATTTCATTCAGAATCAGTGGGCTCTTGATTGCTGCTGTGCATCCAGCCATCCACCCTGTGTAATCTTCCCTCCGCTCGCGTTGCTTTTATGAGCACGTGATAATATGAAAGAGAGACACGCATTGATCATGTGTGTGTGTGTGTGTGTGTCATGAAAGGCAGCTTTAAATAAATTAACGATAAGCCGAGTTATTGATCAAGCAACCTTTCCTACTTTTCCCCATATCCTTCCTTTCATCTTTCTTTCCTTTCGCTTGACTCCTTTAATTTTCATCCTGTGACCATCTTGTTCCTCTTTTTTTTTTTTTTCCCTGCTCTAAAAAAAATTAAAATAAATGACAAATTTCTCCTCACTCACGTCCACATTCTGAGTATCAGATCGCCCCCTTTGCATACACAAACTCATGTATTATTGGATCACATATTTTATCTCTGGTGACAAACATTAAATAAAATGGCCGGAGACGTGGTCTGCGAAGCCAAATATTTCACAAGAGGTACTCTCTCTGGAAAGCGAAGATCAACTCGGCCAACATTAGCTGACGGGAAACTTTAAAAAAGAAGGGACAGTGCATATGCGAAGAGAGAAAAGAAAATAGGAAAAGGGCCCCTGTGATTTTTCAAAGGTAAGACATAGAAAAGGAAACAAATCTTATCGGCACTGTCTGCCATCGCTGCTTTCCACGGACGACATCGATGGAGGACCAAACCTTAGATTCTTCCATATGTTTTCTTTTTTTGTTTTTGACTTTTCCCAAGGTTGCTGTAGGAAGATCAATGCCGAGAGTGTTGGCTTGGTGGTGATGCATTCCCAGATCCCAGTAGGACTGAGTGGCGCGAACATGATCGTGGATAAATTTGTCACTTTTGGGCTCACTCTCTGACATACCTAAAATTCAGTGCCATGCCCTGCCTACACCGAAAAACAAAACAAGTGATGGGTTAGGTTAAAAAAAACAAAAAAGAAAAGTTCAGAGACAGTTTTGACTTATATAATATAATTTGAACCCACGACAAATTAATTAACCTGTAAGATGACAGGTTAGCTCACAACTTTTTTTTTTTTAATGTCTCAGTCTCATTTTAAAATAATTTACTTTTTCATGTGGTTTGAGCTTAAAAAAAAATTCTTATTCTTAAAAAAACATACACATATGGTAGTAAAATATTTAAAAACAAGTTGATAGAGAGCTTATTGTGTGGTCTTTGGTTTTATGCTCTAAATTCAATATCTTTTTGGGTCATCATTATTTTTTCCCCTTTTGACCATATAATTTATTACAAAATTCAGTGCCATGCCTTGCCAATCCCCAAAAAAAGTGATAGGTTAGATTAAAAATGGTTCATTTAAAAACAGTTTTGATCTATATCATATAATTTGAACCCATGCAAGTTAATCTGTAGGTTGACAGGTTAGTTCACAATTTTTTTTTTAAATGTTTCAATCCTACTTTAAAATAATTTGCTCTTCCATGTGGCTTAACAAGGAATTTGCATTCTTAAAAAGAACATATATGTATGGTAGTAAAATACCTGAAAATAAGTTGATAACGAGCTTTTTGTGTTTTCTTTGGTTTTATGCTCTAAATTCAATATCCACCTGGGTCATCATTATTTTTTTCCTCTTTTGATCATATAATTCATTACAAAATTTATCTTTCTTCCCCCCTTTTTTTGTTTTTGTTATCATCTTGGCATTTCATTATGGAGTGTGATGGAGCTTCCTTTGTTATTAATTTTTTCATTGCAAAGTTTATCTTTAAGCTTTGAATTGTAATTTCAACCTCTTACTATATTTGTTTGTGATGGAGTATATAATTATGTTGGATTGTATTAATGTATTTTAAATTGATATTGGTGTTTTTTAATGATTTAGAATGAGTTTTATTATTGTTTGGATAACTAGTTTTTAAGAGAAAAATATAATTTTCTTTACCGCAAAAAAATGAAAAAAAAAGGAGAATCTGTAATTTTTAAAATTGGAAAAGTTATTAAAAAAAATATTTTGCTAGTGTGTTGGCAACTGTTGTGAGTTAAAAGAAATATAACCTGTTATGATATGAGTTATGCTAATTCATCGCGCCAATCTCACAATCCATTGTGAGGTAATCCACAACTTATTAGAGATGTTCGTTGGAAAGCGTTGAAGGAGAAGCCACTCTCACGTCACAATTCACAAGCACATGCACCCCTTACTTAAATAATTAAACAGATTGTTGATTCTGGCTACTGCTGGCTACTTAAATAATTCACCCTTACATAAAAAGCATAAACGATGGTGTCTTTCGTAAATGACCAAACCATTGTCATGGATATAGAAGTTAGCTAAAGACAGTTTAATTTATTATTCTGAAAAGATCATGCCAGAGAATTTAGCAGAATGACTTATATTTTGAACCACACTAGGGCTACAATAAAAGACTCGCGTTCAGGAGTCGAGAGATCAATGATATGCCTAGTCAGCACTACTGACACGACAGGGTATTGAAATTAAGATCTGTAAATTAAATGTTTACAAGCAAATGCTAGGCTGAGAGGCGAATGAAGGGAACAAGGGCGGCAAGAGTACGGGTGCGTGGGACGTGGAAAGGCTTGGCAGTGACTGTGAGGCGACGTCGATTGCAACTGCTGCATCACCCCCCACATGATTCGGCCACCTTTCCCTTTCCCCTCCTCCCAGCTTCAATCCTTTGAATTGACTTTGGTTACTCATTGTTGAACTCCCTGTTCGTCTTCGGCCTGCTGTCGTCAATTGATTAACAAGCATAATCTCCCAGATCCGACAAGACACAGGGAGTGGCTCTGCAAGGTTGATTGCAATGGCTTGATAAGTCCGCAACCTTCGCCCCTAACATGTGGCGGTGCCGCTTCTCGGGCTTCTATTCAAGCCACGTCATCGCGTCCCCCTCCCACAATCTCATTTGGTGCTTTTTCATGCATTCATAATAATCCTATTTCCAGCCAGCCACACAAAGGCTTACCTCTTAACTTCACCGCACACATGGAGCCTCCTGACGCCGCTATTCTCTTCTTTCATCTCTCCCCGCCACTCCTTCCTCTTCCTTCTTGCATCTCCTCCTTCTCGTTCTTTGTTTCCTTTTCTGTTCTAAGAAACCAGAAGAAGGTCCTCTAAGGCGCGCTCACATTTCAATATAACTAAACTAAGGAGGACCAATACAGCATCACCTTCCCAACACCCGATGCCAAGGAGTCTGCTAATCGTCACTTTGAAATTTTTTCTTCTTTTTTTTCCCTTTTATCTTAATGGAATTACTCACCCCGTACAACAAGCGGACATGATATCTTTCAATGCCCCCAAGCAAGAATTGATCATTAGAGTTTGTTCGTGGTCGAGGCATGTGCCAATTAACTCGTCCATTTTATTAGTATACTCCAATCTTCTCTCCGGAGCCATCCCAGTTTGATAGTAGGAAGGAAAAAAGAAAAATTGAGCTTCGGTGAAGATCAACTTCCGATCGATTTAACCGACTCGTAATCGCCATGGTACATTCATCAGTCATCACTCTGTTAGTGATGACGACGAGTCGACGGCTGTGTGCCGTGGCATCGAGAAAAATGTGCATCTTTCGTGGACTAATTATAGTTTCCCACCAAGCCTAAGATAGTACCGTCAGAATTATGTAGCAAGCTATGACAGCAACTAAACGAAAAAACTTTATATACTTAATATATTTATATTTAATTAAATTATGATAAGTAAATTTTAATACATTAATAAAATTAATAACAAAAATTAATTATAGAATGTGTAATTTATAAAAAATATATGTCTTAATTTAATTAAAAATTAAATATTAAATATATAAAATTAAGTATATAGAATTTTTCTTTTCAAAAAAATATTTATATACAGTATTAAGTCATATGAAAACCTCTAAAATTAAAAACTAAGTGCTCAACTCTAAATTTAAAACTCCTTTTAAAAACATTAATAAAAAAATACTACTCCCCACATCTTTAATATAAGACAAACTTGTTTAACCTGTGCTTATTAAAAAAGTCGTAGTTATGTTGTTAAAATTATTAAAAAATATATTATTCTTTACAATTAGAAATTACATTAAATTATTATTTAAGAATTCAAACTATAGTAAATAAAAAAGAGTATTGAAAAACTAATTTTGGCTTACATTAGAAAAAAATCCTTTAAAGTTTGTACTATGTTAAAGACACGAAGAAGAATTGATACAGTGAAATGATTGTGTAATATATATATATATATATATATAATGATAATTATTCTTTTAACCTCTCATCAGTTATTGAATTGAATATACTAGTACATTTTTTTAATCAACAACTGAAATTCATTCAAAACAGTGAATAACAATAGTACAAAGAAATGAATACAAAACTAAAGAAAATAATCTCAATCATCATTCACCTGCTAATATAAGTGAGGAATGATAAAAATGCAAAAAGAACTTTTCATAAAGTAAGCTTCCTAACAAGAAAGTGAGTATGACTATTAACTTACTAAAAACAAAATTAATAAAAATATATCAATCTCTTTAGAAAAGATTGCAAGCACATTAATAGAAACAGATCAGGCATTTTGGATGACAAATGGTAAGGGTATTCTTCATGAGTACATTTTTTTTAAAAAAACATTTATGTTTTCTCAAGCTAAAAGAGTTGGGACTCCTTTGAACTTCTGGTGGGCAGGCAATAAGATAGAAACTTCGCACCTTCTTCTTGCCCTTTATCTGAGCCATAGCTAATTAGCTACAGTGGATAAGTGTGGCGGTTGTCACAGGTCTAACCTTTTTCTGTCTATAAAAATGATGCACACCGCGACCCCAAAACTCCCCTTGCCACTTCCTCTTCCTCTTCTTCCTCTTCCTCTTCACTCTTTTTCTCGGCAGAAAGAGAGTGAAAACATATGTAGTAGCAGAGGATCATTGGCACTTCAATACCGACCTCTGCTTCTTTATCCATTCACTCTTGTATCTGAGCCGCAACTCTAGCACGCCAGTTCAACTCAAACATCGGAGGAAAGCCATCATGGATCTGTTACCATACTCTCCGCATTCTCCTCCTCAATTGTTGTTCGGTTTCTTCCTTTTTCTCTTTTTCAAAGGTAAATTCCTTAACTTGCAAAATCTGGGGAGTCTAACCTAAAGACACAAGTTAATGAAACTGATTCCCTTTCTTGCTCTGCTCTACAATATTCATTCAGGAATTTCAGGGGCTACATTTACGTTTGTGAATAAGTGTGATTACACGGTGTGGCCTGGAATTCTAGGAAAACCAGACATCGGCAGCACGGGATTCGAGCTGGCACGTGGGGGCTCTAAGAGCTTCCAAGCACCCACGGGCTGGTCCGGAAGATTCTGGGCCAGAACCGACTGCAAATTCGACGAGTCCGGCCGCGGAACTTGTGCCACCGGCGACTGCGGCTCTAGCCAAATCCAGTGCAACGGCGCTGGCGCCACGCCTCCGGCGACACTAGCCGAGTTCACACTCGGCTCATCCGGCTCCCAGGACTATTATGACGTCAGCCTCGTCGACGGCTTCAATCTGCCGATGGCAGTGGAGGCGAGCAGCGGCTCGGGATCCTGCTCGAGTACGGGCTGCGTGGCGGATCTGAACCGGCGGTGTCCGTCAGAGCTGAGGGTGGAGGGCGGCGACGCGTGTAACAGCGCATGCGGGGCGTTTGGGAAGCCGGAGTATTGCTGCAACGGGGAGTTCGGGTCTCCGGCGACGTGCAAACCGTCGATGTACTCGGTGATGTTCAAGTCGGCGTGTCCGAAATCGTATAGTTATGCCTACGACGATGCTACCAGTACCTTTACTTGCACGGCTGCCGACTATACCGTCACATTCTGCCCTTCTTCCCCTAGGTCGGTGCTCCCTTTCGCTTTCCCCCATTCACTTTCACCTCTCTGTTTTTATTGTTATTCTACCGTCACACTTCTATCCCGGCCACCGTCATTATCATTAAAAACTTCATCTTTTTATTAATTTAACTTATTCTAATAAAGCATCAACACACGCGTGACCAGTATAGAACATCGCATGATGCAATACATTTAGAATTATATTTAAATAATTGATATAAGCATATGCTTTCATAGTATGATATATTCTGTAATACAACTTGTGTGGTTTGTAATTAAGGAGTAGGGTTTGTGTTTATGTGTTGCAGTCTTAAGACGGGTTCGTCGCCAATAGGAACAGATTCGTCTTCGGGATCGTCAGTGGAAGAAGGTGCACTGGCTTCGACTTCATGGCTAGCTAACATGGCGACGGGGGCTTCTATGAGAAATCTTCATCATGGAGCTCCACTATCTGCTTTTTTTGCGGCTCTTACTTTCATTCTTTCTTTTTTTGTGTTGTAGTCTCTAGAAAAAATGTCCTTTCTCACATCACTTGTCATCGTCTTTACTTTATCGACCTTTCTGAGACACAGCAATAGAATCGACCACCACGTCACTGTGGGGTTGAACAATATTACCAAGATCACTTGCATTTTCTATTTATTTTCTTGCTTTGTGATCCCCTGAAGTGATTATAATGTAATAAATAGCAAATTTATCTTGTGCATTAACGGGGACTGAGAGATCAGTGGGTGTTGACTCTGAGCAAAAAACTGAAGAAGACGACTTAAAAGAATAGAAGTAATCAGGAAAGGCTCTTATCTTCCCTTCTTTATCTTTTGCGGGTTTTGCAGATTATGTCACTCTCTGACGGCAACCGCCGGCACCAGTTTCTGTCGCTTTCTGAGAGTAACAGCCAGCGCGGCAACTGTTAGATTTAATTAAATGGAGATAGATATGTATTGTTTTTCTTTTAAAAGAAAAATCTGAAGCCAAATATCTTGCAAGTGAAATGTTTCTGATGTGATTATACATTTCTGTTTAATTAGTATATAGTCTAGATCTGTCTGATCAATTTATCCATAATATTTTTGTGATGTAAATGTTTCGCGGTAGTAGATATTTCTCGGATTTTTAAGCTATTACAGGCAAAATGGTAGCTCTTTTGAATTATGGTTTGATGAAGAAACAGATAAGGCAAATTAATTGGCCAACAAGGAGAGGACGCCTGCAGACAGAGACGTGTGCTAGAAACTTGTAGTGTTTTCAAAGGCCTTTTTATGAAATGTCATCATGAAGGAACCATTTAATTCTATCCGCGCACTCGGCAGAAATTATAGTTAAAAAGGCTTAAAATAAATAAATCGCTACTACTAACTTTTTCTTTTGGGCCAAACAATTGATTGGTACTTATGTAAATTTTTTTTTAATTTGAATTTGGAGTATCCTTTTTCATTGTATTTGTAAAATAAATTATCTGATCTACAAATTTCCAAGTTTTGTCTTCCAATTGAAATCACCCCTAATTTTATGATATATTTCTTCCTCCTAATTCTCGCTTTCTGTACATATTTATGTCTATTGGCTAAGCAACACCAAGACATCTTTAAATGAGAAAGATCATGAGTTTAAACTAGATAAGTTTAAGTAGATAGTGAAGAGGGTACATGCGAATTTCTCCATAAGAGAAGTGGAAGGTGTGCAAGTGAATAAGAAACAAAATGATCTGGAGATTTTCACTATCAAACCCAAACATGACAAATGATGACGAAGGAATTCTGGTTTCTTGCGCACTTCGGGCGTACGAATCAAATAATGGCAACGATAATAATTTTCCATTGCACTCATCATGAAAGATGGACCGACTAAGACAGGCTCCCAAAAATCATTAACAGTACAGCACAACAACATGCATATATGTAATTTTTGTGTTTGAATTTCATTTGAAGCACTTCATGTTGCTCCAAACTTTCTGCTATCACATTCTAAAAGTGAAAGTTACAGTGACCTCACTGGGATGCTAGAGAAAGGCTTTTGCTTTTGCCTTCAGGGAAGAGATTACGAAGGTGATGTCAAGTCCAGTTTGCAGACACAAGGAATGCGAGTAATTGTGGGGAAGTGGAACGGCTTGAACGGAGCAAAGAAACCAACCCACTTTTGGGCCATTCCTCAGTGCTTGTTTACTTTCCATCTTCAACTTTTGCTCCCTTGTGTGTTCCTTAACCGAAGGGGAATGTGAAAAGGGAAGCGACACCCACCACTGGTTATTTTGTTATTTAGGAATAAAGCAACAATATCTCAACTTGGGCGGAATATTTACTGCTTCACGAAGATCAATAACCAAGTATTTTCGACAAAATAAGCGTAAAATTACCTGAAAAGTGGGTCTACTACTAGGGAGAGAATAGATCAACTTAAAAATTATAATGGAAGCTTGAGGCATTGGTTTACTTTGCCTAATAGGAATACGTTGCAGGTTTTTGTGTACCTACTCAACTACCACCATACCAATTGGCAACCGCAGAATCTCCAGCTCAAGATCACATTCCCATAATTGGAGATTCTTTACTTTCTTATTTTGATAACAAGAGATTCTCTACTTTCCACCCCATTGTGATGTTATGAATACATAACATAAACACACGAGATTGTGATCATCATGTGCTGCATCCATTACAGATCCGAGAATGGCATATGCATGGTAGTTGAATCAGTTACTTTCGGGTGGAAACTTTGCCATGACCAGTCATTTTAAGGTGAATTTTCTATGCTCCCCTATTTGATATGAAATAAAGGCGCCAATTAGACAAAATCCAACCAAATGTCATTGGAAGAGCCTCTTGCAAATAAAACAAGCGCATAGACCATAGCATAGATTAGTTAATTTGGTAAAGTTCTAGAGACAATGAGCAAAGTAGCTTGTATTGCACTAAATAAAACCCAACAAGCGCTGTCCTATCGCTGTTTTTAGCTCCCTCATACTTGGCAGCAATACTAACGCAACCAAGAAATCTTTCAATCTCAGATAAGTAAATGAGAAAATTGGCAAGTGTATACGGAAACAACTTCAATCAACAGAGCAACAAACGGTTGCTTCCGTAATAGCTAAGAATTCCCAGTTCCATAGAACATGGTCACCCTCCGAAGACAAAGCACGTTCCTCGCAGTTACACTAATACAATAGAGGAGGGGGGGGGGGAAGCAACCTGCACTTGGATTAAAATTCTAGTTTAATTGAACCAATAATGTATCTGCTAGCTTTTGACACAGTTTCAGCTCCATCCCACTGGTGGGGCTGCTTTATTTACTCATGGACAGCCATTCGAAAAGCTTCTTTCTAGTTATTTCGACGCCTAAATGAAGATAACAAAGCTTTTTCAGCCAAAAAGTTTCGGTGCAGGAACCAATGCAAATCCCAAACACTATCACCGGGAAAGGGGGAAAAAACCACATGCATGATTCATCTGAACAACCATTAATAAAAGGATGCACAATAATAATGGTAGGAGTTTTGTCACAATAACACACTACCATCTACCAACTACAGATTTTCTTAATATTGGCAGACAAAGAACAAGTGCAAAAGTTTATAATGAACTATTGAACTCAATATATGCCTTTGGTCCTTTTGGGGCCAAAAATTCTTGACCAGATCAAGGGAACCGTCGAATATTCTTAATATTCATTATGCTGATGATACGAGCCCAACAATAGATTTATCCAACGATGCTTTGTTATTGGCAAGTATCTGTACTAGCAGATTTTATGTATCGGAGGAATGCATTTGCATGTGATCCTCGTCAAACATGGCTCAGACAGAAATGGAAAAGAGGTCACAGGCAAAGCATTTGAATCAAAGAAGTGGCTTCTAAAAGTTCATGGCGACATTCTGATTAATAGTGGATAGCAGTGATCTTTCTCATAGCTGGGCCAAGAGTCTCTATCCTTGCCATCCATGAATTTCTTATGACGGTTCCAAACTTCTGCCTCATAGTTCTCAGTTACAGTGAATTGCAAGCCATATTCTTTGAGAGTCTCCAAAAACATGTCTAGTGAATTCCCTCTTTTAGGGCTTAAAAAAATTGCTTCAGAGGATCCCGTTTTTGATAGAAGGAGTTTGACAATCCGGGCCAGGTCTCCATGGAAATCCTTAAAGAAAGTGCTGTCAAATGACCAATCAAAGTCATGAAAATAGTAGAAGATAAGTAGAGATTAGAAGACTACTGTAAAGATCACAAAAAAGCAAGTCAAGTTGCATGCATGTGAATGTGCTCAAGCTTTACGTACTATGTACAACACCCTTTTGTCAACTAGTGAATAACTTTAGACATCTAGACGTATCCAACATTTTGCCACTAAAGCAAAAAAGAGAAAAAGAAAAGCAATCCCATTTATCAACCATGCCAGGAATGAAAAGGTCTATTCATCACAAGACAAGAGAACATAACTTACAGCCTTCCACCAGATAATCAAGAGATTTGGGGCTTCATGACTGCCACCTCATTCTAAAATCACGTTCATGCATCAAATTTATCCAATAGAATAATAAGGACAAATGCAATTCAAGGAACATCAAATTTATCTAATATGACAAGTATTGGGATGGCAGTTACTCCAACTACCATTAACCATTTTTTTTTTAAAAATGACATGATGGTGTAAAGCATCATAAGCAAGAAGAACATGTTTATTGTCTAAGGCTGTCCATTGACCCTGTATTGAAGATAACCTTACCAATCACTTGCAACAATGATATCAAAAGTATTGGCAATATCAAAAGGTTCTTCCTGATTCCAGTGAAGCATCATAGGCTTCACTGTTGTTTCTCCAAATGCTCCTGAATTAACCTCAATGTTGCGCTGAATATCTGATTGTTGAAAGCTCAGTCAAAGTTAAGCGGAAAACATTTTATGGAAAACAATATTTTGCACTGGGGGCATTGCCTCATAGTTTGCAGAATCAAACCAAAATTGACCCTTTATTGTTGTGTTAATATTGTGTGAGCATAAATAATCGGAAGAAAGATTGCACATTTAGAGCATCAAAACCTTATACTCTCATATTCAATAAAAATCAACGATCCAATTGACAAAGCTTTATGATTCAATATTAGCTGGCATTTAAGCATATATGCATAAAATAAAAAATAAAAAATAGGAACCCAAATTAGGAACATTAATGGTGAATTGGGATAAGGGAGCATTTGAATTTACTACATGCAACCTTCTTTTGCCAAATTTTTGTACATTTAGCAAACACATTTTATCCAGGCAGTTGATAAAATAGATTTTTATTTGTATATCTTTTTTCAAGTTCTAAGCAGCTATTCCTTTCTCAAGAACAGTTTGAGGGTTGAGATAGAGAAAACTATCCACTCTTTATACAATTGCTGTTGTTTTAGCAATAGTAAGACACGTACATCTAAACATAGTTGGACAAAAACATCACAAAGTTGCTGCTAAACTTAAATGAATTCGTTAAATTCTACTATCTTGGTAAACGTCTAAAATTTCTTGTAAATGTTGTTACTGTAACTCATAATTTCATCGATCCCTGCCATTGGCATTTGGCAGACACCAAATAGCACTGCAAGAGAATTTTTGAAATTGAATTCAACAAGACTTATACACAACTTGCAATGCAATCAAAGAGTATCCTCAAATTAGACTTTGGACATTGAGTCTCATGGGCCTCCCTTCCTTTAAAAACAAATTTTGAAAAAAAGATAATTGAACAAAAATATAGAAGTCTGCTGATGCGTCATATTGCCACTACTTCAAAATTTAGAGTCATCATCATCTTGAAACATAAAAAATGTGAGCAAACAAAAAAAAAAAACCAAAAGGATACAATTGACTACTACAGGATTTCCATCTGAGATTACAACCTCTGACGCCTCCGTAACAGCTGCAATAACAAAGCCAGCCAAGCCATAGCCAGACCCAAGCTCAACAACTTTTTTATGCCTGATAATATAAAGGTAATACCAAAAAAAAAAATCACAAATGCAGAAGAGTTGAAGAACATAGAAAAATAGCACAGAGTAAGAGAAATGGAAGCACCAAAACACCAAAGAATTAAGAGAAGTGACGATTAATAATGAATTAAATTGTCAGGAAAGCAACAAGGAATCATTCTCTAAACCTGAAAAGATCTGCATGTGACAAGCAATAGTAAGCAAGAACATCTTCTGATGGCCAGCTACCTGCAGAGGAAATGCTAAATTTATAAACAAACTGGGGAATGAAAGAACAAAATCATGTTGAGACAAGTGTGAACTGATAATTTCTTTAATTTCTAAAAGTAACCACTGATTCCTGTAGATTTCTCCAAGGGCAACTTAAATCCGATTGACTAGCACTGAAGTGCACTACAAATAGTACTTGATAAAAGCAACCTATCTGTATTAACACTTTCTGAAAGAATGGCGATAAAAATTTGAGGGCAAAACACATCCTGCAAGACTGGCCATTCACTTAATAAAGGCTAAAGGCTGGTTTCGAAGATCTAATACCAGAATCTTACTTCACCTTGTCATTCAAACTTTATTGATCCATCTTGTGAAAGAAATAGTTCCTTTCATTGATTCCAGTAACTTAGCACTTCTTTACATGATCATAAATGTTTTTATGGAAAAAAGTTCATTCATTTTCATGAACTGGGCAGAGATTTTTCCAGATAGCCATCTAAGTCTGATAATTAAATAAGATTAAATGATGAATGCAACGAGCATGCATATATACATTAATGAACAAAATAATATGTATTTTAGACCCCTTGGAAAAAACACTTCTTGTGGTTTTATCATATTATATAACCATCTTAGCATAGAAGTCATGACAAATGCAACTTAAAAGAAGCACTATTGGGTCTTTGACGTTGAAATTCAGGAGAAAAAGGAACTATCGAAAAAAAAAAAGAGGGGGTGAGAGCAATTTCATATGATTACTTAAATTTGAGAGATGATTTTAATTTTGCGCTTACAGTGAGATCTGATGCAAGTAGTTTCAGTCCCTGTAAAGTTGGAATATAAAATCTTCCTTGAGTAAGATAACAGCAACTTACAAACAACTCCTGTGTTGTCAATGTTGTATCTGTTGCAGATCTCAAAATCACTGAGCTGAGCACGGTCGACTACTCTTTGTCTGCATAAATTGTTCACAACAATGGACAGTTTTGCAAAGAATTTAAAATTTAAAATTCAATGATTATATAACACTGGTCCTGTAAAGTCTGGCATGGCATGGATATCATGCACGAGCCCACAATATTCCCATTTCCCAAAAAAAAAAAAAAGTCCACCAACTATTGTTTTCGAGGTCTAAGAGTACTTTTTATATATGTATTTATCTCACTGCAAAATAGAAATCCAAATAGTTTCATATATTTTAAAGGAACATAGGAGATGATCTACCTATACACATCTAGTGAAAGAAGAGATAATGACTAACTCAGTTATTTTACTAGTGGCTACATTAACTAAACACAGGGTGATGTGATACGGAAAAGACACACGCACACACAATCTCTTAACCAAATCTAACTGTAAAGTCAATTTCCAAAAGAAAAAAGAAGCGAAAAGAAAAGTAGAGAATGAAATAAACCCACATCAAAAGTATTCTCGGAGAGCCATGGATGGGTATGGTGTAACAAAGGCACGCATCCCTCGAAGTCGACTCATCGCAGTCATCAGTTTCACATTTGTCGAGTAGACGAGAGGGAATTAAGTTGAAGCCATAAATGGTCCTTCTTGAAATGCGCTTGATGTCCATTTGGGCTTGATTATCTGCAAAGCCATGACCTGAATCAATTTGCTACCAAAATTTTGCAATCTAAAGAAAGGCGCGGCTGATGACGGCCAAGAACATCTCATACTCAGGGGATAGAAAGTGAGAAGCTAAAGAGCGCAAACCTGGATTTGGCGGAGAAGCTCGAGGGAGAAGGGCCTGGCGAAGGATTTTCCATCTCAAAGATGAAGCCTTCTCATTCGTTCTGTTTTCCATCACTAACTTCTCACCATCGTCTTTCACCTGAGGACTGTGAAGTCTGAAGTAGTTTGCTTTCTTTGTTCAGTCGCCGAGCGGAGCTAGAGCAAAGTGGCATTGTGGGTTGCTAGTACATTTCAGTTTGAGAATTTCTGAATGGACTGTTGGGCATGGCAACACAGCCATCGAGTTAGAGGGCCCAACGCGAACTGGCTCTAGGCGTAAGACCATGAGAGGAGCCCATTGTCCGCATTCACGGCCGGTAAATGACGAAATATAATCAGGAAAACTTTAGAAAATGCTCTATATTTGACCTTATTTTAAAAAACGGGTTATGATTAAATTATTGGCTGAATTAAGCATTTAATGATCAATTTATTCTTTTTTTTCTTTTTAGACAATCTTATTCAAAACACTGAATAGTACTTTTTTCATTACGGTGGACTAACTCTTGTAGTAATTTCATTGACATTAATTTATCTTTCTTTAACAAAATTCCTCGATTTAGAATGTGCCCTAATGTAAAAGAAGACTTCTTAAATTTCTCAACCTTCTTTTTTTTTTCCTTTTCTTGACAATTTTCCATTTCTTTTTTTTTCAGCTTTCTTTCTTTCACAATTGCACTGTTTTTTAATTCTGTCTCTATTTTTAATTGTTATTTCTTCTCCAATTTAATATTAAATATTTTTCTTTGGTGGCTTGAGCAGCAATCTATTGCCGCCCCACTTGTGCCTCTAAACTTACAAAACTCAGCAAATTATACCTATAAATAATTACAGGTAGACTTAATTTATGGAAATGCTGAAGTCATGCTGGTTATAGAGTAATGCAACTTTTCACAAAAATTATTCATGTTCATATTGGTAATGATAATGACACGTTACTGTTACTATAAAGAGAAGGTAAGGCGTCGTGCAATCAAGCGCATGTATATTACTTGTAATGCGAAAAGCCTCTCAAATTCCTCCATCATTTTAGTCGCTTGGCATTCCAATTCTTGATCATGTACTCTCTTGGAAGGTTTGACCCTCTTCATCGTTTTTTCCCTTCGCAGGCAGCTCAGGAGCAGAGATTATCACTGTTGACGACTTGACGTGCACAGGGCCAGGGCTCTGACCCATGCTGGCCATGTTTATCTCGATGTCAGGTAGAAATCTTCCTGTCCTCTGTTTGGTCATTTTCTTTAAGAAAATGGGACAAACAATTTCTGATTTTTTGGGGGCAACTTAATAATTTTGATGCCGAGAAATTGAACCCAATCGTGAAACAGGACGTCGGAAGAGTTCGAGAAAGGGCATCCGGCTATGGACAGGATCATAAACATTCCTCGCATGTTCAACAAGCCAGAGGGTAATGGAATTTTAATTTCTTCTCTCAGGACACCTTGTCTTTATTCCTTAGTTGAATCTCTGCTGTTGTGCAACAGGAAGGATGAAGAATCCAGAGTTTCTGAGCAAGGTTTGGTCAGTCTGCAACAAGGAAGATCATTTGGTAGTGGTAAATATTTCTTTTTCTTGGGAATTCTATTTTCAGAATGAAGAAATACAAGTGGCTAGTTAAGGGCAAAATAGCTGATGAGGTGTGTGCAATGAGCAGGGGTGCCAGAGCGGGGTGAGGTCTGTGCATGCGACGAGGGAGCTTGTGGGTGACGTAAGTGAAATCGCTTGATATACTTGAAGATCACTTTATTTATGTAGGAACATGAGAATAGTAATGATGAATGAAGATTGAAATGGCACTGGCAGGGATACAAGAATGTGAGGAACGTGTGGGGAGGGTATCTGGAATGGGTCAAGAACCAGCTACCCGTGCAAGCAGCAGTGGCCACGAATCAGCTTATCTGATCTGAACTGCCAAACTTATAATGCCTTCTCTGTAGTTACTATTTAGCTTTGCCTCGTCACTTCATATATCCACATCCAGGGGCGGAACCAGCCTTGATGTTGGGGGAGGGGGGCAATTTTTGTAAAAAAAAAAAAAAAAATACTGCTTCCATATTTAACTGAATCATTCGTCCAAGAATTTAATTAATTATTTTTAAATTGATATCATCTTTTCATATTTATTCTTATATAATACGATATCTCTCTTGAAGGTAAATGATTGGGTGGTTTATTTATTAAAGGTATTTTTAGAAAAAAAAAAACTCATTAAGTACACATTAACAAATAAAAATATCTTGTATTTTTCAAGATCTACCCTAAAAAAGTGTCTTATATTTTTAAATGAAAGGAGTATGTACATGTATAAATTGCTAATGAGGGATAAAAGACAAAATGTATTATCAAAATTTTAATAACACAACTTATAAATAAGATAAAAAATTATTCTCCCTCTATCTTATAAGTAGAATAGAGAGGAATATTACATAAATATATGTATATATTGCATCTAGGTAATCCATAAAAATATATGGGAAGAGATGGAGAGTTTTGGGGGGGGGGGGATGGCCCCCCTCACCACATAGGTAGTTCTAACCTTATCTACATCCTCCAACTCTCTTCATATCTATGTTAAATTTAAATTTGATGATTGTATTTAGTATGAGTATTGAATACCCGTATCATTTAAATCATTAAAATTTGAATGAATAGTTCTAAATTTATATTCCACTTTAAATTAATGAATGAGTCAGTTTATTTGAATTATTAATATGGATATCGACGACTTAAATAATATAGGCATTCAGTGTCTACAGTTGCCGAATTCAAATCCGTTAATATCTATGCTTGTGTTTATGTTTGGTCATTACTTTTATTTTATCTCCTTTCCTTATTTGTCACACTTCTCAATTAAATAGAGTTGTCTCAGGTAGTGTTTGGTTAGAGGAGAGGGGAGAGAAAATCTTTTAAAATTTTCCCTCTCCTCCAACCCCCCCCCAAATTAGGGGATCCCCCACTCTCTTCCCCTCCACTCCCCTTACCTCCCTTCCCCAACATTCCCTCCCCTCCCCTTCAAGCAAATATAGTATTAAGGATAAATATAATTTTCATTAATTATGAAATCCTTGTAGCATCAAGGATAAATATGATTTTCATTAATATAAAATCCTTGCACCTTAATTCTTCTTCTATTTTGCTATTCTGTTTTATATAATCTTCAAAAATTCATGATTTTTAATTTATCATTCTCTCTTATTTTATTAATTTCTTAATTTCTTAAATCATACCGTGTCTGTTTTAAATTAATCAGCTCATATTTTTTACTGTTAAATTCTATGCCCATTTCAGTTCATTCCTACCAAAGGCCTAATATCCATTGTATGAGTCAAACTATATTTTTGAAATTTAATTCATTCAATCTCCATCCAACACAAATGTCGAGAATTGATTGAAATGCTTATCATATTTTTTCCCTTAAAAAATGCATACTTTATATTTCAAATGGTTATTATTTTTTGTCAAGTGTTAATCGTTTTAAAGGAAATGCCACCTTTCTTCCTTGAAAGAGTTCCTAGATTTGAACATATCGTTGATACGATTGTGTGCCTACATGGGTGGCTATGTCTTGGGAGTAAAATTTAAGGAAAAGGTAACAAAACAAAAAAAAAGGTTATTATTTTTTAATTTTTATTTTGAAAAAGGTCAATGTCATATCATTGTTGATCCAAACTGTTAGGCAATTGACATGATTTGTCTTTTGTTTTCCTCCCTTATTAACTTGACATGAACTATTATAATGATTTTTTGCTTTAGTTTGAACAAATCTTGAGCTTACATAGATAATTTACTGATTCTTGCAGCAAGAAAAAAAAGGGATAATTGCCTAAGTCTTATAATTACAAAAAGGTCATACCTACTAATAAAAGATAAGCTTATGATATAACATAAAGATGCGTGGAATGGTTTGTTCATACATGGAGATAAATATCATGAATTTATAACCATGCTCAAGTAATAGCAATAATCAATATCAATCAATATAAAATAAAAAATTATCATACTTATATTAATGCGCAACACTTTCTAACAAATTGACCCATGGGACAAGATGCAACCTAAGAATTGACAAACTAATCGAAACTGCCATGTTTGAGTAATGAGTTTATGGGACCTCATTATGCCCAAACCGATTCATGACAACACAATCATGTATGTGTGCTCATTTTTTCCTAAACAAAGCCTTATCGTTCTGCCTTTGCCCTCTACAAACCTCCAATGACCACATGCTCACATTAATGGCTTTCCTTTGCTTCATCAAGCTAACCTTAAATCTGTTCAAGTTAATTGTTCTTGTGTCATGCAAAGAACAAACTCAAAGGTTGAGCAGGGTGAGGGTTATGGGATAGAATGCAAGCAATGGTGGCACTAAGTACCACCATGTCACACTAAGTGTCAAACAAGGACCTTTTTCTTGCCCAAAAAAAAAGGAAGAAAATGCTAAGAAAACCTTTTTTTTTTGCCACCTATTTTAAAAGTGTTATAGATTTATGAAACAATAATGCTAAGGTTTTAACTAAAAGCCTAAAACATGTATTCAGTTTTTAAATTTGGATAGTTAGTTTTAAATTTTAGGTCTTAATCAATAACAATGACTTTTGGCATGTTGATTTGCAATTTAGTTGATCTTGTAATTGGTACTAAACTACATCGGGGTGGTGGTAAAGTTGGTTGTTGAGATAATGGACCATTACCCCTATATAAAACATGCTTAATTCAACTTATGAGATAAGCACTTCTGGTTTGGGAAGCCTAGTCTTCTTCTATGGTTAATCTAGCTCATATCCTTCTTGGTCAATCAGTAAATTAGATTTTTTATAACTGATAGATCATACATACGTCCATTGCTTTCTTCTTCTTCTTCTTTTTTGATGAAAAGCTTTCATCTTTTTAACTTCTTCTATAATCTTGCAGAATGCATTTGAAATGGCATAATTCATATGGTCACTAGTAAGAAGCTAACATTGCTTTTATGTTCTAATTTCTAAAATTAGCATCTACAAACATCTCACAGCACCACAAATAAATAGTTAATCCATTTGTGTGGTCATATAGTCACCAAAAGTGTATTGTTAGGGGGTAAGGACATGTTGTTGATTGTGATGGTCTTTGATGTCTTTTTGGTTGTAGTAGAAAATTAGAGAACCATCTTGTTTCATGGAAAATCGTACCTTGGTTGTAATCCACTTGTCATTTAAGTAAAAATTTCATAATCTAAACCTCAAGAAATGATATTGATAAATCCATTAAAGTCATGTGATTGATTGCTAACACAGGGTCATCTCCTAAATCTGGTGCAGCTTCATAATGTTTCCTTTTTATGTTATCACCACGCAGGTTCAGCTTCTTCTTCTTCTTCATCATAAGGCAAGTATTTATTCTGTCTTCAAGAGTATTGATTATATCCATGAATGTATATACAGATGGGGTCACAATTCAAGAAGTTTGTGATATGTAAGGATATGAGAAAATCGTTCTCAAATTGGTAGAGGAGAGTAAAAGGTAGACAAAGTCCCTTTGCTTTAATTCTACAAGGCATGATAACATCAGTGACAACTTTGTCCGATTTAATGATGATTGAGATGGTGAACTCAGATTACATTGCAACGAACAGTGAGGAAGGAAGCTCTTTAGGAACTAAGGAGTCTAGTTTCTTCCATAATCTTGATTATTCCTCAGGTGCCCACAAAAGTAAATCATTATCACCTCATTAGAATTATCATGAACATCATTATGATCCTTCTCCTTCACTAACTTGAGGAGTTGAGATTCCTTCTCATGAAACACATATTGTTCTACCAAAAGTCCATCCTCTTCACCCCTAACACAGTCAAATATTCTCTTTGCAAAGTCAATTTTTAGGGCAATTTTTCTCACTTTATTCTTATGGAGTCGCTCATGTTCTCGTGTATGTGTGCTCCAAACTAGTCAATGCATAATAAATTAAATAAAAATAAAAATTTTATTTTTAATTATAGAATAGCAATGATAGAAAACGTGAACATTAATAAGATATGATGTGAACATGTTAAAGAGGGTCAATATAGTCTGTAGATAATAGAATGCAAGTTCTACCACCTCAGGGTCATCTAATCCAACCAACTCACCTTACATGATCAAAGTGATATTACAAAAACTATAGATAAGATTAATCAATTTCTAAATACTATGTAAACACATCCTCAATAAACTTCTTTAGATGTGGCTGCCATCTTTGTGAAATGATCATCTATCCCAAATATATTCTAAGAAGAGTTCATTATATCTCATCTAAAAAAAAACAATATAAGGTAAATGTGCATTTTTGCCCTTGAAGTATTCTCCAAGGAGTACCTAATGCCATAAATTATTAGTCGAAATAATTTTAGCCTAAAGTAATTAAAACGAAGTATTTTTGCCATTGCTGTCAAATTCCCAATGTTAACTGTCAAAAAATACTAATTGAAATCAATGCTGATTGCTGAGGAATTTAATAACAAGGGTAAAACTTTCTTGTTTTAATTAGAGTTGGGAATTTAGGTGGACACCAGACCTGAATGGTCCTAGCCTAAACAACCCAACTCCCCAAAAAGCCTGAATAGCTAATCCCAACTCAAATTTCTTTGGGCCTCAAGCAGCTCGAATACCCAAATTTTATTTTTAAAATCATTTTAATTAATTTTTTTACTTTAAAATTAATTATTTTATTTTATAAAAAATATAAAATATATATTTTTGATATTTAAATGATGCATAAAACTCAAATATATGGTATTTTAGTATCAAATGATTGAAAACTTAAAGAATTAACTAATATTTTATATATTTTATAAAAATAATTTTTTTATTGTGGTATTCGGGCCAAGTTCGAACCCGATCGGGCTTGGCCCAAATTTTTTTGAGAGCCCGAATAGGCTAGAATATAAAAAAATTATATTTTTTAAGCCTGGTTCTAACTTTTTTTTTGGACAAGTTTGGGCTTAACCTAAGTTATTGACTCTAATTTTAATTATTTTAAAAGAAAAATTACTTCATCTAATAGTTTAAGATATTGGGTGTTCCTCATAGAATGGCTCAGGAACAAAAATATACATTTACCTTACAAAATAAAGCATTCAAGTTTAGCTTTTTCATTCATGAGTTCTGCATCTTGTGCTATCCTGATTCCAGTCCTATCCTTTTTAGGGATGTTTAGATTGTGAAGCATATAGTTTTATTTCAAAAGGTTATTTTCTTCCCTTCCAAAATCATAATATACTTATACACTTGTATAGAAGTTTAATTACAATAGGAGGATTGGCTAAACATAATAGTGATACCGTATGCAATGAAAAATAATAATTACATAATAATAATAGCTGGCCGTTGCGTTTACAAAGAATTTGAGACAAGTCTAGTTATGAAAATAAAAAAGTCTGACTCCCTAGTATGTATTGCATTAATATTTTTAAATATTTTCACTCATATAATATTTTAATTTTTTAAAAATAATTAGTATTTCACAAATTGTAAATTTAAATTAATTTATAAATTTTTTTATTATATTTTAGTTACGAAAGAGAATTCTAATCAATTTTTTAACTTAAAAATGACTGTTTTAAAATACTAACTATAAAATTACAAAGTTATTATTTGTGAGTGCTGAGAGAATAATTTACCTTGACAATTTGAGACTGCCTAGATTGAATGCTTATTTTATGTGCTAAATCTAAATTTTGTTTTTGCAATTTTTATTTTTAAAAAATTAATATGTAAGTAATTATTTTTATATTAAAATAAAAATATATAAAATATAAAAAAACTTGGATTTCTAAATGTTATTTGGAATTGGAATGGAATTATTATTCAGGTTAAAATGAGCGTCTCATCCTCAATGGTTTTTTAAGTATGGGTTCAATCTCATTGAGGACGGAGCTCTGGGCTTGATCGAGTTTTGTCATGGCAATGGGCTTAATCGAATCACATTTCATCCTTTTTTTCCCCCAAAGATTTCTTTCTTTTCCTCTCTCTCTCTCTCTCTACATTTGAAGGATTTTTGAGAGAATTACATTAAAATCAACAATGAATCCTTTAATATTTAATCGTGTTGTTTGAAACTTAGAAGTTGCATGTGCCTGTTTGAATAGGTGCCAAAATCGATTGTATAAACTAAAGTCATAGTTTTGGTCAAAATCACTTAAACATTTCCATTTTCATATAATGGATTTTTTGTATTAAAACTATCATTTTGCTATAAGTTGAGAAGACTGGCTTATCAAAATCGATTTCAACATTGGCTCCCTTTATCAATTGTCAAAAAATTTTGCCTCCTAGGAATACCCCTTCAGCAAAATTTCAGATATCCTTTGAGTTTCAACTCTATTTTAGCTAGTTGTATATTTTGTCCTCCTATGTCTTTCTAGCAACCGACTTACCTCTCCCACCTTTTGTGAGTTTCAAATCTCCTCTCATCTCTTCATCATCCTCCAACCTTTTCTGTCGTATTCTAATTTGCTTTAATCTGTCTATATCAGCAAGTCTGTCATCTCTCTTCTTTGATCTAATTGTGCCAGCGAGTTCATTGCCTCTCTATTATAATGTGCTCATATCTCATATATGGTTGCTCGTCCTTTGCTGTTGGTTATTATTGTTTTTTTAAATATGCCTTTCTTGATGAGTGTCGTGGGAGTGGATGTTACAATTTACCACAGTGTCGGATCCCTAGAGGGTGAAGGGTTTGGCATCTTTCTCTGATTTTCATATTAACTACATTTTATTTTGTACATGTTGTTTAATCAATAAATTCACAAAATTTATATTATTATTGAAATTAACATTAACATATTCTATTCATTAAATAGGGTTCAACAAATTTTAAAATATTATATATGATTTTATCAATATTTACATCTTAAAAAACGATGTCTTTTTATGATAATTCGTACATTTAAAATTAATTTTGAACTGAATCATTTAAACATTTTTAATTTTATCAAAATTAGTCTTAAAAAATATTATCCAAACACATCACGTACTAATATAATCAATTATAATATAAAATTAAAATTTATTATGGTAATTTTTTTTTTTTGTATAATTAATCATATACCCAGCCGAAATGAAAACAAGCCTTGCATAATTCTCCTGTGTGTTTCGTCTAAACGGAACTTTGGTGTCGCCGTTACTTAATGGCTCCGTCAGCAGGAGGAGGGTAGATTATCCATGTTAACTGGAAGCAACCCTCTCTAGCAAGGAAACCTCAGCTGTGTTTCGCCTTCGTTTCTGGTACAATTCGGAGAACTGTCTGTCTATAGGGTGCGGACTCGCTCTAGATCGTTCGCTCCTAAAATCTACGACGATGGTGCTCGAGGTAAATCTCTCCTTCCCGTGTTCTTCTTCGCAACGAACCCTAGCGAACCTATTTCTCGTTCTTTTCTTTTTTTTAGCCTATCAAAGTAGGGTTTCCATATTGTTGTTGGAGCACTTTTTCATTAGATCATTTTCTTCATAGGCAACAATGATCTGTATTGATAATTCCGAATGGATGCGTAACGGGGATTACGCACCTTCTCGATTTCAAGCCCAAGCAGATGCTGTCAATCTTATATGCGGTGCCAAAACACAGGTGAAGTTGATAATGAATGTTTATTCTCTTTGACACTTCTTCATTCTCTGTTTACTAATTCTCCTGGTTTCCAGTGAGCTAAAAGAAAACATGGTATTATTATAGGTGGCTTGTAACGGGGCGACTTAATCATTAATTGTTGACGATCTTTTTTGTTAGAAATATGTTCCGTCCTGTAAATTTTTCCTTCTCAAGATTGACATACTATAACTTTATTTAAAATTTCATTTTGTCTGTGGATCATTCCTTCTTGACATAGGAAATCCTTGTTACAATTATAGTTGTACTTCCGACATACTTTTTCGGGACTTATTTGAACTCTGAATTCTGATGAATATATTTACTGGTTCACAGTCTAATCCAGAAAATACAGTCGGAGTTCTCACAATGGCAGGGAAGGGAGTTCGGGTTTTGGTGACTCCCACCAGTGATCTGGGCAAGATCTTAGCTTGCATGCACGGTCAGTTTATATTAATTGAGTGCTTGTGTCATTACTACTCTTTGTCAATTGAAGCATATGCATTATTTTAACTAAAGCAGTTGAATCTAGGATCCGGTTCCCTTATCAAGATGGTGCCAGTACTTCTACACCAAGAAGTTGCAATATTTCCTTTTCAAGTTTTGTTTCTTCTTGTTACAAGATGTTGCCTCTTTGTTTTCCATTTGATGATGGCGCACGTTGATTGTTCCACTTCAAATGCGATAAGCTTAGATGTTAAATTTGCCTGTGGGAATATATATATATATATTTTTTGTTGCCTTAAGCCTATTGACCTCGGTTTTGATTTTAGCAGCTATATAAGATCATTTGTTGAGGTGCATGCTTATTTGTGGGTTGAACTTTTGTGAAACTCACATCTGTAAATGCTAAAAATGAATTGCAGCAAATTTGCAGCTGATAACATGTTTTGCTCTACTTACACTCTTCTGTTCACGTTGAAGTTTATTTTTAAAAATCTTTTACTTGTAAATTAGGACTAGAAATAGGTGGGGAAATGAACCTAGCTGCTGGTATTCAAGTGGCACAATTGGCTCTCAAGCATCGGCAAAATAAGAAACAGCAGCAAAGAATTATCATTTTTGCTGGAAGGTATGCTTGGCTATATTTTATACTTTTATATGTAATCACATTTTCTGTAGCTAATTGGATTTTTCTCTAATACTTCCCCCCATTTCCTTTTAGTCCTGTCAAACATGAGAAGAAGCTGCTGGAGATGATTGGGAGAAAACTAAAAAAGAACAGCGTAGCCCTTGACATTATCAATTTCGGTGAAGAAGATGAGGGCAAGACAGAGAAGCTGGAAGCACTTCTTGCGGCTGTTAATAATAATGATACAAGCCATATTGTCCATGTTCCAGCTGGTCCCAATGCTCTTTCTGATGTACTTATAAGGTTTGTAGATTGAATATTTAATTGTTTGTTTTTCTCGAGTAAGAAGTAAAGTTGTGATTTTGAATATTTATGTAACATTGTTTTGTTGCAGTACACCTGTGTTTACTGGGGATGGGGAAGGTGGAAGTGGTTTCGCTGCTGCAGCAGCTGCAGCTGCAGCTGGTGGTGTATCTGGTTTTGAGTTTGGTGTGGATCCAAACTTGGATCCTGAGTTGGCTCTTGCTTTAAGAGTTTCAATGGAAGAGGAGAGGGCCAGACAGGAGGCAGCTGCAAAAAAGGCTGCTGAGGATGCTGCCAAACAGGAGAAAGGAGATGAGCAGCAAGCTAGTGCACAAGATGCAACAATGACAGAGCGAACAGGTGCTGCAACATCTGAAGCTGATAACAAGACAAATGATTTGATGGTTGGTTTCTTTTCTGCTTTTAGCCATGTGTACCTATTATATGCTTTCTTGGGATGTAGTTATGTCAACACATTTGATTCAATGAATTGCAGGATTATATGATTTGATATGAGAAATGGAGCCATTTCCATTTCCTGCATACCAACTTCAATTTGAATTTGACTTGCTAATGTGGAGTTTTTGTTTTTGGCCATCATATTACTGCCATTTTTTCATTGCCATCACGAGCACCCAGAATTAAATGCCATTTATTTTTTCCTTTTCCCTTCCTGGTGCTATGATATAATTGACCCTTTATTCTCACACCCATGATTGTCAATTTATCATCATGACTTAACATATCTTTTATGGTGACCCTCTACTTTCCACAATCTGTTTGTTCTGCTTTTGTGACATTATTAGTTTATGCGTCAATTTTGTTTTTTTTCTCTAGCTCACCAGCAATGTATTCGTTTTATGTGATCTTTTGGGAGCGATTAAAAATAATGTTGGGGAGAATAAATGGGAAGGTCTATCTTGCCCATTCTTAGCCTTCCCTTTCACTTCAGCAACATTTTTCAGCCATGTGTTCACAAGTAAGACATTAAAAGGAGGAAATATTTGAGACTTATTAGTGCTGTTTGAAAGGTGTCTTGAGGGATGGGATCTGAAGTGTTAGTGCTTTCTTGTTTTACATATGTATATATGTATTGAAACTCGAATTTTCCTTAAATAGAATTGAACAATGGTAGTAGTACTTTTGCTGTTGAAACTGATCTTCTAATGGAAACAGGATGATGAGAATGCTCTCCTGCAGCAGGCGCTTGCAATGTCAATGGATGATCCTGCCATTAACCATGACTTAAGAGATACAGATATGTCTGAAACAACTGCAGAAGATCCTGATTTGGCGCTTGGTTAGTTTTTATGCTGTTCAGGAACTCTTGATTTATGCTTGAGATAACTTGCAACTCTATCCTTTACTTCTGGTCTCTTGATTCATGAGAAATGCCATGTGGTTTCATTGCTTGGTGATTGAACTAATTACCAACTTGAGAAACATGAAGCTTGGATTGGTGAGGAAAGATAGAGGGTATCTTGTGCGTGCCTATAGTGAAGAAGAGTGGATTAACTTTTTAATTCATTTGGGTTATGGGACTGAGTTTTTAGGACCTCATGGCATCATCGTGTTGCACAGGATTGCTTGGTATGCATTTATTTTCTCAGGTCATGACCGCATACTTGCTCCTTAGTTTGACCTAAGTTGAATGGTTGTATTGTAGTATTCTCAGCTATGAGAAGCCGAGCATGACCTGGACATGGGATCTAATTGATTTGCATCTCTTCTCAGCCATGGTTGCCCTGCTTTTTACTGATTCTTGGTTATTTCTTGTTTGTAGCCCTGAAACTGTCAGTAACAGACAATACAAAGGATTCAGCAAGCCAGTCAGACATGAGTAAATTGTTGGCTGATCAGTCCTTCGTATCTTCTATCCTTGCTTCAGTATGTCTGATATGTCCTGTATTTTTCTTTGTTCTTTATTCTATATGTTCCATACTAAGTAGTCATTCATTGCTATTGCAGCTTCCCGGGGTTGACCCTAACGACCCATCTGTCAAAGATCTTCTGGCCTCCATGCAAAGTCAGTCTGAGGTGAGTCTTTTTTTAAAATATTGGATTGTGAAGGACTTTAGCAGAAAAGTTCACTAGAAACACAATTGAATTTGATCAGCCTAGATGAACTTATTGCATTTGTTGATTGTTTATATATATATACACATCATATTTTTGACTTGAAGAGAATTTTGCCTGATGAGATCCTAATATGATAACATAATTTTTTTTTTTATAGCTCAAAAGAGAGAAAGAAAACATAGTGCCAGATTCTTTAATAAAAACGATATATAGATTTTTTTTCCCTTTTAGAGAATTAATCTTTCGTTGAGCTGTAAAAAATTTCTTATGATGATTTTTTATCGGAAAATTTGATTGTGTGTGTGTGTGTGTGTGTATACAAAAACTGCCTAGGTTGCGTCCCAATGTTTTTGGAGTACTAGTTTTTGGTGGATTTTCATGTATAAACTATAAGATAGGAAGAGATATGCAAGCTACACATGCTAGTAATAAGTATCTATCACACATTGCTAGCATTTTTACATATTGGTGGTATTTTGATATATTGTATGCACTGCTGCTGGTCTCCTAATCGCTTTTTTAATAACCAGCCCCAGCAGAAGAATGAAGATAAGCCGCCAAATGAGGAGGAAAAGAAATAATCTTGTGGATTTTATTCTCCATGTCAGGCTTTATATTTTGTTCTTCTGATAGACAAATTTATTAGCATGTTGGATGGTGGTTCAAAATAGGGCACTATTTGGAACTGAAGTTTGGTCTCATGACTGAGTTCTAGATGATTGTGAAAGTCACGCGTTGCTGCTCGCCGTGCTTTGCAACGTGGTCTCTCGGGGAGGAACATTCGAACCATTTTTATGGATTTCAATGTCATCTTCAAATTTATGTAGATCCTTCCGAAATTGATTTATATTGTTTATTTTGGTTTTCATGCTGGCCATTTTATGCAGGTGGATGCATAATTTAATTTTAAGAACTCCCCCCCCCCCCCAAATTTCAAGTGCAAAATGTAGTTATACGGCAGTTAATTGCAGAATAAAATGTATCATTTAAAATTTTAATATAAACTGGTAAAAAATTTATAAAATAAATATATTTTTGAATTGATTTTATGACATTATTTTAACATGTTTTATTCTTGTACTTTTTACATTAAATTTTAACATTTAAATAACATATTACACGGGGGGTATGCGCAATTTAACGAGATGTTACTTAAGATTTCCACTTGCATGGGGAAAAATATTTAAAATAAAATGAATTTTGATTTATTTTTTTTATTATGCCCGATAAGAATCCTAAAATCAAACAAGTGATTATTTATATGCATAGGTTAATAAACTTTAAAATGAAACATGTTATTTAAATTTTAGTTTATGTGAGGATGACGTATCTTAAAATTACATTTTTTTTATATTTTTAATGTACATGTGGTAACAAATTCTGAAATAAGTTGTATGATATTGAAACAAGAAGTTTATATTCTTAATAATCGCATGTAGAAAATTATCAAAAAAATTTATGTAGGAATGAAGCCAATTGTTGTTCACTTTTTTAATTATGCGTGCGATGGTAAATTTTAAAATAAAACAAACTGTTTGTATAGAAAATAAACAAATTCTAAAACAAAACATGTTTTAGAATTATGAATTGCATGAATATAATAATTGTAGACTAAAATAACTAATAATAATAATTTATAGACTAAAATAAATTATTATCTACATTTGAGTATAAATAGAGAAATTTTTTTAAAAATCTTTATTAAAATCTTACTTGTCCGTCTTATTTTAGGGTGAATTCATTAAAATCTTGTTGCTTTTCTCTTTTTTCCCCTTAAATCAAACAAGTCTTCAACACACCCGTGCAATCCAGTTCAAGTTATTTCCAATCAATCCCACAAATTGCAAAGCTCTTTTCGGTTGTGTGTTTTTTTTTTTTGGCCAGTCTTTTGGGTTGTGTTTAAAGCCTGTAATCACCAGTGGACTTGTGATAAAAAAAGCTGACCCTTTAAATTATCCTCGTGTTACTGCAATGAAGAGTTATAACATACTCCCTCCATTAAAAAAATATAAGATATTTTTATTTAAATTTCATCCTCAATAAAATAATTATCTACTTTTAAATTGATTCTATCTTTTCATATTTACCCCTATTAAATATCTTATAACAAATATAAAGTCACTATCAATAGGGGCACTTTTGAAAAAAAAAACAATAATTACACTTTAAAAGAATAAAATTTTTTATATTTTTAAACATCTAATTCATTAAAAAAAATCTTACATTTTTGAACAGAAGAAATAAATGTTTCATTAATTTTTCAAGTAGTCTCATGCATGTATAGGATGTTAATTATAAATCACTTTCAACATAATTTATTGAAATTAAAAAAAATTTTAAATTTCATTAACTCTATATTAAAATTTTTAAGTTTTGACATCTACTCTTAACAAGAATAAAAAAAATTATTTTTAATTTTGGTTGTATTTAATAAGGGCAAAAATATAAAGATAAATATAAAAAATAATAAATTATTTTATAAATAGGATAAAAATTAATATTCTTTCTTTACCTTATAAATAAGATCACATCAATATATCTTCAACCTTTTTAGAAGTGAGTTTGTGTAAATAATATTGCTGAAAATGTATACATTGGGTGTGAAATTTGGTAACCTTGCTATTAAGAAACACTAATTTCACTTCAAAATTCACCAATTTCAATGTTGACTAAATTATTTTTTTTAAAAGAAAAGTTAAAGCAAAAAAAAAGACTTTGCCATTGATAGGATCTTCCATCTCCGTCGAGTCTCCAAGAAAGGGCATTTTTATATAGCAGAAAATTTTTAAATAAATCAACCAAAAATTTTGGTTAATTTTTAAAATCATGAAAATTTGCAATTTTTCATCATAATCCTTATAATTGCTGTTCTCTCCCGTGAAGGGAAGAAAAAAGCATCGATCCATCCAGGAAATCTGGAATTTGAGGTTGAAAAAGCAAGCCTTTGATTTAAGTTTGATGATGTGATCTTTTTTTATTTATTATTCGTTAGATTCACCAAAAAGTCATACTCCAAGCGCTTGATTTTTATCGCAAAATAATTTCAAATTTTGCGTTTGTCCTTAAGAGAATAAAACTATAAATAATAATTTTTTTAGTTTTTCAAATTTGATTCAATTATTAGTTTAATCTCTACAATTTAATTTTATTTTTGTTTAATACCTTAATTTTTTAAAATTATAATGTTAATCTTTAAAGTTTTAAAACGTAATTAATTCTTAAATTAATCTAATGCATAAATTATATTAATAACTTAACACACACACATCTCTAACTAAATGAAAATAAATCAGTCCTTAAATGAATTTAATTTTTATCCATGCAATATTTTATGCTGTGTTTTGTTCTCTTATTTTCTAAAATTCTTTAATATATCTTTTATCTAAATAATTATGCTTCTTTAATCAATTTATATAACTTCTATCAATATTCTGTTATCTATGTTAGCATATATTTTCTTTAAACAATAATGATCAAATTAATACTTAAAAATAGTTTAAGGTATAAATCAATAAAAATTAACTCTAGAGTACCAAATTAATAATTGAAGTAAACTAGAGATACTAAAAGTTTCATTATTCATATAAAACTGTTAACAAAAATAAAAAGACACATATTCAATTTAAATCTCACCGCCACTAATATTTTCTTATAGATTTGTTTTTAAAGAAACTAGACTGTTTCTCGTGCGCTGCATAAGTTGAATTTAAAAAAATTGAAATAAAGACTTTAGATATTATTTATATTGACACATTTAAAATTGTTAAAATTTTAAAAATTTTTCTATTTAATCATTTTTCTTTTAGAATATTTTGTTCATATACATCTTATTTTTGTTTCTCAAACTTATAGTAAATTATAAATATAGTTTGAAAAGATTAAATTTTTAATTATTTCATCATACATGATTATGGTGTGAAAACTTTTAGATAGGTATCCTTTCTTTTTTAAAAAAAAATGATGTAGAAAATTTGAATTATGTATTTTTTTATATTTCAAATATGTAAAACATGATTATATTTGCTATTTTGATTTCATGTTTACAGCATATTGTCAAAAAAATTATAACACAAATGTTTTGTCATTAAAATTGTATATAATTATATGTCTAATAACTTAAAAGTAAGAGAATTAATCTTTGTAAATTGTTAAGGTTTGATATAAGAACACTGTAAGTAATAATATAAATATAGCTAAGTAATATAGATAAGCACTCATCAACAATATGAAAAAGTTATACAAATTGATATATTTTTATTCCATTTTGTGGTAGTGGAATACAAGATAATTTTCTATTGTCCAGCACAAGTGACAACAAAGCTGCTCGCTAAGAGGTATAACAAACTTCCTTAGATACTTCAGCCCATGTCATTGGCACTCCATAAAAAAGTTGAGACAAATGGAATTATTGTTCTTGTGAAACTTAAATTTTTATATTTAAAATTTAATAATGAGATATATAAATTCTTAAAGACAAAAATTGAAGAATATTGAGAGATGCCAAATAAATAAAAAAACTAAAACGAATGGAGTTATTACTGTCGTAAAACTTGAATTTTATATTTAAAATTTAATAATGAGATATATGAATTCTTAAAGATAGAGATTGAAGAATATTAAAAGATACGAGATAAATAAAAAAGTTGAGACGAATGGAGTTACTGTTCCCGTAAAGCTTAAATTTGATATTTTAAATTTAATAATGAGATACATGAATTTTTAAAGATAGAGATAGAAAAATATTAAAAGACACGAGATAAATGGAAAAGATGAGATGGATGAAGTTACTGCTCTTGTAAAATTTAAATTTTATATTTAAAATTTAATAATTAGATACATAAATTCTTGACAGAAACTGAAGAATATTGAGATATGCGAGATAAATAAAAAAGCTGAGACTGATGGAGTTACTACTCTCGTAAAACTTAAATTTTATATTTAAAAATTAATAATGAGATACATGAATTCTTAAAGATAGAGACTGTAGAATATTAAAAGATACGAGATAAATGAAAAAGTTATGACGGATGGAGTTACTATTCCCGTAAAACTTAAATTTGATATTTAAAATTTAATAATGATACATGAATTCTTAAAGATAGAGACAGGAGAATATTAAAAGACACGAAATAAATGAAAAAAATTAGACGGATGAAGTTATTACTCCCATAAAACTTAAATTTTATATTTAAAATTTAATAATTAGATATATAAATTCTTAAAGATAGAGACTTAAGAATATTGAGAGACGTAAAATAAATAAAAAAGTTGAGATATATAAATTCTTAAAGATAAAAACTGAAAAATATTGAGATACATGTGATAAATAAAAAAGTTGAGATGGATGGAATTATTGTTCCTATAGAACTTAAATTTTATATTTAAAGTTTAATAATTTGATACATGACAAATAAAATGAACTAATAAATGAAGAGAATTAAAGTTTAATCAAAGTTAATTGATTAATAGAATTAAAAAAATTCTGATCAATTAGTGATCTTTTACAAAATTTGTATATACATATTGATGATTTGATGCAAATGCAAATGTGACCCGGGAGTAACAATCTGCCAAACGTTTTATAGCCAGCACATCACGAGTCTCATCAAATTTTAGCTACATAACGTTAACAAATAGTGATGATCAGGGGATGATGATGATAAAAACCATGGACCCTGATGCTTTTTTTGTCCTAAATTATAAAATACATTGAAAAAAGATTATATATATTAATAAAATTTAATAATAACATTTTATAAATTTATTTTTTCAGAACAGAAATATAAATTTTTAAAAATATCATTTATTTAATGTAATTTTAAATATATAATTATTGCAATTCTTTCTTTACTTGAAGGCTAATATTTGAAAAGTATTGCTAATAAAACTTTATTTTTATTAAATTATCTTAAATTTTAAAATAATGAAATAACTTTGAAGTTGTTTTATAATTTGAGACAAAGAGAGCATATAGTAAAATATAATAAATTTCACCATTCATAAAACAGTGAAATTATTTATTCAGATTTAAAAAAGTAAAATTAATATTATTGTAACACATATCATCGCCTTTTATGTTCAATTCAATTATTTTGTCAATGTTTTCTACAATATATTTTGCTTTGCCTGTCATTTTTAAAACATGTTAGACGGTGAACACTATTATTTAAAATTATTTTTATATTGTATTTTTATGATGTCATATTAACATACTTTATATTCATATAATTTTCAAATTATTTTTTAATTTTGTTCACAAGTAATCAGTTTAAAAATAAAAAAGGTGTTTATATTTTTAGCATGTGTAGAAGTAAAATAATTTTTCTAAAAAAAGTTGTTTTACCAGTATAAACTTAAGTGAGGTTGATGTAATTCTATTTGAGGTATGATAATAAAAATTTAAATTCAATTCACAACTATCTTTTACTAGATTCGACTTTTCTGTCAGTAAAAAATAATAATAATAATAAATTATTATTGAAATAACTTATCATGTGTTTGTTGTGCTGATAAAAAATACTACTGATATCCTTTTTATCAAGATGCAATGTTTTTTTTTTTTTTTACAATTTTTAAGTTTATCATGTTTTTCTACTTTATTTAAAAAAAATTAAAGCTTACCTGATGTCCTGATCATGACTATTAACATTTAATACAATTTTTATAATATCATATTAGCATTTTTTTTATCTATGACATCATATTAACAAATTAACATATTTTGCAATGTATTTTTTTGATAAAATATTAACATATTTTTTATTCATGTAATTTTCAAATTCCCTTTTAATTTCTTCATGAATAAAAAAAGATGTTTATATTTTTATTATGTACAACAATAATAAATTGTAAAAATTACTGAGTTATTATTAAAAATTAATGAGATGTACAAGAATGATAGTACTTATTATTTTGTGAGTTTTACATGTTTTTTGAGTTTCATATGAATGACTTTCATTTCTTTTTTTCCCTCTCCAATTACTTCATCCTGTATTACACTAAAGCATGTAAATTTGATATTTTAATGCATATGCTATTATTCTATGAAAGATCCCCCAAACTCAAAGAGCAAATACAAATATTTACTCTATTATTTTTATTCAACTATTGTAATGATTTTTACACAATATTTATCTAAGGGGGGTGAAAATTGGTTAGAAAAAAATAAAATAATAATAATGTATTGTGGCCTAATAAAATACTCTCTCTGTTAAAAAATATAAGATATTTTTTAAAAAGTTATATGTTTAAAAATGTAAGATATTTTTAATCTTTTGAGGTGTAATTATTGCCTTTTTTTTCAAAAGTGCTCCTATTAATAGTGACTTTATATTTATTATAGAATGTTTAATAGAAATAAATATAAAAAAATAGGGTTAGTTTAAAAGTAGATAACTACTTTTATTAAGGGTAAAATTCGATTAAAAATGTCTTATATTTTTAAACGAAGAGAGTACCATACATTGCATGTAAGAGTATTTTTCTTTTATGAAATGACTGTCATATTTTATTAAGTTAGAACTTCTCATATATATATATATATATATATTAATACGGATAAAAAAAAAGATATACACCCACATAATATCCAGACACAAACAATAAAAAAAGTGAATTTTTTCACAGTTTAGTAGGGGTATTTTCTAGTTATAAAATACTTTTTTCTGATTCAAAATATAAGATATTTTTAACGATAATTTAAATACTAATAAAATTCAGTTATATCCTTGTTTTCAGTTAAAAATATTACAAATTTTTTTTTACCTTTTTCCCTCACATATCAATAATAAATTAAATGAGAGAAATAATATTTTTTTAATGAAGTATAATGACATGAGAAAATGTGTTTTTTCTTATCGACTAATAAAATTTTAGCTGTCAGTAAAAAAATGTAATAAATGCTGCACAATAAATTAAATTAATAAATATAAAAATAAAATTCAAAACCTATCAGGTGTCTTGTACTCCGAAGGGAGTGAGAACTGAGAACACAACCCTCCATGAAATGTGTGAATTTTGTAGTCATGGAAAGACGATCGACAACCAGTTCCATAATTCCACGTTTAAGTAACCAACAGGTGCCTTGAATAATCAGTTAATCACTGCTGTCACTGACACCAAAAAAATCCACTTTCCAGATGCAACAAAGCAAAGCCAGGCTGAACCGTTTTATTGTACTAAAGTTTTAAGAAATTTAAAAATATAAAAAACTCGTTTTAATTTTATTTCTAAATTATTTTTATTAACATCACCAATATCTATCAATATAATAAAAATATGAGAAATAAAAGTAAGTGAAATTTTAAATATAATCCTTGAGTAAAACATAAAAAATAAATAAATAATATAATATTTTTTTTATCTTTTTCACTCTTATTTTTTAAGGATAGTTTAAAAATTTTAATTTAATATAAAATAATCCCATCAACTAATGACTTATAAAGTAAATCAAATTATGTTTTTAGAAAGTGACTAATATACATGATAGAAGCAGTAAGTCACATTGGTTCTTAATTGATTTTATGATTATATTGAAAAAGATTTAAATACTCCTAATGTATATAAAAATTTGCCACTTATCTTCTCAAATTTGCAATTCCATTTTTCTTAATCTACACCTTAGTTTATCAATTTTCTCTACAAATGTAATATTTTAATATTAAATTTTGAAATTATGTACAACTTATTTTCTCATATTTACAACTCTATCTACTCAAATTTGTAACTTCTTATCCTGATTTTATTTTATTTTATTTAAAGAGAGGAGGAACAAAAAAAATATTTTTAGTACACAAAAAAAAAATATTTGGAGATAGAAAGCCAACAGATCAGGAGAGGAAAAGTTTTACTACAAAATCAATAATTTTCAAAGAAAACTTCCAAGCGACTATCCCTCCAACAAAACAAAACACATAAGAGGAGACTAGCAAAGTCAACTTGTCTTCATGTTACTCACATATATAGCAGGATTGGAGTTCTTCACAGGTAGGTCATGGGAGATGGCTTTCTAGAAGGAGGACCCAATTATCCCTTGTTAATCAACCAATTTGAGCAATTTGAGCCATGAGATCGATGAGAGAATACTTCAGGGCGTGAACTCTTGGGTTTTCTACTAGTGACTTGCAACTTCCCACCTACGCCGACCTCGGCTCCTCCTCCTCCTCTCTCTTCTTCTCTTTGAACAATGGAGAGATAAATCGAACCCCCTTTGATAATGATTCTGGAAATCAGTGACTTGGGTGGGAAAAAGAAGAATGTTAAAATTAATGTTCAGATCATGACCTCACCGCTCATGTGTTCATAAACAAAATCAAGATAAGGAGTTGAAAATATGAGAAAATAAGTTATAAATAATTTCAAAATTCAATGTTAAAATACTGCATTTCTAAATGAAATTGGGAAACTAAATTGTAAATTAAGGAAATTGGAGTTGCAAATTTGGGAAGATAAGGGGCAAATTTCTGTATTCGTTAGGGGTATTTGAGTCTTTTTCAATGTAATCATAGGATCAACTAAGGACTCATGGGACTTACTTTGCATTTTTGAATTCCCCAGGACTTTATTCGAATAAAATGGTTCTTCTCGACTTGATTGTTATTCTTATTTTTTTAGAGCAAAAACAAAACTTATATACTCAAGTATATATTTTTAATATACTTTTCTCTAATGTATTATTGCTAACTGGATGTTTTTCCCGGCTCCATCACTTCTTGACAGTTTTTTACCGTTGGCTTTCAAAAAGGGAAAGAAAATAAATAAACCTAATTTCTTGTCTCAATTAACGCTAAAAGTTTTTGACCCTCACCTAATGAACCCCTGTTGCTGCTGCAACTTTTCCACGAAACCATTATTCACCTTCCATCGTCTGAGGATCACAAGAATTGTTTGGGGTAAAAGGGAATTGACAAGTGGTGAGTGAGGAGCCAGGAGGAGCAACACTTAATGGGCTGCAACATTTATGTTGTATGAGCAGAGCATGGGAGAGAACGAATCTGATGTTAGAGTTTTTGACTTTTTGTGTGAGTGTCAAGACGATTCAAAATGATTATAGTAAGATGAAGGTGGAGAATGAAGATGAGTGTGACAGTGTGCCAATCCGCGAGTGAGGTTTTAAGGGAGGGGGAGTTCAGTTTTGAAGGGGGAGAGAGAGAGAGAGAGAGAGAGAGAGAGAGAGTGAAGAGGTTGAGGAAAGTTTGACAAGAAAATTTGACGATTCAAAAACTTGCAGCGTTAGTTGAGAACAGAAATTGAGTTTATTTACTTTCTTTCCATTTTTGATAGCCAGCAGTGGGAAACTCTATCAAGAAGAGTTAAGTAGGGTGCTGGAAAAAAACATCCAGGTAGCAACAATACATTGGAAAAAAGTATATTGAGGACATAAGTTTAAACACCTAAGTTTTACCTTTTTTTTTATTTCACCACACTCTTCAACTTTATTTATAAATCACTTCTAACTTATTTAATAAAAATTACAAAAAATATTAAATTTTATTTATAAATTTCTACTTATCCTTCAATAAAAGCAAAAAAATGTTTTTAATAATTTTTTTAACATTTCATAAAAATATAAACATAAAATTGAGTATAGAAAATAATAAAATATCTTATAAATAAAATTAAAATTAATATTCTCTACGTACCCTCTGAATTGGACCACACGAATAAAACAAAGCCCCCATCCTTTTCACCGCTCTCTCTCTCTGCCACTTGCATCCCTTCTCTCTCTTCAAATCATTGTGTCATGTTAATATTAATATGTTCTACTCCACACGGGTGGAACTGCAAATACACATAATCTCATTCACTCTCATCAAGACTTGGCGTTGCTACTCTGCAAAGCTGCTCCTCCATGGCTCCACTGCACTCAAGGAAAAGATTTGGACAGTCCGACAATTTAGATTTAATATTTTATTTTTATTTTTAGTTTATATTTATTAAAATAAAATATTTATAAAAATTATAAAAAATTTAATAAATCTTATTATCAATTTGGGTGGTCTGGATTTTTATTACCAGAATAAAAATGTATAGAAAATTTAATATTGAATCTTCACTATCAAAAATTTTTAGATGGTCAATTTATAAAAATTATAGAAAAATTAATATTAGAGTGGACTATTCATATTAAATCAGTATTATTCAAATTAGTGATAAGCATATTTATTTATTAAAATTTTTATAAATTTTTAGTTTGGTAATACAAATCTAGATAATTTAAATTGGTAATCAGATTTATTAAATTTTATTTTTTTATATTTTTATAAATATTTTATTTTAATAAATATAAAATAAATTAAAAATTGAAACATTAAATCTGGATCATCCTGATTAATCTCCATATCTCCTCCCTGGCTGTAGTAGAGCTGCGAAGGAGCAAAGCCAAGTCTATAACATCCTAAATTTTTATCCCTTTAGTTAATTAAGTTAATAATATTTTAAGAGAGTTTAAGAGTATTTAAATACATCTGGACATGATTGTTATAATCAATCAAGGCTTAGAAGAAGATAAAAAAATGAACTGCCTTTGTAATCAAATATTTTCAAAGGAAAATGATACTATTTTTAAATAATTCTTTTATTAGAAAGTAGATATCTCAAACTTTTTATAGAGTCCTAATTTATAATTTTTGAAGATGTGTGAAATTAATTATGAATTTTTAAGTTGGGCCAGTGAATCCATACCGTTGGCCATGACTAATGGACAAATTTTTCGTGATGGATGACATGTTTTAGAAAATTTAAATTTCACGAATCAAGTAGCAAATGGAAGAAAGAAATGAAAAGAGGAATGAAGAGAAAAACTCAAGGCTTTGCTAGCTCATACTTTAGATGAGATTTTTGAAAGGTTTTACGCTTCAATCCTCAAGGTAAATATCTTTTGTCATTTTCCTCCCTTTATACACCAATTTGAAGTTAGGTTTTATGTGGGAGGTGATGATTTTAAGAGTTGTAAGGGTTGGGTTCAAACTTATTGGTTCTAATGGGACTAATGAGAGTTATTTTAATCTTCTAAATTTAGTTTTGATGATTTTATAGGGTTATGTAAATGGGTTTATTGGTTTGAAGAAATATAAAAGAGAAGGTAGTAAATGGGAGTGATTTAAAGGTATGAACTAGTATTAATTTGATTGGTAGAGAGTTGGTTTATTATCATAGCCTATGGGTTATGCTTTTATGATAAGATGAATCATTTATAAGGGCTTTATATGAGTGGGATTATGACTGAGAGTAATCGACGATGTTTAGAATTATAATAGTGTAAAATAAGCAAATAAAAGCTAGAAATGAGTTTGGTTGTGATAGATTATCACAATGGAGAGTTTGAGATAGTAAATTAATTAGAGAAAGTGTGATTTTGAGATTAGAAGTTGTGGAACCAAATCAATATTGATGATTCTTTGTTGGAATACTGTAGACTAATGTTGTTGAGTATTGATTGAGCTTGGAGCAAGCTTGAGAAAAACAAGTTGTTGAGGGATAACCTTTGTTAACCTAAAGATTTGAGTTAATCAGAAGAATTTATTTTGTATTTTTGCTTGTTAAAATAATTATAGGTATTTGTGAACTTTGAAATTATGTTTTATATATCTCCATGAATGTATATGGTCTTGGTTTTGAAAATATGCAAGTGTGGCTTAGTGTGTTGAAATGACAAATGGTTGATAATAAGCATTTGAGCTCCTTGAAATTTTGTAAAGAACTTGATGATCATGAGCATGCTAATACGGTGAAATGCTACATATTGATGATAGGAGTTTGCCTTAGTGAAGAATTGTGATTTGTGTCTGGTGGATGTGCCTAAGTTATGTTGACACTCAATTAAACTAAGATTAATTTAATACAATATAGGCGAACCTTAGGTTATTTTTTCTATGAAGCAATTTAGGGGTTAATCTTAAGTTAATTCTAGGTATTTAAAAAATAATAAAAAAATATAAAACTAAATGCTAGATTTTTACACTAAAATGCAAATGAGAAATGCAATTGATGTCACTAAAACTACCTAAATGGATGCTAATGCTAAAGTCTAACAAATAAATTCTATTATGCAATGCATGAGTTCTAAATTATGATTTGGGGGCTTTGTTTTAAGAAAAAAATGAAATGAAAGCTAGAAAAATTAATTAAATGACAAAAAGAATTAATTAACCAAAAATTTAAAAAAGTTAATTCAATTTTGGTAATGGGGATAATTTAAGACTTCACATGAAGTTAATTTTCCTAGCCCAATTCAATCAGGGAGACCAAAGGCAAATGAAAGGAAAGTGAAATTAATAAATTTAATTACTTAATTAAAGCAAATAGAACTCATAAGCACAAAATTTGACACTTAATCCATTAGAGAACTCATAATGAACCAAATGTTATAACTTAGAATTAGGCAAATTAAATTCATTAAAACTAGCGACAATCAATTCAAAATAAATTTGAAAAATATATTTAAATTATATAATTATACAATCAGACAAATTATCAACTTAATTGAACAATCAAGAGGTAAAAGAAAAAAAATCTAAATTTGCAACAAACACCACAAATGGTGCAAGCATGTATATGTTCATTCAAATTGGGTTTATCGCATGGATATTTGGTATGAAACTTCTCCTTTGATTACTTTAAAAAGTTGAGATTGAGAGTCGAAAATTTATATATGTTGTTTGGGGATGAGTGTGGTTTAGGGGTTGTATTTTTACTTTTAGCACTTGCTGTGTATTTTGAACACCGTGGATGAAACATCCATCATTCATATACTAGATTTATTTAGTATTAAATATTATTATTATCCAAAATTCAAATTTTTAAAACCTTTACTATGGTAAAAAAATGTATACCATAATAATAAAGACTGAAAGACATTTTTTCAAATACTATTCTAGTAATAAAAAGGCTTATTATGGTAAAAAAGATAGAATCAGTAATTTAGAAACATTACCATGATAGCAAAGAGTTTACTATACTAATTAAGAGACAAAATAATTGTTTAAAGAATATGTCACCATAGAAAATAACTTTTCTCTAATTAAAATATTTCACAAACATCAGCTATCATAATAGAAAAGAATCTACTATAATAAGAAAAGAGTTTCATAAGTTAGCTAAAAAAGAAGTACTAAAATGAGATCTTATTCAACAAGTCTTAAAAAAAAGATATAAAACCTTAAAAAAAGTAAAATAGTGGATAATAGTTCCCAACAACTTTAAAATAAAAAAATTTTAAATCTTAAATAATAACTGTATTTTCCAAATAATCAAATAATAATATCTTTGGACCATAATGGGTAGATAGAAGTCTCATGATCAATACAATAGCATAAATAATCTCAAATAAAATGTCCAAACTACAAGAGGCAAACATAAATCTCATGGCTAACATATGCAAAATAATTTAAATTTAAAGGCCTACGTGCTTATAATAAAAAAAGATATCCTAAGTTGGCATTTTATATATTACTTCGATAAAAAAAAAAGAGGCCACATAAGCCAAGGGTGTTAACATACACCCAATTACTCCCCTTCCTGATGCTTTTTCGGCTAGACCCTTTTCTATAAAAACAAAACCATAGGAAATGAGATGCGATAGTCCTAAAATAAAGCATGCAAAGTAATTAAATATGTGGATTGTTAAGTGGGAACAAAATACATTTTAAAACAGATATATATAAGATTGCAAATATGACATAACAACTTCTTATTTGTTCCAAACACCATGCTCGGTACTTTAATTCACCCAACCAAAAATAAACTAGTATAGGCTATACACATGCTACCCATTGGGCATAATGGGGGCATACTATATGATAAGATTTATCTAACACATGACTCTTAACCATACATAAGCATGTTATGCACTTAATAACAGTTCCAATACACATAAATATATAACACATTAAAACTCATGCTTTCTATTATACTTTTTACTCCCAACACTTTCTTATAAACAATTAATATCCCACTTGGAAATACATATTCTTAACAAAATAAAGCTTAATCTAACACATGGGTTCTGAACACATATATTATATAAATCAAAATTCACATAATTAATAACAAGACACATAATATAGCATCAAGAAGTGGTTACCTCTACTTTTTGATAGAAAGGTTCCATGAACACAAAAGTGATCACTTATGGTGTCCACAACACAATTTACATAATACAATTATGCTAATCTACAGTAACACATATTAATTATAACTAATTACAACACCTAACACTAATCTCATACTAATCCTAGGGTTAGATTAGTTAATCTTATTAATCTAAGCAACGAATCAATGGTCCAACTATTAAAAATAACAAGTTAGATGTTACAAACCTGCTGATTAAATTTCAATCCAATATAATTGTTAACGAATTCATAAACACCAATTTACCAAGACTGCCCTGTAAAGATATGAAAATAGCCTTTTCTTCTCTCTTGAATGGCTACAGCTCAATGTTAAATATAGCCTCTTTCTCATGATCTAATCTAATTTCTCTATGTTTTACTTAGTGAGACATATAATGAGCTTTGATATTAGGCCTTTCTTTACATATGAAGGGAGCCCAACTCATTTACCTTGATTTTCCACAAAACACAATTTAATTCTCAATTAAACTTAATAATTTTTTTAATTAAATTCCTAAATAAAACTAGAATACTATACTAAATGTGTTTAAGTGTGAAAATGTGGTGAATGGGGTTCTGGGTGTCTAGCGTAGTAACTAGAAATAATTTGGATATAAAATTGATGCCATTAGCTAGTTCATTAGATTATTTTTTTCATGAAAACTTAGATCATTTTATTCGAACATTGGATGGAGATGTTTAGCCCTCAATTCTACTTGTCAACAATCTTGCTATTAAGGTTTTGTGTGGGGCATGCATGCTTCACTATAGAGGATGGCCTTTATGATGTTTGCTATAGCGAACATATCTGGGTTGTGGTGAATGAGTCTGTTTTGTGAAAATGATATTTTTAAACCCAATTTTTATTGGTTCTCAAATTATATTGATATCTCATGCTTCTAGTTGCTTATGAACTATGATAAGCAGTTATTTAATGAATGTTTTAATTTAGAAAATGAATTTATAAACATGGGATCTCAAATTTTTACTTTGTCCTTTTAAAAGGTGTCACATGTATACTTTTCTGTCATAGTATCTTTTAACAATTGGTTTGACTCTTTATATTATGGTAGAGTTTATAAATTTTCATTTCAATTTTGAAGCTAAATCTTTTTATGATACAAATCAAGGGACGAGTCAAAATTCAATATTAGCCCTTGATCTGTTGCAGAGCATTTAAAGATCATTGACCAAATCCAAAGCTAAGAGGATGAAGAAACCATAAATTCATTAATTAGAGATGTTCTAAATGATCAAGAAGTACTGAAGCAATTAGAGTTCTAAAAAAATCAAAGAAATGCTTTTAGCATATTAGGTTTAACTCAAGATACTTAGGTCTATGGGTCTAATTAGTTTAGTTATTATTTTCTTAAATTTAAAAAATTAGTTTATCTTATTTTATTTTAAATTTAAGTTTAGAAAAATTAGTTTATTTTGTTTTAATTCAAATAAGAATAAAATATATCCATTTGGAATCCTAAATTAACCAGAATTACATCATTTAAGTTTTTAGAAGTCTATTTAAATAGTTAAGCCATTTGTATTTTAAAGACTTGATTTGAATGTATGAAATAAATTTTTTCAATTATGAGGCTATTTCAATTAGTGTTGTTTTTCATGAAATAACATATCGTGAGATTTTAAATTATTGTGAACTATCGTCCGGTTGCCTTGTATCATATTAGCGATAGTGAACTTTTAACTTAAGTCTTTTTTTTTCCTACTATGGCTAGCTATTTTTAGCTACAGTTGAGTACTCTCTAGTATGGTTAGATAATTGGGATTGGTTACTTTCTAATTATCGTGATAGAGTTCAGTAATTGTAGTTAAGTCTATGGTTAAGTAAGGTGACATAACGAAGTCCCTCTCGTAAAGTCTCATTTGCATCCCACACCTTACATCCTCTCTCACAAATTCAATTAACTTCGTGGTTATTAGAAGAATGATAATTACTCACATCTAGCTATAATATGGGGCATATTTTTAGAAGCATTATTTAATCTAAAATAGAGGGCATTAAGTAATTTTTATAATTATTTTTTCAACTATACTCCTACTTCATCTATTACTCTCTTTGAAAAATGATGTATTAAAATTTTAATTGTCATTATCAAGACACTTATATAGAATATTTAATGACGGTATAATTGAAAAGATGTAACTTTTTTAAAAAAGTTAAGATATCAACTATCAACTAACATTTTTTGAGAACTATAAATTTGTTACTAATACCTTATATTGTACTCCCTCAATCTTAAATTATAAATCACTTTTAGGCAAAATTTTATATACCAATAAAACTCATTAAATACACTTTACAACCTTACTTTTTTAAGATAAAAATATAAACTTTTAAAAATATTCTTCATTTAATACTCCATTGATAAAAAATATTAAAGAGAGAGAATATATGGGAAGGATAATATTAAAAAAGTATCATTAATGAAACCTTATTTTTATCAAAGTGTTTTATATTTTAGAATTTTAAATATTCTCTAGAAATATCTTATAATTTGTGATGGAGGAAGTAATATATAGGGAGTATATGCTTTTTCTGGATCACAATATAATGTATTGATGAAACTTTAATCTCTTATAATATTTTGTGTCTATTCAATTATACTCTTATAAAATATCTCATATAAGTGCATTCATAATGATAATTTAAATTCTAATGCATCATTTTTCAAAAATAGTAAAAAATGAAATATGTGTATAGTTAAAAAATAATTATAAAAATTATTTAATATCATATATTTTGGACCAAACAATATTTCTATAAAATACCATATATTGCGATCTTAAGAGAGTATTTAAATTTAAATTTGTTAAGACATACGCAACTTTTTTAATTTTACTATTCTTTATAATTAATATCGTAATTAATTGATTCATAAGAATTTAAAGCACTTAAAAACAATTTATTGTAATTATCTATAACGGCACTCAATTCTCATAAATATAACTAGTCCCTTGATGAATAAATAGGAGATAAATTTTTTAAAAAATTAACTACTTCAACTTCACCTTATATCCAAGACAAAAAAAAAAAAAGGAGTTTCTGAAAGTTTGTCCTATAATTAAGATATGAGAGAGTACTCCTTAAATTTAAATTTACCCATTTAGTTATTGGTTTTTTAGGATAAACTTTTTGTTTCATGTTAAAAGTATTTTTAAAATTTTAAAGTAATATTTAGTAAGAATTTTCCTGTTTTATTTGTATTTAAGCTAATAATTTAAATATTTTTTTTGAAGCAGATTTAAATATTTTATTTAGTATAGTCAAACACCTACACATATTTCAAGGCAATCAAAGGATGAGTAAATTTGATACAATGTATACCATATTTTTATATATTTATTAATTTATTAATTATTAATTTGTTGGTGTGAGTATCTGTTAGCGTTTCCTAAATCTGAATGTACACTTTAATTTTAGTGTATTTTGGGACTTAACTCACTCCAACTTTGTCTCCTGAATCTGAATGTACACTTTAATCTTAGTATATTTTAGGACCCAACTTACCCCAACTTTTTGTATGAAAAAATAAAATGAATAATTCTCATAATCAAGCCTTTTGGGTTACACCTAAGGTTTACTTAAAAAAAAAAAGTTACACCTAGTCATCTAAATTTCAGGCTTTTTCAGTGAATTTCTCTGTATAAGAAAGAAGTGAATGTCCAACGTGAGCCACTTGAATAAATTCTATATTTTTTCCCTTCCAACTCTTCAACCAGTCTTCTCTCATGATTACGATTTGGGATTCCGCTTCCTTATTCTCTATGATGTGCCATCCTAGGAGAGAAATAAAAAAAAAAAAATTATAATTCACACTATTCATATTTATTGAGAAAAAAATCATCATTCACCCTTGTCAACACCTCATATCATGCATAAATAAACGGATGTCAGTCCGGCTGTCCGGAAGCAAGACATCGACGCTTGGAAGTTAGCGCGCGGAATCAAAGTCGCCCGTTCCAAGTCCAACCAAAGAACAGAAAAGACAGTTTTAAGTTCATTGAACCCTCCACCTCCAATTGAGTGGGGCTTCATTGTAATTGTATTATGCGGAAATGGTCCCTCTCTCGTTCCACCTAGCCTGGCAATTGTAGGCGGAACCCAAAGTCCTTCCTCATCTCTTCTCATTTGTCAAGCTCTATCCAACTCTTGTCCTGGCCTTCTCTTTCCCCCCACGCACAAATTAAACAGAGTATCACAAACCCGGAGACACTTGAGACTGGTCCTTGAGGGGTGCCTTAGACATGGGAGGGAAAGCTGCCTCATTAACTTCACTCTCTCTCGCCGTTTTTCTCCTCTTGCTCTCTTTCTATGGCTTTGTAGCCTGTGCCAACTACATCAAGTACAATACCGGGGCCGGAGTCGTGGAAGGCAAACTGAATGTTCATTTGGTGGCACATACCCATGACGATGTTGGGTGGCTCAAAACTATTGATCAGTACTACGTTGGATCAAATAATAGTCTTCAGGCTAGAATTTAATCTCGCTGATTTGCCTCGGTCTTTCGTCTTTAAAAGTTTTCAATTTTCTTCATTCTGAAAGTCCATGCTTGTTTTCTAGGGGGCATGTGTTGAGAATGTGCTGGACTCGCTTGTGGTATCTCTTCAGCGGGATCCTAATAGGAAGTTCGTGTACGCCGAGATGGTAAAAATCCGCGACTTTCATTCCAAGAGCATTGGATGCCTGAGAGTCAACTCAAATTCATTCAATCTGCAAATTATTTTGATCTAATTTAAATTCTTCAATAAATGACAGGCCTTCTTCCATCGGTGGTGGGTGGAACAAAGTCCAGAAACGCAAGAACAAGTGAGAAAACTAGTAGATGCTGGTCAACTGGAATTCGTGTAAGTGAGCCGTTCGTTTCTTAGACTTGTCAACTGCTTTTTGTTCTTCGTCTTGCTGTTTCTCTGTTTGAGAAAAATCACCATCTATCAGACTATCATGTAAATTTTTGTGTCGGCAGAAATGGAGGATGGTGCATGCACGACGAAGCCACGTGTCACTACATAGACATGATTGACCAAACCACACTGGGGCATCGCTTTATCAAGCAAGAATTCAATAAGACTCCTCGCGCTGGCTGGCAGATTGATCCATTCGGGCACTCTGCAGTTCAAGCTTACCTACTTGGTGCCGAGGTGGGCCTTTCGGTTGTGGTCACTTTTATTAGCGTTCCCCAAAATTACATATTTACGCATTCAACGCAAACTCTTTTCCCCCCTCTTTTAAATTAATTATACCGTAACCCTGGACATTAGAGAATCTGGATTCGCATTCTAGTTGTGTGATTATAGGCTTTTTATGCTTCTGCAGCTAGGATTCGACTCTGTACATTTTGCTAGGATTGATTATCAGGACAGAGCTGTTCGCAAAAATAATAAAGCTCTTGAAGTTGTTTGGCGTGGGTCCAAGACATTTGGTTCTTCAGCTCAGGCATGGATGGCACTTCTGCTTAAAATGACTGACAGCATCGGTTTAATTGATTTCATTCCTTTTCCCCATTTTTGGGATTTTGCAGATTTTTGCCAATGCCTTTCCTGTTCATTATGGTCCGCCAAGTGGTTTTGGCTTTGAAGTCAGCAGTAACTACGTCCCCGTACAGGTTCTACCACTTAACACTAAAAGAAGTTTAATCTCGAAAAATTTGTGGAGTACATGGCCCATTTCTCACTATGCACAAATAAATTACAGGACGATCCTCTTCTATTTGATTACAATGTTGAACAGCGAGTCAATGATTTCATTAATGCTGCTATCAGCCAAGTAGGCTCTTTAACTTGGAGGTTTTTCTGAATAATGTGTGCATTTTTCTCCTCAAAACTTTTAAGCACTCAATTTATGTTCTCTATCACAGGCAAACGTGACAAGGACAAACCATATCATGTGGACAATGGGTGATGATTTTCAATACCAATATGCAGAGAATTGGTTCAAGCAAATGGACAAGTTAATTCACTATGTTAATAAGGTAAGAATTGAACTATTGATGGCTGTGTATGATCAGGGAATAAGCAAATGAGATGAATGCAGTAGTTCAAATACATGTCTTATGTGCGCTTAATCTTGTCAGGATGGCAGAGTGAATGCCTTGTATTCTACTCCATCTCTCTACACCAATGCAAAAAATGCTGTAAAGCAGTCATGGCCACTGAAAACTGATGATTACTTCCCGTAAGAATATGTTAAAGTTTTACTATTTATGAACTAGTTTGTGTGGGGTCAACTGCTTATTCACAAGCCTGCGGATTTCTGACAGTTATGCCGATAGACCAAATGCTTATTGGACAGGCTTTTTCATCAGCCGCCCAGCCTTGAAGCGATATGTTAGGGCACTAAGTGGATACTATTTGGTATATTATCATCATCGCTCTAATTTGTTACTTAGGTGATACTGCTTTGAGGTGGATTTTGTACTTATGATCGAGAATTTTCAAATATTGATATATAGGCATCCAGACAACTTGAATTTTTGGCGGGACAGAAGCCTACAACAGACCACACTTTTGGCCTCGGAGATGCTCTAGGGATTGCACAACACCATGACGCTGTCACCGGAACTGCCAAACAACATACTACAAATGACTATGCCAAACGACTGGCTATCGGAGCCACTAAGGTAAGGAGCTGGAGCTTTTCCACAGTTGATTTTTTGTAATTTGTTTTGTCCTTGAACTTATTCTTTTGTTTGTATTCTTCTAGGCTGAAGCTCTTGTCAGTTCTTCTTTGGCTTGTCTTGCTAGTAAAAAACCAGGGACAGAATGTTCATCACCTGCATTTACATTTTCCCAGGTAATGTTTTTCAATAAATGATTCTGCCTTTATATCCCAGGTAATATAATCCGTAGTTCTCAAGCTGTCTTGCTTATTTGTTTTAATATTTTTATTTGATTTTGACAGTGTCAATTACTCAATATCAGTTACTGCCCAATAACAGAAGAAAATATTCCCCAAGCAAAGAGTTTGGTAATATTTTCATAATTTCTTCTAATTTCATGAATTTTTCCTCAAATCTTATGTGTCATATATTTATAATATCTTCCAGGTAGTAGTGGTATATAACCCACTTGGATGGAATCGTACTGACATTATCAAAATTCCAGTGAGTATTCATCTCTTGCCCCTCACATCATAAAGTTGACTCTAGTTTCACATAAAACTTTTAATGGTGTGTTTGGATTAATAAAGATTTGAATTTGAATTTGAACTAAATCCCTCATTTGGATACATAAAAAATTTTGAATGTGGATTTGAATGAAGGATACATAAAAATTTTTGAATGTGGATTTGAATGAAAGATACAGAAAAATTTATGAAGTTGGATTTGGTTCAAATCAAAATCTATTTCAAGTTATATTTTTTTGTATTTTTCTCTACATCCTAGTCATTTGAAATTCTAATCACTCGAAACATCTTATTCTCTTTACATTTTTACTATTGATAGTTCTATAATTCTTGTATCTTTTCTCATCTTTGGTCGATTAAAAAATAGAAATAAATATTTTTTTATTTTCATTTCGAATCTCAATTCATCTCTCTTCTTCATTTGAAATTTTTTAAACTACCCAAACAAATGATTTTAAATATATGGATTTGAAATGTGAGATTTGAAATGCAAGATTTCTAATTTAAAATTCAAATCCAAATTCATTAATCCAAACACTACCTAAGTGTCTTTATTTAGAGTAATCTTATATTTTAGGGACTGTTACATATTGCCATTTACTTTTTTAATTTTTTAGCTTGTCTGAGTTGTCTCTTGGTAATAAACTCAGATGGTATTTTTAGGAGCCGTAAATTGATTACCACAGAGTCACCTAATGAAAAACTGCTTTAGAATCCTTGTGATTGACATAAACCTTAAACTATCACTATAAATTTAAGATCCCAAGAATTTTTAAGCCTACGAAATATCATTAACCTTGCTACCTCATGATGCATTAGGTCATTTGTCATATGCTAAGTTGGATAAATTAGAGAGGTTTTCATTCCTTCTTGTCTGTCAAGGATGAATGCTAGGACGCAAGCCAATTTTTAAGTTTCTTGTTATTTTTAGTAATGAATGCATAGAATAGCTTTTGTTATGGATTGAAGCAGTTATCCTCAATATATTGCGCTGACTCACTTTAAGCTGACCAGGCATTATGGGGGGTATTTTTCTTTTCTTTTTTTTTTTTTGGGAAAAGCGCTGTTACATTCTTTGTATAATATCTGTTCATATCTGATGGTCACAATTTTACAATAGGTTAATGATGCAAACCTTGTTGTCAAAGATTCATCAGGGAATAATCTTGCAACACAATTAGTGGAGATCGATAATGTAACGCTGAATTTAAGAAAATTGTATGTGAATGCTTATTTGGGATTGTCACCAAAAGAAGCCCCGAAATTCTGGCTTCTTTTTCAGGCATCTGTGCCTCCAATTGGGTGGAGTACATACTTCATTTCTAAGGTTCCAGGAAAAGGTGAAGTTCTGACTTTCTCTTTTTTTCTCCTTTAGGCTCGTTAACTGATTAGTGAATAATTTTTATTATTATGATGGTAAAAAAAAAAAAAACTTACATTAATATTTGGATTTTCTTATAATTTGGCTAAGCAAGAGAATTGCACTAATTATGTGAAACCACAGTGGAACATAGAGACTACCTCCTTCCTTTTATTGTTATTTTTTTATTTTAATATTTGATATGCTTTTTTGGTTCTTAAATATATTAGGTGGAAGAAGAAACGGCCTTCTCTCATCTGGCAGTAGCCTCACAAGAGAAAACATTGAAATTGGACCAGGAAATTTGAAGTTGTCCTTTTCTTCAACCTCGGGACAACTCAAACGGATGTATAATTCGAGAACTGGAGTGAGTAATTTTGCATCTTCATCTGACATAGAGGAATGCCGACAGTTTTTGTTGAGTGAACTATTACTTGCAATAAATTGATAAACTACATGCTACGGTGACATGCATGCAATTATCTTCACCAATAAAAGTTCTATTTATTCGTAAAAAGTACATATTAGTAATGACTATCTTTTGATGAATTCTCATTTTTAATTCTTAACATAGTCGGACATTGCGATGCATCGGCCAGTCTAAGGGAAACTATGCTGCTGATATGAGTTTAGCTCGACGTTCTTTACATTGAGATATTTTTTAGGTAGTGTAATGGAGAATATTTCATGATTTGCAAATTTTATTAGGTTGATGTACCAGTACAACAAAGCTATCTGTGGTATGGTTCTAGCACTGGTGACGATGATGGTCAGGTGTGTGGTGTCTCTTCAAAAGCAGAAGCACTGATTGAATTTTTCAACCTCATTGGCGTGTTTTCTCATGTGTAGGCATCTGGTGCATACATATTCCGACCTAATGGTGCCCCTCCAACAATTGTTTCAAGATCAGTAAGTTTTTCTTTTCCAACGGGTCAACACAACCAATATTTCAATGTATTAAGGTATTTGTCATTACTTGTGAATATAAGATGACGCAAGAAATGAGGTTAAATAGCTTGACAAGTTAGTCATATTTTCTATATCTCTTCCCCCTCCATGAGTTTTTTAAATTTCTCACAAAATATCTACTATCGTTGATGAATTTTGACTTAATTTAAAATACAGGTACCTACTAAGGTTATCCGTGGACCAGTAGTACATGAGGTTCACCAGCAGTTTAATCCCTGGATTTATCAGGTCAACATCTTATACGATATTTTGTGGTTTTCACTTATTTGTAGACTTTTCTTATGGATTTTTTTTTAGGCAAAAACCGTGGCCAATGTCTCTTATGGATTATTTATCTGTAGGTTACCCGGCTTTACAAAGATAAAGAGCATGCTGAAATTGAATTCACTGTAAGTTAAGGACGGCCTACTCTGGAGTTCTTTTAATCACAAGTCAGCTTCTGATACAATTTTAATTTTTGAAGATTGGTCCAATCCCTACCGATGATCAAGTTGGAAAGGAGGTGATCACACGCTTAACAGCAAACATGGTCACAAACAAGGAGTTTTATACTGATTCTAACGGAAGAGATTTTCTGAAACGGGTAACTCTAATGTACACTAACGATCCTGAAGAATGTTGAACTGTAAAGGCAAACGTGCAATGCTCACTGGTGACTTGTTCTGCTGTTAATGCAGGTTCGTGATTTCCGGGAAGATTGGCCCCTTCAAGTTACTCAACCTATAGCAGGAAACTATTATCCAGTAAAATTTTAACCCCATTAATTTCATTTGGAACTCAAGGCAAAGAAAAGAGTTTCTAGCAGAGGGAATGAGCTAAGAAAATATATATATATATATTTTGCTGGTCATAATCAAACTCAAACTTTCTCCATTTCCAGCTTAATCTTGGAATTTATATCAAGGACAAGAAAACTGAATTATCAGTCTTAGTTGATCGTGCCACGGGTGGAGCCAGTATCCAAGATGGTGAGGTGGAACTCATGCTTCACAGGTACAATATTAGCCTAAATTATACTTTCCCAGTATAGTTCCAGTTTCCAGACTATATTATCTCCCCTAAATGTTGACTGTTGCCTTTTACTACTCAAGGCGGATTCTCTTTGATGATGGTAGGGGAGTAGGTGAAGCGCTCGATGAACAAGTTTGCATGAAAAACAGATGCGAAGGACTAACTGTATGACATCGTGGATGATTACTTGTATTTTGATGCATCTTAAGTCTTAATTAGCACAACTGCTACCGTTAGGAAGGTGGCCACCATTAGATAATGATTAATCTACTGACTCATAGCATGTCACTCTAAATTATGTATCAGGTCAGGGGAAATTACTATATGAGCATCCACCAGCTTGGAACGGGTGCCCGTTGGCGCCGTACAACTGGCCAGGAGATTTACTCCCCGTTTTTACTGGCTTTTGCTCAAGATGTATGGCCTCACTGTCACTGTAACATCTTCATATATATTTAATTTCAGTGTCATATCGCAACTGCTAAAATATTTCCCTTTATCAGACATTGGAAAATTGGGAGTCCGCGTATTTGACAAAAGGAACAGTGGTGGATCCAAACTATAACTTGCCTCAAAATGTTGCATTGATAACCCTTCAGGTAGGCCAATCAGTAGCACAGAACATGTATAAGACTTGACATATACTTTCTCTCTCCGTCAATCTCATGCCCATAAGTTTTGCAGGAGTTGGACGATGGATCGGTTCTTCTTCGATTGGCACATTTATACGAGGTAAAAATTAGCTATGATCACTCATACTTCAGATGAACCATGCTCGTTCCAAGCTTTGAATCACTACATATTTTGATGCAATAGTCGTCGCTTTTCCCAGTTATTTTAGCAGTATCCTGCATCTCATGGATGTTTTTATGATATTTTTCTCAATGAGGTCAGCCGAGTGAAGATGCTGAGTATTCAAGCCTGAGCAAAGTTGAACTGAAGAAGCTGTTTGCCAACAAAAATGTAACGCTTCTGTGGTTTCTGTGACGAGCATTAGTCTGCGCAAGTTTAGTCAATTCTTGTGAAGATGTTGTGAGTATTAATTGTGGGTAATTCGTGTTGTCTTTGGCAGATAAAGGAGTTGAAGGAAGTGAGCTTATCGGCGAATCAAGAGAAGTGGGAGATGAAGAAGCTGAGTTGGGAGGTTGAGGGGGACAACGGCCTAGAGCCTCAGGCCGTAAAGGGTAGCCCTGTGAACATGTCTGATTTTATTGTGGAGCTTGGTCCCATGGAAATACGCACTTTCTTGTTAAAGTTTTAACAACTCCATATGATTCAAGATTATAGGACCTATATGTTTGTATCTGTTAGACTTTAGCTTGCATCCCAATTCACAACAACGTGGGCTCCTTGTAACAGTCTTGTTCACCCTACATATGAAAAAAAAAGTCTGATATTGTTCTCATTTATTTTGTATTTTTGGTTTTCAGGTTATGATTAACTAGGTCTATCAACTATGGTTTTACTCCTATCCACTATGTATTTGTTGTGGAAGAGGTCAAGGCTAGTTTTAAAATTTAAAAATGATATGCTTGTTGGTTGGGTATTCATGAATATTTTTATAAACAAATTCAAACGTATACTTCATCATGTATGCCATTATAAAAATTAACGAAACATTGATAATTAACTAAAATTGTAAATTTGAACTTTCAACAATTTCTTTTCTCAATTTGATGTAAATAAATAAGATGTGTGATCAATAATACTATCTTTACTCTTACTAAAAAAAAGTGCTTATCTTCATTTGTATGGTAGAACAATCTCTCAACTCTTGTAATTTTTTTCCTCAAAAAAGCATTATTTTGCTGAAAGTTTTGTGCAATCTTTGTTAGATCTCATGAATATATTTGGCCAAAATGCTATTCCCTTTATTAAAAAATGTAAAGTATTTTTTGAAGAATTAAATATTAAAAAATATAAAGTATTTTTAGTATTTTGAGGTGTAATAATTATCTTTTTTTTAAAACTATCTCTGTTAATAATGACTTTATATTTATTATAAGGTGTTTAATAGAAGTAAATATGAAAAAAATAGGGTTAGTTTGAAAATAGATAATTACTTTATTGAGAGGTGAGATTTAATTAAAAATATCTTATATTTTTTAAGGGTAGAAATATATTTATACACCCATCTATATTGAAGATAGAGTTTATATAAAGAAAAAATAAAATTAAAGAATTTAATTTTATGTGTTTATATATGTATAGTTGTTTCATACCGGTATGCGCGCGGGAAGCTTTTCAAGGCGGTTATAAACAACTCTTCAGAACGGTGATCAGCACGACGTTGCCACGTGTCGTTTCATGATTTGCCCATTTCATCCCGACACAGGGCTCTCTCTTTGTGATTTGATTTTCTTCCTCTCCGCTTCCAAATTTCCAATCTGAGCTTGCAAGTCACTTTCATCAACGCCAATGGCTTCTACGAAGCCTTTTGAAGGTACAAGGTCAATGTACCCAGAGGTAATCGAGTCGAAACCTGAGGCATCGGCACCTTCACTTCCAAATCCTAACCCTAATTCTTCGCCACCCTCCTCTTCGTCCAATCTCTATCCCTCAATTGACCCTAGCGATTTCGCCCAAAACCTAATTCCTTATGACTATACTCCCGGCGCGCCTTCTGCCCCTCCGTTGCCTCATGAAGACGACCTCTCTGCCCCTCCATTGGTTCACGACGAAGAGGCGTTCCCGGCTTCCGGAGATGTTCTTCTCAAGATTCCCGGTGTTGTTCTGAACCTCATTGATCAGCAATACAGCGTCATGCTCGCTTCTGGAGATTTTACGGTCATCCGTCTCTGCCAGGGTGGAAGCGCTGTCGCTGTTCTCGCCCGCGTTGCCAATAAGATTCAGTGGTCTTTGGCTAAGGAAACGGCTGCGGTTAAAGTCGACGACTCGCATTATTTCTTCTCGTTCTTCTTTCCCGATCAGTGTGACGAGGGAGAGGTCCGTAAAGGGGATGTTACTAGCTATGTGTTGAGCTATGGGTTGACGATCGCGTCCAAGGGGCAGGAGGCTCTGTTGAAGGAGTTGGATGCACTTCTGAAGAGTTATAGTAACTTCTCTGTGCATGAGGTGTCTGAGAATGCGAAGAAGAAGGGAGAGGCTTTGGATACCTCAGTGGCCAAGGAAATGTCTCCTGCAGATTTGAGTTCAGGGGAGAAGAAGGAATTGATGGAGGGGACTTGCGCTGCATATTGGACCACAATAGCTCCAAATGTGGACGACTATAGTGGAGCAGCTGCAAGATTGATTGCACAGGGATCTGGTCACCTAATTAAGGGCATACTTTGGTGTGGCGATGTGACGGCGGAGAGGTTGAAAGTGGGAAATGAGGTTTTGAAGACGAAGATGGCTCCAGGTGAAAATACAGAAGTTAGTCCTGAAACATTAAAGCGGATTAAAAGGTATGCGTAATGTTGTTTGGTTCTTGAGCATTTTTAGTCACAAATACTTAAATTGAATGATTTGCTTAAACACATTATCTTCTTGGAACAAAGCAAGTAGCAATTTATTCTTATAATTCTTTTTTTCCCTAAATATTTTAATTCGACGTTCAAACATGTTTCCGAAGCAAAGACATTCAAAATTCTAATAATCAAAATGGAGATTTGACTACAGCTGTTTGGTGGTTTGGTGGTTATATAAAATGTGAAAATAAGAATGGAGTGGATCGAGGAAAGAGAAACTTCACTAAACTTATCTTTGAGGGTCCCAAATGTTCATCTGGCCTTATCCTCTTTTTCACTTGTGGTGGGACATTCTTTTGGCTAAGGAGCATGTATGCTATTTATTGGGACTAAAGTCTGAGATCTATAGTTAATATTATGATGGATTTGGAATTGCTTACTGAAATATGGAACTGAAGTTTTTATCCTTCTGTATTTTATATGGCCATTTTATTAGGGAGTTAATTACTTTGGGACTTTTCTACATCCTGCTGCGGAGTACATTTAATAACCCATTAATTAGTTAAGAAAGTTAGAGTTTGCTGCTTTAGGTTTGATGGAGTTTTTTTTTCTTTTTCTTTTTTTTTTGAGCAAAGGAGTTTTTTTTCATTTTGGTATGGTTGGATCGATTTGCCCATTTACCTTCTGACATTTTCCCCTTCGGCTTGATATTTTTTAAGGGTTAAGGCTGTAACTAAAATGACAGAAAAAGTGGCTAGTGGGCTTCTCTCTGGGGTCGTGAAAGTCTCTGGACTATTTGCTAGTTCTATGGCAAAGACAAAAACAGGAAAGAAAATAATCAAGCTTATACCCGAAGAAGTTTTACTTGCATCCTTAGATGGATTTGGTATGTCAGCTATTTTATTCCCCGGTTTTAGTGTGTTCATATAACATTAGTTACTGAATTGTGAGTTCTCAGAGTTAGACAAGCATCTACCAATAAAGAAAGAAGGGATAACCCTCTATAAAATTCAAGGAATATTAGATAACCCTCTATATTGCAAATTCTTCTGCAGTAAATTTTATTTTCAGGTGAGTGTAAAAAACACGCATTCATTTAAAAAGGCATAAGACATAATTATGCAGGAGTATTAGGTCATTTTATACTTAGCAATGAAGCTACTTATGAAAATGAGCATAAATTCCACCTGTCGGTATGGAAAATAAAAAGAAAACATGAGTCATTATTTTTAGTTGTGAACAGCAATCTGAATATATTCATACCAAAAGAAAAATCTAAATATGTCATGGTGGACAGCTTTTATGATGTTCTAATTAGTTTTATTTTTTAAAAAGAAAAAAGAGACTAGAAAGATCCTCCGCGGGCAATAGGGACTAATTGAGTTTATGAACATAAAAGTTTGATGGCAAGGCTAAGCAGTAAATCCAAGAACTTTAAGAACATGCTCTCGGTGAAATTGCAATTTAAAATAAGTAAGAAGTAAAAAAACATGGATAGAATTCATGGAACTTTAGTTTAGTTTGACTTCATTTCTATCTATGAAGAGTTTGGATTCTAAACTTGACATCATGTTTCTCTTGTAAATAGCCAAGGTGTGTGATGCGGTTGAGGTATCTGGAAAACATGTCATGTCAACAACGTCTACCGTGACAACTGACCTTGTGAATCACAGGTGAGGTTCCATTGATGCCATCCCTCAAACATCCCCCCTGGAAAAAAAAAAAAAAAAAAACGCACCCACACACAAAATGTTGGTGACTTTTGTGGGGACTTGGTTCTCCAGTAACTTTACCTCTAATACGTAAAATACCTTGGCATCAGGTTCAAGGAATTCAAGGTAACATTAGAATTTCAAGCGTTTGCATCCTACATTAAACGCATGTATAGTGTGCCAAGTAAAACCTAGCAAAGAAGCAAGTGAAGGTTGAATTGGGGTAAGTAGTGGCAATTGATTTTGCTTTTGCCTTCCTCGTTTGATGCTCTTGGCATCCAAATAATTCGACTCCTTTTACATTAATATCATAAAATTAAATTATACTTTCCTAGATTTAAGTTCGGTTTACAAGGATCACTTTGTGAATTTAAGCATGCATAGCGGGGACTATTGTGCCATCATGCTTTCCTATATGTTGACTGTAAGTCGGATGAATGTGTGTCATGCAGATATGGAGAAGAAGCTGCAAAGGCAACGAATGAAGGGCTTGACGCTGCTGGTCATGCCGTGGGGGCCGCATGGGCTGTTTTGAAGATTCGGCAGGCATTTACTCCGAAGGGTTTTCTTAGGCCTGTTATGGCTAAATCTGCTGCTGAAGCTGCGGCAGCTGAATTAAAAGAAAAGGAAAAAAAGAAAAAAAATGAATTGCAGAAAAAAAAGTGAAAGTCCAAGCGACTTCTTGCAGGAGAAAAATAGTTTTGTTTTATTACTATTACTATTATTATTATTATTTTAAAAGGTGGGGGGAGGGATTGGGGAGGAAGCTATAAAATAATGCCAGCAGCCACGGACACCCTGAAATTGCCAGAGTGATCATCATTCTCCTCGTAGGATCAAAGCTAAAGATCATCCACACCAAGAGCTAGCGATGGTGACCTTAGGGCCTCGTTAGGTTAAAATACCAAGGATATAAAGTACGTGCACTGAGATTAAAAAAATTACTAAGCTTGTTCGCCGTGTGCCCTTTAACCGTTAGTCTCTGGCCATCACCGTCTCAGATATGTGTCTCTCGTGGTGGACCCAGTGGCTATTGAAGTGTTGTTTATATATGATTGATTCTCAGCTGCAGAATCTGGGATACGTCGTCCTCATGCCACCCTTAGCGGGTGCAGATGTTTAATAATCCCCCCTTTTTTCTCGGTCGCAAGGAGCCATTATTGGAGCATTTATCTTCTGATGGTGATGTTCCCCTTTCGTTTGTACCGCAAGCCCTACAACTTCAATTGCTATTAACTTTTTAAAATTTAAAGTCTTATCTGCGAATCGAATACTGCTGGTGTTAAAACTTAGTCTGTCCTCGTTGTATACTATGTATATCGATCTTTAGCCCAACCCTTTTTTATATTACTCACAAACTATTGGCTATGCTAAATTGGGGGGTTTTTGTTTTTTTTTTAAAGAATTTTAATTAAAAACCATGGAAGAGAGATATTTACTCTGGGTCTAAAAAAAATTTGAAAATTCTCTATAAGATTTCTTGACTCAATTGAAATAAAATGAGTAGTTGAAAAGATTAAAATGTCCTTCTATAAAATTAACAAATACTTAATTACTACTTAACTTTATTTGTTAATTGTTTAATTATATTTTTCAATTCATTAACAATACTTGTTAAATAATTAACTAATTAATTACGTGACATCATAATTTTAAGAACATTATTTATTAAATTATTAATACGATTTGTTAATTAATTAATTTGACTTGTGAATCTTTTGTGACACTTGTTCACTCAATTTGATTAAAAAGCATTAGCATTAGTTGTTAATTTTTTTGTTTTACTTGTTAATTTATTAATATATATTATAAATTATCTGACTTCACTTATCAATAATCATTCTAATATCAATTGTTAATTATCTAATTTTTATTTATTAATTTATCAATATCAGTTATAAATTACATGACTTGTCAATATCATACTATTTCAATCATTTTGTCCCAAATGTAGAATCATTATTGATTAATTCTCTAACTTTACTTGTTAATTTATTGATATCAATTGTTAATCATTTTTCTTTCTTTTACAAAAGGGTATTTCAATCTTTTTAATTTTATTTTAAATTAATCTAGAAATCTTGCAAAGAATTTTCAATTTTTTTAACTCATCGGTAAATATCTCTCTTTACTCATCGGTAAATATCCCTTTTCTATAGTCCCTAATTAAAATTCTCCCCCTTTTTTTTTATCTTCAGAATATTTGCTTATTTTTCATGATTCCTCCATGTTATTTATGTATAATTTTGTTCTTTTAATCAATCTATCCAGATTTGTGAATATATATGAGGCTTAGGACTCGTTTGGTTTGCTAGAAGCATTTTAAAAGAAATGGTACGGGAAAAAGAAATGGAATTGAAATAGAAAAATAAATTGAAATTTAATTTAAAAGTGTCGTTTGATATAACTAAATATTTGAATGAAACCTCTAAATAAATCTCTTTTAATATGCCAGAATTGAACATGAAAAAGAAACATGAACTTATTAAAAGATAATAACATCCATTGAAAAACAAAAATACGTATCATTCTTTTTTGTCTATCTCTTCTAGTTGATTATATTTATGATTGCAGCAGGTTTGAATTCAATAAAAATACTGCTGGTTTGCTGCCATTCATTTAATATGCTTAAAAGCTTGCTGTCATCAATCTAGCCTTATGCTTTAAAAAATACATAATTTTGGTTTTGATTAACACAGTTAAGGATAGCATTTTAAATTTGGGAGGTTCAGTCTAATCTTTGAAAATTTAATCCTAACTTAAGCTGACACACAAATTTACAATGCAATCTCACACTCATTTTTAATTGGGAAGGGTTTGGGGTATGGTTTTATTCTTGAAGTTGTCCATATCACAAAAATAGCTTAAGCTATTGTCTTATCACTTTTAGAGGTGGGACTGGTGTCTTTCAATGACCAACCTCTTAATTTACCCATATATATTAATGATCTTGTATGATGGATTCGTCCAGGATAAATAAATGGAAAACATACTGATTTTTTCAGCACACTACAGATTGGCTTGAATCTCTTGAATTATCATAATCTCTCACCGATTGACTAGCTAAGTGATTCCTGCAATTTCTTCTAATAAAGAGGACCGCTATAACTGCCCTTAATAGTAAAGGGGTTTTTGACTGTCGAAACTATCTTTGGAAACCAGAGAGTTTCCACTTTGTCTACGGACATCAGGAATTAGTTCCCTTTTCTTTTTTTTTTCTTTTTTTTTTTTTGGGTGGGGTCTCCCAATAATTTGTAACTGTATTCTGGGAATAGAATTACAAAGTTTTCTATTGAATGTGAATGAATTCGCACCTTTTCTCTCTTTTGTTAGGGTCCGCACATTTTACATATCAAATTTGCTAGTGCTTGCTTTCTTCATGCCGATATGTTTGTGCACTGCAAGAGCCTCTTGTGGGAACACATTTTGTGGCTCTACAATTTCTAGTGGTCAACCCACCTTGTGAATTTGGAAATGCTATTTTCTGTGTATCTTTAGCCTTTAAATATTGAGATAGACTCATACTGATTTGCAGCAGGATAGACACAAATTAGTACATGCATGGGCAGGATCAAATGACTCTACAAAGGAAGAATAGGCAAGAGTTTGAGTACAAGAAGTAAATTTCTCCACTTGTTTTTTATTTAATGACAAGAGAATATGTAGATGATCTTGCTGATGGATGATAATGTTTCTCATTCAGTTCTTCTTTTAGCCATGCAATGGAAATTGAATAGTGTGGAGATTTTTTCATTTTTCTTATCACCAAGCAGTTCAAACTTTTAGCCACTATACCTTTAAATAGAACTCAATCCTTAGCCTCTAGTGCTTCGTTTTGTGTTTTTAATTATATTCAAGCCTCACTGGAAGGGGTTTTTATGGATTACTGAGTCGGAGCACAAAGGCTTTGTTCTAGAGGAGGATCTCAAATTCAGCCAAGTCAAAAACACCCAGTGCACGCCTGCCAGGCCCACAGTTGATCAGCCATGTTTTCTTTTCTCAGCCACCCACACTGGCTCTTATTTTATGATGAGAAATTGATCACCAGCTACCGCCACTTCACACACAAAAAATAATACCCACCTCGCTAGGCTTTCTTGCTTGACATCTTCCACAAAGATTGTTTACTTTTATGAGTCTGCTTGGGTTTATCCTTTGCCAATGAGATTAGCTTAGTTTATACTTTATATGTACTAGCAGCCTTGATTATTGGCAAAGCCAGTATATTGGTAATCTTTAGCCAAAGACGTTTTTTCACATAAAGGAACTTCCAACTTTTAGAGCCCCATAAGAGACCGGCAGCTTTAGGCACCAGAAGCAGAACTGCTTTCTATATGTTAGGCATGGGATGCAAAAACACAGTTTTATGTGTTCATTTTTTTCATATCCATTTTAGCCCGAAATTGAACAAAGAGTATTAATGTACAAACCTTTTGGGTGCTGATATAGCTAGAATATATATGTGCATATTTTAGCTTTTGAACTGTGCTCACGAAGCAGCAGAAGCAGTACGAAAAGAGAGAATTTTTCTACAAACGATTTACTTATCTCTATTCGGGAGGAAGATTCGGATCCTATCATCCCGTGACGTGCCGCCAAAGGCTCGAACAGTCTCATTTCTGAATCAGTCATATGATTACTGCCTGAGAAGAAGAAAAAGAGCAAAAGACGCTCTTGAAAGTAGTTGGTGAAACCTTTTTACCAATCTTTGTAGCCCTTTTCGTTCACCTTTTTTATTGGTTATATATATTGACGTTTTCATCAAGACAAGAGTAGCTGTCTCTGAAGGATTGGCCTGAGGAAGGAAAGGACTACTTTGAGTTAATAAATTAATCAAAGTTTTTGGCTTGCATGATTACGTTTTATATGTTACTGGTAATAGCTCTTGAGGAAGCTATCTTGGGCGTTCATGAATGATCAAACCAAACGTGTTCATCATGTGATACAATTTAGCCTTGACTAGAGTTTATGATCTTGTATTTAGTTTTAACGGAGTTCGGTTCAAGCTAAATTAAAATAATTTTGTTTTAAAAATGAATAAATGAAATCCAGCAACCTTTGCCGCAATCAGTTTTATAAAAGTACCCGCGATGCGACGAACATTGAATTTCATGTGATTCGTTTTGAGACACTAACAGATGAGAAGGAAGGATAGATCTTACTGAAAGAGTGAAAGGTAAGATATATTTTATGCAACTGGCTATACAAGATATTTCCTTCAATCCCATTCAGAGGTATAAGTCACTCTTGAAAATGATGGGCTTTTCTTTTTACATTAAACCTAACTTTATTTAATATGTGATTTCTATATCGACTCAACTTCATTTATATTTGAATAACCCAACCATCAGTATTAAGAAGAGATAATTAAATTATTAATTTTGTTTAAAAAATTTAATTTGTCTTTATTAAATATATCACTTTAAAAAATATTTTCTCTTTCATTTGTAATTTTTTATTTGTTTTACAAATAAAAAAATTATTACTCTACTTATAAAAAATTGTGGGAGGATAAAGTTAAAAAATAACAATCCAAATTAATAATCCATTTTTATATGATTGAGTTGTATATGAGATTGCAAGGAGCATATCTTGTGCTGATCATTTAAATTTCAGGTATCATAATTATTCATTAATTTGTAACATTTTTTATTTTCTTTGTTCATGTTATATTGTTGTTGTTGTTATTATTATTATTATTATTATTATTATTATTATTATTATTATTATTATTATTATTATTATTATTTATTTATAAAGAGTACGCTTCATGGATAGCCAAAAAATATCTCCCATAAAATACTGATAGCAATGGGCCAATTGAATTGCTACGTACATGAAAGTTGGATTAACTGTAACCATTTTTTTTAAGAGAATCAAACTTTATAAAAAAAAATATTAGCTTATAAAAAATCATTAAAGTAATAAGTAAAATACTAATATTCAATCAAGAACCGATATATCGTGAAAGTGAAATTAAGCGGGTGCAACTCTTTGCCATTGAACTAAACCCAATCCATAGCGAAATATCTTGAAATTTAAACTTCCAGAACACTAACCACTAATCTAAACTCATTGTTTTTTTAAGATTAAGTTTGGAACTAGAAAGACGGAAGACATCAAGTACCAGCCTAGAAGTTTTATATTATATTAGGATATATAAATTGAGGGATGAGCAATGATAACAGTAAAAGAAAATGATGAGTGGCAGAAAGAAAGAGCTGCGTTGATCAAAAAGAGCGGTGCCATAACGACCACGCTAGAATTAGAATAGCAAATATTAGCAATGTTGTGTAAGGTATATAGAAGGTTAAATCTCGTACGATGAAATGCGTCCTATCTATACTTTTTCTTTTTCTTCGCCAAAAACATCATTATGAAACCCACCATAAAATAAACTTCCTCTGTTCTGATTGAAAGATACTAGAGTTATTAATTAGAGTCAAAACTATTACGTTAATTTTTTTAAATCCTAAAATAATTAAAACAGAAAAATGGTAAAAGTTCAAAAATAAAAGGACAACCCTTTTTAAACCTTTTTATTATTATTTTTTTTAAAATTTCAACATGAGAAAAGTGAAAGTTTAAGCATCTAACTAAAAGAAATGAAACCTTAGATTTATTTCTCCCTCCCCCATTAATTCATTAAGACTAAGCTAATCATATTATCAAAGTCTAATTTTTATTAATATTAATTTAATATCATTATTTGATATTAAATTTAAATGTTTAAGTTTTACATATTTGTTGTAATGTGGATTGATTTAAATTTATTTTCTTAAACTTAATATTATATGTACTAACTTTTTTTATAATATTATAAATATGTTTTTTAAGTTTTTAAATTAAACAAATAAAAAAAAGGATCGAGATTCACAAGACTGACTCTTTAACCTTGAGAGTCAAAGTTGCATCTTGTAAAATAAAACTGTAAAATATAATTAAATTTATCAAGACCAACTAAATTAGGTCCTAATTTTTTAGGGACCAGCTAGTCTTAACATGTAATTAAATTTATCAAGACCAATTAAATTAGGTCCTAACCTTTTAGGGACCAGCTAGTCATAGCGTAAACATGTTTATATATTCAAGACACCGGTGACAAGTGAAGTGTGGGGTTCTGAGCACCCACTTAAAAGTTGATTGGTGATAGTTTCTTGCTCCTGGTAATAGGTGGCTCCAACGGTGCCACGGTTGAGATTTGGCCAAATGGAAAGATGGGTTGGCGGATTGTGGTGGATAAGGAATAAAAACTACGCCCAAAGCACCAAAAAGTGGGATATGACACAATTCATCTATTTAAAACATTCAGCCTTAGTGGCTTCCGTCTGTCTGATGCGCGTACACTAGAGGAGCATAAACACTAACTGTTCTTCTTCATGTCTATTTTAAAAGCTTACACCCTCCGCTAAGTCATGGCAGCTAACGACGATATAGAGGAAATTTCTGCTGAGAATTCTGTTTATTCACCGGCTTCGACCTCACCAATGGGTAGCAGATGCAGACTTGTGTTTGATAGACTATGGGCTTTTACCTCTTCTTGGAAGAGAAGCGGCGCACCGCGTGGTCGAAGAATTTTCCACAGAGATGTCGAGAAAGAAGAATTCCAGTATGCTAGTACTCAATGCCTCTCTTCTTACTACAGTGTGTTCGTGGTTCGCCTAGCAATCATGGTCGGTGAATGTTTTCCATCACCCACCTAAATATCCATCCGCACACCATTCTGAGGAGTTTTCTTAATTGTGTAGTAGAATCCATGGTTAATGAATGGTTAACACAGAATGATACTCTTATTGCTATTCCAATGAGATTAATGAAGCCAGATTAATTTAAGAAAGCTAGTGAAGCTGAACCAGCTTCTGTGAGTCTTTTGAGATTGGAAATCACTGCCCGCGCTTCATAGAAAAGACAAGAACCTGACAATTGATTTGTTTTATGCAGGTCATGCTAGCCATCTTGATTGGGCTGCTCACTATATTAACATGGCATTTCACGAAGAGTTATACGGCAAAATCACTTGATAACTTAGCATATGGGCTTCGTTATGAATTACTGCAACGTCCCATCTTACGGATGTGGAATATTTTGAATTCTACTGCTGAAATTACAAAAGCTCAGGTTGAGCTGTCTGAATATGTAATCAGACGATACAGCAACCCCGCCAATCAAGCAGAACAAGTTGAGGTTGTTTATTCAGTCATTGTACTCTTGCTATGTTCTTAATATTTCTTATTATGCTTCGGACACTCGGAGTATTGACTATTGCTTGTTTGTGATGTTCCTACCCTTAGCAGCTGTACGAAGCTATGAGGTCTGTAACCTGGGCCCTCTTTTCCAGTCGCAAGGCACTCAATTCAATAACGATCAATTACAGGAATGGCTTTGTTCAGGCATTCCACAGAGATCTTAAGGATAACAATACATTTTACATCTACTCTGATCTTGCAAACTACTCTATAGGTGCCAGTGCCGCTAATGAGATGAAATCACTCTCAACACATCAAGCTTGGAACGATGAAGCCATTCGTGGTAACAGTTCTGCAAATTGGTATCGTGAACCACTTGACCCTCTTAGTGGTGAGAAGATTGGAAAAGCTAAGAAGATTGCACCAGAAGACTTGATTAATATTGCTGGCCTTTCTCAAGTCCCTGATGGGGCAGCTTCATGGCATGTTGCTGTGAGCAAGTTTACGGATTCACCATTGCTTTCTGCGGCGCTGCCAGTTTGGGACTCTTCTAATAAGAGCATTGTGGCAGTTGTGGGTGTCACTACCGCACTTTATAGTGTTGGGCAGCTAATGAAAGAACTAGTTGAATTTCATAGTGGTTATATCTATTTGACCTCCCTAGAGGGTTACTTACTTGCCACTTCCACTAATGCTCCACTGCTGACATACTCAAAGCCTCTCAAGCTTAAGATGGCTGTTGATTGTGAAGATGATGTGATACGATTGGGAGCCCAGTGGCTAAAGAGAACCTATGGGAAGAATTTTCCTCCAAGTCATGGGGTTCACGTCGAGAATGTTGAGCTAGGTCGTCAGCAATATTACATCGACTCATTCTTTCTAAATTTGAAGAGGCTTCCTCTGGTAAATTTGATGACAGTTCACCTATTCATTACATTTGATCTTTATGTATTGCTCATTTTGAAATGTAAAAATTAAGTATATGCCAGGAAAATTTTTTGACACTATATCATTATGTTGTTTGACTAACCATGTTGTTATAACTTCCCAGTGTTAACAATTTACCGGATTTAATTTTTGCAGGTGGGTGTTATCATTATTCCAAGAAAGTATATTATGGGGAAGGTTGATCAAAGAGCCTTCAAAACATTGGTTATTCTGATATCTGCATCGTTGTGTATTCTAGTCATTGGATGTGTTTGCATTTTAATTCTGACAAACGGGGTATCAAAGGAAATGAAACTAAGAGCAGAACTAATCAGTCATCTGGAAGCAAGAAGGAAGGCAGAGGCATCAAGCAACTATAAAAGTCAGTTTCTTGCAAACATGAGGTTGGTTTTTCTTGTTTGGTGTTAATCTGAGGGTAACTCTTTTGGCCACAATAAATTTTAAAGATTACTCACTTAACTGCTACTGAGGGAAAAAAATCTGAAAATCTCTGCAGTTTAGGTATTTATCATGTTACACAAACTTATGTAATGACTTTATCCAACTCGTAGTATATAATTTAGAGGACAAGAAACAATGTAGCCGATGGTTGATCAGAAGCTTATAGGTGTCTGATCTCGGTGAATTGAACAAAATGTGTTGCTTGACCTCCATAAACAAAATTCTATTATGAATTATGACAGTAGATGCAAGCAACTTTATACTAGAACTTGCCATAATTCTTCAATCATGTCAATGGATACAGCTACAGCCAATCATTCAAATTTTGGACAGGACCAGCGAATTGCCATTATATCTTGAGCAAAATGAATATGCAGTATCCTGTTTCATTTCATCATGACTAGTGCTCGTGGAGAATTGGTAATATTGATTGACTATAAAAAATGTTCGTTTTCACCTAATCTGCTAAATTTGGGTTAGACGGGGGGATTCATAGGCTATCAAACAGTAATAGGTGCAATAGGATTTTGTAACTAAACAGATTGGGTGATGCCTAGTGTCAGGTGAGGTGTGAGAGATCGAGCTTCAGCATTATCTTGGGAAGATTTGAATTATATGCGCTAGCTGATTTTTTCCTCTTGAAACCATGATCATTCTTTCATGCCACACCGCCAATTTTTTTGTTCTGGTCTGATTTTTTTCTTTGATAAACTAACTTTAACATTAATGCACTTCATTGTTTGTGACATTGGGTTCTTTCGTCTAAGAACATATTGCCTTTTATGCTCAAAATATATGTTCATATTTCTTTTTGGGTACATTGCAGTCATGAATTGAGGACACCTATGGCAGCAGTGATTGGGTTGCTTGACATTCTTATATCTGATGATTGTCTTACAAATGAACAATATGCAACAGTTTCTCAGATCAGAAAATGCTCAACTGCCTTACTCCGTCTTCTTAACAACATATTGGATCTCAGCAAGGTGAGATATGCATAAGCTGAGCCTTTCCTTTAAGAGCATCACACCGCCAGTTATCTACTGAAAATAAATTTAGTGTTTTTCGCCTCTAACAAAACTGCATTTTGGCTGAAAAAAAAAATTCCTAACAATCTATGGAATCTAGGTGGAATCTGGAAAATTGGTGTTAGAAAATGCAGAATTTGACTTGGGACGGGAACTTGAAGGGCTTGTAGATATGTTTTCTGTGCAATGCATTAACCACAACGTAGAGACTGTTTTGGACCTATCAGGTATGAATCATATTTTTCTTGCATTGAGGAATTTACTCACAGTAAAATTTAGATGATTGTCAGCTTCATGCGAAAATATTCTGATGCATGCAGCTGATAATTGTTTTTCTGCAGATGATATGCCAAAGGTAGTTCAAGGTGATTCTGCTAGGGTTGTTCAAATTTTCGCAAATTTGATCAACAATTCAATTAAGTTTACTCCATGTAAGTCGGACTTTTCCTTCCATCTTCTTCTTTCTGCAATAAATTGTTTAATACTATAACTCAAGAAACAGGGAAAGTATATGAAACTTAACTGTTAGACCTTATAGAAAAGTCTAACAAAGTTCCGAAGTTGGCTTTTGACTTCGATATTCAACACCCCAAAAGGGCAAGTGCCAAATTTTAATTATTTCTTGGACCCATTGCTTTTCTAAAAACATGGAGTTTGAAGATGATAAAAGGCTTCTTCTTTTCAGGCATTTATCTTAGGAGTGGGGCTACATAATGACTGCACCACAATTTGAGAGTTAGTTTTGGTTTTTATGTAGGTAGTTCCCACATTATGCAAGTTTTTATTTTAGTCGTAGCTTATCTGACCCCTCTTCTTTTAGAATGATGTCATTTTCTTACAATGAAAGAAATCCACAAGTGCAGTTAGCAAGTTCAAGCTATATATTCATAGAGGGAAACATGCGATTGCATTGGTGTTATCAGCACATTCCTTGACAAAGCACCAAAATTCTGAACGGAGATTAATCTTAACTCTTTGAAATGCTCACAGCTGGTCACATTATTCTTCGAGGATGGTGCGAGAACCCAAATTGTTCCAGTGATAGCCCAATTCTTCCTCTTAATCAGAAGTCCCGGACTCCACAAAAGACCAGAATGAAGCAACAAGAAAACCATGCAAAGAAGGCATCTAAAAAAGACAGCCAAATAATTCTTTGGTTTGAAGTAGATGACACAGGCTGTGGTATGAATCTAAAAAATTATCTGGAAATACTACATTGAGAAACATACATACATGCCAAAAGCGGGAAAACTAGCTTTAAGATTAACTCATTTGCATGCATTCCATGTCTTTTACAGGTATTGATCCAAGTAAATGGGATTCTGTGTTTGAAAGCTTTGAGCAAGCAGATCCATCAACCACCAGGCTGTAAGAAACTTCAAATTTAATTAAGTACATTATGATCCTTATCATATGTGATTGCCATTGCACTTTCAAACTTTTATGAAACCTATATCTATTAGTTGTCAAATATTTTAATGTTAATGGGTGAATATTAAGCAGTGGTTCAATCCTTTCCCGTTTCAGGCATGGAGGCACCGGTCTTGGGCTTTGCATTGTGAGAACCTTGGTATGTGATATTTCTGACAAATCAAGATAATTACTATTCACAATATCAACTGCTTGTTTAAAACTTTGGTTAGAGCTTTATGCTCATGTTCTTTAAAAAAATAAAATAAAATAAAATTTTCATCTCAGGGTTTTAGTATTTTTCTTGTATGTGCCTTTTTTTCCTATTTAAGCGACATACAAGCTTGCTAAATTGAATATAATTCTGTTGATCTTATTGGTACTCTTCAATGGTAGGTCAATAAAATGGGTGGAGAAATCAAGGTTGTCAAAAAGGAAGGCCCAGGAACCTTAATGCGGTTGTACCTGCTTCTCACTACACCCATGGATGCCACAGAACAACATTGTCAAATAGGTTATGCGGAGAGTGGCTTAGTGGTGAGTAGAATCGCACTCTTTTGCAAATACCATCTTAAAAAAAAAAAAAATTATTTCTGATTGTGATGGGCTATACATTCTTGAGAACCCAAGGAGGAACAATCTTATGCTTAGTGAATAGCAGAAGATCATCGCAGACTCTGAAAGTAGAAATTTCATTGCAGGTATTGCTTGCACTACATGGAGACACGAGTCGGTCTATCACATCTAGTTGGTTACAGAAAAATGGGGTTTGCACTCTGCAGGCATCTGAATGGAATGAACTGACACAAATTCTTAGGGAACTCTTCCATGCAAGTTCAGTCCAAAATAATGGCTTTGATGCACATTATGCAGTAAATAAGAGTTGGAAGTCCAAATTACTCAACATAGAAGAAATGAGGAACCCAGCATTTGTCATTATAGTGGACATAGGGCTGCTTGATTTGAGCACAGATATATGGAAGGAACAGCTCAACTTCCTTCACAAGTACTTTGGGAGAACAAAGTTCGCATGGGTGCTAAGTCACGATACCTCTAATACCATAAAGATGGAGCTTCGCAGGATGGGGCATATATTGATGGTCAACAAGCCCCTCTACAAAACCAAAATGTTTCATATTCTGGAAGCTGTCATAAAGGAGAGAAATATTGAGCTGCAAAAGAAAATTTTGACTGCTTCGAGAACCACAACGAAAGAGGATGATGCACACGAGTTTCTGGAGATTGATTCTACTCATTTTGATGGTGTTAGCTCTGATGGTTCTGACATATCCGAAAACGGTGCTTCTAATAGTGCCAATGTTGCTAAACAAAGGGAAAAAATTGTAAAATCCCATCCACCATCACAGTACAACATAAACAACTGCTTAGTTGGATTAGCCAATGAATATGCGGAAGATAACATTTCAAGGAAAGAAGAATCATGTCAGAGCAGCCCCAGCTGCCGTGACATCCTGGAAGACATGGAACCAAAATTACAAGGACCCTTTCCAACAGAAGCTCAAGGAAAAGATTCTGATTCTGTGAAAACATTTAGTGTCACTTGCTCAAGTAAAACTGTTAATGGAAAGAAATCTCTTGAAGGTTTAAGGATATTGCTTGCAGAAGACACTCCAGTGCTTCAAAGAGTTGCAACCATAATGTTGGAAAAAATGGGAGCTACAGTTGTTGCTGTAGGTGATGGACAGCAGGCTGTGGATGCTCTGAATTGCATGCTCGGCGCTGAAGATAGTAGAAGGGAGTCTCTAATGAAGGAGAGAAGCACAATATCTCAAACAGAAATTTTCAGTTGTACGCCTTATGACTTGATTCTAATGGATTGTCAGGTAACGATTATAAAGTATACATTACCGGTGCTTTGTTTTCTACTTTCTCTAAGTTTCTTCAATGTGGCAAGTAGCTATTTATTTTTATTTTTTTAATAGCTGGTATCAGATCAAACTTTAGCACTACTTCCTGATAAGATTTTATCGTGAAAATAGATGTGTAAAGGAAAAGCACACCTACAAGCAACTTAAGAAAAGACAACTAATTCGAGTCACTCAAAATACAATGAAAAATGGGACTTGTCTGCAATTCATGTTATTAACTATTCTTCCTGTTACTCTTTGGCTATTTTCGAAAGAGAGCAACGCTGCTTTCTGATTTGTAAATCTAATTGCTTCTGCCATTGAAAATTCAGATGCCGAAGATGGATGGTTATGAAGCCACGAAAGCAATCAGGAAATCAGAAGCAGGAACTGGCTCGCACATTCCCATAGTTGCTCTTACAGCCCATGCAATGTCATGTGATGAAGCTAAGTGCCTGGAGGTGGGCATGGATGCTTATTTAACAAAGCCAATTGACTTCAAGCTAATGGTGTCCACCATTCTTTCACTCACTAGAACAACATCCTGACTTCTCACCTTGTGCCCAAGTTAACCAAGGATTTGCTTAGGCTGCTGCATAGAGATGTAATGTGTTTTACCGCTTGGTAGCATTGATTAACATGTATATTATAGAAACATATTGGTCCAGGGCTCCTGTGACTTCACTCACTCTTTTAGAAATTAATATTGGAGTGTAAATGTTCTATTGCTCTCATTTCTTTTTTGCATGGCTATTATTTCTTAGCAGGTTATATACTAACTACATCCTCTGCATGTTTATAGACAATTAACTAAAGAGGAACATGGAGACTGCTTCTGTGGACGTTATAATTTATTAAGTTTTATTTGTTTTAACAGATTAATTGGAATATAAATTACGGCTTGTAGTGCTAATGATTATTGCATGTATGAATATCTTATCACAACATACGCATCCAGATTCAAACCTAAAATCCTCTACTAGAGTAACTCATTTCTCGACTAGATCATGATTGGAAATGAACACCAGTTAAATGCAAAACAATTATCCTTTTCGTTGGCACATTCTAAACTAGTTGGTAAATATATAAAATACATGCCCGGGATAATCCAAACAACCATGACTTGCTCTCCAGATTGATTTATTTTCTGAGTTTAAACAGTTGTCTTGGGGAAATTTTATTCAGCTCCCCTTGACCCAACTTAATTTCAATCAAACCCCTCAAATTATAAAATTTCACTGCATATATAGGAGATTGAAATGAAATTAAAGAGGTGACTCAAATGACCTTAAGCTAAGTGCATAAACAACTTGTATAGAGAAAATGAATAACTAATGTATGAAAAATGAACAACTAACATAGATGAAATTTGCAACTTACATTAAAAACATAATGCTACTATAAATTTATAACTTTCATTCCACCTACTTCAGTTATTCATTTTCCATACATCAATTGTTCATTTTCTCAACACAAGTTGTTCATACGTTTGGTTTCATTTGTTTATATTCATAGTTGTATTATGTTGTTAATGAAAGTTGCAAATCCTACCTACATCATTTATTCATTTTCCATATATCAGTTGTTCATTTCACCAAAGACAATAAGGTTATTTGAGTTAGCTCGTTAATTTTATTTCAATCTCCCACATATGTGGTAAAATTTCAGAATTTTAGAGAGGTTGGATGAAATTAAATTGAGTCAAAGGGGCTGACTGAAATTAAACTAAGTTAGAGGGGTTGATTAAAATTTTTCCTTTTTCTTGTCATTCTAAGCCTTGAAAAGATTAAATGATAAAAAAAATTATAATTCTTTGCATTAAAGTGCATTTTGCCCTTGTACTTTTCTTGAGAAGTGTTGGGCACCCTATACTAATAAATGAAGCATTTTTTTTTCATAAACAGCTTTTTAGAGGAGCAAAAATTCTCTTTTGTTAGTTATCCATTAATGAAGGGATTTTTTGGTTCTTTGAAAAAATTGTTTAGGGGAAAAAAATATTCCACCTACCAATACATGGTATTGGCACTAGGAGGTAAAATTATAGTTTGAGTCACACCAAGTTGATTGCGAGGTAGCTCTCCAAGATTAAATAGACTTTTTCTACAAAATGAGCAAGAATACAAAACAATGAAAATTCCTAGAATAAACCCAAGCAATACCAACACTGATATTGAAGCAATGAGATAGAGGAGAAGAGAAAGTCCATCTTAAAAGCTCTTCAACAACATGTGGCAAGTATTGCTTTTTATAGGAAGATATTTTAAAAATTAGGCAATAAAAACACATGAACACAATTTAAAAATGGTTTTATGTAATAATAGGATTTAATATATATATATATATATAACATAAATTTATTTAAATAGTAATTTATAATAATTTTTTTTGAAATACTCATAAATATTTTATAATATCCCACACATGGTGCTCAGCGCTCTTTGAATGAAAGTACAAGAGAAAATGTACTTTAACCCCTTAAAATATGCAAACGATAATAAGATCTTGTAAAATATCATGATTCTTCTCAAGTTTCTACGAACCTTTTAGGCTTTAATGATTTTTCATGAAATAACTAAAATACCTCTTGTTTAAAATAAAAAATAGATATTAGTAACTACTTTAGTTTAAATATGACTTTTTTTTTACAATGACTAGAATGAAAAAATCAATTATAAATTTTCTTGTGCAAATTTTTAATTCACAAAAATCTAAGTATTTTTAATTTAAGCAATAAGTATTTTTCTTCTAGCAATAATCAGAATGGAACAAACAACTATAACTTTGGGGAAGTTGTAACTGCTTGTTCCCTTATGGTCATTGCCAAAAAAAATATTTATTGCTTAAAGTAAAGTAGTGGCTCACATTTACTTTCAGATAAAGCGCATTTTTATACTTATACTTTCTTCTTATTAGTGTTAAGCATCTTATACTAATAAGTGAGGCATTTGATCATAAATGGAGGAGATTTTTGCTCCTTTAGAAAATAATTTAAGGGGGGAGTGATCACTTACTAGCAGGATATTGAAACCCAGACCGGTCGAGTCAACTCAAAAACTGATGACCCGATCCTTTGTTCGGTCTGGGTTTGCTTCTAAACCAATGAGGGAATGAATCGATACAACCTGATCAACTCGGTTTGAACTCGGTATAACCCAGATAACCCGATGGGTTGACTAGGTTAACCGGGTTATTATTTTTTCAAACAGAACCCCCAAAACAATGTCGTTTTGGGGGATTTTTTTCATTTTTGATTTTTTAAAGCGCTGAGTTTGAAAATAAGATAAAAAAATGTGAAATTGAAGTCAAAAAATGAAAAATTAGAGGCAGAGCATGATAAGTCCAATTCAAATTTTTAGACAGCATTCACTTTGACCTTTGATCTGTGTCTCTCCTCTCTCGCCCTAACCTAATTGGCGTCTCTTCTCCAACTTAGTCTCCCGTCTCTTCTTCAGGCTCCAACTCTATCTCCATCTCTGCTATCTCCGTCTTTTCTCCAGCTTAGTCTCCGACTATTCGTCTCTTCTCCAACTTTATCCGACTATTCGTCTCTTCTCCAGCTCTATCTCCGTCTCTACTGTCTCCGTCTCTTCTCCAACTCAATCTCCATCTCTTCTCCAACTCTGTCTTTGTCTCTTCTCTAAACTTTTGAGATTAAAGGGTTGTAATTGTAAGGATGGATATTTGAAGTGTTGTATTTTATTATTGTTAGACTTTTAAATGGTTGGATTTGGTTGAATGTTTTTATAATTACTGTCTTTTTATTTAAATTGTATTATTTTAATTATGATTCATGATCGATTTGCAAGTTGAACCATTAACCCGTGACCCAGTGTCATGACTGATTTAATAATCGGTTTGATTTTACTTACCTTACTTATTAGTATAGGGTGAGTATAGGATAAAAATCCACTTTACCTACAATTATTTCTACTTTTGTTTGACCCAATGTTTTATTGTTAGATGTATCTAAATGCATTAGCACGTGACCAGACTTTCGTGATGGGTGTTTGATTTCTGGTCAAATGATTTAAGCCCTTTGTTTAAACTTAACAAAAAAGAAAAAAAGTGATTTTGATTAAGCTCCGTGAAAGAATTGTTGAGAGAAGTTCTAATTAAATATGAGGGGTCATTTGAAGAAAATTCGTTTTCAACTTATTTTGATAAGCCAAAAATTGACCTAAAGAATCGTCTGCGAGCTATCAATCGGATTAATTTGGATAAAATGCTTGAGATACCATTACTCATGCAAATAATAATAATAATAATAATCATTTTTTGTTAATATTAAACAAATGGCTGTTATTTGAGTCAAATTTTTAGGGTTAGATTCTCTTCATTTAACTTTCTCTCTCTCACATATCTTAATCATTAGATTAAAATTTGAATGCTCCAAATTTAATAATCATAAAATATTTTTTCAAATTTTTTTACTTTAAGTATGAATGGTCTAGATTAGGTTGTAGTAATTTGCATTTATTTAATATATTTTTAACAATAATGTTTATAAAATATTAAATCTAGTCTATTCAAAATTTAGTAAAAGATATGCTTAGGAAAAATTGGAGAAAAAGGCAAATATTAATGGAGAGAAATCAAGTTTACTTTTTGGAAAATTATTCATAGGTCTCGGATAAGGGATGTATCAACAAACAAATTTTACAAATTTAAAAAAATACAGTCAAGTCTCTTAAGAATTGAATATAATTAAAATTTTAGATAAAAATACCTTTATGACCCTACTTACTAATTAAAAAAAACAATGGATAGAAGTCATGTTTACCTTACAATTACAAGCTTTACAATTTATATATAGGAGTTTTTAATTCACAAATCATATTTCATATTTTATAAATAATAGATTGAAGTCATATTCACTTTTTACTTATAATTGTAACTTCATAATTTATAAGTAAAAAATTTTTAATTTACAAGTCATATTTTATATTTTACAAATAATAAATTGAAGTTATATTTACCCTTATCTTATAACTTCACAATTTATAAGTAAAAATTCTTAATTCACAAGTCATATTTTGTATTTTATAAATAATAGACTGAAATCATATTTACTCTTATCTTACAACTTCACAATTTATAAGTAAAAATTCTTAATTCACAAGTCATATTTTATATTTTATAAATAATAGACTGAAGTCATATTTATCCTTATCTTATAATTGTAACTTCACAATTTATAAGTAAAATTTTTTAATTCAAAATTCATATTTTGTGTTTTATAAATACAAATACATTATTATTTTATATATAACTTGATGTATTTTAATAAGAATAGTATTATCTTTATACCCTAATCATAAATTATACTCAAAATTTAAGAAGATTTGACCATAATTTTTAAATTTCATGTGACTTGCTTGTAGATAAATTGGTTATTATAAGGGACTAATATATTAATTTTTTCGGGTTCTTTTTTTGTTTTTTAATCAAGATGATTCGTGGGTTTCTGCTGCCATGGAGGTATAAAGGTGGGCCATCACATTTAATACGGGCTTCTACTTAATAATTAAGCCTGTGTTATCAAGGAGACCGGGCAGACTTTTTTTTACCTGATTACACGCAAAGGCCTAGAGCCCATGATTTAAGCACCTCGCTGCCTACTTGCTTCTTAAGCAGCCACGCGCCGATGTCTTCGCAGTTTTAACGCGATCGTCCGTTGCCGTGTGGAGTAGCAGAAAAGGAGACCCTTGACTTTGTAAATTTGGAGGAGATACAGAGAGAATCTCATCGACATGGCGAGATACGATAGAGCTATCACCGTCTTCTCACCAGATGGCCATCTATTTCAAGTCGAATACGCTCTCGAAGCTGTCCGCAAGGGCAACGCCGCCGTTGGCGTCCGCGGCACCGACATTGTTGTTCTCGGCGTTGAGAAAAAGTCCACTGCCAAACTTCAAGACACCAGGTATTTCCTTATTTTATTGTCCATACATCATTGAAGTCCCCCCCCTAGAAACTCACTGATGTTTTAGGGTTCTGGTTATACTTTGATTTCAGCATGAAATTAACTTTTCAGCAGGAATTGAGTTTTTGTGTGATTGAAACTTATGTTGGGCCTCAAGGGTAATAGAGTGTGTGCTGGAGGCATTATTTTGTTTTATACATTTTATTCACAGACCACCGCTTCTGGATTTCCTTTTTATTGAAGTCCTCAGTATTGGCATTTACATATTTTGATTTGTTCCATTTCTCTAGTTTATTATGTGATTGAGAAGTCTGTTGTCACTGGATGCCAAAATCTTTACATGGACACACAGAAAAAGTGCCACATCTGTGTCCAAGCCTCCAGGGCGTGTCAGACGTTCATATTAGACTTACATGACTTTATGTGGGCATAGGTCAGAAAATGAGCCGTTTTATGTCTAACACATTAGACATATGGAAGTATTTTTTCCTGTATTGCTGTGTCTGTTTCTGCTTTTTGCCTTATGCCCAGGTTAGTATCCATGCTTCCTAGATAATTTTCCATTGTTCTGCTGAGTGAAATCATTATGTCGGACCTCTCTTGACAATAGATCTTGGCAAGACTTATCAACTCATCTTTAAAAATTTGAAAAGAAATTTGGAAATGCTACTTTGTTCACTTTTTCACGATGTTGCATTTTGATTTGCAGATCGGTGAGAAAGATTGTCAGTCTAGATGATCACATAGCCCTTGCTTGTGCAGGACTAAAAGCAGATGCCCGAGTTCTTATCAACAGGGCTCGAGTTGAATGTCAAAGTCACAGGCTTACAGTTGAGGACCCAGTTACAGTTGAGTACATAACTCGTTTCATTGCAGGTCTTCAGCAAAAGTACACCCAAAGTGGTGGTGTGAGACCATTTGGCCTTTCAACCTTGATTGTTGGTTTCGATCCATACACTGGTACACCGTCCCTGTACCAGACAGATCCTTCTGGGACGTTTTCAGCTTGGAAAGCTAATGCAACTGGCAGAAACTCTAATTCAATTCGAGAGTTCTTAGAGAAAAACTATAAGGAAACTTCTGGGCAAGAAACTATGAAGCTGGCTATTCGAGCCTTGCTTGAAGTGAGTCTTTTATGATTCTTTTTTTGTTTTTCATACCTTGCTCATACTTGAAATAATTTGGCTTTTCAGCTGCAATATGCAACATTTCTTAGTTAGAGGATCTTGTCTCTGTTTTTTTTTTTTCAATGCTTTTTACAGATATCTGTTCTCTGAATAATCTTTTGCCAATGACTTGAGAGGAACTTTTAGAGTCGAGCGTTTTCAGTTAGTTTCTAAGTCAATTAATTGGATGATACATTTAGAGAAGCAGCAGATACAGGAATTTGTATGCCTAACTTAGACAGCACAGCAGGCTGGCAACATTTGCCAAGAAATTTGACTGGTGCTAATTGTAGAAGGGTCTTCATCATACATATGATGTCTTAATTCTCTATTTGGACAAGGTTTTCTTGCTAGACATGGAATATATTGTTGTTGTTGGAATTCATCAAACTTATCATTCAATAAAGTTACGTATTCTACAGGTTTTAAGAATATTTATCTTTGCATGCAAGAAATAATAAATGATAGTATGATCAGACATGGACATATACCCATGCTAGTCCTTATATGCATAGCATGTATAAATCACGAATCAAAAGGCTTGTTTTTAACCATGAATCTTAAATCTACAAGACCATAAGATTCAAAGAAACGTTGAATAATAGTTTGGAATATATGATATAATGGATGGATGCCAAAAAAAAAAATGCAGAATTTAATTTGGACTTGTAGTTACTTTCTCCAGGTTTTCTCATGTTTAATTTGGAGTTGCTTCTGTAATGCTTCAAGCAACTAACTACAGTACTAATATACCATGTAACTAAAACTCCACCTTACTAATCAACTAAAATTCTAAATATTAGAGTGCTTATGGAAGTACAATAGGATGGCTGAAAATCATTCCCACCATTACTTTGTTTAGCATTGCTGCTGTGTTTTGCTCAATATGAGGATTGAAGTGTAGGCTTCTATGGTGCCATAGTTGATCTTGCCCAAGAGGTTTTAATTTGAGTCCTGTTTTTGGCTCTTGGGATGGATCATACTGACTGGAAGGCCGAAGGCATCATGCAGTCATAATATACCTGGGAGGAAAAATGACAGTTGCACACTGGACTTTCTGATTTTAAATTATTTTGTGCTTTTTAATAGTAGATCTAGATCTGGTAATCAATGTATTCATAACTCTTGTGGGAATGACAAGTTTATTGGCCTGATGATGCCTTGGCACAGTCTATTATCAAAATATTGGTTCTAGTGATGCCTGCATAAATGCTATCACATGTCAAAGGCTTCCTGTATTGTCATACAAAATCTATGATAAAACCTAATAATAATTCTGATTGTTGTAAATATCCAAAACTGTCAATCGTAAATGGATCAAATAAATTGTCTGTGCCTGATGCATTATTACAGTTGTACTTTGAACAATGTTGTGCATATTTTACATTTGAACTTGTACATCAGTTTTGATTTTTCCTCCTTTGCATCTGTAATCAGGTTGTTGAGAGTGGTGGCAAGAACATAGAAGTTGCTGTGATGACAAAGGATCATGGCCTGCGGCAACTTGAGGAAGCTGAAATAGATGCCATTGTGGCTGAGATTGAAGCAGAGAAAGCAGCTGCTGAGGCTGCCAAGAAAGCCCCTCCTAAGGAGACATGATTTGTTTCTCCCTTTGTGTTTTGCTTTACTGTCGCATTGTGTTGCTAGGCATTGGCCGGACTAGCTATGGGTTAAACTTATGCCATAAATGTCTAATGATTATTCTTATGGGAAAGAAAATGCTGATCAGGTTGTATTGCTTTTTATGCAAGTTGATGACTGTGAATTCAGATTGAAATCAGATGTTTTTTGAGATAAAGCCAACCGATAACAAGATGTTTTGACGCGGATTATGGTTACATTTACCATATCTAATAAAAGGCACGTGATTAGGCTGGTATTGCCAAGTCTTTTTCCTTCGAGCCAATTAGTCTACCGTTGGATACACTCAGCCTCTATTATCGATGGAGTCATCACAATCGATGTCAAATCCTACTAAAATCGAAGTTGTACCACTCCTTTCTTGTGTATAAGCGAATTTTTTTTTTAAAATAGTGATTTTATATATATTAAAAAGGTAATCATCTTGATAAAAGTAAATTGAATTTTTTTAAAAGACAATACCAATAATTTAATTATGTCTTCTCAATGCTGGTGCGATGATTAGAAGTAGAGGTAAAAATTTAAATTAAATTCAAATAAACCTTAAAAATCTTAAACTTAAGTTTGAAAGTTTACAGAATTTTTTTATTTGAAACTTATTTGAGTTGCTTGAATAAGCCTGAAGAAATTTTAGTCAAATTGAACTTAAATGGACTTAGATCAAATACTTAAATTTTTTTATTAGTAATAAAATGAAATTAACCTTACTTCAACTTTAACTTAATAGTCACAAACCCTTCCTCAAGCTCTCAGTTGGCACATTCTGCATTAATAAAGTTTTAATGTTTTCATGATTATTGGTTTTGAATATTTTTTAAAAGCCTTAAGAAAAAATAAACTTCAGAAGTTAATTCATGCATTTTCATTTTTTCAGTACTTGATCTCACTTTAATAAAGATGGAAAGAAAAAGGTCAATTATGAGGTTATGTTGCTTGAAAAATCTTAATTTTTAAGATAACAATTAAAATTGATTCAGAAAAAGAAAATAAAATATAATAATATTTAATAATTTAAGTATTTAAGCTAGCCTGAAAAGTCTTAAGGTGTTAGAGTTATGATTGACTTTATAAATTTTTTTATATATTTGAATGTTTTAAGTTTGGTTCGAACAAGTCCACACACACAAATATATAATGCCCTCCAAAAAAAGAAAAGAATTAAATAGTCAGATAATGTCTGTGACACCTTGAATCCAATCGCCTTTGACATGCTTTAAAATGCACCTAAATAATAATTGAGAGAATTATATTCAGGTTTTATATAAAAAAATTAATTATTATAAAGAGTCTATCGATAACTTAACTAAACTGTATTAATAATATAATCAATTGTCAATACAATTTAGTTTAATTATTAATGAACTTTACAGTAATTAATTTTTTTATATAAAACTTCAATATAATTCCCCCATAATAATTTTCAAGTTTCCATGGATCTTATGCTATTTCCCCCAATTTACTTTTTTATTTCATGGTGGTAACAATAATTAAAAAAAAATAAGTGCCTCATCATTTTTTAGGAGAATAGCACTTACTTCTTAAAATATCAATTTAATAACAATTAGCTCCAAAAAAACTTTGTTGATGATCTTCAAATATTAATTCATATAATTAATTGTAAATATGAGAATTATAGTTGCAAATCAGTAAGAATATTCTTGAGAATTAAATGCCTGATTTACAGCCAACACGCTTATGTTTATAGCTGTCTTTTTTTTTTTTTTCAAGTTATATTTATAACTGTCTGTATATATTTGTGTGTGTTTTCGCAATCGTTTCTTAGTAAAATTATGTAGGACCTAAATAGTTATTAAATTGATTTTTTGACATTTAAGTGTTATTCTCCCTCTTTTTTATCAGTAAAAAATTTAAAAAATAACAAAATTCACATTGAAAAGAGGATATTATGGTGGATTGTGAATTTATGTGGTACATGTATTCTATTTTTTCCCCAATTGATATCTCATTATTTTCATCAATAGTCAAATATGAGATTTCTTATCAAGGTTTGTTCATCTTCACAGCGTACGATGCCCTGTATCTTTCTACTCATTTCCTTCTAATTAAATAGATTCATCTAACCGAAAAGAGCATTGAACAAATACAAAAAAGCACGAGCAATATCACACACACACACACACAGAGAAAATTAAAGATTTAAGGTTCCATGAATCATGCACTGATACATGTACAACGGAAATTGAAAATGATGGAAGTCCCATCAATTACTCCTTTGACTTTATTTTCAAGTTATTTTCACTTTGCATCATAATCATAAATTTTATTAATCCTATTTAAAAATTTAATAAAGTTTTAATTTTATTCTTGTTAACTATATATATATTTAATTTAATTAGAAGAGATTTATTCATTATTATTTTCATATCTAATGGAAAATATTTTTTGTTATCGACAGAACCTACTTTTTATACTCATAAAAAAAACCCTAACATTTAATAACTTTTAGAGCAATTAATAAGGTCAAAAGATTAAAAATATACTTATTTTAATATTATTTATAAGTCATTTTTAATATTTTTATCAAAATTAAGGAAAATATTAAATCTTATTAGCTTTATTTAAAAATTCAAAAAGTTTACAATTTTACTTCTATTAAATATACATATTTTTAAAATTAAAAAATCTAACATTTAATAAACTTCTCTGCATTTAGTAAGGGAAAAAAAGTAAAAATATATGCAATAGTTATTGAGGTATCTTATAAATAGAACCAAAACAAATACTCTATTTTTACCTTATAAATAGGACTAAAGAAAAATTTTAAACTCTATTAATTCTATCTAAAAATTTAATAAATTTTTAAATTTATCCTTATTGAATATATATACTTTAAAAATAAATACTCTAATATTGAATAACCTTTCCAACATTTAATAGAGACAATAGGTTAAAGATAGATACAATAATTAGTGAGGTACCCTTTAAATAAAATCAAAATAAATAATATCTCTACCTTATAAATAGGACAGGAGGCACAAAATCATACATATATACTCCCTTTGGTTTTATTTATAGGAACCACTTTTTATTTTTTTTTTATATAAGCAAAATTATATTTTTTTAATAAATATTTATTATAAATTTTTTAAATTATTCTCATAATTTCATCACTCATAATCATAAAAAATAATTAATAAAAAATTTATTAATATAATTAATAAGGGATATTTTAGTTTAATTTTTATTTTAAAACACAATTAATATAATTAATTAATTTTTTTAAAATGTGTGATATGATTTTTATCCTTCGAAAGGAGTAAATAGGATCAAAGTAAATAAGGGCCTGTTTGGCAATATGTTTTAAAAATAATTTTTTGTTCTGCAGAACAAGAAAATAAAAAAACATATTTGATAACATGTTTTTAAAAAAATTTTAAAAAATGGAGAAACAAAATATTATTCTGAAAAATAAAAAAATAAAAACAACTTTAAAGTATTTTAAGATTATTGTTCTGAAAAATAAAAGAGAATAAAAAAATATAAATATTTTTTTCATTTTCAAAACATGTTTTACAAAACTCTAACTCTTAAAATAACAAAATAAAAATAATTTCAAACAGTGTCTAAATTCATTATCTTGTAAATGGGATCGAGGAGTAATAATTAATAATAATTGCAGCCGCTCGGCTCTACGATCTTAATTATCGTAATTAATGAGGCAACCCCACCTACTCGCTTATGTAATAACCAATATTTATATGTATGACCAGGGCGTGCATGTATAGGATTCATATACCGTATGAAGAAGAACGAAGGACTTGTCTCCTGAGAGCATGGAAGATAATTTGATGGGTTGCTCTGCTGCTCTTTGCCTTGTTATTTTTGTAGCTTGGAAGATCATCTTCCGAACAAAAGCAACATCCAAAAACCTCCCTCCTGGTCCTCCTTCTCTTCCTATGCTCGGCAACATCCTTCAAATACAACGACCTCTTTTTCGCTTCTTCCACTCCCTTTCTCTAAAATATGGCCCCATCTACACTCTCCGTTTCGGGTCTCAGATTGCCGTCGTCGTTTCATCTCTATCAGGCTGTCAAGAGTGCTTCACTAAAAACGACACCATCTTGGCAAACCGCCGTCCCCTTCTGAAGACCAAGCATCTTGCTTATAACAACAAAACCGTCGTCATGGCACCCTACGGCGATTACTGGCGCAACCTGCGTCGTATAATTTCCCTCGACGTCCTATCAGTAAAACGCATCAACTCCTTCCTGAGTATCCGGAACGACGAGATTAAGCTGTTGCTGCGGAAGCTGTGTCGGACGTGTCGCGAAGACTATGCGAAAGTGGAGCTGAGGTCAGTGCTTGTGGATATGTCCTTTAACGCGGCAATGAGAATGGTCTGGGGACAGTGGTTTTTCAACAACGAGTCTGACGTGACCGACGTGGAAGAGGTGAGGCGGTTTAGAGAAGTCATGAAGGAGAGCTCAGCTTTCGATCTGGGAAACGTCGAGTCCAACTTCGGGGACTTCGTGCCTTTCTTTCGGTGGATTGATTATAAAGATTACCAGAAGAGGTTGCGAGGGATCGAGAAGAGACTGGACGATTCATTCAACCAACTCATCGACCTGTATCGGTCCAAGAGGAGAGGGATGGAAGGCCAGAACACCATGGTAGAGCATTTACTAGCATCTCAAGAAACAGAACCCGAATTTTACACAGACGACGTTGTGAAAGCCCTTATTCTGGTCAGTTGTTGTTTTGTATTGTGTTGTTGCTTTTTGGTTATAGTCTCTTGGAAATGATTATGAAAGCAGTTGATTCTGCAGGTGATGGTAGCCAGTGACAATGCGGCCGTGGCACTAGAATGGATGATGGCGAATCTGGTGAACCATCCGGATGAATTGCAGAAAGCGAGGGACGAGATAAAAGCAGTGGTGGGAGAAGAACGGCTTGTGCAAGAGGCTGACGTGCCTAAACTAGGATACATTCATAACATAATCATCGAGAGCATGCGGCTGTGTCCGCCGAACCCATTTCTGAACGTGCACGTGGCCTCGGAGGATTGCAGAGTGGAGGGTTATGACGTGCCACGCGGCACGATGGTGTTTGTTAATGCATATGGGATCCACAGGGACCCGCGATTATGGCCGGAGCCGGCGAGGTTTAAGCCTGAGAGGTACGATAGAGGGGAAGGGGATGTTCGTAATCTGTTATCGTTTGGGATGGGAAGAAGGGCGTGTCCGGGGGAAGCTCTGTCCCTACGAACAATGGGCTTGGCGACGGCGGTCATGATTCAGTGCTTTGATTGGAAGAGGGTCGGCGAGGAAGCACTTGACCTGACTGCCGCTCACGGACTGGTGATGCGCAAAGCCACTCCACTGGAGGTCCTGTGCAAGGCTCGTCCCATTATCAACAAGATTCAATCGCAGCCATAGCCCATAAATGAATTACTTTAATTTAATTTCTCCATCTGCCTGAGTTGTGTGACTGTTCCCTCCTTTCATGGTCTTTTTTAATTGTCCCTATGTACTGAGCTATTGCCTCACTTTTCTGTTTTTCTCACCCAAAAAATATCACATATATATATATATATATATATATATATAAATTGATTAGTTTGACCTCTTAGTGTACATCCTTTTTTTTATCGAATTGAATAACGAGACTTTGAGTCTGGACTAAGCTGTAGGGGTTCGTTTGTTCAAATCATATGAATGCCGAGAGATTTTTTTTTTTTTTTGTGCAGACCTGAATTTGAGGTCATGAAAAGAAATGTCAAACCACTCCATTCAACCAAGTCATCATAGTTCTCGATCACTTTTAAAGTTCTGATGGTTTAAAATAATACATGCTTCATCCTAATTTTTTAAGAAATTTTTTCATCTTAAAATATAAAATATTTTAAATAAATTAATATTTTATTCAATATATTAATTTTAGTATTATTTTTTTTATAATTAATTTTTATTATTTTTATTTTTAATATATTAAATGATAAATATTTTTAAAAGTTTATATTTTTGTTTTAAAAAAATAAAATTATTAAGTGTATTTAATGAGATTTATTGATATAAAAAATTTTATTTAAAAATACTTTATAATTTAAAAAGGAAGGAGTACTATAATTTTGTTGGCAAAAGAGAATAATAACTTAAAATAATTTAAGAAATTAAATATATAAATTATTAATAGTCATGGTCAATATATTTAATGTTTCTTAATTGTCATCGTCGATGTACTAAACGTTATCACCAGTACATTCAATACACAAGCATGCATCTAATTTTTATGATTTTTTTTCAATGTTTATCATTATTCACATTATAGCATTACTCCAATCGAATTTAATGTATGCACTCAATTCAATAACCTTACAAATCGAGTACCAATAGAATTTCTATTAACCAAGCGATTTTAAATTTAATTGAAGTGAAGGGAGGACAGAGGAAGGAAAAAAGAAAGAGAAGGGAAGAAGAAGAAAGTCAATGATATTTAAAAATGTAAGCATTTTGAGTTGTAGCTGTTGCATTGTTGTTGTGGCTGTGAGCGTCAGCGCCGGTATTTCGCTTTCATCATCCTCCTGGATCTCAATTAATAGCAAAATAAGTAATGTTGTTGAAACCGAACCCAAATCGAATGGTCCGACCATCACTCACTGAATAAAAAATGATATGGTTTAATTAATAAAATCAATCTAGCATTTGAACTTAGTTAAAACGGATTGAATCGGTCAGTTTTGAGAGAATTAGTTTTGACTAAGAAATCAAAGCCAGGTCAATCCAGTTCAAAAAACAAAAATTATGTTAAGTCGTTTAAATTCACAATTTCTTTTCTTTAATTACTAATTCTCTCTTTTTTTTCTTTTCTTTAATCTTTAATCTATCTTTCATGACTTAAGCTTAATCTCTAACTTCTCCTACAAACTCTACTTTTAGCTCTAATAATCCAACCTTTGGCATCAAGATTAAAAGATTGTGAGTCATGACATGATATAGTGCCTTCAACTCCAACATTTTTTTTTTTTTTTGAGATCACGAGCTTGTGTTGATATGTTTCTGCCTTTAACTCCAATGGTCTAAGCATATAGCCTTTGAAGTCAAGATCTCAAGCACCATTAGCAAACTAATGTTTTATTTATATAGTTGTACATATAAATATTATTTTTTATTTAATTTGTATGTCACCGGTTTGACTACCGATTTAACCGATTAAACTATAAAAATTGCAACTTATTGCTCTTTTCGGTTTGATGTTCGGTTTAAGTTTCAAAATATTAAAAATAAATGCTTCTTTGAATTTTAAAATTCAAATTTAAAATTAAGAGAAAAGCCACCATAGTTGTAACGTATGCATTAAATACATTGACTCCTGTGCGTTCTATGGTGTGATTATAATTTTTTTAATTAATAACCAAAGGCTATAGTGAAGATTGTACAAGAGGGGAGGATTAAAAAATTAAACATGTTCTTTTATGACAAAACTTAGGTCCAATTCCCCAATCAAATCTTAGCATATTAATTTTGTAAATAACAAAAAGTCACATAGATAAAAATTAAAAATTCTGTTGTTTTAATTGGAAAATTTAACCTGATAAATTTAAGCAAATGGACTTAAATTTTACCTTCTATTTTGTCCTGATGTGATGAATAATCAAATTTTACCTGGCTCAAATTGTGTCTGCAATTCAAGACATAAAAAAATGACGCGCCTATCCTGCCAATGTCGAATTAAACCCTAAAAATAAAACATCATTAGATTTGTTATGTTGAAATTACAGTTGATAATTTATGATCAACTATAATTTAGACTGTGTATAACATCATTTATAATCTGTTTAATAAAATATGAAATTTAAATTATATTTAATATAAATTGATTATAATATTAATGATAATAAAAAGAAAAAATATAATAAATTAAATATGTATTTTATTATAAAAATAAAATAATTAAAAAATGTCAAGTGATGTGATGCATTCAGTTTATTTAAGTATTTATTTTTTGATAAACTATTACCAAGAAATTATTTTTTAATTATTTTTTAAGCTAAAATACAAATTATCTTTAAAGTTTACATGAAAATGCATCTCATATTCTTAAATTTTTTTCTTTTTACGCTTTAACATTTTTTCAATTCCATGCAATGTCGCCACACCGTTAATATTTGATCAAGTTGATAGTTAAATTAAATATTTTGACCGTTATTTATCTTCCTCAAGTACCATGTAGGCATCCACATCTGGTACCACGTGTTCATTTTTCTTCTCCAAATCTAAAAATCAGTTCTTTGATTTCAACCTACGATGAGATTTTTGAAAATCATCAAATAAAAAATATTTTTTAAAAAAATTTACGTTTTAAAATATAAAATACTTTTAAAAAAATAAAATTTTATTAAGGACATGTTTTAAATATTACTTTTATCATATATTTTTTAATAATAAAATATTAAATAAAAAATATTTTTAAAAATTTTTATTTTTATTTTAAAAAAATAAAATTATAAAATATATTTAATAAATTTTATTGATATGTAAAATTTTATTTAAAAAATATTTTATAATTTAAAATGCTGTTTCTCATTTGAAAATCATCACCAGAAGTCCTCTTCTCCACACAAAAATCATAAACCAAAATGAAACCTCGATCAAGCAAATCAGAAACAACAGGGGTTCAACAGATCTGATGAGTCGTCGCTATTTTCAGGTGAAAGCTGAATCGGTTTTTGTTTTTTATTTTAATTTTATAAAATGGCTTCAGATTCGTGATATCCTCTCGCCATAAGTGCTCCTCGAACCTTGATTGCACACAAAATTTCTCTGCCATGTCGAAGGAAGGCGCGAAGGATGCTGCAGAAGCCTTGGCCAATAGAGTCAAAGAAGGAACAAACAAAGCTTTAGAGAAAACGAGAGAGCATGCTTCTGATGCGAAGGACATGGCCAAGGACGTGGCAGACACTGTGACTGTTAATGCGAAGGATGGCCAAGAGAGTACGGAGAGTGCGCTCCTCGAACCTTATTTCTTCTTAATTTCTGTAAATAAAAATAAGTACGGAGAGTACGCTCCTCGAACATTTCACTCGCCTCTCATAGCTTTACCCTTGCTTCTTCTCCGTGCGGTTGTTTCTTCTTTGATCTCTCTCATGGTGGTTTGCAAAATTGCATTTGCCACACCAACCATCATCATCGAGGACGACGACAACGTGAAGACAGCGCCTTCAATTATGATTTTTTGTGTTCAATCTCAAATAACTTTAAGCAGCAATGATTTTGGGTTTCTGGGTTCGATCTCAAACAACTCTGAGCAGCAACAATTCTAGGTTTTTGGATTTAATCTCAAAAAACTTTGAGCAGCGATAATTCTGAGTTTCTGGGTTGAGTATGGATTTATTGATTTTATTGTTTGATTTAATGATTTTGACTAAAATATGAATGGGGAAAGGGAATGCTTGCTGAAATTTGTCATTGAAAACATAAGAATGCGTGCTGAAATTTGTTGTTCTTGATTTCCCAACATTGTTGTATGCATTATGCGCCGGGTATTCTTTCTGAGTTTTGTTTGTTCTTCTGCAGAAATGTTTCTCATTCGCATATTCTAGCGATAGTTGTTGATTTTTTATAAAAACAAATGAAGCAAATGATGCAGAATCGTGGCGGATGGCCATTAAAGGAGGGCAAGATTGTATTGAATTGAAAAATAGAGAAACCAATTGCATTAAAAAAATTTAAGAATATGAAGTACATTTGCGTGCAAATTTTGAGGATAAGTTTATGCTTTAATCTTTTTTTTTTTTCAAAATAAGGTATTCATGTATAAATATGTATTTACAAATTCATTTACGTATTGTCATGAAAACATCTTAAAAATAAACAGCGTGGTTCATGTCCGTGGCACATGTCAACTAACTAAAAATTATAGAAAATCAGAGAATCTGAAACTGGTCATTATAGCAAGGTTGTGGCTTGCTATTTAGGTGGGGTGGGCTAAATTAGCCTACCTCTTAGCAGGTTTGAAAAATTTTATCGTTGGCAAGCCATTTTTTTGAAAAAAATATTTTTTTATTTTCAAATTAAATTACAAATTTTATAGGTTAAATTTAAGTTGTTTTTATATTTTCATAATGTTGTAGGATTAAATTATTCCCAAAACTTGTAAATATAGGCATATAATTTATTTTATATAATTATCCTATCAATATAAAATTAATAAATCAATAAAAAAATGAAAAATTCGACATGAAACAAAATGGATCAAAATCCTCTGCAGTCTATTCTCTAAATTTTTATAAATTGGAGAACATATCAGGGTGTGTTTGGATTTCAATTAGAAAAAATTGATTATTAGAACGTGATGATGTTTTGATAAATTTTTAGAGATTGATTTTGATAAATTGAATATGTTTGGATGATTTTTTGAGAATCAATTTTGAATGTGCAAATAAATAATATAAAGAAAAGGAACCAAATGGAGTTTTGCAAATGAAAGAAATTTCAACTTTTCTAAAATGGAGTTTTCCAAACTAAATGAAGTTTTATAAAATGAGAGTGTTTGGATAAATTTTTATAAAATTATAATTTTAATCCCAAAATTAATTCTCAATGGATATCCAAACTGGTCCTCAGGCGTTCATTAAATCGATCCATAGGAGACTTCCCTGTCACTAAGGATTAGTGAACATTTTTCGATGGATTTCTTTGTCAGACATTTTGTAATACAATGGGAGGACCATTCAGTGGAGCCAGTGTGCATATGTTGCCACGAAATCACACCAGACACTTTTGCGAAAAGTCAGATATTTTTCGAAAGAAGCTTGATTTTCTTGGACAGAAAAGATCGTACAGGAAGTGGAGAGGGAGACAGAAAACAATCGGGATTTTTGACTGATGGAGAAACGTTATGGTCGAAACTCATATGATGTGTGAGAACCTGCATTTCCGGAGATCTGGGTCAAGCATGTGATGAGCCTCAACGCCGATGAGTCTGCCGATAGCTGCATCGTCAGAAGGGGAGAATGCAACGGCAGTCGGCAGGTACAATGACGTTAGGTGGCTGTTGCTCGGGATCACTTCATCGGCTTCCCCACACCTCTCAACAGTGGTGATGGTACTGTTTAGTTTGGTCATGGCTGGGTATCAATCGCCTGTGTTTGACATTGTTTAAAACTACAAGCAAAGATCCTTCAAGCCTTGGAGACTGAATCAGAACGAAATCGTATGGAGTTGGATTTGGAAGCTTTTGACTCCAAACTTACCGTAAAAATAAAGCAAAGATTACGCTGAAATGTAGAATAATTTTTTGACGGTGTAGATAGGGTGGCCTGTAGCGCCTTTAAATAAATTAGAAGGAAAAATTCTAACACAACCCCCCAATTTTTTTTTTAGTATGTTCACTATGTTGGCCGATCGGGTTTAACCTATTTTTTCTGGCACTATTAATCATATTACGCAAATTGAAATGTAATTACTAAATCATATACTGATACTTCTTTGTTTAAAAATATAAAATATTTTTAAAAAATTAAATATTAAAAAATATAAAATACTTTTAGTGTTTTAAAATATAGTTAACATGTTTTTTTCAAAAAATAAACCTGCCAAATAGATTATTTTTATATTTACTTTAAAGTAAAATAATTTATTAAATAGAAATAAATATAAAAAATAATATTAGTATCAAGATAACTAATTATTTTATTGAAAGCATAATTTAATTAAAAATATTTTATATTTTTAAACGGATAAACTATCATAGAGTAGTCCGGTTTTTTTCCCCTTAACCACCGGATACTTTAAAGTTTAAACTACTCTTCGAGAAAATGAATTGATCGTACTACAATTATTTACCGGTAAACCATAGTGGATTTTCAATTTTGATGGCAAAAATAAGAGTCTGCTTCTATCCTCCACGCATTTCCTCCGCTGCACCTGCTCTTAGTCTCTAAAGATATATGAACCGTCCAGATAAAAAGACTTGTATTTTATTTTTATTTTATATTTTGTTAAACTAAAATAATCGTAAAATCTTTAAGAAATTCGGTTATCATTAATCTTGATATCTATATCTAATCCAGATGGTCTAACTTTAATATTTTTTTATAATTTTTTATAAATTAATTACGCAGATTTACTTTAAACAATTTAGATTTAGAACTTTTAAATTGCAATTTTTTGAAAAAATTGGGAAGTGCCAATTAGAATATTATCTTTATTTTTATTATTGTATTTTCCAAAATAAAAAATTATAAACAATTTAATATTAAATTTAGATAATCTAAAATTAATATGCATATTCAATTTATAAAAATATAAAAAATAATATTAAATTTAAAATATTCAAATTAAATATGATTTATTCAGATTAGTGATGACCAAATTTATTAAAAAATTTATATTTTTTAATTTTAATAAATATAAAATAAAAATAAAAAAACTTTAAATTTAAACCATCCATATGTCGTTAGAGATTCAAAAAGGGCACAGGGTATAGATCGTACCGGGTAAAGAAATTTGACACCAGAAAAAATTGTGGATTAACTATTGCAATAAAAAAGAACATAATATATTTAAGAATAAAATACAGTGATTCCCTTCCATTTTGTTAAAATTATAGAGACTTTTTTTATATTTTTAAAACATACACTTTAGTCTAATTTTTAACACTATTAAAAATATTCTGTCAAAAATTTTAAAATATTAAATTTCTTTTGGCCAAAATATACTTTTAATCCTTTAACTTTATGTAAGATTTTAATTTTATTCTTTAATTTTATAAAATATTTTTTTAATCTTTTAATCCCAATATCATTAGTTTTAAATAATTATTTTTTATGTCAATAATTATTTTTCAGAAAAAATTAAACTTAATGCGTCATCATTTGATAATAATTTCTCAATATTTGAAAGTTTAAGGTAAAAATTTATTAAGATAAAACTAATAGTATTATGGTTAAAGTATTAAAAAAATATATTATAAAGTTAAGAAACTAAAATGAAATGTTGTGTAAAGTTAAAAGACTAAATATATACTTTAGCTAATTTTTTATTTATAATTATGTTAACATTTTTAAAATTATTAACTTATCCTTATGATCTAGTTGTCTTCTCTCTCTCTCTCAATTAAAAAAAATTTAAATAATTAAGGATGTCGATATTTAAAGAAATAATTTAAAAATTGTGTTAAATTTAATGAATTTTAAAGAAAAATAAATATAAATTATATTAAGTAATTTATTGTGGTAAATTCTTATTTCATAAATATTTTAACTCTTTGACTGCTTGAATATTATTATATATTTGATTTTTTAAAAATTACTAAATAAATACATTTAAAAAATCAAAAAATTTAAAATATGAACAAATATGTAAAAAAATATATACATTAATTTTTTTCATAATTTCAATAATTTTTAGATAGGGTATTTTGACCAATATATATAAATTAACAGTCAATTAATAATTATATAAATAAAAATAAAAACTTAAAAATAAAAAAATATTTATTTTTTGTAATTATTCATATTAAAAAATGTTTGTATGAGTTTTAAAATAAGAAGAAAGATATTTATAATTAAAATAAAATTGGAAGAACGTTAGAGTATTTAACTCTATTTCTTACTCACGGAACTCCCAGTCCTACGCTCTTAGTAGCCTTGGCCACAAAATAAATAAATAAATAAAATAAATAAAAAAAGACACGAGGAGGAGGAGAAGAAGAAGAAGAAGAAGACCCTTAGTAGCCGTTCAAGAGAGCCCCAAACCCGTTTTCAGGCGATCCATCCTGTGTATCCCAACGGCTAGTTTTATAACGGTAAGAAAGTTCAAACCTGCCCCATTTAAGTCAGACCGGCCTTTCGCTTCTCTGCCGCTTCGTCTTCGACGTCTCATCCTACTCCCTCTCTCCCTCTCTCTCTCGGTCCTCTGCTTCTAACCGAATCCACCAGCAAAGAATTGCTTTTTTCCCCCTTCTGTCTAATTATTTTTCTGTAGAACTGTAATCCAATCACAGATAATCTTCTTATTTCATAATGTTTCAAGACATGTGGAATGCTCCCCCTGGTTTCAGACCCTCCAAGTCTGCTCCATCTTCACCGGCGAAGCCTCTTGGGGTTCTCAGAACTCGGTCGGAATCCTTCCATGTGACGCACAAGGTCCCTGTAGGTGACACTCCATACGTCAGAGCCAAAAATGTCCAGGCAAATTTCTTGGGTTTCTTAAATTGACCCCTTCTTGGATTTTATAATGTTTGGACTCGTGAGATTCTCTTGTTCCTTGTTTTTTTAACAATTTCCTCGTTCAGCTGGTGGAGAAGGACCCAGAGAGAGCCATTCCTCTATTTTGGGCAGCTATAAATGCAGGAGACAGAGTAGATAGTGCTTTGAAAGATATGGCTATAGTAATGAAGCAGCAGAATCGGGCTGAAGAGGCCATTGAAGCTATTAAATCGCTTCGAAGCAAATGTTCAGATCAAGCCCAAGAATCTCTTGATAATATCCTCTTAGATCTTTACAAGGTTACTTGCTTCTCCCAATTTAACTTCTCTCTGTTATGTATCAGAAAAAATACTGACAAGCTTTCTCTTTGACAGAGGTGTGGGAGACTGGATGATCAAATAGTTCTCTTGAAGCATAAACTGTACCTAATCCAACAAGGTTTGGCTTTCAATGGCAAGAGAACGAAGACTGCCAGATCCCAGGGAAAAAAGTTCCAAGTCTCTCTGGAGCAAGAAGCCACCAGATTACTGGTAAGAATAGAACAAAAGCCGGGATAATTTTAACCCTGGTTTTCTAAGACTCAGGAAGCTAACTTGTTCTGTGCATGTTGTATAAATATAGGGAAACTTAGCGTGGGCACTGATGCAGCAGAACAACTACATCGAAGCAGAAGATGCGTACCGTAGGGCACTTTCAATCGCGCCTGATAACAACAAGATGTGCAATTTGGGCATCTGCTTGATGAAGCAAGGTAGAATTTCGGAGGCTAAAGAGACTCTGAGTCGGGTAAAGCCAGCAGTTGCAGATGGCCCTAGAGGCTCAGATTCTCACTTGAAAGCCTATGAGAGGGCACAGAAAATGCTGAAGGATCTGGAGTCCGAAATGATGAACAAGGGAGGGATGGACAGGGTCGAACAGAGCAGGCTCTTCGAAGCTTTTCTGGGTTCTTCGTCAATCTGGCAGCCTCAACCTTGTAAAGATTCTACCAATACCACTAGTAATACAAATAACAGTGCCAATTCCATCAAAACCCGATATGATTTCGCTGATGAGAATATGAATTCGAATATAGTACCCAATTTCATGCAAACGGGTGTTACTAGTAGCAAGCAACAGGTTATCCCACCATTGGGGAACTCCCTTAATGTTGCGGCTCCACCATTTTATGCTTCAAAATCCTTTAATAAAGAGCCTATGTTGTTACGAGAACCAACTGGGAATCATCCTCCTCCTCCTCCTCATCATCATCAATTCGCGGAGACTCTAAAGAGGACAAGATCTGGAAATGCTGCGGGAACAATGAGAGTGAACGAGGTAGGGGAGATTAATAATACGATACAGAGGGAATCAGGGGTGCCCGAGAACAAGACAAGAAGGCTTTCAGCGGAAAGTGATGGGGACAAGCTAACGGAGTTGTTGCCGAACAACAAGGACTTTGAAGATGCTATTCTTGCTGCGATTCTGGGGCCGACGGAGGAGTCAGATAACACTAGTACGTCCGGGATATTCCAGAGGAAAATTGACAAGCGGCTTAAGGTGTTTCAAGATATTACTTTATCCTTGAGTCCGAGGGCCTAAGCAAATTTTATTTTAAATTAATAAAAATATTCTCAATAAAAACTCTTGTAATTTTAGGACGGGAGATGAACTTGTTCTCCATTTAGTTCTGTCCCTTTAGAGGACTATGCAGCATGATAATCAGTTCTGCCAATAGCTGTAGCTACATGGCAGGTTACAACAAGTAGCAGTAGTAGTCGTCAACATGTCTTGTTCCCATTTATTTATTTGTTAAGCCTTGTAAACGAGGCACACCATTGACTTATAATATGAGATGGATGTCTTTGAGATGATTTCCCCATTGCATTAGTTATTTCCCAACGTTCAATTTAGTAATAGAATTTTTTTTTTTTAACCCATTTGAGTGTTTTCTGCAAAGAGCACCTTATTTGATGTTAAAAGGATTGCACAAGGGGGAACGTTGATGACATTTACAGGCAACAAACAAGTATTTCCATGCGCATGGGCAAAGGGGAAGGCGGAAGTCACCAAGCCTCTCTAGCCCTGAGTCGGAAGAATCTTCGAAAAGAGCATCCTAATCTTGATGAAAAAAATCTGGACTGAACAACGCGGCTTGAAGCCTAGCTCTGAGAGTTTCTTGTGGGAAGCTGCATAATCTACGAAAAAAGCATCCTCATTCTAGAGCAACAAATTACAGTTTTATCAGCGGAAGGTCTCAAGTATAGAGCCAAATGGGAAAGGAAAACTAATAATACCTCTGCGTAAAGCTCCACATACTCGCGGAACTCAGGATCCTCCGCCAGAGCCTTGTCTGTGGGAAGCTTCAATAAATTGTCGTCACTTGGCTCCTCTCTCAGCAATTCCCTGCGTACAATTTCAATTCTCGTACACTATATTCATTACCCCCAAAATAGCTGTTTATTCTTATCACCTCAGGCTCAGCGGCTTACTTAAAATAGGAATTATCAAACTTCATGTAGTCCCTGGTCCATGGGCCTTCAAAGCCTGACCGTTCTCTATGTGCCTTGCCCTAATTCCTTAAAATCAGATAATGAATTTCAAAGTGTTCTTCAACTATATGATTAAGTAGTTTTGGATGCTTCATCATATTACCAGTGTGTGGCCTCCGGAGAGAGCCACAATATCTTTATCAGTGAGACCCATGCGATAAAACACCTCCCTTAAATGCGTTGCACCTGAGGTCATACCATCACAGTTAAGTCAATCATCAACGAAAAGTTTCGAGCGACGAAAAGAGAATGATACCCCACACCATTCCCGGATAACGGGATAATTGGATTACGGGATCATTGACAATTGCAAGAACTATTGAAATAGAAACTTCTCTGTTTTTATTTACAAAAAAAAATTATCACTTTTTACTTATTTTTTTATATATCAAAATCACTTATTTTAATAGGTATTTATTATATATTTTTTAAATCATCATTTATAATTTATATTAATAAAAAATAATTAATACATGCTCGCATGGATTGACATAAAGCATTTTAATCTAATTTTTTTATCTTTAAATATAATTATTATGATTAACATAACTGATATTTTCTCTTAAATATGAAAACGGCGAGAGTATTTAACAATTGAGGTGTTGATTGAATTCAATCAACGAATCAAATATCAGCCATTAAATATCACAATATACTGTTAGTTTTAATGTAAGTTATCTCAAACATTCAGAGTTTGCCCGAAAGGTTTAATACCTTGTTTAGCATCTGGAAGCCGCCCTTCTTCTGGGGACATCATTAAATCCTGTTCAAGAAAAGAACAGTCATTAAATGGCTACTAATTAATGAGCTAAGATCTCTAATGTGCAAAGAATAACAAGAGTCATAATGGCTATTAACCACTTTTTCTATCCCTATATGTATGAAGGGCAAAAGCTTATTTTGTTCTAAAATATAAGTAGTGTCATGATATTTTTAAATAATTAGATAATTTTATCTTTATCTTGAAAAAAAAAAAAAATTAATTGTGTACTTTACTTTGTCACTATGATATTAATTTCTATTATTAGAGGCAAAATTGAAAAATTACTTTGATTTAATGAGATTTCAATTAAATTATAATTTTTTATTGGTATTAAAAACAGCTTATATGTAGAGAGAGGGAGGGTAATGGGCTAAGGCTAAGGTTCTCTAGTGTGCAGAAGAGAATGATCCCCCACACCATTAATTATATAGTTAGAGCTGCTGCCATGACCTTACCTTTCTGCCTGGAATGAAGTCAATTGTTGGGCCCCCGGTGATCTCTACTGCAACAACACCAGCAAGCTAAAAGGCAATCATATGTATATACAAGTTAGTCAATGACTAAGCATATGAAACTCTTAATATATATGAGGTTTCTGGAAGCACCGTCCTATTTTGTTGGTCAGAGGACGAAGCTTATATGTCAAAGCCAGTAAAATTCTCGACAACAAAGAATAGCGGTTTAGCACTCCATAAAAGTTTTTAAATCACCTGGTACAGATCCGCATATGTGATTTTTGAATGTTTGACCTTCACATCCTCTGCTCTCAAAAAATACCACATAAAGTAAGGGAGGGGAAAAATGTATGTGGATCCAGCGAATTAAAGGAGAAAACTCACGGCAAAGTTCCACTGCTAGTTTTAAACCATTGTTTGCGCTGTGATTCAACTCCTGCTCGCTTCTGATTGACCCGTTAGGACCTCCTGTTTTTGTCTTGGCATCGTAGGTTCCAGCGTCATGCCACCTGCAAATATATACAATCTCGTCAATATCCAAAAAATGATTATTAACATGTAACAGCCCGGAATTTAATTCAAATCCGTCGCGAGGTCACTCAGTCGGAAAATGCCAGAAGAATTGATGATCATTTCATTTGTTTAAAAAATTTCGCCTCTGCAACCAAAGGGATCGAGCATGATGAGAAAAGAAGAGAGAAGCAATTACGCCAAACGAAGCATGAGAGGAGCGCAGTTCTTGCTGTAGATGAGAGCGCGAAGGTCGCGACGGGCCTTGTCGATCTGCTTGACATAATCTAGGTCAACACGAGGAGCCGCCATTTTCAACGCAACGCGAGAGAAGGCGCGAGAGAGGCATTATGAAGATGAAGTTGTGACTGACTTGAGAGTAAGGGTTTAGGCTTGCATGGAATCTAAGTAAAAGCATCTGTTCTTGTCTTCTCCGGCAAGAGTAGAATCATAACAACCTTTATCTTCACTGCAACTTTCAGAATAAAACTCCTTTCCATCTCTCTAGAAAACCTTCAAGGAAACGAATCGATTTTCTCTTTATGTCAAGCCAACCTGGCCGGAGTATACTCGATTAAACAAACCTCTAATTTTTTCTGCTTTGCACCAGCAGTGCTTAGTATTTGAAACCAAAAAAGATAGTTATCGAGCAATGCAGAAGGAAATACTTAAGCTTCGTTTGAATTGAGAGAAAACATGTTAAGAAAATAAAAACCTGATTGGTTTTTAAGATTATTTTTAAAATAAAATGAAAGTGTTTGATTATATCAATTAAAAAATAATTTTAAAATTAAAAAATAAATTGACAATGATAATTATATTCAGTTAATGATGATGCTTAATAAAAAAAATTGATTAAGATAATTATAATTTTTAATAATCAAATACAATATATATTTAAAAAAATAAAAAAATAACATAAAATTTTTTTAATTTTTTTTTTAAAAAAGAAATGAAAGCCATTTTAAAAATAATTAAATGAAAAACACTTATACAAACGGAATTTTAAATTTTTTTTGTTAAAGAAAACAGTTTTTAAAAATTGAAAACAAACCGGTCCTAAATTTTGCTCTATTTGAATAAAGAAAAAATAAAAAAGAAAAGAGAAGTGAAGTGAGGGAAAACATTGAGTGTGAGACTTATTATAATTTTTTTGAACGTTTCTTTTTATAAGTAGAGAAATTTTGGATGTAAAATTTTTTTTTTCTATGTTTTCACGGTAACACAACTTTTATATTTTTATTTTTCTAATTGTTTCCAATCTCAGGCATAACTGAATAAGACATTTTAAAAAGATCAGAGAAAAAACAGGAAGTATAATATCAAGGAAAACAATGCAAGAATTGAACTTTCGACATTTCTAATATAAGAACTGAGCCTCGTCGTTTCCAATCTCAAGCGGAGAAAAATCTCCAACCCTTGGCAATATACTGTGGAATCTTTTATTTAATTTTGAAAAGTGCCCACTTTTAAATTTTTTATTAACATAATCAAATTAGTAACGGTGAGAATATATATTTTTTACGTTATGTTATTTAATTTTAAAAAGTATACTTTTATTTTTAAATATAAAAATAAAATATTTTTATTAAAATATTTAATTTTAAAATATAATAACATGAAAATATATTTTTAACAACTAATTTAGTATGTTAATTTTAATATAATTTCTGCTTTCAATTTTTTTAGAAAGATAATTACATAAAACATGATATATTTTGGCTTTGACATAAAAGTATCATAATTATTATAATATTTATTCTTTTTTTTCTCTCATGTCCATCAAAACACAAGGAAAAATAACATTTTTTTATTTATTTTTTTTCTTTATTTATCTTCTTTCCAAATTTTCTTTCTATTAAACGGATAGCTGCATTCTTATTCATTTAAGGTGTTTATTTTCATGTTATAATAAACTCTTATTATTAATATTATTGACATATTAAAATTAACTTATTTTAATTTTACTAGATAAAAGTACATTGAATATGTAAAACTAAGTATTTACGTCTTAACCTAAGGTAAATACATACTCTCATTTTTTAAAATATAAAGCATTTTCTAAGACGTTGTATGTTAAAAAATGAAAAACATTTTTGGTATATCAAAGTATAATTAATGCATTTTTTTAAAAGTGCCCATAATAAATAAATTATTTTATATTTATTTTAAAGTAAAATATCATATTAAATAGAAGTAAATATAGAAAGATGTTGTTAGTTTGAAGACAAATAACTATTTTATTAGAAGTAAAATTTAGTTAAAAATGACTTATATTTTTTAGTTTAGAAAAAATGAAGTTCTTTGTAATGATTAGAAATTTATTTGAGCTTATAAAAAAATATTTGTAAGGTATTGGGATGTTAATTTATGATATATTTTTATGCAAATTTATAGAATAAAAAGGAGAAAAATGATGATACTAAAAATGAATTAAGAGCTAATTATAGCTATTTAGTGTTTATAAATTGTTGGAAGAGGGTTTGAATTTTGGTTAGTCATACTAACCTCAGAATTGGTATAAACAATGAAAATTAAAGTATAAGCTTTGCCCCTTAACTCTAAAATTAGAGTTGTTTTGTTAGTTTCAATAATTGAAATTAATATATTATAATACAATGCTATATGTAGATTGTATTGTTAGTGAAAACTATAGCGAGAGAGAAATGTAAGGGGTAAATTATTATTGAAGTTACAAAGTAACCATGTTTTAATTTGAAATTTGTGTTGCTTACTATTTGTGTAATTATTGAGTAAATATATTAAAATGCTGTTGAGAAAATATGTTGATATGTTTATTGAAAAATTATGAATATATTTTTGAAATTGCTTGACTCTCGTAAAAAGTGTTGAGAGACTTCTTGTCTTTGTATTTTGTGCTACAAAGTACACCTCTATTGAAGGCCCAATAAGTGACTTGTAAGAATTCAAGCTAGTCTGTTAGGTGATCTAGTATTGAGTAAGGGTTATGACTTGAAGTTAATAGAGGAAGATAAGGATGATTGTTTCACCACTTAGCAAGTATACATATAACTGTTTACACACATTATTATAAATTGACATTGTTTACTAGAACGTTTGAATTTCATTATGTGGTTAATAATTTTTAGGAGAAGAGCTAAGAGTGGCACATGAAGAAGCCCTTTAGGCTTAGTGGTATGGATTAGCTACCTCTTTTAGGTATTTTAGCTTATGATTCTAATGAAGTTTTGTCAATGTTATGACTTTTTATTTATTGTCAATTATATGGATATCCTTGTGTGATCATGCCCTCTATACTATTTGTGCTTTTGGTATATTTTGGGTGATTGTAACCTTAAAGTATGATTTATTTTGAATAGTTTAAAATGACTTGATTATGAGATCAAATGTTTGGCTTGTTTTGAAAGTGGTTTTAACTATCTATTTTCATAATAGGCTTTGGTTTGTATTGTTGAGAGTAGGTTGGAGAAATGATATTCTTGCCTATTGACATGTGGGAGGATAAATTTAATTGTGACATCATGTTGTGTGGACCAAAGTCAAATGTTAGATAATTATATTTCAAGTTCTCTTGACATAAATTATGTTAGGTGATTGTAACCTAATTATAATTATAGATATATGAGTAATAGTAAGAATTGTTTTGTGTTATTCCAAAAGGTTGCCAAGTGTTTAGAAGTTTTTTTGTGCAATTCATAACTATTTCTAATTTCCTAATCTATTTTGTTTATTGTGTTTCAATTTTTAAATGGAATTATATGGGCCTTTCATATTTATTTTTATTGTTAAATGCTTGAAATCCTAAATCTTGAAAATGACAATTTGAGAAGCTTAATTTTACTTACCATAGTTATCCCTTTTCTATCATGGTAGTATTTCCAATTAAAGATTTGTTTCAAAATAGATAGAGGATTAGTCGACTTCTGTTTATGATGACAGTGTAACATCCTAAATTTTTAACCTAGAACCTTAAGAGTATGCTTGAATTCAGCAAGCTACTAAGCCCAAGTAATTAAGAGTTTTAAAGATGCCATAAAAAAAAGACAGGATAGTTTTTAAGAACCAAATCATAATTTTTTAAAGACTTTTTGGGCAAAAGTGTAATATTTTTTGAGATTTCAAAGAAGTGCCCAAAATTGAAAAATAAGTAAGTTAAAGTCTAAAAGTGTCTAGGATAGGCAAAAAGGAGTAAATGAGACCTCAAAGGGTAATAGATGTATCTAAGACTAGTCTTGAAGAATAATTAATAAGTTGTTAGATTAAACAAAGGTAAAGTTATTTGACAATATGTCCAAAGTCTTTTAGAGACGTATCACAGTTTGATCCTAAGAATCAAAGTAATTTAAAAAGGACTCAATGAGATCGTAGTTAGATTTCAAGATTGTAGTTAGATCTCATGATCACAATAGACCTAATAGAAAGTTACTGATCCATAAAATATGTGACAATTATCTAGGAAGATAGTAGCCATAGACTTCTTAAGTTTGGCTAACTAATACAGAGAGAGTATACTTATCTTTTTTTTAGACATCTCAACTGTTATCAAGGCTAAAAAAAAAATAGAGAAGAAAAATAAGTAAGAGTAAAAGCTTATCCAAGACTAAATAATAATTATTAAAAGGCAAAGGGTACTTAATTATAGATGAATACTATGAGATTATGAGAAATTTCTTAGAGTTAAAATGAACAAAGAGTGAACATTAACCTAAAAATATCATGCTAAAATAGGTTAGAATGTAATTTTTTAAAAGTTTTGTGTCTTAAAGTGTAATTACAAAAAATTGCCAAAACTTAGGAAAAATTAAAGTAAATTAATATATGAAAGGAAGAAATATTTAGAGTAATTACACCAATTTTATTGGTTTAGAAGTGCTCATATAATTAATTATGAAATGTATTTCCTATTAAAACTAAAAAAAATGCAAAAATTATTGCCTAAAAATATCAATTAATCAAAGGTATCCCCAAGCCCATCTAAAGAGCATAAATGGCGTGAAGAGGGGCAGATTGATATAGAATTTTATGGCCCCAATTTATTAAATAAGTGGACAGAAATTTTAACAAAAACAGAAAGTAAATGGCTTAATTTGGACTCCAAAATAGTTTCCAGTGTGGTTCATTACCCCACCACCTTCCTTCACCAATAAATACCCTATTCCGCTCACTTGCTCCTCACAATTAGATTGGAGGTCTTGGCCAAATTAGAGAAAGAATGGGAGGCTGAAAATGAGGTAGAGAAAAGAAAGAAGAAGAAAGGGAAGGACAAAAGGTGCGAGGTGGGAGAGGGAGCAAGGAGTTAAGGTAAGCTCTCTCCTTTCCTTCATATTCTTAGTTTTAGTTTCTCTAGTTAAGAAGTTTGCCTTCCTCTTGAAGAGAGCAAAGCCATAGGTTTGAAAGTAGGGAGAAGAACAAGAAGAAGAAAAGCCTAAGAATTTAAGACTAAGGTTATGATTTAATTTTTGGATTGGTGTTGATGGGGCTGTTTTTCAATGTTGCTGTTGTTATTGGAAATTATTTTGAACACTTGGAAACTATAGGGAAATAAGGTGAAACTCTATCAAAATTTTGGTAGAAATTGAAGAAATATATTATAATGAAAATTAAAGGATCTATAAGAATGAAGTATTGTGTTGATCTTTCCTTTTTCCTTTACCATACATAGTACTCGGCCACGATAGGAAACAGGGGAACGAATTTCAATTCAACCATCTCTATTTAGGTTGTGAAATGGAGGAAGGAAATGCTAAGAGAGTGAGTTTAAGAATTTATAACGTAAATTGGAATCTTTGCATTCTAAACCCTACATATTTGGCCAAGAGAATTCATGGGGTAGTTTTGAGACTCTTTTAACATGAGTTTATACTTGGATTCCCCTGAAACATTGAGTGGGAAATAGCCAAGGGAATAAGTTTAGGAGTTAAAGAAAGTAAAATTTTAAGTTAAAGAGGAGCAAGTTTGAGAAGTTAAGATTTTTATCATGATCAATGGATCTAATGGATAAAATAAATTATGAATGTGGTGTTTTTAGGATCATGAGATGTCAAGGAAGAGGAGCAGGAAATTCGATCAATGGGACTTAAAGAATGCGATGAGAAGCAAAAGATAGTGAGTATGGTTGGAGAAATCAAAGCTGAAGTACAAAGGTAGCATTTACTAATTCTTACATTTTAGTTGTGTTATTTGCTTTACAGCATGCAAATTCCCATGATAATCATATTGACATGATCATATATATTCATGAGATGTTTTGATTGGATTTATGCCATGGCCATGTGTTATGTCCTTGTATGTTTTAACTCAACTATTTTGATTGGTAATGTCTCAGAAGATAAGTTAATCTTGCATGATTAAAAGTTTGAATTAGTTATATGCTACTGAGATTCTCTTGAATCTCACTCTTTAATCACTAATCATGTTAGGCTTCAACCAAGCAAGAACAATCATGAGCAAAAAGCAAGGGGAGAATGCAGGGAATGAATTTCAAGTTGAGTTCCAACAAGCAAAATTGTCAAATTGATGGCATTGACTCATAAGTGTATTTAATTCACATGTGGTGTATAAATTAGCTCTAAGTTATATCATACATTTTGGACGGGCCTAGATCATTAACGTATGATTGGATCCTTAGAAGTTTCATGGAGTTATATTTAAAGCAAGAAAATGCACAGCTGCTTTGGTGCAGGATTTATTAGAGGTTTGTAGATGTTTCATTGCAGAGTCTGCAGGAAATGGATTCTTTTGACTTAAATAATTTGTATTCATAATCTAGACATCCTAAGCTTTCTAGAAAGTTTAAAATTGAAGCAATTGGAGTTCTGTAGTGCAAGATATGGATTTTTAAATTTAAGGCACAAAACCTGTCCAAGAAACAAAGCAAGCTCAGAAAAATAATAAATTATATCAATTCGACAAGTTAAAGTCCTGTTTCATATTTTTCTCTTGTAATGAACTTCAACAGCTTTCAATATAATTTTAGAACATCCTCATACAAATTATCTAAATTTAGTTATGAATTTTTAAATTTTAGAAAAAATTTTGAACTTATTAAATGAGCAGTAACTTAATGTTTAATTTGTAAATTTTAATTTATGAGCTTTAATTTTTGTTTTGTCTGAATCATATCGCTCCCAATTACATAAAGACAGGGAGACATTTTTTTATTATAGTTAAGTTAATTGTTTGAGATAATTTCTGGAGGTATTACATTTTGACCCTCCTACCCGAAACTTCAACATAAATAAAGATGTGAGGTTTCTCAACCTTAAATTTATAATTTTATTTTCAGTTTCACTAGCACACAACCTTAAACACACTTGCAACAATACTAGGCCTAATTCAATTAAAGTCAAAGTCATCTCAACAATATTAAGGCCCAAAAATGTCACAAATTACTAGCCCACTATATAAATTATGCAAGTATAACCAAAATATGAATCCGAGTTAATAATTATGATTTAATTACACAAAACTAACTAGAGACATTACATGAGTAATGGTCTCTAGCTCTAAGTGTCTTCCCTTTGCTCTTATTTAAAAATTCTCCTTCAAAATGTTAATCTATGGGGATGAAATAAAAATTTTAGTAACAAATAACCAATTCAATCACATGCAACGGCCACTATTCATGAGCATGGAAAGGGGGATACACAAAACAACCATGTTCAACACAAATGCACATGCAAATGCCAATTGCTTTATACCTCCTAATATATACTCTTGATCAAGATAAATGTAAACAAGACTAACTCATATGACTAACATAGCCTAAGCTTTTCGATTATGAGGGACAATTTAGCTAAAAGCAACTTGCAAATTCTCAAAACATGGCTCTCTTATCCTCGAACCATGATGTCTTATGCTAGATACCATCTCTTATTCATTGAGAATGGTAATGCACAGCTTTTACCAAACTCCACACTGCTATTCCCATAAGAGGCAATGATGCATGGCTATCTGGATGTATACCAAACTTCACACCAATCCTTCTATTGGGGATGGTGTTTCATGGTATATGCCAAACATTGATTTTGTACAAGTGTAGGTAAATTCACATGGATTTTTGACACTTCCCATCTCTACTATTTCCACCAACATGTCATCATGTTCAAAATCACAATTATGCACAACAATCAACAGGTAGTTTCAAAACATATGCTTAAGTTTTATAAACCACATAGGTAAAAATATCATATATCAATTTAATATTTAAATAAATACACATTTCAATCAAGCCCCATTTTGTATAAAATTTTGAAGTTATAAACATCTTTTTTCATACAAAAATATACAATTTTTTAATTTTAAAAATCTCACAAACATACCACACAAGCACAGAGAAAGAATAGGTTCCCTATTATCTTAACCCTTAATTTTACCAAATCAAGAGTACCCCATATCAATCTAGTTGAGCTTCCAACACACTCAATATCGCCAATATAAGGCCAGTCTACAACCAACACAATTATAATTATTTATCAGTATTTATCAACAATTCCTTTAAATCAAAGTCTCAATCCTAAATTTACATTGTGGTCACTAGTCATAACTCATTTCTCAATTCCATTAGCTTTGTTAGACTCTCATTAGTCTAATAAGCATTATCAAACTCTCATTTTAGCATTAATTCACTGGTTTAGCTCTAGGGTTTACTTTAAACTTATCGTTAGAATCCTAACTCATCATAAATAACATAATTTAAACCTCTATATTCTTAGATTAACTTTATTTAACTTTCATTTGGCTAAATAACAATATTTATAATTCCCAACAACTTAAAATCACACTTTATAGTCTAGGGTTCGTTAAAAATCCATATGACCCAGTCATATAAATGTATAAAGATATTTTACCTAAGTGTAGAAAGCCTAAACAACTCCCATTAATCTTATTTAGATTAATAGGTTTGGACCCATGCCCTAGAATCTGAAAATCAACATTCCTTTTCCAAGAGAATGCATAAAAATGAAAGAGGAGGGAAGGAGCAAGCATAAGAAACTTACTTGAAGTAATTAGAGGCTTTAAAATGTTGGAATATTGAAGCCCTAACAGAGCTCTAAACTCTCTACTTCATTCCTCTTTCATTTCCTTTCATCAATTTGTTGTTTGGTTTGCGAAAATTAAATTTCCCAAAACGTGTCGTCCACCACAGTGGATTTGTCCATTGGTTGTGGCTAATGATATAAAATCACTAGCTCAACTTAAAAAAATTGTAACTAATTTCACACATATCTAAAAATTGTGAACTAAAACTCTATATAAAGCTTGAGATTATTACTTTCTAATATAAAAAAATAGCTCAAAAATATTATCATTTGACTTTGAAAAAAATTTTATTACAAAGAGAGCTCATTTTTATTCTCTTCCAAGCCTTAATCACTTATAAAATCATTTTCCAATATATTTAAATACTCTTAAACTTTTTTAAAATATTATTAACTTAATTAACTTAAAGGGTAAGAAATTAGGATATTACAACTGTCAATATAATTTCTATTTCATCTCCTTATTGTACTTGTCCTTTTATTCATTTGCATCTTTGTGGCAAATTTTCCCAAAATACTCACAATCATCCACTATAATTGTTTTAGATAACCAAAATCACATTTTGACAAAATTGTGGCGTAGGATCTAAAGTGTTTAGTGCTCACTAATCATCTATTAATAATTGTTTTATATATATAATTGAGATCTTTTAATTTTTAACACGCTAAATCCTTTGTCATTCACTTAGACAGTGTTTGAATTGATGAATTTGAATTAAAATTTTAAATTTTTACATTGCAATCTAAAATTTAGATTTTATGTATTCAAAACCTTTTATTTGGATAGTTTAAAAAAAAGTCAAAGAAAGAAGAGATTTAAAATTGAGATTGAAAACAAAAAAGAATTTATATTTCTTAAAAAAAAAGATACAAGAGTTGTAGAGGTATTAATAATAAAAATAGGTGTTTAAAATAATTAAAATTTTAAATGACTAAGCCACTATGATATAAAAAGAATTTGAAATTATAAAAAAAGTAATAAAAGATGGGTTTAAATTTGAATCATGTTCAAATCCATAAAATATTGTTTATCCAAATAAGAGACTTGATTTAAATTTAAATTCTTATTAATTCAAAGACACTATTATATAAACGAAATAGATAACAAGCTTTTTCTTATTACACTAATCTATCACGTTGTATTTTTTTTTATTAATTTCAATTAATTGGCAGGTGCAGTTTGATCTTTATTCATAATTAGTAGTTGTGCTGATCTATTTCAATTTAGTAGCATTGCATCTTTAAATCAAGATTAATAACATTTGACCGTATTAAATCTTGGTTTTCAGGGGAAAAATGCATAAAAGTTGACAGCAAAAAAAAAAAAAAAAAATCTGGCTAGCATTGCGGGTTCAATATATATAACAATGTTCAAAAAGGTTAACTAATATTCTTCGACGACTGCATAATTCTCTCAACTTTTTTCTGGCTTAACTAATCACGTTATGTGTTGACAAAATAAATGCATTATTCCGATTTAATTTGCTCGAGTAAAATTAAAGAACAATATAAAGTGAATGGTTCAAAAAGAACAACTATATGTATGTACTTGGCCCCATAAAAGGGAGAGTTAATTTGGCGAGTGTGCACGTATATCTTGATCAAGTTTTTTATTTCAAAGATTCATCTTATTAAAGAGTTACATTGGCGAAAATAAGATTAAATAAGGATTGTTGCCCAATTAATATTTCCGAAGGCAATTGACTTTATAGAGGAAGTGAGTGGGGTTCAATTTCTTCTTCTTCTCCAGAAGAAACCGAGGATGATGGCGGTGGCGACAACAGCAAGTCCGATACCCTGTGCCAAGCTGAGACGATTCCAAGAAGCAGATGCTGACTTCGGTACACTTATGCCTAGCTCTGACAATTTCTTGTGAGAAGCCGCGTAATCTACGAAAAAGACATCTTCATTCTGGAGCATCCAGTAAGAATTCCATTAGCGTAGGTCTCTATAATATATTACAGGGAAAAAGAAAACTAATTAATATTTTCCTTAATAATCTTGTCTTTCAATTTTAAGCTTTCCATTTGGTGCTTACCTCTGCGTAAAGCTCAACAAACTTGCGGAGCTCAGGATCCTCCACTAGAGCTTTGTCTGTGGGAAGCTTCAACAAGTCGCTTGGCTCCTCTCTCAGCAATTCCCTGCGCGCAATTTCAATTCATAAATCCCTCAAATAGTCGCTGTTAAATCTCGTCACCTCAGATTCAACGGCTTACTTAAAATACGAATTATCAAACTTATATAGTCCCTCGTCCATGGGCCTTCAAAGCCTGACCGTTCTCGATGTGCTTTGCCCTGATTCCTTGAAAATCAAATAATGAATTTCAAAACGTTCTTCAACTGCATGATTAACTAGTTTCGGATGCTTCATCGTATTACCAGCGTGTGGCCTCCGGAGAGGGCCACAATATCCTTATCTGTTAGACCCATGCGATAAAACACATCCCTTAAATGCTTTGCACCTGATCAGGTCATGCCATCACAGTCAAGTAAATCAACCAATCACCAGTTGACAGTATACTACGCTATTGACCGTGTTACGCAACGCAGCACTTATTATTGAAATAGATATCTGGGAGACTTAACCAAATTCTACAAGTTAATTAACTGAAAACTTGCATACAAACATGCATACATAGATGTCTTAAGGATCGCTGCTACATTAGTACCTTGTTTGGCATCTGGAAGCCGCCCTTCTTCCGGGGATATCAATGAATCCTGATCGAGAAAAGAACAAAGTTATTAAACGGCCACTAATTAATGGGCCGGTGTTCTCTCCTCTGCAGGAGATCGAGGATCCCCGCGCGTAATTATTAGTTATTATATTCTGTAGTTAGAACTTCGAACTGCCATTGGCCATACCTTTCTGCCTGGAATGAAGTCAATTGTTGGGCCCCCAGTGACCTCTACCGCAGCAACACCAGCAAGCTAGAACGCAAGCTCGATCATAAATGTTTATACAAGTAGTTAGTGTTATCTGACTAAGAATTATATATGTCAGGGGAGAGGGAGGGGTCGAAGCTTATATGTCAAAGCCAGTAAAATTCACGACAACAAAGAATAGTTGTTTAGCACTTTCAAGTTTTTAAATCACCTGGTACAGATCGGCATATGTGATTTTTGGATGTTTGACCTTCACATCCTCTGTTCTCAAATAATTTCAAATGTAGGAATGGTCAAACGGAGAAAAATGTACCTGGATCGAGTAAGATGAGGAAGAAAGACTCACGGCAAAGTTCCACGGCTAGTTTTAAACCATTGTTTGCGCTGTGGTTCAACTCATGCTCATTTCTGATTGACCCATTAGGACCTCCTGTTTTTGTGTTGGCATCGTAGGTTCCAGCGTCATGCCACCTGCAAATATATGCAATCCCAATTAATCTCCCAAAAAAAAAAAGATTACAAACATGTAACAAGCCGGACTTTATTTCAAATTAAGCCGTCGTATGGTCACGATCAGAAAAGGATATTTAATGAAAAAGAGAAGCATTTACGCCAAACGAAGCATGAGAGGAGCACAGTTCTTGCTGTAGATGAGAGCGCGAAGGTCGCGACGGGCTCTTTCGATTTCGTCGACATAATCTGCGTCGACACGAGGAGCCGCCATTTTCAACGCTATGAGAGAGGAAAGCAATGGATGTGAGTGCAGAGAGATTATATTGTTTGGAATCTTAGAAGGCGCGAGAGAGGCATTATTAGAAGGAGTACGTATATTAGGAGTGACTTGAGAGTATAGTTTTAGGTTTGCATGGAATCAAGTAAAAGCATTTGTTCTTGGTTGCTCCAGCGAGAGTCGAATAGGAATCAGTTTCAGCTTTTATCTCCCTTCACCGCAACTTTCAGAATAAAACTCCTTTCCGTTTCTCTGGACAAGCTTCAACGAAACGAATCGATACAATGGGAAAACAAAACGATTAGTTACTTCGGGCCTACCCCGATACAAGACTCGGAAGAAAACTCCGCCAGACCCCCAGAAGAATGTTAGCCTGTTCGGTCCTTTGATCCAGGTGAACCAAATAGACGAGGAGGCGATGCACTGATACAATGGGTAAAAATTATGAAATTATAAAGAGAATCGGGGTAAATGAATGGAAAAATAAAATTTTATTTAAAATATATAAATGATAATAAAATCACATAAAATATGATAATTTTTTATAAGTTTTTTTAGGCCTTTTTGACATGAAGATTTTTATGAAATGACTATAATGCTTTTAATTTAAAATTAAAAATATAGATCGATAACTAAAAAATTTTATAAAGTAGAACTTGCCGCACTACAAACAAACAGAAAATTAGCGACAGAATTTAATAATAGAATAAATTTTGTCGCTAATTTATTGCTAATTTTGTCGTTAAAATTCTGTCACTAATACATTAAAAATAATTTACTAATGAAAAATTCTATTGCTAATTTTTAGAATGTCTTATTCTAATTTAATAACAGAATTTGTGATGAAAAATTTCATCACAAGACTTTCTATCATAATTTTGTTGCTAACTATTTTTAATTTAAGTTTATTATTTACAATATATATTTAGATATAATTTATTTAATAATTTATTATTATGCCATAAATAAATAATTTAAAAATTATAATTTAAAATAATTTATTTGTATATTATTAATAATAATTTAAATTGTATACTTAATTATTCTTATTTAAAAATAAAAATAAAAGAAAATAAATTAATAAATAAAAATTTAAAATATCAATCCCTTTGTTAACAAATATAAGGCATTTTTTGAGGAGTTGGATGTTAAAAATGTAAGGCATTTTTAGTTTTTTGAGATATAATTATTATCTTTTTTTTAAAAGTGTCCCTATTGATAATGACTTTATATTTATTATAGGGTATTTAATAGAGATGAATATGAAAAAATAAGATTAGTTTGAAAGTAGATAACTACTTTATTGGGAGGTGAGATTCGGTTAAAAATACCTTACATTTTTAAATGGAGGGAGTATATATTATATAGATACAAGTTATAATATAATATAATGGATAATGATAATAAAATATTTTTAAATTTATTATTAAATTAATTATTAGAAATAATTTTTTAAAAAATATAATATAATATAAATAATTATTATATATAAATTAATTTTTTCATATTAATAAATACATATAATGTTAAAAAATAAGTAAATTTAAATACTATATTTAATAATAATTTAAATAATATATTTATTAATATATGTGTGTGTGGTTAAGTATTATATATTCAATTTATCAATTAAAATTAAAGTTTCCTTTCAGCTCAACTAGCAATAAGGTGGACGCAAAAACACTAAGAAATGTGAGGTTATAGGTTTGAGCTTGGCCAAAGCACAATTGAAGATAATAATATTTGACATAACAGTGATGAATGATGTGTTGATAAGATGGTGGTGAGGTGGCATTAGTCTACTGGGTGATAAGGCAATGATATTTTGGTCCACCTAAAAAGTAGTGACGAAATAAGTTGATTGAAAAATTAGCAATGGAATGCATTTTGTTGTAAAGTTAGAATAACTTATTTTTATTTAATAAAAGAAATTTTTCGTTGCTAATTAGCAACAGAATGCAATTCTGTTGCAAATTTCATTGCTAATTAGTGATGGAATTGCAAATTCTGTCACTAATGTGTTTTTATAGAAAAAAAAATATCCTGTTGCTAACACGTTTAGTGACGAAATTTTCACTAATTAGTGATGAAAAATTCCATTGCTAATCAGCTTTTTTTTTGTAGTGCCATTTGCTATCATTTTTTAGTTATTGCTAGAAAAAAGTAGTCATTACTTAAATTTGTAAAGTCACCCTTATTAATTCACACTTAACTCTGAAATCAAAGTAATTACAGGATTAACCCAGGAGAATTATCAATTTTGTAAAATCATATAAATAGGATCATAAGTTTTCAAAACTTTTAAAACACTTAAATATATTTCCATGCATCATAAATCAAAATAAAATAAGTATATGAAAGTATGAGATATCAAATTATTACAAAGCATTTGCAATTTAGTTGGAAAAGTATCACTTTCCAACAAAACTTAGAGGTGCGCTGTAGAATGCCCTTGTTATGCTATACGTCACGATGCATTGCATAGTTTTTGACAGCACAATTATTATCAAATGACAGTACTTAGGGCAAACTTTTGATGCATACTAATTTTTCATCCAACATTCAATTGAGGTGATTTATGTAATATCCCAATTTAAATTTTAATAGTTAAGTTGGGTTAATAAAAATTTTAAAAAAATATTTAGAGGTAAGCAAATTAGTAGGAGATGATTGTTAAATCTAATTAGGATATAATTCTAAATTAAAATTTAAAAAATAATTAATTAATTAATTAAAAAATATTAAATTATTATTATTATTATAAAAAAAAGAAAAGAAAATGTATAAAAAAGAAGAAGAAGAAGAATAAGAAGAAATGGTGCTTTCAGCGCCTCCCACGACAATCATGACATATATATATTATAATAAAAAAAAGAAAAAAAAAAGAGAGAGGAAAGAGGAAACAATAAAAAAAACATGTGGGATTTGCAATATTTTTTTATATAAAACTACCCTCTTTCCTTCATTTCTTTATTTCATCCCTGTACACGAGCTGAGGCAGAGAGCGAGCGAGAGAGCGAGTGACACTGACGGAGAGGCTGACTGATTTAGAAGGTGAAGCTCCATAATAGGATACTTCATATGAGATTTTACACTGACGGAGAGGCTGACTGATTTGGAAGGTGAAGCTCTATAATAGGATACTTCATATGAGATTTTAAGTATTCTAAGATTAGGTAAGTATTCTAAACATTTTTCTTATTCATCTTTTCTCTTTGGTTTCTGATTTTATGGTGGTAGAAAATTTAAGATTTGAAAAAGGGATGAATTTATGTTGAATAAATATGATTTTTGAGATTGTTAGTAGTGTAATAAATATTTTAAAATATTATTTTGTTGATAGAATTGAAATTTGAGGCATTTGAGTTTATCCCTAGATTTCAATAGGTAGATTTTTAGTTAAATCTGAAAATATAAATTGATTTGTTGATATTTAGATGATTATTTAAGATGAGAAATAAATTATTATGGCTATAGAATAATGATTCTAGGCTTGAAATCAAGTTTGTAATTTTTGAGTATTTTTATGTGCGAATTTTTGGAATAAAAAGAGAAATTTTGATATTAAAAAAATATTTGAATGAAATTATTATGAAGGAGACTATTGAACCAAGTAGATAGGTTCAAATACATGAAATTAAATTTTAAAATTCAAGAGATTAAGACTAATTTCTTAAAAAAATATATATGTAAAAATAAAATAAATATAAAATAAAATAAAATACATACTTAGGTGTTAGAGTATGAGTAAAAATTATGTTAACAATATTATTGACACATTGGGATATGATCAATTGTAGATTAATTTTTTTTTTACATCATTCAAGCTTTGAAAAGCTTTGGAAGTGTTGTAACTTGAGGGGTAAACTTTGACCTTTCAAAGGTTGAGGTAATTGGGGGAAATCTATTTTATGCATTTGTATGTTAATTAATTAATTATGTTAGTAAAATAAAAGAATATATATATATATATATATATCTAAATTTGAAATAGTTGTTTGTAATGCATGTGACTTTGCTGAAACTCTCTGACTTGTGAGTAATAAGATTGATGGTTGATGATTATGTGTACACTCTTGGTTATAAGTTGTGGATTATGCACAGTGATGAAAGTTAATGAGCATGTGGGATAATTTTGAAATATATATATGAGTTTTGGAAATGCATTTTCTCATGAGCATGATCATATGGCGGGAGTTCACCTTAGTGAAGTAGTTAGCGATTATGCAAAATCCATATGGTACTTGGCTATTAACCAATAATCCTAAGGGTTATAGCCGCTACTTACCTTGTAAGGTACTGTAGCATTGTTCCTATTAAGAGACTTGACCCTACTGGCTTACCTGGAGTTTTGGGTATAATACCCCATAGTGTGTGATTTGGGGGAAACTGTGTTCATAAGTGAATAAGGTAACCCTGGACCGGTAGCCCCTCATGATATGATTAAAGCCTCAGGGTAGTCTCACCACATGGACGATCCCTTTCGATTGTTGGCCCACGGATTTCATGTCAGAGGAAATAATGGGGGATATAAGGAAGAGATCGATCATGCATATTATTATTATCATGCCATTTGAGTGATTGATGGCTATGTTGAGAATATGATTGTAATTGTAGAAATAAGAACATGTAGTAATTATGCGAATAATGTATATGTGGTTATTTGTGCAAATTTTATACTTGACTTTATTCTTGAAATTATTCACAGGTTAAATGTAACACACCAAATTTTTTTTTTAAATAATTTAACTCAACCATAGTTGGGTTACAGCCACCCAACACATTTTTATATCAATAATTTCGATATAAAATATTTTATAATTGGCTTCAACTCACACACTATAACATTTCAGATAAATTTTTACCTCCCACATGCCATTAGGCTAAATCACATTTGTCCATCCTTATACTCCCAACAAGTAAACTAAATAACATTTGTCCATCCTTATACTCCCAACAAGTAAAATAAGCAATTTAGTCAATTTTCAACACAAGCCAGTTATTTGGCCTTATAATCATGCCATTTTAACCAATCCAAAATAAACCAAATATTAAAATTACAGTCATCTAAATTGTACCAAAAATAGAAATAGTTTGAAAGACATGATTACATTTATATATTCATATAATTGACAATAAATAAAAAGCCCTAATATTGGCAATATAACACATTATAAATCATAAATTAAATACCCAAAAGAGACAGTGGATCTATACCACTAAGCCTCTGGGACTCCTCCACGTGTCACTCGTGGCTCTTCTCCTGAAAATTGTTAACCACATAATGAGACTCAAAAGTCCCAGTAACCAAAGCCAATTTATGATAGTGTATACAAACAGTTAAGTGTGTGCTTACTAAGTGAGAATTAAAAATAATATAATTCCAACAAATATATGAAATATTACAATACACACAAACAACCATCCTTATATCCCTCCATTAACCTCGAGCCGTAGCCCTCACTCGGTGCTAAATTACCTGGCCAAAGGTAGATTAGCTCGAGCCCTTAAAAACCACCTATTGAGCTCCAATAGGGGCATACCACGTGGCACATAAATATAACAACAATAACAAGTCTCCCAACACCTCCCACAATAATCAAATAAATTCATAATAATATTGCACAATTATATAATATTACAAAATTTATAATTTTCTCAATAATCACCCAATTAACATGAAGTAACACAAATCACAAATTAAAAGCATGGTTACCTTGTGGCTTTTTCAATAAATTATTCCTTAAAATTTCTCTCTCACCACAATCTTCACCAGTAATACAATCTACAAATAACATATTATTTATAAATATTAGTTTCAATTTTTGAAACTAATAAAATAATTCTAATAATAGAATTAAAAATATAATATAATTCCTAATTTCAATCTTAATACAAATCTATAGTTAATACTATTAAGTAAAATTTTTAACTCCTCTTTTAATTATCAATAAACATTGATAATCTAAAAATCAACTTCTAAATTAATTTCTATTATCAAAATTTTCTTTTTATTTTATAAATTCGTACCTAAAATACTCAAAAATTAAAAATTAAGTCTCTAGTTTAGAATCATAATCCTATAACCATAATAATTCATTTCTCATCCCAAATAATCATCTAAACCTCAATAAATCAACATATATTTTCAGATCTAGTCTAGAATTTGATCCATAAGCCACAAATTCAAAGATCACCAATAAATTTATACTCTAGAATATTTATTATACTACTGACAACCTCAAAAACCATATTTATTCAACATAAATTCATCCCTCTTCCAGATCTTAAATTTTCTACCACTACAAACTCAGAAACTAAAAAAAAGGATGACTAAGAAAAAATTTTAGAACACTTACTTAGTCTTGAAAAGCTTAAAATCACATCCTAAATATCCTATTAAAAACTCTTACCTTAAAACCCAGCACCGGTGAATTTGGCTCACAGATGCTCTCTCTGCCGAAGCTCACGCATGAAAGAAGGAATTAAGAAATGAAGGAACAGGTGAGTTTTTATAAAAATTCAGTGGGTCCCACATTTTTTTTTAATTATTTTCTCTCTCTTCTTCTTCTTTTTTTTTATTATTATTTTATTATTGTTACTGTTGAGGCGGCGGACGAAGCAAATTCGTTTTCTTCTTCTTCTTCCTTTCTTTTTTTATTATAATAATAATAATTTAATAATATTATTTTATTATTATTTTTTTTTATTTTTTTATTTTTTTTAAAATTATTTATTTTTTTATTTATTTTTTTTAATTTTCTATTAACCCAAATTAACTATTAAAATTTATATTGGGATATTACATTAAATGTTAATGTAATTAACATGTTATTAATGTGATTGTTTGAATGGTCACTTTAATTAATTTATTGGCCACTTACAATTATGATTAATTATCATGCATTTATATAACTTAGATGTACCTTAGTTACTGAGTGGTTGTACTCATCCCTCTCTTTTAACATATTACAGGAGCTAGCTCATCTGAGAAGAACAGAGGAAAGGAGCATTAGGCCAAGTGATAATAATCACTTCTGTAGGCCTCTCTCCTTTTATTTAATATGTGTATTTAGTCTATGATATTGCTATCTAGGATAATATATTCTTGATCCACTTGCATTATGGGTTTTGTGTTGGGAAAAATGTATTTTGGGCCCTGAGGAATGTAGTTTGATGCTTGTGCTATAATTACGGGCCAAAATATTTGTGCAGGTAAAAATAGTTATTATCATGCTTCCGCGTATGTTTAATTAAATGATATGAGTTCTTAAAATATTTTAAAGACTTGGGATCCCTTTGTATTAAATAGTCTGTAAAAAAAATACATGCTAAGAATTTATTTAGGTTAATCTCGTAATGAATAATCCATTTGGGTTAGTTCTTGATTAACCATGATTAGTGTGATGATTAAGTCCTAATTTAGGACGCTCATTACAATCTATATAGCTACATAATGCTCTTTCAAATTACTAGTTAATGGCACTGATTTCATTATCATATTATCTTTCATTCAAAAACTAGACACCTTTTTTGCAAACTCACTCCTTTTTTACTTTTCAAACTCCACTCGAGTGTCTAAATTTTCTATTAAGTGCCATAAGTTCATAAACACCCTTAGATCACATTTGATAAAGTAAAAATAACTTATAAAATATACCATGACAATCCAATGACACATATCACAATTCCAATGCTTAGCCCTTTAATATTAAAACAAAGGACGAGCCAAATTACTATAAAATGCAACTATATTGTTTTACAATAATCAATAATATCATCAATATCATACTTACTCTAATATTTTGACCTTTGTAGATATCAAGATTAATCATGCATACAATCTAGGGTTCAAATACACATTTAACTCAAATCATCAATTATAGTGCAAGTAATCACAAAAATGCAACTCCTAATTGGCATCATTAAATTTATATACATAATTGTTTAAAAGAAGTTAGGACAACAAGTCTTATGCCTTAAGCAATTTTCCTCTATCTTAATCCAACGAGCTAGCAACTATAATATTAAAGAGAGGGGGTAAGTATAACTATTCCGTAACCAAAGTTAATACAACTTATACAAATGCATGTTAATCAATTATAGTGATGCAAGTAACATATTCAATTAACACTTGTTCATATACTCAATCAAACCATTCATCTAGTCATAAAACTAATAACCATATACCCTCGTACAAGATGCAAGTCCACAATAATAATAATCATGTAGTTAAAGCATGATATATATGATCAATATCATTTTTATATCCTCCTAATACCTCTGATGTGAAACCATTGGCAATTTAATGGATTTTGTCCTTATAATTGATTACCCAAGCCTTTCACTTGTAAGGAGCTGCTCGGTCAAGACCACTACACTCACTTGTGAATTATGATTTTTCTTAATACTAACAACTATAGGGTATCGTGTCCCGAAGCTAACCTTCTTATGAATTGATAAAGATTAGTAAAGTTCTAGTCCCTTCAATTGAGATAGTCTTATAAAGAACAAATAGGACAATATAAGTAAAGGCAAGCTATCGAGCTCTAAATGATGGCCATACCACAAGAATTTCAAATATCTACTCCTCTCCCTATAAGCGAGCTCCCACTTCAAATGATCATACAATGAAGCTCATGCTCAACCACAAGACATGCACATTTTCAAACATGTTACTTACATGCGAATTTGCAATAACATATTCAAAGCATAAAATTGCTTAACCACCATGCTCAACACATCACACACTATCTCACGCATCAAGGAAATCAAATTGCATTTGCACTCATCTTTCACTTCATACAAGCAAAAAGCACTATACATTATCTTTTCACAACACTAGCCTCATTATCATTCTCACACGCCCATAACCTTACTCACTATCAAAATCAACATCTCATTCACAAATATTATATATTTTTTCTCAAATTATCGTACAATTACATCAAAACAAGCCTGCATCATATAATTTTCAAACAAGTTTTAAACACTTTGAATCAATGGAACAAATAATTGCATAAAACTAAATTTCTTTTTGTTATTTCAAGCATTTGAAAGGTCAAAAATTTACCCCCTAAACAACACTTCAAAAACTTCAATCAGTCCAATTGGCGCCAAGAATGATTAATCTACAATTTAACCACATCAATAACTATTGATATCCTTATTAGGATAATTTCCAACATCTACTTAACATTTCCAACATTCCCAAAATTCCTATTTCTCAATTGCAAGCCTGTCTATAGGGTTTATTGGCTTCCTTTAATTCACACTAGCACTTATAAACTCCTAAACCACCATTAATAACATTAATTAATATCCAACCACCAAATTAAAAGCCAATTTCGGGTATTTATTACTCTTCAACTATCAAAACTCATAATGCCATAGATACTATGTCTAAATAATATAAACAATTCTAACTAACTATACTTAAATCAATAGGTTTATACCCATAGCCTTTAAACAAAAAATCATCCCACCCAAGCAAACTCTAACTCAAAACTTCAAGAAATATGGAGGAGAAAGAAGCGAGTAGACATAAGAGACTTATCTATAGTGTTTAGAGCTTTAAAATGACCTTAATCCTCTAAGTTTGTAAACCCTAGCAGAGAACGCATGCCCTTCATCCTCTCTTTAGTTATTTCCTAATTTTTCATCCACAAAACACTTTTATTACTATAAGAAATCAACCATGCACCATAGTAAATGACACATGCGCTGTGACATGTGGTACAAAGAAGTTTTTTCATGCTTTGTGTGACCAATGCATTGCGGCATGTGGTACAAGGGCACTTCTCCTTGTTTTTGTCCCGTTTTGAAGTTCAATTGTTCCAAACCCACTTCAGACTTACTCCTAAGACTGAAACCACAATCCAAAATAGTTAATAGTTCTCTGTAACTACACATCATATTAATTTACTTAATAAACTTCAATTGACTTAACTAACTAGGGATTAATTTTTCATAATGTTATAAAATTATTGTAATCACTAATATTTACAACACTTAAATTTTAGTGATTAAAAAAATTTTATTAGGAAAATTGTAATTACTTATCTCGTTTTAGTCATTTCCAAAAAAAAGTAGTTATTATTTCAACCAAATAATTACTAATATTTACAACACCTTGGACTTCAATGGTTAAAAAATTTGAAGAGAAAAATTTGTCATTTGCTATTCCATTTTAGTCATTGGTAAAAAAAAAAATAATTACTACTTAAATTAAAGTAATCATTAATATTTTAAATTGGGATAATTATAGCCATTTCACAAAACACATTAACGTCAAAAAGGTTCCAAGAATTTGAGAATAACTGTCGCATTTCATAAGACCTTATTATCATTTGCATATTCTAGGAGAATTTGTATGTCGTTTTTCCTAAATAAAAAGTGACATTTTAAGGAAGCAATATTAATTACTACATCCAGAACTGATTATAGGAAACATATTTTAACTATTATTAATTGTTTCTTATAAACAAGCGTAAAGGTGGTGACATTCTATTATCAGAAAAAAGGCAGTAACTTTTTTATATAATTGTTGAAATGCTGTGAATCACATATATACTTGAAATTATTTGTTTAAGAAAATTGGTAGAAATGAATCATTTTCTCGACAAATTAAATGCAAGCGATCAAGGGTTACGTTAATAAAGATTCTTGAAAGCTTGTCCTTAATTGCACTATTATAAAATATAAATTTTACCACCCTCAATTCACGTAACTTTTTAAAAATAGGGCGTAAAAAGTTAAAGACGTGGATAATGCTTTGTAAAAATGAAGACATTTTTTCAAAAAAGTTTTTTATTTACAATCCACGTCGTTTTGCTTTGTAAAGATGACGTGGATAATGCTTCAAGTTTCGTTCAACCACGACCTTTCCTTTTGAAAAGTGACGTGGATTTGAATTTTAAAAGCCCCAACCCTGTCTTGCTTTTCATTTTCCAGACCCAAAGGCGCTAGATCCATTTTTGGTTTCGCACTCCAGCTCGTGAGGGCCACCTCTCCTTCCTCCCGACTATCATTGGGCTGACGGCCACCTCTTCTTCTCTATCCATGACGGCACACCTTCGATCTGCACCGCTTGACATATTCAAGCTTTGATTTGCCTCATCTCCACCGCGTTAGCAGTCAAAGGCTCAGAGCAATCTTGTCCTCACTCCCCCCGGCCTTCATTCCCTCTCCAGATTACGGCCTCTCGAGTTTCTACCCTGTTTTGATATCTCCTTATCTTGTATCTATATTTTGACTCTTTATTATGCTATTTTTGATAATATACGGGTGATCGGCCTTGCTGATTTGAAATGATTTAATCCTTTGAATATTGCAATCTAATCAACTGCTCGGATTGGTCCTTCTTTTTCCTTTTTCCTTTTCTATTTATGTTGCATCTGATTTCGATTGCGATTTTATTAATTAGCTTTGGAGACCCAAGAATCTGAGTTCTATTTCCTTTTTGCTGCTGGGTGCTTACCTAAAATTTGTAATCTGGTTCTAAATATTTGAAAGCGTAGAAGAGTAAACATTCCACTATGACATAGTTCAACTGTTCAATATCCGGGAGTTTTTTTTTTTAATTATTATTCTTGCATTCATTGACTAAATCCTCATTCATGGAATGTTATTCTTATATCATGTGTTAATTACTAAAATAAGAAATTGTTTATTGGCTAGTATCAACTTGACTGCTTTCTTCAAGTTATAGTTTTTCATCCACAACTTGGAGATAAGCTGATACTTATATTTCTATCTCAATTGCTTCAATCACCTTAGCTTTGTCAGGACTCTAGTTATAAAATGGAGTAGTCTGTTTCTAAGCCTCTGTTAAGTAAATCTGACTTGGTTTTATTCATGTTTCATGAGTCCTAGAAGGTTGCTGAGTTTGTATTTATGAATTTTCAATTAATTGAAACTCGAACCTGACTTGGTTTCATTCATGTTTTATGGTTCTTAGAAGGTTGCTGAGTTTGTATTTATGAATTTTCAATTAATTGAAACTCTGGTTTGAGTTTTTGTTTGCAGCTAAGTATGTTTGCTTAACTTATGAGCTAAAGGTATATATAGATATGTAAAGCTGTTCCTATTTCTTTTCTGCTTTGACCTTTTGAAATCTTCTATTATAGATGTGATTCCTTCTCGTAAAGCCATGCTCCTCTAAATATATGTTGTAATGAAGGCAATGCCTTGGTACAATGACACTACATATAAGTATGACATTTTGAAGCTTGAAATCAGGGACAGACATGAACTGGAATTAGACTTCAAGAGATTTTGGGAAGAGTTTAGGTCATCCAACTCTGAGAAGGTTCGTGCTTTCATTCTTGCTTGATTGATCTGATATTTTTGTTCATCAATTGAATGGTTAATACTACAAACTACGACACGCTACTTGTTAATGATTTCTAATTTCCTTGTAGGAAAAAGAAGTAGCCTTGGATCAGACTGTTGATGCACTTTGTAGATTTACAAAGCAACACATTAACACAGCTTGGTTATTTACCATGTAAAGAAAATGATTTTTTTATCTTTGCATTGCTATATGCATTCAATTGTTTGAAACAAGCGAATAGGTAACAAGTAGAACCTAGGGAAGTTTAAGCGTACATTTTTGAATTTATTCCTACTGTGTGTGGGATTTTGTAATGAAGGGGAAATGATAAATTATTTATATGAGGTGTTACTGATAAGCCCACGTGATTTGTTTCATACTTGAAAATAGATAATTTCTTTGTTTCCTCCCTTTTCTCTTTACTTTTGTTCAATGTTTGTGCATTTCTTCTTAATTTTCTTATTTCCAAGCATTAGTGCCATGCCTAATATTTAGTGTCCATGTTAAGAACTTTGAGGCAGGAGCAGGGTGGCAATCATGAAATACATTGTTCTAAGGAAAGAAGTAGAGCAGCTTGGAAGATTGTTGAGGAGGTATGGGGATGTTTTTATAGCTTTGATTTAATTGATGGTATCATAGTGTAAACTACTTGTATCATTATGACACTGATAAGGACTATGTTGCTTGATGCATGTAAACATTCCAGTATTTGATGCCATATGTGGAGAAAGAAACATATCTAATCTCGAAAAGATGCACGCTTCACCCTGATATGATCTATCTAGAGATCAGGAACAACATAAATTTCATATATTAATATCACCTATAAATCTGAATGGACACTATAATGGTGGCTATATCTTTAGAATCTTCTAATTGTTTCATGTTCTTAAATCGTTGGGCTTTAGTAGTCCCTGACTAGACTTTTTTTTTTTTTAACAACTCTCATGCTTTCTTATAACTTTTTTAGCAGTCCTCATGATGGGCTTGTTTGTTATAGTACAAATTACAATTATTTTATTATTGATAACTTTTTTAATACTGTTAATATGTAATGTTTATTTCACTTAGTGCACTGCATGCTTGAGTGATGGAATTCAGAACTTGGTTTTCTTGACGTGTTTACTAATATTTATATTGTTTATGATTTTATTTGTGTTTCTTGAAATTATTAATTTGTAGTTCTATGGTTTTAATTAATTATTATTATTTTCCTATCCATTTTTAATAATATAGGGTATTTTTTGGATTGAAAATGTTTTTAATCCAAAAAAATACCCTTTTTATAAATACAGGACTTTTTACGTCACTTTTTAAAAGTGACGTGGTTTGCAGACAACCCAAAAGCGTCATGGTTTCCCTTATTCATGTCCCTTCTAAAAGTGACATGAATAAGGTAATTTTTCATGTTCCTTAATATTGTGTTCCATCCAATAGTGACGTGAAAAGGTTTAAAAATGTGATGTTAAAAGTGTTTTTTGTAGCAGTGTTGGTTCAAATTACCTATCACAACATGATCAAATTTAATTTTTCAATAAAATTTTATAAATATTTTAATTTGATAATTTGAATGTTTATTGTGATAATCGATGATGTATTCACTTATTATGCTAATCTGCTTCAATCCAACAGCATTAAATCTTTAAGATCTGTTAAATTAGTAAAACATGGAATATATTCAATCCTATTTATCAAAAAATAAAAGCAAAAAAAAAAAAGTTTGACAGAATACAAAATTCAACTAGCTAATCATGAAGCCCCGAGGCAAAGAAGGAAGAACAATGAGAAATAAAGAGATGAGTGGGAGAGTTAGTGTGACAGAGAGTGCTAGGGTTAGTACTGGTGTGAGTTCGAGGGTTACAGGGGAGTCTTCAGGGAAGATGAATTCCGATCATTTGATTGAAGAGGAGAAAGACGTGCTGGTTAGGAGCCCTAAGAAACTGAATGAAGATACAATTATGAGGGATGCTATGGGAACCCCCAAGAAGAAAATGAAGAACAAAGGGAATGCTTATAACCCATAGATCTCTTACAAGGCGTCGTTGATAGACAGTTAACCCTAAGAAGAAGAATAGACTCTCGAAGAGTTGGTTAAGGAATGGTTGAAAGAGGAAGAGTAGATGGCGCCGAGCTTAACCCCAAAACAAGCAGCTATGGAAACTCTACCTAAAGTGGATGTTCTTGATGAACGATGGGTAGAGCTATGTAGGCCGTGGAAAGACGCTCTAGTTATCACATTACTAGGTAGACAACGTAACAGGTATCAAATAAAGGACAAGCTTGATCTTTTATGGGGGTTTAAGGATTATGAAATCATAGACATGCTTAATAACTACTTCATCATCAGATTTACGCTTATGCATCATTGTAAGTTAGCACTGACAGAGGGGCTGTGGGTCATTCAAGGCCATTACATGGCAATTCAGAAGTGGAGTTCAAATTTCAATCCCTTTAGTAACACAATGAAGAAACTCGTTGTTTGTGCAAGGGTCCCAATTCTTCCCATTCACTAATATAATGTGGAGATTCTTAAAGAACCAGGGAATCTAATATGAGGCTACAGGTTGAATATAATTTAAAGAAAGTTAACTAATGTGCGTCCTGTGTGTGTAGTATAGTAGAGACTCAATCATGTGTTAACAAAATGAATGCTTGAATTGTGCCCAAAAACTAAAAAACAAAACAAAAGAATGCTCGATTTTTATTTTACTTGAGTACTGCACAACAAATCAAGGTCTTAGTTGAAAGATAACTAACTTAAATATTCATCATCTTATTAAAAAGGGGGGGTGGTTTACATATTGATGAAAACTAGCTTGGGGGAGGAAAAATTATATCAAATTAAACACCATACTTTATATTTATTTTTATTGATGCCATATTAGTTCATATGTCATTTCTTTATCACATAATAGAATGCATTCCTAGTACAAAAAAATTCCATTTACAACCTCCGTTACTAATTGAAAAAATATTAATCCATTACTACAATATCATGGAATAAAGCATAAAAAGGATATCAAAATAGGTGCATAACATCTCATTAGCCCAAGTTGCTAAAGATCTATCTCTAAACAATATTCACAGTTGTTCTTCAACCAATATTTTGATGATCATGGATGTTTTAAAGATCCTTTGAAAATGTCACATACCATGCTTTTACTTTCCCGAATGATGCATTAGAAGATTATGCATAAATGTTGATCAACGATAGTGATTAATTCTTATACTAATTTATTGATTGTAGGATTTGCTTGTATAGCATCTTTTGTACAAATAAATTAAAACTGTTAGTCTTTTATTTATGATATTACATTCGACAATTTTTTTATTTTAAATACAATGTCTTCATCTATATTGTGCATATATTTTCAATTTAATTAAATGTAATGCCTTTACTTTATAATTTAAGAACTTTTTATTTTTATTATACTCATACAACTATTTTATTTTGAATGTAGGTGGTTTTTACTTTCTTATGTAGTGTATCATGAGATTATAATTTTCAGCCATGTATTTCTATTTGTTGGTCAAAAAAAAAAAAAAGAGCCATGTATTTATATTCTTAGCTGAGCATCTATATGTTGATACCAAGTGGCTGCATTATCAAATAATGGCATGATAAGCTTTTCCTATCAATCATTTTTCATTCACACCTACTCTCTCTGTCCTTATATATAAGATATTTTTAATTAATTCATACAAATCAATAAAAATTAGTTATCTAATTAAAAGTATAATAATATTTTAATTTTTTCCTAATTATTGTAAATAAAAAATAATTTTTTTTTCAAAACAAATTAATGAGAGTACTTATTTTTTTCTCTTTTTAATTTAATAAGGATATAATGGTTTATTTATTTAAAAATATGCTAACAACTTTTTATATTTAGAAAAAAAAAATTTTAAAAGACTTTTTATATATAAGGATAAAAGGAGTATCATTCAACATTAAAGAAACACTACTTTTTAAATGAAAACATTCATTTTTTTCCAACATTAAAATTTGAAACAATAATTTATTAGATAAAAAATATAACTGTAATAACTTAAACATTATTTATTTTTAAGAAATATATATATTAATAAATTTGAAAAAAATGCTTTGTGCACCATTTCTTTTTCTCCACTTTGATCTTTTACTACCACAAGTAATTTGCGTATTTGTTGTAGCCAGACGTCTTCTCACAAGAAATATGTGCTTTTATATCACCCACAAATCTATCTTAAAACACAGTAATTTCAAGAGGCCTGTACAAAAACTTGAATTATTGAAACACTTAAATTATTTGAATATGAACAACATTTAATTTTAATGGTCAATCATTTTATAGGCCCTTATACAAAAACAAAAACAAAGAGAAGGGTTTCCCAATTTTTTTATTCTTTCAAGAAAATAAGCTCTTTTTTTTGTAATAAAAATAACATTATTTTTAGAAGGGGATGCAGAAACATTTTAAAACAAAGTTGCTCCTTTAGCTAGGCTTGAATCATACATGTTGAACCAATATTTTATATACAGTATTTGAATTTTCATGTTAAATTGTGCTTAGGATCAAGGATGTTGTTTCCATGTTATGTTTTTTTTTTTAAAAAAAATCTTCATGTGATTGAATGTATGTCTAGTAAAAAGCAAAATTTTATTACCATTGCATTGAAGAATTCCATCTATATTGACATTATTAAATAATTAATACATGTCTAACAACAATTCAAATCTACTAAGCAAGATAAGTCACTCTCACTCAGTATGAGAGACTCTTATGACTATTATGAGCCCCATATCTAGGTGCTTCTTTCTAAATCTAGTCAGAGATTTCTTTTTTTAACTTCGTTTTAAAATTTTTTAGAAAAAAGCATTAATTGACTTCAACAATACAACATATTTAAAATTAAGCATAGTGTGGGGCCCTTTACACACGTGCAAGCTGTAGCAGATTTCTTTTCAATAAGACTTTAAGGTGCAGGCTTCCTTTTTTCCAAGTTTATATGTCGGAAGCTTGAGGTTTTATGGATGGGAAATTGTACCTGGAAAATCATAGCAACAAACTCAGTTTTCAAGTGACACCTACAATGAAAAATAATCAAAAAGACATCATAACATAAGAAACTCAAAGCTACTGAACATAGAAAATTTTAAGCTACGATGCTGCCATTGAAGTTTGAAACCCTCCCCCCCCAGGGGAGAAAGAAAGCAATAGAAAAAAGAAATAGGGAAAAAAAACTAATCTTGAATAGGATATGACTTGAGTATGGTCTCAAATGGAGGTTAAAAGCCAAAAAAGTAAAACAACCTAGAGAACCCAAACATCCAGATGTTACAAGACATCCTTCCAACTTTAACACGCAAACTTTTGTTAGTCCTGAAATGAATCAAGGCATGTTAAAATGGAAGAAAATGAGATAAACAATTGTTATAGCACATTATATTCCTTGCTAGTTGGGTTTATTGACAACTCTATATAGTAGGCATGTAAGCTCATTATTTACTTTGGGCCTCAGTCAACCCAAACTTAGTTGAGAATTTTTTTTTTTTTTCAAGTGCCTTTTTGTGTTGAAATTGCTATCATGTGTTTCAAAATCGTTTTTGGTGCTCTTCATCCTTAAACTGAAGTGGATATTAAAAAAGAGACTATAAATTCCTATAGCAAACTTAAGATTGAGGTCAGCAGAAAAGGTTATTAAAATAGAATATAGAAGCTTGCATAATTAGGATTAGGATTTATGATGAGCCTTCTTGGCACACCTTAAGAACAGGGAAAATGTCAAAGAGGTAGGGAGAGTATGAGCAACAACAAAAAGGAAGACAAGGCAGTGAGAGAGGGGGGATGAAGAATGGGAAGAAGGCACGCTTCGAACAAAATGAGCTTTTGGGTAAAGTGCATTTTAAAACCCCAACCTCTTAATAATGAAAAGGACAAGTCATATGTGATAAAATAAATTTTATTCAGCCATGAAAAAACAACTCATCTAAAAGAAGAGGCATCACACGCAGCCCGAGATTTTAAGCATTGCATCTAAGCAAAGGTACAACTAAATGTACTCCTATACACTTATTTTCTATTTGGTGACCAGTTCTGCTGGTTATAAAATAATAATTAATTTCTTGAGTCAGCTTAGTGAAGTTGACATGTCACTGCATTGGAATTGAATAAAGTTGAAGGATTCGAACACGTGTGCTTCGTACTTTAAATAAAATCTATTCCATTTTATCATTTCTTGCACTCATGGATTAGTGTTGTTATAAGATGGATCTCAATAAAAAAAAGAAGTGTGAAAGAGAATGAAATTAAAAAGTATAGTTAATAGAGGCATGTCTTGCAGGAATGATTGCTTCTATTTCAATGTCAGCAGAAGTGATGCACATCCAATCTATTAATAAAAGCATAGGTTATTTCATGTTTGACACTTATAGTTCTTTAATTACAATAGGCACATAACTAATTTCTCCATTTTTCAATTAACACCTACAAGGAAAAACAATCAAGAAGGAACATCATCACATAAGAAACTCAAAGCTACTAAACAGAGAATTTCATAATACTATGCCGCCATTGAAGTTTGAACAAACCTTTCCCACCCAAAAAAAAAAAAGGAAGTTGAGATTTGACCAATCGAAATTCTTTCTAGAAGTAAGCATAGTGGGGCCTTTTACATTTGCAAGTCTGAGTATGATTTTTTTTAAAAAAAAAAACATACTAATTAAATTATCTTTATGATACATAAAAACAATATTACCCCTACCCAGACTTCCTTTTTCACCATTCCTACGTGTCAAATGCTGAGATTTGTTTAATCCCCAGGCAATTTTTTTTAACTTCTAGATTCAGATCTCAACATGTCATGTTTGTGCCAATTGGAGGGTTAAGTCCAAATAAAGACTAAATTCTAGTCAGAAAAGAATGAAAGTCTTCAATTTTAAGATCATGTTCTTTAATAAAGACTAAATCTTTTCTCGTAACATTAACATGCAAAATTATGAGATCATTAACCTACAACATTAACCTTCAATTTTTATGGGCTAATAATCACATCAAAAAATAATAAGAAGAAGAACAAAATACTCAACATAAAAGCAAAAAATTTAAAAAAGATTTATTTCTGGCCTAAATTCTAAATTATAAGAAAATATGGAAATTAGATGCAGAAATAAATCATCCTATTCAAACCTAATTCTCCACATTTTTCCCTATACCTCCTGAACAGTTTCAGAAACATGCATTGTCCATTATTACTTTATCACTAACAACAGTGGAAAAAAGAGTTACCTTGTATTATCATTACTTTATCAATTTCAAATCTACTTGTACAATATGTCTAATTCTATATTAACATAAATGAGAAGCAGCCTCATCGATAGTAGAAAGCATATAATCACACTAAATAAAACTTGGACCGTCAAATGTTAATAGTCCATATGTAAATTTCGGTTAAAAGAGTGCTTAAAGCATCATTAATTCTGAACAAATCCAATCTCTCATGTGGCTTTTGATTGAAGAAAAGTTGATTTTCACTCCACCAATTTGCTGAGTAAGGTTACGAATCAAAACAAACCATGGAAATACTACCAATTTAAATTTATACAGCTAAAGTCACATGAATCAAGGAAGGTTAGATGGGAGTAATTTTTTTTTGCAAGCAATATTTGTTTAAATCATTTGCTTATTTCACTTGCTAACTTTGTACGATGGATTGAAGTACTTATGGTCAAGAGAATTCAGCTCTAGTGATATGATTCATTCCTCGGTGGTAATTATAGCCAAGTCGTAATGTGCATATATTCTGGACCAACCAGAAAGTAAACTCATGGAATCCACAACATCCAAATATAAAGACAAGTAGTCCACGTTGTTCCCTTTAGGATATATAAGAATTCTCTCGATTGCAAGCCCAAATAAAATCATATTCAAAACACACATGCAAATTATGTCAAAGAGCGCATGGAAATTCAATAAATTCCAATCAAAGGAAATACCATGGACAATCGCCCATGATGAAAGTCTTGGAATAAAACTTCTGTGAGTTCAACATAGAGAAGTTTTCAATTCTCCATGTGAATTTCTCACTGGGCAAATGATTTGTTTGTTGATTATCCATTTGCAGTTATGTACAGCCCGCCAATTCGTATACTAAAAATGAAATGCACATCAAGCCTTAGGTGTCAGAAAAACTAAAATTGAAAAGTAATCCCATTAAATTTTCATATTTAGAAAAACAAAAAAAATTAAGCTGATGATTTACAGACCTTAACAAAATAATTTATCGTGAAGCTAGTCTCAGTGCTTTCAACCCTGAATGAAGAAAGACAAAAACTCAGACTCAATGAAACACAAAAAAAGTACTTTAAAGAGTAGAATACGTATTTCTTATTTGCTAAAACAAAGCTTCAACAGCAAAGCAAAATCTAGAATCCAAACAGTGAACACTCATACCCACACACAATAATAGCTTCAAACTTGGAAACTTTGAGTCAGATGGTAAAATTGGATGATAGATGTTATGATATAAAACAATAAGAATAAGTAAGGAGGTAGACAACACAGTTATTAGAAAGAGACATACCTCAAGAGTTTCTATATGACAATCACGTCCATAACATTTCCTGTGACAATTTGAAAAATAACCTTCAACGTCATAATCTCAAATTCCTCCAATTCATTGATTGTTACCCTTTACAATTAAAGGAAGAGAGGAAGAGATACACCAAGAAAATAAAAAGGGCTTGATTATAAGAATTTGAACGTACCAAAGATCATTGGCGATATTCAAGAGAGGGTAACAGTTGGGACTACCATCAGCTAATATGATCTTGGCCAGCAAGAAGGTAAGGGAAGTAAGATCCTCGACAGAGTTGGACTCCAGGAGGCATTTGATTTCTTAGATTATCCCTTTTTGCACATATCTACACAAATTGAACTCAAAATGAAGGATGAAGCTTGAAAGAGAAGAGATCTATGGAGCTTCAAGGTGGAGAGAGCTACTAGTAGCTTTTTACAGCGAGAGTGACCACGACTATGGAAACTGGCAGCGGCTTTGACTGTTTTGGCTTTGAATGAAGAAGAAAAGCTTTGATGGCTAGGGAAGAAGAGAGTGGAAAATAAAAGCACGCAAATGAAGAAAGATGGGAGTCGAATTAGTGTGAAGTGAGACTGCAAAAGGAGTATTTAGGGTTTTACTGGGAAGAGAAAAAAAGGAGGTAGCATATATCACTATCATAATTTTTTAAACAGGCTTTATCAGAAGCCATTTTAGTCCCTTTCTAGCTAAGCCTTTAATCGCATAGCTTAGTTTAAATGTGAGTCACGGAGCCCGAAATTAAGCATTCATAAGAGGTATTTCAGTGGAACAGGTTTTAGTAATATATTGATACGATAGTGAACAAGGATGATGTCCCATTATTTAGGAAGGGAAGTGACATGCGATGGATTCACTTGCTTCTTCTGCTCAAGAAAAAGGCAAGGATGATGGCAGTGGTGATGACAACAATTCTGATGCCCTGCACCAATCTGACACGATGATGCCCAGAAGATTCTGCCTTCTAATCATTTTTTGTGGCCACCTGGGCTGACCTCGCTACGCTCATGCCTAGCTCTAATACTTTCTTGTGCGTCGTTGCATAGTCCTTACGGAAAGCCATTGCATCCTGCATGTTTTTGTTGTGACCTAATTTACCATAATATATTTATATATTCACTGGTCTCTCCCTGTGGGTGTGTGTTTGTTTTCAACGTAACACAACTCATCAACTTTGACCATTCATAATAATTCATTTTTATATTAAACTTTTACATATTAGTAAAATATTTTTAAATATTTATATATTAAATTTAATTTTTTAAAAATAACAATAATTAACAAAAAAAATTATTTAAAACTAACGACGTTAGATTTAAGGACTAAAAAAATACTTTATAAAATTTAAAAATTAAATTAAAATTTTATATGAAGTTAGAGAATTGAAAATATACTTTAATAACAACAAAAAATTGTTTCAACCACTACATATGCTCCCAAGCAGAATTTGGCAACACTTTTAAATTTATTGCATCCATGTTTGAGTCTTAATAAATATTGTATACAAGTGTGATAAGAATGTTTGGAAGGTTATCTAGGCACAACTATTCATATACATGATACTGAAAATTTATTTAATTCTCATAGTATTATTTTTTATTCTGAAAAAGTCAAATTTTTTATATTTAATTAATTTTACAAGTTATAAATTCTAGATCATTATTTTGTTTATCATTTTTTAAAAAAAACAAAGGTCAACTGTATTATGCATCATGTAACATCCAAGAAAATTTAATCCTCTTTTATTAACTTAATGAGGGTAATTAGTGAGTTAATAAGGTGTGTGGCCAAAGGGACTTAACTTGGTGTAGAAGTAGTCCCGAATCGAAGGCGGGTCACCTGGGTAAAAAAAGAGGAAAAAAAGTAAAGAATTGTTCTCTGTGCCAAATGCCGCAGTGTGTGGTTGGTTCATCATGGCGTATAGAGACAAATTTAAATGCAACAGGCTCTTCTGTGCCATGTGCTACGATGGAGGGCAGCGTGTGCTGTGGCACAAGGGCAAAATTTTTTATAAATCAAATTGCATCTGTGCGAGAAAACAAAAGAGAGAGAAGAGGAATGAAGAGAATGTTGGAGCTCTACTAGGGCACGCTCATTGGCTCCCATTATTGACATTTTGAAACTCCTAAACATCTAAGATAGGTAATATAAGCCTTATTCTTCCTTTCTCTTCCTCATTTATGATAATTCATGGTAGGGTTTGATTTGGGAGATGGATTTTTAATTCATAGGAGTATGGGTCCAATTTCATTAGTTAAAATAAATATAATGAGAGTTGTTTAATATATTGGAACACCACATTGATGATTTTGAAAGTGGTTGGTTTATGAAAACATTTAATATCCAAAAATTTGCATGAATATGATAATTGAGAGAGGTTTATGTGCATTAATGGTGATTTAAGGTGTTATTAATGATAAAATACATTAATAAAATTTAATGAGCCCATTGGGTATAAATGGGTAGTGATTATGAGTTGATAAAAATAGAGTGTGTGGAGTTATATGTTGATAAAGCTTTAAGAGTTAGACAATGATAAAATTCATGTGGTATGGATGTAGAGAGGTTCGTTTTTGGCACCATTCGAGCTTGTTGAAGCTTTAAGAAGTTGGTATAGTAAGGGATAAACCTTTGATCTCTTAAAGGTTTGAGGTAATTAGGGAAAACTTAATCTTTATAGTTATATGTTAATTGTGTTTGTGAAATGTAAATTATGATTTAAATTAGTGATGCATATTGGCAGAGTGTTTGATTTGTGAAATGGTTTTTGGAAAGAAAACCTTAATTATGCCACCTTTGGTGTTTTATGAAATTGATTGAGATTTATTATTATGAGTGGAGAATTGTGATATATTATGTATTAAGTTGTGGAGTACTTGAGTTATGTGAGTTCATATATTATGAATTGATTGTTAAAATGCATATTATATGAGAAATGTACATAGCATGATCATTGGTGGGAGTTCGCCTAGAAAGAGGAGTAGATTGGTTGAAATTCATATGGTATTGGCAGTGACCGTTGAAATCAAGAATTAACCTTGAACCAATCGTTGGAATCGAGAGGTAACCCTTGTCCCGTGGTTGATTCGGGATTGTCACTCAAACCTAACTAGTCTCTGCCATTTCATGAAGAAGCTAGATTAGGAGTATGACATCTCATGGTTATTAGTATTAGGAGAAATCAGATTACGTAAGTGAGTGAATTCACCCTAACCCGATAGCTCCTCACAAGTAAAAGGCTAGGTTAGTCCATGAAGGACGTAGCCATGTGATAGTCACTAGTTTCTTATCGGAAGTAATAAAAGGATATAAAGTTGGCATATGATCATGCATATAAACTTGGCCACATGGTTGTTAGTTTTATGATCCGGCATGTGTTGAGGCCGCATGGTTGTTATTTTTGCAACCTTGTGTTATGTTTTTACTAAATAACATGATAAAGTATTTTGTGGCAAGTCCGGTCACATGATTGTTAGTTTTGTGAACCGTGGCAGAGTGTTATGTGTTATTTATGCTTATTTGCCTAATTGCATCTATTTACAATTGATATGCAACTGTATGGGTTAAGTAAAACTTAGTTAATGAGTGATTGTATTCACCCCTTAATTTTTAATATTTTCAGGACCTAGCTCATCAAATTCAAGTTAGGGAAAACATACAGAGGCTTAGGATTGTGGAGTAATCCTCTATATGCATCTCTTTTGTTACTTTCATTTGTATTTGTTAATGTAATTATCAACTAGAATTATTTGACATGCTTTAAGTATTACTTGCATGATTTTGTGTATAATAGTATATTTTGTGCCTTGGGTTCGTGAGTTTTGGTTGTGAACCCGTGGATAAGGCCAAAATACTTGTGCAAGTAGAAATATATGTATTTTGAGAAATCTAAAATGAAATTATTGATTTTGTACAATATTTTCTCCTCCTTTATGTTTTGTGAAGATCGGGGTTGAGTGGTGATTTTACTCTTCAAAATTGTGCCATAAGGCTAATTATAATACTATCACATTGCCATTTAATGAATTTTTCTTTTATTATCATATAATTACATGTTCAATATCATAACTATATCTTTAGACAAACTATAGTGATTGTCCTAAACGTCCCTAGTCGGTCATCTATGAGGGATCATAAATGAAACAAGACTAGTATAACTTTGATTAATTATAGAGATAAAAATTAAAGTTATAGGCACTTGAAAAAGTATAAGGTGCTGGACCAACCCGCTATAAGAAAGCTGCATGGTACAAATTATAAGCTTATCTCATATGTAATTATATCACTAAGCCTTTTGACTTGAAATCATCATGGATTTTTATATAATGACCATTGAACTTTAACCTAATCAAAAGTCAACTTTAATCAAGTGATCATAAAGGCTATGATTGAGTGTAGTGATATTCATGTAAAGGAATATGAGTGGTTAAGATGAAATTTGCCTCTCACATTAAGTGAGAGATATTACTGAACCCCTCGATGAATAAAATTGAGAAAATGTATGGTCATACTACAATGAAAATAGTTTTTTATTGCTACTGTCAATCTACTCAGAGATCGAGAAAGTAACGATCAGGTAAAGGAGAATGACAATTACATGTCTCATACTCGATCAAAATATTACGTGACAAAAGAAATATGATATGGTTGCATGATAGATTACATCAGATCATCGATCCCCATATGAATTGAGTAGTTGTAATGTCTTACTAGAGGCCACTTGTGACTTGTGGGCTAATCACGTAATTAGCCGACTGTCAATTTCATATGGGCCTACAGGGTCGCACACAAGAACAGCTCAACTTGAGCTATAATATCCAAGTTTATTGAATCTAAAATATGTCTAGATTTAATGAATGTAATATAGGGTGAATGAATTATATATATAATATTTATTTGGTAAATATTTATATATTTATATGAAATATAAAATTTAAAATATAATTATATATATATTTTTTAAAATATATATATATATATTCATGTGTGTGTGTATCAGATTTCTAACATTATTATGTGCATGTCCACTGAGCTTCATCTGCAATAGTTGTTCTATTAAGTTTCTGAAAAATAGTATTTACTTCCTGTGCTTTGATAGTGAAGGTCTTATATCTGAGGTCTTCATTATTTACAATATCTTCTTTTTCTTTTTGGTCATACTCAAATGGTCTTTTTGTTGTCCCAAACTTAACTAGATTAATTAGAGGATAAAATTTATCAGGAGTTATTTTTGCTATTGTAGAATAACATTAGATAAAAACTCAAAAGAGTTTTTATTTCTTTTGTAGTATTTAACATTTTTACTAAATTTATATATATATATATATTTAAATATTTATTTGATACATATTTATATATTTATATGAAATATAAAATATAAAATATAATTATATATATATTTTTTCAAAATATATATATTCACATATGTGCATATATATATGATATATAAAATTAAATATATATATATATAACATAATATAATATATATATATATATATTAAAATTATATGTATATATATATATAACATAATATAATATATATATATATATATTAAAATTATATGTATATATATAATATAATATGTATATATGATATATATTATATTATGTTATGTTAGTTTTAAATTTAATTTTATATGATAGATTAAATTTAATAACTAACATAATGTGAGAGAATATCATGTCAATTTTATAATTTAAATTTATAAGATAAATTTAAATTATATGTTATGTTAGTATTTTTGAGAATCAGTTTGGTTTTATGCCAGGTAGATCAACTACAGAAGCGATTTATCTATTAAGGGGATTAATGGAAAAGTATCGTTGTAAAAATAAAGATTTACACATGGTTTTTATTGATTTAAAAAAAGCTTATGACCGTATACCAAGAGAAGTGCTTTGGAAAGCGTTGGAAAAAAAGGGAGTACGGATTGCTTATATTAAAGCCATACATAAGAACGTCTAGTGGTCAAACAAAGGATTTTTTTATAAAGATTGGACTTCATCAAGGATCATCTCTGAGTCCTTATCTGTTCAACTTGATCCTAAATGTTTTGACGGAACATATTCAAGGAGAAATTCCCAAATGTATGCTCTTTGCGGATGATATAGTTCTTATAGCATAGACAAGAGAAGAGGTTAATTGCAAACTTGAGTTATAGAGGAGGACATTGGAGTCGAAAGGTTTCCGTCTGAGTAGGAGTAAGACGGAATATTTATATTGTAAATTTGATAAGAGACTATTTGACAATAATTTGGAAGTAAAATTGGGAGATCAAATTATACCTCAAGTGAAAAAGTTTAGATATTTGGGAGCCATTATTCAAAATGATGGCAAAATCAGTGGAGATATTTCACATAGGATTCAAGCTGGATGCTTTAATTGGAGAAAAGCTAAAGGAGTTATTTGCGACCGTAAGGTGCCTAATAAACTTAAAGGAAAGTTTTATCGTACTGCTATCAGACCGGCAATGTTATATAGTAGTGAATGCTGGGCTCTAACGGGACAACAAAAGCATAAAGTTGGAGTAGCAGAGATGAGAATGTTACGATAGATGTGCGAACATACACGTAAAGATAAAATTCGAAATGAGCACATAGGCGAAAAAGTGAGGGTAGCACCTATTAAGGAAAAAATGATAGAAAATTGGTTGAGATGGTTTGGGCATGTACAGAGAAGACCAAGGGAAGCACCAGTGAGAAGAGTGGAACACATAACTTTGAGTCTGATTAAGAGGGGTAGATGAAGGCCTAAGAGAACACTCTTAGAAATTGTTAAACGCGATCTCTTAATTAATAATATTCCTAAAAGCTTGATAAATGATAAAGCACAATGGCGTCTTGCAATCCATGTAGCCGACCCCACCTAGTGGGATAAAGGCTTGTTGTTGTTGTTGTATGATATCATGGATTAAATTTATGAGATAAATTTAATTAAATTTTCATGAACTTTTAAGTGAAAGACGATAAACTTTCTCCATATACTATATATATAGATAGGGACATCCTTTATGAAAGATAAAAGAGTTAGAAAAGTTCTGACGACAAAAATACTTTAAAAGCTACGAAACACCCTATAAAAAGAAAACTAACGCTTGAATAAGAACGAACATTGGGAACTCTAGCACGCTGTTTGAATTAGAGAGCTGTTCATGTGAATACTGATAGAGTGAGTAGATATACATTGTTGGCTCCTGAGATCTAAACTCTTGAAGAGAATGTGCGCCAAGTTTGAAAAATTAAAAGATAACTCTTCTATCCACCTTAATTTAAACGAGTTCATTTGGTCCATATCAGGATAAAGACTTTAAAATTTTAATCTTCCGTTGTGCATCCCTATCCAACATTTATGAGATGAGTGTTTTTGATTGTATGTGGTGTATTGCAGGAGTTCGCAAGAGTTCACTGAGTATGGTCGGATAGTTGGTATAAACTATTAACATATGTGGCTGAGTTGGGACAGTCCATTTGTGAAATTTTGTGAAAAATGATCATAATGGCTTTTAGTGTCCAACTTCTTATAAAAAAATGAATTCGAGTGTGAAACTGGTGCCATAAGCTAGATAAGAGAAAACTCTATGTAGACTTTGAAACCACGTCGGATGAAAATTTGGGATGCATTAAAAGTTTGCTCCCCATGCTGTCAAATGATAGCACTGATGCTGTCAAATGATAGCACTGATGCTGTTAAATGATAGCACTGATGCTGTCAAATTTCGTGCAATGCACAGTGCCTCATGCTGCGGCACATGGCACAGAGAAGACAAGCCACAACGCACATGCCGTAAGCTGCAGCGCACGTGTCACTTTCTATACAAAATTTTTTTTGAGTTTTAAAACTCATTATTCTGAGTCTCAATTGATTTTCTAGCTTCCATTTTATTTTCAAAACTCTGATTTGGACTTATTAAATCATGTTTGAGATTTATATTGTTGAAATTGGGATTCCTTTGAAAGAATTTTGAGAAATTTCTTTTATAAAATATTACAATTTTGGTAATCCTTTGAGGGTTAAACTCTATATTGCTATGATTTTAAATTAATTGTGGTTTAATCTCAGGGAAGTTACACATCGCACAAAAAGTGCACTAGTGCATCATTATTTTGCATTATCCAAATTTAAAATATTATCTTATATTTATTAAACAAAAATTTTCAAAAATTATATAAAAAATAATAAATATTTTTATTATCAATCTAATCTAAATTTAATTTGAAGGGTTCAATTTAATATCAAAATTTTTATAATTTATACATTGATTATCCATTTATACTTTACACCATTTAGATTTAATAATAAAAATTTATAATTTTTAATAATTTTTTTATAAACATAATATTAAAAATTAAAATATATAAAACAATTTTTTTTAAAAAAATACAATTTAAAAATTTTAATTCTAAATTATACAGAATACATTTGGATAATCAATATATAAAAATTATAGAAATATTAATATTAAATTGGACACTCCAAATTAAATCCAGATAAGTTTGATAATAAAAAGTTAATTAATTTTTTTATAATTTTTATTTTAATAAATATAGAATCATATTTTAAATCTAAACCATCTATATCAAAATCCAGATGGCTCAAGTCTCATCATGCTACATGTGATGGTGCTTATCAGTGTGGTGAGCACTGGAGATAGATCAATGATACTTGGTGGGAAATAATTAAATTACAAAGAAAGGAAAATGACAATAAAATCTCATCAAAATATATAAATGAGAAGCAGGCCTCTCAAAATGTCATAATTTTTTTAAAATTCTTCAATGTCTTTTATGACATTAATGATTTTAGGTTAAAAAAGAAAATCAGGATAAATGAAAGATGGAAAATTTTAGATGTTCTGCAGTTAGTGCCCCTCTCTCTTGAACAAGTTATTTAATCTTAATGAATTTGTGGACATAACAATTTTAGACGTTGAACTAAAATCAGGCTACGGGGTTGAATATAATTTAAAGAAAGTTGAATTATGTGCGTATACTGTGTGCGTAGTGTGGTAGACTCAATCGGGCGTTAACGAATTACGAATTCTCGATTCTTATTTAATTTACTTGAGTAAGAGCACAACAAATCAAGGTCTTGGTTCAAAGAGAGGTAACATAAATTTTCATAAACCATCTTACTTTTTAATACATTATTGATGAAAACATGACAGTGAACACGGATGAAGTCCAATTATTTGGGAAGGGAAGCAGCGCGTGATGGATTCACTTGTTTCTTCTGCTCAAGAAGAAGCCAAGGATGATGGCAGTGGTGACGACAGCAATTCCGATGCCCTGCACCAATCTGACACGATGACGCCTAGAAGATTCTGCCTCCTGTTCTTTTTTTGCGACCTCCTTGGCCGGCATGCCTCGCTCCGATACTTTCCTGTGCGCCTCTTTATAATCGTTCTTGAAAGCTTCCTCATTCTGCACGTTTTGGTTGCAACCCAATTTACCATAATACATTAATATATATATTCATTACTGAGAGAAGAATCTCTTCATTTTTTTCTCCACCGTTTCTTCCATTATCATCATTCATTAATTTTATTATTTAAAAAAATTATTTAATAAAATAATTTAAACGGTGAAGATGGAGAAAATAGAGAGAGAAAAAAGTGAAGAGACTCTTCTCTCATTAGTCTCTTCCCCGGGGGGTGACACAACTCTTTGGCTTTGGCAATTCACAATAATTGATAATCACCTTTTCGTAAGTTGATGCATGCTCACCAAATTTTAATAAAGGGTTATCCTTATCCCTGTCCTGCAGACCTCTGTTGAGATGGAGTTGCCTTGAATTAATTACTAGCCCATACTCTATATATATCTTGAAAATCCATACCAATTTCATGCCTTACTTGAAATACGAGTTGCCAAACTTGAGGTCTCCAGCTGCTTGGCCTTCAGTTTTTGCGGGCTCGGGGGACGGCGGATCCTGATGATCAGTATTAGTTAAACATGATGAATTTATTTACAAGCGTGTGCGATAATTAACTATAGTATACTACATGATAAAGGCAATTTCACAATTTAACTCCTACGTCTTATTTACCCATTGGTGGAGACCGCCAAACAACGCCACGATGTCTTTTTTTTCCAGACCCATGCGTTGTGTGATTTTCTCCAACTGTGCTTTATCTGAAACCATACGCCCAGTACTATCAATCAATCACTTCCAATTACAAATGCTCATCCATCGGCATCACCGATAATATTAATTATTATCATATACAGTGAAGGTGAAATCACCTAGCTTGTTATTCGGAAGTAGCCCTTGTTCTGGAAATTCTGTAGAATCCTGGTTAAGAGAAAAATAAATTCATATACAGCACCGCCGCGCATGGAATTAATAAAAAAAAACAACGCGGTAATTAAAAGAGCTTTGTGCAGACAGTACCTTTCTGCCGGGAACAAATTCAATTTCCGGGCCCCCGGTCAACTTAACCGCAGCAACACCAGCAAGCTAAAATACAAAAACAAACATGCGTCACGCTCCAGTTATAACATATATTGTTTGAAATATTAATATTAGGAACTTTAATTTAATTAAAGCACTATAATAAAATTACCTGGTATAGGTCCGCGTATGTGATTTTGTCATTGTTCTCCTTCACGCGTTCTGTTATCAGAAGAAAACAAATTAAAAACGTAAGGATCCACGGCATCTGTTAGGTCCACTGCAGTAAATGTAAAATAAACCCGGGAAGAAAATTAAACTCACCGCAAATAATCATAGCATCTATCAAACCCTTATTTGAGGGATGATCCCGCTCGACCTTATTATTTCTTATTGAACCATTAGGACCTCTTTTTATCAAATAATCAACACCAGTAATAAAACCGTAAATTCCAGCGTCATGCAACCTGCAGCAAATATATATATAGAGAGAGAGAGAGAGAATCATCGATTGTTGAAAATTATAAACGTGTGTAAATATTTAAAAAAAAAAAAAGCAAGAATGTATCAGAAGTTGGCGTTCGTTAGATTACGCCAAACGAAGCATGAGAGGAGCGAGGCGGTTCTTGTCGCCTTTGATCAGATTGTTAAGTTCTTTACGAGCCCCTTCAATCTGCTTCTTGTAATCATCGCCAACGGAGGGGGGCGCCATTAGGCAGTACAATAGTGGGATATGTTTGTTTTTGTGTGGAGAAAGTTAGGAGGAGGCAGAGTGGAATTTATGGTGATCTGATGAAGACTTCTGAGTACGGTCTTGGGTTTTGCATTGGGGCCGCCGTTCAAGAAAAGCATTTGTTCCATCTTGTCCTTGTTCACTAACCAAAGCAAAGGAAAGCATAATACATTCCATTCATATTTAACTCATCTATATTTATGTCCCCATTGACTTTTTTTAAATATAATTTATAAATTTTTTAGCAATATAATCTAATTAAATTAAAAATGAATTTTAATGCCTCAAAATATTAGGGGAGAAAGGGAAAAGCATTTCCTCTGTATAAATCACTGAAGCATAGTCCGTTAAGCACTGAAGCATAGGGCTCATCTTTAGTGTGTTGCTAATTATAGTGACGATATTTAGACTATTCAAATTTTAATCTAGCATTATTAGATATTTTTATTTTATATTTATTAAAATAAAAAAATTATTAAAATTATTATAAAATAATTTTAATAATTTTTTATTTTTAATTTGGTCTAAATTTAATTTGATAGGTCCAATTTCCTGTTAAAATTTTTATAATTTTTATATTGACTATTCAGATATACTCTACAAAGTTCAAATTTAATCAGATATTAATCTGGATCATGTAAAGTCCATCTAAATAATCAATATATAAAAATTATAAAAAATTTAATATTAAATTGGACCTTTTAAATTCAATTTACATCAAATTGAAAATAAAAAACTTATTAAAATTATTTTATAATTTCTATAATTTTTTTGTTAATAAATATAAAATAAAATAATACTTTTAATTTGGATTGTTCATATCTCATCATCAGTGTGATGAGCACTAAAGTTCGGCCCTTGAAGCATGTCGTTTATCATACTTCCTCAAAGAAGGCAAGTAATTTATATGATATACATTACTTGTGGAGTTGGTTTTCCTCCTTTATAGTAAAGGAACCACTGCAAATCTAAACTATTAAATCTAGATCAAATTGAAAATAAAAAACTAATTAAAATTATTTTATAAATTTTTTTATTAATAAATATAAAATAAAATAATACTTTAAATCTAAATTGTTTAGATCTTAGCACATTGCTCATCAATGTGATGAACACCATTTTGCTCATTAGTGTGATAAATACTAAAGTTAAGCCTCTAAAGCATAGTCCAATAATCACGTCATTTATCATGCTTCCTCAAAGAAGGTGAATAATTTATATGATATATATCACTTGTGGAGCTGGCTTTCCTCCTTTATAGTGAAGGAATCACTGCAAATCTAAATTGTTAAATCTAGATTGAATTAAAAATAAAAAACTTATCAAAATTATTTTATAATTTTTTTGCTAATAAATATAAAATAAAATAATATTTTAAATCTGAATTGTTCAAATTCATCACACTGCTCATCAATGTGATGAGCACTAAAGTTAGGCCCCTTAAGCATAGTCCAGTATCCATATCATTTATCATGCTTCTTCAAAGAAAGCGAATAATTTATATAATATACATTACTTGTGAAGTTGGCTTTCCTCCCTTATAGTGAAGGAACCACTGCAAATCTAAACTGTTAATTTGAATTTGATGATTTAGATTTGATAATTTTTAAAAATACAAATTTAATTCAAACAGTTCACATTTACTCTCTCTGATTATATTTATAAGGCAGAGAAAGAATATTTTTTTTATTCTATTTATAAATCATCTCATTAAATTTTTATTACAATTTTTTTCATTTACCCTCCTTTGAATGTTAGAAAAGAAAATATATTTTTAAAGTATATATATTTAATAAAGTAAATTTTTTTTGAAATTTTTAGACAAAGTTAATAAGTTTTTAAAAAATTTAGTTCGTGTGAAATATATTAAAAATGACTTATAAAGATATATTAAAAATAACTTGTATAATAAGACGAATACTGTGCCAAGAAACCCACCCCATTACTTGTATTACATGCTTGAGTATTAATAATCATACTACTTTTGAGAACTCTTAATTGTTGATTGGGAGAATTACAGTTAAGTCCCATATAAGGAAATTAATTACTATAAGATCCATTGATAACTGAATTAAACTGCATTGATAACTAGTTGAATTGTCAATGCAATTTAGTTCAGTTGTCAATGAACCTTACAGTAATTAATTTCCTTGTGTGGGACTTTAATATCATTCTCCCTTGTTAATTTGACTTAGTTTTTTTCTTTATATTTTTTGGGAGAATGACACTGTAGTCTTATAAAAATGTCTGAATGCCATGAGAAATAAGAAAGTTTTATTCTAATCTCATGAGATTAGAGCTAGAAAAACAGGCTAGTCTAACCCTGTAGAATCGGCCCTTGATAGGCTTGGACTTAAAATGGTTAAACCCTTTAAGCTTGAATTCTCTTTATGACCCTAAAATACGAAGCCCTGCCATCAACATAGCAAGCTTAGGGTTGACCCTTTAAGCTTCATGCCCTTTTAAATATTTTTATAAAAAATTTTTATCAAACAAAAAATTACTTCATTCTAATATAATACCCAATCAAAAAAACAATGAGAAAACTAACTAAACAACATCTAAATAAACTAAAATCACAAATGAAATAACAACAAGGCATCAAACAATGAATCAACTAAGCCAACAAATACCCAATCTAAATCAAATGAGATTAAGGGATTGAAATATAATATTGAAAAATCTAAATGAATTAGGAGATTTAGGGTTGTAATTTTTTTTTTTTAAGCCTTCCTTCTTCAACAAATATGAGGTTCACATGTGATGTAGAGTAAAATTTACTTTAATTTTTTTTCAAATTCAAGAAGAGTCAAAGTTATTAACATTGAACAAAAAATATACATGCAAACTTAAATAAACTGACCCTTGCCCTTAAGAGTTGACCCATTTAAACTCAATTTATCATTTTAGTTCCTTATTTACAAGCTCAATCCTACTGTTATATGGGTTTGAAGAAGCTTGACCCAAATGGAATAAAGTTTTAAGCACATTTTGGGACTCAAATGAAAATTTCCTTGCATGTAGACGTTCTGTACTCTGGTTTACGTTCGTTTTGACTGAAAGTATCCTTTCATAGTTACAAAACAAAAACAAAATAGACATTTCCAAGGGACTTGGATATCGTAATTGCTTTTTTTTTTTTGTCCTTTTGGCAGAGTTTTACCTAGGCCTTGTCTTAAAAAAAGGGCCCAACCTTAGGATGACGGGAATTGATCCACTTATAAGGACCATGTTATTCACCGGATGGGCAGGTCTTCTTTTTTTTATTAGAAATGGAAGCAGGGTGACGGCTCAGATATGGAAGACGACCAAACAGGAACTTTGTGTGAAGGCCTTTTTGCCTCTTCTTCAGTTCTACTGGCTTTCAAGGAGGATCCCGACAGCAACAACACTTCAGAAAGACAGCCATACTTTTTTTCCCTCAATACATGGCCACACAACTGTGCAGGGAGAAAAAAAAAATTTATCTAGCCATATCCAAATACATGATATTTCTACTTCGAATAGGTGGCTCATCAAAGATTGAAGAGTCAAATTTTCATTGAATGCTTTGTAAGCAAGTAGATTGGCACATGTATTTTCTTTTTTTTTTTAGGCCACAAACAGAGATGCATTAAAAAAAAACAAAGAAAAGCTCAAACAGAACAATTACACCAAATCCAGAAAAAACAAGAACCAGCAGCAAAAGAAAAGAAGAAAGGAAACCGAGGACAATAGTAAAGAGAAAGCCAGATTCCTAGACAGATCTAGGAGAGAAACCAATGGGGATGGGGGCATTACAACCCAATCTGAAGAGCACATCCCTCTCACCGCAATACAAGCTATCCATACAACAGCCTGAAAAAAAATACTCGGGTTCCATAGAAAGCAACAAATGCTTAGTGACTTACCAAGATTCACAAAGAAATCCACAAAGGTTGAATAGACTAATCATATACATCTCTCATCAAGCACCTCAACTAATGGGAAACAAACTGAAACTCTACCAAAAGCCCCAAAAGAGTTGCTCAAGACATCAAGAATTAATTGCAACCTCTCATTTGCAGCATCCAAACACCTGCTATCATGGTTGCATCCAGAATATCCTGGGCAAAAGAGACTGTGCCCCAGACTGACTGTTCCAATTCTAAACAAATACAACCCAAAACGATCCACAATATTGTAAAAGAATTGCCAATATCCAAGAGGAACCCATCTCAAATCATCAACAACTTTGCAAACAAAAGGTGAAATTAGACAAGCAAAATCACAGCACAAGGGAGAACCAAGAACAAGAGTAAACTTATCTTGACAATCCTGCATCTTAGGAACTCTCATCGACCTCATTGTCATAGCCACTAAACACATCATCGACAACACAAATTTGGCATTCATCCCCATCATTGCACCAGGGGCCATCGCAGATCATTTGCACCGCTTATTTAAACAAGAAAACCAATCTGGAGGCAAATCACCATGGCTGCCAATCGATCCTGTTCTTGCTATTCCCTAACCTCAGATTTTGGCCGTATCAGATTCTTCATCTTCTTCATTCCAATCTTCAATTGCACAATCTTCAGAGCTTCAATTATCTCTAGGAGAAGGACCACAGAACCAACCTCACCAACGCCGCCATTGATGCTGAAGTCACTGAACCCTCCATCACCCCCAAATCCACCTCCATGGTTCGACACATCCACACACCCAACCCACACACACCTTCTTCCACATGACCCCTCAATTGTCGCAGTGAAGAAGAGTTTCGAAGCTCGCCACCACCAAGAGCAGAGGAGGCTCTCCCTACTGGAGAGACTCCCAAAGGAGTGAGAAACCCTAATGGTTTCAAAGAACCCTAACAGGTCCTCAACCCTATAGAGGGAGTGGAAACATGAGAGTATCGCTCAATATGCAAGAAATGATGGCACATCTATTTACTTCTCTAAACAAGACAACCCTCCTTCGATTCAACAAGGAACAGAGGAAATAATGCCCCATTTTCTGGACCAAATTGTCAGCAATGAAACCATTGTGATATAACATCATCAACTAGTCAACTAGTAAATGCAATAATCTGACAGTTTTAAAAAATTGAGCGTGAGCGAAGGAGGCAATTCTTTCAAGCCATGCTACTACTGGATGCAACGGCACACTTGCCACGCAACCAAGTTACACGTCTATCACTTTTGAGACACAAGAAAATCTCCCTCGCGTGGGGTTTATTGAACAGATTTAGAGCAGCAAAATACAGTGGCTGATCAACACCTTCCATCACATCTAATTCCTTAATACAGTCGGCCATGCTATATCTGGCATTATATTGCTCTATGGCAGCTGCTCTCAGTTTTGAAGCAGCTGCCATCCCCAGTATGGCTCTTGCTATGGCATCATCGATTCCTTTACGTCCTCTTTTGCGGTTACAACCTGCCGTGGGTGTAAAAGGTAGAATCACTTCAGGATCATTATCATCTTCATCATCATCAGATCCCGATGTGGACTCCTCTTGCTGCGTGCTCGTCGGCTCTGGACAAGGCCTAGAAGTGCCATCACCCTCAGATGCAGCCACAGATTCATGCCTGCCGTTGGTTGCTGGCTCAGAAAATATTGTGCATAGGTCCTTATAGATTGAGCAGCCGCTGCCTTTTACTGTCTCGGCATCAGGATGTTGCTGCAAGCATGATCAGGAATTATTCTTTGAGAAAACAAAGAGAGGAGAAATACAACTTAGTGGGAAGAAAACATCTTGGAAAATAACTATGAAAACCTCAAACCAAGCAGGAGAAAAATCCTAATTAAACAGCTTATAGTTGTTATTAAAGCTGACCAATCTCTCTGCATATTAAATAAAGAGTCCCTGAAAATACCATGCGCAGAAGACCAGAAGAAAGCCATATAAAAACAACCCATCACATAACATGAAATAGGGTCAAAGAGATAGTAAAAGATCGATTTCTAGCTGGGCCTATAGTAAGAGACAATATTACAATATGAAGAATTTACAACAGATTATGAGATTATAATCTTTAATCCAATATTCGACAAGATATTGCAAGATTAAAGAAAGAAAAAAAATCCAATAACTTAAACAGCCTGTTGATGAAATAGCAGAAAATATAATTCCTGATGTACATAATTTGCAATGCATGATAAAAATTTGACATGAAAAACTAATGAGAACAGATGATGAAGACGACTTGGTAAGAGTAGATTCAGTAATGATTCAATTGAGGAAGGTAGTCATACCTCTTGAACAGGAAACAATAACTAATCTGTATTTAAAGTAAAACCGCTGAAATCTTGCCACAAAAGATAACAGTTTAAAGGGACATTGGAATGATCGCGTAATGGAAGCATGACTTGAACAGACTTAAAGACTAACACGTGATGATAATAAAACAAAAGAGAAAGAAACATACCCTGATGTATTCAGCCCAAACTTCCTCCTTGGCAATAATAGATCCTGTGGCTTCATCCCAATTAAAATCACTGAGTTCGAGAATAGACTTCACAGTCGTATACTGCTTCCTCAAAACTGAATATCGATTTTTGAGTTGTTCCTTATCCCATTTCAGACCTGTCTTGTTGTAAAATTCATCACAGATATGTTTCCATGCCTTCTTGTTAAAAGAATTGCTCTGTTTATTCCCTTTATGTACTTGGTCAACCATCAGGTCTAAAAGTATCTTAGTGAGAGATGTCGTCCACCTAGCCCTTGACTGTTGTTCCTGCTGCTGAGGTGGTAGTCTTCTTGATCTAGTAACTCGGCCTGCCATCTACAATTTAACAGACAAAAATGCCCATTAAAGAGGGATGTGTGTGGATATATATATGTCGACACAATAGGCTAGGACAGTCATTATAAGAGCGACCGATAGCTTCTAGATGACTGCACACAATTGATTCAATTATTATTGCAAGAGGCGAGAACAAACAACTGCAAATGTAAATGAGAACACTCTGATCGATTAAGTCAGGTAACACGAAACCTACCCCAAAAAAATAACACAAAAAAAAAAAGAGAGAGAACCCGAGTAGGCCATATATTTACCAACCCCATTTAGTCCTCACATAAATCCCGGGGGAAAAAAGGTATTTAGTTGGCTCCTCCGTTTCTATTCATTAGTGCTGAAACGGTGTACATTCGAGAAACATAACGGAACGGCGGCAGAATCAATACGTTGGTTGGCGAAAGGACAAAAAGGGAATCCAGAATCCAAACAAACGCCCAAAAACCCAGATAAGCAACAGCCACAGCCACGGAGAGGAGATTGAAGAGAGGGAAGGAGGCATGAGCAAAACCAAGCAGCAACAAATTGTGTCAAGAATAAAAAATTCTTCAATTCACCTGAAGAGCTGCCTTGGTCATAAACCTCGACTGACAAAAGCTGCTTCCTTTAATGGGAATCTCATAATCGCCGGTCTTTTATGTCCGATGAAGGAAGTTAGGCGACGTTCAAGGGGCAGAGGGACTGGATAAACAGGAAGCAAGGGAGGAGCTCTGTTCCATAAAATGATCTATCATTACATTAGGTTATGTTTATTAAAATGGGAAAAATTAATATTTTGTCCTATAGTTTATAGCAGCTTTCAAAGCAGTTCCTCTGCTTTCAAACTTTTCAAATCAGTCCATTCTCTTTCACGCGCTTAAAATGTGGGTCCTCGTAAGCAAATAGGCCAGGTTAAACCGGGCAAATGAGACGGTTTAAAGGATTTTTTATCAAACTCTTTTTTTTTTTTTTGAGTAAGAAGAACTTCATTCATCAAGAAGTAAACAATTATAAACTAAAGAAAAGATAAAAGACTTTTTAAGGAACCAAAAAAGCCTAGATGCAGGATAAATGATACAAGTTAAAATTATAAGGGATACTATGTGCTAATTTAGCAAGATAATTAGCATTTCTATTGTCATTCCTGTACAAAAAGTGGATATTAACATTTTAATCTCTAATTAAAAGTCTTCTAGTAGCTTATCTAATGTCATAGAAGGGATAGTAACTATGGTTGTCTCTTGTGATAGTCGAGATAGCATATGCACTATCACAAAAAACCTTCATAATTCTATATCCCTTCTTCCAGCATAATTCCAACCCGTAAAAAATCTCATAAATGTCTGCAATGCAAGCAAAGACATGATCTAATTTTTGATTGAAACCAATAATCCAATTCTTAATATTATCTCTCATGATATCACCACAAGTACTACGCCTATCATTGAGAACAGACCCATTCATCTTTAGCCTAACTGCATCTATCGTTGATTGATGAGGATTATTAGCAAAATGAAAACCTTCACAATGTAGTAAAAGAAGCGTTAATATTCATAATTTAGATTGATTTGCAAATTTTATTTCAAAATTGACATGTTTGAGTTGTTCCTTTTATTTGCATCTCCAACTTTTTGGCACTAAAATAATTTTTTAAGATGGGTGCTTGAATTTCTTTTTTTTTCCCCAAAAAGGCTTAATTATTGGGGGAAAAAATGTGGGAAGCCAACCAACATCTGTGGGACCGTGACTTTGATGGTAGCCAACGAGGGCGATACACTCGAGATGGTTTCGTAATCACACTCAATCAATTATTGGTTTGGATGTATTTCGTGTAAGTCGATGATGCAAGTATTTGCTTCCCAAAATATGTACTTCTTTGATTCTTTCATTTAAACATATTTTTAATTAAATTTTATTTTTTAATAAAATAATTATTTATTTTTAAACTGAGTAAATCATTCTGTATTTATTTTTATTTAATAAGGTGTTTTATATAAAAATAAATATAAAGTGATTTATTTAATAGGAGTATTTTTAAAAAAAATCAATAATTATATCTTAAAAAATTAAAAATATCTTATATTTTTTAATATCAAATCACTCAAAAATATCTTATATTTTTTTAATAGAAGGAGTACAATATTACTCAATCTTGCATGAGCATTTTTTTTAATATTTTTTTGAGACTCCAAAAGCAGAATTTAACTTGTCTTAATTTTTTTTAATACATTCAATGTCATTTGTTGAATTAGAAAACAATTTAATATTTTTTTATATTCTCAATGTCATTTGTTGAATTCGAAAACAATTTAACCCTTCTAAAGTCAAAGTTTCAATTGAGATTTAAATTTTACTTACTGTTTCATCCAGAGTGCAAGGCTAATATCCCAGCTTCATAATAAATCCGCCTCCAATTATTGTATTTATCTCATATAATTCCACCACAACCTTGATGGATGCTTAATTATAAGCAATTACATCATATTAGGTTATATAGAAGCGAAGGACACATGCCATGGCGCTAATGTTGGGAGTCTCTTCTACCCATTTCTCCATATCCAATGACTATAACTTATTTGCACTCATAGAAAACATGATGCTTCAAGTGACACTCGAGATGAATTTGAGTATTGCTTTTAGCATATAGAAACAAGGTCTTAATCGTAAAATTTAAAATTCAAATTTGGTCATGGCCAAATGATGTTCTTATGATGATAAAAACATTAGTCTGTTTATAAATCATCTTATTATTTTGGGAAAGAGTTAATAAAATAATCACTATCATGTTAACTTTATAAAAATAAAATGTACTTGAGAGTGATATTTCAGATACATTATAGAGAATTTGACAATATCATCACTCAACACTTAGGATGAACAGACAACTCACAACCTGTCAAACCTGTTTGTACCCACACAAAAATGGGAGAACCGCATTTGGTGCTCATCACCCCATAGGGTTGATCTAAGCCCTTCAATTTTTTCAAATGATATCTACCATCAATTTAAAATTATTTTAAAAAAATTTTAAATTAAATTTATCTAAATAAAATTATGAAATATTACAATGTTAAATATGAATTGTTTAGAGTATATCTAAATGATCAATTAATTAAAATTATAAAATTTTTAATATTAAATTAAACTTTTTAAATTATACTTGTACTGTCCATAGCGCACCTAGATAGTCAATTTGTAAAAATTAGTAATAAAATATTAAAATGGATCATTTAGATTAAATATGTACTACCCAGATTATTGATAAACAAATTTTTTAAATACTTTTATATTTTTTACACATTTTTTATTTCAATAAATATAAAATAAAAGTAAAAAGCTTAAATTTGGACTATCTAAATTTTATTAGGGGTGATGAGTATTGTAATATTTATTCTCTAATAACATATAAAACAGTCCATATTTAATATCATAATTTTTATAATTCTTATATATTTTATTTTTATAAATATGATATTAAAATATTCAAGAAATAATTTTAAATCAATGACAAGGATTATTTGAAGAGAAATGAAGGGCTCAAATCACTCCACAAGGTGATGAGACCAAATGCATTTCCAAAAATGGATTGGCTAAAACCCACTTATTAAAAGGAAAAAATGGGCAGGCCGAATATATGGGCCAACATGTGTTGATTGTTAACAAGTAGGACAAGTTACATGTTATCTTTCGTGTTGTCCATCCCAACTCGTAATATAGGCCTCTATATACATGTTAAAAAAAAAACATGTGAAGAGGTGAGTAAGAGACAAGAGGTATACGTTGCATGTTTCTTCATCCTTTAGCCTTCCTTAACTCCTTTCACCCTTGATTTGAAAAACCTTATCACCACTTGCTGCCTTGCTCAGTCGCTTTCAAGTCTTGGCCTTTTAATCTTGTGTATCTACTCTCTCATATTCATAATTGTATCACTTACTTGCAATCCTTCTGCTTTGGCCTTTAGTTTGAGTTCATAATTTTAGCAGCAACTCCCCTTTTGACCTTGTCTTCCTCATCTCTCAAGCTTATGGTGTCAAAACTCCTTAGTCGCCATCGAATTTGAACTTCGAAGCTATAAAAACACAAACACATATGCACGCAAACACAGAGTACTATAATAGTCAAATCTTTTAGGAAGCTCAAAAATGTGGCCATGCCTTTTTATCGAGTGTATAGATTTTAACTTGATTTTTAATAGACCTACCCCCTTCACACAATTGCAAGCACTGAAGATTATAATTATGATTGGATGACTATAATATGTAACTAACATTTTAGATCCTTATGTTGATGTTGAAACCTTATATTGAAATATCAGGTAGAACCGAAAGTGTAGAATAGGCCTTGATTGATTTTTTTTAAAAAAAACGTAGCCTTTAAAACGAGCTACTAGCTCAACCCATTTTCAAACAAGCTAAAATGGGCCATGCATAGGTATGGGTTACCTAATCCATTTTGAACAAAGCAAGATGGGTTACAGTCTAGCTCGTCCTATCCGTTGCACATAACATCTCAAAATTTTAACCACTTTTTAGCTAAGCTAAAATAGGTTAATTAAATGAATTCATATAGTGTGTGGCCAAAAGGGTCTAACAATTGTTTTAGGTTGTGATTTTAGCCTTAGATTCAGGTTTGAAGCAAAGTCAAGTTACCCGAATCCTAAAAAGGGAGAAAATTAGAGAAGAATGGGTTTGTATCACATGCTACGGCATTAACTACATTCACTGTGGTGCATGTGTGGCAACTTACAAAAGAAAGGCCTCTCTATGCTATGCACCACGACACATGATCAAAATTTTGCAATCATAAGACTATATCAGAATTTCAAAGAGAGAAAGATACAAAGAGTAAATAAAGAGTTGGGGAATTGCTTTGTTAAAGCTTACAAAATTAAAGGTTTAAGAGTATTTTAAAAACATCAAACACCAGAAGTAAGATCTCTAAGCTCTTTCCTCTCTTCCTCTTCCTTTTTTTTTTAAGATTTAAGCTAGGATTTGTATTAGGATGGTGATTTTCAATCCATAATGATCATAGATTCAAACACATTGACATAAATGGAGTTGATGGGAGTTGTTTAGGTTATTTAAACCTAGTATTAATGACTATAAGTTTGGTGGTTGTAGGGTAATAAATACCCAAAAATTTTCCATTATTGAGGTTGTCAAAGTTGTTTGGATAGCCATTAATAATAGCTTTAAAGTTTAGTAGAACTATTATGAGTCAAAGGAAGCTAATAAACTCTGGGTAGATTTGAATGCAAGAGATTGGAATTTTTAGTAGTTGTGGAAGTCTTGAGTAAATGGTGAAAATTTTCTTAATAGTGATATTAATGATAATTAATATGATTAATTGTAGATTAACCATTTCTTGGCACCAATTGAGCTAATTGAAGCTTTGGAAGTATTGGTTATCGAGGGGTAAAACTTTGATCTCTCAAAGATTTGAGGTAACCGAAAAAAATTCAATTTGTGCATTTTCTTGTTAATTGATTTTATACATGTATAATCATCAATATATATTTATAAATCTTGTAGAATGAAGATGATTGGTTACAAATATCTTCTCCCTCATTAGGTAATATACTTTTAGTATAATGTTAATTATTCTCTCTCATTGGCCCATTAATTTTTATATAATCAATTTAATTTTAATCTAATATTAATATTACTATTTCATTGGTTGATGTGATTAAATATTTTTTCTCATTGGTTAGCATAATTTAATTTATTTTTTCATTTATTTTAAATAATTTTTATCTTTTCATTGGACGGGAGCATTAAATTAAATAAATAAATATCTAAATCTTATAGGATGAAGGTGGTTGGTCACAAATCTCTTCTCTCCCATTAGTCAACATACTTTGGTATAATATTAATTATCCTCTCCAATTAGTTCAATAATTTTTGTATGATCAATTTAATTTTAATCTAATATTAATATGAATACCTCAGTCTCATATGCCTTAATCGATGATTGATCAGCCATTCTCTTAAATGGATTTGTTGTCGATGGTGGAGAGTTGGGCAGTCGGGGTGGAGGAGTTTCACACCTCTTTCCGTCAATATATATCTACAAATCTTGTAGAATGAACATAGTTGGTTACAAATCTCTTCTCTCTCATTAATTAACATACTTTGGTATAATGTTAATTATTTTCTCCTATTGTTCCATTAATTCTTGTATAATCAATTTAATTTTAGTCTAATATTAATATTACTATTTTATTGGTTGATGTGATTGAATGTTTTTTCTCATTGGTTAGCATAATTTAATTTATTTTTATTTTTTAATTGATTTTTATCGTTTCATGAGACGGGAGCATTGAATTAAATTAATAAATAAATATTAAATATCTAAATCTTGTAGGATGAAGGTGATTGGTCACAAATCTCCTCTCTCCTATTAGTCGACATACTTTCGTATAATATATTAATTATCCTCTCCAATTGGTCCGATAATTTTTGTATAATCAATTTAATTTAGTCTAATATTAATATGAATATTACTATTTCATTAATTGACGTGATTAAATATTTTTTCTAATTGGTTGATAGAAATTAATTTATTCTTTTATTTATTTTAATTGATTTTTTTCTTTTTACGGGATTAGAGCATTGAATTCTATTTCAAAACTTCCCTAAGTCATCTACTATGGGAGTATTACCTATGTTGTTTTCCATACTTTCGAGTCTTGCTAGAGAGTTTTTGTTCCCAATATAAAAATATCTTTGTGTCTCTCAATCTCATATGCCTTAATTGATAATTGATCAGTCATTCTCTTAAATGGATTTGTTGTCGATGGTGGAGAGCTAGGTTGTCAGGGTGGAGGAGTTTCACACCTCTTTCTAACCAATGTCGGGGAGAGAAATCTCGTAGCTTTAATTTCATTAGTCAAGAAAATTTGACTCTTATTGCATTGGTTAATAGATTTTAGGCTAAAGTTAATATGAAAATTTTTCTTAATTTATCAATGAGATTTAATTTATTTTTCTATTTCTTATATATTTTCAGTCTACTTTTATGGTAGCATTGATTTAAGAATAATGCCATTTTCAAATTTCTATAATCATTAACATTAACTCCATCCTACCATCTTTCTCCATTTGCTATACTTTCTCATGCCTTTTCAATTTTTCTAATCAATGAGATAATTTTAATTTTCTATTTTTCATGTATTTTTATTGCACTTTCACAAGAGCATTGATTCAAGAGTAGTCCCATTTTCAAATTTCATTAATTGTTAGTATTAACTCCATCCGACTATCCTTCTGCAGTTGCTATACTTTTTCATGCCTTTTCAATTTTCCTAATCAATGAAATTTATTTTTTTTTTCTATTTTTCATGTATTTTCTTGATTTGTTATACTCAATAATAATTAACTCTTATCAACTATAATTCATAAACATTATCTGTAAAAAGGAAAAAATAAAATAAAAGGAAGTTTAAGTTTGATTTGGATCATCAATCTTTATTTTGTGGTCTTGACCCTTCAAACCATACATACTTCAGCATACATTTTGCATTGACAAGGTAAAGCGGTGACTCTTTGTCTTTTCACATAAAGAAGCGAGGCAAAAACGATTTAGCGAACAATACATATTCAATTCTTTCACCATACATACATGCATATATACAAGAAAAAATACATCTCTCCTTCGTGATGAGGAACAAATAAGAGTGTGTTTTCTTATGCATTTTAGGCACAAATCCATTTTGTTCCTTTAGACCTTTTAATATGTATAATATTTCTAAAAGGTTTGATAATTTAAAATATTAGCAATAAATTTTAAATTTAGCTAAAGACAAGATGTGTACAAATGAAATATTCAAAAAGAAAAATAATTAAATAAAGGAACTTTCAAAAATTTAACTATCTTAGATGTGTTAATATCAATTACATCAATGATATTTGTTTTAAATTTTTTAATTTTAACTCGTGCAATGCATGGGAAACTGTCTAGTTTTAATTATAAATTAGGTATAATTTATTGATAATCAATTATTTGGTATTTCTTCTTATCTCTATTACAAGGTGCCTCTAAAATAATTTTATAAAAAAAAATAAACTTATAATTCGAGCCCTTATTTAAATGAAACATTTTTAAATCTGCATTACATTATTTCTTGTAATTAATAAATTTAGATAGGGTATTAATGAAAAAAATGTAATTAATATTTTATCAAGTGTCTTATATTGATAACAAAAAAAAATCTTCCCAAAAAACACCCTATAATAAGAACAAATGAAATATATTTAAAAACACTAGGAGCAAATAATATAGGTTGGGCAACATGGTATGATAAAAGTAAAAACCCACTAATATAGCGTCGAGTGGGGCTGTGCAATGTAAGGTTGCTCTTGCTAATCTATAATCAATTACAAAATCAAGGCAATCACGTGATTAACCTAAGAGGATTGCCAAGTTTTATAAAACCATAAAAATAGGATCTAAGTTTTCAAGTTTTTGAAAGTCTCTAATATATTTTCGTAAGTAAAAAATCAGAGTAAAATATGTTTTATAGAAGCATGTGATACCAATTTTGTACCAAAGCAAAACATCCATTTGAAAGATAACTTTTCACAGTAAACACACAGAGGTGCTCTGACATACTCATAAAGCATCGCGGCATGTCCTTACTGTGCCATGTGTTACAGCACATTACACAGATTATGACAGCATAAGTGCCATCAAATGCAGCTCCTGGAGCAAACTTTTGACTCATCTCATCTTTATTTGATATCTAATTGAGGTGATTTAAATATTTACAAAAAAATTTTAGAGTACTAACTAATAGCATTAGTTTTACTCACATATCATTTCTTATTAAAAAGTTGAACACCCATTTGTAAACTCATTCTTTTCAAACTCAAACAAATCTAAGGTGGTCAATTTTATTTTCAAGTGCCAAAAGCTCACAACAACCCCTAGATCATATTCAAAGAACTTGTGCAACACACCACGATAGTTCAACAACTCATAAATCAAAATTTCAATGCTTAACCTTTTAATCACACAAATAGAAAAGGGAGCCTAACTCTCATAATTTAACATGTAATTCAAATCATCCATGCTTTTATAAAATTCCCTACTTATATTAATATTTCAGCCTTATTTAAACTCTACAAACATGTCATGTACGACTCAGGGTGCCAAAATACACATTCAAAATGACTCCACTATTAGTGCAAGTAATTAAACATTATATAACAACCTAGTTGGCAAATTATTAACAAAATACACATAATTAAATTTATGAGATGTCTACAGTTAGGATTTAACATATCCTAAGTCTTTGGTGCTTTCTCTTGGTCTTGACTTGATCCAAGCCTTATAAATATTGAAGAGAAAGAGATGAATACAACCACTCAATAATTAAAATTAATTTAGCCTATACAAATGCACGTCAAACAATTATAGCGATGCAAGTGGCATGCTTAAATTCACAAATATTCATGTACTCAACCATGCAATCCATCTAGTCTTAAAACCAACAAACATGTGACATGGAAAACTTAGCATACAAGGGTCACAAAATTATCAACTGTCCTTATACAAAATATTGGACCATAATAATACCAACTATATAGCCCAAAATATGATATATGATTAATGTTATTCTTATATCCTTTTAATATCTCTACCGTGAAATCGTTAGGTATATAATGAATTTTGTCCATATAGTCGAACTACCCAAGCCTTTCGCTTGTGAAGAGCTACCTGATCAAGGTTACTGCACTCATTTGTGAATTATAGTTCCCCCATTACTAATAACCATGGGATGTTGTGCCCCTAAGTTAGCCTCTTTATGAACGGACGAAGACCAGACAAGTTCAAGTCCCTTAATGAACAAGCAGGATAATTCCTTAAAGAACAAGCAGAACAAATAAATTAAAAAAAAACCATCAAGTTTCAAATAGCGACCATACTATGTGGATTTCAAATATCTACTTCTCTCTTTAAGGCAAACTTTCACCTCATATAATTATGCAATGCAATTCATGCATATTCTAACATATACATGTACTCAACAAGTTCTTTGCATTCAATTTCTCAAATATTAAATTCATAGCATGCCTAATTGCAAGCACCACGCCCATATAAAGACATACATATCATACTCATCATTTCTCATATTCATACACTCCTAATACAATTAATCATTTTTTAAACTCATATTTCCTTATAAACATGTTCTAGCAGAGCATTAAAACATAATTTCACACAACCAAGTTCAATTTCACAATAAACACTTTGAATATTTATTTTATACCACAATTGCAACCATTCTTATGTTCCAAAAATGTACTCACATTTTCACATCAAACTAGACAGTTTCTCGTGCGTTGCACGAGTTAGAATTAAAAAATTTAAAACAAATATCATTGATGTAATTGATATTAACACATCTAAGATAGTTAAATTTTTGGAAGTTCCTTTATTTAATTATTTTTCTTTTTGAATATTTCATTTGTACACATCTTATCTTTAGCTAAATTTAAAATTTATTGCTAATATTTTAAATTATCAAACCTTTTAGAAATATTATACATATTAAAAGGTCTAAAGGAACAAAATGGATTTGTGCCTAAAATGCATAAGAAAACACACTCTTATTTGTTCCTCATCACGAAGGAGAGATGTATTTTTTCTTGTATATATGCATGTATGTATGGTGAAAGAATTGAATATGTATTGTTCGCTAAATCGTTTCTACCTCGTTTCTTTATGTGAAAAGACAAAGAGTCACCGCTTTATCTTCGTCAATGCAAAATGTATGCTGAAGTATGTATGGTTTGAAGGGTCAAGACCACAAAATAAGGATTGATGATCCGAATCAAATTTAAACTTCCTTTTATTTTATTTTTTTCCTTTTTACAGATAATGTTTATGAATTATAGTTGATGAGAGTTGATTATTATTGAGTATAACAAATCAAGAAAATACATGAAAAATATGAAAAAAAATAAATTTCATTGATTAGGAAAATTGAAAAGGCATGGAAAAGTATAACAACTGCAGAAGGATAGCCGGATGGAGTTAATACTAACAATTAATGAAATTTGAAAATGAGACTACTCTTGAATCAATGCTCTTGTGAAAGTACAATAAAAATACATGAAAAATAGAAAATTAAAATTATATCTCATTGATTAGAAAAATTGAAAAGGCATGAGAAAGTATAGCAAATGGAGAAATATAGTAGGATGGAGTTAATGTTAATGATTATAGAAATTTGAAAATGGCATTATTCTTGAATCAATGCCACCATAAAAGTAGACTAAAAATATATAAGAAATAGAAAAATAAATTAAATCTCATTAATGAATTAAGAAAATTTTTCATATTAACTTTAGCCTAAAATCTATTAACCAATGCAATAAGAGTCAATTTTTCTTGACTAGTGAAATTGAAGCTACGAGATTTCTCTCCCTGACATTGGTCAGAAAGAGGTGTGAAACTCCTCCACCCCGACAACCTAGCTCTCCACCATCGACAACAAATCCATTTAAGAGAATGACTAATCAATTATCGATTAAGGCATATGAGATTGAGAGACATAAAGATATTTTTATATTGGAAACAAAAACTCTCTAGCAAGACTCAAGAGTATGGAAAACAACATAGGTAATACTCCCGTAGTAGATGACTTAGGGAAGTTTTGAAATAGAATTCAATGCTCTAATCCCGTAAAAAGAAAAAAATCAATTAAAATAAATAAAAGAATAAATTAATTTCTATCAACCAATTAGAAAAAATATTTAATCACATCAATTAATGAAATAGTAATATTCATATTAATATTAGACTAAATTAAATTGATTATACAAAAATTATTGGACCAATTGGAGAGGATAATTAATATATTATACCAAAGTATGTCGACTAATAGGAGAGAGGATATTTGTGACCAATCACCTTCATCCTACAAGATTTAGATATTTAATATTTATTTATTAATTTAATTTAATGCTCTCGTCCCATGAAACAATAAAAATCAATTAAAAAATAAAAATAAATTAAATTATGCTAACTAATGAGAAAAAACATTCAATCACATCAACCAATGAAATAGTAACATTAATATTAGACTAAAATTAAATTGATTATACAAAAATTAATGGAACAATAGGAGAGAATAATTAACATTATACCAAAGTATGTTAATCAATGAGAGAGAAGAGATTTGTGACCAACCACCTTCATCCTATAAGATTTATATATTTATTTATTTAATTTAATGCTCCGTCTAGTGAAAAGATAAAAATTATTTAAAATAAATAAAAAAATAAATTAAATTATGCTAACCAATGAGAAAAAATATTTAATCACATCAACTAATAAAATAGTAATATTAATATTAGATTAAAATTAAATTGATTATACAAAAATTAATGGGCCAATGAGAGAGAATAATTAACATTATACCAAAAGTATGTTGACTAATGAGAGAGAAGATATTTGTAATCAATCACCTTCATTATGTTGACTAATGAGAAAGAAGATATTTATAATTAATTATCTTCATTCTACAAGATTTATAGATATATATTGATTGATTGATTGATATATTGGTTCATAACTAAACCGGTTCGACGTTTCATTAGAAGCACAATCATCATCGTCAATCATCAAATATTGAATAGAGTGTGAGTTTGCCCTTGCCAAGCTTCGCTAACTAGTTTTGTCAGTTTTCATATCTTGCCCCAAAAAAATTATCCAATGAAAGTTTGTATAACAAAATCTATGATAAAAACCAATATATGTAATAGGTGAATAATATGACTCGTTAAAAAATTTAAAAATATTTTTTTTATTATACGAAAAGAAAAATATTTTTTTTATTATACGAAAAGACAAACTCTTTAAATTGGGCTTGTTTAATTATATATTAAGAATTAAATCTCAGCCATTTATTTGAAAAACGAGACTTCATATTATTTTATCATGGCGTGCTCCCTTTTAAATTATAAAAGATTTTTAAAAAATATTTTGATTTTAAAATGCGAAATACTTTAAGAAAAATAAAATTTTATTAATAAATTTTTTTAATATTTTTTACAAATAGAATATTAAATTAAAAATATTTTAAAAAATTTGTATTTATATTTTAAAAAAATTATAAAATATATTTAATAAATTTTATTAATATATATATTTTTATTTAAAAGTATGTTATAATTTCAAAAGGAGATAGTAGATAATTTAATGGTGTTCCAAACCTAAAAGCTTGAGTTTCTTCTACAGTTGGCCTTCTCGCAGATTTCGTATGTAAATTAACCGTAACTTTAAACTTTTTATGCACTATTTTGCCGTTATCAAGAAAGTATGCCCTCAGACGACGAAAGGCAATTAAACAAAAGTGAAAATTTTAAAAAGAAAAAAGAAAAAAAAGAAAAGGAAAACTAAGCAAATCCGTGAGCCGAGCAGGAGTCAGGCAGGACAGGACAAGGTCCTACTCTTATCATTGTGGGGAGCCGAATTTGCTCGCGACGAAGTCGTCATATGAAAATTGACAAAAAAAGAAATTTTACAAGTTTAGAAAATCATAAACAAAATAACAATAATAACAGCAATAGAGAGGGGATTGTTGGCGGAGATTGGTTCGCTCAACGAACGCTTCTACGGCAAAATTTCCCGGCCACAGTGGTTTGTTTCTCTCTCTTTCATCTGCATCCGCACACCGCAATGAATAATTCTGTCTTTCTCCATAAGCATTAGGTTTTCCTAATTTCTCCAAAAATTTCCATCGTTTCGTTGCAAGATCCTATCTTCTCCTTATTCTCCACTCTGCATTTTACCATTAGGGTTCGAAAACGTCTAGGCATTCTTTTTGTTTTTCTTTTCTTTTCGTTTATTTATGGAAGGTTGTTCTTTTTCTGCATTTGCGTTTTGCTTCATACGGATGTGTAATTGAAGCAGAAGCTACAGAAGGATAAATCAGAGGGCCGTGTGATCGTGTCCTCAGGCGAAGATCTGAGGCTTTCAATATTCAACAAAAATGAGCGCTTCTAGGTTCATAAAGTGCGTCACTGTTGGGGACGGAGCTGTGGGCAAGACATGTTTGCTAATATCCTATACCAGCAATACCTTCCCCACTGTGAGCTCTTGTTATTTTTTCCTTTGTCTTTTGAGCATGACACCAAAATTTGGGTTTTTGAGGCATTATAATGAGAAACGGGAAGAAGACATAAATTAAATGGTGTTGTTTTGGAAACTTAGTTTGGCAGGAGTAATGAAACAATGAATCCCCCCCCCCCCCCAAAAAAAAAGAAAAGAAAAGAAAAGAAAATCTTTTTCTTCAAACTCAAAGGAGGTATTCTGCTACTTATGTTGCATATAATCTGTTTGGGAGAGGAATGGAGAAGACGACATTGGGTGGTTAATGCGGTATTTTTGTCGTTTTAAGTCCAACATGATTAGCACTCCAAAAGTATTTAATGAATTAATCAAGGTTTGAAAAACCTTGTCTTGACCTGCACGTTAGATTATATCTTGACCTATGTAGCAAGAACACTGCATGAAAGAGTTACGTTTGTGTCAGAGCTAGGCTCAAGTTCTATATCTGTATCAATGTCCATGCATCTTGGGTTTTGACAAATGATCCTTGCCCTTTTATTTGAAAGGAATGAGAATCCATGAAGTGGTGTTTTGATTACCTTTTTAAAGTAGAAGCATATTTTGATGACACACTATAATGGATAATCTGCAAGGTTCGGTGTTGATCTCATATTTGTAAGCTAACTTGAAAAAGGAGAACATTATCATTTTACTTTTTTTTTTTTTTTACATGTGCTCATGAACAGGATTATGTGCCAACTGTTTTCGACAATTTCAGTGCAAATGTGGTTGTCAATGGAAGCACTGTTAATTTGGGTTTGTGGGACACTGCTGGTAATGCTGCATAGTTACTTTTTTTCGCTGCAACTTTTTATTGCTACTTCTTTCTGGATTTTTATTTTATTGTTATGTGGAACAGGGCAAGAAGATTATAACAGATTAAGACCTTTGAGTTACCGTGGTGCTGATGTTTTTATACTGGCTTTCTCTCTCATAAGCAAAGCCAGTTATGAAAATGTTTCCAAAAAGGTACCATGTTCCTCTGTATTTGGGAGTTGAAGCATCATCTGCTAGGTTTTTTCATTGTTTGAATTCTCTCATGCTTATCTATTGGAACATTAATATCACTGGCTTCATTATGATCTGCAATGAACAATATACTGAACTTACTTTTATCTTTTTAATAAGATTATCCAGATTGTTAATTTTTTGGTTTCATTTCCAGTGGATTCCAGAGTTGAAGCATTATGCACCTGGTGTCCCCATAGTTCTGGTTGGCACAAAGCTTGGTGAGTTTATATGAATAGTATGACTTTTTAGTTGCTTCCTTGCAGCTTATAAACTATTAATCTTAGCAGCTCTTTCGGTTATTATGGTTACATACAATTTCTTATTTTTTATTGGTCAACTTCTTGATTAATGTCTTTAGAACTGTCCAATATCAATAACATGGATGATTTATAATGTTTTGTGATGTTCATTTTTCTCCAGTGATGAACTGTTGTATAGGTTCTTACTTGTCAGATGGCAGCTGAGAACTCCTGGTTCTTTTAGTGCCTTTCTACTGGATTTTTTTTCTTTCCATTTATTCCTTGAATAGTTGACGTTGCCAATTTTTGGATTGTTATACCCCTTTTATCCTTCCTCCTAGCATCAGTAACAAATAATTAGACACTTTTAATCACCGAACATGTCAATATTATATTTATTTTCTTTTTATTTTTTTCCTCTTTGTGAGAATAACTAGATTGAACACACTGGGGATTCTAGTGCAATGCTAGAGGTCTCAGCTGTCTTGCTTGACTGTGTAGCTTTTTGGTCTAAGGAGAATTTATCAAATCCAAAATGCTCAGAAGATTGGTATTGCTCAGTTGTGGTTCAGAGGCTGAATTTTCCATTCACTGAAAATGTTTCAGCGTTTGGCTTATACTAATGATGTTTATATCATTCTTCTTCATCTTGTAATTTTTAGGGACTGCAACTTTGATTGCTGTCCTTATGGTGTGTGAATTTACAGATAGCCTTTTAGGCAGTCTTTATATTCAGATGTGTAACAATTTAATTTAAAATATTTTCGTGGTGACTTTCTTATTTGCTTGTGGCTATGGATTCTTTTTGTATGAAGGGAACTTGTGAATAGGGAACGTGGGGTGGAGTTGGAGCCAAACTTGGGTGAGGTTAATGTGTTAAATTGTTGCTCTTCATAAGAGTGCTTTATTTTGCACATTTAAATTTTTATGTAGAGGAATATTTGTTTGCCTTTGTATGGTTTAGTGGAGCGCTAGCTATGGCTTGTCTTAATTTGTGCTGGCTTTTTTTTTTTTTTTGGGGGTAGCATGCACTTTGTTTTATATAAAATAAATTTTAAAATAGAGTTGTGTACTCAAAAAAATTATGAGGACGATTTGGATCATGTGACGTAAAGAGGTTTTACCAGTTATTTAGCTGAGTTGTGTTGAAATTTTTTGCTGCGGCAGACCTTCGGGATGATAAGCAGTTCTTCATAGACCATCCAGGTGCTGTACCAATTACCACGGCTCAGGTAAATATGATTATTGTTGCTTGTTAATGTTGTTTACATTTAGGACATCTCTGGAAGCCTTTTACTCAAAAGGAGAAAAAGAAAAATTGACATTGTATTTCATCCAAGGGAGAAGAGCTTAGGAAGCTTATCAACGCTCCTGCTTACATTGAATGCAGTTCAAAAACCCAGCAGGTATTAGTCGAGTCTGGTATTGACTTTCATCTGACGAGTAAATTTGAATGTCTAAATTTAAAGATTTGCTGTGGACTTCACTGCAGAATGTGAAGGCAGTGTTCGATCAAGCCATAAAAGTTGTTCTTCAACCACCAAAGCAGAAAAAAAAGAAAAATAAAGCGAAGGCTTGTTCCATATTATGATTTACTAGGTGTAAACATTGGACAGCCCTCTCTGTTCCGCCTGTTCCCCTGCCCTTGTTGCTCTTTAATCTTTCATTTTGCAGCCGAGGAAGCGAAAATCTATGTGGGTGTTGGTCTGACGGTGCTCTAGATCTTCTCGGAGCACAAGGTGGTTTTGATTCTTTACTTTCTAGGAATTGCTGTGAACTCTAATTGTCAAATTTACACTTCATTGTTCCCCACCTTTTTCCTTAACTTGCTGTTTTGATTTATGTATTAATAGACTGGGATCTCCCAGTTAGGAGAACAACCTTGTTTGCTTACATACATACATACATACATACATACAATTAATTTATTTGTATTCTGTTGTTGGTTTTAGGAGTAGGGTGGAAATGCTATTTTCTCTTATATTTTTTAGTCACTTGCATTTATCTACGAAGATGAATGGTCTCGACATAAAAGAAAAGGGAAGAGAAAACTACTGAATTTAAGATGAATGATTGGAAAAATGTAAGTTTTAGTTCCTAAAACTTTCCTCACTTATTAATTTGGTTCATATAATTTATTCATTATTAATTACATCTATGTAAGTTTGTAATTATACAAAAGTATTCTTTATGATTTGAATATGACAGTAGGAAAAACGAACATGGTTTACTTTGGGAAAAGTGAGTTTAGATTTTTTTTTACCCCTCACCGTATGGGACATAGAATTTACAAACTCTCTCTTTTAAAAAGTGTGGGGTGCCATTGACCCAAGGGACTCTTAGCTAAAAGAAACATTATATATTTAGTTTTATATTAAGTTTCTTATTTTTAATTAAACTAAAATATGTAGATCTGTTATTGATTATTTATTTTGTAACAAACTTTTGTTATTACAAGTATGAAAACAAAAATACTTAAATAGATTGAGTGTATCACATCATTTATAGCCTGTCCAATAAAAACATGATATTTAAATGGCATGGAATATAAATTGATTATGATATTAATGATAGTTGAAAGAAAAAAGGTAAAAAATCAAATGTGTATTTTGTTATAAAAATAAAATTAATTTAAAAAATGTCGCACGAGATTTTATTTAAATTACTTGAAGCATTTTAATTGGATAAATCACAAATGACGTGATGTACTTGGTCTACTTAGGTATTTCTCATAGCATGAATTACTTGTCTTTATTTAATTGAATAAAAGTTATTGAGTATATAAGGTTAAGTATTTAAGTTTTATTTTTTTCTTCTTATATTGTTTTCAAATCACAAAGTTTACTTTTGTATGATTATAAAACCACAAAGACAAGATTGATAATGAAAGTATGGGGATAAAAAATTTTATTTCATCAAAATGATTTTCTCTCCATGAACTCAAATTTCTCAGTTGTAAATATAAAAAAATATTTGTTGAATTCTTGTATCTCCAAGAAAAATGATAATATATATTTGCATGTTTTGAGTTTAGATAAGTACTACATGATCCCTAATATAAAATGAAGTTAACTAATTCCACACTTATTAAGAAATATTGGGTATAAAATTGAAATTATAAAAGAATGGTAAATTTTTAATTTTATCCTTCTTTACAACTAATAACCATAATAAATTGTTTAAGAATTCAAATCACAATAAATAAATGAAGGGAAAAATTAAAAAAATGATTATTCTAACTTCATCTTTTGTATTATATTAAGGATTAGAGCGAATGCATAGTTGGAATTAAAATCAAATTTAATTATAATTTACCCCAACAAAAGTTCACGTCACATCTGGAGTAAGGGCCTAAGGGGGAGAGGAAAGGGGGGATGGACTTGTAAAGATAGAATAGGAATTGAATTAAAGAAAACTTGGTTGAGTTAAGATTTATTCCTTTCAATTTTATTTATAAATCACTTTTAATATGCTTCATTAAAATAAAAAAAATTAAATTTTATTAATTTTATTTAAAAATTCAATACTTTATTTCTTTTAAATATGTATTTTAAAAATAAAATACTCTAATATTCAATAACCTTTCTAACATTAAATAGAAGTAGAAAAGTAAAGATGGATGCAAAAATTATAGAAGTGACATATAAATAAGATTAAAATAAATATTCTGTCTGTCCTATAAAATAGAACTAAATGGGCATATGGTAAGGATTTCACAAAATTTTTGATTCAAAATCTTTTACAATCAATGCAAAATAAACACAAAAAACATACACAAGATACCATTCTTTTGGGTTGACAAAATATCCACACACTTAAAAAATGAATTTAAATATCTACAGAAAGGTCAAATTTGAGGGTCACTAAATTTAAACAAATATTATTTCAAAATTATTGGAAAACTTTTTTACTTTCTTATTTATATTAATGCATTAGTTTTAATTTTATAAACCATTTGGTGCCCGGATGATAGTATATATGAGTCATAGAGGATATATGAATCACGTTGGAATGAGCAGAGGTTCAATCACGCGAGAGGCAGCATGAAGATTTTGTGATTCAGCCGCTCTGCATGAAATGTTGTCAAATAATTCTCTTTATTTTCCATTAATTAATGAGCAGGCTTTATTTACGGATGAAGAGTGTGTCACATAATACTCGTCAAACATTGGATTTCGTTAGAGTACAATCTTGTGACGGAAAATAGCATTACTAATAGATGCAAATTTACGTTTATTTCTAATGTACAGAGTATCTGAGATAATCCAATAAATTAAGTTCTCCCCCCAAAAAACACTCAGAAGGATCCAAAACAACAGAAGTTCATTTACGTGGTGTCAAGTCACTTTAACATGGATCCTCTATTTCAGAAGCTTCTTTCTCAAATAACTTCAGTCATTCTTTGGTTCTCTGCCGTAGCTATCATCTTTGAACAAAATGGCTCTGCGATGAGTCTGCCAAACAATGAAACTATACCAGCAGTCTTTGCTTTTGGAGACTCCATAGTTGATCCAGGAAACAACAATTACATCAGCACTCTAGTCAAGTGCAATTTCCCACCATACGGTAGAGATTTTGCTGAGGGAAATCGTCCAACTGGGAGGTTTAGCAATGGTTTAGTCCCCTCAGACTTTATAGGTGCTGTGCCATTTGTATTTTTCATTTTTTTAATACCAGTACAGAAACTAATGGATATTTTCTCGCTCATTTTTCTCACACGCTTCTTCTTCTGCTCTCTCAGCTGGAAAATTTGGTGTCAAGAAGCTTTTGCCAGCTTATCTGGATCCAAGCCTGAATCTCCAAGACCTCCTCACCGGTGTGAGCTTCGCCTCTGGTGGTGCTGGATATGACCCTCTCACTGCTGAATTAGCGGTACATGACTAACCCTGCATAACATTTTTTAGGTGTCTGAATTAGTTAGAGTTCGCCCAGAAAATTATGGCATGAAAAGTATAATATCTTAAGCAATTAGTAATGCGATGCTAAGAAGGAAGAAACTCCTTCAAAGTTATCATTTTTTGCAAACATTTGATGACAAGCATCTAAGGAACATGTGTTTTATAGTTTTGTTAAGGATATCATAAACCTTACTTTAGTTGACTTTCTGTTTGTTGGAAAAGGCTGTAGTTCCGTTATCAGATCAGCTGAACATGTTCAAGGAGTACATAAAGAAGATCAAGGATGAGGTTGGGGAAAGCAAAACGGCAATTATAATATCAAAGAGCATATATATAGTCTGCACAGGAAGCGATGACATTGCCAATACTTATGTTCAAACACCAATCAGGCGACTCCAGTATGACATTCCATCATATACAGACTTGATGGCTGCACAAGCATCAAACTTCTTGCAGGTGTGTGCTTTCGTATTCGATCCACTAGACAAAGCTTTATGCTGTATATTATAACGGGGAAAAAAATTAAAAATGAGTGGAAAGCAGGAGCTTTATGGAATAGGTGCTAGAAGAATTGGAGTATTTGGTATAACAGCAATAGGGTGCATGCCGTCACAGAGAACAATTGAAGGAGGCAACCTGAGAGGATGTTCATACAATGCAAACATAGCAGCATTTCTGTTCAACTCCAAGCTCACTTCTGAAATGGGTGCCCTTAACAGGAAGTTTCCAGAATCTAGGCTTGTCTATCTTGATGTTTACAACCCATTGCTTACACTTCTTCAAAACCCATTTATATATGGTAATCCTTCATACTCTTACCTTACCACCAAAAGGTGAGAGTTGCAGATTGTAAACAAGTTGATCCATTGATTACTTTGGTGGCGTTTCAGGTTTTAAAGTGACAAACAAAGGGTGCTGCGGAACAGGATACATAGAGGTAGGCATCTTGTGCAACCCTTACAGCATAAATACGTGTTCAAACTCCTCAGACTACATATTCTGGGACAGCTACCATCCTACAGAGAAGGCGTATCATCTCCTTAGTTCTCTGGTGCTTGAAGATAAAATTAAGGACTTCTTCTAGAAAAAATTTCCACTCTTAATTGAAACCGCTACTTCATTATGGTTTTTGATTTTCTAGCAACTCAGTCTCTCTTTCGTGTTCCCTTACCCAATAACCGAATTATATCCTGAAGCATTTATGCATCTTGACTCGTATTTGGCATTGCAACAAAATGCAACCTCTTGAACAGATATTTATGTAGAAACACTCTCCTATGGAAGTTCTTCAAATTTCAACTTTTTTCTTGGTTACATTTCTAAAAGGTAACGCAATACCTTGAATAAGTTTATGCAAAGTATTCGGCTTCCTTTTGGTGTGAGGAAACATTACGATACGCAGGAAATGCGTGTACTGGAACACAACTGCATTTCATACCAACGTGAAAGAGCAACTAATTGTCCATGCAGAAACTAGCAAATGTTTTGACATACACAAGTATTGATAACATATAAAGTAACCCCACGTCTATTTCATAACCTTCCTCATTTTAGACCTTTGAAATATACACCCCAACCAAAAGGCCACAAAAGAAACTAGGATAAAGCAACTATACACAAATATTGGATTATTGTTATTCTTACTGCTACTGCTTGTAGAAACTAGAGCCAGGGAAACTATACACAGTAGAAAAGCATGAGGCGATGAAAAAGATTTGTATGTATATATAGCAGGATTACATCAGCGAAGTTTATTCTGAGCAACAGCCTGACATAATTCATCCTCATAGAACAGAACTCGATTAGAAGCCAAGCTTTTGGATAGGGGTTTTGGTAAAACTGATGGCATCATACATCGAGAAGGGAATGCTGACTCCTTGAAAAGGACAACTGCAACCTGCCGCATCTCGGAAACTTTTAGGCGAGAAGGTGGTCGTGGTCCATGTCTGGGTGCTTTAGGCGCATGCGGACTTGAAATCTTCATACCCTTCCCATCGCCCTTGCTACAATTGAAGTGCACAATCAGAAACACATGCACAAGAATGCAAGAAAAACTAACTGTAAGCGTTAAATGCCTACCACAGAAAAGGCCAATGCTCAGAGGGACAAGGAGTCGTTGTACATAACATTTCCTGGCGGGAGCGATCTGGGGTGGTATAATTGAAGTGGAATTGCCTTGCAATCAAAACCTTGTATAACACAGAACAGATGATGACCACTGTCAAGATTGCAAACAACCAAACCACTTGTACAGAGCAACCATTCAAGGCAAGAAATACCCAACAGTAGAAAGACAGACTTACTGCTTTTCTAATCCTCTGAGAAACATGGAAGACTGCCTTCAGTTGGTCATGGTGCAAATGGCACAATATTTTGACCTCAAATTGCGAAAGAAAGGGGAGTCAGCGCTACAGATTGAGATAAAAGCACTTGAAAATGGCAATGCATGCACAGGTGACTGCAATAGTCTAATTGGACGAGTAAAATGCCAAACGGAGAAAAAAACGAGATTCACAGTATCTACTAACATCTAGTTTTATAGCTTTGTGTGCAGGGGTATGTCTGTCCATAATCCAATGTAATTTAAACTTATTATCCCTCTTTTCTTTCTCTGTTTTTTCCGGAAAAGGAACAACAAAGGCTGAGTGCACGTGTTCGTGCAGTTTTTTTTCAAGATAGTGCAGCTTTGGTAGGTTAATTAATACCCTAAGCCCCGTCAATATTAATAAATACTGCCATTTAGATTATAACACAATCCTGTGAACTCATTCAACGGTACAACCAGCAAACATAAGTTTACATTCTTAAACACTAAAGAGAAACAGCCAATAAACGAGTCCATCAAAAAGAACGATAATATGAATGACCCCTGCAAATCTTTAAGAAAGGGAGCTGATGATAAGAGCACATATCGCTTCATAGGGCTCCTTAAAAACGGAAACAGGTGATGAATAAGGTATAACGTGCTTTTAAATCCACAAGACAGTCAAACATGACACCCTTTGTAATAATATGCTACCCTTGGTAATAAACAAAATAATGAAGTAAAAATACTCAGGACAGTCAAGCAGGACAAAACACCATATGAAATCGTGATTTTAAAGATATAGATCTACCAGTGCTGAACTTCAAAGAAAGAAAATGTGCATTAACCATACCAATAAATCCATGGGAAGAGACTCAAGCCTTGAATCTGATTGGCAATCTTCAATTCGAGGAGTCTTCGGCGTAGCAGACAAATAATTTTGTTTGGCCAAATTCACAGGTGATAACATCAAAGGGCTTTTATCATGTACTTTGTTTTCAGATGCCACACTATTCTCTGTTTTCCTTGAATGCAAGATCGCCACTCTTTTCTTTCTAAAATTCCTATAAGACTTGACAGTGGACGACTTGTCGGATCGAAGCTGAGCGAGAGCACCTGGTTTCAGATACTTGTTTGAGTTGGGAAATGGTCTGGTTTGTTTACTTCTCTTCCCATCCTTCTCTTGCGGAGACGCTTTCCCCATGCTTTTTACTTTGTACGCCTTGGATTGATGTTGCCCTAACTATAAGACCTTACTCCTCTTAAATTATCATCAACCTATCCTGAAACACAGCTACAAGAAATTGCCTCAACGATGTCAAAGAAACAAACTCGGTAAACCCCAAAAGAAATTCGAAGTAGCTTGCCAAATCATCGCTATTTCAGTAAACCCAGAAGGTAGAGCTCAAATACCAAAAAGAGTAGACGAGATTTACGTGAATAGATATTACAGACTTCGACGAACCTATCAATAAAACGCGAAAGAAGGCGGCAAGTAGAAACCACGAAGAATCCCAATAAAGACTAAATAACAGACAGATTGAAACCAGATCAGAGAACTTCATGGAGAGTGTTTAATTTAAATATTGAAACACGAAATCAATCAGGCACAGAAAAAGCAATCAGGGACGTACCTCAGAGAGTTGATAGCAGAAATTCTAGAGAGAGAAAATATGAATTTGAGGTTGACAGTGACACAGCAAATATGAGGGTCGGGGAGGGGGCTGGAGAGGGGGAAGGAGGAAAGCAATTGGGAAGGTAGGGTTTGCTTTGCACCTTTTTTTGAATTTGCTTCGAGTGCCCGCCAATTTTTCCATGGCCTGTTTCTCTTGAAAACAAATTTCATTGGATTCCTGATTTTTGCCGACCGCGGGAATTTCGATGAATTGGATCGGATACACAACTAATGCATTAATTGTGACTTTTTTTTTTCAGTTAAATTGATTTTCAAAACTAGGGTACGAACAAATAAGAGGGAAATTGAAAGTCGGTGATCTAAGCGGAGAAATACAAAGCAAAATGATATCCAGTATCAATTTCTTAATTAATTGAAGTTAAATCAAAATATATTTTCTCCAATATTGACAAAATTTTAAAATCCAGCCTGATTTTAAATAGAAAGCAAAAATATAATAGTTAATTTTTTTTAATCATAACCCTGGTTAATTGTAATAAATTGTTTCATATTTTAATTTCTATGCCATACTTTGTATCATCATTATTTTTAGTAGAAGACGAAAATAAAAAAAATCATATTTTTTACAAGTTTAAGATATGGATTGTAACTCTTCAAAAATCATGAAATTAGTCAACTGTGTCCTGTAATTAAAATGGGAGAAATTAATAAATTTGTGAAACAAGCGTGACATAACGAAAATGAGAGGTAGGAGGAATGGGAAGCGTGGAATGGATTTGGTAGAGAGCCAAGTGAGGAAGGGGCAAGCGCGTGAGTCAATGAATGCGCAGCTGTAGGAATTGAGACTTTATGGCATCAGCTTTCCCCCGTGAGTTACCGCTCTTGACCACATCCACTGCAGGGACCCTGACGGAACAATTACATGCAAAAACAAAAACAAAAAATAATGCACTGATTTGAATTTAGTAATTATAAATACTGAATAATTATATCATTCGAATTATTAAAATATATATTAATATTTTAGATAAATTTATTCATTCATTAGTTTTGGATAAAGTGTGAATTTAAAATTATTAATTTAAATTTTAATAATTTACAAATACTTAGTACTTGTATTAAAAATAACCATCCAATCCAAATTCAGCATCCAAAAGTCAGAGCTTAAAAAGAGGGAGGAAATGACTTAAGAAATTCCAGATAATATCACTTAAGTTCCCTAGAATTGGATTAACGTGAGTTCAATCCTGAGAGATAGATAAATGTCATTTAAAATTATGAGAGACTTTAGTGAAATTAAAAATTAAAGTACATTTTTAAAGAGCTATTGTTTAAAAGAACGTTGACAACTTACTACCTTCTGCCATGTCAGACTTCAAGTTGTAACCTCGTACCTGCAAGCAAAATCTAGTGTAATTTATCAAATAATATTGCAAAGTATAATCTTGGTAAACTGTAGATCTACGATTCTTTAAACAATAATGGTGGAATCCTTTTTTTTTTTTTCCTTTGAGTTTCTACATATCAGTATCAAATAAGCTTGTTTTGGCCAAACAAAAAGTATCAAATAAGCTTAGTTTTGTGCGCAATAAATTTGGAATTGATTATCTAATTCTTTAAAGTAAAAAATCTTTAAATTACCGGGAAAACAAATTTAAAGGAACCTTGACAAAAATAAGAAACGTTGTTCTATGTGTAACAAATTGATATATCTTATTATTGACATTGACGCTGTTCAATTCATATAGTATTTAGGCACCCATATTTTATTTGTAAGCATTCCCAAAGGTCTAATTTTTAAAAATAAAAAAATTATTAAAATATAACACAAATGAGATTTAATTGGGATCTATTAAATTAAATTCTCGATAAACCTTGTAGCATTTAATTGTATTGTAAAGATATCAACGTAATTCTCCTTGATTTTCACACAATTAGGACCTTAATTAGGTGCAAATAGCACATGTTATAATTCGTTTTATTGTCAACACCATAACCCTCACAGTTTAAAAGTTACAAGAACAAATAAACATTATCATGCATTACAACATTGAAACCACCAAAGGTTTATTAACATCTTCTCTAGAAATATTGCGTATGGCATTTACGTGCCAGTAATAATATACCTAACTTCATTGGCGATCAATGCACGGTATAATTCATATAATTGATTGTCATAAACATACCATCTTGAAAACGATGCACGGAGATTAATTCTAGTTGTAACTATTAAGCTAGCAATACTTCTGAACAAAACTGTGCAGAAACATTACACACACACATATATCAAACTGTTACAACTATAGTTGTAAATTTATGGAAAAAAATGTTCCATAATAACTTGCCTTCGGCACATCTATGCTTGTTTTCCCCCCGAAGAGCCGGGGACAGTGTTGTGCTCTGTGTCGGGCCTAACTACCTTCTTCGTTGTATCAACTGCCACGAACTGCCTTCTACAGATCAATCTATTCACCTCCTCTCTGTTTTCTCTTCTCGTTAAAACACTTATTGCTTTCAAGTCACGCTCTGCTTGTGGCTCAATATAGTTTTATTTACTGAGTTGCACTCAGTATTCAATATGAAGACAGTTGATCGTTTTTTTGCTTTTAATGAGTTAAGTACGAAAAAATGCATGGCATGATAATCCAGGCATTGTTTTTAAATCAGCTGAATCATTCTGGTTCCAAATAAAGCAGGTGAATTATACAAATCTTCAAGTGCAATATCGCGTGAAAAAAAAAAAAAAATCGTTGACTCCAGGATCGGTAACTATATTTGCCAATAAAAGGATACTACTTGGCTTATTACTAATATTCGTCAGGAAAAGATTTGAGGCAATAAATAGAGGAGATAATTATGTTACCTAAATAAATAAATAAAGGAGATAATTAAATTAAGAGAGAGGCATATTTACGAGTGACCCGACTCCTTCAAGTTACCTCTCAACTGAAAAGTGTCCAATCCAATCTGACTAATGAACGGAGGATAACTGGTTCGGGAGTTGCATGAGACAGCGAGCCCACAATCCGATGAGAATGGTGCCATCCTGCAATCAACAACGGAAAATGAAAGCCTCCATTGCCTCGTGCACTCTCTAGCAATACTTTTAAAATCGACCTGAATATTGAATTAAAAAAGTCAAAAATTCATGATTTGAATGATTTAATCGGATTGGATCAATGATCAAACTGATGATGTAATAGTTAAATTATAAAATTATATATTTATATAATAATTTAAATATAAAAAATACATATAAAATTATTATTTAACTTACAAAATTAAATATTTTAAATTTATCATGATTTAACAAGTCATATAATATAACATAATATAAAATGATTAAAAAAATAGTCACTTTTTAAAAGAATTTGATAAAAAAAAGTTTTTTTGAACAGTTAAATTTTTGGAAATCGAATTTGATTTTTGGCTTGGTTTAAAATGACTCAATCCAACTCAATTTTTAAAATAATTTTTTTATAAAAATTAAATTCAAAATTAAACCGATCGACGGTCGAGTCAGTACAATTTGACTTTAAAAACATTGCTCTCTAGCCTCCATTGCCATCGCATTGTGGTAGGCCCCACGCAGTTGCCAACCCGCATCCCGTGAACTGAATTCACAATATTACCCCTCTTTCTTCGTTTAAATCGCGCCCTTGCCATGTTTCACGTCTCCCGTATTATTACTCATTTGTTAGTTATCAATGTAATCTTATTAATCTTGCGTCCCCTTTCGCGAAACTCTACGCGCTTTGTTGTTCAATGCCGGATGAACATGTCTTTGGTGCTATGACGCAGAATCATACAATGTACTGTATCAATCTATCTAATCTTTCTACACGTTTTTCTCTGTGACACAAATTTCTTGTGCGTTTGATTTTTAATTTATTAAAAATTCATTTAGTGAAACTTAATTTAATAAAAATCAATTGTTATAATAATATTTATATTTGAATATATTTTTTAAAAATTTAGTTCAGTTAGCTAAAAATTATTTAAAATATAAATAGTAAAATATACTTTTAAATATTATTCTCTATATTTTTTAAAAAATAAAATGATAAATATTAAAAATATTTTAAACTTTTAATATTTATAAAGATTAAATGAATTTAATAATTTAAAATATTAGTAATAAATTTTAACATATTTTTAATTTTTATAATTTTATTAGTAATATTATAAATGTTAAAAGTTTAAAATATTATAATTTTAATTTTTTAATCTTTAAATATTATAGATATTACTCCCTTCGTCTAAAAATGTAAATCATTTTTAACCTAATTTTACCCCATAATAAAATAGTTACCTACTTTCAAACTAACTGTATCTTTTTATATTTACTCCTATCAAACACCCCACAATAAATATAAAGTCATTATCAATATGGGTACTTTTAAAATAAAATAATAATTATACCTCAAAAGACTTCAAATGTTTTATATTTTTTAACATTTAATTTCTTAAAAATGTCTTATATTTTTAAATAAAAAGAGTAAAGGTTTAAAATATTTTTAATCTTTATAATTTTATTTTTAGAATATAGAGACCAATATTTACTGTTTGTTTGGATATGATGAAAAACTTATTTTTTGGGTCAAAATTGATTTTTGAATTAAAGTTATCCAAAAATCACAATTTTCTCATGATTAATTATTTAAATCAAAATCACGTTTTTGATTAAGATGAGAAAAGTGGCTTCTGGGTTTCAATTATATCATCAAATGTGCTCACTATTTGTCAAAAATTTCATGTGCCATATGTACCCTTCAATCGTATTTTTTGATATCTATCCACCTCCTGCGTTTGAATATGCAATCAATTGTTCTCCTTTTATCTTTCATCACATCTCTATGCCAACGTAGTTGAGTTAACGTGCTCATTTTTTGCAAAAAGTCTGAAGGCAAGCACCATGTCACGGACTGAGAGTCTGGCGCAGCATACGACGCCCGTGCGGCGTCCTAGAGGACCCCATAATCCTCAGGACAAGCCTTACCACATACGGATCGCACTGGTTTCGCTCTGCCATGGGCTCATCAGGGAGGCGGCACCAGCCCCCGACCAGTTGTGCACACAGTCCGAAGACTGAGGCAGAACACTCCCAATGCCAATGTCGCCCCCTTTATCCATATTGTGCGAGGCTAACCAGCAGATCGTTCATTATCTTGGTCTTTACACGGTCACGGAGATATCACCCGTGACATTCTCCCATACCCAATCTAGCACACCCTCGTGCTAGGGGAGAAAGACTCCGCTCAAGGATCGTACGTACAGTACTGCCACAAACACATCAGCTTACTGTTGAGTGGCCACCCGAGTCCTGCACTCTTCGGACCCACTTGCACCTGCGAGCCAACAGGAGTGGAGTCGACAACGGCCAACCTTCCCGCCCGAGTCCCCACTTTTGGACCCACCTTTTCGGAGGCCTTTCTGGAGCAGTGCCGAGGTCGACCAGTCCCAACATGGGACCCCACAGGCACACGACAGTAAAGTACGTCCTGCTCTGATACCACTTTGTCACGGGCTGAGAGTCTGGCGCAACACACGGCGCCCGTGCGGCGTCCTGGAGGACCCCATAATCCTCAGGACAAGCCTTACCACATACGGATCACACTGATTTCGCCCTGCCATGGGCTCATCGGGGAGGCGGCACCAGCCCCCGACCAGTTGTGCACTCAGTCCGAAAACTGAGGCAGAACACCCCCAATGTTAATGTCTCCCCCTTTACCTATATTGTGCGAGGCTAACCAGCGGATCGTTTATTACATTGGTCTTTACACGATCACGGAGATATCATCCGTGACAACTAGCAGTAAATAATAACAACATTAAATTAAATTTAATATTATAATATAATAAAATTTAAAATTTCTATAATTAATCAGGTATAGGTAGGATAACGTTTTGCAATAGGCTATCCCACAGAGCTTCTTTGAACAAAATAATTGATTGTATAGGTAAAATGTTAATATTAATATAATTAAAATTTCTATAATTAGTCAGATATATATGTTAAATAATATATTTTACTTCTTAAATAAATTTTAACAAATTTAATAATAATATATTCAATTTTATCAATAATTTAACTTTGACAAGCAATGTCTTTTTATGGTAATTTGTGTTGCTAAATTTGATTCGTACTAAATCATCTAAACATATTCAATTCTATTAAAATTAATTCTAAAAATACAATATCCAAATAATTTACGTTATAACATAATCAATTATAATAAAAATTAATCATATTAATAAATTATTTTTATAATTAATTATACTCAACTGAAATTCAAATAGACTTTTAAATTGTTAAAACTACAGGGATTGAATTGTAAGAGGTAAAATTTAAAATTGAGTTATGATAGAGTTAAAATTATAAGGATTGAGTTATAATGAATCATAGTTCAAAAATTGAGTTATACCTAAGTCAAAATTATAAAAACAATTAATTTTTTTACAATTTAAACTCACAAGTCATTCTTGGTGGACTAATCATTTTGACTGGTTAAGACCAAGAAAAAATGACAAATGAAGGCTTTGTAAAAAAAATTGGTGTCAAATTAAGAATTCTACTATCAAAACATAAAAAAAAATGAGTATTGAATTTGAAAATATTGATATTAAAAAATTTTAATTTAATATTAATATTCTTACAAGGTTGTTAAATTTTACTTATCATTCTTCCTAAGCCCAACCAAAAACCGATAATGACGACTGCAGTCCCAGATCTATCAATTACGTCCAAGTTGTTCCCACCCCGCATATTTTACATACAAGACAGTCCGTTAAATCAGCCAAGCTTTTATTCACAAAAATGCAATGTTTTTTCCTTCAAGATGATAAACTCAACTTTTTGTTACAGTGCGGAACTCCGCACTCATATAATAAGAAGATGAACAAAAATGCAAACCGGCAGGTGTGAAAGCACTCGTGGTCAACTGGTCATCCCCCAAGAAAGACGCTGTTCATGCATTGCACATCGCTTCCACACCACTATTACTGTCTCGTAGCCTCGTACCGGCGACGCCGTCACGAACCACGGAGATGGACACGGCACGAGTATGAGTGGCACTCTCGTAATTAGAAGAGCGACATAATGGCACTGATGACCTCGGAGCTGGCAACCGCAAGACCCTTGCTCGTGTCTCGTGGAGATGCGACTGCGTGGGAAGCACTTGAGGCCAAACTCTGCGCCGCACTAGAGTAGAGAGAGACAAACAATATCGTAGCTGTGGCCTGTGAGCGAGAAGGGGAAGGGAGAGAAAGGCACTCTGAGTAGCTTTCTGCATTTCTCTGCCCAAATCCTCCAGAGTTCCGCACAGGAGAACGAGTGGAAACTCATTTGCGCAAAGCAATGTCTGTCATTGCCAGAATTTTATTTTTTTCTCTCCCATCTTTACGTCTCTTCTTTCATCATTCTCAGGAACTCAGAACCACAAATATTACATCTGGTGATGCATTATCGGGAGCAGGCTAGAAGTGTCTTTGAGTCTTTTGGGCGTAGTTTGTCTAACTAATCTGCATTCTGAATTGAAGCTTTGACCATTCTTACATGTTTCTGGTTCAGTCACTTTTTTTGTTTTTTGCTTTCATCTTCCCTCCCTTCGAATAATGAAATATAGGAACAGTTGGATAGTGATTTCTGATCCTGGCTTGGTCAAGTGGTTCAGTTATAGAACTTAAACTGAGTGGTTGCGATTTTTAGATTTCTTCATTGACAAAAAATAACAAGATTTAGAAAATGAAACAATTGAATTTCTTAGTCTACGTTTGTTGATTTAGGGCCCAAGTTCCTCTTTTTAACTTTATCTCCTCAGTAGAAAAGCGAGTCAAGAAGCGTCACTGATATCCCCGTGATTTGTTGATTTAGTATTTCCCCTTTCTCTTCTTCACTGCTTTAATTGCATTTGCTACGTTTTGCAGTGCCTCTGTCTCTAAATATCCGAGATCTTGGAAGGAGATGCCATTTCTGAACTCTTCTTTTAGAGGGGAGGCTTCATCCGGCTTAAAATCTCTGACTATTTAGCGGCGTAAAATTTGCTAGTCTTTGGCAGCGTAGGTAGAGCAACACATTGCAAGTATTATACCCAGTAATAGCAATTTTATTCGCTAAGTAGAAGTTAAATGAATCCATATATCTGAATTCTACAACGTTTTCAGACTTTACTTTGTATCCTGAGTTATTATTAGGCATAGATTTTGGTCGGCAAGTTTCTGTCTGAATTCCTTTTTATCTAATCTCCTTTCCCTTCTTATGATGGAAGTTATGGGAAATGAATCACCATTTTTGTAATTTGATGTTGTGGGCTATATTATGTGGTTTTCTTATTTATGTTCAGATAGCATGGCATCTTCATGGGACCATCTTGGGGAAATTGCAAATGTAGTCCAGCTGACGGGCTTGGATGCTGTGCGGTTGATTGGAATGATTGTAAAAGCTGCAAGTACGGCACGGATGCACAAGAAGAACTGCAGGCAGTTTGCACAGCATCTGAAGTTGATTGGGAATTTGCTGGAGCAGCTCAAGATCTCAGAGCTGAAAAAATATCCAGAAACTCGGGAGCCTCTGGAGCAGCTTGAAGATGCTCTAAGAAGGTCTTACGTTTTGGTCAACAGTTGTCAGGACCGGAGCTATCTATATTTGCTGGCCATGGGCTGGAACATTGTTTATCAATTCAGAAAGGCTCAGAATGAAATTGACAGTTACCTACGTCTTGTTCCTCTCATCACTCTGGTGGACAATACTCGTGTCAGGGTATATGCTCTATTTAATTGTGTTCGATCATCAGCTATCACTTGTCATGCATGTTCCTTTTACCAGAAAAAAAGAGGAAAAAGTTTGTGGTTCCTCTTAAAAGTTTGTTATACATGTTCCTTATACATAAATCCAATTTTATGGAATCCAAATTAATCAGAACTTGGTCTTTTCTCTATATCTTTGAGAAGTGTGATGTGTTCAACTTTTCAACTCTATTGCAGCATCTTTGTTTGGTCCATTTTGGTTGCAAATTCTCTCTGAATGACGTTGACAATCTTCTCCTCTGAAATATCCAGGAGAGACTTGAAGCTATTGAGAAGGATCAGCATGAATACACATTGGATGATGAGGAACAAAAGGTGCAGACTGTGATATTAAAACCTGAACCTGACAAAGATGATGCTGTGGTGCTCAAGAAATCTCTTTCCTTTTCTTACCCCAACTTGCCTTTCAATGAAGCACTTAAAAAAGAAAATGAAAAGCTTAAATTAGAGCTACAACGGTCGCAGGCAAATTTGGATATGAATCAGTGTGAAGTCATTCAACGTTTATTGGACGTGACGGAAGCTGCAGCTTACTCTCTTCCCGAGAAGTGTTCCCCTGAAAAGAGTCATAAGAAAACATATGACAATAATGAGAAAGGCCAAGCATCTGATGATAAATATCACACAGAACGTGACACATCTTCAGCGTTAAGGTAATGATCAAGTCCCAACTATATGTGCACTCATGCCACTGATCATGACTGAAAATAAGTATTAATTCCCTCCAGCCCTACTTATAAGGTGCGGAGATCAGATTATTTTTTTACTATAAGTCACATCATTAAATTTTTATTATAAATTTCTCCTTTTACCTTCCATTAAATGTTATTGAGAGAAAATACGTTATTAAAGTATGCATATTTAATAGAAGTAAAGTTAAGAATTTATCAAATTGTTGGACAGAGTTAGTGAGTTTTACAGATTTCCTTTGTTTTGTTAAAATATGTTGGAAGTGATTTATAAATAGGGAAAGTTAAGAATTTATCAAATTGTTGGACAGAGTTAGTGAGTTTTACAGATTTCCTTTGTTTTGTTAAAATATGTTGGAAGTGATTTATAAATAGGGATTAGAGAAATATTAGTTTTAAGCCAGTCACTGCTGACAGCCAGGCAGGCTCAAAATTGGACTTGTAATTTTAACTTAGAGCAGCTTAAACCACCTTAAGTTTTGGGCTTCTCTAATCTCTTCTTTTTCTGGCACATTATTTTATTAATGTCTTCTGTTGCAAACTTAATTTGATTCTCAGACTGATGCTTTTGTATCTGGCACAAGCAGATCTTTAGTTTCAGGAAAGGATCTGCTGCCCACTGAAGGTTCATATCAGCTGGGAGAATGGCACACTGATTTACTTTCTTGTTGTTCTGAACCCTCTCTATGTATGCACTCATCTGCTGTTAATTCTAGTTTCATTGGGCACGGTCATTTACGAAGGAAGCGTGCTATTCAACAATACCAACTAGATAGGCCTCTGCATTCGCATGAATCTTAAGATGGACTGCACTGTTCACATCTTGTGTACAATGCAGCTCTCAATAATTTTGTTTTATATTGAATGGATATTGATGGTTATTAATTTACTGTATGCATTTTGTTGTAAACTGTTTGTGTATTCTTGTAATTCATGCATCTTTAAGAGTTGCATGCTTTACCTTCGGAATATACTTTCAGTCAGAGGTACACTTCCACATAACATCTAATTTCTAATTATTTTGACCGTTTTTCAAGATTTAAGAAGACCCTAAGTGTAAATATTAAAAGGGTTCAGTTTTAGTACTGTGAAGATTTCTTAACACTCCCCTTTTCTGGGTATATTATCTGCTTATCATTAATGGGTAGCATGATTCTGTCAGTTAACATCATTGGTATCTTCTATTTTAATGCCTGCAAGTTATACTTTTGTGTGGGGTTTGGATGAGAGGCTGTTTGACACCTAACTGGATGAAACACGCGGCTGTGCTATTTGGAAAATAGAAGCAACAATTAGAATTCCGGAAGTAGAGCATCTGTGTTGTGCATGAGATACCTGTGTTTAGAACTGTTTTTCCGCAAGATTTGAATGAGAACAGAAGTTTACAGTGGTCATTGTGGGAGCAGGGATTCTCTTTTCTTTTCCTTTGCATGTTAAAGACTGAATTACTATTGTGGAGGAATTGTGTCTTTAAGAAGTAGAGGAAACCAAACTCAAGGGTAGTAGAATGTCATCCATGTGAAATGGATAGGGGTCAACAGTCCAATAGTTTGTGATGTTTCATCCAAGTTGCACGCTGCTTCAAATAGCAAGAGCTTTCTTTTTTGCAGGTATAAAAACTTTCTTCTATCCTTGCGGGACATTTTCAAAGATTGCTACTGTTGCAACAAACAGGCACATATGTAAGTAAGCTAAACATTAATATAATGTCTTTCAGCTTTTGAGTGATGGATATAAATCTGAGATCTGTTTTGTTCGCATGTATTTCTTGCTTTTGCTAAGCTTACAGACAAGGCTATAGAATTCAGTTAGATCAAATCAATCCTGTGGGACGTTGATGTCATTTGGGTTCGACTCAGCTTAGAACAGGGTTTAATTCCACTGCTACTTTCACAGTTTCTATATGAGCTGATATCACAAAGTCGTGATGGAGTAAACATAAAAAAATTATCACATTTCTACTCTACTTCATGATGGTGAAGAGAATGGACGAGCCAAATACCTCTCCTTAATGGCTGTTATAAAATTCATAATCAGAAGGCAAAAATTTACAAACAAGCTACGCTGATGCACCTTGCCTAATGGCAGCAAAAATGAATTTTTTTTAAATAAAAATGAGTACATTTTAATAGTGAGAGAGATATTTAATTCCAAACAATATTATTATGTGAATAATGTTCTAATAAGTCTTTCTTTTCAGATACTAAAAAACAAGTATATATTATTGCTCTAGTTAACAGAAAATTCGGCTAACATTTTTGTCTAATGAAAAAGCAATTGTGAAGATGATACATCAGAAGACAACCTCACGCTGCTTGTAACATAGCAAGGCTAATTTTTGGGATTTAAAAACAGAAAGGGAATTGGACCTTAACTGCTAATTTGCAAAATGGAAGCGACCATAACTATGGAATTCCCAGAAAAAAATCAAAACAAATTGGCAGTTTCATACAAAAAGAAGCCACGTGGTCTTTGAATTGGAGCAGGATTAGAAAGAAGCTTGAAGTGAGATAGGAAGGAAGAAAAGAGAAAACAGCTGACCGAACTACAAAAACCATAATCTGATTTTTCGTGTTCTCCTCTCTTGAAGAAGGTGCTGATGCTGGCCTGAAACCATGCTTTCTATTTCTCCCTCTCTCTCTGTTTCTCATATGGTGCATACAAATCATCACGTAAATTTGCACATTTTGCATGCATCACAAGTATTGCATGGTTGAACACTCAGGTGCTGCGCCACATGCCATTTACCATTATGACCAATGGTGAAATCATCACATCTTACTTTGTGGGTAGCATAATATCAACAATGAAGGGATAACTTGACTTTGTCATATTGTTTTATACTTCTATGCCATAGAAATAAAATTAGAGGCTTTGTTGGGTTATGGAGAATAGACTAAAAATTGAGACCTTTGCTTTAACTTTCAGGATTACGCTAAGACTTATAAATTTTGCACATGTATTCGAATTTGATGCTATTCTCCTTTCTTTCTGGTTCATTTTTTTACAATTGCATCTTTATTTGTGGCTATGCTGCTATAATCTCAGTTTTCTGTTTTTCAGCTTCTGCAGAAGCATGTAATGAGTTGATGGCATATTCATTAGTTTTGTCATGCTGTTGCTATACTTGCTGTATCAGGAGGAAGCTTCGGAAAATGTTGAACATCACAGTAAGACTGATTTCCTTGTGCATGAATATGATCGTCTCTCACAAGCACACCATTTGAGGAATGAACCCATCTGCTCAAAACCCATGTGTTTAGCTTCTTTTAAGACGTGTGTGGTCATGTTTTTTAATTCTAAAAGTGAAGTCTCTGAAACACTGATTTTCTTACGATGGACAATGTGATCATGTTATCACGGGGAGTATCCTAATATCGGTTGGCCGGCTGCTGAAATCATATCACCAACACAGTGCCTTTTCTTTTGTGATTTCTACCAACTCTATTTTTGTTCGGATCCTGATCATCCAATGAAGAAGCTGATTTAAAGGATATAGATAATGTATTTTTGAGGCTTAAATAAGCATCGAAATTAATTACTATTACTACTTACTTGGCTCTGGCATTCTCTGGTCTTTCCAAATATTATGCTGCTTACCAACATGCCTGTGCAGGGTGGCTACGTTGATGATTTTCTATCCCATTTAATGTGCTGCTGCTGCGCCCTTGTCCAAGAATGGAGGGAAGTGGAGATCCGTGGGGTTTGTGGTATGTCCTTCTCGCCCTTCAGCTTGCTATATCATTGTGGGCAATGTCACCACTAGAATTGCTGTGAATTCTGTTAATTCGTACTTTTAAGGATGCCTACCTTGCATGTGCCTTGGTCCCTCGCCTTTCTTTTTCTGAGCCAAACCTGGTGAATGGTCCTCCCTTGGCTTTATTAAGTTTTCTCCCTGTTTCACTGCGAAATTTATTGTTGATTTTCCTTAGCACGAGTTCCTTTAAGTTTCCATTCAGCACTCCAAACGTATACCTTGGTGTAAATCGCATCGCAGGATCTGACAAGACAAGTACAAGCCCTCCACCCCCACAGCATATGGAATCTTGATCTACATATCATTTGTTGTTTAGTGGGATTTGGGCGCATCGCTTTTGTGTAACTCCGTTGACAATTTGACTGACCCAACTCGGCCCTGATCTTAGAATGGCAGATGTTTCTTGTACAGAACTCTTGTAAATAGTATCTACCATAAAATTACAATTATCGTATTATATGGTTGGACAACGCCTTCGTTTGGCAAGAAAACACTTTCTTGTTGAAATTTGATGACTTGTTCTTTTTTCGTTATATCATGCAGATATGAGGTTCGGTCACGATTAATCCCTTGCTTCACTTATCTCAGCTACTTGTGGTCGAAAGCAGAAAGCTTGCTCTTTTTTCTGTTAATTTTATATTTCTTGTGCTGCGCTGACTTTGCCCCGGCGACTTCCCCAACGTTCCGATTTCTGAAATGGTTCTATTCTCTTTTCCGAGCTGCTTTCGTTTATCTTCACTTGTTTTTCTCTACTTTTTCGACCTGAACCCATGCTGAGGATTCTACATACAAATTTTCTTTTTATAAAAATAATATGAAAGTATTTAAATTTTGTTAATAATGGCTTGGTTGAGTGGAAGAAATTTGATTCTTTTTCTAGAAAATTGAAGTTGAGGGTCTAAATTTGTGAATGCAAAAATAAAATAAAATTACGTATAGATTCTATAGGGTAAATTTATTTACAAATTAAATTTTATAAAATTTAAAAGTTATAATCAAATCTCTGGAGACTTGTGTATAATATAAATTTAGATTGCAAAGACAATAATACTCTCATTAAACATATTATATTCCCCCTGTCTCAAATTATCAGATATTTTTAGAGAAGATTCAGCGTCTCAAAATATAAGATACTTTAATAAAAATAAAGTTTCATGAATGATATTTTCTCAATATTATATTTTTCATATATTTTATTTTTTTAATATTCTTTTATTAATGAAATATTAAATAGAGGGTATTTTTTAACGTTTATATTTTTGTCTTGAAAAAGTAAGGTTATAAAGTGTATTTAATGAACTTTATTGGTATGTAAAATTTTGTCTAAAAGTGTCTTATAATTTGAGACGGAAGGAGTATCAATTAAACAATTAATTTACAACTATTTCGTCAACAATTTTCAATTATAATTTTAACTTTTTCTAATAATAATTTTAAATATTCAATAGTTAAATAATTATGCATTAATAACAAAGTTTAACATTAATTTTAATTGTTTACAATTAATTTATTAATAATTTATAACTATAATTTTAATTTTTTATAACTGTAGTTTCACAAATTTAATAGTTAAATTTTTTATATCAGTTTAACCATTACACATGTGAAGTTACAACTATAAAAAATTAAAGTTATAATTATAAATTATAGATAAAATAATTGTAAATTATTTAAATTATATAATATATATATATATTTAATAAAAGTATCATTGTCATTTTACTCTAATTTCAAACTACATTCAAGTTTCAAGAGACTTAATTATAGTTTTTGAACTTCACAAAACTTATTTATAAATAAATTTACTTTATGGGACTTATATGTAATTTCTTCAAAAAAATCACATTTAAAAAATTATCTTAAATCATATTTGATAATATATTTAAGGGTGTTAGCTTATCCTGTTTTCATACGTTGGCAAAAAAAAAAAAAAAAAAAACTTGTTTTAATCCAAAAACAAGTTTGGTAAGATAGCAAAGTTTGACAATATTTTTTTTAAGATAATTTTTTATTATACACATGCACGTGCGTGCGTGCGTGCGTGTATATACACATTCACTTGATTGATTTAACAGACTAAATTTTTAGAAGACAAAATATTTTTATCTACAAATAGATTCATAATGAATGCTCAAATTTGATCAAAGTCAAATTTAGTACAAAGCAAATTATAAACTTGTGACAAACAAATTAAAACAAATTTAAAGGGAAGTTTCCAAAACTGAATTGAACTTAAAAGGCAAATTTATTATAGAACTTTTTTTTTTTTTAAGATGCACCAAATATTTTAAAGTTTTTATTTGAAACAAAATTGTCCTGAAACTTTAAAAAACAGTGGAATGCGACCCATCATCATTAACTCCCACCAAGGTTTATCGTTAAATTGATTTCTTTGACCAATGGACGCCAAGATGCTGAGTTGGACTCTCATCGTCTCCGGCCACTCATCGTCCGTGCCCGCGCAGCTCAACACGCGTGGATTAGCAATGACGAACTGAGCGGCATCGAGGGAGATACAGTGAAGAGAGCCTTGTTGGCGTTGATTCGCTCGTCGTTGCATCAGCAAAGGAGGCGTGTCGACTTTCACCTGTGGCCGAGTATGCTTTTAAACTCTGCTTTCTCGGGGGTCAATCTGAGAGTTCCAAGTTTCGTATGTACCATGATTGAACCTTCTAGCAAATGGGTTGGTTTCATTAATTATTCTCGTGGAGACTTTCTCCTCAAGTTTAGAGAACTTGATTGTTCGCTGAAGTCGGTTATTGGGATTTTTTTTTCTTCGTTAAGCTTGCTTCTTCGAGATCTATGAGTATGCCATTTTCCTTTTCCTCCTTGTATGTTGACGTTTTCCTTGTATATGTTTTGGAATCAGACTCTACTTTATTTGTCTTTTTTCCTGATTATAAACATTTATTCAGTTCAATCGCTGTCACTTTAATCAAATTTGCATATCATTGAAAACATCAGTGCATAATGCTCTCCCTCTTTCTTTCTCTTTAATCTTTTTTTAATTTTTAAGCGACAAATCATATATTCTTCTTTGTGCTCAAAATCGAGATTGGCCTTTTGAAGTAATTTCTGTGACCTCTAACTTTGAGATAATTGGAGAACCTATTCTTTTACAGAACCAATCTAAGATGAATTAAAGCTTTTCTTCGGGCTTTTGGAACCAGCCCCTTTTGTGGGTCTTGGATCGAGCTTCTTTAGAAGGACGGTGCGATGGCCGTCGGAGGAGATCAACTGAAGTCTAGAAGGTTGAAGGAGTTGAGGACGTCGGATTGGACAGGTCATTGTGAGGTGGGGAGATAAAGATGCACGCTGAAGCTGCCGAAGGAGATCGATTGAGGTTAGATTTGGGAGTCAGATGAGTTCTTTCTTTTTTTCCCCCCACGTAAGTCTGCCGCATGTGATTCACTTGCTCAACATATTTAACGGTGAGTTTATATTGTACTGATTTTGAAAGTTTTGGAGTAATATTATTCCCGGTAAAATTTAAGATATAAAACACGTAAAAAAAGTTTTAAAATAAATTTATCCTTTAACCCTTAAATTAATTTCTATATAATATGAACGTAGAAATCCACCTATTAAATGAAAAAATATTTATCTTCAGTAAAAAAATAGGAAAACTGATTTTATCAAAGTGAAAATATCACCAAAGGACTACTGGATGTATTTTATATCAAAAAAAGATATTAAAATTTTAATTTTTCACTTTACCCTTTAGTCCTTAGCTGAAAATAATTTTTTATAAAAAATAACTGAACTATCTTTAAAATTTAAAATAACAAGTATTCACCCCTTATAAATAACATCAAATCTTGATAATAATCAATTCATAATTAATAATAATATATTTAAAATTTAATAAAATTGAAAAATTGACACTACAAGTTTAATGAAATATGTGTTCATTTTTCATAAACAACAAGCTATTTAAATTTTGATAACAATTAATTTGTGATTAATAATAATATATTTAAAGTTTAATGAGATTAAAAATTTGACTACACATATTTAATGGGACAAATGTTAATTTTGCGTAAACATCAGACTATTTAAGTTTTGATAATAATTAATGCATGATTAATAACAACACATTAAAAATGTATCAATATTGAAAAAATAACAATTCAAGTTTAATAGGATAAGCGTTCATATTACATACATAACAAATCATTTGGGCCTTAGCAATAACTAATTTATGATTGATAACAACATATTTAAATTTTAATAAAACTGACAAAATGACAATACAGGCTTAATGGAATAAGTATTCACCTTATATAAATAATAAATAATTTATATTTTAACATCAACCATTTTATGAATGACAGTAACATATTAAGGCCTTAGCGATCAATTTACATATCATTGTTTTTCTTTCATTAATAGAGATAATTAAATTATTTTTTTATGAAACTTTATTTTTTAAATCAAGAATTAAGAGATGCAGTGAAAAATCAGAATCTTAACTCTGGTGGTCATCAATTGATATTGCCCTTTGTCAAATCTGAGATATGAAACGTTTTCGGCCGAAAAAGAGAAAAGATTCATCAATCAAATATGAACACGTGTAAGGCTGGATGTCTTCCTTGGATGAAACAGGAGCCACGAAATCCACCGTCGATAGAATCTTGAAGCTTCTAGTAGCTCTATAAGTATGCAAGCCCGTGCCTTCGAACCCCTTCCCCCCGATCAGAAAATTTCTTTTTCCCGGGATTAGGGTTAGAGATTTGCTTGTTCTCCCTCCCCCTGTAACGACCGCAGAATCTGACCCATTCCATACCTGTCGATCATGTCGAAAAAGATCACCTTGAAGAGCTCCGATGGCGAGCCTTTTGAAGTTGACGAGGCCGTGGCGCTTGAGTCTCAGACCATCAAACACATGATCGAGGATGATTGTGCTGACAGTGGAATCCCCCTTCCAAATGTGACCAGCAAGATCTTGGCTAAGGTCATCGAATACTGCAAGAAGCACGTCGATGTTGCCAATTCTGAGGAGAAAATTACTGAAGGGCAACTTAGGGATTGGGATGCTGATTTCGTCAGGGTTGACCAGGCCACACTCTTCGATCTCATCCTGGTCAGTTAATTTCCCCTTTTGTAATGTTGTGTTGTAGGCTTGGTAGTTTTGTTTGCTGTCGTTTCGGTTCCGGTCCTGTGAGATATAATTTTACAATCATTAGGGTTAAAGTATATTGGAATTGGGGGTTTTTGTGGTATTGATATTATTGGTGATATTCTTTTGGTATTACTTCCCCTCTGAGGGCGGGGTAGTGTAACTAAGCCTTTTCTGCTGTGGAACGCATTTGTTTGCCCTTGATTGACGGATTAGTTTGATGCAGCGCTCCAAGCTAATCTTTTGTGATTACAACGTCGTCTTATTGGTTGAGCTCTTATTTGGTTTTCTGATTGTTCAGCCACTAACAATTGGTTGTGAATATTGGTTTTCGCTTTTTGCCGCTTTCCTCTGTCTGTTCATCTGCGCTATTCTTTTACAGCCAGTGGCAAAACTATTTTTTTAAGTGCCCGAACACTATGTTGTCCGCCTAAGTATTGCAGGAATATTGCATTGATTTCGGTTGTCTATTCAGTTTACATGCCATGCGTATAAAATTGCATGATGGGAGTCCTTAGTTTGGAAGTCCATCTAATTTTTGCCCGTGTACAGAATGTTAATTGAAAAGACTGCGGTTGTGTTTGCTTGTTTGCTTTGTTATAATACTCTTTCAACGTAGTCCTGGTCCAAGTACTTTCAGGCAATGGCTGCTTTAGTTGCATGGTATTCATGACATTTTTCTTTTTTCTAGGCTGCAAATTACTTGAACATCAAGAGCCTGCTGGACCTTACATGCCAGACTGTAGCGGACATGATCAAGGGAAAGACTCCTGAGGAAATTCGCAAGACCTTTAATATTAAGAATGACTTTACTCCGGAGGAGGAGGAGGAAGTTCGGCGTGAAAACCAATGGGCATTTGAATGAGATATCATGTATTGAGCATTCTGAAGTTTCAATAACTTGCTATGTCGGTTTATGTGATATACTTGGTATATTTTGCTGAATCTATGTATCTGGTGACTATTATCTCGTCTCAGACATGTCTTTCTTCTTGAACTGATGTGCATTTTGAATTGTAAATAGCTGAAGATGGGGGTGAGAGGGGCGAGTGTTTTGATTCTGTCATGAAACCAACTGTTCATTTATTCCCGTAAGATTTGGTTCGTGATATTCAGTATCGTATAACACATGGTAATCTGTCCTTCCCTGTGTTCTTGAATCCGTGCTTCGCAATTATTGGATCCAAGTTTCTTTGGCGAGAAAAAAAGGGGTCTTCCGCCGTGCGTGTTCATCATTCATCCGTAACTTGGCTTGGGTAAGTCTTGTCTGCTGTGTGCTGGAGGTGCTTGCCTTTTAGGCGTGTTAAGAGTAACGGTTATGCTTTTAGTTAACGGGTGACATTGCGTGGGGGTTAATCAAACGAGTTTGTGCCAATGCAATGATTAGGTGTTCTTGAGTTAATAAAGTCGTAACGTAGAAGCTGTAGCCATTATCTGTAGCTTAGTGGCTGACGCTTTTGCGCCATTGGCAGACAGGATAAGTGGGATTGGAAATGGGTTTGGTCAAGTAGGTCTAAATTTGTGTGTTGAGCTTGGTTTGAAGTTGAATAAGGTTTTTTTAATGATTTAAGTTTAGTCTATTTTAAATGAAGCTTGGCCTGATCAAAAAGTACTTAATAGCTTATTAAAAAATCTGTATTTTAAATTGGTTTGTATTTTAATTTTAAATGTCTCAAATGTATTTTAAAATTATGATGATGGTATATAATATATAGTTTAATTTTAACAATTATAATATATAATAATTGAAAAGATTTATCAAATACAATACAATATATAACAGAAAAAGAAGAACATTAAAATTAATATATAAGCTTAATATGATTGAAAATATAATAAGAAATAAAAAAATTAATTAATTAAAAATTAACGGTTGAAATTAATGTGCTTGTGGTATATTATTGAGCCTGTAGGTTAAACTTTAAAAAAATAGGTTTAGTTTATCTAGTTAAATAGGCTTAATTAAGGGTTTGAATTTGATCTGAATGTATTTAATAGATAGATTAAGTTAAATTTGAAGTAGGTTAGGTTATAGTAATTTAACCTATTCTCACCCTAAACACGAGAAATAAATGAAGACAGCTCTTCGTGAGGCTTCCGAATATGCTTTCACTATGCGGGAGGGCTGATCTTCCAAGTAAATTCCATTTGAGCTATGCTACTAGTTGAAGTGGAGTCTCTCACTTCCCCTCAAACAATTTTGTTGGTTTATTAAAATCCAATGGTGGTTAAGTTGACAAAATTACATCCTTTAGCACTGGATTCCTTCTGAACGGTGTAAGAATCCCCAACCTGTGTGGAGATATATGTAGATTTATATTTAAAGATCTTAATATAATTTTCAGAGAAACTTTAGATATAACTTTTTTAAAAAAAATAATATAGCAAGTTTTTAATATTTTATTGTATTAATTGTGGTTTGGTAAAACGGAAGAGACCAACATCTCTTAAATAAAGTTTACGTTCGCTGGTCCAAAAAACAAAGTTTATGTTAAGTGCTGTGGGGATAAAAAAATTACACTAATTAAAGCTACCCATTTTGATTTATGTGCAAATATGAGAATTCACTCTAATTATAATATGATAAAATAAATTGGTATTAAAACCTCCGTTTCTTCAATTAAGGATAATTAAAAACACGCACCTAACAAAACATCCCAGTGAACCGACACATGCACACCCATAGGTTCATACGGCATACCCATGGTCTTCGATGTCATGGGAGGGATATAGGCTATGTAGCACAGATACTTTAAAAAAATAAATGTACCTGTATCCGATACGTATCTGATATGATATTTATAGGATATTTTTGCATACGTATCCTATATTCTACCATTTGTGATATAATTTTTTTTCAATAATTTTTTACCATATCACTTAAAAACTTAAAAAAACACATAATATTTTAATTAATTATTATAAATATCTTTATATTACTTTAAAAATTTTTGTTTAAAAATTAAAATACTTATACTTATATCATAAAATGTTGAAATATATATTATAAATATCCCTGTATCTGCATTCTAAAATTTTGAAAATTTTTTGTATTTTCATATCATATCGTATCGAATACTCATATTCATATCTATGCAACCTAGGATATAGGTGCAGCTGCGGCAACATGCCATTGGTATTAAGCCATAAAATAAAAGTGCTGATTTTACTTTGTTAATTTGCCTTCAATGGGCTGAAAGAATAAATTTTAATCCTCCAATACATTGGGCCTTCTCTCTACTGAAAGTCTACAATCCATTTCCGGGTTACCCGTCGGTTTTTGTCCTCCGTGAGCAAAATTTCGGCTCTTATTCATATGTGAGGCGTAGCTGCAGAAAGGGGCGACTCGGGAAGTAGGATAGTTATAGATGAAATGGTGAGGACGAGCAAAGCGCTTCTGCAAAAAGCAGAGCCACTGGCGAAGACCCTAATGGAGATACTGGTTTGTCCTCTCTCAAAGCAACCGTTGAGGTACTCATGGATTCTCATTTACGATGATTTCATTTTTTTGATCACTGGGAAGTTTATCATTTATTTCATTCTCTTGTTGGGTAGGTTCTGTGAACACGCGAATTCCCTAATCAGTGATGCCATCGGCGTTTCCTTTCCTGTGAGTTTTGCGTCCGCTTATTATATTTATTGTTTTGTGCGCTTCGTATTATGCTCTAGATTTTAAAGATTCTTCGAAGAGGTGTGAACTCCAAGTTTGTTTTTATAATGGGAATTTTTTCCAAAGTTGAAATTGAAGATATCAAATGAGCTTGGACTTCGAGGAGCTTCGTCTGGTTTAGTGTGGAAAGTTTAAGGTTTATTTATCTGTTTGTTCTTTCTTTGATGGCTGATATTTCATTCTATACAAGCTTTCGTGGAAGCACTTCGACTACCGTTTGCCCATAATTTTGGGTCTCAAAAAGTGACTATCTTGATGGCCCAAAAAAAAAAATGCAATAATCTCTGTAAATTCAAGAATAGAGCCAGAAATAGGCGAGCCACTTTCGTTGTGATCGATTATATCCCATTTTGTCTGTTAGATAAAAAACGGGATTCCTAGCTTAGTTCCAATGGATGGGAAGATAGTTGAGGAAGAAGATACACCGAAGCCCGAGGATGCTGCCAATTCATCATCAAGAACTGAGGAGAGTCATGGAAGAAATTCTTAAATCGAACTGTATGACATTAGATCTTTGTATTAATTATTAGTTGATATTGGCTGTTCCTATTACTTTCCTTTTATGTCTCTCTCCATTTGATGATCAGCCATCTATTAGCCTGCAGCTAAATCTGAGCGGATAATCCGGAATGGAAAGCTCATGTTTTTCATTCTCCTCTTTATTTTTACCACCGGGGGAAGAATCGGTTTTTAAAAGTGAAGATTTTGTGTTACAAACTGATTGTGTGCTATCAAAAGGTAATCCGGGTCCGGGATATTCATGTATCCCTGATTTTACTTTGTAGAAAAAATGTTGGATTACGCACTGAGTAGTCGTATATATATGTCTATGGGCAAACAACCACACGCTTATAAACATACGAAAGTTCATTACAATTGAGAGAAAAGAAGACTGAAGACAGTTCCATTTGTATCGTACCACATGAGTATAAAAAATGTACTCCAAGTCCTCCGTCCTGATAGAAGGGTCTCTGTCTGTGAGGGATTGGTATGCTTTGCTGAAAGAGTGCTCCAGACCTCGGTCCGTCGCTAATATTAACAAGGGGTAAAATCAAATTTATTTTTGGAGCATGGTAGCTGGAATGTTGTTGCCAAGTCTATTGTTTCATGGTTGTGGATTCCTTTCTGATTTAATTTTGTTAATACGCTGTTATCTTCATGGGGGATAAATCTTGCCTTGAGGACAGTGTGTTTACATAAACGATTCAAAGCTTGCAGGTCTTATTTTTAACTATGTTTTTGACTGGATTGTCAGCCCTACTTCCGAACAAGTATTAGCTTTTTACTATGTTCTAATTCTTACTGATATGTGTTGTTTATACCAGGTTATGATGTTATTCTTATGAGTAACAACTAACAACTCAAGATTGTGCTCGATTGTGAAGATATTTTGCAATTTACTGCAGCAAATCAGTACGTCATTCTTCGTTTGGGTTGCATTGTGCCGGAATAGCGTATGATAGAATTTGATTTTAGCTTGTTTGCAGAAAACTGAGGTTATAATATTTTGTTGTGGTTGGTAAGTTACCGAGTATAGGGACAAGTACACCTATCGGTAAATAAAGCTAAATGGGAAAGAGATATAACATGTTAATAAAAGAATTACACACATTTCTTTTTCTATTTCTATTTTTTGGATGACTTGGTTTACCTATAAATTTGGTATGATAGATTTACCGAGCATAGTTGCAGTGACTTGAAGGGAATCGGCATATTCAGGAATTGAATTTTCTTCTCCACAGATGCGATGTTTAACTTTTTAAACAGGGATGTGTTATATGCCTCGTGGTTATGGCAATTTACGAGCACTTATTGATGAAATTGTGCATAATCCTCGTTTGATGTGAAGAGCATGAAACCAGTTATAAACGTCGTTCAAGACGCGTAGGACTTGCGAGATAGCTTGGCGGTTGGAGAAAAATAAATTTAAAAATGAAGAAAAAGCTACTATTATTATTTATATTTTTGGCGTCAAGAAAAAACTATTATTGTATGGGGGTGTTCGAATAAAATCTGCCCAAGCTGGTTTTTTTTTTTTTTTTGGGAGGGGGGGGGGTGGTGGGTGGGGCGCGCTAGGATTGTGGGGTGCCGAAAACTATTGCATGGACATAGGGGCTCTCCAAGAGAACCATCTGGCGTTGGTTTTGTTGATAAAAGGCCTTCTGAGAAGTGAGAAGCGATGGAATGTTTACGATTTATATTTCTTGCATTATTTCCTGTGAGATTAGTAGTTAATAGATGCAAGTGTCATTTTTGTTATGAAATATAAGGGGAATGTAAGATGAGAGAAATGAACAGAACGAGAGGATTGGAGAGAAATGAATAGTAATATTTATTTTTACATACGTCTCACAAATGTGTAGTACATGATTTTCATTTATAGGCTCCGACTTCGCTCAAGAGTTACAATAAATTAAGTAGTAAAATTAATTTACATCAATATATAATATATAACTTTTTGAATATTAAAAATGAGAAAAACTCCTAAAGCCATTCATTAGAGGTTATAGATTGTGAGATTTGAAAGGTCAAGAGTTAGAAGAGTTTATGAACCTATATGCAATATAATATTTATAACACTCCTTTGGATGTTTATGGATGAATATTGTGCTTCGTTAAATTTTATTAGGAAAAGCTCAATGAGATAAAACCCTAGTGAAGGAAAAAAAAAACACAATATATATTGGAGCTACCTATTAAAAACCTTATCAGAAAAATTCTCTGAGACAAAATTTTGGATATGAAAAAAAAGAGTATAGCATGAACTTCATTTTTCCTAATGATGACGATATCAATTTAATTCCTCCTGATAATAATATCATTTCTTGTTATTGTATCTTAATAGATAATACTAATTTTTTAAATGTGATTGTTGCTAATACTTTTTCAAGCATATCTTCTTTTTAGCCAACTTATGCATGATGCATTTTCATCATACAAATATTCTTTTAACATATTTTTTGGATATGTTGAATTATCGATATATACTCTATTTGTCTAATGTATTGTAGAGATCATAAAAGAACAATTATTTTTAAAAATCATCATGACATATCTTGTATCTGCATGTTCAATCAATCGTGTATTTATAGTAACCTAATTTTGCTTCCAAAATTACAACAAATGAAACATTAACAAAATATATAAATATTATCATAAAATAAATATATGGTGCTTACCATTAAATTCAATATATTTTATAGAAATATTTTCATAAAATATAATGATTTTGAAATCATTGAGATATTCAATAATTTAATTTACAAGTTGAGTAAAATGTGAAATTATACATTCTTTTAAAGCATATACATTGAGTTAATTATACATATTTAGATTATTTTAATCCACTTAACATAATAAATAATTGTCTTAGTCATGCTTCTAGCATTTTTTATCCTTCAAGGATTTTTATGTAAATTTCACTATTTAGTGAATCATATGCATGTTTTATAATGTATAGTAGACACATCATATTTTAATTTCATATAATATTAAATTAATGATATAATAAAAAAAATTCACCACAAGATAACCTATTTGGTCATGATCATTATTAGACCATTGTGAAAATGTTTATATATCTCATGATAATTTTACACTTCAGGTATTTGGATTACAGGTCCATGACTTTTCATATATTTAAAATAAATATAATTTTACTCAAATTGCACCATTTATTTATTTTTTAATTGGCCAATCATCTCTCTATCTACCATCTATACCATATTTGTATATAAGATCCTCATTTGATTACATGATATTATTATTAAAATTGTTGTTGACAACTTTATATTCTCGGTTCCATTTTTTCAATTGTGACATAACGATATAAATCTCTTTATTACTTTCAAATACCTGAACCTCTTCCGAGGTTTTCATAATTAGTTATGTCTTAACTCTCTTTTAGAGTGTCTGCCTCCTTAATATAATCATTTTAATTATATACACCTTCTTTTTCAAGATATTTAAATTTGGAATCAATTGATCTTTCATGCTTCAGGCATGCCTCACTTTCTTTTATAATAATTGGAGCATCTTCAGTTTGAATATGAGATTCAATAATTTTTATTTTTGTCAATATATAATTGCATATGGCATATATCTTGCAATATTTTATGAATGCATTTAATGAACTTCTGATTCATGTTATTATTTGAGAGGATATGATAATAATATATTTCATATATTTTCTTTTTCAGCTATTCTTTTGCTCCCCCTTATATTGAAAAAACTTGGTTAACTAACAATCAACTCATCATATATTATAAGTTTCATAATTTCATTTATTTTCTTTTGAAAACATTCTTTTGTTTCATTTAGAGACAAAGAAGAAGAACGAATTTTCACGTAACATTTATTCCCGAATTTCTTTAAAAATTCATTTATGTGCAATGTGGTGGAATGTTAAAAATAAATATTGCACATTTAAATGTGAAAAATATATGGCTCCTGACTAAAAGTTAATTTTAGTAAGAAAATTTTATTAGCTTAATATGTATAAGTGCTGCAACATGTAACAAAAAATATGCCAATGCTAAAATAAAAATTTTATTCTCATAAGTATTGATCTAGCTTTTTGTGGAGGCTTTAATAAATGATTTTGTTAAATCACTTTGTAGAGTAGGCTTTTCAACTATTTTTCTGATAAGTATATTATTGTAAAGCCTAAGATATAAATTCACTCGAATTATTAATAGAAATTGAATCACATACTTTGGAAATTATGAATTCACTATGATGTTTTATTCAAACAATCTTGCAAACTCCAAGTTGAAAATTAAAAATAATCATACTCGCAACCATTGTATAGATACATTTACCAAATTTATCAAATACTTATATGGTTCATATGCTATGTGAATCGGCCCATATATATGAATTTGATGTAATTCAAAAAATGTGAAGATTCATTCAAAACGATAACTAGTGATATTTTTATAATAATCTATTTGAGAACAAACAACACATACTAATTATCTAATTATTTAATATATACGTTAGCTATTTATGAAGAATCTTTTGGTTCTTTAATGGATTGGATATAAATATATATTGTCAATAATTATTTACATCATATATATCATCCAATATAATCAAACAAGTTATGCCAACAATATATCTATTAACATCAGGAAACTTTTAGTTTATTGTAACATTTTTTAACTAATAATAAAATTTACAATTTCAATGATTTGTGATTGATTTACAATTTCAACATAATATTAATTAGGGATGTTTATTGTGCTTTGAGAGGAAATAAATATATAAGGGGATTTTCATCCAACGTTAACACATATTTGTATTCCAACAATCTCTTCCTTGAATGTTTAAGGTAAGCAAACATATCCTTTTTATTTCTGCCTTTTTCAAATTTTAAAGATATTTATTAACATATAATAACCAAATGATATGCACTTCACTTGGAGGCCAAAGTGCTTTTCAATTTACAAACAACTAAAAAGTCACTTCAATTAAGCTATCATCTCTAGACTCTTGATAAAACGAAGCTCTAACTTAGATATGTGAGTCATATTTTTCATTATGAGAGATAATTGAACAAAATATAAGAGAGATCTAAGATGAGAGAAATGAACAAAACAATGAAGAATTAAAGAGAAAGGAGTAGTAATATTCATTTTTACACAAGTCTCACAAATCTGTAGTACATGTCCTTTATTTATAGCCTTCAACCTCACTCAAGAGTTATAATAGATTGAATAATAAAATTAATTCACATCAATATACAATATATAACCTTTTTGAGTATTGAATATAAGAAAAACTCTTAAAACCATTCATTAGAGAGAGGTTATAGAATGTGAGATATGGAAGGTCAAGAATTGAGAGTTTATGAACATCCATGCAATATAGTATTTATAACAATTCTAATTTTTTTTTGGAATAGAAAATAAAATATATCCTGAACGGTCTAAATAAGAACTAAACGTTGCCTGGGATCTTTATCATCCAATTATAGGGACGTTTAGGTCAACGAAACCTAATCAAAAGCCATATAAAATGGAAAGAGCATTGGATCCCAATAAGAAAGCAAGCGGGATTCAAGTGCAAAAATAACGTAAGCGAATGTTAAATTAAATTGAAGATTGAAAATGGTATTGCATCAGATCCGCTTTAAAGAAACCATGTTAGTTGTCAAAGTACAGGTTTTTCACAGGGCATACCACGACCCCAAGCACCAAAGAGAGGATTGCAAAAAATTTGTTGGGGCATGGACTTAAAGCAGTGGAGATCAGCAGTGATCTTGTGGATGTGATTAATCTTCTTAACAGAGCCACAACCCTGTCACTGTCTCACATCCAGTCCATAGAGAGTGTGGTTGGCATTCGGGTTTGGGCACCATAGTGACCCAACTAGAACATGACTGGATCTGTTTCATAGGTGCATCTAAGAAAGGGGCCGGGCCCACCTGGTTAAGCCCTTGACAATGGGTAAAAAAAACAGAGTCTTTGTCCTTCCGTTGCCGGGAATCGAACCCGGGTCTCCTGGGTGAAAGCCAGATATCCTAACCGCTGGACGACAACGGATCTTGTTGAATTAATGCTACGGCTTAACTAATTTAAATGAAAAGCCATTCTATCATACTATCATTGCTTTTTTTTTTTTTTTTGGGAAAAAACATAACTTTTAATCCTTACATTTTATTCATATTTTGCTATATAGATCTTTATACTTTTTTTAGTGCTTTACATCAGTACACCTTCATTTTTAGTATTCTAAGTCCCTCAATAACTAAAATGATCAAAGTGTAAGCACCTTAAATGAATATAAAACATTAAAAATAAAAATGTAGAGACCTAAAGTATAAAAAAAAAATACAAGAACCTATAACAAAATATGAGCAAAGTGTAGATATCAAAACTTGTTTTTTCTTTTTTTTATTTCTTACAAATATACTCTTAATAAAAGCAATCTTATTTGAAATATAATCAAATATTAAATAATTTCTATCCTTCAACAAAACAATTAATATTTTTATTACAAATAAATATTAAAACATCATTAATTTTGAATATTCATTAAGATCATTTTAAAAAAATCTCATTAACTATTCTTAAAAGATATGAAAATACTTTATATTTTTAAACATGACATTAAATTTGGCAAAAAAAAAAATGGCATCTTCAAAATAAACCTTGTAATTTTGTAGGTGGCAGTATCATTAAAATGCAGGTCTTGATCTTTATAACCCACCCGCGAACCTCTTGCTTGACATGAAAATAACTTAATATCCTCTGTTATAATTCTTCTTTCAACCCCACCCAAAAAAAAAAAAAACGCTACATTTCATTTGAAACTAAGGGGGGAAAAATAAACCCGGGATTGTACTCAGAAGTATAGTATTTTAAAACTAAAAATGATTGTATTTTTCCAAAATTGCTTATATTTTCTTTGATGCTATCATATGCTAAATTTAAAAAAAAATTAAAATGTAAATAACACAATTTCTTTATAAACAAGTATCCAAACTAATAATAGTATACCCAATGTCATTCATCTATGTCATTACTCATTTCATTTAATGGTATGAGATTGATAATATTGATTTGATGATTATGATAAATAAGAATTATAAACTTATTTTCAAAAATATTGAAGTGAATAATTAAATGAATGGATGGGATTTGGTATAAACGAATACATTGAGGAAGGGAATAGAGGGGATTCGAATCCCACAGCTTACATATCTTTTTTTTTTAAAAAAAAAGAGATATTGAGGCCTTTTTTGCCTCTCTTTCTAACAACAGATATTTAAAAACTTGATTGGCTAATTGTTTTCATTTTTCGTTTAAAAAAAATAGAAACAACCTCAAATTGTTTTTGTTTTTTCTTGTTTACAAGATACGCTACATTTAATTATTAAAAATTAAAATTATTATAATCAATTTATATCATTAATCATTATTATTATTAACCACCTATAACTATCACTATTAGTCTATTTTAGAATTCTAAAAATGTTTTAAAATTAACATAACCCAACACATTGTCATTTTATTTTTTAAAAAAGAATAATTTTAAAAATCATATTACAAAATAATTTTTAAAAACAAAAAATAGAAATAGAAAGCAAAGAGGCAATTAACGCTGCATCAGTTATTACTGTCGAATTGCACTGAACAGCCCAGCTCGTGCGTCCGATTAGTTCGACCTGACAGTCCAAAACAGAAAGACTTCTCTCACGCATGGATTGTTTAATTGAGTCCCATCCTGATACTAGTTCAGGAGTTATCATCAAATTTCCAGTACATGAGAACCGATATGCAAATTGACATTTTCTTTAAAAAAAATTGATGAAACAAACTTTAAAAGTTAAAAAAAAATTAATATTGATTTCAACAAAAAATATAATTAAATTCTCACTCATAATTTATAAAAATGCCACAGCCTTTTCGTTTAGATGGAATTTTTAACTGACGAAAAACAGCGACACTCCATAAACTCCTTAGGCTCTTATTAGCTGATCAAATCACTAACACCTGAAGAAAATATCCAGCGACCCTCTATTCATGGGTATTCATTTCCCCGAAATTAAACGCCGACAAGCGAAATTGGGACGTGAAGCCACTCAGTTTTTCCTCACATAAATCGAACACAACACAAAGCGACCCCCTTGATTTTGGAGGGAAAAGGCTTTGCCTATTGGTCAGTAACATTCCGTAAACCAATACTCGTAAATAATTGAAGAAATAAAGAGATGTTAATAGCGATGGCGAAGAAATTTCAGAGCATAGATATCGTCCCATCCTTTATATTTTACGTTGAATCTTATCTGACTAGAGATTGTCTAATTCTTAAACCAGTGATATATATCATTTTTAGCATCGTCATCACTTGCACCACCCGACGTCGATCTTTTTGCACCAAGCAAATCTAGGGAAAAACCAACACGTAAAAGAAACATAACGTCAAATCCTGGAGTATAATTAGCATACTAAGAGCAAGACCACCCATCAAAATAGGCGCCTTCTAGGAAATGCAAAAGCAGCTTCTTTGAACACACCCGCCCGTTACTTACACAAACCACCACAAGTGATGTAACAACCAAACCAAAAATACATTCCCATCATATCTGAAATTCCATCATCGATAGCAGGCATTTACTGTGAAGGGTAGGTCCAGGGAGCAATGAAACGGAGATACGGATAAAGGAATACTCATCAAAACGGAGCAGTAGACGTCCGAAACAGAGGATTCTTCTTTTTCTCGGAGGCCGACGCTTTGGACCACTGGAAGTAATAATAATTAAGGGAAGCAATCACACACCACATTACATTGATTCACGAAAGCAGCCATACAAGAAACGAAAGGCTCGGTTCGAAAAGCGCAACATATAAAGCCCAGACCTCTTGCTGCTGTTTCCTTAGCCTCTCATTTTCTTTGTTCAAGTAGTCGACCTTCTGCTCCAACTCGTTCGTGTAAGCCTGGAGGGAAAACCAAGCACCTTTAAACAAGAGAGACGCATGGATTTCAAAAACAAACATATGTTGAAGATTCATAAATAAAAGCGAGGGAATCAAGAAGGCAGTCTTTTCCTGCTTTCTAGCTCGGGATCTGGCGGCAGATTCCCGGTTCTTAATCATACGCTTGTGGCGCTCACTTCCCGAGCCATCACCGTGGTTATAATGGTGAGGATGGTTGGGATCAGTAAGATCAGATTCAGGAAGGGGCCTCTTATGAGGGAAGGCAGAAACTGAAGGGGAGGAGGGAAAGAGATTGGAAGGAGGAGGAGGAAAAGACGAAAGGACCGGGGGGAGGGAGTGGGCGGCGGGTTGAGGAAGAGGGTCGACGAAGCGGAAGGGAGGGGCGGAGGAGCCGAGGCTGAGGGCGGTGACGAGAGGAGAGGAGGGGGAGAGGGAGGAGGAGGAGATGTCCTGGGAAGAGGGAGAATCGTAGGGAGATCGAGCGAGGAAGTCTTGGAAGATGAAGCGGCGGTAATCGGCGGGGTTGGAGCCTCCGTTGTGGTCGAGATTCAAGTCCCTCCACACCTCTTCCATGCTTTGTGCTTTGGGAGAAGACGAAGGCGACGAAGCAGAAGAAGATTGGAAGGGTATTGTATTGAAATAACATAGCCTTGGGTGGCTAGCCCAGAGATGTCAGGGATAGATGGCGCAAGGGGGTACGGAGGATAGGGAGCGAGGCCTAGAGGTGCTCTTGCTTGATATTTGCACGCACCAGCCTCCCTGGGTGTAAATGGTCACGTCCGACGTGCCTCACTGCTCGTTTAAATTTTAATTTGGTATAATAAATTATAAAAATAATTAATTAAATAATAAATTATAATTATAATTAATTATATTATAACGTAATTTATTTGGATACTGAAATTAATTTTAACTGTATAATTTATTATGAAAGACATTGCTTTAAAAAATTAAATTATTAATAAATTTATATATAATATTATTAAATTTTTTAATTTTATTTAACATAATTATGAATTATTGACAAATTAATATGGCAAAATGAGAACCAAAAGCAGGCATGAATTAGCTTTAAAAAAAATTGATTTTAACATGTTTAATCGATTATGGTAATTATATGCTGTTTGGCTAATTTTGTTTTAAAAATCGACTAAACATCCATTAATCGATTCTGGACGCAAAACAAACAGGCACTAAATGGATCTCTTCCACCTTCTTTTCTTTTCCCCCTTGTAATCTTCCACCACTCTTTTCGTTACATCTCATTTTAAAATTCTGACATTCAGATTATTATTTTTTTCCCTTTTTCTTCTTCTTCTTCTTTTTGTTTTCCAACCCATTTTAATCTGTTCTTTTGACTGGAAAACGGGATCGCGTCTTAATCGCAAAATATCCGCTTGTAGCTTCTCTTTTCATCGTCCATGGCTTATATCATGTCCAAGTTATAGTGGAAGAGTGGTGTATTAAATTTTAAATTAAATTAAATTTTAAAGATTCTACCAGCGGGCCTATTTATTATAAATAAATTATAGTTCGTTATATTTATATTTATATTTTAAATATAACTTGTTTTTAAAAATAAATTTCGAGGCAGTACATCAAAAGATTTTGGTTAACGTGCGAGAAAACCCGCTTAGATTAATTTAGGGAGCGAACATTTTATTGCTGTAAGATGTGTTGAATGGAATGATTGTGACAACAAATTATCAGACTTAAAAAGGTTGGAACTTTTCACTGATCCGTGGAAAAATTCTTGCATTGACACGATCCACTCTATCATTCATATTTTATCCGATAAAGACACACGATGTCTAATGACTGTCCATATAAATTAACTCTGCCAGTAAGAACGTGTGAGAGAAAAAATATAAGAAGCTAAAATGGCAATCCATTCAAACAAATAAGGGAGAACATCAGTTAAGTCTGAAAATACTAAATTAATAATAGTCAGGTCCCAACAAAATTTTTTATGAAATGAATTGTAAATATCATTTTAAATGGTTACAAATAGAAAATTTTGTTTCAATCTAAATGTTCAATTAATATTTAAATATTCATTTACAATTAAAACTCTTAGATTTGTAATTACCATGATCGATGTTTTCAACTAATTTTTTTGAAAAAATTAAAAAGAATTTAACTGTTATCAATTTATAATTTTAAAACTTAACTATTATTTTTTCAAAAAATAAATCCATTGAAAATAGTGACGCATTAAGTGTTATTTTACAGAACAAATACAATATGAGACGTTTTTATTACACAATACAAATGATGTGGCATATTAGATTTATAAAAAATTTCTTGTTTTATTTGACTTAATAATGAAATATGACATGTATTTATTAAATAAAACAGGAATGATTTGACACAGCATGTCTACACAATCTAAATCTATGTTAGTTATGGATGTTGGTTGGAAGGAAGAAAAGGAAAAATGATAAATAAAAATTTTATAAAAATATTAATGTCAAATTAAAATTTTTTTAACAGTGATGTTTTTTAATTTTAATATTCTTTTTATTATATTTCAGTACTAAAATTTTTAATTTAATATTAATGTTTTAATAAGCTTTTTACTTATTATTTTTCCTTAAAAACATAGCATAATAAAAATAAAAATGCAAGTGTTATGGAACTAATATTTAAAAAAAAAAACTAACTCATTAACGTATGTAACTTATTTTCTAATAGAGTGAGAATATTTTTTAAATTTTTTTAACGTGGGACATGACAGCTCTTTTGACTAATCTTTGACACGCCTGTCATGAGTGTGGCCTATCAAAAAGCTCCACCTATTCAGTAAACTCGGGTGTGACTGTAAGTTGTTTTCTCACACGGCCATTATTCAATACATTCGCTTATACAATCAAGGTCTTCTTTAAGTTTCTCGTACGTGGGACGTGACACAGGGCTCAGTCAATGTTGCATTTGGGGACGATTGTAAGCTTGTTCTGTTGTAGTTCGCATTTTTACTTTTTTTTTTTTTTTTGACAGCACATATTGCTATCGAATTAGATGAACAGAGGAACCATGAATGAGATGGTCCATCCACTTATAGGGTGAGTAGAAGAGTTCCCTCGCTGCTCCTCCGTCAACTTTGCGAAGCAAAGAGCAGTTTCGAATGGAGGAAAGCATTGCTGATTTGACTACATGTCACAAAAAGAGATGAGCCAGCCTGCAGACACGTTTCCGAATTTATGATTGACAGATGGATGGCTTTTAAATCGACGTCCCGCAATGGTATTTGAATCCCATAATTCCAATTTGAATGGGGAAGACTCTTAATACGAAAGCAAACTGTAGCCCCTCGAAAAGGCAATATTGAAGTGTGAGCAGTGACGACGTACTTCCATGCATCCACGACTCTGGGCAACCCCCAGCTCCGAAGCTAGAGAACATGTAATCATGAGCCGGGGTTACATTAGGCGGTTCATTTCAATAATGGCAACACGGATCATGATGAGCACGTGTCTTTTCCTTTCCGTGACTTCTTTTAAAAATTCAGAAAAGAAAGCCCTGCAGTTATTGTTAAATAAATTATGGGATGAATGTCATGGATACAAAGCGCCTGTTTAGTTTGTGTTTTTTTTTTTATTTTTAAAAATTACATTTCCCGTTTCGTATCTGTCCTCATTCTTTACCTTTAAAAACTGTTTTATAATACAGTTTTTAAAATTAATTTTCAAATAAAATAAAATAAAAATATGTTTTGTCATGTGAATTAAAAATAATTTTAAAATTAAAAAATAAATTGATATCAATGATTATATGTAGTTAATGAGAGTGATTAATAATAAAAATTAATTAACATAACTATAATTTTTAATAATTAAATGTAGTATATTTTAAAAATAAAAAATAAGACAAGGATAATTTACTTATCCATTCATTAATCTAGATTAAAAGTTCAATTGTATTTACTCATTCATTAATCTTAAATGAAATATAAATTTATAATCATTGGTATAAATTTTAATAATTTAAATAATATAAATATTTAATACTTATATTAAGTATAATTGTTAAATCCAAATCCTCGTATTCCAAATTCGTCGTTTGTTTGTCACGACAATTAATAGTAAAACACAAGATATTAATTCTATTTTTATTATAATCCATGACATTAAAAATAGTCTTTCCGTTTTTTTTGAAATAAAATATTTTAAATTAGAGGTGTATATAGGCTTAGGCTGTCTTTCAACCCCCTATAGACGCGTGGAGTATTGGAACTGGAGCCTGAAAGCTTAGGCGTCCTTCTGCAACTCCCTGGAGACGCAGGGATGTGACAAAAGTAATACTGAAGAGGCGATAACAGGTAGAATATGCACCCTCTTGCAGATGGCCCGATGGGCTACGGGCTCGGTTACATACAAAATGTAATATTTACAAGGTACTCCGTCCCGTCCCATTTATAAATTCTATTTTAAAAAATATATTTAATCTTATTTATAAGTTATAGTACATCTTTTTAAATAATTTTTGAGAGGTATTTTTAAAATTATCCTTTATGAGAGAAAAAAAGTAACAGGACATTTCTTTTTAAATTTATTATATAGGGGCATGTTTAAAATTTTGCTTACTTTTATTCCTTGTACTTTTATTGTATTGATATTAATGAGTTTGGTAGAAATGATTTATAAATAGGACCGCAGGAGTACGTCTTAAAAAATTTATTTAATCTCATTTGTAAATTAATATATGACTCGTTAAATAATACTTAAAACATATTTTTAAAATTATTTTTTATAAAAAAATATGACATTATTTTTAAAATTTTTATATACAGTGTGTATATTTAAAATTTTATATACTTTTATTTTTTTATTTTTGATATTGATATTGATATAAATGATTTATAAAGAGAATTATATGAGTATTATTAATTGCTTTTCTTTAATTTGAGAGAAAATAACAATCAAGGACCTTATTATCAAATTAATATCAGCCAAAGATTAATTAACTTTAAAATTGTAACACAGTCCCTAATATTTGACAAATATTAATTTGTGATGTCAACAAACTAAATTGCCCCTAAAAACCACCTCCCCACCATTGACGGTATCAATCGCCAGACTATTGTTGGACCCTTACTTGCAAAGAGGTGGCTAGAGCCTCGCCAGCGGTTGAAGCTTCAGCATTGGTGATATTTTTATTTAAAAAATATTTGGTTCAGGTGATCAAGAGAGGATTTAATTTCATGACTCTTTAACTATATATGCAATATATATATATATATATATATATATAAGTAGCAAGCTAAGCTTATATCCACTTCTATGTTATAACATATCAATGCATGTTTATTTATGAATTGCAATCGTTATTTACTAATGTTATTTGTTAATTTGACATAGACGATTACAATTTGAGAAGTTTAAAATTTCATGCATTTTACTCATTAAGCATCTAAATGTATTGTTGTTAATCACTAATAGATTATTGTAAAAAGTCAAGTAGAAACTTGTAAAAAATGACTGACACATATAGTTAAACCCATTGTATCAATTTTTTTAACTTGTTAAAATTTGAATAGATTGTTATTAATTTTGAATAAATTATTATAAATATCTAAATGTATACTTGTTGATGAAGGACTTAACACTTGCACAGTTAAGCCCATCTTATATATTTTTATAACTTGTTATATCTCGAATAGAATGTTATTAATTTATAATAATTTATTATTAAAATCCAAATGGATATATGTTAATGAAAGACTGACACATGCAATTATGATCAACAAGTGTCTATTCGAATTTTAACAACAACACATTCTAAACTAATAATAGTTTATCGAGGCCTTAACAAGTTAAAAGAGCATACAGGATGAGTATAATTGTACGTCATAATCTTTTATTAACAAGTATTCATTTCGATTTTAACAATAAATTATTATAAATTAACAACATTCTATTTGAGATTTAACAAGTTAGAAAAATAGATAAGATGGGTTTAATTGTACAAGTATTAGTCATTCATCGATAAATATACATTTAGGTCTTTACAATAATTCATTAAAAATTAATAACAAGCTATTCAAGTTTTAATAAATTTAAAAAATTGATGGGACATGCTTAATTGTACATGTTAGTCCCTCAACAATAATATTTGTCCAGGTTTTGACAACAACTTATTCTTAATTTAACAACAATACATTTAAACTTTTAACAAGCAAATGTATGAAGTTTTATGGCTCCTAATTTATAATTGTCCATATCAGATCAATAAGTAATATTAGCAAAATAACAAGTACCATTTAGAAATTAACAACACACAATTATGTTATAACATGAAAATAGTTAGAAACTTGATTTATTATTTATATTCTTTTTGCCATATATAAGTAAAGGGTTTGGTGAAGGTAGTCAAAGGTTATGAGATCAAACCATCTCTTAATCACTTAAATCAAATATTCCTTGAGAAAAGATGTTGTCAATATTGAAGATTCGGTGATCAGCCATTGGAGATTGAACAATTGTCAGGGGATCTAACAATAGGTGACAATAGGGATATTTTTTTTATACCTCAAGGATAGTTTTGCCTGTAATATAACAAATTAATATCAAGGGGCAGAAGACTATACTTCCTCCATTTAAAAATATAAGATATTTTTAATTTAATTTTATTTTTAATAAAATAGTTACTTATTTTTTAAATTAACTTTATTTTTTTATATTTATCTCTATTAAATATTCTATAATAAATATAAAATTAACATCAATAGAGACACTTAAAAAAAGATAATAATTACATCTCAAAAGATTAAAAATATTTTAAATCTTTTAATATTTAATTTTTAAAAAAATATTTTATATTTTTAAATAACAGGAGTACGTATGATTGGTTTTTAAGTGATATTAATTTCTTTAGTACTATTTTTCCTTAATTTAGTTTCGGGAGCACGAAGAATGCAAGTGTATGTTGTTGATTTTGATAAGAGAGTAGAAAAGAGAGACGTGGCAGTATGAAGGGTGGCAGGAGCAGACTGGTGGAGGGTGGCAGTTGTATTGCCAAATTCCTGCAAACTCCCACTCCCACATCACCCCAGTTTGTGTGCGCTCACTGCTCAGTAGTGACTCATCACCTGACGCCTGCAAACGCAGTAATTGTTTCCAATAAGACAGGGGAGAGGAGTGTCCATCAACAGTTCAACACCAAACCTGGTACTGCCTACTCCCTCCATCCGGAACCTCCCTCGCCGCGTTCTAACGCCAACACTTGGCCAAACCAGCACCCCCCTCTCTTCCTTCTCTTAGTCTTCACGCGTGTCTTTCACGCAGGCATGTTTTCAACGCTTGTGGGCTGTGTTTAGATTAAAATTTGCATGCCTTCAATTAGAATGGAAAAAGCGCAGCCAAGGACAGCTGAAAGATTTTATTTACAGACAAAAATTAAATGATTCTAAAATTACATTCCAGAATCAAAAGATTAAAATTGAAGTTTGATCCTTGTCTGTAAATAAAATCTTTCAATAATCCTTTGCTAGAGATATATGAATATAATGTAATTTATATTTAAATATATTTTTATGATGCAATATTTTGTGGCATTGCGCTATAAGTGCTTTTATCTCCAAATCTGTTTTTTCAACGATTTGTTATTGGGTTAAGATGCTTTTTTCTGTAAGTATTTTTTTTTTTAAAATTGTGGACATTTTATATTAATAAATAAAATATTTTTTAAATTATTTTTTAGGAGAGTAAAAATTTTTATCCATTAATAATCCGTTAATTCTGTGATTTTCTACGTTATGGTATGTTTTTTGGTGTTAATTTATTTTTGAATTTTTTTAAGAGTGTTGAATATCTTAAAATTTCTTTTCTTTACAAATTACTAGATACTTTGAACTAATAAATGAGATTTTTTAAAAATATTTTTTAAAGGAGTAAAAAATTTTCTGTATTAATGTATCACTAATAAATGAAAATTTTTACTCCATTAAAAAATAATTTAAAAAAGAAAGATAGCACATCCAGCGTATTTTTTTTGAAGAAAAAAAAGTTAAACAAGATTTTTAATCTTTCAATAGGCTTTGAAGTGAACACCCTGTAATTTGAGGGTTACCCCAGCACGCCTTTGGATGAACTGGGCGTTCCCCCGATTGCGATTGCGAGATTCTCCATTCTATTGATCCCTAGTTCCACTTCCACATTGATTTTTTCCATCAATCAATTGATTGAGGCCTTCCCTTCTTGTCAAAACAATATTCTTTCAAATATAAAACATTTTTATTTAAATCCAATCTTTTTAATTATTTAATTTTTAATTAATTTTATTTTTTTATATTTATCTTTATTAAATATTTTATAATAAATATAAAGTCATTATTAATAGATATTTTTTTTAAAAAATAATGATTACACTCAAAAAATTAAAAATATCTTATATTTTTTTAACATTAAACTCTTTATAAAATATCTTATATTTTTAAATTAAGGAAGTATTATTGAGTTTTGGTGACGTGACTTCCATAATAATTGCCAATATTATTTCTTGATTATAGCATAAAATACACAAGTGTGACTAAGTTTAAGCCCTCCCCTCCCCACCTCCATTGAGGAGCTGCGTATTTTTTTTTTAAAATAAAAATTATACAGTTATAAAAACATTAAATAAATCTATTTATGAATTTGAATAATTCAAATTTAATATAAATATTCTACATTTAATTTATAAAATTTATAAAAATATTTAATATTTAACATGTGCTCCAAATTTTAATTTATATAAAAATTGATATTAAATTTGGTCATTTATATTAAATTTGTATCATCCAGAAAAATGAACAAACTTTTTAAATTTTTTCACAATTTATATATTTTTTATTTTTAAAACATAAAATAAAAAAGTAAATCTAAACCATCAAAATTAAGCTGAACGATTCACATTATTAAATACGTTATCAACAAACGAATGGATAAGCTACGCTTCTTAAATTCGAGAGTTCGTCATATGGGACTAACTACCGTACTCATCACCTTGATAAACAGAATGATGTAATTTGGATCGTCTTGTTTTTTTAGTCTTGATATTTATTAAAATAAATATTATAAAATTTTAATAAATTTATTTATGATCAATATGGGATTGAATTAATTTGGAATGCTCAAATTTAATATTAAATTTTTTTATGAATTTATTGTGCAAATTTATTTTAGTATTTAAAATTTAAAATTTTTAACTCATTTTCATTAAAAAATATTTTTTAGAAAGTGCTAGTCAAGAGATTATTTTAATTTTCAATATTGTAATTATAAAAAAAGTGTTAAAAATTTAATATCAAATATGATTTGTTTAGAGTATATCTGAATAGTAAAAAAATATAAAAAATTTCAATCTAAAATTAAATATTTCAGATAAAATCTATATCAGATTGATAAAGAGCATATTTATTAAAAGTTTGTAATTTTTTATTTTTATAATTATAAAATAAATACTTTAAATTTTGACAATTCAAATCCCATCATAGGTAATGTAAAATGCATTGGATAGTTACAGATAATCAATCATGCAATTCCAAATCAATGTTTTGAAAACAAAATTACCAGAACACCAATCTTCTCCCAAGCTCCATTTACCCTTCCAAATTCCGTTTTAGCAGAAGCTAGTTTTTTCTCCAATTGAGAATTACTTTCAGAAAATTTTTTCAATGTCATTAAAATTAATTTTAAAAAATATTAATCAAACTTCATCATATTTTTTTAATTAATTTTTTTTATAATCAAATTTTCAAAGTAAAATCTAAACACATCTGTAATGATAGTGGAGTAGCATCGATCATTAACGAGTTTGTTTGCCTTAATTTGTAATTTCAAATTGATCCTAAGGCCCACTAACAACTCCAGAGGAATTCAAACAACTAGTTCGATGATTCGTTTCATCAATGCTCGTTAGTTGTGGAGTTGATGCAAGTAATAAAAAAAATAAGCTATGCATGCATCGAGGAAGAAGAATTGAAAGATATAAATAAAGCTCAACCCATCTCTCTCTGTTTTTTTTTTTTTTGGCATCTAAAATTGGGAAGAGCGAGCTGACCCTCATTGGTTTTCGGCCTAAGATATATCCATGGTCCATCATTACTCAGGAAGCAAAAGTTTATACAAAGAAATGCCAAAAAAGATCAATGAAACTCGCCAAAAAAGAAAAAAAGAAGAAGAGGAAATAAAGCTAAAAGAAAGAAGGAGCTGGAGAGGCATTCCGTTGCTGCTGCACGAGCAACCCGACCATTGAGTAGGATTCAGAATATTATCCACGGAGCCATTAACCACGTTTACTAAAGAGAGACGATATAGACTGAATAACATAGCTGTAGTCTCACTGTAAAAAGGAGAAAAGGCATCTGAGGAAGGTCCCGCGATATCAATATATTGCCCCTGCTTATCAAGAACCATGAAACTAGCACCAGCCTGACTAGTTTTACTATCATAAGCACCATCAAAATTTTTTCTCGCACTACAAACACTCAGCTATCAGCTTCCACACCTCTGGGCATTTATTCTCGGACCATTCCAATTGTCAGCCACCCAGAAGACGTCAAAATTGAGCAAGGTGGATAATACCTTCAAGTTCAAAAAGCTAGGGGGAACCGGGCTCACAGCGCAAACAATAAAAGAATTCCAAGAATTCAGACCGAGACTATACTTAATTCCACGCAACCAAGAAGCAAAATGCATTTTGGGGAGCTTTATTCTATTTTTTTTTCAATCTTTTAAAACTTAATTGTCATTCATTTTTTATTTATTTTTTTAAATTTCTTCTTTATAAATAAGTAGGGAGGATATCCACGTGAAGAATGAATGCACTAAAGCACTGATTTCTGGTACATTGTGAAGTAGGAGTCAAGGGCTGGCCACCCAAAAAAAAAAACAAAAACAAAAAAGAGTAGGAGACTAGGAGGTAGGGGGATCAGGTTTTTTTGTTTTTGTTTTTGTTTTTGTTTTTGGATATAACGTGATCAGTTACCATTGCCTGGCACCGTCATCGCTGGTTTTCTCTAACAAATTCTTTGGGCCAGGTGTGTAGCTAGCTTTGCCTTTCATATTTGGGAATATCAAGTTGATAGGATTCAGGTATTACCCATCTCTGCCAATCAAGGCGTCGTCTTATTTTATCACCCTGTCATTTAAGAGGAGCAAACAAATTTTTCTCAGCATATCGGTAATGACCAATCGAGACATGATCTTTCCAAGATGTTCCAGCAAAGTATAGTTATTGTAAAGAAAAATACCAGAATTTCAACAACTGATGAAGTTTGAAGAGCATCCAATATAATCTGAATATTGCTGGTCAATTCTTTAACCTGTAAAAGATATAAAATATTATAGTCAATTAGTGCACGTCATAAAAATATGCAATATTTATGAAACAAATAGAAGAAGAGATAGGTTCCCCATTAATCAAAACACTAACACTTACACTAAAAATTTATAATAATTAATGAAAATATAATTGATTTGCAGTATCATAACAAAATTAGCTAGTGTCAGCTAGAAAGACAACTTTCTTTTCCAATAAAGAAAATAGTTGGGGGAAAAAAACGAAACAAAGCCCACAAAAAAAAAAAAAAAAAAAGCGTATGCAAACAGCTTGCCTTAGGAAAAGTCGCAATTAGTGTCACCGGAACCCAGCCTTGTTGATCCATTTGTTTCCGTAGGTAAATATCTTTAATCAAGTTATCAAAGCTGCAATAGAAAGATGCAGAGTCAAGTCAAAATAGACGGTAAAGGACAAATAATTGATCAAACATATGGAAATCAATACCTGAAATAGTAATCAATTTGTCTGACAATTTGAACGCATAATTCGGGATCTGCAGCTGGAACGTTAGGCGATATTGATGGCTCAGGATATGCAGTCGGAACGTTGGTAAGATAAGGTGGTATTTGTGGCATATAAGGAACAGGACTAGGGGGCTGTAGAGGGGAATTAGCGGCAGAATATGAAAAATGGGGACCGAATCCTGAAAATGTATATATAGCATAATCAGCACCGAAGCGAATAAATATCATGAAAAGCACACTTTGATACTTGAAAACTTACGTACCAGGGAACCTGTAGGCGCCTCCATAAGGGGGCACAGATGGAGGGAAGTATTGAGAAAATGGATAAGGCGGCGGCGGCAGGGGCCTGATAAATCTGGGAACAGATCTGAGTGGCATATGCATATTCCTACCTTTGAAACTTCTCCTATGAATGTTCCAATCTCGATTCCCATAACTATCTCCACCATGCTGCATATGCCTCCTTTGTGTATTGTGGTTTTTAGAGGAGTTTTGAATCCCAGTTGCACCCGTGGGACCTTCAAATTCACAAGGTTGCTGGTGATTGCCATTAACGTTATGTGAAACGAAATTACTCATCTGGCTACTTGTCATCGGATTATAAGATGGGCTTCCACTACCCTATAAAATAATATGAAGATATTAAAACAAAATGCGTAAAAAAGAAATAAATAAATTAAATAATAGCGGCAAGATGATTATCGGTGTCTAATAGTTCCATCACAAATCACAAGATGCATGAGAAAAAAGAAACCTACGTAGTACTATTCAATTTCGACTTGAAAGTTATCAATAACGAGCTCTCACTTATTGGGATGTTTCCAGGCATTGAAAATTGAACAGAAAACTATCGCCGAAATTAAACCCGAAGTGAAAGAAAAAACCAAACCTGCATGAGAGCTGATCCGTCAATCGAAACATTAGATGATCTTGGAGACAATTTCACCGTAGTTGTGATAGATGAGGCTGATGAAGAAGACGTGTCAACGATGGACACTGTAACGTTAGAGGCTGCCTCGTGAGAGGAAGGGCTTATCAGAACTTCTAGGCCCTTGGCCCCGGTGCGGAGCATAGAGCTAGAATCATGAGCTGGCCACGAAGGGGGTGCAGCTGGTGAACAATCAATGATTGTCACCGGTGTTGACGATGTAGTAACAGAATCACAGGACTTCAAGTCATTATGATCGTCTGCAGATGAAGATTCAACGAGAGTCACCGTTGGCGACAGCGACAGAGATGCGGAGGAATAAGCTGTAACAGGAGCATTAGATTCTTTGACTAAAAATTCTGTGCAGAAAAATTTGGTATCATTTTCAGTGCTGCTGCTATCATTATCAAAGCGAGGGCGAATCGAATGGACGGGCGAGGCTATGTCCATAACGTGCTCACAACAAGAATGGCAAAAAAATGTCAGAAAGAGAACGCAGAAATGTAGTCTTGAAATCTTCACCGAAATTGAAGAACTCCTGAATTCTCGCACCCTCTTTTCCGGATTCACTTGAAGAGGCTTGATTTGATTTCTTAAAACAAGTGACTGGATCGTCACATTATAAATTTAAATTGGTGTTTATTATTATTTTTTAGATATATAATAAGATCATGTAATCTCAGTTTCAGATGAGATTCGGATGCCTAGGGATAATATATTTTTTGAAATTATTTTGATAACAATTCAATTTCAAAATTTTATTTTAATTTACAAATCTAGCTTATATATATATATATATATACATATATAACTAAATTTTAATTCTTGTACAATTCTCATGACTTAAAGATATTGTTATTTTTCAATTTTATATTGGTCAATTCACATAATTCGGGGCCTTTCTGGCCAAAAAATTAATTTAGGGTCTTAATTTTGTACGTTTTATTTAATTTCGTTTTATGTATTAGTGATCTCAAAAATAAATCTTTTCTTTTTGTTTAAATATAACGAGATTTAACTCTTTATATTTTGTAGTTATATTCTATATATAATAAATAAGGCTAACTAAACGAGAAGAATTAATAAAAAAAGTGAATAATAATTAGCTAAAAAATATCATAAAAATTTAAAGTTGCTAAAATATTATCAAGTCGATCGACTGGTAAGAAGTATTTATTATAATTTTTAATTTTAGTACGAAATTAGAATTTTTTGTTATTGCTTTTATTTTTGCCCGGCATGCTGAAGTATTTGTTCAAGATCATTTAGGGAGATATTTATTTAATGACAAGTAAGATACCTAGAATTTAAAATGTCATAAAGATAAATATCAGAGATCTCCACTCTTTTTTTGGCCAAAAGAGATCTTTATTTTTTGAGAAAACTGTGATAAAAAAATATTTTTAACTTTTCAATATTGTATTGGATGCAGTAGTTTTTGTTAAAAAATATATTTTTGCCTTAAAAATTACTTATAATTTCAGTCATATTTTTTTTCTTTAAAAATATTTTTTAAATACGATGGATTGATCATGTGTAGTTTCTAATATCATTTGTAGGACCTTCAAAGACAAATAAAAAATATTAAATATTAATCAATAATTAAAGTGAAAAATAAATATAGTAAAATATCCTCTCATAGATATTATACACAATAAAATATTTTTTATAAAAGGTAGAAAATATATGCAATAAAAAATTACTAACATAAAGTCACCACTGAAAAAAGATTAAACAAGTTAGTAATTAGTCACTGAAAATTCTCTGCAAACACTAAAACTGAATTGAAATACAATAAAATACTCCCTCTGTCTTAAATTAGAAGATAATTTTAGATAAAAAATTTTATATCAGTAAACTTCATTAAATATACTTAATAACCTTATTTTTTCTAAATAAAAATATAAACTTTTAAAATATCAATAATTTAATATATTGAAAAGAGAAGGTATAAAAATTAATTATAGAGAGAAAGGGTAATATTGAAATTAATATATTTAATGAAACCTTAATTTATTCAAAGTGTTTTTATATTTTGGGATGAAAAAACTCTTTTAAAAGTACCCTATAATTTAGGATGAAAGGAGTATATTCAAGCCCTTTATATAGAATAGATTTCAGAATCAAATTGAATTTTTTTTTTGTTGAATGGTCTTAGATAAAGAGCATTCCTCTAAGATAATTCAAGGATATTTAACTTGAAAAAAATAAGATTCAAAATCATACGTTTGTTAGAATTAATTCTACGAGTTTACATTTTTAAACTTGGGGAGTGTATTCATTTTTTGTGTTCAATATTTCAAGAAAATTTTCCACTAAAAAGGAGAAATACAAATTTTGAATGGTGTGCGTTTAATGAAACCGGGATCTTATTTGAGGACATTATGATTGAGAAAATGGCTTTGAATTATGTATTTATGTATCAAATGACATGTTAGATGTTGGAACATGATATCATTTTTAGTCGTAGTCTTCTTGATCTATAAAATTGTAGCATATTCACCGCCAGCCATCTATTCAAATATACAGAGAATAACAACATTAGGTTCTAAAATAATGAGTAGCTAATTGTGCTATATCTACAAAATAGAGAATATTAGACACCAATAATTATTTTGGAACGTAATTAATGATGTCATTCTCTACTGAGGCCTCGTTTGGTATGATTGAATAGTTTTTGATAGAATTGGAATCGAAATTGAAATTAGAATTAGAATCAGAATTGGAATAGAATTGAATTACAAAAATATGTTTGGTATGTCAGAAAAATTAGATGTAATCCTTACATTATTTTTATTTGGTACGTAAGACATGGAAATGAAATTATACTTAAAAGACAAAAATATCCCTATATAGAAATTAAAATAAAACATAATAAAAGCTTAATTGTGTTTCAATTTCCTTATGTATTTTATATGTTAATGAAATATTATATAGATGATAAATATTATATATAAGTAAAATATTTTACAAAAATATTTTAATTTCCTCACATGTTTAGTATATAAATAAAATATTAGATAGATGATAAATATTATATATAAGTAAAATATTTCATAGAAGAAATATTATAAATACATATATCGTATTATATTTTACACATACACACATATATTATAATTGGGTGTGGTCATTTTTGGGTATGGTTAGGGTTATATGTTTTTAGGGCAAAATTGTCTTTCTATAATTTTTATGAGGGTAAAAGTGTTTTAAAAGTCACAATTCTATAGAATTGCCCTTGATTCCATAGCTTTAAATAAAGAATCCAATTCAATCTATTTTCATGGAATTGGGATTTTTGGGAATTATGATTCATGTCTACCAAATATTACTTTATTTAAATTCTTTTTCCAATTCCATTTCCATTTCTACAATTCCAATCTACCAAACATGGCCTGAATCTCTAGTTCAAAATCCTGATCATGACTTCTTATTTTATCTTCTATACATAATTGATGCAGGCAAGTGAATCGAGGATACCAAGAAGCTAGCTATTTTCCATGGAGTGGAAAGGGTAAATATTGTATTTCTGCCACCTCACCTTTTCCTAATTTCATTCAATAGTAGATGTAATGACATTCCATTTATAATCTAAATCACAAGTTTGTAAATCATTTTTTTTATTATAGAGACAGAAAAGAAGGCGATAAAAATTGAAGCAGACCTCTTGCAGAGCCTCAGTTAAACCTCTTATGTGGTAGACACTTGAAAGTTGAATCACGTGTGATGCCACTTTTTACGTGATTCAACTTTTAGGAGTGTTTATGGTGAGAAGCTTCTTCCATCAGGCAGGGAAACTGAGGTCCATCAAGGCAACTCAGGACTGTGAAACTCTTCCACAGAGGCCATTTTTTCATGCCATTTTAATATTTTAATTATAAATGGCACATGTCGAATAGTTCAATAGTCCTTCCTTTTCTATATATAAAAGAAACAATTACTTGTTGTTTTGTTTTTATTTTTAAGCAAAATTAGATATCTTAATAAATATTTATTACAATTTTTTAAAATTATTCTCATAAACTCATAAGCTTCATTCACAAGAAACAATTCATGTAGTTTTATTTTGATTGAATACAATAGTATTTTAGTCCAATTTTTTTTTTCTCTAGATACAATTTTTATCATTAATTGATTTTTTTTAAAAATGTATAATACATTATTTTTTCTTATATATAAAAACGGAAGGAGAATGTGCTAAAAAACAGCATAGTTAAGTATAGAAATGATCATTAAGGGAAAGGGCTTGAGCCTCACGTTATGAAGTTGGGTAAGTGACAAGTCGAATTGAGATGTGAAACATCTCAAGACCATTTTCTAGATTCATTACACAAGATATGCTTGAACTTCATTGCATTGAGAACATACAGTTGTGAGGGAAGACAAGTAATTCTGAAGCCATTTCACAAGACATGCTTTCAACATCATTCTCTTTTTGTGGGAGCTCGTAGTTTAACTTCGGAATTAGACAGAACAGGACTTCCTAATTGACCGCCCTGCAGTCCCTCCTGATCTCTCGCCCGCCATTTAAGCTGCTCATTTTGATCATGGACTTCACAAAAGCCCTGTAAAATGCCTCTTTCGAAGTAGCAAACTCAGAAACCATATTCTCGGTCTCTGTGGCTGTAAGCAGAGCTTGATCAGAAGAAAAGAGGCCCTTCCCTTGGAGAACCAACTCGTAATAAGTATTATCAAAAGTAGTTGCGGAAGGATCCATGGTGATGCCAGCATTCTTTGGCGTATTTTTGACCGGACATATTGATTTTAGCTTTGCCGCAAATGATGGACTCAATGAAGGGTCCACATCGTGTTTGGCATCAAAATTTTGGATTCTGTTCCTGAAGGATGAGCAGTGAGAGAAACCTAAAGTATGTCCGCCTGCACAAGGATCAAAAGACAATATTACTCTAATAAACTGTTTCTGAGGAACCTATTGGGAAGCAGTTTGGGCCCTCTGCTTAACTTACCTGAAAGAGCTACCAAGTCTTCCAATGAAAGGCCTCTCTGAGCGAAGTTATTCTGCAGTTGTGAGATGTTGAAAGTTGGTGCTGGCAGTAGAAAGCTTTCACTGGCCTTCGATATTCTTCCATCCTTTCTTCCTTTGGGAACATCCCAATAAGGACCTCCAGACTGCAGAAAAAAAGTGCTCTCATATTCTTTTATACTGTCAAAGGTTGCATATTCATGATAAATCTTAAAAGGATTTGTACATTAAGCCAATCATAAATGAAGATGTCAGCGTGCCAAAGATGAGATGACTTAAATACCCATGTAACATGAACTATGGCTGTACTCATTAGTGCTTAAGGGCATAATAGTTCCATAGAAATAGTATAACAAGAAGGGGGAAAATTTGTACTCAGCAATTTGTTTTAATTTCTTACCAGAAAAACTGCATCCCTGGCTGCTAGAGCTAGGATATCAGCACAAGAGACTACACCGGGGCATGAAGCTTCTACTGCTTGCTTGGTATTATCAATAACATAGAACGCGTGCAAGGAAATGTTTGGCGGTCCGTCTTTTTCTGCTTTGTGCTTCGCTGTTGAGTTTAGAAGCACTGAGGCGTCACATCCCTTCAGAAAAGAGAGGAAAAAATCAGTTCAAATGATAAAAGTACAAAGGGACGAAGGTGAGGTTTTTTGAATCATTACCCTGATGAAACAATCATGAAAGTGCATTCTAAGAAGTGCAGCAGGAACAGTATTGTCATCAGAAGTGGCCTTCTTCACAGTCTTGGCAACAATTGACTCCAAGTGAGGGCATGTTTTCTCATAGTAGTTTGAGCTCAGAGAAGTCCCTGTTGAAACTAATGAGAAGATGAGAATTAAGCTCAAGAAAGGAGCTATGATAGCCATGCTTGTTACTAATTTCTGCTAATTTAGCTGTAGAGATTAAAGGAACATGTCACTGCTTTTAAAGAGCAAACAGACATTAATTGGTTCTTGTCTCTGGGACTTATTGCAATATACGGTTACTATGTGGTCCCATATGATCGATTTGTTGAGCCTGATTATCAATTGAGGTGTAACCCTGTTGTTTGAGCATTCTCATCCCAAAACTTTTTCTTTAAAATACTAATTGAATCTCAGAACAGTTTGCGTGGGTGCCCGAACTCTCCATCACAACATCAATCTATCGAATATTTAAGTTAAAGTGCATCTTGTTGAATAATTAAGAAGCTTTTCATTTTATAGAACATTTGTGACGGACTTGTGGTGGTTTTGGATGTGTACATGAAGCATAAGACATAATAATAATGAACAGACCAGTTCGGGAGACAATGGTAGTTTGAGAATTAATTAAGAAGTAGCGGTGGTTATAATTGGTGTGATTGATAAAACAATGAATGGTGTGAGAAAGTGGGAAGAGGGGTAGGCCAAGGTCAGATGTGAAATAAAATTATGGCTCCATGATGTACTATTATTATAAGCTAAGGAAGGGCCATTGAATATTGCTTCCCCTCAATCATGACAGGGAATCTCAAGAGCTGTTTGATTTTCATTATCATTTCTTCTTTTCAAAAATCTGTTTTGTAATATAATTTTTAAAATAAAATAAAATAAAAATTTATTTTGTTATATCAATTAAAAAATAGTTTTAGAATTAAAAAATGGACTGATAATGATATTTATAGGTAATTACTAGTGATAGTGAATAATAAAAATTAATTAAGGTAATTATAATTTTTAATAATCAAATTTAATGTATTTTAAAAATAAGAAAAATAAAATAAAAATAATTTAAATTTTTTTCTATTTTTTAAAAAAAATAAAAAATGAAAACAGTTTTAAAAATAATTAAATGAAAAACACTTACCCCGACAAATTTTTAAATTTTTTTGTTTTTAAAAATAAAAAACAGTTTTTAAAAATAAAGAACAAACAAACCCCCAATGCCTTGTATTCAAGGTGGTTGAGGCTGAGCCATTTTCTAGTTGGTATTTTTGTCGCTTAAAATTATTAAAACTTCCATTTCATCGCTTTGTTTGCTTGTGACACTTCAAAACAATTTCGGAGCTTTCATGTTGCTCTTTGACTCACGCGTAGTCGCTTTCATCCCAATAAATAAAATATAATATAACATGACAAGCGGATAATGGACCTCACCTGCATTATATTTGGACTTCATTATTGCCCGCATCCATGTTTAGGGCTTGTTATTACTAGTATATTTGAAACATGGTTTTTTTGAAAAATATGAACATTTGAGGATCTTCAAATTAATTAGGAGATGCCAATGAAAATCAGACAGTGGGATCACTGTAAACAATTTTTTTCCCCTAGATGTGGCAGGAAAATGGGAAAGCAAGCGTTGAACGATCAGGTGCGATACTGGCTTTTTTTGGTTTCGTGAATCTCGTTGGAATCACTTATCACTGAGCTCAGTCTGATTTTTCAACGACGTCACTGAGCTCAATCCGATCTGTACTTTTTTTTTTGGCATTAAAAAAAAAATGTCATGACTTGACCTCGATGAACCAAGTGCAGAACTGAGAGCTTTGGAAAGGATAAAAAATGGAGGAATACTCGTTTTTCATGTCATTATCTTCAAGTTCGTCCCTGTTCCTCGCAAACCCATGTTAGAATTCGCCGTGTAGAAATCAACGAGATCGTGCATGAAGACCCGCCTACAAGGTGCCCGAACGCAGTATTTCATTGCAAAACGCTTTTCATTTCCCTTCTCTTTCATTTTTTGGTTTCCCCTCTAGTTGGCAAGTCATTTTTTCTCCCACAAACTTAGTTTAAAATTTATGCTCTCTTTATACGGGGAGAAAACATGAAAAGGAAATAAAAAATAAATTTTTCCATGTTTAGTTTAAAATTTTCTCGTATTATATTTTGCACCGTAGTTGGCTTATTATATTTGTCAATAATATATCATTGTATATTAGTAATAAATTTCTTATAAATTTTAAATTTTTAATAATAAATTCTTTATATAACAATGTGAGTCAGTCATACTTTTAAATTTTTAAACATTTGATCCCTATTTTTTAGATACAATATTCTTTTCAGCTAGTAGGCTAATTTATCTTTTAATAAATAACAAATGCCAACTTCTTTTCATTTGACTTAAGTACTCTGATTATTATGTTAGACTCTTAATTAAATTATTCTCATCAATACATGCTTGAACAAAACAATCGTTCAACTATCAATGGGAGTTGGGTATAATAAAAGGAATCAGTCCATCATAATATGATGAATCAAAAATCAAATCTCAATTAAGAGAAGTATTCATATTTAATACCTGACCGTACTTTAAATAAAATTGCCTAAAAAATATCTATAAGAAATTAATAAAAAAAAACTATTGTTCAACTTTGATGCCAATTTTACGTGGGGTAGAAAAAACAAAGGGGTAAATGGAGTATTGTGTATTCAAGGTGTGTTTGGTTTTTAATTTACTAAAAATTTATTTAATAAAAGTCAATTTAATAAAAATTAATTATAATAAAATTTGTGTTTGAATATATCTTTTTAAAAGTTAGTTTGATAAATTGAAAGTTGTTTGAATTAATAATGATTTGTACCTTTGAATATACAATGACAAAAAATGATATTGATTTATGATAATTTATAATTTTTATTATGTAAATGTAATATATTATAAATGTTAAAAAATGTGAAAAAAATTTTCTTTTGAATTTTCGATGAGAAAAAGGAACATTGATTAAATTATGCTGTTCTAAATTTTTTTACTCGAACAATTCCATGAAAAAATAATAATAAAATTAACATTATAAAGTTGTTCAGTCTATAAATTACATTTCTAAGGGATGACCAGTTATTTTGCCCATTTTCTTAATTAATTGATTATATTTTTAGTGGATTTAATTAATTGTATTTGACAATAAGAGTTATAAGAAAAAGTTGGAGCCAATATTTTATAAGTAAAATATCATCAGTCATTAAGCATGATTATAGCATTGGTGTAAGCCATTTCTCAAGGGTAGTGAAATAAGAGGAGAAAAGAAAAGAATAGAGATCAAGAAGTACCAAAATGCTAAATGTACATTTAAAAGGCTTTAAATAGTTATATTTTTAAAATTTATTTTCAGCCACTACTTAGGACCTATTTGGATAACACCTCAAAAACATATTTAAATCATATTTGAGATTTGCTTTTGCCAAATTTAATGAAGAGTTAGATCTCCCAGATATATTTTTGTCAAATGTAAATTGAAACTGAAATACACACTTAGAAGTGCTTTTAGAAAGTGTTTTTTAAAAATATTTTATTTAAATAATTTTTAACATTTTAAAAGTAAAATTTTACTTTTTCAAATGTAAAAAGCAAGATATTCAGACGGATCCTGAAATGATTTCCCGTGAACCAAATTTTAGAATTGTGGGCTTGGTTGTGTCGAAGGCCCAAAATCATGGGCCAATATGCATGGGCATGTTACGATTCAGCGGACCAGTATGCTTCGGCCTTGTAGTCAGGTGGACCATTCCATCCTTTTGGTTTGTTTCCACAACTCAAGAAAACGTTCTTTTCCTACGGCGATGCTTCAGCCCCGCCAAAACTAACAACTTTACAGGCGAAAACCCTAGCGTTTTGAAAGCCACGGACATTTCCTCTGTCTGAGCTTCAGCGTGCATACCACTGTTTAACTCACATGGGATCCGAAAAGCGCTTCTTGGAGAGGATGAAGAAGAACAAGAAGCACAAGAAGAACAATCATGATACTTTGAATTCCTCTGCTTCATCTGTTGTGCCAGAAAAGGATGGTGGAGGGAAAGAAACCATCCGCGTCGGCAAGGTCATAGCCGACCCTCGGTTTTCATCTCTGCACACTGACCCTCGGTTCCGAGAGCCTCCGAAGCGCAAAACGAAAGTGGCGATTGACTCGCGATTTGATCGCATCTTCACTGATAAGAGCTTCTTACCGTCTTCTGCTCCAGTGGACAAGAGAGGGAAACTCAGGAAGCAAAATTTGCGGCAGAGTTCGCTTCGCCATTATTATAAAATGGATGAAGAAGGAAACCAGGAAGAGGATGTAGAGGAGGGAAGCGACGAAGAAGACAAGGAGGAAGAAAAAGGACAGAGATTGGTTGAACCTGGGAGGGGGACACCTGCCGAAGAGTCATCTGAATCCGAAGACGAGAACAATGCCTGTGAACTGGGATCCTCTACAGATACAGATGGAGATGAAAGTGCTGATGAGGAGTTGCCTGAGAGGCAGGTATGCTTTTTAGCTTAATTTTGGAATTCTGAACTCTTTTTATAAACAATTGGAAGGCGTTTACGAACGTCACCAACTGTGCCAGTTACGTGTGTACGCGATGAGTTCTTCAAAGAATTCGTGCATAGTTCCTCGGAACTTCGTTATCCTAACTTGACAAAGGGGAAAGGGGTGAGAGTTTGTATGGGACCACTTTCTCTTTTCTTTAAGACGATTAAATAATTGAGGATGTTTACTCAGGATTCTTTGTTGGTTGTGGCTAAACTCTGCAAACTTTGGTTTGTCCCTCAGTTTTTTTTTTAAAATTAATATTTTTGACATTTTCTTTATGGGATTATTCTGTGGACAGGAGGAGGTGCCAGAAATTGACAAAGAAACTCATAGGCTTGCTGTTGTTAATATGGACTGGAGATATGTTAAGGTATGCTGTTAACACTCATCTATGTAATTAATTTTGTTAAAGTGTCCGTTCATTTATTTCATATCCACCCACGGAAAATTTGACTTGTGGAATGAACTTCTTTTGGTTATAAATGAGGCATAAGTCAATGGAAAAGCCGGATCTAACCTAAGTGCGTTAGAACTTCTGTTACCTTTCTTCCAGGGAGGTATCACATGAACAAGATTTTTGGGCTGTTTAAACTGTTGATTGTTTTGCTTAGTTTCTATTTCTAGTTTCCTTTTCTTTCTTTGTTGTCTGAGGTATTTTTTTTCAATACTTCAGGCTGTTGACTTGTACGTATTATTGAGTTCATTTGTTCCACCAAATGGACAAATAAAATCTGTAGCTGTCTACCCATCTGAATTTGGCCTTCAACGTATGAAAGATGAGGAAGTTCATGGCCCTGTTGGCCTCTTTGACGATGAAGCCACTCAAAGTGACCAAGATAGCAGCGATGATGAAATTGACAATGAGAAATTGCGTGCATATGAGAAAAGCAGGATGAGGTAACCAACTTCTAAAGTTAAAATCTCGTGTTTGGAAATCTTGGTTTGATAGTCATAATGGATAAATGAAAAGCATTTTTGCTTTGATTGAGGAAACCTTCTCACTAGTAAAATTTAGCCAGTTTTATTTAAGGTTCTTAGTTTCCTGCTGTTGAACTTAACAGAAGTTTCTGTTTTCTCTTAAGTGGTTAGTACTTTAAGGAGCAGTCTATATTCATATTTGTATGTCCTAAGAATATGTTGCACGGTAATTTTTTATCCTTTACAGGAAGGTAGGGAATGATGAATATAACTAAATTAATACATTCTCATAGCCATACAGCTCCCTTGTGGCAGTTTTCTTTTATGACTAGTTAGCATGGGATCCAGTGTTGCTAATGTTATAATTCATAATCATCTCGTGATTATGTGATGGGGATAAAGGCTAAACAACCAACTTGAGGGTCATTCATATTTGTCATCTACTCTTCCATGTCATGTCTCACATCACGTCATTCATATAATGTCTTTTTGGAGGTTCTGGGTTGTTGTTGAACATTTTACTGATGGTACATGCATGATGTATCAATCATTGATAACTTGTAAAATCAACTTAGCTCTCAAAATTCCAATTTTGGTACTTATCATAGTCATGTGATAGGCATGTTTATCATGTCAGAAGCTCTCTGCCGCACTCTGTTTTCCTCTTGTTTTATGTATCTTGGTTCTTTCCTTGGCCTTCTAGGTACTATTTTGCTGTGGTGGAATGTGACTCAGTTACCACAGCAGACCACATTTACAAAGAATGTGATGGGCTGGAGTTTTTACAATCTTCTAATGCACTTGATTTACGGTTTATTCCTGATTCTATGGAAATCAAAAACTCACCTCTCGATGTTGCAACTGAGGTATTTGTTTTTATTGCCATTTTCTTTTTATTATACACATTGCATTTGTGGAATAAAGTGGGCTATTCAAAACCATATTCTTTGTTGCACAAGCGAAGGTAATTAAAGATTGAGTGTTTTCTCTCCCTAGGCTCCGGCAAACTATGAAGGCAAAGATTTCTATACTCGAGCACTTCAGCACAGTAAAGTGCATCTTTCATGGGATGAGGATGAACCTCTTCGTGCAAAGACCTTAAGACGGAAATTCAACGATGAGCAGGTTACTGTGCGTCATTTATAAGGATATTGTATTGGTCTTTCTATTATGCGCTCTTGTGTTGAATTTGGATTCTTCTTCCCATCAATTTTTCTTTTCTGTACTCTTTGATAGCTAGCTGAGTTGGAATTGACGGAACTATTGGCATCTGATGTGGGTGAAAGTGATGATGAAGATGACATTGAGACAGAGGATCATGCTGAGAAAAAGACTAGGAAACTGGAAAAATATCGTGCTTTACTTGAGTTTGGTGAGGGTTCAGATGGAGATGGTGAAGAAGATGGTCAAGATATGGAGGTAACCTTCAATACTGGTTTGGAAGACATTAGCAAACACATACTGGAAAAGAGAGATAAAAAATCAGAAACAGTTTGGGAAGCATATTTGAGGAAGAGACGTGAGAAAAAGAGGGACTGGAAAAGTAAATCAAAGCATTCATCATCTGATGATGATAATAGTGACACTGATCAAGATACAACGGAGCAAGCAGATGATTTCTTCATGGAGGAGCCTCCCATCAAGAAGAGAAAGGAGGGAAAAAGTAAACAGAAGCACCAAGTTATAGATGGGGCAGAAAAAACAACCAAAGAAGAGCTGGAGTTATTACTTGCTGATGACCAGGGGGCAAATACTGGTCTCAGGGGATATAACTTAAAGTTTAAGATGGCCAAGGGCAAAAGGGCTCAGGAAACTATTGAAGAGGCAAAAATACCAAGCGCTGACCTTGATGATCCACGTTTTGCTGCACTTTTCACTTCACGTGACTATGTTTTGGATCCCACTGAGCCACAATTTAAACGGTATCTACTGTGCAATATTACTTCTACGTTCTTTTAGACAATTTGTTGTCATTGGTTTAAACGGAATGACAGAAGTTCTAGGGTCTGCTCTTTAATATATGGGTGAAAATTAGAATATTCTATGCGTAAGATGTGTCTGTGATTGGTCTTATTTAGCTGGTTGTATTTAACTGATGATTAACTTGTATATAATATTTTCTTTCGTTGATTGCAAAGATTGACTGATCGTGATCTTCTTAATTGGACTTTTCTGGTTGCAAGATCAACTGAATTCTTTCATGCTAACATAGTGTTTTGGCCTTTGCAGGAGTGCAGTTTATGCCAGGCAGAGAGCTCATAAACTGCAGAAAGGAGATATTGACTTTTCGGCAGAAGAGAAGCACGTGAAGCTTTCAAGAGGAATTCAGTTGTCGTCTAATGATGCTGGCGTAAAGAAGGGTGACGAAGAAGGATCAGATGTTTTGCAATCTAAGGAGAAACATGAGCTATCATCATTGGTCAAATCGGTTAAGATGAAGTCAAAGCAGGTACAATTACCTTCATTGGTTCAATCTGCAAAGGGGGATGGCAATTTGCAATTTGGAGGCGTGAAGAAAAGGAATCACTAGGCTTTCTATTAGCCAATCCATATTTAACAATGGAAGTCCTCGTTGGAAATGGAGCGTCCTCTTTTCAGAAGGTAGAATATCACCTGTTCGCAAGGCATCTCTCGCCTGATTTTTTAAATCCACCTTTTGTGATGCAAGCTACATGGACATTTCATCAACCCATTTAAGTTGTTTCGCAAAGATTCGTTGAGGATCTGAAATATGCACCCGCTTTTTACGTTCCCTCGTGAATTCTGGGTGGTCAATTTATAGGGGCATTTCCTTGTACAAGAGGTTCCGTTGTCCTGCTTCTCCTATAACTGTTTGAGGATTTGAATCGGCAAAAAGTAGCGGTCGAAAAAGGGGGAACCGGCAAAAGCTAAAACGTATAAATTCTATTCTATTATATATCAACAAACTGTAAACATTATGTACAAACACATTATTCTAATAATAAGATCTAAAGAATCGGAAGCAATAATGCTTCTCTCCTGTGCTCGACCAGCCTAAATGCCTATAATGCACTTGAAAATTTTAAATAAAACGAATGCCTTTGAATTTAAGATAATACAAAATTGATTTACTAAATAATGGCTAAAAGCGGAAAAAGAACCACTATAAATATGAAAGTAAAAGGGTTTCGATAGGGTGAGCTATTTGACTGGTTAGATGTATCTTCAGGATTCACAGCAAGAGCAGGTGTGGGAGATTTGTTGGTAGGTGATTTGCTGGAGTTGGAATGCACGTCGTCGTAACCTGAGGAGAATCATCTCATTGCAGTTAGCAATTATTAAGGTACATGATTAAAAACAAGCAAAGCTTGGACCCATAAGAGGCAAATCATACTCACAATTGGATTCTTTCCAACCAAGAATCATGTTATCACGATCAAAAACTATGCTGTAACCAGTCATGAAGTTCTCTGCATGAAGATCTAGACATGATAAATGTTGCAGGTTCAAAATTTAATAGAAAACATGAATGTTCTAAGTGTTAATGCTTGAGAAATAACTCCCCGGAAGTTAGATAAATCGCTAATCGTGAAACGTTGGTGTACGATTAGTTTAAACAAACAAGTGATAACCACGACAAATCACACAGAACACATATTGCACGGTATAATAAACTTTAAGTGAAACTTCATGAGCATAAGATTTTATTAGTGACTTTTTTATGGAAAAAGGAAGAAGGTTAGATCAATTAGATACTCACGTCCAATTATATTCACGTCATCACTTTTCACGATGCCAAGGCAATATCCGGCTGGAACATCCTGGAGAGTGGACATCACAAGAATTAGGAGACTGGGAAGAGGCGTCAGATATCAGAATATATTAGTCAGACCTATGTCCTCACCTCATTATACAACACAAGTAGTGGATTAATGACATAGTAATTGTCCCCACCCTTCATAGTAAGATTCAACATGGGAACTTCGAAATTGGTCTGATTTGAACTGCAGTTAATGCGTGAGTCAGTGTGATAATTTGAGAAGACAAAGCAGAGAGAGTTGTTTCGGTATAGAAATAACAACCTTAAATCATAGCAGAACTCAAAGGGGAGATCTTCGCCAGAGCCTGATGAATGTCGGTTTTCTTTAATCATAGAATTGAACTGCAAAATAACAGCAACTGGGTTATATTCAGGACATGAATGGTGGAACAAATAATGCCATTTTGAAGAGTACAAGTTACTCACACTCGTAGTAATTTGTGTATAAGCTGGGTCATTTAGGTATGTAAACGATGTACCAGAGTCAAAAATTGCATAAAACTCAAGATCAGTAGCATTTCCTCCAACAATAATTTGAGTGATGCTGATGTTGTAGGTTGGTCTGTCAAAAGATGTTTCCACGGAAAGAAGCACAACTAGTGTGAAGCTATACATGGTATTCTACTTTCTTAACTGTTGATGTACGTATCAATTTTTTATATCAAAGTACAGAACAATAGGCACTTACTGTGATGCTCTGAGGTTGAATGGTGTTTTTCCTTGGTCTGAGCTGCCATTATCTCCAAACCTGATTCTTCCAACGCCATCAGCTCCAAAACACATGGAAAATGAATTTGAAGTGAGCCCTCCTTTAGCTAAGATGCTTGGAACTGAGATACTCTGCATGCCAAGTCCAAATAGACCATTCGGAGCTGCACCACTCAGGAATGAACCAGTTTGAATCTGACCACATCTGCATCATATGTTAGATGGCGTCCAGGTTAATAATAACGAATGGTATATTGGTAAAGATGAATGAGAATCAGACAACCATAATACTGAAATGCTTTTCAAATATTGATCTTGGAAAATTCGGTATTCTAATGAGTACCCTGCCAAAGGTTTCATGCACAGACTATGATACAAGTATCAACCTTCCCTGAGGAAAAGCTTTTAGCAAATATCCTGTAAAGTTATTTACCCAAAAGTAATACGTGCATCGTCTTCTTGTGTCTGATCATCATCTGTAATCAAGTGCAACACATCCTCTACTAGAACCCCAGAAGATGAAGTTCCATTTGAAAGATATTGAATTTGATATGGACAACTACTGCCAGATGAAGGGCACTGTCTTTGTAGCTCACAGAAGGTGCTGTTGCATAATACATTCTTGCTCGTGGAGGATGCTTCAGGACCATAGATACTAAGATTAATGGTCTGTCAGGTAGAAGAATGAAGGAAATAAATACCACCAAACAGAAAGTTCCACATAATATTTGTTTAAGATTTAAAGCATAAAAGTTGGCAAAATGACCACAATCAAAGTGATATACACATAAGACATAGCCTCCGATAAGTAATCGTGATGCAAACAGAATAAGGACATTTCATGGCAAATCAAACTATAAACTATTATTAAGATGACAAAAGTTAGTCAGGCCACCTTGTGGCTTGAAGCTGTCCGAGCAAAGATGGATATGTTTTTTTTTTTTTTTTAATACTTCTCCGATGTACTAATAATTTAAACTTCAAATTTGTGTTTGAACTAAAACAATGAATTGTATGGTGAAGCTAGAATCAGCTTCGTTTTGATCAGGATATTACAGAGAATCTATTAGTTGAGGTAAAATTTGATAGAGGAAAATTTGTTGCAATCAAAAGCTTAGATTTGATTATTGGTTAGGAACTAGCAAGATATATTTCTGCTTCTCCCTTCTCCCTCCCAAAAAATAACAATTAACTGGAATATGCAACTGCTGCAAAGGAAGGAAAAACCTTAAAAGAAAACATGAAAATAATTGAAAATGAAAGCAAATGACAAAATTGATAGCCACGGTGTACCTGTCCACTTCCAGACTGCAAAGATTGAACACAGCTGGTGCAATTGCACGGTAACCAGAATAAGTCACTTCCCGTATCCAATGCCACAAGAAACGATAAAGCTGGTGTTCCAACAGAAACATTGGCATAATGTAGACTGAAATTCAAAATAGAGGTAAATCATTAGTAACAACATTTTTACTCAAGAAGGATCCCGTTAGTGGTAATAGAATCCGTCGAGCATTCTGTTTAACCATTTTTGTTCCAACTATGATTTTTATAATATACAGTTATTGTAAATACGTCTTACACGTTGGCATGGTATCAAAGAAGCATGGACATTGTGACATTTAATGAAATATTCAAGTATAATCTGATACATAATGAAGCGTTGGTAAGTGTCCTTGTATCGGAGCAGGGTATCGATGCTTCTTTCTTGGCCAATTGAATGGTTACTGTTATTGTTATTATTTTGGCCAAACAGGATATCAACATTAACCCCAAAGAAAAATGTGTAAATCTATCAAATAAAAAATTACTTTTGTCCTATGAAACACTATAGGCCGATTGAGTAACTCGCGGGTATTATCTGAATTTCAAGCTCAATTCTAAATGCAGATGGCCAGATACTATCTAATCCGAAAGGAAAAGGAAAAATTGTGAAAGTGAGGGAGTAAAATTTAGTGGTTGAAGAAGTCGTACTATCCAAAGGAGCTAAGCCGATAAGTTTCATTGCCGTCGGCAAACGTTAGAACCGTCCGATCGCCACCAACCAGTCCACGGCCTCGGAATATGCGGTCTCGGTGGGACATAGCAACATAGTATTCCCGACTTCCCTTCTCTGGCAGGTCCTGAACACCCAGAATTCCCTTAACCGGATCAGAGAACCTGTGGTGGACATCGAACTCGAATGTCCGGACACAGTAACATCTCTGAGAAGCTAAACTCATCACCAAGAACAGTAATCTACATAGCAAACTACGACTAAAAGGATGAGCCATGAGTGGAGGCTGTGTGGAGAACTTTCGCCAGGAAAGAAAATAGCGGGAAATAGCTGAATTTTCCCAGAACCCTCTGCTCAACTGCCTGACACAAAGGCTAGTGCCCGGATGCTTATGCCAGGGGCAGCAAAAATATGCAAGGCCTCGGTCGTTGATGCAAGCGTGAAGAAGTTTGCAGCACGGAGAGAGAGAGAGGGAGGGAGGGAGGGAGGGAGGGAGGAGGGGTACGGGGCTTGATTGGAGGCTATTCATTGTTTACTTGTTTAAACCAGCCTCCTGGCCAGAAGTCCAAGTTTGCGACGATGGGTCCATGGACGTAAGGTGGGTCCCAAGTTTAAATATATTATTCAATTTCAACCTTATTTTTAATTGTATCAGAAGTTTCATTTTTACTAGCTCCTGTTGACAAATTAATTTTAAGAGAATTTTATTATAATTTTTAAAAAATTAATTTGTAAATTAAAACATAATTTTATTTTATTTTATTTTTTAATGAACTAATTTAATTTTATGTTTGAAAAGGACTGCTTGCGAGTTGAGACGAAAAGCCAGCTTTAAATATTTCATTATCCATGACGGAAAGAAATCCCATCAGTATATTTCATATATTAGTCACAGAGAATCTAGAATGCCACGGACCCAGCGCATTCTTTATACTCCCGCAATAAATATATTTGTGATTTAAATTTGAGTCAAGCATTTTATGATTTATTAATAGTACAATTTAAATTTTGTTGTCTATTTTAAGTTAATGATGATTGAATTTGATTGTTCATCACGATTAGCCAAGTGCTTCTAGCTCAATTGACATTATTCGCGCCTCTTCATACAAGGGGTCCTTAGATCAATTCCCTAACTGGATTAGGGGAAATAGTATTAGGTGTGTGCGGGGTATGATATGCTTGTGTGTGGGCCCTCTTCTTTGTGGGGAAGTATCACAATTAAGCTATAATTTAACTTCTTTTGTGTTTAGTAATATTACAATTCATACTATTTATTTTGCTTGAATTATCATATAGATTCAACTGAAAGATTATTATTTTTTCTTTTTTTCTTTTATTTCACTGACATTGTTCTTGTAAATGTTTTCAAACAAAAATCTTTTGAATTTTTTTTTCTCAAGTTAAGATTGAAAATGGATGCAAAAAAATTGAAGAGATTGACCTATTTTGAATCTCATAATTTTAAAAATAAATAACGTTTAATTAAAATTAATGAAAAGATATTGGATAATTCATTTTTTATAGTAAAAGTTACCTAATATTTCTCATAAAATAATTTCTGATTAAATTTACATCTTTATATATAATGAGGTGGAGTACATGTCATTTTCAGTCAAAAACTTGTGGGCCTCACATGGAAGTTAATTTCATTTAAGTCAAAATTAATGAAGGCTACTGTATGTTTCATTTTTAAAAATTAAAAATTTATTTTACATCATCTCATAATATAAACTACCCAATATTTTGAGAAAAAGAGTAGACAGCTAAATTTGTATTTATAGCTATGTTTTTATTAATGGTTTCATCTAATATCAATGGGAAAAGGGAGAGGAGAATTGTCCGTTTGGTTTGAGAGGGCAGAGATTTCAATTGACTCAATTTAAAAAGTTAAAAAAATAATGTTATAAAATTTTAAGAGAACAAAGTCTAAGATAAAAATAAAACGATTTTTTTTTTTGGAATTCAAAATAGTGAAAATTTTCTTATTCTCCTATCCGTTGCCAACAAGTCAAACAATAAACAAATGTGGTATTAGTCTAGGACGTTTACATGCAAATTTATTAGGATAGGACGATCACATTGCAATAGTAATAATTATAATTGAGAAAACTAAAAGTAGGGCTGATGGAGGATTGCAAAATAAAAGGGTGGAGGCGTCAGGGTTGTTGGGCAGGGCCAAGGAGACTGGCGTCATCATCTCTAATTTATATTTAGGGTGTTTTATAATTGATGGATGGCGACCACCTGTCATCGCCGTCAGCTCCGAGCGATGTCGTTTTTAATTTTCAAGTTCAAGGAACGAGCACACGCGGCTACACATTACTGGTAATTAAATTAAGTTAAATTTTAATTAAAATAGTTGAGGAGAAACAAAGCTCACGAGGCCATACCGCGTTACGTGTGGGCTCTTGTGGCCGCGTCTGACTCACCTCAGCCCCGTGGCTCCCCACTCCTCTCAGCTTTCACTTGCGGCTGCGGTCCTGGCCGGCTAGCTTTTCTCATCTTTTGACGTTTTCTTGCTTTCAAGTTTCATCATGTAATTTATGCCCATTTAATAATAGATTAAAGAAATTAAAATAAAAATAAACTAAATTATTTTCTGATAAAATTCAATATTATATAATATAAATGTAAAAATCATTACACATTTCATAAATATCATAAATTATAATTTTTAATTTCATCAACTAAATTACCTTTCCTTTTATAAATGTAATAGATTTATCTACTCTTGATCATTTGTTCTTGTCTTTGTTCTTAATTCATTTTGTTATCATCATTTTGAGCAATCAAACAAGTGCTTAATTTAGTTTCGCGTCCATCAAATATGTCGAATCAAAGTTAGATTCTAAAATAGCTCAATTTTCCTTCATTTTTTAAGCAGTGGTACAAATCAATTTTATACCAACAATTATCAAATCAAATGTGCCAATTATGAATAAAACATTTAAATTTTTAAAGTAACTAAGATTCTTGTTTGAGATTATTGAATTAATATCTGTAACTTATTTTTTAAAAAAAAACTGTCATCAAATATTCTTTGAGACTTAATTATCCTCCTGTCAAAACATAAGAGTGCAGTGTTATTATATGATTAAATAAATTGCAAAACATTACCGCGTTTACCGATGTCAAAAGAGACAAAAATAATCGCCACACACTTACCAGTATTAATTCATTCATCAAAACGTTCAACATAAGCGCGGTTGAATTTTAGGGACATGCTGGCTAGTTAGAAAAAAAAAGTGTGCATGACTTGTTAGTTTCAAACTTTCAATGTGAGGGGTTTGAACTTTGAAGGGTGTGGTTGCGTAGTTAGGACATCGACAAAGTTTGGGATAAGGACGTTGGTTGGTGGGCTCCTACTGTGTTTTCATTTTCAACCCCAAATGTGAACAACGTAAATGAAGGAAAGAGGATGAACCAAAGGCAAGCCCCACCCAATTTTTTCCAAGTCCAGTGTATCCAAGGAGTTGGATCTAATTTAATTTCAATCAAAATTATTAAAAGTTATTAAATTTCATTCTACATATGAAAACTGAAATAAAATTAAAAAATTAACTAAATTAATTTTATTGTTCCAAGTAAAGTTAAACATATATATAACTCATGTAAAGAAAATGAACAATTAATATTGATTGAATTTGTAACTCTCATCAACAACATAATACTTTTATGAATTTGCAACTCTTACTCCACCTACATCAATTGCTCATTTTCTTTATACAAATTGCTCATGTGTCTGGCTTTACTTGTTTATATTTACAATGATATTATGTTGTTAATGAAAGTTAAAAATTTCACCTACGGTAGTTACTCATTTTTTATATATTACTTATTTATTTTGCATATATTAATTATTTATATCACTGGGGACAAAAAGATTATTTTAGTTATCTCTTTAATTTTATTTTAGTTCCCCTTGTGTACAGTAAAATTTTAATGGCTTTGACTGAAATTAAGTTGGATCAAGAGATTCTCACTCAAAGCATCACGCCATGAGGATCTTAAAACAAGAAAATGATAATAAAATCTAAAAAAAAGTGATGATAATTATATCCCTTGCAAAAATTCCTGCAAAATGGGGTATAAAAATTGATTCAAACAATTGTAAAAAAAAAATCCTAATTATAAATTGAAAATTATATTTAGATTGTAACTATGTTATTTTTATTAGAACATCCAAATTTACAATTATTTAAATAAATATTTTAATCTTATTTTTTAAATAAAAATTTACGAGGAACTTAACTATTATCAATTCCTTCTTTAAGAACTTTAATGTCATTCACTATGTTGACGTATTTTTAAAAAGGAGAATGAATAACAATGAAACCCAAAAAAATGAATTAATGATATATAAATTTTTAACAATTTTTTTTAAAAATAACTAACAAATATTTATTCAAATAATTGTAAATTTTTTTGGTCAAAAAATAATTACAAATTTAAATGTTCTAATTACAAATAAAATATTTAAATTTTAAATACCACTCTCAATTTAAATCAAGTTTTACAACCTTTTTTCTAAAAAAAATTTTACCATAATGATCATTGAATTTTTTTTTTTTTGGGCTTTGCTGCCATTTTATTAAAAAACCTTGTGACGTGGCGTAATATGGACCAAGCGATTATTTAACCGCACGATTTGAACATTCTGAAAGCCTGTGCGAGAGAGGCGAAAATGTGAGGATCCGCACCCGTGTATCGAGACCATTATCGTCGTCCACTTTGTGTGGCCCTACAAGAGAGCCACGTTAAGCTCAGTGACCTGTCACCGTGGAAGCTTTTCCCAACTGTGGACTTTTTTATGCTAATGTTCGCTTTCTCCGCAATTTTCATTGTTTATTTTTAGAAGGCCGTTGACGTTTTGGCTGAATGATTCAGATCTTGGAATCCATCATCAAAGCCTTCAACACACACGGCTTTAATTGGCCTCACCTAATTGGCACCTAACTCACTCATCACATTCTGCATCTACCACACAACCAAATGTTGCCGCATCATCGTCCATAATTCACGATTGAATCAGCGCCTATTCACTTCATAATAGTCTTACAATTTTTTGTTACTAATTTATTAAAAAATGGAAAATTACTTATAAGTTCCAAATAAAATATTTATTTACAAGTATCAACTGCCAATAATCGTTGATCGGTCAAAGAAAATATTTTTTGAAAAATATTTTAAAATATTAATATTTTAGTATTTACATATCAAACATTATAGATTTATAGTAAATGTTCAAGATTTTCAAATCAAATTAAATTTACAAGTCAATTTCGTACAATATTAAACTAAATTTTAAAGAAATTTGACTGACGAATCTTAAGATTTTTTTTTTGTAAATCCACTATGTTTGATTTCTAAACATTGAGCTATTAATGCTTTCAAAAAAGCAATTATTTTTTTGACCAGTAGACAATCAATAGCAATCGGTCAACATGGATTAGTGCCAATCAAGAAATGAGTTGAAAGACATTTGTGTTACTCTCTCAAATCTTATTTATAGGGTAGAGATAGAAAATATTTTTTATCTTATTTATAAATCACATCATTAATTTTTATTATGAATTTTTTCATTTAACTTCTATTGAATGTTGAAGAAAAAAAATATGTTGTTAAAATATATATATATATATATATATTTAATAGAAGTAAAGTTAAAAAATTATTAAATTTTTAAATAGAATTAATGAGTTTTAAAATTTTTTTTAATTATGATGAAACATGTTGAAAGTACTTTATAAATATAATTAAAATAGTACTAATATCTCAGAAAGAAAATTAATTACAACCAAATTTAAGAAAGTTGAAAGTATTCTCACAAATTCAAGTTCCCATAATGGGACTAATATGTAATTTTTTCTAAAAATTGCATAGATAAATTTAAAATATAATTGTCATGACAGAGCAAGAGGTTGGTTCGGATCATGCTTAGCATGGAACCGAGGAATGTAGGGTAGTATAGTTTCTTCAAGCTTTCTCTGCAAGTCTTCTGGATCATCATAATTCTTGTGATGAAGCTTTTGTTCCACTGTTTAATACGGCTTCGGTGGACGCAGCCACATTACTTGACCACCCGGTGGACCCATTCCATATTTTCTTCACAAACTCTTGCAATTTAACGCGCAACGCCCAAGAGCCAAGAGGGCCAAGACCCAACAAATTGAAAAAGACGTCCCGCCTTCTCATCTGCTTTCCGAGTTCTGATCTAAAGCAACTTCAACAGGCGGTGGTCCGTAATCACAGCATCCGATTTGGCTTTGCTTTTGTTTTGATTAAATCCGTATACAAACTGGCATACAACAAAGACTATTACATGCATGTATTTATACAGTATAGAAAAATGCCCTTTTTCAAGCATGTATCTTCAACAAGTAGTCCTCGAAGAATTAATCAGTTCAGTTTCTCACTGCTCAGAGGATGAATTCTTGGTTTTGAAAGGCCTGAGTTCCTGTTTCCGAGAATCACATTGGAGAAGATAAATGGGGAAACGAGTTTCATCTGATGAAGAAACTCCAGATCGTGAACCGTTGAGTTCCCTGCTCTGCCCCGCGGCGGGCCTGCGTAACATGGCAAGCACCCGTTACATGCGGCTTCCTTGCCGTATGAGTTCTGCAAAAACCACTGAGAATGATGTTATCTTTCCTGTTCTCTTCTTCAAAATAAGTTATTTGTTTAACCACTAATCTGAACTCTCGTAGAGCCAAACCCGTCGTGGGGATCATGCGAAAAACTTCACTTTCTTCAACAGTGTTCGGCTGATTGTGGCAGGCAAAAAGAATAACAAATCAGAAGCTTCACAAAAGGAAATGTGAAAAATAGAAGTAATTATGTCAAAGTCGTGTTTGTTGCAAGCTGAATCTAAAAGATTAACCTGCTAAATGAGAGAGCCCTTACTTGTGAACCCCACTTCACTGTGGGGTTTTTTTTATGTGAGATTCGTGACATTACATTCTCTTTGTCCAATCTCATTTCTATCTGCACTGGAATCTATAAGGTTGCTCTTCACTGCATGTTTATGCAAATTTATATTATTTCCTCTCTTCTTAGTATCGACGTCACAAGTGGAAGGAGCAAATGATCTCGTGACTTCCAATTCAATTTATTTTTTTCTTTCATTGCAATTGTTTTAGTGAGAAGCAGTGGTTGTGCCGCCAGATCGGCAGCATATCTAAAATAGAATTCCATGAGAGACATGATTAATGGATCAATGGGGCCATACCACAGGACATTAGATTTTAGGCCATGTATAAGGAGGAAAGAGCGTTTAATTTGCTTGGCTGAGATTGGATTGGGGAATGGCATCTAACCAGGCGGCCTTGTTGATCTCCTATTACTTCTCCATTTCGCTTATGCCTTTAATTCATCTTATCCGCGTCAATTCCCGAGTTTCATTATCCTTGAAACCTTTCATTCAGTATTAAATGGGTTTCTTTTTTTTTCTTTCTTCTAATCATAGTCCGTCGGTTTTGATATATGAATCATTCATGTGAAGTGATTGTTGAAATTAGTCATTTAATCTAACTTTAGTGGCACTTTATGTGGGTTGCGGGACACTGGAAAACTTGTTTACGAGCAAGCGCACTAGTTCGATGTGTTTCTTTCATATAGCTTGCCGCGGATCCCGCAACCTCGATTTGCATTCTGTTTCGTTTTTCTAATCCTTCTTTGAGGTGTAGAGAACTGATTGGGTTAACATTTCAGATGTCTGGACCATTTAATGATTGCTGCCCCCTTGGTCGTTCCATTCCCTTTTAACTTAATTTAATTTATTTTATTTTTAAATGCTGCTTCTACGGGCGGGGGCGCTCAGTGTGTACTAGTGCCCATTTATAAGGTCATAAAATAATTGGGCTGTTACCTTTAGCTCGTACAAGAAGATAAATATCGAGACGGCATGACAAATTTTTAAAACCCACTAGCTGATATAGTGTGTGTTTAGTTTTTAATTTATTAAAAATTTATTTAGTGAAAATTTATTTGTTAAAAATTAATTTAATGAAAGTTAGTTATTGTAATAAAATTTATATTTAAATATATTTTTTTAAAAGTCAGTTTGATATACTAAAAATTGTTTAATTTGTGACAGTGAAATGTGCTTTTAAATATACAATTATTAAAAAAAGATATTGATTTATGATGATTTATAATTTTTATTATATAAATATAATATATTTAAAATATTTAAAAAATATGATAAATATTTTAAATAACATAAATTTTGATTTATAATATTAAAAATTTAATTCCTAGTTATTTTTATTTTTTAAAATTTATAATTTTAAAAAATGTGATAGAGATTTATAATTTTTATTATATATTAATGTTAAAAACTAACATGATTAATTATTCAATTTATGATGCTAAAAAATTGATACCTAATTATTATTATATTTTTAATGAATTAACTATTTTTAAAATAAAAAAATAAGAGATTAAACTTGAAATAGCATGATCAAATAACATCTTACTTTTTAAATTTATTTTTTAAAAATTTCAAATAGTTATGTTTTATAAATTTACTTTCAACTACTATTTAAATATATTTTCAGAATGTACTTTTCTGTAAAATATTTTATCCAAACAATTTTTAACTTTTTAAAAATAAAATTTTGTTTTTTGAATATAAAATGAGAAAAAAACCAAACGGGCCCTTAGTCCACAAATCCGTTTGAATTAAGCCTCCTCAATTCAAGTCACATGACGGTTCTTAGCCTAAACCGTTCCTTGCACAGGGAAGCCTATTAATAATAGACAAAGGTGCCTCCAGTAAGCTATATACCAACTTAGCTTGAGGGTAATATTTGACGTAGACACAGCAGAAATAAAGGGTTTAATTTAACAGGAAGCCTAGAAGCTAACACAAATATTGAATGGCCCAATTCATAATTCCTAAATATTAACGTTCAACAAACTGACCAAGCAAACGATTTCTTGAGAATTCAATGACACAGAAAGGAGGATGTCATTTGACACCTAAACTGCAGCAGGAAATGCTATTTGGACAGTGGCAGATCGAAATGCAACGGGTAGGAATAACGATACAAGAGCCCACTATCAGAAGATATGCAGCATGAAGAGCTATTATGGACGAGAGATGGAGATAGAATAAAATGTCATAAACAGGATTACAACAAAATATGAACCACAGCATAAAGAACCTATTTCCATTCTTTTTCTGGGGCTCACCCTTGAACCCTCCACCCCCAAACCCCGTTGAAAAGATAAAGGGGGAAAAACGAAGCTCTGCACAAGTGGAATAGACCTATTAAAGCTTGAGTTACCCATGGTAGCAATCCCAATCAAATCTTGGTTGCGAAAACACTTCATAATCAACGGACCCCTCCACAATGTTGTCAATTGTTTGAATGGACTCCAAGAGAGTTGGTGGAAAACCTTCATTACCAGAAGGCAATATTTTGTACAAGACTAACAGTCCAAGTGTGAATATGGCTTGCAGCTTGGTAGAGTCGCCTTGGACAGAAAAGAATAGAAGCATCGCTAGCAGGAATAAATCAACACAGAAACGCATGATGCACAGGACAGTATCCATTAACCTTCCATCATTGCCAGCAGGAAAACCACGAACTCGATATACGAACAAGAAGTTGTACTTGTCAACCACATATCTATACCCAAAATAAATTGCAGCAACGGGGACCACAATTGGAGCAAAAGAACAGTATACCAGAGTAAGTGCAAATATTGTCAAATTAAATGCATAGTACTGTGCAAAATCAAATTTCTGCTTCGGTGCAGGTGAGCTTCTTCCAGTCATTGGATAGACAAGAAGATCTTGTCCCTCTAGATTATCCCCATTCAGTGTCGGAGTGTCATAAGTAGTTTGAGGCACCAGAGGTCTACGAAGATTATCAATATCCTGATGCTCTAATGGGAATTCTTCACTTTGTTCAGGAACTAACTGAAGCATGTCATTTTTCCGGAATTTTTTAATTTTCCTTTTGATCCAAGGGATAGGAGCCAAAAGATCAAAAGATATACCCAAGAAAGTGCTTGTGATCAGAAATGCAAGAGACGAAAGGCATGACCTTGACAGAAATGATGCACTCATATATTGCTCAATCCTCTTGCAATCTTCTCCATCCAAATAGCACCGGCCCATCTTTAGGATGGTACTCTCCAAGGATGATTCTACTAGACCCCTCAAGAGAATGAGATTAACAAGAAAGAAGCAAACCATCTTCACAAGTGAAGCTCTTTGTTCCCCAGAAACAGTAAGATGGCGTTCAAATTTGGAGAAATAAGAAAGAGCAGATGGGATTACTATATACATGCTTACAAATATGATAACATTGGGCAGGAATTGAAAAACAATGCTTGCAAGCCAGCTAGAACTTTGTACCCAAGCTAACCACAATTGTGCATTATCCATAGCTTCGGCATTAATGATCCTCCCAGCACTCTTAACAGCAGTGATTACAGCAAGGGGAGAACTAAAAAATAACAGCATCAATAATAAGCAAGTATTCACAAATACTCTCCGCAGTTTCAGTGAGAGCTTCGACGTTCCCATATTATTCCAGTAAATGTCAGTTGCCAATGGAGCACGCTCAACTTTCCACTGGTTTCTCCGAAGACGCAATTCAATGAGAGAAAAGAACTTCCCAATACGCCTCCTTTTTTCATTTTGAAAATCCTGGACTGCTTTATTAGCAGTATACACATCTTTAAACATAACAAAGGCAACTCCGGCACTGCGTGCACGACCTTCCTTATAGGCAGCTAATTCAGTCTCCAATCCAGCCCTTAATTCTTGCAATTTTCTTAACCTCTCTTCGTCAGTGTACCCAAATCTAGCCAGAATGTCAGAAAATATGTCCTGCAACCGTTTCCAAGAGCAAACCACCCAACTCCCTAAACCCCAGTAAGTGCCCTGAGCATTTCCATCAACTTCACTATCATCTGGCAAAAGCCGAGAGTCCATTCTTGCCACCAACCATGAAATTTCGTCCCTTACTTTCAACAGCTCCGCTGCCAAATCATCCAAAGCACGCAAATCCATTGGCACAATCAGTTTATAAACCTTCCCTGGATACCTATATTGAAAGTACTCCCGCAATGCAACTCTATCATCTCCTAAATTTTTTGGTAGACCCTGCACCATTATGGTGAATATAGCAGTGGCATTTGCAGTAGGGTCACTAGGATTACCATATCCATCCCTAAATCTAGTAATCCTTAACCTCTCTTCGATAGCGGAAATACCAAAATGAACCAAAACAACAACCATCACCGCAAAAAGAAAATGTATCCAAAGTAGAACCGAACCTTTCTCGATGTGATTGATAGTAGTCTTCGAGAATTGGTCATCCAGCACAGCAGTCCCAGCATAAATATTAAGCGGAAGAATTACCAGTACAGCCAGGCCCGCAATTGACAAAAGAACTGCGCAACTCCCGCCTTCGATCAAAAGAAATTGAGCAGCATCAGCCCCGCAATGGCGAGCAATTTCCCGGACCGTTGCGTGCCAAACGGCGAGAAGCTTGTTGGCAAGAGCAGCAGGCCCTGGCATTCGGTGGTGGTCACTGCGTAGCTTCACAAAGATGAAAATCAATAGGCAGCAGAAGGCCCCAATCGCCGATATGTTCAGCAAGTACTGTATGTTGCCGTACCACGCGCCATACAGGTCCCCATGGTCGCCGGAGGATGGTGGCGGAGGTAGGGACCCCTCCATACCAAATACTGAAGGGTTGATAGCGAACGGCAGAGGCAGGAAGATGCACCTGAAAAAAACCTAGGGTTTTTACAAGCAAAATCTGACGTTCAAGAATCTAAGGTGAATTGATTCCAATTCAAATTGAATTCTGTTCATAGAGCACACAGATTTCGTATTTGCAGAAACAATGATAATGTTATGGCTTCTTCTACGATGAGAATCCGTCGAGGATAGACGAAGCAGAGGAAGACGACTGAGGACATGGATGGAATTCTGGCAGACGACTTAGGACATAGAAGGAATTCTAAATTACTATCAGGGCAAGAATTAGTCGGGTTGGCAAAAGGGGGAAAAAACACAAAAAAAGGATGAGAATTTATCGAGCCCACAGATGTGACATTCGTCCCCCCCCCCCCCCCCAAATTTCTAATTGAAAAAATTACACTTAGCTTTTATATGAAAAGATTTATTATAAAAAAATCTTATAAAATTTTTAAAATACTTTAAAATTTTAATTTTTTTACATTTATAACTTAATTAAAAGTATTTATAATTGGACAATGAATATTTACAAGTTATAAATACCCTTAATTAAATTATAAATGTGTAATATTTAAAATTTAAAAATATTTTATAAATTTTATGAAACATTTTAATAATAAATTATATTTTATAATATCTAGACATAATTTTCTCATTTTAATTTTAATGCCCGTCTAAAAACAAATCTCTTGATATTTTTTTTAAATATTATTTCTTTTTTCAAGGTGAGAAATATTTAGTTGTAACTCAAGAGGCTCATGAATTTTTTTGGTTATTTGTGTATGAAAATGTTTTAAATCGATTCAAATGAATTACACCAAATTAACATGGATTGATCAAAATTGATCTTAAATAAGGATGGGTTTGATTTTTCTTTCAACAAAACTAATTAATTTAATTTGGTTTAAGTTTTTAGTTCTTGAAATCTAAATCAAATCAAACAAAACTTTCTTCAGATTCATTTTACACATCTATTATAAATTTTCTTAAGTTTTGTTTTGTTTATGAAAAAGAAAAGGATAACATGCTTTATTTTTTTGGCAATGGATAACATGCTAATTTAAATCAATTAAATTAATAAATAGCTAGTTTTGGCTTAATTCTTGTAATTCTAATGGATTTGAATTGATTCACTCACTTTACTTGCTTTAAATAACAAACTATATCTAATCAACATTTACAATGACTGAGCAATGTTCATGTTAAATATTTTATTTGTATGTTTTTTTTGTCAGTATTTTCTTTGTTTTTGTTAAGAAAACAAGATATGAATGAAGTGTCAGCATATCCTGTAAAAAATCTATTTCAAATCATGCCTAAGGACATTGTCCTTAAAATCAATTCTGGCATAATTCTCAAAACTCTCCAAAGTTAAGTAGAACCATTTGGTAAAATAAATAAGGTAACATAATAGCAAAAAATCACAAAATAATTCAGGAGAAGCATGAGAAGGGGGAAGAGAGTAGAGTGCCCAAACGCTAAGGACCAATCACCCATTATGTGATCCGCACTACCTTTTATAAGTAAAATCTCGTGAACATTGGGCAGTTATCATTGATTAATGACACCTTAATGCAACTAAAAAATGGTTTCAAAGAATAATGATGTTTAAATTATAGGTTACAAAATAAATAAATTCAACTAATAATTAATATTATTAATCAAAATAAAAATTCCTTTTGAGATATATTAAAAGATTTAAAATATTCAATAATCCCTCACATATTTCAAAAGGAAAATTTTATAACTCTATAAAATAATTTTGCCCAATACTGCTCCTCATCTAAGCCCATTTACTTGCTCAACTTCACACCTAAGTATATATATACTAAGGCCTTTATACCTTTGAGCAATATAGGGTTTTATTTTTTAACACACATACACACAATATCCCCCACGTGTGTCAAAAAAAATTATCATCTAAGTCATTTGCATGGAATGTAATAATTTTGAATCTGGTGTCTTATAGACTATGTATCAAACCTAGACCAATATTGCTTAGTACACAAAAAAGTTAGTGAAGCACGCTTCTATGAACTAACAACTCTTAAGCATATACTAGAGGCATCATCAGTCAGATTATAACCCCATAGTTTTTGCTATTAATGGTGGTTTTGCACTTTGATAGCCATGTGTACGCCTGGCATGTCAACAAATGCTTTAGAGATTTAGCCATAATTTCATAAAAATGGCCCCACTCCACATTCATCTAAATGATTTCATCAAATATATCTACAATGAATACTCTTTCTTTAAGGAATATGAAATCATTACGAGCTTTGATTAGCCTCCCAGCACTACATTCTAACACTTTCTTGTACATCATAGGAAGGGGACAATATTTTTAGTACTAGCAAAACTAACAAATAACTTGTTCTTACCCATATGAACATTCTTCATAGGATTATCAATTACAAAGGTTGGGTTATCATTATTGTTAGTTTTGAATTGGCTTAAGTCTCATTCCCTTTAATGTTCATATAATATGTTCCTTCCCCAAGTGCTTGGTTAACGGATCTATCAAATTTATATCTGATCTTGATCTCACATACTCAATTGAGATAACCCCATTTTTTAGTAGCTACTTTATAATATTATGTATTAATAAGATATGTTTACAATTGTCATTAAAGGTCTTATTTTCAGTCGTAGCTATTGGTAATTGGCTACTACGAATCCTTGACACAATCTATTTCAGTTTTGCTCTCAATATGATATTTGCTAGGAAATTTTTCAACTATTTAGCCTTATTATTAACTAACTTTAAAGTAATAAACTTCGGCTCTCATAATATTTTATTTGACTGCTAATGAATTTTTTCTCATCTAAATATAAAATTTAGTTAACATCATTGTATTATTTTGATATAATGAAAATTCTCTTATCGCATGCCATCTCAGATTCTTCACATCATTTTTGTTAGCAAACAATTGTTCAAACCTTGATATAATTGAAAGATACCATGGCACCTTCGTAAGAGCTTTGTTTTTTCATACCTTGGTGTCTCACATATTGAGTACTTCTTCTCCTCGTTATGTTCTTTCCTGTACAACATACAATCATTTGGGCATGTACGTATTTTCCTAAACTCCATGCCCAGTGGGCATAGAATTTTATTTACCTTGTAGTGACAAATTAGCAACACATTTTTTTATGGAAGCATTAATTTAAACAACTCAAGCATTTCTATGAAATTCTTATCGCTCCACCTAGATCTCGCTTTCAAGTTCACCAATTCCAATACTGCTTTCAACAGACTAAATTTCTCGCACCCTAGATGCAAAGGTGGAAGGTCTCTCTTCTAATGCACAATTAATCCCCAAAATTAAGGCAATAATGTGAATAACCTAAATGAATTATCAAGTTTGTAAAATTTACATAAATACGATCTCAAGTTTTCAAAACTTATAATACTATAAAAAATGTAAAATCATTTTTAAAAAAATAAAATCAGAGCAAAACATGTATACAGAAACATGTATATTATATAAGGTAAGATAATATCAAATTAGAGTCAAAAGAGCAAAAACAAATATTTTAGCAAAATACACTATAGCATAAACTGCAAAAACCATGTTGTCCTGGTAGATTTCCTGGCCAAACTTCCAATACATACCAAATCTTCATCTAATGTTCGATTGAGGTGATCTAGGTATCTGTAGAAAGCTTTCTCTGAGTTTTAGCTATGGCATTGATTTCACATTCAAGTCGTTTCTTAATCAAAAGTTGGATACTAAAAAGAAAATTCACTCTTTTATGCTTTCAAAACACAAATAAGGTGTCTAAAACTCAATTTAAGTGTCAAAAGCCCATACCAACTCTTAAACCACACTCAATGGATTATAATAAACCCGTACAATACATCACAACATTCAAACAACTTCACCACTCAACCCTTTAATCATAAAAATATAAGGGAAATCCAAAATATGTAATTTCACTTGCAAATATACTCACTCCTTACTAATATAAGTATTTTGGCCTTGTAAAAATATATCAACTAAAAAGATATCACAAGCGTTAGGGCCTAAAATACACATTTCAATACTTAATATTCAATAATGCAAGTATAACAAAATATGAACATCCTAGTTGATAATATCATGACAATTATACATTAATCAAAAGTAATTGAGGTATTACAGTAGAAAATTTGATTCCTAAACCTGGTATGTATTTCCCTTGTTTTGATCAGAGCTAGTGCGTATAAAATGTTAAATGAGAGGTGAGTACAATCACTCAATAATTAAGTTTTACCTAATATATACAGTTGCATATCAATTAAAAACAGATGCAATTGACAATAGCACACACATATTTTTTTTCACATATATAACAAACATAACCATGATCATAATAATAACGATCATGTAAGCGGGTATTAAACACATATTGTCATATATTTACCAATTATGCACAATATGGGGTTGCAAAACTAACAACCATGATCCCTTAACACATTCAAGATCACAATAATAACAACCATGTGGCTGAATTAAAATACATGATCAATGCCAACCTTATAACCTCCTATTACCTCCGATATAAAATTGGTGGCTACTTCTATAACACAGGCTAACCCAACCTTACACTTGTGAAGAGCTATCGAACCAGGGTTAACTCACTCACTTATATACCACAGTTCCCTCAATACTAATAACCATAGAGTGTCATACCCTTAAGCTAGCCTTCTAATGAATCGGTAAAAACTAAGTAGGTTTAAGTCCCTCATAGAATAAGTAAGACAATCCTAAATCAACTATGGGATAAATGCTTCCTTCTAATTCCAACAGTCGATGCTAGGGAAAGCTTTTGATTCCAACGGTATACTGCCAATACCATATGGGTTTATCAATCTACTCCTTTCCCTAGGCGAATTCTCACCAGTGATCATGTAATGCACAACTTACACATATTATGCGATCTAATCAACAATTCATCTCATATGAATTCACAAATCTTTACTCACATACTCATCACATTCCATATGTCAATTACCATGTTTTCATCAATTTTCACAATAACATACTATCAAACATAATCATTAATACCGTATATGCATCATGCATAGGGATCTTCATTTCCTAAAATGATTTCACACATGTAAAACACGCATATTATTTACCAACCATTCAACACAACTTTCAAAAATATCAAATCCATATCAAAGAGTTTAAAATATCAATCATATTTTCAAAACAATAATTTCAATTAATAAGTAATTAATATTTAACTACACAAACTAAGTTTCCCTCGGTTATATCAAACCTTTGAGAGGTCAAAGGTTATCCCTCAATCACAACTTGTTTTTTGAGCTAAATTTAAGCTCACCGATGCTTTGTGAGGTTAGTTTATAATTACATTAATACTCATTACTAATAATCATTAAAATCACTACTTTTAACATCTAATTTCATACTTTAATAACAAAATTTATTAACTACAAGATCAACCTCACATCCAATGAATTCCTTAACTCTCATTAATTTTATTTAGCTTTTAACAACTTAAATAATCACTAATATATCATCTAACAACTTAAAATCATCTTCAATGTCATAACTTATTCATTTTCAACTCTCAAATTTCAACACTTTTATCACCGAAAACTCTCAAGTCATGAGTTTAATTACCACATTAGGTTTATTAACTCCTATTAGCTCTAACTAACACTAATAAAATCTTTAATCAACAATAATGGTAGCTACTTACCTCAATCACTACCCTTCATGGCACTTTAGGGCATAATTTTGTCCATAATTGAGAGTCCACTCTCATGGATGCATAAAACCATTATATTTAGGCTTAGATAATTTAAACAACTCTCATTAGTTTCATTTAGACCAATGAATCTGGACCCATAGCTCTAGCTCTAAAAATTATCATCTCCTAACCTTAAATCTTATTTTTAAAACATATAGAGAGAAAAAAAAAGATAAGAAAGACATACTAAGTGAAATCAAGCTCCAATCACTTCTAAAATGCTCAAAAGTTGATGCAGAGAAATCATTCTCTCTATTGCCCTCCCTCTATTTTATGGTGTTTTTCTCTATTTTCGCACTCTTGAAAAGACTGGTTCTGAAAATTATGCTATAGCATAATGCACAATGTGTTAACAATTCAATTTTTCTCTACAATTTAAGTCCAGGAGACCTAATTCACTTTTAAAACCAATTCAAAAGCTAAAACCAAACTCAATAGCCGTCTCTAACTATTCTTAAATTCATTTATATTTAAATTTATAAATTTACCCTTCACTAGTTTAATTAATTAAGGGATAATTTTTGGGATGTTACAAAGATGTTTCTACATCACTGCATATATTATTAGACGCTTGAGATTGCTCAAAAACCTCTTTACCCACATCATAGATCATGTCCTCCAACCAATCAACCATATTATTATCATCATCAATAACAACATTAGCATCCCGTGATTGAGATGTACTTGGCATTGTATTCAATCTTTCACCATGACATGTCCATACTTTATAACTTTTGAGAAACTCCTTACAAAGTAAGTATTTGCATATCTTATCTACACTCAGTGCCTCTCATTCAAATAGTTTTTATAAGGACAATAAAACTTTTCACTATCATCTTCAGCATTGCTTCAAGCAAATTTCAAAAACCCCTTAACCCCATTAACATACTTTAAGCTAGTTCATTTGGCATCTATCCAACTATAATTTATATTTAATTTGTCTTCCTAAAACATGACAAAATTCATAGATTATTACTAAATCATTAGGATAAGGCGAAATGATGAGTTATATATTAAAAAAATAAGAAAAAAGCATGCTAACATAATAATTTTTAATTTAATTTGGAAATTTCTAATTTTTTTGAGAATGTTTTTAAAAGTTAGCTTCCCTTTTGTCTAATAAGTAGGGGGAAGTTGATTTTATATTTTTTTTGGCCTTTTTCATATAGAAGAAGGGAAAAACAATAATTTTGAAAAAATTTTTAGCAGAGTCTCCTTTAAAAGTTAGACTTTTCAGTAAATTTACAATTAAAAATATAAGAAAAATATAATATTATTTAAATAAAATAAAGTCACATACAATGCCTAATGGCCTTGGGCCTCTATTGGCACTCCACCAGCGTGCAAAAAATAAATTAATAATGATGTCACAATAATTTAATTCATAAGAAATAAACTAGCCTAATAAAATTTATATAGGCACAACCCATTTTCTTGTAGTAATTTTTTACAATTTTCAAGTATCTAGATATGACTTTTAAAATGATATTATATCTTATAAATTATCAACCATATAACTTTTAAAAATCCAAACTTCACTTAGGATCTCAATAACTTTTTAAATAAATTCCTTCACAAAAACTCAAGTTTAGATTTATAAATAAATAATACCTAAGCTAGTTCATGCTTCTTGTGGAATTAATAGAGTTACCGGTGCATAATCAAGCAAACCTTCCTAATAAGCATTTTATCAAATACCTTGCAAACATGAATTTTCAAATTTTAATACTGGCCTCTTCTCTTCAACTTTCATCCAATAATTTCTCCCAAACAATTCTTAAATGCTAATGCTTGAATAAATTAATCTTGCTTATACCTCTACCATCCACACATTCGCATAGCATAAAGAAATGGAAAGGAAGAATTGGTTTCATAACAATTAATTCTCATCCACCTGCACAAATTCAGTAAAGACAGGAAAATTTCACAACTTCAACCATTAAAATATCTACGCATAGATTTTACTAGCATAAGAGCTTGAAGCCCTCAAACTTAAATTAGCAATGACAAAGGAGGAAAAGAGAAAGAAGTCATCAATGGAGCAAAAGGAGGATCGTACATAACAAAGACAACAACTATAATGACACAGGGACAAAGGAGGAACGAGGAGGAAGATTCCCACTGCTCACAGCACCAACAACGAATGAATGGGTTAAACCACAAGCAAACACTATTGAACTCTGATGGATAAGCATGCGATAAACAGAGAGGGTGTTGTGAGAAGGAGACGGGCAAGAGTGAGGCCGTAATGTTATTGCCGACATTACCAAACACATAGAACATAAGACATGAATATCATTATGATAATTAGGACTAATTAAATTTCTCATGTGTAGTTATCATAGCAAGGCTTTGAAAGAAATTTAAGAAAAAGGGATCCTAAAAATCCTCTTTTTAAAAAACGTTTGAGTTCAAAGTAGAGTTGGGAATATGGACGGGCCCGACCCTTAAGGGCCTGAGCTTTAAAACCTGATTTTTTATTTTAAACTATTTCTCAAGCTCGGCCCTTATGTGAAGGGTTCAGGGCTTGGCCCTCAAGCCCTTTTTCAAAAAAATAAAAAAATAAAAATAAAAATACAATATTATAAATTAATTAAAATATTTTGAAATTTAAAAAATAAAATTCTCATAATTTTTTAAAAATTAAACAACACACATTTAGAAGTCTAGTAATAAAATTTAAATCTTGGTTAAAAAACAATTCATTTTTTATAAATACACAAACATAATAATTTTAGAAAAATAAAAAATATCAAGAATTTTATACTATACACTGATATTTATTAAATTATATTAAATTAATTTTAGAATAAATTAAAATTAATAATAATATAATACGTGTAGAATTAGGTGAGTAGGTCATTGGTTTCAAATACATGTTTCACCAAACAAAATATAATAATAATAACAACAACAACAACAACAACAACAACAACAACAACAACAACAACAACAACAACAACATAACAAGGCTTGAAGGGCTACCCGAGCCCAAGCTCAAGCCCTTATTTACAGGGCTTATCAGAGCTAAACCCTCAAGCCTGATTACTTTAAAAAAATTATTTTTAAAGCTCGAACCCTTATTTAAACAGGGCTTTCAAGCCCGGCGCTTCAGGCCCAGCTCTTATTCCCGGCTCTAGCTCAAAGCATGGTTAAAAATAAAATATAAGAAATAACAAAAGTAAGAAAAATAAATAACATCTCAAAACAAGTATAGAAAGAGGAAATTTAATCTCCCCTATAGTTGCTCCATCTGTCGAGGGGCATGTCCTATTTATCACATAAAATAAATGAGGTTGAGAGGCTTTATAATAAGAATACAAAAAATTCTGAGCCTTTGGAGCTTTTTTCCTTTCTGCACTCGAACTAGAACTTGAAAAATATTGAAAGAGAGGGATGAGTACAACCATTCAATAACCAAGGTACATCTATCATATACAGTTGCATATTAATTGACAAAATCATATGAATGGGAGTTGAATACTCAATTTCATATATTCATACATACCATATATTACAATTACACCATTATCTTATTCTTAATTTTTCATAATTCCCTTCACAAGACACAGTATCACAATACAGACAATTATGTGAAACAGTCAAAATAACAATAATGGTGCATGTTGCTATAGTAATAATAGCCATGTGACAACAACACATACACAACTACCACAACTTGTCACAAATTTATCAACCATGTGACATGTCGAATAAAAATATGCATAATCGAAACCTCCTTATATTGTCCTTATTTCTTCCAACTAAAATCATGAGCTATAATATCAATAAGGGCCCAGTCTGCATGATTGAACTATTCCAACTCACTAATTGTGAGAAGTGACTTAGCTAAAGATCACAATACTTACTCTTAAACTATGGCTTTCCCCATTCTTAAATCCCTAGAATATCGTGAACATTAAGCTAGTCTCCTTAATAAACATGTGAAGATAGCTGGGTTTAAATCTTTTAACAAACTATAGGACAATTTCTCAATAAACAGTGAGATAAGGCTAGTCTTTGTGCATTGAAAGGCAACCTTATAATACCATATGAATTTTATCTACTTCTCCCCTTAGGCAAACTTCTGTCAAATGATCATGCAATGTCTTATGCTCACGCACACAATTACACATGTTTGTAATTCATGCTAGCAAACTTGAGAGATTTATTATTTTGCTAAGTGATTACAAATGAGGGGTGAAGGGGTATTTATAGACTCCCCTTTCTTCCTAAAAGTTCCCACCTTCTTAATGGACGGTTGGGATTAATTCAATCTAACAGTGTATATTCTATCTATAGATTTCTAGAATGTATAAGAAGAAGATATCCCTATAATAATTTAGATACTTCAAACACTCTCCATACTATTCTAGAGATATTTAGGTCTTTCGAGATTATATTGGCTATTCTAAAAGTTTTTAATGCCTTCTTAATTGTTCTGGATCTCTGCAGTCTCATTTGGATTGCTTCAAAAACTTTTAAAATATTTTAACCTCATAGAAATTTATGACTTTGTTACACATTAGCCTAGTACACTAGGCAGATCTCGGCCAATGACTAGCTAAACACCTCTAATTAATATAAATGTAATTGTATTTTTTTTTAACATGAAAAATGTAACTGTAGTTATTCCTTCACGGGTAAGTAATAAGTTTCTACTAAGCATGTCCCCAAGAGACCAGATCATGAATGAGAAAAATTATAAAAACTGAATTAATGCAGGTAAAATTCAAAGTTCAAAACATTTCAAGTTTTTTTTTTTTTTTTGCCAACAAAAAGATTTCAAGGAAAGATGTATGAATTGAGTTAGCAGACCTGTATAGCCACTCGTCGTGATTCACTGCTATCTTATTGCAGATCTTCACTCGTTGATTGGATAATTAATGTATTTAACTCAGTGAATCAGAGTCCAGAATGATTTTTTATTTGAGTATTTTTAAAAAATTGCATTTTGGTATTTGATTATCTGACACGGGTAACGCTTGTCATGAGCAAAGATCTTTATTATTTATTTATTCCTTTTTTCAAATATAAAGGTAAGGGCATTAGCCTATGAAAAATTAGCAAGGTTCAAATAAAAAGAGTAAGTTTTTACCATATTTGAGTAGGCTCTTTCAAAAAAATGACACATACTCGCCACGCTCACACATAAGGCATAGAACCAGAATCGTCTTCTAAAGAGGCGTGGAGTTGCGTTAAATAAAAAACTCTTGAATGAAAAACAATTTCTGTGGAGAGAAACATTCATAAATTAATAAATTTCGTAAATGCCTTGCATGGCGCGCGAAGGCGTTCGCTTCGTTCCAATAAACCATTAAGTGTATCATGCTTCTAATCTTTTTGCGCGATGTTCTTTTTGACCATTGCCAGTGGAAATATTTAAAAGAAAATAACTGCCGATTTGGTTTCTCTTCGTTCCCGTGAGCCGCGCATTAGGTGGTAAGTTCCATAGATTTTAATTACTAAGATAAATGTGGCTTTTTCCTTCATTTCCTTTCGATCTTGATGTTTCTGTGGGTATCCTCTTTTTGTTTTCTTCTGCTCTTTCGATAAATGCTGGAGTCAAGTGCGTGACTTTAGTGGGTTGCAACTTGCACATTAAGCTCCTAAAAAAAAGATTACTGGTCACTACACGAAGCTCATCAGGAATCTTAAGGGTGCTCTGCTTTCTGTCGTCCAGTTTTGCGAGGGCGTCCTCGCTCATCCTCCATTCCCCATCCTCTGGTTTGAACTGAATAGCTGTTTGAAGAGGATGGGCTGTGCGACCTCAAAGAAGCTGAGCACAGAAGACGACGTCGTGTCCTTCTGCGGAGAAAGGAAATGCCTCGTCAAATTGGCCCTAGTGCGCAGGTATGCATTTGCAGAGGCATACTCAAAGTATAATCAATCTCTCTATTCCATGGCATTGGCCTTAAGGTTGTTCGTGGCCAGACATTCCTCGCCATCTTCTCCGTTTCTCATCACCTACCCTTCCAATCTTACCTCTGGAACTGCAACTCTCATTGACAGTCCTGTGTTTCTTCAACATAAACCATCTGAGCCCCGCCACGAAGGAACCCCAGAAGGCAAAGAATCTGAAGATAGAAGAAACTGCGATGAAAAAGATGAAGAGGTCAGTAACGAAGAGGAACCCTTGTGCGAGCATTTTTATGGTGATGTGGGTGCACCCTCGGCATCCCCAAGGAGAAGTTATCAGTGGGATTTTTTCAACCTGTTTGATGTAAGAGGGTTAACTCAGAACACTGATGAAGGTAGTGAAAGAATGGGACGTGGAAAAGGAGTTATGGATGAGATTAAGGCTACCAGAAACAGGGATGATGCCAAACTGGAAGCACGTGAGAGCGAAAATTTGAGGCAGATTAATAGAGAAATAGATGGGTGGGAACTGTTGGAAGCATTGAAGGATGTAGAGGACCATTTTATGAAAGCTCACAACTCTGGTAAGGTTGTCTCAAGGATGCTTGAGGCTAATAGAGTCCCTTTGCTATCTGGCCTGGACGATATCAAAGGTGAGTTATAATTATATTCTTTCTAGCTCTTCCATCTTGTCTTTTCTTGTGAAATTATCGTAGGTGTTCTGCATTGCATGATCGGGCTGATTAAATAGCCATGAAAAGGGAAAGCAATCAACTTTTCTCTTAGCCTCCTGTAAATTTTTGTATAGTAAAATTTCTCCTCATATAATTGTTTATTTATTTTAAAAAAATTAAACACTCTTTAATTTTAAATAAAAATGTATTTTCCTCACTAATTTGATCACGCCCTGGTAAGGTTGACCAACATTACATATATGTCTATTGCCAATATGAGAAGTTTATTTTTGACCAGCCAATATGAGAAGTTTATGAAAATATTAGTTTCGCAATTGATGCAGAGGGCTCCAGGAAACTGATTCGGTCAATAACATGGAACCGATCCAATTCATTGCATTCTTCCTCCAGTAAGAGTCTGCTGATTTCAAGTTGGCGAAGTTCTTCCTCATCGACAGAACTTGGTGTTGATTCGTGTGATGAATGTGGAGGAATGGGATCTGGCAGCCACGCATCCACAATAGAAAGATTGTATGCTTGGGAGAAGAAACTTTATGAGGAGGTTAAGGTACGTAGAATATGTAAAGATTGGAATTGGAATTTTTATTCTCTTCAATATTCTCTTTGCAAATCCTCTCTTCCCCACTAATCGTGTGTGGATGACTAATATCAGCAGCAAATAATAAAAGTGCAGCCTTGGTTGTTTGGTGTCTCCGTGTAGATGTGACTCCCTCCAATCCTATGAACCTTTTTCAACACTTCGCTTTGGTTCCTATATATAAGAACCCCATCCATTTTGGATACTACATTAATTTTTTCCTCCAAAATAACCCTTAGGTTTGATTTTTTCTAGTATATAGAAGTAAAGGATTACCGTTAATGCTTTTATTCAAGTCTTTCTCTCTCCGAGGGGTTATTAGTTAAGATATCCCATTAAATGCTAGAAGCAGTGGAAGAATAGCACATGAAATTGACACATTATGATACATAACTAATTTTTGTAACTTGTGATATGGTTAAAAGGGTCCTGTATATAGGACCGGAGGGAGTTGTAGTATTAATTTGTCAACAGTTAGGCATGGTTTCTGTAGAAATATATCTATGTACTGGTCGTTCTCCACTATGGTTGCAGGCCAGAAGGATTTTATGCATATTCCACCTAAGGAAAGCTGAGTGGTGTTTTGGAAATGAATCAAACCATATGTAACTATGGACGGAAATGTTTAATCAAATTAGACTGTAAATGTAAACTGCGAGTGTAAAGAGTTATCTGAATTAGCAAAAGTGTGGTAGCCATTAACTTCATTTTGAATGAAATATAATTTCTGCTTCTTAAAGGAAAATAACTTGTTTTGAGTTTTTGAGTTTGATCCTCTTCTTGCTAAGTTCAGGCTGGAGAGGAAATCTGGAAATTATTTGAGAGGAAGCGCTCTCGATTTAGAAATAAAAAAGCTCGCAAAGATTATCTCGAACATGGGGATAAATCTACTGCTGAAGTAATAGAATTACATACCAGTCTACTGGTTTCCGCTCAAGCTGCTGAATCGATTTCAAAGAGAATCCAAAAACTGAAAAAGGAAGAATTGTTACCGCAACTTGTTGAGCTGCTAAATGGGTAAGTCTCAAATTTCTAAGCAAAATCTTTGGAGTTCTAAAATTTCAACCATCATAACCCCATTTCCTTCACCTATGCAGCCTCATGAGGTACTGGAAGATGATGTTGGAATCACATGAAACCCAATACCAAATCTTGAATCAAGTGAGATTCTTTAATTGTCCTGCTTATGGAAATTTTTGCAATAGCTCGCATCGCTTAGCCACAATTGGGCTGGAGGCAGAACTTCACAACTGGCGTACTTGCTTGGCCGCCATTGTTTCTGCAGAGAAGGCATATATTGAGGCTCTTCATGGATGGGTATCTAAGTTCACAGTCAGTGAAGTTGATGAAATCTACTCTTGGGGAATATACTCGACTCTGCCATGTAAGATAAATAAGCCACCAATACTCGAAATATTTCATGACTGGTTGGCTTGGCTGGAGAAAATGCCTGACAAGAAAGTAACCACCGCAATAAAAAGCTTTGGTAAAGAGGTACAGTCTCTCTGGGCTCAACAGGGGAAGGAGCTGAGACAGAAGAGGAAGGTTGATGAACTTGCAAAGGAAGTTGATAGAAGGAGTACTGCTTTTCAAAGGGAGGAATGCAGAATTCTTGGTCCAGGGAAATTTGTACAGGAGGCAGATGTAAATGTGCGTACTCAAATTCAATATTTGTTAAAACAAAAAGATCTTTTGGAGATATATCGGAAGAAGCTAGATGCAGGGAAAGCAAAGCACCAAGTTAGTATGCTAGAGACACAGCATATTACTCTGGAGGCTTTTCAGAGTGATTTCTGTTGTGTTTTAGAGTCGTTGGCTGAGTTTTCAAAGGCTTCTATCGAAGTGTATGCAAGCCTTGTGACATTCAGCGAAAATGCAAAGATGCGTTAGAAGAGAATGGTAGTTAGCGTTGCAACAAGAGATCCGCACTCAATGCTTCAGTTGAAGCCGCCAATTTTGCTAGACTTGGTCTTTTTTTTTGTAGTGTTGCATGTTTCAGTATGGTCAAAATTGAGATACCTCATGGGGTGCGGATCTTAAATAAAGTAACGGCTTAGGAGTTCCAAGTCGAGCGAAGGTCCCTCACAGCAAAAGTTTGATCATATGTATCTAATGAGATGATAATTTTTTTTGCAGCAATATTTTTTGGATTATTATGGGCAAGCAAATAGCTTGAGGCAGTGAATCAATTAAGCCCGTAACTTCTTACTTATAGAAGAGTTTCTATGTCACTACATCACAAAAGCATCAGCTATTGCATCGCAATATTGTGATGCCTTTTTTTACTATTAAACCAACCAAGGATTGCTAAGATACACAGACATGCAATTGTGATTCGAAATCAAGGTGTGAATGAGCTAACTTGAAGAATCATTCAAGTTTGTTAGTTGTTTGCAAAGTACCTCCAGTCCCCGTCAATTCATGTTACTTCTTTTGCAACGCATTTTATTGTTGTTTTAATTAGCACTCGGGAGTAATATATCAATTGTAATAATTAGACTAGTAGAATCAAATATGTGTAATCATAATTGGTATAGAATTAAAATCGTAATGTAGCAATCACTGTTAATTAAAAAGATAGTTCATAAAGGACGACAAAATTCAGTGAAGTTCCTACATTGGCATAGCCTGATCTTCTTGAATTTTCCTCAAAGTATTCACATCAGTGTCAATACTAATACTGTTATTTTCTAGGCATCTTAAATTTGTACTTTCAAAGGATAAGCTGTCCATATCAATGTGGAATTTTTGAAATCCAACACTATTTATACTTAACAAAACTTTGTGATCCATCATAATTTTCTATAGATTTGAGAGTTTCTGATTCTGCTAATTCTTGAGATATGTTAATTGATTTTCTAGAATTTCTTGAAGGCAATTTGCCAATCAAATTATCAGCTGCAGAGAGAGCTTCTTCTAGCTCTTGACACACTTTGAATCATTGTAGGACGATGCTTTGGTGCTTGAGCCCCACATCTTAGGGCAAGTTGGCCCATCTTCAGCATAGCCTTCATGTTGCATGGCTCACACAGTAAATGGGCATCTATGATTTCTTCGATATTACCCTTCTCTAAACTAGGCCTTGCCTGCATTAACCATATTTATTGTAATGGTATAAAAATGTAAGGGGAAAAATGAGATTGTGATTGAAGGGAAAATTGCATGACTTACCCAATCAATAATATGAGAAATATTTTGATTTTTGGTTGTATCAACGGCTGGTCTAGCAGAAATAAGTTGGAGGAGAATGACACCGAAACTATAAACATCGCTGAAAATTGTCAGATGAAAGGTTGAACAATAAGTGGGATCAAGATATTCTGGGGTTCCTTTGATCTGGCTACTGACGTGAGATTGATCACCAGTTGGTCCTGCTTTTATCAACCCAAAATTTGAAACTTTAGCCTCAAACCTTTCCCCTATTAAGATGTTGCTCGGTTTGATGTCACGATGAATTATACTCAGTGTCACCCCTTCATGCAAAAAGGCAATGCCTATAAAAATATCCAGAATTTCAATATCAGACAATTTTTTTGTTAATCAACGATGCATCTATGTTTTTGTTTGAGGAAAAAGAAAGAAAGAAAGAAAAAATAATTGTACCTTTCGCTGCTCCTATTGCTATGTTTAATCTTTGCCTCCAAGTTAAGCTCTTCCCTCTTTCTCCTATGATTCCAAAATGTCATATTCAAATTGTTACTGAAGCCTTTTCTCAGCAGGGATTCATGTTTTCATCCTTGTGTCTTTCCTTACACTTGAATTATCAATAGATTTTATATTCATCTAATTTATCAAGCTGATGTGTACTTACCCATCATGTACTCGAGCAGAGAACCAATAGGCACATACTCATAAACCAGCATTTGGACCCCATCTCCTGCTTAAGGAATGACACGACCGTAAAAGATCTAACTGAGAAATTTCATCATGTATCTTATACTATACCCCGTCATCACTTCTTAGTTCACAGGAAACATACCAGGTTCTTCACAATATCCCACCAAACTAACAAGATTCCTGTGCTTCACTTTGGAAATGAGCCTCACTTCTGCTATAAGGAAAAAGACAAACATGCATATCAGTACTGGTTCAACTTAGGTGGAGTCTGTGTCACTCTGTAGATATGTCATTATCAAATCTAACCATTTCTTAACTCTTCCTTGCCAAGGAATGATTCAACGTGAGCGCTCTTTTAATGGCTAGTTTTCCTTCTAATTCAAGAGTTCCTATATACACTGTTCCAAAGGCACCAGAACCCATCAAGCAATCAGGGCTAAAATTATTTGTAGCCTTCTCTTGTTCGTCCAATTCAAAACGCCTCAACGATATCTTATCATATTTCAAACTCTTTTTATCTTCTGCACCTGCAACATTCAATGCCATCAAGTGAAAAAAATCTAAAATTTAGATCTGAAAGTTTCTGTTTCCTAATTAATTTCGTTCATTGTACTTTTAGCTCACCTTTCGAACCCCTTTTGCATTTAAGTGGAATGGCCTTTCTCTTGAAGAGGCAGTACAGCATTACAACTGCCACTACTGTTAAAATGCCAGAAACAAACCCCATCAACATACCGACTGTACGAGGGTAACTGCTCTTGGAATTAAGTGGCTTTGCCAATTCCGGCGGTGGAGCAGCCAACAAACGGCGGTGCCAATCATCCATTGCTATCTTATTATGGTAATATTTTCCTCTACTAGCTTATATTTCTATACGATCAGTTATAAACTATACTTTTGAATTGTAAATCATTGTGTCCGAAAAGGCAAGTCTTGGTTAACTTGGTCTTGTATTCGGACGGCATATAAGCCAAACTGCCAAAGATCCCCATCACCTGGCGGTGAAAGCGCATAACTAATTATTAATGTATTCTCCATACAAACAAATTAAGTAGCTAAAGATCCAATGTAACCTAGTCATCATTTCCTTAGTTTATAAGATGAGGGATAGACTTGAGGTTGAGGGGTATTTTATTACTACTGAAAGACTAGATTATTGTTTTTTAGCAAACAACAAGATTATTGCTTTTACTGTCTACAAAACATGAATAAACCTGCCGGAAGAGGATATCTTCTATTCCAGGCCTTCTAGATAAGCATGGCCCAAGGTTTGAAATTTAATAAGCAATTGACCCAGTAAGCTTTTCACCCTTCCTCAATAAGTGCATCACGCTTTAAAATGGCAATCTCGTCGTGATCTTTAGCGTCTGTTCTGGCCTAAAGCTTGACAGAAACATGCCACTGACTTTTTCATTCATTATTTATTTTAATGTTTTATAGGATTAATTAATAAGCAGTTCAAGAAAATCGTGGGAAGACAAAATTCGGAGGAATTTAAGACAGTGCCTTTTCAACTGTGAGCATATGGGAGTCTCGACCTTTGGTACATGCATTTATTTCTCTATGCATCCTGTCGATTTCTAGCATGCAATATTAATATAACCTTTGGTCATGAGTGAGGAAATTTCTTATATTATGACTATTACTCTATTAGCATTTACAACCCCTTACCAAATAATGGGGTAAATATCATTCTGATTCAAAAGGCCCTGATCAATGGAGCATCGGTCAATTTTGATGGAGCTAAATAGCACATGCAGGCTCCACTATTACGCTATCAGCATTTACAACCCCTTACCAAATAACATGTTCGTTTGATTTAGTAATTTTCAGCAAAGAGAGAAATTAATTAGAGGCTACTCCGATCATGTTGAAGCCATTAAGCTCATAATTAGAGGCTATAATGATTATCACCCATTCCATGATACTATATCTTATGCTTTTAGTATTTTGAATAGGAATTGTTCTGTGTCCATTTGTTTTGTTTGTACAAACGTTATTAGTGCTGTTCACAATTTAGCTAGGAAGGCTCACTTTGAGGAAAGTTGCTTTTGCATCTTTGATCATTCACCAACTTAACTTGTTGAAGGGGGTGTATGTTGAATGATTTTGGTTCTCTTGTAGTCTGCTGTTAGTTTCTTGTTTGCTTAGATTATGAATGGTATTCAGTTTTACTCAAAATAATAATAATAATAACAACAATAAAAATTAGAGGCTTCTCGAAAAGCCAAAGGGCCAAAGTTTTTTAGCTTTGAAGTTTTCAATCTGATTTATTAATTCAACCCTCGGTCTTGGACTTGTTCCTTCACATGTACGCTACCTGCTCCAGTGACCCGAAAAATAAAAAAATAAAAACCGTGAAAGGAGAATTAACAGGACAGCCAAGGACCTCCATGAACTTCTATTTGAACTTGGATAGGTTCTCATTAAATACTCATGAGTCATAAAATTTAAACCACAAGTAACTCCTGAATTTGGCTTCAGTACACATGTGAAGACATGAACATAACCACTTTTTGCAAAAAGTAAGCGCCCATTAAAAACCTAAGAATAAAACCTTCACAGGGAAGATCAGAACGTTTGTATGAAATCCATGAACTTATGTTGTACAGTTCAAAAAGAACAAAATATCAATATAAAGTGTAATTTTCTGAGTCCATGGCCTTGCGCAAAGTAAGGTCATGTTCTGTATGCTGGATTGACGAAGTGGGACTGGCACTAAGATTGGCTAATACTAATTTTTCATGTTTGGTATGAGGCAATAGGAGATTTAATCCCAATCCCATCTACATGGGATTACCCAGTACCATCACACCCGGCATTGGGAAATCAGTCCCGGAACTACATAATTTCAGACCAAATTGCCCTCTTGTCCATCAGCTATCCTTGCGTCCGTTCTCATCGCCATCCGAGTGAAGCATGAATAGCGTCTGCTCTCCACTCCATGTCTGTTCTCATCGCTGTCCGAGTAAAGCGTGAATAGCATCTGCTCTCCACTTCATGTCCGTTCTCATCGCCGACATCGTGAAAGATCAGATTTGGTGAGCTCGTTTGTGTCGGCATCCCTGGATTTGTTCAGATCTGGTTATGCAAGTTCAGATCTGGTGAGCTTGACCACAACCTCTCTCCCTCCTTGGTCCCGATTTGCTCAACGGCGACCCTCTACCTCCTTGGTCTAGATCTAGCGAGCTCGACAGCAGCGAAGGTAGTGGCTGAGGAGGATGAATAGCTATGTAACTTGGGTCCATCAAAATGATTCCCGCTTTTGAGAAGAATGATGAAGAAGACGAATCTGGTTTCGTCAAAAGCATCCCCACTTTCAGCTAGAATAATGACGATGCTGATGAACCTGGATGGTGGGCACGAGAGGAGAGGACGAAGAAAAAGCAAAAGATTAGGAGAATATTGTCTTTTTGCTATTTTTTGAGATAAACGTGAGTCTAGTTTTTTCTTTTCTTTTTTTTTACTCTTTTATCATATCAAATATAATTTTAAAATTTATTTTTAGTTTTAATCTCATTTTCAATCCTTTAAAAATCAAAGCCACGTAGCAAACAGGGCCTAATGGTAATGGTACGAGAGTCGAGATACGGATTTTCATGAGTACTGCCGTTCCGGTATACGGCTTTCGATGTCTCCGGGTTATTCACTTACTGCGTTTTGTGGCCGAGAATCTTACGGCTTTCGATTTTGATTCACTCAACCCGCCGTACTTTCAATTTTCGAATACGAATAGGGCGGCAGGCTTTCCGTTAATTAATTCTTTTAGTGATTGATTTAAAAGAATAATAACTAACAAACATATAATGCAAAGAAAAGGCATGCAACAAATTTTTTTTTTTTTAGAAAATAAATGTTAGATGAATTTAAAAACTCTAACAGGTCATGAACAGTGCGGCTCATCTTCTAAATAACTCATACCCCACGAGTTTATATTAAGAGAGCTTGTTGATGATTTATGATTATCTGACAAACGTCAACCCATAGACGTGGCAGACGCAGAAAAAGCAGAGAAAGGAGAGGTGAGCGAGATGGGCTTTTCTTAATTTGGAAAGGCCCATCAGTCAAGGCAAGGAGGTGTAAATGTGGGAGGCTGACTGCTAGTCCTGTGCCTCCACTCCACACTATCTCGTGTCAGAAGATAGGTTGGAGCAATATTAGCAGGAGACTATAACGCCTTAAACATTTAATGAAAGAGATAACATACCATCCCTTTGGCAGCGGACAAGGACTGCTTTTATTTCGGTTCATGCAAATTTTAAATGCCAGTTTGTGTTCCCTCGAGTACGCGTCTTTTAACATGGCAGGTGAACAGATAGATGGACAATGCCATCAGTCACTCCCCAACTTGGGTGCCTTCGGCGATCCAATACTTACAGTTCGGCTCCACGGAGGCACGTGCCCCATACGAATTTCTCATCACAGACTACAGATTTCATCATGTGCCAGGATTCTTCATTTTGAAAGAAACGAATTTAATGCTAACTAAACATTTTTTGACACCCGGATCAATTCTGGACGCAACCACATCAATTTTTCATCACATATTTAATCTGAAATTTTAACTAAACATGTGGCATTAATTTCTGGCTTTTCAGCCTCCTGCATGATTTGTGTTCCTTAACCTAAAAGAAAAGTGCAAATGATCAGTCAAGGATATTTGACCTCGCCACGGAGGAATTGATGATCGAATTCTCCTGCCTTTAATCGTTTGACTGGAAAATAACGTTTGAGACCCGTTATCTGGACTTCAGAGATACTGCCTGATTCTTCGGATTTCTTTTCTCCTAAATTTTATCGTTCACACTTTCCCCTCTTTACAACTAGAATGAATGAATCGTTTCGCAATGCCAAATTTCGAAGGGCTTTATTTTACCTAGCATTCTACTATATGTGACTACCAACCCCCTAAAACGTGTTATGTGAAAATCACCTCATTTCTGACGTTTAGTATCAGAACGGGGCAATTCACAAGGCTTTGCTACCGCAGGGAGACATCCAATCTCTGGATCGAGAATAAAGGAGTGTCCTATATTTCTTCGCATCTTTATCCCTCTCATTAGTTGAGCCGAGAAGACGTATCCCTATACGGTATCGACTGCAAGCACTAAACGATAAGAACTCCATCCATTCTTTTATTGAGAAATCCCATAGCAAAGCCAATACCTATTCAAAGAGATTACTGAAGGAGGCCAGCGAAGAGAAGGAGCAACAACTATTTGATATACCAAAATTTTCTTTACACTACTATAGTACAATGATTACACTCATGGGATGCTCCCCGGTACCCGTTACAAGTCCTAGAAGTGGAAGACTGTATAAACAATAAAAGAACTTTTTTCTAGTCATGGATATACAAAATTACAGATCCCTTCTGCATAACGGACATGAACCGTGCCTGAAGAGCCACTTATCTATGCAGGGTAGGTGGAACATGTGATTGCAATGAGGCAAACTTCTAACTGTCTCTCCAAGCTGAAAGTCCTGAGTATGTACAAATCCTCAATGTCAATTCCCAAAATGGATAATCTTTTCTTTAGATACAGATATAGATACACATATGCACATTCACACTGCATAGAAACATAGAACCCCACCCACTTTTTTTTTTCCTAGATAAAAGGATAAATGTCATACCCACAGGCATTAACCACCAAAAACTGCAACAATACAAACCTGGAGGCAGACTGAACAAGAAACTCTTTCGCCCGAAGCATCAACATTATTATCACTTGTGATTGTGATCTTTGGGATCTTTTCAACGGAATCTCCCGTTAAACCCTTGCAACCACCGGTGTCAAAGATGTTTTGAACTTCATCATAGTTTGTTTCAACAGCACCCATCTGATATTCAAGAGCAGAGATATTGTAAGAAATCTGCGAGATGCGAGTTTCCAAATGTATGCTTCGTCACTTGCAAACAAATGCTTACCTGACTTTGAACAGCACTTAACATGGCAGGGCCAATCCTCTCACGCACAAGTCTCCCACTCAGTAAGCTAGCAATGACATCAATCTGCATAGTTCAGAGTAACAATGACAATCAAATCTCAGGAGACAGCATTTTTCCAGTTGCAAATATAAACTTCTAAAGCAAAGAAAGATTGAGGGTCAAGCCTGCTAAGTAGTTACTCACCAGATATAAGAGACAGCCAATCCCAGATTCATCAGATTGCCAGAGAACAAGAGAAGATTCAAACACTTCAATGGAGAAAACCGCTCCGGATATGGCACCAACCGCTGCTCCTCTAATGAAGCCACTCTCTGTCTCTTGGCCTATCAAAGCTCCAGTCATGGCCCCCAATAATGTTCCCACTGCCGACAAACAAGACATCAGCGTATTATATTTTAATGAATTTCAAACACAAGCGTATCTCGCAGCCAAAGTTAAACGTTGGGTATTGAACAGGATGAAAGATTTTGAATTTTTTTTTTTTACACTGAGAATAGATAAAAACAAAGATGAACAAACAGGCAGACAATCCGACAAACAAACGGCACTCCCAGATCTCATTTTCAACCGTAACAAAAAAAATAAAATAAAATGTTTGTCTGTCTTCACCGAAAACACCAAAAACTATTCTCTACGAATCCAACGATCTTGGATATATCAACACACAATGACAAATTCAACGCAAGCATAAAAACACAAGAAACAATTCTAGGGTGAACCCGTCAAGGACAAATGAAGGATTGCTTTAAATGTCAGAGGCAAGTAAGAATGTAATCAGAAGGGAGAGGATGATCTAACCTAAGGCAAAGCAAAATGTCAAGATCGCAGAGAAGATGTTTCCAATTATAACAGAAACCGCGAGGCTGCTTCCGCGTCTAACCCTCTCAACGAAGCTCCCGAAGGAACCCAGCGAGGAAGAAGGCAAGGGAAAGGGATTCGCCACAAAATCCATCAGGGGAGCTAAAGAAATTTAAGAATTGAGAACCCAGCTCTCGTAAATCGCAGGGATCGAACAAACAGAGGAGATATGGCTTGGGGTCCGATCGATCTTTGAAGCAAGAGATTTGGGTTCAAGGATGAGTTATATACTAGGAGTAATTATTATATAGAAAGGAAAGATGCGCTTCGCAATGCTTAGTCCGTAAGAGTAGATCGAAAGAAACCACCATCAACCAACTCGCATTTAAAGCTTGCGTTGCTTAATGCGAACCTCTCTCTCTCTCTCTCCTCGAAGCAGCGGAAAAAATAAAATGTTTGGGGATTCATTTTCTTTGTATGGTCTGTGAGTCTCTGTCAAAGGCACGAGACACGGCGACGGAGAAAAGTCTTTTGAAAATTGGGCGTGAGTCATGGCCCCTCAGCCTCAGGTCTGTGCTCGTCTGCTCGATCAACCATCCACGAATTTTCATTTTTGATTTTTCTATCACTCATTTTTCTCGTTGGACGAAAGGAGTCAACTTAAAGGTTCCCATTAGATAAATAACATCAATATTAAAAAAATCATTTTTCATGCCAAGAATTTTGAGATGTGTAATATTCCAATTTCCTTTTTCTTCTGCCATGCGCGGCAATACGAGACTTGGAAGTTGAAAGATCATTTACACACTTTTGCTTTCAAGAGATTTGGCTACCAGAGTCGGTGATTTGAATGGATCAAGCTTAATTTATATTAAATTTATTTGAATTGAGTTTGTAATATTTTACTATACAGAAAAAAGTTTATATAATTAAATTTAACCTTAATTCTCGAGCTTTTAAATTTATTTAATTTGACTTGAATACCTAAATTATTAAATATTATTTTATTTTATCTGATTTTGATTTTTATTTTCTAAAAAATAATATTTCCTATTTTTATATTATTTTATTAATAATTAAAAAAAATTCAGGTATTTGAACTAAGCTTATTCTAATCCAAGCTTGCCTGAATTTTTTCAGCTTTATATGAGCTGCCCAAATAAATGTAGAATTAAAAAAATTAATTTTCAAACTTGCCCACTGAACTTAATCCAAATTTGTGATTACCGCGTCTATTGGCCACATATGTCTTGCTAGCTGTGCGATCTAGAGATTTCGCTCCGGGCAAAATTCAGCTTTGTGTGGCGCATCACTACATTGGCGTTTCTACATTCATTTTTATTTTTTAAGTAGTAGTTATGTTTATTTGCAATTTTGGTCATTCAAATGCCCAGACATCAACGAAATGATCGAATGAGTGAATTGTTGTGTAAATTTAACTAATTGAAAGATAGTATTTTTTGAACTTGGAAAGTTAAAATAACTAAATCTTGAATGAAGTTAAAAAAAAAAAAAAACTTGTCGTGTACAAACAAAATTAACAATAAACTAAAGTTAGTGAGTAAATTTGGTCATTGCTGTTGATGAGGACCAAACGACCCGGTGCGTGGATAATAATGATAAAAAAATTTTAAAATGCTCTCAGGCACTCTAATTTTTATCTGTGGATTTCTTAATCTCCTGCCACTCCCATTAATTTAGAACCGGAGATCTGCAACCATCCAGACTAATTTCAAGCTCAAGCCAACATGAGTGCAAGCAAAAAATAATAAATGAATCTTCTTCGTATATATGGATTTTCTCTGCAAATGGTTATATTATCATAGATAGGCCTTCTCGACGAACGGATGATTTCTGTGTGCGTGGGTATTTCTCGAATGTTTCAATGCGTTTGTTCAACGAATCTTGAAGGAAGAGAGCTAGAAAAGAGTTGGGATGATTTTTATATAGGGTTGTATATGAGTAGGGTTGGATTCCTACTCAATGCCCAACTATAAATATGAACTAGTTGCATGTTGTAGTCCACTGCTTAGCTCAACCTCGTGAGGTGTGCAAGCATTTTAGGCTATATAGTATCAAGCTGCCCTGTCGAAGTAATGGTTGAAAAAGAAAGAAAAAAAGATATTGATAAGATTAATTATAAATTAATTAAGAATTAATATAAAAAGAGGAGCATTTGAAAAAAAAAAGAGAGCATAATGAAAACTTAAATGTAATAAAAAGAGGATCATCTAAAAAAAAATACTAAATCTCCTCAAAATACACAAAAAGAGGAACATGTGAAGAAAAATACAAAAAAAATTATAAATTAGTCAATACGCCAGAAGTAAGAAAGAAAAAAATTTATTAATAAAATGAAAGAAGAAAGAATAACCATGAAGACTTAAATGTAATGCAAATATCAATATGAACTTTAATAAAGATGATTTATATATGTAATCTGTTTTTAATAAAATCACAATGAAAGGATTCAAGGATTATTTGAATATTTTTTAGAAGTCCCCCCGTGTCATTGACTAAAAAATAAAAATTTATAAATATTAATATTTGATATATAAAAAATAAAAATGTTATAAATATATGTATAAATATATTGTTCGAGCAAGGCAGTATATCTCGCCCATTGCTTGGCCTTATCCAACCACTTGCCTCCTTTCAGTTTGCTTTTTTGTGGATTGGGTGAAATTTTTTTAGGTTAGGCTGGACATCCCAAGCATAGGACTACATGGACGGTCCTAATAAATATTATATAATGGTGAATACTTTTGTCAATTGCGAGATCACAAGGTTATCTGTCTACAAACTTTAAGTAACGAACTAAAGAATGAACAGTAAATAGAGCTGCCCGTTGTTGATGTGTAATTAATTATACGTCTAACCAGTGACCAGCTCATCAACATAAATTTTTGTCCGCTTACTCGCTGGTAATGTGTTTCAAGATATGGCATGATTAACTTAATTAGGTGGGACTTGCGTTCAATTAGCGGTCAATCTCCCGACAAACACACACATATTGTGATGATGTGTCACTAAGTCTTGCCCCTAAACAAAGTTTTTGGCTTTTCCTGCTGATCACTGTACCGGATCGACGCACATGTTCCCCTGACCACTTTCTCACATAATATATAGTGTAGGTCCGACCTCCACAACTGCCCCATCAAGGGACCACTTTCTTACTTAATCAGTAGTTGTTTTTTTTTTTTAACGTTTGTATTGTAGTATTAATTATTGCAGCATTGTTTATCATATTTATATTTCTACGTGTTAATCTAATGATATGGTTGGGCATATGATTGGGACTACCCCGAAATATTAGGTTCAAAGTGCAACACTGGGTTTGATTATATTTTATTTGTAACCAATGTCATGTCCATGTTTAACTCAGGGAGCTAGCTAGGGCTTGAAAATGCATGGGCCTAACGCGGCTAAATGTAGTAAGTCAGTCATTATGGAGAGAGCCGAATATCCTGTGAGGGTTTTAAGTCTGGGTTGGTGGCCTGCCTTAAGACTTCTGGGAATCCCCGTACAATTATACACGACGCATGCTTAAAATATCTTCCCTCTTCTACGCTCACTGGGCTAGATATTTTCATAACATCTCTTTTTTCTTCTCTCCTCGCTTCTCACCCATGTGTCACTGTTAGCTACTTAGCCAGCCCCTACCCACTTGTTCAGTTATTTAAGGGCCGGAAATGTCCCTCGTTTATTTTTATGCAAATATTTTATTATGAAATATAAAAAATTCCATAAAAGTCAGTATTCACACGCTTCTAGCGTTACAGTTATAATTTAAAAACAAGTTATTAATGCGCATTCATATAAATGTAATAGATTAAAATTATTTCCTACCTTAACTGTAAGTTACAGCAATTTGCACCTCGCTCAGGCGGAATTTAAATTTAAACCAGTTGATTATGTCTTTATGAATATTCCTTCTGATCATTTAAGACTTGAGAGACAAGAAAGAATTGAAAAGGTGATACCTATCATGAAAATGACGTGCATAACTTGTTTGTGTTAACTTGTAGGCGGTAATTCAAAATTAGTGTGCACGACTGTACGTGTGTTTCTTTTTTCTATGGAAGAATGAGGTTAGAAGTAATTTTTTTTTTTTTAAAAAAAAAAGGTTTTGTAAGAGAATGCACCTCACTTGAAATGTGACAAAAAAGAAAGCCAATTTTAATATACCGACAACCTAATGAATTGAATTTGTGACAAATTATTGTCATGCACTAAGACGACAATTAAAATTCAAGGGCAACATTTCTCAAATTCTTAGGAAGCATCCGTCAGAACATTGAAGCTGGGGGCAAGGTGTGAGGTCGATGTCCATTCGAGTCAGTTCCCCTTAGCTTGGGTAATGTGTTTTGAACTAACACAGCTATTAAAAATTTGCCATATCTTAGATTATTTTGGCCATGATTTCGAAATTTCAACGGTGATTATCTTCTTTCGTCCGTAGCAGGGAGCTTAAACATATGATATATACTTGTGAATAAGATTATATGTAATATATGGATGGTGTCTTTAGTCCAAGGGAACAAATTTTATTTTCGGACGCAAATGCTTGAATATGGATTACAGTGACCGAAAAAATATCAGACAAACCCTGACGTCAGATAAGTCCGAGCAATTTCGAGCACTTTCGTCTTCATCCTAATTGTGGTTAAGCTAAGCAAACACCCAAAAGATTTAGTTGATCATAAGATTCTTTGATTCACTTTGTCAACTTAAAATGCATTAAATTTCTGCAATCCACATGCTGGGTTGAACATTACCAGCGATTGATTTCGAGTTTCTTGAGCCTTCGTGGAACTTCAAGCTGACAAGTACAGCACAAGTTTCTATTTTGATCCTTAAGTTTCAAAGGCAAGTTGCAGAAGTTGCTTCGATGCAAGTTATCAATTATAGTCACGATTCACAACTTGATCCTTAAAAAAATATTTTGATCTCAATTTGTTTCTCAAAATTAAAATAATACAACCGAGTCTTTAGAAAGTTTGGACACAGTCAATGCATTACATGGAGGTAAAATAACTCTGAAACTCAACCCTCAAGTCAGTGGGTTCTAGTTGCCCCAAAAAATGCCTGTGATTTCCAGGGACCAGGGAGTAACACACACTTAATTACACGCATTTAATTAATTAAATAAATGCCCTTGTGCACCCGACAAAAGTATTAGATTGTACTAATTAAAAATTAGGATTTGAAGTGTTAACTAATGAAATAGACAAGGGAGAATTGCAGTTAAGTCCCACACAAAAGAATTAATTACTGCAAAGTTCATTGATCACTAAACTAAACTGCATTATTGATAACTGAACTAAATTGCATTGACAATTAAACTAAATTGACATGTTAATGCAGTTTAGTTTATTTATCAATGGACCTTACAATAATTAATTTCTTTGTGTAGGACTTTAATATAATTGTCCCAATATACAATGTGATTAAGAGTATGCTTGCAAGTTTAAAAGTGAATGGAAACCAATGATCATTGCTGGAATAGAACGAAATGGAGTGGAGTGGAGCGGAGCAAAATAGAATAAAATTGTTTATTGTTTGAGAGATTTTATATATGATAGAAGGGAATGGTCTTGCACGACCATTGTTTAGAAGTAATTATAAAATTGATAAAACGGAATGGATTAAAATTTTTTTTCAGTGTTACCTATATGATTAAATTGGTTAAAGTATATTTTTAATCTTTTAACTTTATATAAGATTTTAATTTCATCCTTGAATTTTATAAAATATCTTTTTTGTCCTTTAATCCTAACATCTTTAATTTCAAATTAATATTTTTTATGTCAGTAATTATTATTTTAAAAAAATAAACTTAATATCTCAACATTTAAATTTTTTATTAATATTTAAAAGTTTAATGTAAAAAATATGTTGAGATAAAACTAACAGTGTTAGGATTAAAGGATTAAAAAGATATTTTATAAAATTAACAGATTAAAATAAAATATTGTATAAAGTTAAAGAACTAAATATATATTTTAGCTAACTAAACTTACAAAAAATAATAATGCTCGTTATATAATTATAATATTTATCGAACAAATAATAATAAAAGTAATAATTAAAATTAATGGTAAAAAAGGTACCCAAGAATTAACAATAAGAAGAGAAATTAAGTGATAAAGCTACTTAAACAAGCATACCTATTGCGTAAGAGGAAAACGCAATAGGGTCATAGTGTTGAGATATATATATATATATATATATATATGGCGAGAGGCAGGGAAAATAGCTAGAAAATGAAAATAATATATGAGATTTTTTTTATTAGAATGCATGGGAAGTGAGGGGTAATTTTGTATTAGAATATATAGGGAAAAAATTGAGTTATAGATGACAAAGGGGAGCTTTACAAGCTCTTTCTTGCAATTCCATCACTTTTCAAAAGAAGTTCATAAACAATGGCCTAGATTTTTTAGCCATCTCGCTCCATTCAATTTCTTCAAAAAAAAAAACTTTCCAAACACAGTGTAAGAGCCTATAGTGGCAATGTTATTATAAAAAAATTTGGGAGAGTAGCTTTGTCTTTTAAATGTGTGAATTATGACATTATAAAAAGCTCATTGAGAACTAAGGCCATGTTTGGTAGGTTAGAATCAAGAAAATAGAAAGGAAAATGGAAATGGAATCCATGATCATGCTCGTTTGGTATGTTTCATTCATGATTCTACAAAATTCTGATTCAGTCAAAATTGGCAAAATTCGATTCCATCACACACATCATAGAATTCGATTCCAACACCCCTTCTCTCCATTTTACCCCCTTGCTCTATTAGACCCCTGCTTCTCTCCCTAACCCTTCTAGCCAACACAAAGGCTGATTGATGATTGCAATAAGACCCTTTTTAATAGTGATGAATGACGACATTGAAAGCACCTCCTTCCTTCTATCTGCACTAGTCTTCCCCAGCCACCATTTTTTCAGTATTCATCACTGATAGGAAGCATCAGTGAATGGCCTTGAGGATGTTGACCATTGCTTCCCAGCTTGGTAGTGTCATGGCTACTTGGGTTTTGATTATCAACTTCACCACCGTTCGACTCTCGTCATTGTCGATGTTCTGGCTCGGTGAAATTGGTTTGTGTTGTTGCTATTGATGCTATGTGTTGGTGTTATGTTGTTATTGGTATTTTTTAGGAATTCTTACTCTCATCTTGCCAAGCTTTAATATACCTGCAAGTTTCAATACACTTCCAAAAAGAAGAAGAAGAAGAAGAAAGCACTGTAGCTAAGTTGCAATCCTGACTCCTGTGTTGTGATTTCTTTTTTTATTTTTAAAGTCAGGGGCATTTTGGTATTTTCTTATTTAAAATACATATAATTATTAAAATTATATCGATATTCCATCTTCATACCAAACAAACTTTTATAATCCAATTCTATTCCGATTCCAATTCCAATTCTGATTCCAATTCCGATTTCATTAAAAACTTTTCTATTATACCAAATAGGACCTAAGAGCTTATTTGGTACATAGCATTGGAAGGTAGGGATTTGGGTTGGGCTAGAATAATCCCACATTTGACATGTTTGGTATGAGTGATGCATCAATATTTGGGATTGCTTAGTCCCATTTAAGGGAAAATACTCAGACCTATCACCCTCTAGCATTGCTTAGTCCCACCAAAATTAATCCTGGATTGAAATTTTATGACCCAAATACCCTCTTCAAGAATGCCTAGATTCAACACGTCCTCTTCTTCACCTCCTCTGCTTGGGCACCTTCAGCATGGAAGATGCCGGCATTTGACTTCATCCCTCACAAGCAAAAACTTGACCCCTTGTCAGCGAACAAGTGATAAACGACTAAGATCGAGCCTGTGAGCTTCTACGCTTATTTTTCAATGTCACCAAGGCATGTTTCTTCTTCTTTTGCTTACATAGCTCTCATAAGCTTGCTGAGTCTAGATTTATGTTCTTTCTTGGGTGTTTTGATCCGAATAATAAGAGGAGAGGGCACAAAAATTATATCGAAAGAATTTATAACAATGTTGTAATTGTGGGTTGAGATGGCTGAAGTTCAGGTTCAGCCTCATAATGCAATTTCGGGCTTAAATGGTGCTGCGATGGCTGGTGGGAACGACCAGTTCAGAGCTTTGTTGCTTTCTACTGGAGATCTTGACCTGAATATTACAGATGCGTAGAAGGGGAGGAAGACTTGTGATGATCAACAGATGAAGATAAGCTAGAGTTACATTTTTTAATAATTTAAAGGGGGTCTTGTGGTCTTTTTATAATTTATGATTAATTGTAAACTAAAATAAAGATAAATATTGCTTACAATTATTACTCCGTATCAAATATGATTTTAAAGCTTTATTCCTATTTTTAATTCCAATCTCAATTCTTTTAAATTGAGGCTTGCATGCCAAATAAGGTTTAAGAAGCTTGAGTTCTCTACTTGGGGAATAGAAATCAGTGTTCTCTTTAGTTTGGTTTGTTTTGTTAAATTGGGCGCACCATTTCCTCTGTTTGATTTATGAGAGAATTATAAATAAATTTCAGATAAGAATTCTACTGAAAAAAAATTAAGATAAGAAAATTAACTGCTCCTAAGATTTAACATATAAACATAGAAGTTTAACTTATAAATGAATTGAAAAAATAATTAATTTCTTTATTTGAGATCTGATTTTAGTTCTCTCAATTTCATTTATTTGCCCTGGAATGGAGCTTCTTTGGTGCTAAAAAAAGCATGAAAAATTATTAGGATCAGATTAATAATTTGCATGTTTTGACATCCATAAATGTATCCGTGTGGCGGCGTGTGCGTGTGTACTTGCCATTATCCACAATAGCTTTTTGTTTTTTTGGCCAAAAAAAATGGATTCCGTTGGAATTATCCACAATAGCTAGGTACAGGCTGCAGCCATAAATAAATAAAGTGGAGATACGAGGGAAAGGGAAAGCATGGCCTTACGAGGCGTAACATAAGGTGATGTTCAGTGTGAAATCTTGGGAGGGGATCAATGTACGAACTAGTTTCCTTCATCAGCATCATCTAGTTGTCCAGACTCATTGCATGCCCGCAGATAGATGTATTGTCCCCTTTCAGCTCAACTGTTTTGCATTCGAGTTACGCACATAAGGGTCCTCGGCTCATAGACATGACATACAAGTATGGTTTTCAAAGACAAAAACAACGGCCATCACTGCGCATGTAACGTTGCTGACCTGCAATAGATTGAGCTCATCCTTTTTCAGATCCGCGTATGGAAACCCATTCTCTCTGTTTTTTTTTCCTTGGAAAATATCATTTGAGAATTTCCGAAGAGTTTTTATAACAAAGGTGAATGACCTTAAAAATATAAAATTTCACTGTACCTCCAAGCATCTATCTAAAAATAAGATTTTGTGAAAAAAGATTGAATCATCCTTAAGATTTTATAGATGCATCACCATTCATCTATTCAAGTTTTGACAAGTAAGTACCAATGATGGAGACATGGAGGACCAGGGGAGGCCATGAACCCTTAATTTTTTTAATTTTTTTCTTTAATAAAACATAAGAATTATATATTTTTAGCTTCTAAATTGGCATATTACAGAAATCTTTAGATACTAAATGAAATTCTCATTTCAATTATATATATAGCCTTTTATGCATGTATAGTGTAACTATTTCATTAGCTTGAAGATATATACTCTCTCCGTTTACAAATATAAGTCATTTTTTGAAGAGTTGGATATTAAAAAATATAAGGTATTTTTAATCTTTTGAGGTGTAATCATTGTCTTTTTTTTTAAAGTGTCCCTATTGATAAATGACTTTATATTTATTATAGGGTATTTAATAGAAGTAAATATGTAAGGATAGGGTTAGTTTGAAAATAGGTAACTACTTTATTGAGGAATGTAATTTGGTTGAAAATACCTTACATTTTTTAACAAAGGGAGTAGTTGTTATTATTATAGGATCTACTTATTTTTGACAAGATAATGCTACACATACTTGTAAAGCATTGATATCATTTAATTTTGCTTTCATTTTATATTTGATGAAAGAAATTATGAGAATTATTACTAATAAACTTCAGTAAGCATTATCGGTTCATTGAATTTCTTGATAAATGTCTCATCATCCAAATTTCCTCGCTTGAAAACATGAAAATCTTCCTCTTTTCCATTCCTAAAAGAGACTGGAAAATGGTAATCAAAGAATACCTTCTTAAATTCTTCCTAGCTGAGCCAAGCACTATCAGATGGCTTGTCATATCCCACAATTGCTTCACTGCTCAATGAACATCACGGTAGCTAAAGTCATTTTTTGCTCAGAGGAACAAGTTGGTACCTCAAATATTGTCTCGAGGAGTCCAATCCACTCTTTTGTTTCACCTTCCTTCATACTTTCATCAAAGGTTGGTGGGTTAAATTGAGAAAAAGTCTTCTAAACTCGATCTATAGAAGCCATATTACGACCACCAATACTATTAGAAAAATTGCTTTTTATATCACCTTTTCATGTCAATTTTATAAACAACAATTGTTATAAATAAGGCGGTGGAAAAATTGTAAATATATCAAACTTTTAAAAGAAGAGTACGTCACTTTTGATGTCAATTATGAAATAACCGACGTCAAATAAAGTGTCCATGTCAATTTTTAACAAATAGACGTGGAAACTAAGGTTTTCAACATTGGCATTAAAAACTAGCCCTTAAAAAAATTTAAAAAAATTGTTGGTTTTTACAAAATTGATGTTGAAATCTACATACGACATTATGTAAATAATCAACATCGTATGTCATGCTTAAATCAGATTTTGAAAATGCCAATCCTTTTTCTTTGTTCTTTTTTCTTTAAGTTTTAAACCACCAAATCTTTCTCCTCTGCCCATCACACTCTTCGCTGTTATAACCTTCTTCACTGTTGTTGAAGCCACATGGTGCCATCGCCGAAACAGTATGTCACTATTTCTGTGAGTTTGAAGCTTTTGAGGTACATTTTCTTCATTTTTTTACAGGTCAAGTTTATTTTTTAATTTAGAGTCTATATTTGCCTTAATCTTTCTTCCATTGTTAGTGAATATTTGATTTCAATGGGTGTTTGCTTCTTCTCTCCATTTGCCTTAATCTTTCTTCCATTGTTAGTGAATATTTAGTTTCAATGGGTGTTTGCTTTTTTCTCTTCCTCTATTATTGGGTGTTGCTTTAAGTTAATTTTTTAGGTTGCATTTTCATGTCCATAGATTTCAAGTAAGCATCATTACTTTTTGTCTTTGGTTTATGAAAATTTTCTACTTTTTTTAGGTTGCTTCTTCTGATTGGTTGGTTATATATTTGTGTATATAAAAGGTTAAGATCTAATTTTTCTCCTAAACTATTTTCAGAAAAACAGTGTTGCCCCTAAACTCCTCATCGTATTAATATTGCTCCTAAACTAATTAAATCAAAGCAATGTTGCCCCTGCCATTTAAAAGTTCGTTATTGTAGCTAGTAAGATCTACTTTTTATGAGTTAAGGTGTAATTTTACCATTAAACTATTCTTGGCGAAGCAGTATTGCTCTTGTTGTTTAAACATCATAAACGTTTATTAACTATAGTTAGTGAGTCTCACTTTTCATTATCTCTTTCTATTTAACATTAAATCAGGTAAAGATTTCAACCAGACTATGGTATTCCAATTGCTAAATTGATTTTTGGATAATCACTTTATGATGTCTTTGTATAGGCTTTTGTATTTATAATGCATATGAGAGAGTATATTCATTTATGATAGTCAATTTTATAGATTGATCCACTCAAGATGATAAAAAGCGACCTTTTTACTCGAAAATGTTATTTATATGCTTTTTGTTGCATTAAGAGCTCCTCTTGTAATGTTGTTAGTGTGAATTTATACTTCAACTATTGTCATATTTGTCACTAAAGAAAATTAGTACAAAAATTGAGCTCCTTCTCAATTTATAGTTCATGATTCAATGGAATGTTTGTAGATAATATTATGACAAAGATAAATGCTTTTACATGAATGCTGGATGTTAGAAAGGACGTGAATGGAATGGCACTGATATAAAAAGTATTTTTTATTATCTCTCTCTAGTTAATAAACATTTATGATTTTTAAATGGCAGAGACAACATTGCTCGTATTTAATTATTTTAGAGTGGACATTGCTCATTTGAGAATAGTTTAGAGGTAAAATTCACCTTAACCATGAAAAATAGGTCTGATTATCCACAATCAATGAACATTTAAATGGCAGGAGCAATATTGCTCCAATTTAATTAGTTTAGGGGCAACATTACTCCTCTGAGAATAATTTAGAGATAAAATTGCATATTAACCCACACATATATATCTATGTGTGAGTGATTTTTTTCTATTTTTATTTTTTATAATTAATATAATGCTTTTCTTTCTTTAAAATGTTTCTAGATAGATGAATTAATTTTTTTATGATGAATGTTATTGAACAAAGGAATAAAATTTGTACTTGTTTAGATGAATTAAATTTGTTATAATAATTTTTTTGCTATGAATGTTGCTAGATAGTATAATGAAATTTATATCTATTTAGAGAAATTGTTATATGTTTAATTTTATTTAAATTTACTTAAATTTTTAAATTGCTTAAGATTTGAATTAAACTTGATTGTTGTTAAAATTTTGAAAGGTCCTATTTTAAGAAGAAACTATGCCAACATTTTTCTAATATTTATAAAATTTATATATATATATATATATAATATAGTAATAGCTTGTGAGTTCTTTACTCGAATCAAAGTGTACTATACTAGTTTTATTATTTGGGCAAACATTAAGTGAGGAGTTAAAACATATTTTCAATAAGTAAGTTTTTATCTATATAGAATTTTACTTTTAAATATATTTATATTTTTGTAATATTTTGTTCATTTACAAATGATAATAGTACACTTGAAACATATTATATGTTTGTGCTTGAGGGATGCAGGCAAAAATCAATGGTGGAATGGATTTACTCGAATATAAGCATGAACCTTTAACTTTCATATTTAATTATCTCTCACATGTTTTGATTTAATTTAAATTTTTATTTATTTCAGCACCATAGGCAACCAAGAAGCACAAAATGCAGATATTATGTTATCTATTACATGTATGAGATAATTCAAGTTGAAAGTACTAAAAAATTACAAGAGGTATTTTTAGCTTTGTTATTTTAGTTTAAATTCTTGTATTTAATTTCTTAAATTATTATTCTGATTAATTTTATTATTTAGATTTTTGACAATACGAAACCTTATAATGAAAAAGAGGTTAACAGCATTTGAAATATTTTGACTCAATAACTTCCCCAAAAATATTTTTCAAAGTGAAGAGGTTGAACAAAATTATATAATTTTTTAGTAGTTAAACAAAGACACAGAATAGTTGTAACTTGCTGTATAGTGATTGTGGTTCTACTAACTGGCTGTTTATACTTGCTATATAATCTATACAATTTACAAGTTTTTAATTTTGAATGTGTAAAAAAACAAATAAAATTATTATTTTATTTAAAAATAAACTTTTAACAATGGCTATTAGAAAACCATTGTTAAAAATCTTTTAACAACAGTTATTTTATATAACCATTATTTAAAACTACTTTTAACAATAGTTATCATATAATCATCATGGTTAGTAGGAAAGTCAAAAGTTAATTTTATAAAATTGCTAAAAGTTAATTTTTTAAAAAAAATAATTATTTTTTTAGACTTTCCACGTCGATTAGTAGGAAAGTGATTTTTGACATCGGTTAAATAATCGACGTTAAAAGTATACTTTCTACTTCTCTTTTTTTACTTTCCCTTAATAACTGACTTTAAAAGTTTAAAATAACTGTTGTTAAAAGTCATTCTTACAATAGTGCTGCTTCTCCTTTTGGCTACATTAGCCTAGTGCTTGAGTTCCTAGAAGGTTCAGGCATGCTCTCATAAACTTCTTCTTGCTCTGGTCTTCCCTCATTCTCAGCTGTCTTACTTTCCCCACAACCTCTATTTCTTAATAGAACATCGAGATCTTACATTATTATCTAGATGTCTACCATCACTTCCTTTCATTCTTCCAAAAGGGCATTGCCTTGGTTCCTTAAATGCTCCCGTCTTGGTTATTTTTCTAGTATTAGTTCATCATTCTCTAGTGAATTACTGGTAGTTGGAATTTGCCTCACCATTTCTCTCCTCCTAAGGATGGAACCAATCATAGGAAAGGGTTAGTGTGAGTGTAAGTTAGAACTAAGCAAAAGAAAAGAGTTGTATAATGAATATATATATATATATATGTATATAAGTTGCTAATAACTAGTGAATGATTGCAACAAAAAGACATCATAAAGAAAACTTCAAATTTGAGAAATTGATACTAAATTTACAATGCCCACCTTGACATTACCAGCATTTCATTAGAACTATACATTAAAAGGTAATTAGGAGTTATTAAACTCCAAGACTTAACTTAAATATAGAAGGGGTAAAAATAAATTATTAAAAAAATTTGAAATTATTTGGAATCCCAAAACTCCTTTAAAATAGTAGTTTGAGCTCAAATTGATAGAGTTTTAAAACAACAAAAGTATAAAATAATCAAGAAATGTCACTCAAGAAGATAAGGGCATAAAAGTGATTTTTACCCAAAATAATCCATATGTCATAGCTTGTGGATCAAATTAGATTGCGTTTTTAAGCCACTTGGGCCTAAATAAGGGAATTAAATTTAGGCTGCCTAAATTGTGCCATTTGCCATAGTGAGAGGCACAGTTTTCCATGATGAATGATTAAAATTTTAAGTTAGAATTCACGAACACGAGATGTAGACTAGGAAGAAAAACAAAGAAGAGCGAGAGAGAGATAGGGCTATGTTAGGGCAATGGTTTTAAAGTACTTGGAGGTTGTTTTAAGCTTGATTCCACTTAGGTGTGTCTTCCTCTTCCTCCTCTCTACACGGTTTAAAGTTAGGATTTTTGGTTAGGGCATGATAAAATTAGACCATGAAGCTATGGGTATGAACCTATTAGTCTAAATAGAATTAAAAATTTGTGAAATTTTGAAAATAAGGATTTTAATTCTTGAGCTATTAAAAATTGATGAATATGAGCATGACGACGTTGATATTAGTTATGCTATGTGGTTTAGCATGTCGTTGATTTATATGATCATATTAAAGGTGAGAGTTTGCCTTAATAGAGTAGATTTGGTCTATTACTTTACCTTTAAACCCTGCCTAGCGAAGGTGGTAATAGGATACTGTGACACCCTTGTGTTTGAGATATGAGAATCCATGGTCTGAGTGTGAGCATAAAGCCTTGGCTGGGTCATCCCTCATGATTGAAGAGCTTGAACTATTCCAGTCATATAGGTTAGCTCCTAACTATTACGTAGCCCATTGATTTAATCAGCAGAGATAAAGGTTTAGAGATATGGATGATCATGCATTGCATTAAATTATGTGAAATTGATATTAATTGTTTTATAATTGTCTACTGCGCATGCTTGTGATTATTTGATTTACATAAGCATGTTATAGATAACCTTAGTCACTAAATAGTTATACCCATCCTATTATTCAATATTTTACAAATACTAACTCTAGTCAAGATTGGGGAAGGCTTTCGAGGCCTAAGGATTAGCTTTTCCCACTATAATGCTTCATATTCTTTTACTTATGCGTAATTTATAATGATAATGCCAACTAGAATGTTTATTTTTTAACACCTGCATTATTTCACACGTTAAGTTGTTTATTCAGTGTATTTTATGCCTTAGGATAAAATCAACATGTTAATGTGATTCAATTAAAATTGAAATATTAGTGCAAGCATATTTAAGGTAATTGGAAGGTTATAAACAATTATTTTGGTGATTTGAATTGGTGATTACCTCCCCCTTACTTTATGATGAAATTAGGGTTGATGAGTGAAATTGAGTTTGGTTTGTACTTGTGTGGTATGATGTGTTGCACAAGTTATCCTAGGTCCTTTGAGTCCAATCTAGGTGGTTATATGAGCTCATGGCATTTCGTTTGGGGTTTGGACACTTTTTTATTGTATAAATTAGTTAAAGTGTATTTGGGTATCCAACTCCATTGTTTGAATGATTTTGGATATGAAACTGATACCCTTAGATATCTCTTTGTATGTGCCTTTTGTGGACACCTGGATTGCCTCATCCAAATGTTAGACGGAGATTTAAAGCATGCTGGAAGTTAGCCCCCAAATTTATCTTTTGTTATCATATCTATGCAGCTCATCGTGGTGAATGGTGCCTTAACAGGGGTGAATTACATAAAGGAGACTTGCCATGGCAAATGATCTTAGCGTAGTATGTTGCGACAAGTGCATGGCTATGACCTAAAATTCTGTAGAAGGTCTGTTTTGCCGCTTTTCAATTGTTTTTTTCCAAACAAGGGGTATCTCATGTTTTCATACACTATAAAATCTGATTTTATTTTTGAAATAGATTATTTATAAATGGCGAATGCTTGGGATTCTATTTTTAAAAAGGAGTTTAATTGTTAAGGTGAACTTTGATTAACCTGAAACTAGGCTAGAATATGGAGATTTTACATAAAGCAGGATAATAAAACTCATGATTGAATAACGATGATGAGAAGGAATAGGCCATCCTCCTCTTGGTTGCTGCAGGTTGACGTCAAATCTAAGAGAGAGGAAATGGAAGAGCAATAGAGGTGGGCAAGGCAAAGTAAATGGGGTGGGTGATGATGCAACATGTTGGCTTAGAATCATTACCCCATCCATGTCAGTCAACGGCAGCAAAACAAAAATGTTGCCACCTGAATTTTATTAATAGATGTTAGGACCTAATTAATGGTGGGAGTGAGGATGTTTTAAGTTTAATTGTTTAAGATTCAAAATATACCAATTACAACTTACAAGTATATAAGGTTCAAACCAATGCTACAAAATTTACTTTATAAATAGGTAAAATTTTGTTTATAAAAAATGATAAAATTAATTTTAGTTTCTCCACTTTTAAATAAAATTTCAATTATGGCCCCCATAATGATTTTTGGATTCCTCCCCAGTTATGGCTACAATGGTCCCGGCAAGAGTGTGCATAATATATTCATGTGTTTACGCACAAGCATTTATACATATATATAGTGTGTGTGTGTATAAACACGCAAATGTATGCATAATTTGGACGAGATTTTTATTCTAATTCACATACGAATCAGTTATCAATATATTATAATAAAATGAAACTTAATGTCATTGTAAAATCATTCTGCATTTACTGCTTACATATTGTAATTGTCTCATGGCGTCTGTCCTTTTTTTTTTTTTTTGGTCGAAATATTGTGCGCGTTCCAGTTCAGAACAAGTGCGTTGGATTTGAATGGATAACATATTATACACAGTAACGAGGGTGATGTTTCAAAATTTTCTTTGAAAATAGGTTAGTTTGGGTTGACAAAAAAAACGCCGAAATTGCATCTAGGCTCCAACTTTTAAATAAAATTTCAGTCATAGCCCCCCATAAAAGTTTTCCCGATTCCTCCCTGATTATAAAGGTCAAGTTATAAAAATAAGGTCGAATGCAAGCATAGTTTTTTTCTTGGCCACGGGCATGGGTTAAAAATTCAAACACTCCTAATTAAAAAAGGAAAAGTATACCATCACATATATCACTCTTAATTATTATGTATTGTGGTATATTTTATTAATTACACGGAAATAAAGCTAGCAATAGGTCCTTCAGGAATATGTTCTCCATTTAATCCATAAACTGAAATGATATAGCACTTGTCTGTTTAAGATTAAAAAATAAATAATTTTTAAATAATTTAAAGATTTTATAAAAAATAATTTATTTTATAGAGAAGATATTAAAGAAGAGAATCTTAAAGAGAAGGGCTAGTTTTATCTTCTATAATTTTAGCGTGAAATTCACGAGGTCATACTATTTCTACTTTCCTCTCACATCTATGCACAACTTATTTTCGGAAGCTACTTTAATTAGCTTTTCAAAAAAATTAGATATTTAATTTTTTTTAAATTCTGATTATTTTTAAAATCTTGAACAAATACCTTAACTATAATTTAAAGTAATTATTTTTTTTTAAAGTGCTTTTTTCCCAAAAAAAAAGCCAAAAAAATGGGCCCATAATATAACTTTAGCTCATTTTTCAGATTCCGAGCTGTTTATTTATTATTGTTCAGTTGGATCCAAAAGAATTGCTATTATTATTAATTATTAAAACGGAGTACTTTATATATTCGATAATCATGGCAAGAATGACTGCGAAGCGTGTTTATTCGTGTGATTTCCCACTCGCTTTTTCTTGTTGGAGCATGCCTCCCCACTTTTAATTAAATCAAGATCCAAGCCCAACAGATATTCTGGCGGATGAATATTCAAAAAGGTAATGTATGAGCCTGACTGGGATTGTGTTGGAATATATATATATATATAGGCCCACTCACTCCTTTTTTCCCCACTTTACCGAGATGTACCTATTGTAGGCCCTGTCATCCTTGGATTTATGAATTCAGCAACCGTTGCATTTTTTATCCCCAAAAAAAAAAATTGTTGCAATTCATTCACAATAAAATTTATTACTCAACCTTGTTTTTAGGCCGTGATGATATATTCTTCAAACTTGTTTTTAGGCCGTGATGAAATATAGTATCAAATTAAGTTTTAAGTGTTTCATTTTTTACCCATTGTTTAGTTATTCAGATCAACTGCTTATAGTTTAACTGGTAAAAAAATAAGACTCCTTGCAGTATCACCTCCTGACTCTTAAAAATGTTGAGAACTATGTAATTTAAATGTATTATTAATATTAATCAAGAGAGAAGCCGAACTCCTATTTCCGCTATAGATATGAACCATCCCCATGAAATATCATGGTTCAAATTCTTTATATAATTTTGTTAACATTTTTGTATTTTTTATTATGAAAGAAATAAAGCGGGGTAAAAATATTTTTGACTGCATTTTTTCCCAAAAAATTGATAATTAATAATAGAATTATCTTTATATGATCATTTGATTGGATCAAATTCAGTTACTATTAGGTCCAATTAGATTGCTAATAAAAATCTACCGTAATGCATGTGAAGAAATACATATTCCCTTTATTTCTATTTATAAGAGAAAAAACTATTTCACAAAGTTTAACAAATTAATAAATTATATTAATTGAATTTAAAAATAAAAAAGTTAAACTAAAATACTCTTTATTAATTATGTTAATTAAGTCTTTGTTAATTATTTTTTATGATTATGAATGATAAAATTATGAAGGGTAATTTAAAAAGTTTGCAATAAATACTTATTAAAATTATGTGATTTTATTTTTATAAAAAAAAACTAAAAGTAATAGTTTTTACTATAAATAAAAATAGGGGGAGTTATTATGCATGATGGATGAGTAGAAATTAATAATTAATATTAATAATTATAGTGAAAACATGAAAATTGGAGTGCTAAATTGTTGTTGACTATGACTTGCAGGCAACAGACAACTTGGTAGCGGTTAGAGTTGAAAAATGGGCGAGTCCTACTTTTATGGGCCTGACCCATAAGAGCTTAAACTTTTAAATTCGGTTTCCCATTTTTCACCTCTTTCTTAAAGCATGACGTTATTCAAAAGGCTCAAGGCCAAGCTCATAAATCCTATTATGAAAAAAATAAAATAAAATTAAACATTATAAATTAATTAAAATATTCTAAAATTTTAAAAAAATAAAAATTCTCATAATCTTTTTGAAATTAAACAACACACATTTAAAAGTTTAGTAAAAAAATTCAAATCTTGGATAAAAAAATTTATTTTTTATAAATACACAAACATAATAATTATAAAAAATTTAAAAATAATAAAAATTTTATACTGTACATTAATATTTATTAAATTATATTAAATTAAATTTAAAATAAATTAAAATTAATAATAATATAATACATGTAGAGTTAGGGTTTTAAAAGAGCAGGTTCTTTTTAACTTTAAATGTGTGTTTCATTTAAAAAAAATTAATAATAATATAATAGAGTTTAAAAGGTTTTTTAAATTTAAGTTTTTTTTTTTTACTGAATTTGAAGGATTAGGCTCTTAACTTCTATTACTTTAAAAAATATTAATTTTTAAAATTCAAACTTTTATTTAAATAAAATTTTCAGCCGCCATCCTTTGAGCGGCAGCGTGACAAAAATGTGAAAAAGGGGCGATGACATTATCATTTGGGATTCAGGTGCGCGCCCGAAATGTCGTTGAAAGGGGGATGAATGCACGAACGCATTCATACACCGAACCATCCACGTTAACTTAACGTCGCCGTGGCTTGACTCCTCCATCTATGAACGCCATCTCCAACAAACAGCCATTGGATCGGATTAGACATTTTTTCTAAATATATTTTTTTAGGCAAGACAACAAACTCTCAAGGGAACGTGAAGTCCACGGATCCTGCCTCCACAAACGCCGTTTCCTCACATGTGCCCTTTCTCGCTTATTATGCCTACTGCTACTATACATTCACCCCCTTTTTCTCCGTCTACCTTCCTTTCACGGAAGCGGGCCACTGACAGATCTTCTTCCTCGCAGCTACAGACGCCAGCAAGATCACTACTATGGGTAATTTGTTCATCGCATACATTCAATATTGCTTTACTAGATCATATAACTCTCAGCTGCTTTTCTGCTATTTTACTCTGACCTGTTTGTTTTATTGCAGCATCTAAAAATCTGTTCGACAACATATTGAAAACTCTCGAGAAGCCCGGAGGCGGTCATTTTGGCAATTACTATAGTTTGCCGGCTCTCAACGATTCTAGAATCGGTAAGTGATTTCCATTGTCACTGACTTTTTGGTTGCCGAGGAAAACGTTGGATGGAAAGAAGAAACGTTTAAATCGCACGTTGATTTTGTGTCTTTACTTGGCTGGATATAAATGTTGTCTTATTTGGCTAGAAATCTGGATTCAACTCATTGGTTGTTCACTTGTTGCTTGTGATTTCGTCGGAGGTTTTTCCCTGCTTATTTGAATTTATGCTCGCATCGCAGATAGGCTTCCTTACTCTATTAGGATACTTCTGGAATCCGCGATTCGCAACTGCGATGAGTTTCAAGTTAAGAGAAATGATGTTGAAAAAATTATTGATTGGGAGAATACCTCTCCTAAACTGGTAGAAATTCCTTTCAAGCCTGCGAGAGTGCTTCTGCAGGTGAGGGGTTTGCAAACCCAATCAATTTTGTTTCCTGAGAGTATTCGAATATCTTGCCTGGTATAAAATGAGCTTTGGATATAAATTTCAGGATTTTACTGGGGTACCTGCTGTTGTTGATCTCGCTTGCATGCGAGATGCAATGAAAAAACTAGGTGGTGATTCTAATAAAATTAACCCCTTGGTAAGCCACATGCCAATAAACATTTATGTTTATTTATGGATGCATATGTGCAACTTTTGGATTTTGCTTGTTTGCAGGTTCCTGTTGATCTTGTCATAGATCACTCAGTTCAGGTAGACGTGGCAAGATCAGAGAACGCTGTGCAGGCAAACATGGAACTTGAATTCAAGAGGAACAAGGAAAGATTTGGTTTCCTCAAATGGGGTTCAAAGGCATTCAATAACATGCTTGTTGTTCCTCCTGGATCAGGGATAGTCCACCAGGTAATCGCATCATTCAAGAAACACATATTTGAAATAATCTATAATTCAAGCGCAAAGTTATTTTTGGCCAGTCATCCGTATGTGGTTTTAGATTTCCCGTTTCTCTCCTAAATTAAATTTTGCAATGCAAATTTGCAGGTTAATTTAGAATATCTTGGCAGAGTTGTGTTCAATACAGATGGTATGCTTTACCCTGATAGTGTAGTTGGGACCGACTCGCATACAACTATGATAGATGGCTTGGGTGTTGCTGGGTGGGGAGTTGGTGGAATTGAAGCAGAAGCTGCAATGCTTGGCCAGGTAGATAGAAGTTCAGTTTGTTATAGAACACTAGAGTTTCATTTCAGCAGTAGGTTCATTTTGGTTTGAACTATGTTATTGTATGTTTAATTTCTTCTTCCAGTTGTAGGTTCTTGTTACAAATACTTCCTCCGTCCTTATATATAAAGTGTTTTTAACCGAATCCCGCATGCTAATAAAAGTTTGTTATTTAGTTGAACTCATATAAAAACAGAATGATTTTTCAATTTTACCGCTAATAATATCATACTTAATATCATGATGTTGGTAGGGAAAACATACAATTAATGATCTATTCTATTTTCCAAGACAACGGTAAAATTGTCTAATTACTCAAAAATATCATTGTCACTCCTTATATTTAAAGACAGAAAAAGTTTCCAGAAAGTATCTTGTATATATAGGGATGGAGGGAGTGTCTAATTACCTCTTTCTTATGCATGCAGCCCATGAGCATGGTCCTACCTGGTGTGGTTGGGTTTAAATTATTAGGTAAACTAAGAGATGGTGTGACTGCTACTGACTTGGTATTGACAGTTACACAAATGCTAAGAAAGCACGGGGTTGTTGGCAAGTTTGTTGAGTTCTATGGTAAAGACTATTTGATGCAATGATGCAGTAATATCTTCTAGTTTTATATATATTCAGTATCACTGCCTGCTTAGCTCTTAGTAATACCTTCCAAGCTGGCCTTTTTACCTCACTTATGCAGGGGAAGGCATGAGTGAACTGTCTTTGGCTGATCGTGCAACGATTGCAAACATGTCTCCTGAGTATGGCGCAACAATGGGCTTCTTTCCTGTTGATCATGTCACTTTACAGTACTTGAAACTGACTGGCAGAAGTGATGAGACTGTAAGTGAATACTTACATTATAACGTGCTATGTTGTATACATTTGCTTACATGTTTTTCTTGCAGGTTTCTATGATAGAGTCATATTTACGAGCTAATAAGATGTTTGTGGACTACAACGAGGTAAATTAGGATGTATTATTTTGAGATCATTATTTCTGTACTGTGTGTGTGTGTGTGTAATGGTTTGACCGAAATATTTGTGTTTTTTACTCAGCCCCAGGCCCAGAGAGTCTATTCTTCATATCTAGAGCTCAATCTTGAGGATGTGGAGCCTTGTGTGTCAGGTCCAAAGAGGTAGTTTTCCATCAGGCATCCGTATAAAAAGAATGAAGTATTCTATGTTTAGATTTTTCCAGGTGTGACTGCCAGCACCAAATCTTTGCAGGCCCCATGACCGAGTCTCTTTGAAAGAAATGAAGGCAGATTGGCATGCCTGCCTCGATAATAAAGTTGGGTTTAAGGTATGAGCTTTTTGAAATATGGACAAGTTTTCTTTTTTATCTGCCCCTCCTGTTTTTCTTTCTTTCTTTCTTTCTTACTTTTTTGGGTATTACATAGATGTCATTTTGTAAAATTGCATGAACTATAAAAATCATTGCTTTGAACTACCAAGATGGGATGTGATTAAGATTGATGACAAGTAGTGTAAATTGTTAATAAAGAAATAATGAACTTATCCATGACTTGTTGGGGGGCGGGAATGGGATAGGTTTTGTGCCTACAAACTTATGAGCTTAATAGAAAGTAATCAACTTGATTGTAAAAGATGATTAAAATGATATTAGCGCAACAACTATTTATCTTACTAGTGGAGCAGAAGGGAGAATATTCATAAACTATGCTGGGCACAAGGTGCAAATATCCTAGCCTGAGTATGTTCAGTGATAGTCCTGTGTTTAGAAATGTTGTGGGAAGCAATAGGGTAGCTGTTTTATTTTTATTTTTTTTATTTTTATTCTTTGACTGAATATAAGGTAACGGGGGTTAGTTTCAGAACTTATGACTGGTTGATTGATACATGTTTTCTTTATTTCCTGCATGTAATCCCTAGATTTTTCTATCAATACTGTTACCGAGGTATTGCAATCATAGCATCTTGCCTCTCTGTGTGAGTATGCACCTGCACTGCGCATGTTTTTCTTTTTTTTTCTCTTGGCACATGGTGGCATGGATGTCTGACCCGATAGCTCTTACATACAACACAAGCTACCCAAGCTTATCACTATTGGATAACATCTAGTGGCTTCACTTTGTTACCTTTTGTGTATGCTCCTGCATCTGATTTAATTATTTACTTTTTCTGCATGTGATGAAAAATGAATTATGTCTCTGCATCTCTCACTGTGCACATTAACTCAGCCAAATTTCTTATTTTCTTTGAATGGTGATTTTGCCATGCTGGCATTCATTATATTCTTATTGTGGTTTTGTGGTTTAACTATCAGTATTACTAGTTTCCCAATGTTTGAGCTATGTAGTATTGCACTGTTTGCAGGGTTTTGCTGTACCAAAGGAATCTCAGAATAAGGTTGCAGACTTCACTTTCCACGGGTTATCAGCACAGCTTAGGCACGGGGATGTTGTTATTGCTGCTATCACCAGCTGTACAAATACCTCAAATCCCAGTGTAATGCTTGGGGCAGCACTGGTTGCAAAGAAAGCTTGTGAATTAGGATTGCAGGTTTGTTGTCTCTGAATTTGGTATTGGGTAATTTCAATTATATCAATTTCTACAACATCAGTATGCTTTAACATATTATTTGCAATATCTAGCTAGCAGATTGGCCCCCTTAGATACTGCGAGGTCAACAAGCATTGTTACAACCTCATTTTTTGTGCTTTCATGCATTCATACGCTAACTGCTTAGGTTTTCTTTTGGGGATTATATAATCAAGTAGTTCCATTCATATGTAATAGATTAAAGCTTGGATTAGCACTTCATGTTATTTTTTCCTTTTTTGACCAGTAATTGATTGCAGTGGCTTCTATGATTGTGAAATTTAGGTTAAGCCATGGATTAAGACCAGCCTTGCTCCAGGTTCTGGTGTTGTGACAAAGTATTTGCAAAAGAGGTATTATTTAGAATATAATGTGGGTATATAAATCTGCTGCACTTAAGTCATACAAATTCAGATTCAGATGGCTTGTGTATCTGTGTTCCTACAGTGGCCTGCAGAAGTATTTGAATCAGCTCGGGTTTCATATTGTTGGGTATGGATGTACCACCTGCATAGGTAATTCAGGGGATATTGATGAAGCTGTTGCATCTGCTATTACCGAAAATGGTATGAATTTACTACTTGGTGGTCTTTGTAATCTGCTTGAGGAATCTTTGGGATGCCTAAGGCGTTGAATTTATGTTGTTCCAGATATAGTAGCTGCAGCTGTATTGTCTGGAAATAGGAATTTTGAGGGCCGAGTTCATCCATTAACGAGGGCCAATTATCTTGCTTCCCCTCCTCTTGTTGTTGCCTATGCCCTTGCTGGCACGGTACATGACTTGTCAACTGAGAGCAAGCACTGTAAAACTTGATCTTGTTATCTAATTTGAATGTACTTCTGCAGGTGGACATTGACTTTGATGCCGAACCCATTGGGTTGGGTAATGAGGGAAAGAAGATCTTCTTCAAAGATATTTGGCCTAGCAGTGAAGAAATAGCAGAAGTGAGGGGCACAATGGGTTTAACTATGACTTTACATATAAACAAAATGATTGCGTCCTTATTTATTTGTTTGTTTGGTTTTCAGGTTGTACAATCAAGTGTACTTCCTGATATGTTTAGGGCTACATATGAAGCAATCACCCAAGGAAACGTCATGTGGAATCAGTTATCTGTACCTTCTGGCACTCTCTATGCATGGGACCCTACCTCAACTTATATTCATGAACCTCCTTATTTTAAAGACATGAGCATGTCTCCTCCGGGTCCTCATGGGGTGAAGGATGCTTACTGTTTGCTAAACTGTGGAGACAGCATTACAACTGACCACATCTCCCCGGCTGGCAGCATACACAAGGATAGTCCCGCTGCCAGATACCTCATGGAACGTGGGGTTGATAGACGAGATTTCAACTCCTATGGAAGTCGTCGTGGTAATGATGAGGTGATGGCACGGGGCACTTTTGCTAATATTCGCCTTGTTAACAAACTATTGAACGGAGAAGTTGGACCTAAAACTATTCATATTCCTTCTCGGGAGAAGCTATCCGTTTTTGATGCTGCAATGGTATTACTTCTAAACTAAACACCGTGTCGGTTTACTGACCTCTCTTCTCTAGCTCTAGCAAGACCATCCCCATTTAGAATAATGATTTTATGATATAACTGATTGTCTGGTAGGTGAAATATATTTGGTAGGGAGAGAGTAAGTAAATCATTAGGGTTGATTATTGGATTTATTGAAGGAGTATATCTAGGCTTCACAGAGGATGATAACAAGTGGTAACAACAGTAAAATATAACTGCAAAATGGTTCAAAACGACTTTGACCAGTATCTGTAGTCATATAAGATTATTGTAGTTGATTCAGGAGTTTGACACGGCTTCTTGTTTGTAATGTGATTGACCGATTGTGACTGGTCAGATGGACTCTATTTGCTGAGTTGTCCACACGGAAATCATATTTTACCATCTGTTTAACACAAACATATCGCTGGACTGTTTCAAAAATTTTTCCACTCACAAAATTTAAATAAATTTATTGCTGCTATTTTTGTGATCTTTTCCAAAAAAAAAAAATCAGAAATACAAGAGTGAGGGGCATGAGACAATCGTTTTGGCTGGAACTGAGTACGGAAGTGGAAGTTCTCGTGATTGGGCTGCAAAAGGACCATTGTTACTGGTACATTCTCGATGTGATTCTGCTCTGACCAATGTCTCTCTGTTATTGTTCCCCCCCGATGGTTCAATTCACTATTGTTTTTTCTAGGGTGTGAAAGCTGTCATAGCAAAAAGCTTCGAAAGGATTCACCGAAGTAACTTGGTGGGAATGGGTGTCATTCCGCTATGTTTTAAGGCTGGGGAAGATGCTGAGAGTCTGGGGTTGACTGGTAACGAACGTTACACCATTAATCTTCCCAGCAGAGTGGATGAAATACGACCTGGTCAAGACGTCATAGTCTCAACTGATAATGGGAAGTTATTTACATGTACCCTGAGATTCGATACAGAGGTAATACTGATTTTTTTTTTTTTTCCGGGAGGGTTTCTTTAATTATTCCTCTAATGGCTTAACTCTTGCTCGTTGACATTCCCCGCCTTCATGCTGATGTATAATTGTTGCAGGTTGAACTTGCCTACTTTAATCATGGAGGCATCTTGCAATATGTGATCAGAAACTTGATAAATGCTAAACAATAAATCTGAGAAACCAAGAATGCTGGCCAATTCGCTACGGTCTGGTGCTAGTTTTAACAATGGTCTGAATATCCGGTACATGAAAAGTGCCTGCAGTGTTGCGTTGAAAACCCATGGTGTTGTTTGAAATAAATGAAGGCATTGGATTTCTACGGCGAGGAGTAGTAATGTCTCCATCTTTTTACAGAAATGATATTCATGTTTCTTTCATTTATCTCGAGTGCCTGTATTTAGGAAGAGAACATCTCCCTCTTTTGGATTTTAGTTGATAATGCCAAGTATTCACTTGGCTTGATCGACAAAAATATTATCATTGTCTTTGCCTGACTATGCATAAACCTTGAGCCAATTGTTGAGGAGGGTGTATCATGCTTCATGAATTATTTCATTGTACTGGGAGTTAGTTTCTTTCTTGTTTAATCTTAGAACATGTTATGTGTTTGGCAACCGTTCGTGCACATTAATTCCGGAGTGTAAGCTACTTTGTATCCCACAGAATATTAATGGGATTAGGATAAGAACATGCTAACAACTTTAAATGGTTTTAAAGAATTGGATTAAAATTAGTTAATGCTTTTAAAATTCCAAAATCATTCTCTAGAAATTTATTAATTAAAGGAGGTTATTTAATTAGAAGATTGTTTAGTTAATTAGGAAATATTAAAGCAAAGGGTATCTAGGAAAAAAGTTAATGAAATGAGTAAATGGAGTAGACGTTAAATGTATAATTTTCAGCAAGGATGATTTTTGTGAAAAGCTCATATTGCTTTTTTATTTTTTTATTTTTATTGATTGCTTTTTTTTTTTCTTTTAAAGACAATTCTATTTAAAGCAAGATTAGTTATTAAATGCGGATATCTCTTTTAATAGAAATTTGAATCTTTGTTCATCTCATTATGAAAGACTTGACTTCTTTTTTTTTTTTTAACTTAACCCCGTTGGTGCTTATGTTGCTAATTTCATCTGATGGTTTCATACTTTTTCTTCAGCCTCCCTAACGGTTGAAGTCATAAAGTTGTCGCTTTTATTATGTTTATTAGTTATTACTCATACAAGCAAAAGGGCTAGGGCTAGGGGGAAAATGAGACAAGGAAAGGCAAACTTCGAGAAATTAAAGAATACCGCATCAACCCATCAATGTTTCCTGCAAGACTCGGGGCATAACTTCATAGGCTTCTAGCCCAACTTTCTGGTGATTCAATCGGCACATGCATCACATCCTGAGAAAAGTCAATGAAACATGAGAGGCGAATCTAAACAACTAGTATGTCCATTTGCTGCAAAACATCAGCAGCCATTACTAAGTATTTGTTGCAAGAGGGGTCTTCCAAAGTTAAAATCTCTTGATTGTTCTGAAGCTATTTCTTTCATCATTAAAGGTTGTGATGTCAACTATCCTTTTAGGCACATTGTGGATCAAGCTAGATCGTTCCTCCTTAGGGATGGTCAATTTTATTTTGTCCATGTTACTGGGGACTGTAACAGGGAAGCTGATTTTCTCGCTAGGTATTCTCATACTATGGCAGCGAATTTTTACCTCTTTAATCCTCCTCCTCTTACTGAGTTAGGGGAGGCAGATAATGAAAGAGGATAGGTTAGTTTTCTGTTTCCAATTTTCGTTTGTATTTCGTTTAGTCGTGTTTAATATATTGCAGTATTTTATTCCAAAAAAAAAAAAAAAAAGACTGCAACTACGCTGTAAATACAGTTCTGTAACCCATGCAAAGTAGTAATAAATACTATCAGTTCCAATTCAAGCAATGTCAATCCTCAATTAGCATTGAACATTTTGCCCAACAATTTGACCTAACTCTTAACACAAAATCTGGGGTCTATCCACCCTAAGGCTCACTACTGCCAATTCCAGCACTTTATATACATGATAGAGCTATAGAAATTATAATAATTCCCTATCACAAGAAAATTTGCACTGAATGTAGCATACATTTTTTTAATTATACAAAACTGTTGCTAACAATCTAGCACCAAAGTCAAAAGTCAAATATAACATGTTATCAGATGAATACCGTGCCTACACTGTAAAATTACATTTTTCATCAGTTTTACAAGGAAGATGCCAAAATTACCTATAGGAATGTGCATTCAAATTTTGTATTCATTGACGCGCATCCACTTGGTACATGACCATTTATTTCCCTTAATCACTGGACAACCACCTGAAAAGCATCAATGCAACAAAGCATGTTAAATTATTCATGTATACAAGTAAATGTTCAAACACATCTAGCAGCTCAAGAAAAAAAAAAAGGGTCGCTAACCATGCAAACTAGAGGGATCTAAAGTTGCATCAGGCTTCATGCTCCAGAAAAGTAGAGCGTCACCCATCTTTGGCTTAATTGAAAGTCCTTTTTTTCCACATTCAGAAAGATCATTCCACCATGGCACAGAGCTAAAGTTGCTCTTGGCAGCTGGGAACACTGTCTCGCCCCCTTCTTCAACATCTGTGCTGTATCATTAACAAACAAAAAGGGCATAGAATGAACACCATTCCTCCCAGGAAGGATGAAATAACATTAAGAACACTTAAGGGGAGGAAAATTCATGCCACTTACAGATACATGAGTACTGTAGCTATACGCTGACCACCATTCTTAGTGTTAAACTCGTCAAGAAAGTAGTCATAGTGAGGCTCATATTTTTGTCCAACTTCATAGTGGAGAACTTGAAATCCTTCACCATGCTCTGTATATTGTGAGACATCGCTTAGATAATAGTTGTGAAGTATACGATGCAATATAATATTACTAGCTAAGAATCAAGGCGATTAAGAACATATCAATTTTAATATATCTGAAGAAAAAAAGTTGATAAAAAAACTTCAACTAGACTGAACTGGCTTCTTAGAAATGAAGTGAAGCCATATCTAATGATAACACCAGTAGCTGGCAGTTCTTTCCACAAAAGAAAATTAGTAAGTAAAGGTGGAAGAATGACTCCGTCTCTGAGTAATTCAAGCAAATCTAGAGAAACTAAGAGGAGGGCTAGCTTTAGAGATATCTAAGTAATATTATAATATTATAATGTTAAAAAAAATATCCAAATAATATGGGTTTCAATTTTTTGCTCCAAAAAAGAATTTCTCTGTAATAGTTCTTTTCATTTTTTGTACACAAAACACATGAGCACCAGTGTAGTCAAAGGCGCTAACCTCAGTGCCTACTGAATCTACCATTGAATGCTAACACCCATCTCACACAAGAAGAGGTGCTACCAGGCAAGTGCCTCTAGCGCTTTCCAGTGCTTATGTGCCACCTTGTTTTTGGAAGTAAAAACAGTGGAAAGCTAATACGCCTAGCCCAGAAATATAAAATAGAAACAAGATAGAACCTGATTCAGATGATGATATATGGATCAAAATCTGATGGTTCAGATGACAGAATTGAAGGACATTACGGCTTTTTATTATTTTTTTAATTTCTTCTAAGATTTTTTGGAATTTTGTAGTGCACTTTATCTTTCGTTATTTGTTAATGGCTTTGCTACCATAGCTACTACACTTTTTAAGTCGTAAGGTTAACTAGCTAGCTTTCAGTTTGACATGAAGCTTAAATAATGACTTTCTAAGTGCACCAATTATTACTATGAGCCATGACTTCATGATTATTAGAACAATAAAAATTACATATAATTGTCAACTAGATAAAATTTTAAGGTTAGGTGCACTAGATTAGTTAGCATCAACAAGGAGTACCATATCTTACCCACCAATGAAACATGAAAATGGAGAGGCTCAGACCACTTACCTACAGGTATAAAAGTAAAATCAGCAATCCTTTTCTCAATGTTCCTCACAATCTTATCACGTCCTCTGGGTAGAAAAGTTCCAGAACTTGTACGTACTCTGAATATTAAAGAGGATGTAACATTGAGGTTTTCCATCCAAAAAGGGGCAAGGCCACAAGGGCAGTCAATAATGCAAAGGACGTTCATTTCCAATATTCAACTTCCATACCAATATATATATATATATATAGAAAAATCTGACCTGCTATCTTTACTCTTTCCAGTTTCACTATCAACAACTGTTGACTTCTGCATATGAGGCTTGGCCAGATTAATTAGGTATTCACACTCCTCCTTTGTCTGCTCATATTAAGAAACTCAAATTTTAGTATTTAGATAGTGAAAACTTTGAAATCTGGTCAATAGATAAAGAAAACCAACTTAAGTCAGATTCTAACTTCATAAGCACATTATTTGTATGCTCTGTTGAGCATTGTTTGGCAAGCAAAATACTGAAAAAATTTGGCGATAACATAATCCTAATAACAAAGATGGTGGAAGACATAGATTTTCATCAATAATACCTACAGAAAATCAGAAGACTCTTGCTTCAAAATCAGGATGAAAACTAGGTTGCTAAATTATTTAAATACATCCCCATGCATATTTCCATTCACCCAATCCTAATTGCACTTAGTTCTTATAAAAACAGTGCGGTGACATTATCCGACGCACTCTTCCCATAGCTTTAAGCATGTTATATGGCAAAGCAGTGTTCCAATTAAGCACGTGCTTTCATCCATCTTTTTCAATCTTTTACTTCTTTCTCATAGAGTAACTGTATGTAATTTAAACAGTTCATACATCTTTGACCAATTTCATCCAATTTGAAGAAGTTCTATAAACCTGGATATAGAATCAATACTGATTAATATCCATGGACCCTATAAAACTGGATTCCAGGTGGCACGAGCATAAGCTTGTTATTTTTTGTGTAATTTCTCAATTTGCAATCGATTTGAGAATCCGGATTCTCATGCTCCATGGATCTTTCAATGTAGATAGAGACTGAAGAATGGGAGTATTAGACTTAAACGCGTTTCTTTATTGTACTATCAAGTTCCTCGATTACAATATGGCGGATGAATACTTTTTAAGTTAAAATATAATGAAGTGTAAAATTTTATTGGGACCATTCAACTACCAGCAAATGACATATTATACTGTCATCCTTTAAGAGGTAACTTGTTAACTGCTTATTTCAACGCAGAACCCATCCAAATGTGAAAGCAATTACACAAATATAAAGATCTAGGATGAAAGATTAGAAGAGCATATCTACAAAACTCACCAGAAAATTATGATAAACAAAAGCTCTAGGCTCCCATGATACTAGTTCAACCCATTGCTCACTACTCTCTTCGGCCTCGCTTCCGTTCAGAGGAGGATCAAAAGTAGAAAAATTACCAAAACGAAAGAAAAAATCAAACAAATATTTAAAACAAAAAAGACATGAAAGTGACTTACTTATCAAGCGTGCTCCGAACAATGGAGTTAAGATCGTTGGCCACGTGTGCATCACGACGGGAGCTGCTGGGAAGGGAGAGGATCCCAAGGGAGACAAGAAGGATGAGTAGGAAGGCGAACAAAAAAGTGAAGGAGAGGATGAGCGTGGAAGAAGAGGATTTGCGTGGAGGTAGGCGAGAGTGCTTGGGTTTTGCCATTGCGAAGCTGGAAGGATCGAATTCAGAATCTGATCTGAGGAAACAGAACAGTGCACCAAGAGGAGTGAGAAGTTGGGATTGCAGGGCAAGATCTAAATGAAGGCCGGGAAAATAAACGACTGAGTCAGGGAAGACATTCGTTTCATACAGGTACGACTAGGCGCGTTTTCTTTTCGCCCAGAATTCTTCAACCCAACTCTCAAGCGCGCTTGGATTTTGATCCAGTAAATGTACATAAATATGCATGAATCTACCCATTCAATCAGAATTATATACCATTATAATATAACAACTTTTTGATTTAATCGAACTCGAGAGATTTGCCAAAAACTTTGTTACTTTTTTCTGACCACGGTATAAAACTCTTCTTAAAGTATTCAAAATATATAATATTAAATAATTTTTATAATTATTTTTTAACTATATCTCTATTCTATTTATTTTTTTTATAAAAAATAATGTATTAAAATTTTAAAAGTTAATGAACAAAATAAACTTTAAATTCTTACTCAACAAGCACCGTGAATCATAAATTCTTAAAATATGTAAAATAAATTTTAAACTTTTGAATTTGTAGTAAATTAAATTTACTGTTATTTTTTTAATGTCATTACTATTCACTGTTATTATTTACAAAATCTTGAACTATTATATTAGTAGCGTCTTAAATTTTGAATTTTAAAATTTTGAACAAATCATCCCACCATTTATGTATAATATGTTGGCTATTATATAGATCAAATTAGTCTCAATGTAGTTCGTTGCAGTGAATGCATCTTTAGTCGTGGCAAATAACCCATAATTTTATGTAATGACATTTTTTATCCTTTTTTTGCAATGTTTTTCACATGATTAATATCACATACTTCCATATACTCTACAACACCAATTTATTTTTATTTTAAATAATATATTTTTATTTAATAGTGAAAATTTGGGATCTCATTAGAAAAGAAGTTTAAATATCAGATAATTTTAATTAACTAGTTACTTTGAGTTTTCAATTTGTTGATAAAATCATCAACTTTTGCATCCATCATCTGTAAAATCCTATAATATTTAAGCTTTTTTTAAATGGGATCCCAAGTTTTCACAACTAAATAAATAAACATTATTTAAAAATAAACTAAATCAGAGTTATATAGTACATGAAAGTATGAAATATCAATCATTTAGAAAACATTACAAAAAAAGGAAAAAAATATCATTTTATAAAATTATGAGTCGTTCGTCACGGCCAACGATGCATTTAACACAGCGAACTATGCTGAGACTAATTTGGTTTATATAACATTTAACGTTTTATATGTAAACAATAGGGATAATTTACTTAAAATTTTAAAAATCAAAATTCAAAATGCTACTCACGTAATAGTTTAGAGTTTGTGGCGCTAATTAATTGAGGCCCGTGATAAACAATAATGATGTTAAAAAAAGATAACGGTAGATTTTAATTTGTTACAAATTTAAAAAATTAGGATTTATTTTTTACATTTTAAAAGTTCAGAATTCAAGACACTTTTTAAGCAAAAGTTTAGGATCTATTTTTCTCATTAACCTAAATTTTAATTGTCATTATCAAGACACTTATATAGGATATTTAATAAAGATATACTTAAAAAGATATATTTTTAAAAAAAATTAAAATTTCAACTAATATTTTTTTAGAACTGTGAATTAATTGGTAATACCTTATATACTCCGGAGGAAGTATATAATAGGAAAAATCATTCTAAGGTCCCGTGGAAGCAATTAAAATATACTAAAGTCTCATGAATTCATCAAATAGCTATCAGATCTCAAGGGACTTAAGGGTGAATAAATATGAAAATAAAATTACTAATTTGTCCTCTACCATTAAAAAGGAAATCTTGCTTGAACACAGATCTCACGAAACCCATGATCAGCGAGACTGAAGATTGATGCATATTCATGATTTGTTGATCACGGTAGGATAATTTTCACTTCCCCATATCTATGATTACTGTCGTTATCTTCATCTAAGCGAGGTGGGGGTGTTCATCCGCGACTGCAGTATTTCATCGCACGACAGAAAACAACACAGTGATTGTTGAGCGAGTAAACGATTTCTCATGCGTTAATGATTTCATTATTGTTTAAGGGTAGGATAATGCTTTCTGGGTATGCTTACGATCATTTGATTTGCATAGCTAATGAGTATGAATTCATCTGGTATGACATTGATACGTTGAAAAATATCTGATATGAACAACTCTACATGTTGTTAATAGTGCATTCTTGTGTTGTCAATATGCTATCGATAGTTGTCGATGCGCTGTATTGTGCATGATAACTTGTAAGAATGCTTATACCACTAAAAAAACATGTATTATGTTATGTTTTTTTATATAGGGGACATTTTATATATTATTCTTAAGCATATGATGCAAGCTTCTTTTGTTAAAAAATCTCTATTATGAAATAACATTGCTTCTTGTCAATAATGGATAAATGCGTTGATATTTTGTTGTATATAGTTGTCAATATACTGTGTGTGATGTTGGTTGACCTGTAAGATGGTAAGTTCTTCTGAAGAACATATATTATATTTTTTTCCATATAGGGAACATTTTTAAAATTATGACTAAGGAAGTATGCAATATGTTGGGGGGAGTGTTAGAACAAGAACAATAAAGGAACAGACAACGTATGAAGAGTTGACAAAAATGATATCATCAAATGAGTAGCACATACATGCTCTTGTTTAGCTAGGCAAATGAGTGAAATATCTTGTGTGCATGCATGTGCAGCAATCAAGCTAGTTTATGGCAATGTGTATAATTTTGTGGATGAATGTTACAAGTTTACCACTCAACAGAAGATATATGCCAACAACATGAGGCCAGTAGTCATACATGACTATCCATGTCCATAAGCATTGACGGTGACAAATTTATTAACCCAAACCTGATTGAAGCTACCAATGACTATAAGGCCTTCGGGTAGGCCAAAGCATAAAAGAAGGGAATCTTAAATCCAAAACAAAAAGGTTTATCATTATACAAGATGCCATAAGACTGGTCATACCTCCAAGACTTGCAAAAATCTTAATCTATGCTAGAAAATATCAGAGACAAGTGTACTTTTTTGTTTATGTATTTGGAATTTATTTTTTTGTTTATTACACCTAATGTATCAGCACTTGTCAACGAATAATGCATAGCTTGGCAATGAAGTGATAACTTGTAATCAATGACCAATGGCAAGTAGTCAGTCAGTTCTTGTAACTGGTTAATTTTTAAAGGGAATTATTGCACTTAATGTATCAGCACTTGTCAATAAAAAATGCAGAGCTTGTCAATATAATGTTAACTTGTAGTCAATGACCAACGGCAAGTAGTCAACAGGTTCTTGTAACTAGTTAATTTTTAAAGGGAATAACGGCACTTAATGTATTAACACTTGTCAATGACGAATGCATAGTTTGTCAATATAGTGATAACTTACAGTCAATAGCCAATAGCAAGTGGTCAACAGGTTCTTATAACTAGTTAATTTTTTTAAAAACTAATAGTACTTAATGTATCAGCACCTGTCAATGGTGAATGCATAGTTTGTCAATATAGTGATAACTACTTCTCAATTGCCAACAGCAAATAATCAACTTGTAACTTGTTGATTTTTAAAGGGATTAACAGTACTTAAAGTATTAGCACTTGTCAATGGTGAATGCATAGTTTGTCAATATAGTGATAACCACTTGTCAATTGCCAACGGCAAGTAATCAACAGGTTCTTGTAGTTTGTTGATTTTTAAAGGGAATAACAACACCTAATGTATCAGCACTAGTCAATAGCGAATGCATAGTTTATTAATAAAGTGAAAACCACTTGTCAATCACAGTTGGCCACTTGTCAACATTTAATTAATAAAACAAACTATTTGTCACATTTACAAATTTGTAATCACCATTCATAATAACATTGTTTAAGTTAACTACACGAAATAGGCTAACTATATAAAAGGACATGATTATCAATAAAGTTATATCCTAAAGTTCTATCAATAATATTCTATTTCCTCTTCTTCCTTTCCTAGGATCTTTGTAATAAGGGCATGGCTTTGTGCTCCTTCACGTTGTTACAATGACTCAATAGCCACCACAAGAATTCTATCTTCTTCTTATAAAGGTCATCCTGCACCACAAGTCATTCTTATGAGGTATAACAGAGATTTTACAACAAAAGAAGCTTGCATCACATGCTTGAGAATAATATATAAAATGTCCCCTATATGAAAAAAAAATTATAACATAATACATGTTTTTCGGTGGTACAAGCATTCTTACAAGTCATCCTGCACAATACAGTGCATCGACAACTATCGATAGCATATTGACAACACAAGAATGCACTATTGACAACATGTATAGTTGTTCGTATCAGATATTTTTTAATGTATCAATGTCGCACCAATTACCCATTAGCTATGCAAATCAAATGATCGTAAGCATACCCAGAAAGCATTATCCTACCCTTAAACAATAATGAAATCATTAACGCATGAGAAATCATTTACTCGCTCAACCATCACTGTGTTGTTTTTTGTCGTGCGATGAAATAATACAATTGCGGATGAACACCCCCACCTCGCTTAGATGAAGATAACGACAGTAATCATAGATATGGGGAAGTGAAAATTATCCTACCGTGATCAATAATCATGAATATGCATCAATCTTCAATCTCGCCGATCATGAGTTTCGTGATATCTGTGTTCAAGCAAGATTTCCTTTTTAATGGTAGAGGACAAATTAACAATTTTATTTTCAGACTTATTCACCCCTAAGTCCCTTGAGATCTGGTAGCTATTTGATGAATTCATAGGACTTTAGTGTATTTTGATTGCTTCTACGGGACTTTAGAATGATTTTCCCTATATAATAACCATTTGCCACTATTCAAGGAAAAATTTTAGTGAGAACTCCTTGAACAGATTTAATTTCAATCAAAGCACTTGAAATTTTGAAATTTACTGCATACGTGAGGAATTAAAGTGAAATTAAAGAGCTTACTGAAATGATTTTATTATCTCTAATAAAGCTAGGTGCATAAACAACTTATATATAAAAATTAACAACTAATGTATAGAAAATGAACAACCTATATAGGTAAAATTTGTAACCCTCATTAACAGCAAGTAAAACTAGGGACATGAACAAATCATATAGGAAAAATAAACAATTAATTATGAAAAATGATTAACCGACATGAGTGGAATAAGAGTTACAAATTTATAATGGTATCATGGAATTGATAAGAGGTGCAAATTTCACTTATATTAGTTATTTATTTTTCATATATTAATTATTAATTTTTTCATATGAGTTGTTCATGCATCCAATTTCATCAGGAACAATAATTAAGAGTAGTCAACTTTTTAATTTCATTTTAATCTCTCACATGTCTACTAAAATTTCAGAATTTTAAGATTTTTGATTGAAATTAAGACGAAATTTTCTCCCTATACGATTTCATTCGTTTCGTTCATTTAATAAAAAAAGTTCATCAAAAAATTACGTATTTACTTTTTTTTTAATTTAAAATTTTAATATAAACAATTCAATTTCATGATGACCATTGAGAATTTCGCGGGAGACTTTTTTACTCTGAACTTATTTATGATATTCATAATTATTTCATTGTTCAAATCATTAAAAAAACTTTTCCTTTGGTTTATTTGCTGTAGCAATAGCAAAACTTATTGTCTTTTCTTACCAAAAAGAAAAATAATAAAACAATATAACTTTAAATCCTTTACTTTGCACGTATTTTGTTATTAATTTCTGTATTTTTTTTAATATTTTTAATTTTTATACTTTTATTTTTTATTATTTTAGATTCTCCATGAATAAAATATAAGGATATAAAATAATAGCAAACAAAAATATAGAGACCAAAAATATTTTAAAAAAATGCAAAAATTAATAATAAAATTCAAGCAAAATACATAGACTTAAAGTTATATTTTCTGAAAATATTGTCTTTCCTTTTTATACAAAGAGGGTTTGAATTGCCTTTATCTCCTAAGTAGCTTTTAGGCAACAAAAATTTATTATATTTTTTATCAGACAGTAATATCTGTCTATTATCTATTCGACACATTGTCACAGTAAAATGGGGGGAAATTTTTCATATCGATGTAAATTTTGATATATTTTCACCCCCAACATGATTTTAAATGAGTCACTTTTTTTGGTCAAAGAGTTGCAGTGTTCATGACTGGGAATAATACCTGTTGTTACAAACTCTGCATTTTATATTAAAATTGATACGATTTGGTAGAAATTAAATAATGAAAAAGATTTTAAATGAAAAGGAAATATTACCCTTAATAAGTTTGTAGACTGTAGTATAAACAACTTAATTTAGTATCTTCATAAGGCTTCTATTTTTCTATAAGAAAAAAATTGGTTCTCAAATTAGTTTTAATGCTACTATATATTGGTCTTTATCTGTATAAATTATCTTATATTAAGTTTATCGTTGGACTTAACAAGACATCATGACTTTTGCAGCTTTTGCAAAAAAACACGTGTCTTCATGAAACAGTATAGTGTAGTAGTTTTTATTACTTAATTTATAGTTGTCATTTTTCATTTAAAAAAAACTTAATTTGTAAAAATTCATGTAGTTAAATTAATATTGGAAATTTTCAAAAAATTAACTGGAACATATTGGTGTCCTGGTTATACAACCATCTCATTTTCGTCTAGAGATTTGATACATGAGGTAGAATTCACGGGACTACTGGTACTGGATGACTGGGGGGGAAAGATATTTTATAAACACCTTCTTCTTCTTCCTCCTTTTTTTCTGGCCAGATACACGTTCTTTTTATATCTTCTTCTAATTGATTTATAAATGATGTTATCAATCAATACGTCAAGTAATATATCATTGAAAATTTACGATAAGTGAAATTTTTGACAACATATTTTGTCCTCTAGACTTAATCTAACCCATAGGAAAAATGTTTTTTGACAATATATTTTGTCCTCTAGACTTAATCTAACCCATAGGAAAAATGTTTAGTTTCAGAAAATAAACAATTGTTATAGCAAATAAAACGGCACTTGAAGAGTGCTTTCAAGCCATAATTTATTGGCCTGTTGTTAATTCTCCACCATTTTTTGGGGTTGGGGTTGGGGGGGGGGGGAGTATAGTTTTACCAACCTTGATGAACTAAGCCGGCAGAGCAGGTTTTATTTTTTATTCGACAAGTATCCCGTAACTTCACCACCGACATCATGTTGCTTCCTTATCGACCTTATGATTATAAAAGGACCAGTGGGAGTATGTGTCAACCTTCTCCTAATCAAAAGAAAAATGACCGCGATTCCATGAATCTGCACGCATGTTGCATACTAATAAACTACTTATTTTTTAAATAGGGAATTATATGATTTGTACTTGCCTACGTGTCTAAAGATGAACATGATCAAGGAATCTCCCCTAAAATTCAAATATAATGTGAAAGACATCGTTGATTAAGTATTATAAATTAGAAATATATATAGATATATGTACCTTTTAAATCTCAGCGATAACTATGCGTTTGATCTTATCGACTAATATTCAAAAGCAATAAATAGCGGACTTCAAAATGTTTGAGTTTCCGTCCCCATCTGATCACATTTGCTCTAGACAAGAGCTTCAATGCTCTCACGGCAGGACCACAGGGACAAGGGAGAGAAAATAAGACCAAAAGTAAAGGTGAACAAACCAATTTGACGTTTCAACACACTGGTGGGGTCTATTACAATTCACAAATCAGCAGATAAATAGAACAGAACACGCAACTTGGAGCGAGAAATAGAACAGGGGAAGTAGCATCCCTCACATTTAAAAGACACCAATGGAGGTGGAACACAAGGGCCTGTGCTTGTAAGACAGACAGTTGGGAATGTAAGTAGAGCCTCGCTTCTTTGGAGGTTCCGTGGAATCTATGGCTGGTTGGTTCAAATACGCGTACTTGCTTTTTGTCCACCTGCACATCTCAAGGTATGCCCTGCTAGGTTAGCATTTTCCCCCTAAAATGTAGATTGATATAGGATGAAGAAGCATCATGTCTACACTTTCACGCTTTTCATTCATTAGCTAAGATCCAATCATATGCACACAGAAGCTGGGGAATCTAAAGAAAAAACAATTCGTTTTGGGGTTCTCTCAACGTTGAAACTCAAGCTAGATTCTAGTTAGGAAAGCGGAGGAGGTCTTATTCTTGGCTCACACATGATAATGGATATTGTTTTAATAACAGCTATCCACTGAATAGTCATGAAAGAATGGGCTTTACTGACCAGTCCTTTATTCCCACGCGCACTTCCTTGCCTTTGGCATCATTTTTGCTTTTACGAGCATCGTCTTCGCCTCTCTCCTTCTCCAAGGACTCTTGGAAGATCATGTAGTCTTGCTCCTGTTTTCCAGTTTTCATTGAACAGATTTAATCCCCACGGAGGAAGAATCATGAATAGACTAAAAAGATCAGTTGAACTTAAACATCATGAAAATTAGGACATACTGAATCGTGGAATGAATGATAAAGAAGAAAAATAAAAAGATGGAGAGTAACGGAACCGTCAGATTGCGTGCTCGGAGTTTGGCTGCCGCTTTAATAGCAGCGAGGAGGTGGTCGTGTTCTTCAATCCGCTTCTGCCTCCAGAACCTGGCAATCTCTCTCCTTGTGACGCTCTCTTCTGCTCCGTGCCTTGAAAACGCTGGGAATCTCGGAAGTGGCGGCGGCGGAGGTGGTGGTCTGGCAACAACCACCACCTCCTCCGTCTTTGATTCACCGCAATCGATTTCTTGCTTTCTTTGCTTCATTTTCTAACGCCACCTAGGCTCGTTATACCCTTTGTTGCAACTTTATATCAAGAAAAGATGGGCTGTACCTGTATGAGAGTTAATTGCATCAGAGATCAGAGACCACTCGCACCTGAGCTACCCATCCAACCTACCTTTGCTTCTCTTCTTCCCCTATCGGCCTATCTTATACCCAACGTTAGTCGTTAGACTTCACAATTGGAGTCTCTAGGTCAACTGAAGTACTGTGGCGCTTGAAGGGCGAGAACAACCCCCGGAGAAATGATTAAAGAAAACTGACTTACTGTTGTTGCTTATTCTAAGACTGGCCCCTGATGGTGGATGAATGAACTGGAATGGCTTTGAAGGGTTTCATGTCTCCCTTTTAATTGTGGACCTTAAATGACAAGCAACTTGTGATTAGGATAATCTTCATGTACCACGATACAATAGTAATATAAGTAATCTTATGCGTCGTTCCTGGCCCAACCTTCACTTTTTTTAATGGGTGAGTTATGCATGGGTTTGTTGATATAGAAAAAGTCATATTGTTCCAACAACCAGACGAGCTCCTCCTAGCCCTTCCCGGAGGAAAAAATAGAGCCGCCAAATATTTAACAGATGATTACGTCGCCTTTTCGATTCATCGGAGAAGATTAGGTAGGTGTCTATATATTCTAAGAGGAATAGATTATATGAACGTCATACTCCAATATGTATCAGCTAGCCAATTTGTTGATAAAAAAACAAAATAAAGAAAACAAAGACAACAAATTCAGGATTAATCAGCAAGTCCAAACAGAGAAATGCTCACCATCAGTAATTCGGGATAAACATGATTCCTCTGAAATTTCCCGAGTATCATTTCGGAGTAAGAGTTTAAGCGCTTACTAATTTTTCAAAGAAAGTGGGCCAGCCTTCATTCGTCACTTGCAGGATAAGCGTAAATCTAAATACATTTGGGTGATGATTGCCTAGGCACCGATGCCTCTATAAACTGAGCTTCTGGGAATTGTCCAAGGGCCCAAATCCTGCTGGGATGTGGGATTCAGAAAAGTTCAAGCAGGTGGTGACTCTGCAGAAACTCTCAACTTGCTTACCAGAGAGGACCACACAAATCACCTTTTGCTGATCTGATCTATGAAGCTCGCAACCTTATCTTCAGAGATTGGCTTGTTCAGATTAATTTCATGAATAGAGAAAAGTTAATGAATGTGCTAATTTTTTTAGACCACAGGGTTCTTACTGTGACTGATTTCTTTTGTACTGGTATATATAGTCAGACACCCTCTTTTTGTTCAAGAGTGGTGGATTTACATAAATCTAGCTGATCGTTTGTAACTGTAGTTTTAATCATTAATAATAATGATATTTTCCTCCATTTGACAAAAAAAAAAAAAAGGTTTTTGAGGGAGGGTGAAAACTATATGCCCTGTGAAGAACTTAAATCTGCAGAATCATAATAGTGACTCTTAAATTTCCTTTTGGTTGATTCTGGGTCATGTGCTTTTAGGTTCCTCCTAAGCTCATTCCTCCTGCGTATTCCAAAACCAAAAAAGCATGGTGAGTCTGGTAATGTGGGCATAAAGCGACACGGACTTGGACAACACCTTGCACTCACACAAATTTCCAGCGGCCTGTACTTCGGATACAAATCTTCTCTGTTAGTTTTCCAACGCGGGTTCCATACTCCATCTGAAATGGTGAATCATAATATTCATGACTTAATAATATGATTTATATAAATTATAAATTCTTCTAATAAGGGAAACCAGCTTATTATGGTTAGTTATGTAGGAAGCATTACTGGTAGAAATTTAACCTTCGGAACATGAAATGAAGGGCTGAATCTTGAATTTGCATACAGAAAGCTCTCTTAGAATAATATGTATGAATTTGCAGCAAGTTCGAAAAGAAAAACAGTTGAACTCGGTAATATGCACCTTACATTAACTATCAGAAAACCATATAGCCAGAAATAAGTGAATACCTACGTTCTTTGTTGTAGTGTAAACTTCTGGTTGTCTAACTCACATTAAAAATTTAAAAATCAGTTCTGTTTAAAGCTGTGGTTCCAAATTTCCAAGAGAATGCTGTCATCCCCATCCCAGTTCTTCCTTTCAACCAACAGCCCCCCGGGGGGGGGGGAGCTTTTTCCCCTTCCTGTGTGTGTTCCCCGGCATAAGGTTGCAATTGACCGTCAAAGGGAAGCAAAATAGTCAAGGATGAAACGGTGACCATATCAAGATAAAGATGAGCTCCCCAACCTTCTCTGCTACAGTTCTTGAAGTTTCTAGGTAAACTTGGAATCCGTTGCTAATGCATTTAACTGGTTCAGAGTTCAGAACAAACTACGCAAGCATATATGGAAGTTCTGGTAATTAAGCCAGGAATCACACAGAGGACAAACAGGACACTACAGTTTGAAATGACGAGCAAATCCTCAGCGTAGAAATCACGAAATTTACAAGACTAATTTATACATATCAACTAAAATATAAGAAGCGTGAGATATCAGTAAGAATTAAGAACAAATTTATTCGGAGGAAAACAGCAAAACATGACCCATTTGATTCGAGATGTATGAGCTACTGAAAATTTGTACAAGTATAATACAAAACTCTTTCACGAGTATAGGCTGATAGAAATTCAAATCATATTGTTCATAACGGATATCCAAAATCAGGAAACCCGGCTCCGTTTCAAGTTTGAGATGTGATTCGAAGGGCTTTGGTCTTGAAACGATATCTGGGGGCTCTGGGAATCACCTGGCTCGGTCCCATGTGAAATTGACCAGGACTATCAGTAAGAGGAGGGCCGTCATCATAGACATAGCCAACTAAACAGCCACAGCTATTGCACTTGATCTTGGTTCTCTTCCTCTGGATTCCCCAGTAATTAATGGTCTCAAAGAAGGGTCTGATCTTGTCCTCCTTCTCGAATCTGAACTTGGTGGTGTCGACCATGGAGAAGGAGGTCGTGCCATTGTTTCCGGCCTCAAAGTAGAAATCGGGTGGAAATAGATGAGCAGAGTTGAGGTTCAGGTTGGATCCGCATTCCGTACAGCTATAGATGGAAGCCATAGTCGAGATTTCTGAATGGAACAACAGAAGAGAAGAGAAGAGAATAGAAGGGCTTTCGCATAAATCCAGTCGTCCTAGCCCAATCTTTCTTTCTTTCTTTCTCTTTTTTAAAAGGTCTCGTCGCTTTATCAAAAAAAAAAAAAAAACAAGGTCTCGTCGTCCTAAGCTAGACTTCTCAAAACCGCGTCGTTGCGGACTTTTGTTAAGCTTTCGCCGCGGGACCCTCCTCAGCGCGCGACGGCAGATATTGATATTGTCAGAGATGTTACCGGAAATCATCAATATATATATATACAAATCTTATTAAAAATTATTGATTGGTTGGAATTTCTTTAATGTTATTGATTAATTAATTTTAGTTAAATTTTAATTTTTTTATTCATTAATTTATTTTATTTGTCATGTATTTCATTATTAAATTTTAAATATAAAATTTAAATTTTATGAGAATAGTAACTCCATTCATTTCAACTTTTTTATTTATCTCGAGTCTCTCAATTTTTTCACTCTCTATCTTTAAGAATTTGTGTATTTTATTATTAATTTTAAATATAAAATTTAAATTTTACGGGAGCAGTAATTCCATCCATTTAAGCTTTTTCATTTATCTCATGTATCTCAATATTTTTCAGTCTCTATCTTTAAGAATTCATGTATCTCATTATTAAATTTTAATTATAAAATTCAAGTTTTACAGAAGTAGTAACTCCATCCCTCTCAACTTTTTTATTTATCTCACATCTCTCAATATTCTCTCGTCTCTATTTTTAAGAATTCACATATTTTACTATTAAATTTTAAATATAAAATTCAAGTTTTACAGGAGTTGTAACTCCATCCGTCTCAACTTTTTCATTTATCTCGCATCTCTCAATATTCTCTAATCTCTATCTTTAAGAATTTATGTATCTCATTATTAAATTTTAAATATAAAATTTAAGTTTTATGGGAGTAGTAACTCTATCTATCTTAACTTTTTCATGGAATGTCAGCGGCATATGCTTGAGTATTTGATGAAGTTTGTTGTACCTCTTGGTGAGCATCTTTGTTGTCACTTGTACTAGATGATAGAAAATTATCTCGTATACCACTACCAAAAAATGAAAAAAAATGTATCAATTTGTAAAACCTTTTCATATTGTTGATGAGTATTTATCTATATTACTTAACTATATCTACATAATATATTACTTACAATTTTCTTATACCAAACCTTAGCAATTTATAAAGATCAATTCTCTCACTTTTAAGTTATTAGAATATAATTATATAATTTCAATGAAAAAACATTTGTGTTATAATTTTTTTGACAACCTGCTATAAACATAAAATCAAAATAAAAAATATAATTATATTTTATATATTTCAAATACAAAAAATATATAATTCAAATTTTTTACATCATTTAAAAAAGATAAACGGATGCCTATCCAGAAGTTTTCGTACCATAATCATATATGATAGAATCATTAAAAATTTAATCTTTTCAAATTATACTCGTAATTTATGATAGACTTGAGAAACAAAGACAAAATGTATATGAATAAAATATTCAAAAAAAATGATTAAATAAAGGAATTTTTAAAAATTTAACAAGATTAAATATGTCAATATAAATAGTATTTAAGATATTTGTTTTAAATTTTTTAAATTCAACCTGCTCAATGCACGAAAAATTATCTAGTTATAACCAATTCTGCAATCAAATTATAGCCCCCAAATATTTCTTAATTTTTTTTTCAACTAACCTTCTCCACACATTGGTTAAAAAAAAAAAAAAATCTTTTCCACTCCCACATCATGTGACACATGGAACTTTGCATATCAAGGCATGAAAAATGGACTTGACGATGTCTCGACTCTTAAAAGCTTAAATTCATAAAATTTGATTACTCTCAAAATTTATCATTTTTAAAAATTTGACTTCATGTAAATCCGTTTTTATTATTTTATTTTTCTAAATTTTTTAAAAAATTAAGATTTTTAATTATCATATTTCAAAATTTTTTGAAATGCAAGTTACAATATTTAAAAATTAAAAATAAATACTAAAAATTCTTATATTAAAGACAATCATATATTCCAAAATTTAAATTTAATTTAAAAATTAAAAATTATTTTATTTTTTAGATGTAAAAATAAAGGGTCTAAAAGGTCCCCCCAGTCTGTTTTTCAAGCTTATCAAAAATGAGCTTTAAAGCTTAATTTCCATAACAAATGCCAATTTTAAGCTTAAATTTTTATAAAAAGAATTTAAATGATTCATTCCTCCGGCTTTTATTTACTACTCTAATAATATTTCTACTAAATTACTTGAGAATTTGATCAGGAAATCCTTGCAGCAAGAAATGTGAATTATGTCAATTGAACTACAAGCCCTTGGCAAATATTTCTTAAGCTTAATTTATTAAGAAATTGAGAATTTGCTATAAAAAATCACAATCTTGAAATAATTTTTTAAAGAAACTTGCGTGTAATTGTTACTGGATTGGTCGATGAATCTCATCATATTTTTTGTAATATTGACTCATTCAGTACTATATTTTGGTATCCTAATTGCTTATGTGTAATTTATGCCGTGATGATTGCGTACTGGAAGGCCTATTGGTCGGTTGATCAACTTTGCATTTGTTAAGATCTAATTCAACAACACGCGATCACACACGCGCAATTAAAAAAAAAAACACAGCAAAAAAAAAAAAGTCGAATATTAGTTACAATTTGATAAACTCCTCCTAACTACAATAAAAAACATACCTAATTCAAAATATAAGATATTAAATAATTTTTACATATATTTTCTAAATTATTATTTTTAAAAAATTAAGTATTAAAATTTTAATTATTATTATCAGGATTTTTATATAAAATATTTAAAGAATGTACAAATAAAAATATGAAAATATTTTTTAAAAATTTAAGAATTAGATTATGCAAATACTCTATCATTATATGCTTGCGTGCATCTTCTTTGACGTTAGCTTAACGTGGCATATTCATTCCCCAGCACGTGGCCCAAATTGAGAGAGAGAGAGAGAGAGAGAGAGAGTCAACAGACGGCAACTGAAACGGGAGTAAAATAATTACATGGGATGATTTTTCGCCGGTGAGCAGTGAAACTTATAGGCTGCGGTCACTGATAGCTAGTTTCTATACTTCTTGCCCATTCCAGATTGGTGTGTTTTTGCCTGATACAGCGACAGTTCTAGAACATGACAAATGGGGGGCCAAAGTGAAAAATTTATGAAAGTGGGGGGCCAAAATTGGTATTTTTATTTTTTAAATAAAAATGAACTAAATTCTTACCAAAAATTTGTGAGGGGGGAAGCACCCTGCATGCCCCCTAGATCCGTCGCTGTTTATATATATATATATATATATTAGTTAAAGAAATTTTAAATAGTGATATTATACAATGCTTGATCTAGTATCAGCGAACTCAAAAACGATGACTCTGAATTAACGAGCAATGTATATTAGATCCAAAAAAAAAATAGCAATGTACTCTCATATTTATCATGGGATTTTGAACTTTTGATAATCTAAATGAATCCAACAAATGATCGATATAATGTACTCTTACGATAGTTTTTTTTTGTTTCTTTATCTTTTTTTGGAATTCCTCTCATGCACAAAAGAGCCTCGTATTCAAACTTCAAATCGATTTTGTGTAAAAGTAAGAAAGAAATTGTTAGGATGGAAGGGAAAACTCCTAAACTTTACAAGTAGATAAGTGCTTATCAAGTCTCTTCTCATAACTATGCCAAATTGTCATATGCAAACCATGCTTCTAACTATAAAACTTCTATCAAATATTGAGAAATAGAGTAAATCATTCCTTTAGGATAGCTTCAATGATGAGAGGAAGTTACACTTGGTTTCTTAGGATGCTATCAAGAGTGAAAATGGTGCTGGAGGCTTGGGAGTAAAGGACTTACAAACTCAAAATAAAGACTTCATCCTTAAATTATGTTGGAACTTGGTCACCAACTTTGATTCATCATGGGTTAAAGCGTTGAGATCAAAATATAAATGTGGCAATAGACCATTGCCTTTGGTTTCAAAGAAAAGAACTTCTGAAACATGGAAAAACATAGTTAAGATTTGGGATAAATTCCTTGGAGGATTAGAACAACGGTGCATCTCAGGCAAGTTCTCAAAATTCTAGTGTGACATCTGGTCAACTATTAATGAGCTCTTAATCAAATTTGTTAAACATTGAAGCCCTCTTGTGGACTTCAATACTACAATTTCGCAATTCTACACACTTAGTGGTGATTGGAACAGTCCTAAAATGGCTAATTGGCTTTACTCCTCCATCATTAATCATAATACTAGCACTAGACCACCAAAGAGTTGAGAAGGAGTGTAAAATTTGTGCGAAAGCCAGTCGCTGATGGCTTTTTTAACATTAAATTTGCCTATGACTTTCTTTTTGCATATACATCTTTAGATAAAGATAACCTATGGACAAAAATATGGAAATGGAACATGCCTAAAAAAAATGAAGAGTTTTCTTCAGCTACTAGGGCGAGATAAATTACATACAACAGGCCTTAGAGAACAAAGGGGTATATCAAGCTCAAGTCGCTGCCCCCTTGGACATCATATGGATGAAACACCTATGTAAATTGTTGGTGATTGTAAAATTGCTTAAGAGGCATGGTGCCAGATTGTTCATCCAGATCATTGGAACAACTTTATGCAGTAACAAAGCTTAGAGTGGATAAGATGGAATTGAAGGGATGAACAAGGTTGTGCAATAGTTAGAAAGGTGCCTTGGGTAATCATTTTTACTTACTTATGTTAGGAATTATGGACTAAAAGATGTAAAAATCTGTTTGGGGAAAAGGAACCTATTTTGCAAGTAGACTCTAATCAATGCCTCTTCGAAATAGAGTCCGGAATAAGGGTCGAGTTTGGAGGCCCTGTTTAAATAAGGGTTCGAGTTTTGAAAATAATTTTTTTAAAGTAATTGAGCTTGAAAGCTTGATCCTGATAAGTCATGTAAAAAAGAGCTCGAGCCCAGGTGGCCCTTCAAACCCTATTATATTATTATTATTATTTTCTTTTGCAAAATACGTGTTTGAAGCTAATAACCTGCTCACTTAATCCTACACGCGTTATATGATTAGTAATTTTAATTTATTTTAAAATTAATTTAATATAATTTAATAAATATCAGTGTATAGTATAAAATTTATGATATTTTTTATTTTTTATAATTATTATGTTTGTGTATTTATAAAAAACAAACTATTTTTTAACAAATATTTAAATTTTATTATTAGACTTCTAAATGTGTGTTGTTTAATTTTTAAAAATTATGAAAATTTTAACTTTTTTAATTTTTAAAATATTTTAATTAATTTATAATGTTTAATTTTATTTTAATTTTTTTATTTTTAAAAAAAGGGCTTGCGAGCTCAATGCTGAGCCCTTCACACAAGGGTCAGGCATGAGAAATGAGACTCAAAATGGAGAATCGAGCTTTAAGACTCATGCTTTTAAGGATAAAGCCTGCCTATATTTCTAACTCTAATTCAAAGTAGTTGCTGACTTAAATATGTCCAAAAAATTTTATGTCCACAAAACCCCTTATGTTAATCTCCACAAATGACACCCTCTCGAAAAAGGATTTTATTAGATTAGATGTAGATGGCTTTATTAAGGATCATGGGATTGCCATGTGTAGCAATAACAATGGTAATTGGGTTCTTGGTTTTTGCTATAACTTGAGAAAACTTCCACCAACTACAGTAGAAGTTATAAGAATAGGCACAAGTCTAGAGCTTTGTTGGTCAAAAGGATTTTGAAAGATTGAAGTATACTCTGATTATGTGAAAGCTATCAATCTCATTACCAGAGGCTACAATCTAGAGCATCCTTTCTATGATATTATTCATAGTGTTCGTAATAAATCAATAGGGATTAGGTAGTGTTTATTAATTTTGTGTACAGGGATGTAGTTTCTAATGCTTATTCCTTAGCTAAGAAAACTCATTCCCTTGAGAGCCCCTTTTGCGTCCTTAATCACGCTCTACCTCGGTTACCTGAGGGAGGAGAATGATGAATGATTTGGTTCTCTTTTTAGGTTTTAGTACTGTTTCTTGGATATTATTCAGTTATTGAATGCATTTCAGCATTATTCAAAAATTACTCCTGAGATAGTTTAAATGAAGTAAAGTTTAATCCAGACCAAATATGAAAATACCTAGCTATCATTATAATAATAAAAATGCAAATAATGTCATCTCAATTACCGTCGCAGGGTCGTAAATCGCCTCGTAATTTATTTATTGTGCCGGCAACTTGTGCATCACCATTCCCCACCCCATGATCCATGTCAAATTGTCAACCATATTCTTGTTTAATCGCTCTCTATTTTTTTTTTTCTTTTTCCAACTAAGATATCAATCCCTAATTATCTTATTATTTCTTGCTTCTCCAAAGTGAAAGCATATTCACATGCATTGTTAGTTTGCAGGGGAGCGTGTGAGCCATTGATTCCATTAATGGAGAAACTTGCTGAACTGAAGAGCAAGTTGTTGAAGTTTCTGCCACGACAACCCGTAGCTTCAATTCAGAAACCGAATTTGAGTCCTAGCCGGAGCGTCGCCGGAAACCGAAGCCCATGCCACATCGTTTCCATATTCCCAAAAGAAGCTCGAAGAAAGCTCAGAAACTCGAGCTTCAGTGCACGAGAGCCGTCATCGCCAAAGGTCTCGTGCATGGGTGAGGTAGATCAGCTCATGAAGAAGAAGAAGAAGGGGAAGAAAAAGAAGACAAAGGCTCGTGATCATCAGAGTACTGGAAAAGCTGTAAAGAAGGAGAAGATGCTGCTTTGGATTTTCAAGGGAAGTGATGATCAGTGTGAGATCAGTCCAAGGAAAGGTGGGGAAGCTCTGGATTTGGAGGTTGCAGAGAAAGCGAAGGCACAGCGTCACGCGCAGAACGCTCCTTCGCTGGCCACGATGAAGAAATTTCCAAGTGGCAGGGGGACCTTGTCTGATTTTGACGTTAAACTCGCACAACTTTCAAGTGGGTGAGCTTAGTTAATCTCTTCTTGCATCCATCTTGTAATTAACGCTCATGAAAAACTGTATCTTAAGTCAACTGAATTGCTTGTTGATTCAATAACTTTTGGATTGTAGGATGCGAGGTTTAACTTTCTTAGTTAACATATAGAATACCATCCATAAATATATCTATCAATATCCAAAGACCAAAGTTCAGATTGCATTGTAATTAAAGAAATTATATAATTAATTTCGCTCTTGTTTTAATTTAACTTGTTTGAATTAAAGAGCATATTACATATAACCTGATTAAAATTCAAGCTCTCTTTGGAAAAACCAAATAAATTCAATCAAGCTCTCTCCCTCTAAAAACACATACACGGATGATATATGTTTTTTGGTTGATTTGAACTAACAAAAAAGAAAAAAAAGAACTAACATTAGGCTTGATTTCGGCTTTTGATCGCATTGTGGAGATTTAGAGGGCGGCGATTTTTCAACTCCAAAAGTCCAAACCCCTCAATTTTGCCACTTGAGAGTAAGATAAGTTGAGACGGAACAAATCTTGATTTGAATTCTTTCATCAAAAGATTTATTTTAGGAACCAAACCCTCGTCTATTAAATATAAGACCACAGAAAAAACTCGTGTAAGAGGATAATAAATCAAGCCATGTCAAAGTATACCATTTGATGAAATATAAAAAATCTCAACATGTAATGGGTGCAAAAAAAAGTTATACTTTGATGTCATCGAGTCTGTCACCCTCTTGCGTGTATTTTTTTGGGCCTTGTATTGAACACATTCATGTAAAAAAAGATTTAGTTTTAAATCATGGTCCAACAAAATTATGAAGTCTCAAAAAAATTATGCACGCTCGACCAAGAAAAAACATGGCCTCTTATTTTATTCATAAAGCAAATTCATTGGCACTACGACATTTTTTTTCTCTTAGGCAATAGTTTTGATTATTTTAACAATTTTAAAAGTATTACCTAATGTAAATATAAGTAACAGTTTTTTTTATCTTTTTGACAGTGAATGAAAATTGTTAACAAAAGTAGAATAAGCAACAGTTTTAAATTTTTGAAATAAAATTTTTAAATAAACAATATAAAAATTATTGTCTATAAAGGAACTTTCATTGCAACATTTTAAAATTATTTTCTATTATAATAGACAACAAAAAATAAGTAAATGTTATTTACAAATCTTCTTTTTAACAACATTTAAAAATTATTGCTTATAATTTTTCTATTAATAAAAAATTATTTTCATTTTTTGATAACTGATCTTTATTCTTTTATTTATTTTGTTATTTTATTAATTTTTATGCATTAATTATAAATATTTCTTATAGTTTTTCTATTAGTAAAAAATTATTTTCATTTTTTGATAACCGATCTATATTCTTTTATTTATTTTTTTATTTTATTAATTTTTTTGTATTAATTATAAAATTAAAAAAATGTATTTAACAATTATAGATATATAAAATATTTTGCATTATAACAACCAAAAGTCATTTAGAAGAGTGATTATATTCATGTAATCTCTTTAAGAGAATCAAGGTAGGAATTCTAAGTAAGGAAGCAAATATTAAATTTGAGTTATTTAATATTTTTGTAATAATTTTTAAGTATTGCCTATACTTATATGATAAGCAACATGCCCGTAAAATTGTTGCCTATTATTTTACTATAAGCAACAATTTTATGATTTGTGATTTAAAATATAAAAAAATTGTTGTTTTAAACTTTAGATAACAACCACCTAGACTACATTTAAAAACTATTGCATATACATATAGGCAACAACTTTTTATTCTATGGCAATAGTTTTTACTTATTGTCATAGACAAAAAATGTTACAATGAGAATATGGTGATATACAACGTCAGCTTTACATACATGCCAACATTTTTGTCATTTGGTTGGCTCATTTTTAGATTTGATTACGTTGCTGCGTGTTTTGGTCTGCATCAATTAAAATGTTGATAGATGATGGTAACATTTATGAGAAGCCATTACCAGGGAGAGAGGAGGATGAGGGTGGTTTTTTGTGACTAACGATAAGAAAGCCATTTCATAATTTTTTTGGTAATTTCTTGATAAAAAATATATTCATCTTGTGCAATGTATTAAAAACTGGACCGATCATTAAACCGACTGAGATCAAGGATCAAGGGTTCTATTGGGGTCAAACCGGCCATAATTAAGATAATATAATTTCAATAAAAAATAAAAAATTGTAGTTCAAAAATAAACAAATATTCATATAAATGTTTTGTAAACATAAAGTAATAACTGTAGGGAATAAAATAATTGTAACGTTAATATTTATAAAATACTCTCTCGATTCAAAAATATAAAGTGTTTTTAATCAAATTTCACTCATAATAAAGTAGTTACCTACTTTTAAAGTAACTCCATCTTTTTATATTTATTCTCATTAAAAATTTTATAATAAATATAAAGTCATTTATCAATAGAGATACTTAAAAAAAACAGTGATTAAATCTCAAAAGATTAAAAATACTTTACATTTTTTAACATTCAACTCCTCAAAAAATATTTTGTATTTTTAAATGGAGAGAGTATATCTTAATTTTTTTGGGAAATAAGTATTACTGCTTGGTCCTGTTAGTCTTGATTAATTTATGGTTTTAGAGAATTATCCTAACACAATACCAATATTAGTTGATTGTGGTTTTTAAAATAACTTCCGGGCTCTTGCAGTAAGGCTTCGATACAATCGACAAATAAAAAATAAAAAGGAAAAAAAAGTTGATTGATCTGAGGTAATATCATTCAAATAAATTTTTTTCAAGGCAACTAAGTCTCCAATCTACATCGCAGCTTTTTGAGAGACGTGACTTTCCCATCTTACTCTTCATATTTTGGAGGCATATCCTCTCCTCGTCCTTTCTCTCCTTTTCTTATCCCCATCCCCATCCCTATCCTTGACTTAAAAAAAGATAGCTCAAATTTAATTATTTTATAAAAAAATAATCATAATATTATATTAAAAAATAAATAAATAATTTTAAATTGTTAAAATTTAATTTGCATAGTTTATAACTGTAATACAATAAATAAGAAATTTAATTTATAAAAAATTTAATAATAGTATACAATTGTAAATTGTGTAGGTTAAATTTTAACAATTTAAATTTATTTTTATTTACATGATAATTATTTTATAAAATAAATAAATTTGCACCATCCATTTTTTTAATATAAGGCCATAGGAAAATTGTGCAAAAAAAAAAACTAATGTCTGGTTATGTCAAAAGCCATAAGGCTTATACATTGGGGGGTGGATTGTCAAAAATAAAAACACTAAAATCTTCATAAGAAGTCATGTGAGCTAGGAAATAAGTCGCAATTGTTAGCTTCCTTGTAGACATGATTAAAAGTAACCAACTAGTCTCTCATAATTAGGTCTTTAAAGCTTATGATAATCACCAAAAGGGGATACGGATTACAGTAGCTATTATTTATGAGCGGTAATGCTTCCATGGAATTAGAGCATATGTTAATTTTTGAAATATTCTCATTCCAGCAAAGGTTAAGACCTCCTAAGATTCCCAAAAGCTCAACTGCTATGCTAGGGTGGTAGTTAAGGTACTCGAAAAATTCTTTAATTTAATTTCCCTTCTCATCTCTAATGATGCCTCTATAGGCAGCAGCACCATTATGATTAATTGAGCCATCAACGTCGAATCTAAAACCATCCAAGTTCAAGAGGAATCTATTTAGCTTCATATCTATTATCATACTTGTTTAAATGTTTGATGTTAGACTAAAGTGTTAGGTAGTTCATTATCTGCTATGTGTAATAGAAGGCAATGTTACTTTCTAAAAAATCATTTTCTTGCATATGGCTTTTCACATATTCCAGCAAGCTTGAGCAAATAATGTCCTCTAAGGGATTCTTCTTGTGATCAAGCTACCTGCTTCGTTCTTAACATTCTAAATTATCCAATCTTACATGTTACAAGAGAAAAAGATATTAAATTTTATGGGATTTACTAATCTTTTTCAAACTTGTTGAGCTTTCTTACAATCACGTAAAATATGAATGAAAGAGTCAATAGAGTCATGACTCAAGGGACATGAGCGTATTTGAGTATTATTCTCATTGGTTTATGAGTACTTAGTTTGGAGATGATCCCAAAGCAGCTTTCTAAATGAAGTATTTAATTTTCTCATAGGTAGACCACTTTCAAATTTTGGACCATATGTCAGAATGGTTTTAATTTTTGTGAGTCTCGAAAGTTTTATAAGTAGATTTGATAGAGAAGTTTTGGTTAAAGGATGCTCTTCGAATAAGTACATCTTCATCACCCTATTGATTTGAAGGTTGAACAAGTGCAATCTATTTGAGCACTTTAGGATGAAGGAAGCAATTTAAAAAACCAACGTTATTGTAGACATCTGTGACATGAGCATGGAGAATAAAGTTAGCATTATAGTAGGCATATATGATAAAAGGGTCAGGGAAGGAGGACCATTTATCACACTAGAATGATATTTGATCTCTTTTACCTATTTTTCAACCAACCTAAGACATAAACTTATCTCAAACTTTACATATGCTACTTCAGGTAAAAGAACAAGAGTTAGGCTTGATCACTATTAGGATAATGGGCTTATTACATTTATATTTATTGTGTAAAACCTACACGCAGAGGCAGTTAGGTTTAGTGATGAGGCCCCGGTAAAGTTTCAAGATGAAGTCAATATTCTGGCTTTTAAGATTCTTGATTGTAAGACCACCATCCTTTTTATCCAAAGTAATGTGGTTCCAAGGGAGAAGATAAGGTTTTTATATTCATCAGAAGAATTTCACAGAAAATCTCTAGATATTTTTTCCAATTCAGCTAAAACACTATCAATTAAGATCATAGTTTGCATGGTACAGCTAGGCAGAGCAAAAAGGATGGATTTGATAAGCATAGATTTTCTAGCAATGTTGAGATGATGGCTTCTCCAGTTAGCTAAATGTGAAGTCATCTTATCAATAAGGGGAGTAAAAGTAAGCTTAGAAAATTTTTCATGTATAAGAGGTAGACCAAGATATTTTTCAAAACTTTTAGTGAGAGAAATTCCTAACTCTTCAGTAATCTACGATGCTCTATTGATATTAACATTCCTGGAACAAAAAAGTTTAGATTTCTTAGCATTGATTCTTTGACTTGAGGGATTGCAAAAGTCAGACAGACATTGTTAAATGATCATAGCCTAAGATAGGGATAATTATGTAAAGAGTAACAAATCATTAGCAAAAAATAAATTAGATATAAGAGGTCCAATAGGAGTCAATTTAATTGACTTCCATTCATTTTTGTCAATGCTACTAAGAATGCAATGGCTTAAATGTTCAATACAAAAAATAAAAGAGATAAAGAGAGAGGGGTTTCCCCTGACGAATGCCCCTGAAAGGTTTGAATTCTTTGAAAGGTTTGTTGTTTCATAAAACTCTCACCCTTGTAGTAAATATGGCGGCATGAATTAATTTCCTTATATGGCTATCAATCCTAACAAAATTGAGAGCATCATCAATGAAATTCCAATACAATCTATCAAAATCCTTCTCAAGATCAATTTTTAAAGCCATAAAACTTTTTTTTTCTTATTCTATTTCTCATAGAATGAATGATCTCTTGAGTAATAATGATATTGTCACTACTTTATTTGCCCTAAATGAAGCTATATTGATTATCACTAATAAGATAACTCATACAATCACGTAGACGATTTGAGATAATTTTAGTGATAATTTTATAGCTCACATTACAAAGAGATGTAGGACGAAAATCTTTCATATAAGTAGGGTGTTGCTCACTGCAAGTGCATGAGTCGTAATAAGTAATATAATAAAAGTAAAGTATCATTCTCTCAAGGATTTGTTTAAAAATGACGATCAATAAAAGATTAAGTGGGTTCAACTAAGTTGAGCTAAACATAATTTGGTGAAAAATAATTTTCCAAACCAAAATACTAAAAAATAAAAAAAGCAATTGATTCATATACTTCAAACATAAATTGAGACTTGAGATTATTTATTTTTCTTACATTTTATAACACCAAAATTACCTCCTCTTATAAATACTTTTAATAAAAATAAGTGTTAATCTAAGGTTCTAAAAATATTTAGACAATCTCTCTCAAATCATGAACAAGTGTTTAGTTAAATTAATTTCTCAATCTCTTATTTTAATTAATAAAACTCAATTTTAAACACCAACCCTAATGTGGCTATGTAAGGCTAGCAAGTATATCTCTATCTTACTAGTAAAATCATCCATTCAACATGTAAATATCAAGTTCTTGTACTATTTTATCTAAGTTCTATACTCAATCTAACCCTCTCAAATATCAATTAGGTGAACCTAACATTTAAATGTTGGCTAATCACTTAGAAGCATTAAGAAAAAAGTAAAATAAACACATATATATTGTTAATCATAAAAAGAGAGGATGAACATAATGTTAATTCATATAAGAGTTCAAAATAATACTAGAACAAAGAGTTTAGCTACTTATAAACATAAAAAAGCTATAAATATACAAAATAATTAGACCCATTTCAGATTACAAGATAAGAAAGGGAAGAGGAATGGAAAAATTAAAGAAAAAGAGATTTAAATATCTTTAAAACTCTATTCCCTTGCTTCAAGCACTTTTAATGCCCAAATCCTAGCACACGCAAGCTCCAAACGTGTCTAAAAGTGAGAAGAATGACTTTTGGGTCGAGCTCTCTGAATATAAGTGTCCTATCCAATCAATTTTAGACTTAACAAAATGTAGCATTTTCTAACAGTGGTGACAATCGCAAACGAAAGTCATAATTTTGGGATGACTTTGGTAGTTTTATATTATTTTTGTGGCTAAAAAAATTATTCACTTTATGCTTGATTTTTTCATCCAAAAGCCTTTCAAAAAATTCACAAAACTCTACAAATGCTTCTAATCAAGTCTTCAATCAAAATAACATAAAATTAAACCAAAAAATATTAAATCAAAGTTAAGAATACAAACTCAAAATAAAGCACACATTTTCCTAATTTAGGCAATAAAATCATATATAATTGAGCCAGCATGGATTAGAATCTAAGGAAAGTGTGATGAAATAATATAAAATTTTAAAGATTAACAGGCAGTCAATCTTAGGAATTAGGGTAATGAATGTATCATTAATCTCTCTAATAGAATCAGGATCTTTGAAAACACTCTTGGTAAGATTTATGATACTATGTTTTAGATCATCCTAGTAGGAATGAATGAATCCAGCGTTAATGCCATTCAGACTAGGAGCTTTAAAGGCCCTTATGTCAAAAGTTGCATTCTTAATTTCATCATTAGTAACTTCTCTGTGTAAGGATTGAAGTTGAGTGTAGGAAAGAGCAGGAAAGCTTCTTTTAGTGTCGAGCTTAGGTTTCTCATTATCTTCCTTCTTGAATAGATTTTCAAAATAAGAAACAGCTATTTTTTCAAGATCACTTTAGTCTTGGATCTAAGTATTATCATTTGCTTTAAGTGATAAGATCTGGTTCTTTTTTTTTTTCTAATGATAGAAGTGGCATGAAAGAACTTTGTGTTTTGATCTCCCCATTTTAGCCACTTGCATCTTGATTTTTGAAACCAAATAAACTCTTCTTGCACGAGAACTTTGTTGTAATCTTCCCAAAGACACTTTTCAAGTTTTCTTAAAAAGTGATTATCTCTGTAAATTTTATTTTTGTCAATTCCTTCCAATTTATGCAAAATTATTTTCTTTTTAAAAGATATACTCCCAATATTCTTTATGTTCTAATGGGAATAAAAAATAATGAATTGGCAACTCCTTCATTCCAGTTATTAGAAGTCTATGATTCTTCAACAAGAAGTTGGAAAGAATCCTTCAGCATCTAAGCAGCATGACAATAAAAAGGTTTATTATGGAGCTTTTAAGAATCTTCCTTTTGGAGTTGAATTCTAATTGAACGATGGTAAGAGCCATACTTAAGAAGGTGGAAGGAGTTGGCCTAATGAAATTGAAGTCTCCAATCCATGTTACAAAAAGCTTAATCAAGGTATTCTTTAATATTGCCCTTTTACCAAGTGTATCTATCACCATGGAAGTTTAATTCAAGAAGATTGAAAGAATTAATGCAATATCTAAATTGTTTCATAGATCTCCAATTGAAGCCAGTTCTTCCAGATTTGTCTTCACATGAGAGGTAAGAATTGAAGTCACCTACAATAGGCAAAGGATCAATAGTACTTTGAGAAGTATGGATGATAGAATTCTAGAGGAGGTCACGGTTAAAAGGATTAGGGTCACCGTAAACACAAGAGAGTATGTAAAAGTTATTTAAAGCTAAAATATTAACCCTGCAATGTAACAATTGAACATTAGAGAAAATATAGTCAATATTAACAATGTCATTATTCCATCATAACCAAATGCCGCCAGCATAACCAGTAGCCTCAATAAGAATCCAATTTGAAAAACCAAGTTTTTTGATAATTTTATCAACTTTAGCACCATTAGCTCTAGTTTATAGTAAGATTAAGATTTGAGTATTATAAGATTTAGTGATCTCTCTTATACGTTTAGAAAAGGATTTTGCACAAGCATTTCTACAATTTTAGCAAATTATATCCATAATATAGGAAGAGGAATGGATAAACTTGGATTATGACCAAGCATTTGGAATTTGCATTTCAATTTGATCATCACTGAGTTCATCATCTTCAAGATCATCATTGTGTAATTGATTATCATAATCTTTATCCATCATTGAGAATATCTTCTTTGATATCATCTTGAATAAAATCATCTTGAATGTCTTATGGTCTTAAAGAATTGTTATGAGTTTCCATATTTAAGAATTCATTAAATTGAGTTTCAAGGACCATGCTCTAAATATTCCTTAGATCAGGTGGCTCACTTTGATTAGGAAGAGCACTTGGAATAATTTGTGAGTTATCCTGAGAATTTCTAGTCTTATTAATGGCTACTTTCCAGACATTTAAATTAGGGGAAAAATGAGTTCTATCTTTGTTGTTGGCAGCATTTTTAGATTTCATTTTGGTCTATATAGTAGTTTCATCTATAGGCTTAGCTGAAGAGCCCAAATTCCTTTTGTTGCGTTTAACAACGTTGTAGATCCTTTTCATGAGCCTATTATTTACGTTGATGGGTTGCATGTCATTGGAATTCATATTATCCACATTGATGGCAGTTAGGCCTTCCCAAACAAAGCTCGGCCAAGCTCTTGAGACCTTTTTCTTGTTCTCTTAATTAATCAACTCCTTCTTCTTAGATGGTTCAGCCATTGCCTCCTAGTCCTCAAGTCTGCCCCTTTTTTACTCCTGTCACCTCCTCCTTTTTCCAGATCTTTTTGACAACCTTTGTAGGCATACTTTTAGCTAATCCATTATATGGGTTTGATTCAACTGCTCTCTAATCTTCAGTATCACATTTTAGGGTAGCTAGGACATCAAATCTTGACCTAGTTGAGAGATTATATCCTTGACTTTAGTGTGGTGATTTGCTATCTGTTGGGTTTCTCCAGTTTTGAGCATTTCTTGGTTGCCTGAATCGTATGAACTCACCAAATTCTTCCTCTAGTAAGATTTGTTTATTTTTGGCGAGCCCATAAACTATTTATTTCTCTTGTTTATTTTGTCTCAGACTTCGGTTGGAGCGTGATTGCTGATATGTTCATTTACTGATTTTTATGGAGTTAATTTATCTGTTGATCTATTTTTTGAACTATAGGGGCAAGTGTTCTTATTGTGCCCATAGTATCCATAGCCAAAACATATGAGGTTTAGGCTTTCATATTTCACATTATATAATTCATCTTTGATAAGGAGCCTAAGAAAAAGTTTTATTTGAAGATCAACTTTCACATTAATTCTCACAAATTTGACCCTTTTTGTCTTACCTTGCTCATCTTTGAAAATAGATTCAGATAATGAATTGAAATATACTTTTAAAGTTTTCCCTATATAGTTTTCTAATCTCCAAAGCACCTCTTTGTCATAATATTGGATTGGGATATTAGTCAATCGAACCTACAAAGCAATTTTTCCTAGAGAATTAGAGTTAGGAGTAAAGCTAAGAGACCAACGTTGAACAAGTATACAATGATTGAAAATTGTTCGAAGATCACCATTAAGAATATTGTCATAAGTTGAAGGATCCTTGGTTCTAATAATGTATTAACTATTAACAAGATCGATTAATTCAAAATCTCTGAGTTGTCATATTTTTACTAACCTTGGTTTGAGGGATTTTGGATTGAGTTGCAGTCCTAGAGTGTTAATGACAATTGCATCCATCCAAAGTGAGCCAAATTTTTTCCATTCTTCATTTGAAATTTATAGCGATAGGTATTGATTCATCAACTTCTTGGTTCTTTCAAAAGGTATCCATTCTTGATCTAGTTCCTTGGCAAGAGTCTCATTTCTGTAATTAGTGTCTCTTCCAGTATTAATGCCGCAGCACCCATTATATCCAATCAGAGAGTCTTTGTAAGAGATAGGTGCTTTGATCCCTTGATATCTTTTTGGCTTGCATGTTTGGGCTTGACTTCTAGGAGCTTGATGATATGAAAATCCATAGAATGACCCTATTAATTCGAGATGTTTTGTTCATTCTACATTTTTGACTATTGATGTATTTCTGAACCCATTTTAGCTATTACATAATCGAGCTTAGAAGCATTCTTATTAAGTAAATCTACTTCTTCTTTGGATGCAGGTGGATTTGAAATATGCTTTTGTTTTGTTGAGGCAGAGAAGATGAAATTTGCATCAAGCCTGGACTTTTAGTTCATGATTGTTCTGTTTTTTTTATACCATTCATTTTATTGTTTAAGGTTAGAGATGAGGATGAAAATGAGAAAAATGATGATAAGAGGATCCAGACACTCATTTTTTTAAAGACGATCTCTCATCTTTAGTTCTTCTTGCCTTCTATTGCCAAGTTATTGATCACCTCTTCTTTAACCTCGTCGTTTTTCACATTAGTCTGCACTTTGTAGTATCAGTTGATATCTTTCCAATTTGATGCTTCAATTTGAGGCATCAAATCATAAACACACACATGAGGTGATTTATTTTAGTCCCTTATCTTGCTTATATTGTCTACTTCACAATTTTTTTTTTCATTTTTTTATGTTCAAATTCTCATCTCTAGATCTATAGATGTCAATTTTCTTCTTCTTCTTTCTTCCAGTTCTTTAGGTCATCTCCGGTGTCGAATTTTAGGCCTAAACATATGAACTTTTTTAATTTTTAAACCCTCCAACAGTGTTATTCTTAGGTGATCTAGGGCTTCTTGCATTTTTTTAAATTTTTTTATATCAACCCGCCTGACTCGACTAGGTTAACTCAGGTCAAACAAATCCACCTCAGATTAGAAAACTGAATCGGATAGATGTTTGAGTTGTCGAGTCATCGGTTTGATCAGCTTGATCGGCTGATCCAGTTCGATTTTAAATATAATGATCTTGTGACAAATTTTTTTTTTTACCAACATACTAGTATATCAAATAAATGCATGATAATCATAATTGCATTACATTCTATAACAATTCAATGATTCATTGTGTGTTTCTAACCACCAATAGCCATGTGTTGCACGGATTTCATGCTTGAGCAGTTGATGAGCTATGGACTATAGTGTCATTATTTGCTTAAATTTTCTATTCTAACCTTCAACTCCGCTCCTCTACACCCCCCTTGCTTCCCTTCCAGGCTTCCACTTTCACGTCATAAAGTCCATTTCCAGATTTCCCATACCTCAAAGGATCGCATATTCCCGCTGGCTGCTGCAAAATTTGATGGCAAATCAAGTTACGGTTTCCTATATCTTTTTCGTCTTGTCATTTTAAGAAATACGCTCAAGTTTAACAATAAGAAATAACTGCTCATGTCCAGATCAATCCTACCAATTAGAAATCATTGATAACTTTCCTTGTTCATTTTATGAGAGGGACTCTGTAATGTTCATGCTTGCTTGCTTGGTGATATGATGAGAGCATATTTTACTAGGAATCTCTTCTCGGTCATTTCTGTTATGAGCTATGACTCTATTAATCTTGTCCTAACGGGCAAAGCATCCAAAGAAAACAAGAGAGGACTGTAAACAGGTCGTTTCCTCCCTTCTCAATCCATTCACTTGCGGCTCCACGCCGCATCTACCTGTGTGTGCTGTATATTTTTGGGGTGAAACGTCTTGTCTCACTCTGCTTTGTTCGAGGTTATTATGATTGTAATTCCAATTTTCACATACAAAACAAAACTCTAAACAACAACGCAATAAACTAAAATCTCAAAAATTCAATATAATTGAACAATAATAAATAAATCCACCCGATAACCTCTGACGCGCCACCAGAATCCAGAGCCAGCGAGGCAGAAACTCACTGCAACGAGGAAGGCTTTGGCGGCCGCCGCTGCTCTGCTCTGCTTTCGCCTCTTTTTTTCCCTTCTTTTTTATTCTCTCTCGTTTAGGGACACTCTAAATATACAAAAAATTACTCTTGGCTCGGGACACAGTTCTTGGGACGCAATGGCTGACGGTGTTTCCGGCAATAGTATCTATCTTCACGGAGATTTGGACTTAACAATTATCGAGGCTCGAATGTTACCCAACATGGACATTGTATCTGAGCACTTCCGCCGATGCATCACCGTATGTGACACTATCAAATTCCATTCTTCCGATCACGCTTCCGCCGCCGGCGACCGCACAACCCACCTACGTAAAAAGATCATTACCAGCGACCCTTACGTGACGGTTACGGTCCCACAAGCCACTGTTGCCCGTACACGTGTTATCAAGAATGCTCAAAATCCTTGCTGGGACGAACACTTTAACATCCCCTTGGCACACCCCGTCGTAGATTTGGAATTCCGCGTGAAAGATGACGACATTTTTGGGGCCCAACTCATCGGAACTGTTAAAATTCCTGCGCAGAGGATTGCCTCCGGTGAACGTGTTAGCGGGTGGTTCCCAATTCTTGGATCCTCCGGCGAGCCACCCAAACGCGACGCCGCGCTTCGTATTGAAATGGAGTTCAAACCAGTTGAGAAGAACCCGCTGTATCTTCGCGGCATTGCAAATGATCCCGAGCACAAGGGTGTGAGACACGCGTATTTCCCGTTGCGGAAAGCTAGCTCCGTGAGACTGTACCAAGATGCCCATGTTCCTGAAGGAATGCTACCTAAGATTGAACTCGAGGGAGGGCAGGTTTATAGGCATGAAAAATGTTGGGAAGATATTTGTTATGCTATATCTGAGGCTCATCATATGATATATCTCGTGGGTTGGTCAATCTACCACAAAATAAAACTGGTGAGGGAGCCATCCAGACCTTTGCCACGAGGTGGAGATTTAACTCTTGGTGAATTGCTCCAATACAAGTCTCAAGAAGGGGTTCGAGTTCTGTTACTGGTTTGGGATGATAAAACTTCCCACGATAAGTTGTTCTTCAAGTCGGTGAGACTATGAACCATTTTAATGCTGGAACACTATTGTTTCCTCTGGGTAATCATAAAAAAATTTCTTTTACTTGCTGATTGAAATTTGAGAAATTGTGCTTTTGTTTCGGGGCAGGCTGGAGTAATGCAGACACATGATGAAGAAACCAAAAAGTTCTTTAAACATTCTTCCGTTATGTGTGTATTAGCACCTCGGTATGCTAGCAGCAAGTTGAGCATTATAAAGCAACAGGCAAGTAATAGTTTCGGTGTTCAGTGATTCAATCTTGTGCCCGTTTATCGAGTTGCAGTTGATGACTTGACGAAGCCCCCTAGCCTTTTATCATATAATCAATTTATTTTGCCTTCTATCTCTTTTTCTATTTCTCTTGGGGTTTGGAGGGATAATTTTTGTTTGACATGTTGATATTTTTTTAGAATCAATACGTCTCTTGTAGATTGTCATCTGATTCTTTATGAGCTAATTTTCACCACAGCCAGAGGCTCTATATTTTGACTGATCTTTGAGTACTTTTTGGTTTTTCAAGGGAAAAAAAAAGTAAGTGCAATTGCTTGCGTGATGTTTCAAAATGCAGGTTGTTGGAACTGTCTTCACACACCACCAGAAATGTGTTATTGTGGACACACAGGCTTCTGGTAATGATAGGAAAATAACTGCTTTTTTAGGAGGGCTTGATCTATGTGATGGTCGCTATGACACACCTGAGCATAGACTTCTTCGTGATCTTGACACTGTTTTTTCGGGGGATTTCCACAACCCTACATTTCCTGTAAGCTCTCTGATCCTATGGACATATTAATTATTAAGCCATATGGACATTGTGATAATTTATTAAAAACCCCATTTACATTGTATGAAAATTTTGGGGATTTTTAGATTCTTCATTATCCTATAATTTTTTCCCACCTAAGCATGTGGAAGCTTCTTAATAAAGTTTTTCTTTTCTTTTTCTTAAAATAATATTTTATCTGATTTATCGTCACTAACCTGCTTATTGTTTTTGATAGGCTGGAAAGAGGGCTCCAAGGCAACCATGGCATGATTTGCATTGCAGAATTGATGGGCCTGCTGCATATGACGTTCTTATTAATTTTGAGCAGCGTTGGAGAAAAGCAACTAAGTGGAAAGAGTTTGCAATGCTTGTCAAAAAGGCTTCTCATTGGCATGAGGATGCTTTAATAAAAGTAGATCGCATATCATGGATATTAAGTCCTTTTGTGCCTCCTTCAAAGGATGGTAGCACAACTGTACCAGGAGATGACCCTGCAGTGTGGGTTACCAGCGAGGATGATCCTGAAAACTGGCACGTTCAGGTCGGACAATTCAAGCTTGGTGTTACACACACACACACACAAACACACATTTTACAGGCATGCAATTGTATTTTTACTTTTGGATACCTTTCATTTCATTCCACTGTTTTCCAACACTTATTGGGCTACATATGACCTTCCAGATCTTCCGCTCCATTGACTCAGGGTCCCTGAAAGGGTTTCCAAAAAATGTTCATGCTGCCCAGTCCCAGGTTTTATAACTATTTTTTCCTTTTCAGTTCATCTTATCATGTGTTCAGTGAACTCTATGCTAACACAAACAAAAATTTAAATTGCCTGCTTGCAGTCAGTAGCTATCTATTACTGTCAACAGCTTATATACTCCATCATTTGATCATATTTAACAGTTTTTAATGGCATTTTTTGAATGCAGAATCTTACCTGCGCTAAAAATTTGGTAATAGATAAAAGCATTCAAACAGGATACATCCAGGCAATCAGATCTGCTCAACATTTTATTTATATAGAAAATCAATATTTCATTGGATCGTCATATGCATGGCCATCTTATAAAGATGCAGGTCAGTCTTAAAATTCTTTTACAAAATGCTCCTGCGGTTTATATTTTGGTGAGGTTTTTATTTTCTTTGGCAAAAAGGGACATGATATAACATTTGAGTACATTGAGCCTTGTGAAAATCAGCATTGTATCTGCAAATGCAACCTGGCCTTCGCCTAATTTATGATAGATGCTGAACCTGATTATACGTCTGATGGATCAAGATCAATAACTTGCTTTGAAATCCATACTTCGTTCAGGATTCAAAGCCTGGACCTAGGCATCAAACTGGAAAGTTCTTTCTTTCTTGTGCAAGCAACAAATCTAGATTTAAACATTCTTGGGCCTAAATTATGGGGATCTCCTTGGATGGCTTCCATCTGTAACATTTGAACCCTTAAACTTCCATTTATAAGATTTGAACCCTCAACTTTCTTTGAGGGTTATTGAGTCTCTTCTATTTGACCCAACAGCCATTAATTCTACAAAAGGGTTTTTGTTGGTATGGAGTGCAAATTAGGTCCAACTCTAACTAAAAAATAACAAGAACGGAATTATTAACTAGTTAATCGACTTGTTGCTTAAGTTATTATAAACAAACAAGAAGCTTTATCTTATTAGGTGGGGTTGGCTATATAGATTGCATGATGCCATTGTGCTCTATTAACAATCAAATCTTTGGATATATTTTTAATCCAAAGGTCTCATTCAATGATTTCATGGCTGCTTAAGTTCTTATTAGGGAAAATATAACTTTAGTCCTTGAACTTTTCCTTAACTATTGATTTAGTTCTTGAATTTGGACTCAGAACAACTTACCCACTTTTTGTATGAGGCATTGAATTTTAAAGAATCGGGAATGGGATTAGAAATTGGATGGGGAGTGGGAATAAATTTTAAAATGATGTTTGGTATTACATAGGACTAAAAAATGTAAGACTCAAATCAAACAAAAATTAAAACGAAATTGGCCTCATCTTCCATTCTCCCATTTTGTGAAACACTATTCAACCAAGATTCAGACCTTACAATCGAATAAGACAGGTGATAATCTCAACAAGGATTCAGGCCTTACAATCAAATAAGAGAGGAGAAAATCATCTAGATATAAAAAAACCCACTAAGGAAGCAGAATGTGTATATCTAATTTTAGACCAACTAAACATCTTGCATTATATGCAAGGCAATATAAATCAAGATGTAAACAGCATAGCAAGCAAAAGGTGAATCAGAAATATAGAATGCTGAAACGCAAAATAAGCATATTGGTTACCAAAAAGGTGTTCATTGGGTTCATGATGACCTGGTTCTTAGATGAATCTCTTCAAGCTCCATACACTTCTTCAAAGACCCAAAAAAAAAAAAAAATCTCGTTTTGTATGTTGTCATTTTGGAACTAGAAGGCGTCGAGCAAATAGCCTTTGATGGTCTCCTATGGTGTGCGGAGCTGCAGCAGCATTGACGGTGGTTGCTTGAACCCAAACCAAATCATCATTTGTGTTGCTTTCATGTTGGAAGATGAGATGAAGATGCTAGAGGAAGGAAGACAATGATGGAGGGAGAAGGGAGGAAGATGGCACCATTAAGGAAGGGGTGAAAGGTACAAGAGAGAGATATGGGTGAGGGGCAATTTTGTTTGAATATTTTCAATCTTAGGATTGATTTTCCAACACCATAAGGGGGTATTGTGTAATCCCATGTAAGATGGGATTGGGATAGGGATTGGACTCCTCAATGATACATGTCAATGTCAAACATGAAAAGATTAGTTTTCCCAATCCCCATCCTAACCCGCGATCCCACATGCCAAACAGGGCCCTAGTTGTTATAATTTCTTGACTCGGAACAACTCAGTTTTTATATTTTTTTGACTTGGTACTACTCATTCCCTATAATTCCTTAACTTAATAAACTATAAGGCCCTGTTTGTTACAAAGATATAAATTTTGAGGGATTGGGATTGGGGTTGGGGTTGGGGTTGGGGTTGGGATTGGGGTTGGGGTTGGGATTAGGACTTTAAAAATATGTTTGGAATGAAGTAATATTTGGAGGGAATACTAACATTAATTTTTTTTTAATTCATCATAAATGAACAAAATACCATAATGCCCCTTATTATTAATAAAAAAAATACAATCATCAACGGTGCATAGCTCAGGGGAAGATACGGCGGATCTGGAGCTCTGCACTTCAGACCTAGAGCTTCCCGGCGGTGGATGCGGGGGAGCTCGAGGAGAAGGCGGCGAGTGAGAAGGGATTAAGAAGACAATCTAGAATGCAAGTCTAACACCAAATCAAATCTAAAAATGTATACATTTGCACAGTCAAGGGAGGAAGAAGACGATCCCGTCGCAACCTTTCATCGCCGTTGCTTTTGTTCTTGCTCGCCCATCATCAGATCTGAAAATGAATCTTGCTTGCCCATGGTCGTTGCTTTTGTTCGTGCTTCTGTTCTTTGCTTTGCGATGCCGGCAAAGGAGGAAGCCGTCTACAGCAAGAGGAAGTTGTCGACGGTGAGAGAAAGTCGTCGCCGGAATCATCCACGGTGAACATGTCTGAGCGAAAAATTTTGTGGAGAACGAGAGGGGTCAGATCTGGGCATATTTGAGGAGGGCATTTTGGTCAATGATAATTTCAATCCCAGGATTAATTTTGCAATACCAGGGGGATGGTGGGTTTGAGTATTCCCACCTAAGTGGGACTAAACAATCCCAAGGATTAGTGAGTGACTCATACCAAACATGTTAAATGTGGGATTACTCAAACCCAAACTCAATCCCAACCCTCCAATGCTGCATACCAAACAGGGCCTAAGGGTTGAGTTGTACTAAATTAAAGTTCAAAGACGATCGATAATTGAGAGAAAGTTTAGGGACTAAAAATTATGTTATCATTTCTTATTATATTTCACTTCTTTAGTGCCTTGATTTCTAGATTATTTTGTGAAAAATAAATAGTAAAGAAAAGCTAAACAAGAACATCCTTTGAAATTATGTGCTGAATGATTTCCTTATGTTTTTTATTGAAAGAAAGTCGATATATGTATAGATAAAAAAGGGAGAGCATAAAAATAATTAAATCCCTGAATTATCTCCTAAAATAAAGACTAATGATAGTTATACCAAATGACCATTGCAGACTTCTAAGAGAGGAAAATTAGGTCTAGCATGAGTAGGCTTTAGGCCCAAAACCATGAGGACCCATATCCAACACTCCCCTTCAAGCTGGTGAGTAGATATTGATCATTCCTAGCTTTGCTTTTGAATGCTTCAAATTTCTCTTGACTTAGTGATTTGGTCATTACATTTGCAATTTGTTGCCCTGATGGAATATATGATTGATCAATTACTTTTGTATCTAATTTTTCTTTGATGAAGTGCCGATCAATTTCCACATGCTTAGTACGATCATGGTGCATTGGATTACTGGCAATCGTGATTGCATACATGTCACACCTTGCTTTAATAGGCCCAATGGCATCAACCTTAGTTCCTTTAGGAGCCTAACAAGCCACATTCCTTCACAAGTCCCAAGGGCGAGTGCCTTATATTCTGACTCAACGAAGCTTCTTGAAACAACTAGTTGTTTCTTAGGTTACCAAGTTTCCCCGCACATACCAGGTCACCAGTAGTGGATCGTCTCGCCACCATTGAACCAACCTAATCAGCATCTGTGAATAGTTCTATACCTTTAGTGTCACCTTTTGCAAAGAACAATCCCAACCCAGGAGTCTTTTTTAGATACTTAAGAATCTTGGAAACCACAGCCATATGCTCCTTTTGAGGATAGTTGGCAAAATTGACTAACTATGCTCACAAGAAAACATATGTCAAGTCTGGTGTGAGATAAATAAATCAACTTTCCCACCGACTTTTGGTATCTTTGATGGTGAATTTTTGATTCAACTCCATAGGAGTATTTGTGGGCTTTGCTCCCAACATTCCTGTTCCCTTTAACAAATCTAGGTTTTCCTTTCGTTGTGACATACTAATTCCCTTGTGAGTTCATGCCACTTCCATACCCAAGAAGTATCTCAAGGGTCTGAGGTCTTTGATCTCAAATTATGTTGCTAAGTTGGTCTTTAGATTGGTGATCTCTTTGTCATCATTCCTTGTCAAAACTATGTCATCAATATAAACAATGAGAGCTCTTATGTTAGTGCCACGATGTTTAACAAATAATGTATATCATCAACTTGGCATTATTTGTATCCCAAAGCTTTAGTAGCTTGAGTGAATTTCTCAAACCATGCCCTTGGTGACTGTTTTAGTCCATACAGGGATTTGATTAACCTACAAACCTTGTGAGAATTGTTAGAATTTCACAATCCCAAGGGGATTTCCATATAAACCTCTTCCTTAATGTCACCATTGAGGAAAGCATTTTTAACATTTTAGTTGATGAAGAGGCCAACTCTAAATTTGCAGTAAGGGAAAACAAAACTTTTACAGAGTTGAGTTTAGCAATAGGGGCAAAAGTTTCTTGATAATCAATACCAAATGTTTGAGAAAAGCCTTCGAGAAACTAAATGAGCCTTATCCTTTTTCACACTCCTATCAAGATTATATTTTATTGTGAAGACCCATGTACTACTCACAATTGATTTTCCTTTAGGTAACTTAGTGATTTCCTATGCTTTTTTTTTTAAAATAATGTAGAGCCCTTAGTTCCTCTTCTATAATTGCTTTCCATTTAGGATCAGATACAGCTTCCTTAAAGTTCTTGGGAATGTTTTCTTTTCCAACATTTGCCACAAGGGTCTTTATATGAGGAGATAGTTTTTGATATGAGCATATCTGGCAATTGGATGTTTGATACAGCTTCTCTTCCCCTTTCTCAAGGTAATGGGCTAATGTAATTCTTCATGACTCTCCTTAGGTGTAAGTTCATGGTTTTGCGTTGGAATGGTAATGGGATCTTCTATACTTTGGTGCTACTCGGTGGTATAACTGGGCTCTTCTACCTAAGTCTTAGAGTCAGAGAACATATTAAAGGTTTCAAAGGAGTTTGTATCTTTAAATCTAGAACAATTTGATGAAGTTTTCGTATTAGGAGATTTTGCTTCAGTAGTACTATGATTGTTTATGGGCTCAAGAGTTGGGTTGTTCTGATGAGAGGTATTTATAGGTAGATCTACCAATATGTGAGGTTTATTGGGTTGGTTCTTAGACAAACAAATTGATCATTCACTTGTCTCTCCCCCATAAATGGTGGATATGTTGTAAAAAGGTTAATGTTCAACAAATTTGACATGCATGGTGCGTAAAATTTATTTGTAATAGGGGAATAGCATTTATACCCTTTTTGAGTAGAGGAATAACTCAAGAAAATACATTTGATGGAACGATAATCCAATTTCCTCTCACCCTCATTACATACAAAGGCTCTGCACCCAAAGACCTATTTAGGAAAGGTTGTGGTAAGATGAGAGTTAGGGTAGATCTTAAGAAATTTTTCAAGAGAGGTTTGAAAATTTAGACGTTTAGAAGGTAAACGATTTATCATGTAAGCAACAATAAGAGTATTCTCCCCCTAAAAACAATTAGGAACATTTCCACCAAGCATAAGGGCTCGGGCAACTTCAAGTAAGTGTTTGTTTTTCCTTTTGAATACACCATTTTGCTGGGGAGAATAAGCACAAGATGTTTGATGGTGTATTCCATGACTTTCCAAGGAAATTTTGAAATTTGAGTTCAAACATTCTCTTCCATTGTCACTTTGAAGAATTTTAATAGATGTTTGAAGCTGATTTTGGATAAAGGCATGAAAATTTTTAAAAATTGTGAAAACCTCATATTTATCTTTCATTAAAAAAACTCATGTTATTCAAGTATGATTATAAATAAAGGTTACAAACCATTAAGACTTACAATTTGTTTCTAATTTAGATGCATCCCAAACATCACTATGGATGAGGGAAAAAGGATGAGTGGGAGTATACTTGTTTGAAGGAAAGGAAGTCTGAACTTGTTTTGCAAGATTGCATATATCACAATGAAAATTAGAGATAGTTTTATTATTGATGTTTGGAAATAGAAATTTCATATATTGAGGATTGGGTGGCCTACCTAAGAGTGCTACAAAACAATGTCAGTACTAGTCACAAGTGAGCAAGCAACACGGTTTTTATTTGATGACGGTCCATGGATGTAGTAAAGCCCACTCCGCTCCTTAACAGTGCCAATCATCTTTTGCAAGGCCGAGTCTTAAAAATCACAGCCATTTTTGTCAAACGTCACTGGGCAATTTGCTTGAGTCACAATATGGCTCACAGATAAAAGGCTACACTTAATAGTTGGAACAAATAAGGCATTTTTTAAAATAATATGTTCAAAAATAGCTATAGTTCCACAACCCATGACTTTTGCATGTTCACCATTAGCTACTTCAACAAATTTATGCTCTGAATGTTCACTAAAATCAAAAAATAATTCTCTAAACCTTGTTATGTGGTCTATAGCACTTGAATCCACTATCCAAATATTTTTGGGTTTTGTTATTCCATTTGGAGCTTTGGTAAGGGCAGTACCTGATGTGCCAAGTTTACAGATGGAGTTTTTGCCTCACTTTCATTTGCAGCAGTGAAGAAGCACGTTTTTCCTGTATTTTTCGAAGCATAGACAACTCCTTAGCACTGTGAGCCATTTTCAGAGTTAACAGTACTCACCATGAGCCCTTTTCCTTCATTCTTAGGCTTTGTTTTTGAATTTGGAGGGTTGCCATGTAACTTCCAGCAATCATCCTTGGTATGACCACCCTTGTTGTAGTGATCACACCATTTTCCTGATTTCTTACCCTTCATATCTCCCTGGGTCCCTCGGGCAGCAAGTGCAGAAGCATCTTTTGGGAGTGGGTTTGGTACTGTGGAATTTTGAGTTAGTGTTTTCCTGCCCTCCTCACATCGTACCATATTGAAAGTTTCCTCCAAAGTGGGAAGGGGGCTTCAAAGTCATAATTTGGCCTTGGATATCTTCAAAAATATTGTTGAGGCCTAGCAAAAAATCATAGCACCTTTCTCGATCAACAAGTTTTTTAAAATAAATTCTATCCCTACAGCAGGACCACTCGTGGATCTCATAGAGATCAATTTGCTGCTAGAATTTCATTAGAGTAGTATAGTATTGGGTCACAGTTTTGTCAAGAAGGCATCTAATGGAGCATTTTACCTGAAAAATGGCAGCTGTATTTTCTCTAACAGAGCAAGTTTTCGTTGCTTATTCCCAAGTCTCATTGGCAGTGGTTGCAAGCGAATAATTGTCATTTATTTCCTCTGTCATGGAGTTTATGAGCCAAGCCGTCACTATATTGTTTTCAGCAACCCAAACTCCATACTAAGTATCATTAGGTGGTGGTGGTGGATGAATACCCATGAGGTATTTTTCCTTGTTTCTCCTTCGTATAACAATGAGAACGTTGTGGGACCACTGCGGATAATTATTCCCATTCAGTTGATGGGTAGTTGTGACTTGTGAGAGAGCATTTGTTGCTGTCACAATGGTCCTTGGGAACATGCTCGACCCTTTTGACCCACTGCAGTCATTCACGCCCTTTGACCCAGTCTCATCCATAGTGTTCTTCTTGCTGCCGTGGCTAGTCTGGAACGCGCAAGGCTGCTGGTTTGTGAGGGCACCTATGAAAGACATTGCGCAGGAAGAAATTGAAGAAGGAGAAGACGAAAGAGCTGAGATGCTGCCTTTGATACCATGAAATTATTTGCTGAATAATTTCTGTTTTTTTTTTTATTGAAAGAAAGTTGATATACATATATGGATAAAAAAGAGAGAGAATAAAACTAATTAAATCCCTAAATTATCTCCTAAAATAAACACTAATAATGGTCATACAAAGTGACCGTTTCAGACTTGTAAGAAAGGAAAATAAGGTGTAGCATGAGTGGGCTTTAGGCCCAAAACCATGAGGAGCCATATCTAACATCCTTTATTATAATTTCTTGTCTTTTATCCTAGATATTTTAATGTTATATGAGAATCTGTGTGCCCAGGGGCTGATAATCTTATCCCAATGGAATTGGCGCTGAAAATAGCTAATAAAATCAGAGCTAAGGAAAGATTTGCCGTGTATATTGTTTTACCAATGTGGCCAGAAGGTGATCCTAATTCCACAGCTATGCAAGAAATTCTGTTTTGGCAGGTATCATGACTGGTTTGTAAAATGAAGACACTTTCCTATTGATGGAACCTACTTTCTGCTGTGTGTGAAACTGAAGTCAAAGTGGCTAAATTAAGCAGTTATTCTATGTATTTGTTGTGTCCTGTATAGGGCCAAACAATGCAAGTGATGTATAAGGTTGTGGCTGAAGAATTGAAATCAATGCAACGTGATGACTTGCATCCACAAGATTTCCTCAACTTCTATTGTCTTGGTAATCGGGAGGAATTTCATGAAGATGCCTTGAACTCAAATGGTGCTGCTGTAAGTATATATTAAAGAAATTGTTCATCTTGTTCACGCCTTAAGCTAAGTATACCCTGGTTTTTACTCCTTTAGATGAAGTTCATTAACACATTGAAAATTGTGCTTGGTCACTTGGGGTGAGAAATTATCCTTTATGTATTTCTGTATTTCTGTATTTTGGTCATCTAGTGGCAGCGTGCTCTAAGTTAGTACATGTTTTTATAGAGTAAGTTAGTACATACTTCTCGTCAATTTAATGATAACTGACCAATTATTTAGCCTTCACAAAATTACAAGCTGAAATGAACTCAGATATCTCTTTAATTTATCTTCTTCATTTGCACCTTGTGCTCTAGGTAATGTAAACAATCAAATTTAGTAGTAACAGTTGTTGAATCAAGGGGAAGAAATTCAGTTTTCCTCAAGTAGGCTGACACTCAAATTTTTCGAATAGGAAAAATCACATGGGAAGAACTGCTTTCAATTGAGTTTAGCAATGCTAGAAATCTAACTCAGTAATACTAGATACCCGATAGTTGTATAAAAAATGGTTTATGTAGTTTTTCTCAAGAAAAGACTGCTATCTTTGCTTTCATTATCTGGATCAGTAGATGAGGAAAATACATGCACCTGCCAGTTTTCAATGGGTTTGTCCACAAGAATATATCCTGTAGTTAACTAGCAATATATTATAATAATAATAATAATAATAAAATGAATGAAACAAAATAAATGAAAAGAAATTGTTGCTGAATTCATCTATTCTCAACTGCAAACTGTCCTAATTATGGAGAGGAAGATGTGTAGTTGATATAATACTTTCCATTTTTATTGTGCAAGCCTTTACGTAACTCTATAAATAGAAATAAATAAGAAGTCTTTCTGTTGGAGTGAACATTATGAAAAATTATATTTGCTATGCATCACGTGGTGCTTTATTTCAATGAAGGTTCTATGCATTTCTGGTGTAAAAAAAAAAAAACGAAAGAAAAGAACAATCTGTGCATGGCTGCGTGCATGTCCTGGTAATTTCTTTAAAAACTTGGTGGACAGTCATCAAGAATTGGTCATAATTATATTATTCTTGTCAGGTCACTGATTCACATAAGTATGGTCGATTTATGATTTATGTGCATGCCAAGGGAATGATCATTGATGATGAGTATGTGATAGTTGGATCTGCTAATATAAACCAAAGATCTATGGCTGGTACAAAAGATACAGAGATAGCAATGGGTGCGTACCAACCTCATCACACTTGGTCTGCAAGGAAAAGGCATCCCTTTGGCCAGGTTTTCATCTTTGCAAATTCTCTTGCAGAATATCTTCTAATGTGAAAATTTTTGTTGATTCATTTACGAATCATATTTCATTGTCATATGGAAAAGAAGAGAGACGTATATGAAAATAGTCTTCATTGACCAATGTACTTACCTCCCTGACCTCTTGAATGTGGGTGAATATACAGAAAGTGTTCGGGCAAACAACAGTCAACTACTCGAGTAACTTCCCTAACTAACTACTCTTATCTATTATTCACATCAATACAAATCCCTGGAAAACCCTTGTCTCAATGGTGACCTGACTAGAACAAAATTTAGATTACATTCATTGAAGCTCATAAAACTGGACGCCAAGTAGCATCCAACTTGGCAACTTCCCTCTATATTAAAGTAAGATCAGAAAAATATGTTACATAGCCTATTGATTTTAATTTTTGTATTTAAAAATTTCTACCATACCCATGTAAAGGAATGATGAGTCAGTATTAAATTCCGTGTCTTACTTTCTGTTGAACCCCTTGCAAGCTCCCTGAATGGACATTTTACTTCTACTACGTATTGTCACTTCTGCTCCTTAGACTTCTAATTGCTTCAATGGTCACCCAAACTTCTTAATCCTTTGGGAATCCAAAAAACCATGGTTGCCGTGATTATCTATTAAAATTTTGATGACCTTCTCTATAGGGCTCTGTACCCTTGTGTTATCATTTGCCCCTTCTATGGTTTGGAATGGAATCTTTGGAATTGGTTGTATTCTGTCTTCTTCTTAGCTTCTTTATTTTCTTCCGTTGCTGGACCTTGATTTGCTTCCAATCCACCACTTTACTTGCTGGGCCTTTTTTTTTTTTTAATTACTGTCAACAATTCCATTGACATGTGTCTTGTTAAATTCTGTTTTTCTTGCTTCTTGTGCGTCTCATCCTTCCAAGAACCAATTCTTCTGTTGAATCTTTATGTGTTGATCCAATCTTCCTTTTGCTTGCTCGTGTGTACACTTCCTCCTTTATGATCCAACTAGGAACATTCTTATGGCTTGGAAAACTGTTTGTGGGAAAATAGGCAAATAAGAACCTTTATCTTATGTTGCTATCTTTCTCCTCTGTAATATAACTCTTGTCAATCTTTCCACTTGATTCCATTGATCTCATCCATTTGTCATTTGTATCGGGGCATCTTTCACCTCTTCTTGAATGTCCCACACCTTTGTCCATAGTTAATGGCATGTGTTCTATTAGGTCTACCATTCAGTACTCCATAGGCAAGCAAATTCGATCCTCCAGCTCCCTCATTTTTTTTCTTCAGAACCCATAGGTTCAGCCAGGGCTAGTGGATCACTGCTGATACCTCCTTGATATGGAAAAGAAGGAAGAGAGATGAAATGAGGGGGAGAGAGCGACAGAGAAGAGATGGGAAAGAGCCTTCATTAGCTATTATACATCTCCCTCTCGCCCCTTGATTCACCGTTATGTATAAAGTGGCTAGGCAAAACTGCCCAAGTCACTTCCTCCCTATCTTCTCATATATTATTCACACCACATTGACGTGGAGAGCAGCACACTGGTGAACAGGAAATCACAGCCATCTCTTACCAGGTTATTATATTCCCCCGATTTTAAAAATACTAAAAAGCATTATTCATGACCAAAGCTAAAGTCACATTTATCTCCTATTGAATGACTAGTTTATCAAATTAGTCAATGATATGATAAACAAGTAAAAAATAAGTACATAGGTCGTGTGGTTTTACTTTCATCTTCAGAACAGTATATGCTTACACCATTACGTGGTGGATGATATTCAGTAAGATGCCCTCTCTTATCCTTGTATATATGTAGACAATGGTGATGGCTTCATACCTCAATGGTGAAGTCAGCGTCTTCTTTACCTCACCACCTGATATTTCATTTATTACATGAGATTGAACGTAACGATGTTTTTGTGCCTACAGATTTATGGTTACAGAATGTCACTGTGGAGCGAGCATCTTGGGCTTGGGGGTACAGAAACATGTTTCAAGGAGCCAGAGAGTTTGGAATGTGTCAAGAAAGTGAATGAAATTGCTAGCGAAAACTGGAGCAAGTTCACTTCCGAGAACTTCTCACAGCTGCAGGGGCATTTGCTCAAGTATCCTGTACAGGTGGATGCTGCTGGGAATGTAAGCCCCCTAGCTGGACATGAAAATTTCCCGGACGTTGGCGGTAGAGTACTTGGGACATGTTCCCAAACGATTCCAGATATCCTAACAACGTAATCTCTTGAATTTGTGTTTATTCAACTCTGTTTCTTCTTCTTTTTTTTTTTTTTTCCCTTCCTTGGCCATTGTTTATGAAAGGTCTGGTTAAGGTTGTGGCGAGTGGCATTTCCTCAGACTGACAGAGGAAGGAAAAAGGCAATTAGAATAATGTGTTTATTTTTCGGAACTCTGATTGGCCAAGTGACGTGTACATTTTTAAGATGCATAGATGCCGATTGTTACCAGAGGCCGCAACAGTGTAGTTTTAATATTCTACCGGGAAAAAAAAGAGAGAGAGATAAATCCAGGATTTTCCCCCAACGATCTCACTTGTACAGAGGCTCTGACTTTTATCCTTCTACCTTGTGTGTTTTGCGTGATGAAATTAACTGTTTTTATGGTTCTCTTGTGTTATTTGTTTGAATAAATGGATGTGGATTTAAAATTTCACAAATCTATGTATCTAAAATACTTTGTTTGAGTAATATAAACAATTCACACTAATAAGAATGAGCTCTCCACTTGTATGACTTGTTTACATGTGTGATAGTATATTGAAAGAGGATGGCATTTGAGACAAATAGGGTAGTTTATATATCTAAAGTAATTGTAATTAAAAAACTTTGCTTGGATTGGATTTGCTAAAATTTTATATATCTAAATGGTAAATTTGGTTCAAACTCCTGCCATTCCAAACATGAAATTACTGAATTATTATTGGAAAATACGTGACTCGAGCTGGAGGATAAAGCAGATGCATTTAGTTTATTTGTAAGCGGAATTGGCTCCATTAAATATTCACCCAAATGCGCTACGTTAGTTTACTATGCCAATGTTAAAGTTGATATTTTTCTCGTCGTTCTCCGCACTTAATTTGTACTCCTTTTTAAGTACTGTTTTATCCAGGTTTATTAAACGTCACTCAGCGTCTCAATTTAACCCCTCAGATTTATGTCCATTATTTCATACTTTGCCACATTATATCATATTAAAATGATTTAATTTTAAAAAAATAATTCTTTCTTTAAATTTTTTTTATTTTCTATTGTCAAAATTTATTCTAAAAATTTATTTTACAGATTTTTGTAAAGACACTTACAGTCTGACTTATTTAAATTTTAACATAATCTGTTTTAAAAAAATCTACATGGTGAGTATTCAAATTTTTGCCTGACCTTGTTTTAAAGAAAACTTTCTTTAGATATATTTATTCATGTTTTTATTAAACAAGTCAAGCCAGAGTTTAAATAAGCCACATTGTAGGTCTCTACTTAAATAAGTCAAGCCAAAATTTAAATAAACCAGACTATATAGGTTACTCTATAGATTTTTTTAAACATATTTTTATTAAATATGTCAAAGTAAAATTTAAATAATTCAGATTGTACGTTTCTCTGTAAAAATTTGAAAAGTAATTTTTTTGAATAAGTTTTGAAAATAGAAAGTGAAAAAAAAGTCTAAAAAAGAATTATTTTTTAAAAATTAATTTTTTTTAATATGGGATGATGTGGCAGAGTATAGAACATTGAATCTAGATGCAAGGGGCTAAATTGAGGCGTTGAGGGACGCTGAGATCCGTGTCGTTGGCTGGAGACAAGTTGCCGGCAGTTTTCATCTTTTTCTCTTTGGGTGGCACTGAGCAGTGTGCCGGGTCCGCTTACCTTTGTTAAATGGGTTGTTAAGAATAATGGTGATGGCGTTTTGACCCTCTAGAATCTTGAGGTGGACAGCTTGGTATCTATCCAGTCAATGAAAATTTGTTGCCCCTGATCAGCCTGTCCAGGTTTATAAAAGTCCGGAAAATCTGTGCAAGTTAATGGCTGAGTTTCATCGTCGACTGGGTTGAATGGGTACCGCATTCAAAAGCTCCGTAGCTTTATCCAGCTGTTCCGGCCTTCTCTTTGAGACACCGGACTTTATATTGCCACGATTTATCTATGAGGTTTGGTCAAACATGGCTTTTGCTATGTTTACATAAATAATTGGAAACAGTGTAATCTAAGCAAAAGGTAAGTGTGGTTTTTTTTTATTTTTTATTTTTAAGTGAATCGACCGAAATGCCTCCTTTGATATATAAATTGAAATTATTAAAAAATAAAGTTAATTTCATATAAAATTTTATTTTTATCTGTTAATTTTATAAAATGTCTTTTTAAACTTTTAATCCCAACCAACACCATCATTTTCTTTTTTTCTTTTAATTATAAAGGCAAGTTGAAACTTGAGAAGTGAAAACTAACAATTAAAACAAGCTAAGCACTTACTGCTATGTCTTCCAAAAGAGCTTGGTGACGATAGGGAGGAGCTTCCAGGAGAATAGTGGTATTGAAACCAGAGCTATGACCAGATTTTGCCATAATATCAGCACAAGTGTTGTTTTCCCTATTGACATGTTGTACTTCCAAGTCCCAATCACTATAGATTAGTTCCCTAATTGAGTTGATAATTTGGCAAAGTGAATGATCTTGGCCACTGTCTCTAAATAAGATGTTAAGAGCCTCAATAGAATATGAGAAAAGATCAATTTTGCAGAAGCCATATTGCTTGCAAACTTTCAGAGCAGTCTTAATAGCATAAATTTCAGCAATAAAAATTGGAACAAACTCTATTTGTTGTTGGAAGCCCACCACCCATTTGCCTTCATGGTCATAGAGAATTCTACCACAGGGCCACACTTCTACATGTTTTCAAGGAGGCATCAACATCTACTTTGATAAAACCTTCAGAAGGTCTGACCTAATGTGTAGATTTGTCCTCTATGTTTTGCAAAATCTTATGTCTATACTTGCAACCAGTTGCGCCTTCCATTAGATGGAATAAACCAGAATGAACGATATGTTTGGCTGAGGTTGCTTGCCCTTCAAAAAGTCTAGTACATCTTGCCTTCCATAGCAGCCAGCGAATATTGCTGAACACCTCAGTCTGAGGCTATCATTTGAATGCCTTTTTTTTTTTTTTTTAAGGATGAGTAAGCATATTTCTCCTTAGCCATACCTGCAAATTATCAGCAAAAAAGACATATAACTGGTTAGGAGAGGTAATTAAATTCCAGACCTCCCTTGCAACAATGCAGTCTCTCAACATATATATAATATTCTCCTCTCTAGGGCACTTAAAAGGACACTGCGCACTATTAATAAACCCTCTCTTGACTCTTAGGGAATTCGTAAGAAGTCTCTCATGGGTCAATGTCATAAAAAGAATTTAATTTTTTCAAGTACTGGCCATCTCCATAACTTCCTCAAAAGAGGATCAACCACTCTATTACCTTCATTATTCATATAATTGTAAGCAGATTTCACACTAAAGCGTCTATCCGTTGCTACTTTCCCATCTAAACATGTCCTGGTCTTCATAGACTGGTGGCTTGAGCACCATAATTCTATTTACAACCCATACAAGTAAATAATGTAGCCAGGCAGATTTATTCTATTGCCCATTATTTGTCACATAATTTCTCACACGCTCCTGCAGATTAATTTCCTGAGCATTATGAATTACAAAAGAGAACAGGTTTTGATCCAAGTTTGTCCTATCACCACGGTGTGTTATGTCCACTTCTAATCTCTTTTCTCACTCCTGGCATAAATTCTTCCCAAACAGCACATGTAGCTTGCCAAACATTTAAAACATTATTCCTTTTAAACACTTGTGGCAGGTGAGTATCTCCTTACTGATATTTTGCTTTTAGACATCTTACCCACAGAGCAATAGGTCTAGTGATTAATCCCCAACAGATCTTTATTATAACAGCTTTATTCTGTTTGATAAGAACTCTAATACCCAGTTCCCCAACATCTTTCTCACCCATAATCTTTTCCCATGCAACGAGGTGCATCTTCCTTTTTTCTAGATCTTGGCTCTAGAGAAACTTCTTGCAGATCTTTTCAATATCATGCAACAATCCTTTTAGAAGAAGAGTTTTCTACATTAGATAAGACGGAATTGCTGCAAGAACAGATTTAATAAGATTAGTCCTTCCCGCCATGTTCAAATGTTTACTCTTCCAAGTAGAAAGTTTCTTTCTGATTTTTTGACGAGGGGACTATAAGTTGCTTTTGTGGCTCTGGGATGTAACAAAGGAAAACCAAGATACTTATTAAGATCCGGAGAGGGACGAATTCCCAAGATTTGACTTAGCTCAAATTCTCTATTGAAGTGAACATTTCTAGAACATAACATCTTTGATTTCTGCAGATTGATGCGATGCCCATAAATTCTACAGAAAATTGTCATGACTTCACGAATAACTCTCATCTAATCGCTTAAGGCTTTAGTGAAAAGAAAGAGATCATCCGCCAAAAACAAGTGGGAGATATTAGACCTGTATTACCCATTTTTAGAGGCTTCCAGCAGTTTAAATCGTATTGCTCCCTGATAAGGTGTCCCAGCCGTTCCATGCATAGGACAAATATATAGGGGCTTAATGAGTCACCTTGCCTGACTCCTCTTGAAGGTGAAAAAGGTCGTGATTCTTCACCATTCCAAAGTACTCTCATGTTGGCCGATGAAATGCAGCTCATGATAATATTTTGATTTTTAAACAAGAATTTCTAAAATAATATAAGGATATTTATAGTAATTAACTAAAATATTAAGTGTTTTTTTAAATTTTTAAGTGATATAGTAAAAATTTATTGAAAAAAATCATATCACAAATGTTAAAATATTGGATACGTATGCAGAAATATTCTACAAGTATTGAATTGGATACGTATTGGATACATGTACGTTTACTTTTGTTAAGTATCCATGCTACATAGCTTCCAACAAGCTATGTTGTCCAAGTGGTATGAGCTTACGCAAAATTGGCATCAGTTGATTAGCAAGAATCTTTATTACAATCTTAAAACTGACATTACATGGGCAAATCGGTTGGAATTCCTTAATTGTAAACAGATAATCTACTTTGGGGATTAACACGATATTAGTCGCATGGATGTCCTTCACTTTAGATGGTTCACTAAAAACTTCTTTGACAAAGTCACAAATTTTACTTCCCACTGATGCCCATTGAGTTTGAAAAAAGTGAGCCTATAAGCCATCCGGACTAGGAGTTTTGAAGGCGCCCATAGAGAGAGCAGCATTTTTAATCTCAATATCATATATTTGCCTTTGAAATAAAATTCAGATCTATGACATCAATTTGAGGGAATGTAACAAACCAGTTTGAGCAATTAGCAACATCATTGTCCCTAGTCTAAAGACCTCAGAAGAACTGGCATGCCATCTCCTTTAGTCCATCCTTATTCATAACCCAAGTTCCATTGTCATCTTGAAGGGCTTCAATTTTCTTCTTATGGTTTCTCACTATCGCTGAGGCATGAAAAGAAGGAAGTATTCTTGTCTCCCCATCTGAGCCATTTACATCTACCCTTTTGAAACTATATGAGTTCCTCTTGGGCATTCAACTTAATATATTCTTTCCAGAGCTTTTTTCTTAAGTCTAAAAAGTCCATCATTATCATTGGAGATGTGCTCGATCAATACCTTCAAGTGTAGGAAGGATTTTCTTCCTCCTTTTAAGAATACTTCCCACCTTCTCTTCATTCCATTTTAAAGCCACATCTTGAAATTCCTAAAGCCTTGTTTTCCGATTTCTGTTTCCCCATGCTGATTAGACCAGCTCCCCAAAATCCTCCTCAAGGTGCCATGCTGTCTGGTGTTGAAATTTAGTCCTTACCCGAGAGCATTCAAGAGAAGATCCATTGGAAATGGTAACAACCTTGTGGTCACATTTAAATCAAAAAAGATGAATAGCTTTGGAATTGGAGTATTTATTAAACCTGGCAATGTTGGCAAAGGACCAATCTAACCTCTCTTTAACTCTCTGTTTCTCCCAAGTATATTTATCACCCACCACAGGTAATTGAATCAGGCCAAAATTTTGAATACAATCCCCTAAGGACTCCATAAAGTGAATAGAAGGTACAACTCCTACTTTATCTTCGGGATTCAGAAATGCATCAAAGTCGCCTGTGACCAACCAAGCTTCGCTAGGTAGGTATGTTATAGCTTCTAAAGAGTCTTATAGCATTCTCCTTTTGATATGAGTGGTTTCACCGTAAACAAATGTGCTTAAAACAGAGTCATTATTATGCAAATCAATAATTCTACAGTGGATTAACTGTACGTGGAATAGATATAATCAACAATGAAATCATAATTATTGTAAAGTATCCATGTCCCACCAACAAATCCTGTAGCTTCCGCTCTAATCTGGTTAGTAAATCCTAAATTTTTACTAACATGATCTGCTCTCAAACCACTAATAATATGTTAAGTTAATTTTTTTTAAAAACAATAATGATTCATATAAAAATTATCATTTTTGAAACTAATGGCGCTAAAATTAAAAAATTAAAAAATAATTTATAAAATTAAAGCATCAAAATGAAATTTTATCCAAAGTTAGAAGATGCATTTTTAATACACATACACACATTTAAAAAAAGCTTATAATATTAATCAAAGTTGGCTAAAAAATATGTTTGATAGAACAACCTATCAAATTAATGTATTCATTCAATATTATAAGAGATTTTTTTGGTAAATTATTATAAGACATTTTAAATTGAATTAAACCTCAAATGAGAGAATTAATTGTCTTTAAAATTATATACTCTTTTCATATTCACTTTTATTTAATAAAATTTCATAAAAAAAAACATTATCAATTACATGTCTAATTAAGGGCTTTTTAAATACCCTCTTGTATCTTAAAAGACCCAAATGCTTTATATTTTTAATATCTTATCTCAAAAAAATATTTTATATTTTTTAATGAAGAGATAGTTAAACATTCCAATACTTTTAAAATTAAAATTAAATATTAAATAATGAATATAAAATGCTTACTTGAAAATCATTCCGTGCATGCTTTTAAAATTTTCAACTTGTAGGTAATGAAAAATGAGGAACGTTTTGGTCAAGTATTTGTTTTTAAATGCCAACAAAGGATTAAAGAACTCAATTATTAATCTTTTGAGTTTTGATCCAACTATAATTCAATTCTTAAATCTTAACTCTTACAATTCAATCTTTATAATTTTAACCATTCAAAATATTAATTTTTATATTTTTTTAAAAAAAAATTACAAATATTAGAATCATTTTAAAATTTTTAAATTAAAGTATATTTTTAATCTTTTAACTTCATATGACGTTCCATTTTATTTTGTTAATTTTATAAAATATTTTTTTAATCTTTTAATTTTAATATTGTTAATTTTATGTTAATACATTTTTATATTAAATTTTAAAATATTGACAAAATATTCTTAGATGTTCACATATTACATTTAATTTTTTTAAAATAATAATAATTAACATAAAAATAATTATATTAAGGTAACCATATTAGAGTTAAAAGATTACAAAAATACTTTAAAGGATTAAATTAAAAGCTTATATAAAATTAGAAAAATAAAAATATATTTTAATTAAATTTTAATTTTTATAAAAATTAAAATGGTTTAATAATTGAAAACATTAATGTTAAATTTTAACATAATTTTAATTTTTATAATTTTATTTTTTAAAATATAAAAATTAATATTATAAATAGTTTTGGTTATAAAATTATTACTAAATTAAAATTATAATGATCCAATTATGATAAGTTAAAATTTAAAGATTGAATTATAATTAAGTTAAAATTATAAAATTAAATGATTACTTTTTTATAATTATCATCCATTTTATTTGGCGTAAATTGTAAATTTGGGTTCGCCTAAAAAAACGTTGTGATTTACATAGGGAAAATTAAATAACTAAAAAATTATTATTTTTTTAAATAAAACTCAAAACAGGTCAAGTAAAATGGCCTGGAAGGTAATCAAAGGCGCATTAGCGGCTTCCCAGCCTCAACGCTTGCCCTAGGTCTTTGGTCTTCATCTTCTTCAGCTCTAGGGCTTGTTGATATTCGATCTCGGAGATGGTAAGTTCTCTCTATCTTCATGCGTCTCTTTTCGCTGCTTATTTGCCGTGAGGGTCTAGAAGAAGATCATCTAACGTTTTGTTGCTTGCCTCCGCTTCTTTGGAATTAATTTACAGGCGGATTCTCCTCTCAGAAGGTAAGCCCCATAGCATTCGGATTGAGATATTTGTTGAGCACTAGACATTTTCCCCGTGTTGAATATTTTCGGAGCAAGATTGTATATCTGCATTTTTTTTTATTATTTGCGCTGTAATAGTCGTTTTCCTTTAACCCTCTCTAAATCTTGTCTCTGTGTACGCTCCTTGCGATATGCGGGCGCTTTTACTCAATTTAATTGCCGATAGGTCAGTAAATTTTTTATTTTTAGAGCTAGGTTCTTCATTTTGTCCACTTTACTTTTAAAACAAATATTAACTTTATGTTTAGTTAGTGATTTGTTCATATGACTATAATCTTTTAAATTTTTGTATCTTGTTTATTTTAAAATTGGGGGATGTATATCATCTGCTTGCCTGATTGTGAAAGAACGAATGGGCTGCTAGTCCGATGAGGATTTCTTAACGGTTTTGAAGCACGAAAATACATTTGTCGAGACTTTTTAGGCTTGAATATGGGGATGAAGTAATTTTAATTTTTATAATAATAAGCGTAAGTTGTGTTGGATATGAGAAAGACATCACTCAGGCTCTGGGTTAATACTTAATAAAGCTATTCAATAAGCATTTCCGACTGTGCATAATGGAATGTGGCAGGACTTCAAGGTCCCCGTCCCCATGGAGAGCCCAGTCAAGATCGAGATCCAGGTCAAAGACTCCGCCTAGGGCTAGGTCCCGGTCTCGTTCTAGATCAAGATCCTGGTCACGACGCAGACCAAGGTCCCGTTCAAGAAGCCGCGGCAGGTTAGTGGTAATTGTATTAAAAAGTCCTGTCATTCAAGAGTTCAAGTTGGTGACCCTCAGTGCTGTTCTTCAGTTTAATCCTGACACTTCTACTTTTGTGCCTCCTCTCTCCCCTTTCTCGTTCAGATCAACGTCAAGAAGTTATGGAAGGTTAGTTCCAGACAACACCCCCCCCTCAAAAAAAAAAAAGTGCCCCCCCTAATTTCTAGTCAGAACCCCCAAAGTCTGCTATAAACCTTTTCTAGTGTGTAAGTAGTAACTGTTCGTGTTCCTGATGTTGTTTAATAATGTTGCTCCCAACATTTTGACTCTGTTATTTTGCAGGACTGATGCCGTAAATCCTGGGAATACTCTCTATGTTACTGGCCTATCTTCAAGGGTTACTGAGAGGGACCTAGAAGAGCACTTTTCTAAGGAAGGAAAGGTAATTATCATAATCATATTTTATCTTGTTTATCACTTAATTTTTACAGATTAAGTTAATGATGAACCTTCAATCCTGCAATCATGATCAATAGTTGTTTTCTCTGATAGGTTGCCTCATGTTTTCTGGTGGTGGAGCCTCGTACACGTATTTCCCGTGGTTTTGCTTTTGTTACCATGGATTCTGTTGAGGATGCGAACCGCTGTATCAAGTATCTTAATCAATCTGTACTTGAAGGTCGCTATATTACAGTTGAGCAGGTAATGGGATTTTCACTTAATTAGTGAGCGATAAGGCAATTTTGCTTTACTTTCTCCTTGACTTGAAGGTTTTCTGGTTATATTCAGAATACATTGCATCAGCTATGTTGGCAGCGATCAAAGATGATCCGTTCACCCATGTCAACTTTAGTGAAACATCTTGATCAATGGCAAGCTTAAACAGCTTATCAAATGCGTCTGATCAACTAAACATAGCAACTATATTGCCCAACAACTTTACAACCTCAGCATTCACTTTCAACTCTCCAATAATCAACGGACATTATCAACAACTTTCTAATCAAGCTTTTATGGTATCTCATGCCTGGCATTAATAGTGTGTGGATACATATTACAGGAAATAGGAAGAGCTTACTTTCTCTCTGTGGAGGGTTAGCATCATCACTATTTTTTCAGTGAACCAAAATCATCTGTCTTTAATTGACACATAATGCACCTGCATTTAGGTTATCTCCTTGTATATTAAATGAATTGGATGTCCTTGCATTTGTGTTTTGAGATAATACACTTTTATTTGTTGACTGCCGTGTCACTTAAAGATTTTTTTTTATAATAATAATAAATGAACTAATATGGAGATTGCTTACATTCACACATCATTGAGGAGGCTAGCATATAAATAAATGTGAATGTGCGCAAGTATTTTAGTTTCTTCTCAGCCATAACTGTGACTTATTTTCCCTCATCCTTGTTGCTCTTAAAAGAAGGAGTGTCTGAATAAGTGATACTTACAAAAGAAGTTAGTGTTGTTAAAAGGATGCCCTGAGGTCCAAGCACAAACTTGTACTAATAGTGACACCTTAATGATTTATAACATTTTTCCATATCTTTCAAACTAAATATTTAGGAAATGTATTGTATTTCAGTCACGGAGGAAAAAGCCTAGAACTCCTACACCAGGGCACTATCTTGGTCTCAAGAGCACTAGAGACTATGGTAAGTTTGAGATCCTTATATCTTGAATAGGTTAATTACTCCTATGGTGATGCATATCTAATTTCTTGTTTGAAATACTATAAGAATTCACCAGTAACATTTTTTTTCATTCAATTTCATTATCATGTCTCTTAAGGGTACCGTGGCGATCGTGGAAGGTACCGTGGTGGGTCAGGTCGTGATGACTATACTTATCGTAGGTCTCCAAGGCGCTCACCATACCGAGGTGGTCGGGATGTATCACTGCGGCACTCACCCTATGGTGGAAGATCTCGGGGGGACAGATCAAGGTCCCTCCCTTACTCTCCTTATGGCAGTCCAGACAGGAAGTATGCTCGGGGATCTAGGTGATGCCAGCAAAGTTTGTTTAGTTTTAAGATGCTGTGACTTTTCGAGTCTGCACTTAAAAAGTGTGATATATAATCGTTTTAGTCTGTAGGTTTATCGTGTTTTAAGACTTCTAGTCGTCTGATTATCTTGAAATTAATTGGAAGCTCTGGGGAAGACTTTGGAAAGTGTTGTGAATTTTATATTTGAACGCCTTTTCTTATACAGAACCATTTTGTTAGATGCTTGCTTTCTATACTACTGTTTAGTGGTGTTAAAGAAATCTTTATGCTCAAGAGTGCTGTATTTTTCCTCAGAGGCATGGTACTAAACCAGATTCCTCACTTACCCTTTTGTATGATGTGCTCGAGCTTTATTCATTTGTCCACATGCCCAGATTATGATCTGGCCCTATCATTGTCTAAAGTGGCCAGCATCAATGTTCAAAGTTTTGCTGGCTTGATATTAACATACAGTGCGTTGTTAACCTTCCTTGATGAAGGTGATTATAGTTTTAAGGGGACCGAACTTATTTCCGGAAAAATTTGTCAAACCCTGGGTGATTTGTTGGAGTTGAATTTTATGACTTTTTTGACTGTCATGTCTGAGCCTGGAGGAAATCAAGTAATTCTTGTGGGGGAAATTATCAAGGTGTGAACCCGCAATAACGGTTTTGATTTGTTTCTTAATCCCGTCGATACTCAAGCGCATGAGTTAAAAATGTGCGTAGTTTCATTTAGTCTCTGCGATTAACACGGACGTCTAAATTTTTATTACTAGCTCTGGATTTCTGCTAACTCGTAATCGCAGCGTGCACATGTTAATGTCCCGTGATCAAGTCAAAAAAATAGCTTAAAGCGTAACAAATGTATCACGCCCCATAGATAAGCTATTAGGAGAGAACCCGTTTTCTTGTTTAAAGCCGTGTGAAGTGTGGCAATACACTGCGTGAATTGGAGTTTTCCTCGTATGGATTGGTCCAACAAGTTGTAGATGTCTTCTCAGAGTTCCAAGTTTTTTACAGCCTTCCACGCTTCTTCCTCGTTTGTTTCTGCCCAAAATCACAATATGATATAAATTTAGTGTCATGCTGTGGTGGATAACACAGAAGTTCCATTCATGTTTTACTCTCAATTCTCTTGGGCCCAATCCTGTGCATGTCTGACCTTTTATGGAGCTGAACAATCATTTCCCGATCAATCTGAATTTCCCTTAAATACTTTTTTTTTGGGTGAATACCCTCTAATTATTTTTAATTCTAATTAACATCTAGGATGAAAATTGGATGTTACAAGTGCCTTTGGTTTCAATAGCTAATGGGTCAATTAGCTTAGTGGTTCGGATGTCATGGATTTCCTCTCCTCTAGGAGATGGCTTACATAAGCTTGCTCTGTCTTCGAATTTAATAAGATTAAAAGGAGTGCTTTTGTTGCTTGCATTTTTGCTGCTGTTTATACTGATGGATGGAGAGGAATAATAACTGCATTTTTCAAAACAACGAAAGTGAAGTTGATGTTATTTGCGCTGTGGTTCAACAGGACTTGGTGGTCAGCTTTGAAAGGTATCTTCTCAAGAAGATCAGGCCATGCGAATCCCATTTCCTAAATGCGCTTAACGTCTTACAGATTATAGATAGACTGCTCTAGTCTTATACAGTGCTTGGTCTATCTTTCTATATTCACATATAGGGGACAATTCGTGAGTGTAAAAAAAGAAAAGGAAATGTAACCCCAAAAAAAGGGGGGAAACTGTTCTTCCCCTCGTCAACGATCCTATCATCATCATCATCATCTCATCTCTCTGTTAATATTAATATTAAAAAGATATAATACAATTTAACGAATATATATCAGCCACCCTGTCTTCTCAGAGCACAACGCTTCTGCGGCTTTTCCTTCTTGTTGCATCAAATAGGAATTTATCTGTATTCGTTCTGTTCAACTGAACTTTCTCTGCTGAGCCTTCTCCCCCTTATTCTTCTTCTGCGTTTCCCCTTCGTAGCCATTTATCTGCTTTATAATGCTTGCGTTACGATTATGCGTTCGCACGGTCCCTGGAGTTGGTTCTCTCACCGATCAGATTAACACCGGCCGTTCATTTCCGCACGCACTTGCAATGGAATCCACGTCTCTTCACTCCCCGGTATTTAAATTGGGATTCAGAAGAATGAAGCGCTCACGATGCCGATCGACTCTCATTTCCTGTAATTCTTCCCGTGGAACCTCTGGGAGCAGGTCCAACTTTGGCGAACATCACGATAATGAATTTCTTGAAGCTTCCCTCCTCCTTTCAGGTACTATCCCAGCTTGTTTCTGGGGTGTTTATTTTCTCAGGTCTACTTCTTCTGAAAGATTGAAAATTTTTCTGTGATACTTCGATTTGATTGCTAGCTGTTTTTGAGGTTTGAGTAAAATTTCAGGCCCATCGTGAAAAGAGCTACTGGTTATGATGGATTGACATGTTAATATATTGAATATGTGTTTGTTTATTTATGTATAATCTTTGAATGTTTGGCCTTCAAAATAAAGAGAAAATGTTCAACTGACGTAACTACAATACATTCTTTCTACGGGAACTGGATAGATTTGTTTGAGCTCAAAACTGCATTAACACACCTGCTGCTGTTTGAAATGCTTATTTAAGATATATTTATTCCTGTGATTGGTTTAGTTAGATCTCCTATGTGTTTCAATATCGTGAAATTGGCCAATGTAGAGTGTTTTTGGAAGCATACTGTTAATTTGTGGTTCTATCTTTTATAGAAGATGAAATCAGAAAATTTTCTGGCGCCCAGTTCTAGTTGTGTAGGCAAATGAAACTCCCATATCTTTTCACGAATAGGACATTTATCCTCTGGAAATGCTTTAGCATAGGTACTAATTGCGATTTCTTTTTCTTTCTTTCCCTTGAATAAACTTGCAACATCCTAAGTTTGTTCTTTGTGGTAACTCAGTTTCTTTTGATAAATTAGGTCTATCCATGTGTATGCATCCCTGAAATTTTAACCACTTAAACTAGCGCAGAAACAATATCGCACTATCAGATGTTGGGGCATGGATTTCAAGAAGATTTACGTTGGAATTCCACTATACGTTCGGTTCCCATATCTCGCCAAGCAAAAAACCTAATGACTGATGCTGATATAATAATACAGACCTTTTTTCAGCGGTTCCAGACTCCGACAATCTTTCTCAAGATTTCTTGTGATGGAGATTATGTTCTGCCAATTGTTGTAGGTTCGTGTCAAAGAAAAACTTAACAGCTAGTCACTTCTACCTTTTAATTTTTGTATCTATCGTCTGTAAAAAATCCGAGTAATATATGCTTCAATTTTTTTATTACTGCAGGGAAGTTTGCTATTGAAAAACTCTTGGATGTTGAAGTGGAACATGAAAATGGGGTAATTCTTTTTGTTTCTTGTCAAAGGGGTCCTCCTTTTTTGTTCATGACTGATCATTAGACCATGTTTAATCTTGCAGGATTGCCCAGATCAATATCAGTTTGTGAAAAATCTTGTTGAAAGACTGGACCATGAAGTATGTAGATGCCATGACTATCATCAATCGCCTTTTATCGATTTGTTTTGCTCTTTCCAATGCTTGTTTGTTAGGTACTTCAATGTATATTGTATGTAGTAATATAATGCAAATATCAGCAGCCAAAAATCAGCCCACTTTCTTCTTTTTAGCATCCTGTTTTATAGTAGATTTGTATTTGGCTTGAAGATCATCATACCATCTTCCTTGGAACTCTTGGTTTTGCATGAATGGTCCTTGACAATGAATCACTCCTCCTCATGCATGATTACTTTCATGTCCATATTTAACAGTCCCACCATGTTACAGAAGAACCGTGTGGGGGGTAGGGGTAATTCTATCGAGAACTCTACCTTTGAAGAGATGGAGCTCTTTCACCACTAGATCTATCCTGAGATAGGCAAGATTATGAAAGTGTATCTAATGGTAAAAAGGTCAATCTCTTGAGAGGATATCCATAGAATTATCCCTATCACAAGCTATAAAATGACCTTTTTATGTGCCATTGCACTTTCTCTTTGTTTAAACTAGCAATACCTAGGTTTCATGTTAGATGATAACATCCATCCCATTATATATGTGCATGAGAATTAGGGAAAATTAATTATTTAGTCCTTGTAGTTTTAATTGAGTTGTAATTTAGTATCTAAATTTTGAGTCATTGTAACTCGATTCTTATAATTTTGACTTGGTTGTAACTCAGTATCAAACCTTTGACTCTTGCAACTTAGTCTTTATAGTTTTAATTATTTAAAATATTGGTTCATATATTTTAAAAAATAAAAGTATAGAGATTAAAATTATGTTAAATTTAGGACTAATATTTTAAATTACTAAACCCTTTTAATCTTTATAATTTTATTTTTTAAAATATAGAGATCTATATTTTAAATGGTCAAAACTATAAAGACTGAGTTATAAGAGTCAAAATTTAAAAATTGAACTACAACCAAGTCAAAAATATGAGAATCTAGTTATAACAAATCAAAGTTTATAGATTAAGTTACAGTTAAGCCAAAACTACAGGGACCAAGTGATTAATTTTCTTTGAGAATTATTACAGTACATCAACTTGTGCTGCTGCTATGGCAGACATTGTCATCCTCTCCTTGTGAAGACAGGAACAATCTCTTTGGCAAGTTCCATTTATGTAATCTTACCATGAATTCTCCTTAGTTTAAGATTTTAAAGATTTGGGGTCCCTATTTTTGTCTTTGTTTTGGTGACTGATGGTATTTTAATTTTATTATGAACTATCATTTTGCAAATGGAAATTCCGTGTAAGTTTAATTTGTTAAGAAAATCTTAGCTTCTTTTTTCTGCCTCAGGTTATAATGGTGCGAATTACAAAGAGAGTGGTCAGTACTTACTTTGCTAGATTGTACATCAGCAAGGTTCTAAATACTTCCCAATTCTTATAGATAAATCAACTTTAAATTTTGCTCTCTCATTCACAAAAGTGCTCATTAAAGTTGATAATTTCTGTAGCCTGGGAGAGATGACATTGTTAGCGTGGATGCACGCCCCTCAGATGCCATTAATGTTGCAAATAGATGCAAGGTATAACATCTCTGACGGGCCTCCTCATGTATGATAAACGTCTTTGAATTGTGAAAGGAAATCTTGGCAGATTTGAGCTGATATGCTCTGTTAGGACCCTAACACTCACTTCTAGAAAATCCCACAGATTTACTCACGGACACAAAAGAACTGAAATAAATTATTTCAGGATACAAGTACGCACCTCCCTAAAACAGAATGCTAAATGACACCTGACATAGATGATACAAGTGACTCTGGCCTCAAAAATGTGGATTAAAATACAGAAGGTGAAGAGTATTACAAATACTGTGCTATGCAGACCTCTCTAGAAACTCACATGTTACAAACATGACCTTTATAGAGCAGAACAATTTTTCCAACTTTTAAGAGGCTGGCTCTCCCCTCCCAAATCCTGACGAAAATTCTCCTACCCTTCATTCTTCTCTGCTAATCTCTTTATACACCCACTCACAACTGTTTTAACTGCTTCCTCATACCCTTCCTTTTGCCCTTCATTTTTCTATCGTTTTGTCTATAAACTGTTATGTTTTCTTCTGAACCACTAGTCCCCCATTTTATGTTTCCTCTGTGTTTTGGTGGAAGTTATGGGTTTGGACTTTGGACCTATCATGCTCTTTTGCTGAAGTCCTAGCTAGTTTAGTGCATTAATTCATGTGTTGACGGATCTGCTTGTTTGATTCACAATTTGATATGTACAGGCTCCAATATATGTAAGCAAACAAATTGTTTTAACTGATGCTATTAGACTTGGTTATGGAATGGGCAGAGTGCGTAGTACAAAGTCTACATATGATGTATTGCTTGACAGGTATTACATAATTATCTGGGGATATTTGTGCCATAATCATTTCTCTGTACTAGTTACCTTGGCCTTGGGAGTGTTGATTTTGCCCCTCTTTTCCTTTTCCTTTCCTTTTTTTTTTTTGGGCACACCGGCAAGGTTCCATTGATATATGTTCTTTACAGTCCTGCAGATGGCCCAGATTTGCTATCCCAAGAACTAAGTATGATGCAAAATATGAATATAGCTGCTAAACTGGAAAGGTTTAAAGACGCAGGTATTCTCTCTTTTCATTTTCTCCCTTCTCCCTTTCTCCCCCCGCCCCCAAAAACAAGATGCACGCATTATCGGGAGGATATATTTATACGCTTTTCCGTGAATATGTTTCATGTATGATTGTGATGCGCTGAGTATTCAAGTTTTATAGTTTGTTGTTTTGTGATTGTTGAATTACCTGAAGTAAGGTAGCGCTATGAAATCTTCTAAATTACATGGTTTTGCAGCTTCATGGAGAGACAAACTAGCAGATCTTCGTAAATCAGAGCACGAGCACTAACTAGCTTGTTAGGTATGTCCATTATTACCGGTCAAAGTAGTTTAACCTGTGAGTATGACTAAACATGTTCGTTTGTTAACGGTGGCCAAGTTTTTCTACATGTTTATTGGTACATGTCTGGTGTTGATGATAGGGTATGTACTAAGAAAGACCCTCAGGAATGAGTTGTATTACTGAGGGAACCTAGTAAAACAATTTGGTGCACAGCTCTGTATTGGAAGTCGTTGACAGTTGATTCCAATTAATGTACATAAGTTGTGTTTATAATTGCTCTAGATCTCCTAGAAAGAAGGTTGGCCCGTGCATGCATGCATATGTAATGGCAAACGCCCACGTACTTTGTATTCAATTCTCAAAATGATCAATGAGAAGAAAAGAAATGTCCATGTTTTATGTAGAAACTGGGACTTGAACTTTTGTTATTGTTCTCTCCTATATTGCTTGTACAGTCTTGAGCAGCCGTATCATTTTTTTTTTTTTGTTAATAAAATTTGGAGAAATTAAGGAAAGGAAAAATTTTCATGCCTCTTCACTGGGATTGAACCCAAGACTGCGACTGAAGATAGTCAAGATACTGTGGCCAATTGTGCTTCGCGGGCTTCTATTATTCGGTCTGTCTAATTTGATCTATGATTATGGCAAGTACCCTCTATTTCAAGGAATAGCATTTGAAAATCTTTGGAATTTATCATTCGAACAGTGGCTAAAAGAAATATTTTTTTGTCCTTCTAACTGTTGCCAATATATACTATTACTATATGATGATAATACGAGACGATCATTTCTTTTCTGCTGTAACTTGACTTTCAGCTGGACAGAGCAAGTCGATTTAAGCCTGAACTAACCTTCGTTATATGAAGCAGTGAGGTGTTGTTGTTGTTGTTATTTCAACAAGGGTTTAAAAAGACAGATTGCAAATGCGCAGGCATGTTTCATTGGCAAACATGCCTGTAAGAAGCAAGAGAAGGAAGTGCTGTCCCTACTTCGTATTGAACCAGATGCTGCCCATGAGGTGAACCAACTAGCCCCTTTCATGTCCACAGCATGCATAAACCTTCATTGAAGATGCCATGTTGTGTGAATATAGTCTTCGTTGAACTTCAAATGTAGTGTGCATTTGATAAAAGTATATTTGGAAGATCCATTTGATAAAAGTACATCTCAAATATAGTTTGAATGTGCTTTTAAAGGTTATTCAAACAGACCAGTAGTCTCATGTTTGATACAGTGCCTATCTTCGCCTTCTCTGACAGCCTGTGTTTGATCTTTCATTATTATGCATATGCATTATCTGATAATCATATCCACCAAAGGCTAAACTGGTAGACTTATTATTTACAAGAGGAGGAGGAAATACCCGTGTGGGCCTAAAGGTTGTTGCGCAAATTAATATGGCAAGCTAATGAACTACTCCCCCCCATATCGTCACTGTCCTCAATTTCTGGTCAAATGTACCAAAATGGATTTCAGATAAAATAAAAGAGAAATGTGAGAATCAGTTGGGAGAGAAACAAGAAGACAAAAGGAAACTACAGTGCTTGCCATGTTTGTGCCAGCAAACTAGCGTCACTAGACATTTCCTAGCAATATAGAGCCTGGACTTGTGCTCCTTTACGATGGCAAAGCATCCATTCCTTTCTGGATCACAGTCCATGGAGGAACCACCCAGTCCGCTGTGACTTGTTCCTCCAGATGCGCATTGACCCATTTCAATGGAAGGCCATTAAGCCACGTTTATAGAAATGAGTGCTCCTTTCTTTGTCTTCCTCTCTCTGTTTTCTTTATTTAATTTGAGACTATAGAGGCATCTTCTTAATGCCCTTCACGTTCAAGTATTCATGCATGACAAGGCACTGAGGCTGCATCTTGTCCGTGAGAAATCGCTTATCTTGGTTGTCTTTGCGTGCTATTTCGTCCAAGCAAGCGTCCTTCTTCGCTGCCTAGTCTTCAAGTGTAATATTCTTCAAAGCAAGCCTCTTTTGATCCCATTTTTTGGGGCATGAACCGGGCTGCAACCCCCATAAAATTAGCTTTTGCAACTTGAGTTCTACTTTTTATGAATACAGGATTATGCAAATTTTGGTAGTTCCTAGAATCAGTAAACAATAATTGGGCGAGTAATGTGAATTTTCCATGCTTCTCGGGGTCTAGCATGAGTTGGAAGAAATTTCTCTTTGCGTGGAAAGAAAATGAAGCAACTGTCCAGAACTAGTGAGTTGTATGTATGAAAGTACTAAAGTTTACCATGATTCAAAACAAATACTTTTCTTGTTTTTGTCAAAACTATTTCTGGTTTTGCGAGAAAATCAAACAAATCCAAGAAGAATGAGCTTATAATAGGTTTAAAATATTTTACTAAAAAAAGCAAATATCATTTAAAATATTTGTAAATATAAAAATTTCAGTTGCAAATCAAGGATTCATATTTGAAATTCTTACACACACACACACAACTATTTAAATTGGATTTTATGATTCATTTTAAAAAAATTTGTGGAGATCTAATTATTATTAAATTGATCTTTTGATCTAAATGTTATTCGCACGTGATTAATTATGGGCAACTAACTATTCAAGTTTTGACAAAACTATAATGGTCATATTAAATGTTGTCTCCTTCTAAAGACGAAGGATGGGGATTATGTGTAGACTAATTAGGGATCAGGATCAGCTAGTGCGGATTTATGGACAAAGGTGGGGTCTTTCCTATCATCATTTGAGTTACTCGATCGGCTTATTACTGTATTTGTTCACACATGTTCGGTAGTTCTAATCGTTATCTTTTAGGGGGGAAATTAAAATTGAGATCAAATGGTCTGTGAGTTCGCTTGTTGTTGTCACTTTAACTGTTCCATCTTTGATCTCAGTACGTAGCCACAAGATGTTGACGCAAAAGGCAATACAATTATTGAATTATAAGGAAAAAAAATCAAGCACATTGTATACTAGCTAGTATCAGTATCATTCAACCACCACTTATCACATGCTCAGATGCACCTCATATAGCTCTAGTTATTGTTCCCAGAATTGCATGCGCTATATTTTAGTCATTACAGGCTTTACAAGATTCCTCACAAAGAGGCGTGAGAAAAAAATATCGACCAGTTTTGGATGGAACTTGTTTAATTTCTTGGCATCAGCACATCACAATGCCCTCGACATTTGAAACTCAGTCAAAGCAAATACGTTTCGTTTTGTGACTTTGTCCATCGACAGTTTCATCAAGCGTTCGTTTATGCACAGATAACTTGCAAGTTTCCATGATTCATGGTCACTTTGGGTTCGCTGTCTAATATGAAAAAGGTGTGTAGAGATGGAGAGTTTTGGAAGAGTAATTGGTGAGAGTTTTTTGCAGGATACTGAATTTTGAAGTAATAAATTAAAGAACTCGCTCCAACAAGTTTATCCATAATCTGCCTTTTCCGTGACTATTTGGCTGTTAAGGAAATCAGATTCCCAAAACCCAATTATAGGGTACTGGCGTTTGCAATAAATTTTTCAAAAGAGTTCATTAAGAATTACATTATCGGAATTTTTGTCCCAGGCTTAACTTGGTTCAAAAATAGACAAAGCCTATTTCCCATGTTATAGTTAAAAGAAAAACGATAAAAACTAGATACGAACTGCTTCTGGATGAAGAACAAATTGAACAGTATCCCCAGGTTTCTTTTATTATTTATCGTACGTTAATGGTTACGAGACAAAACAATCCGCGACTGCATACGCTACTACTGGACTTGATATTAAAGCCCTCGGGCTTGTTTTTGAGTTTTCCAATTGAAGATACCATAAAGGAGTGAACAGATACGCCCTAGAAAACTTTTTTCCTCGCCATAAATTTCACAGTAATTTGAGACGTTGAGTGTCTGCAACAAGATTCCCTCAGGAAAAAAAGAAGGTGGTAAAGAGGAGGGGGCCATTAATTGTTGCCATAAATCTCATATCAACCAACCCACAACACTGTTCAAAAGCATGTATGCTTAAAACAAGAGTCCCACTTGTGACACAGATTCTGCTTTGCCAAATTGAGCAAACATCAATAGGCCTCAGGCTGAGAAATTTATTTCCCGACTCTGCAAGTCAACGCTAGCTCCCCCCACTTCTCATCACTTCACTGGATCAAATATCAATAAACATGCAAACATGTTACCATGAAACTGCATGTACAGATAAATGGGTGTGGTATGGTTATACATTTGATTCATGATTTAGTTGAAGAAATTTTCTTTTTGGTGAGAGGAGACTGGAGGAAAGAGCCAAAAGGGGTTTGACAGCTCCAAGGCAGAGAGTCTCACGGGTAAGTTGGGTATTAATGTTGCAGGCAGTGCATTCCAGAGGGAGATTCCCTCATTTAATGCGGTGGTCTTTCTGGTTCTGTAATGCAGCGAGTATCACGATCATGGACGACCCCTTTTGTTGCCTCTCCGCTTTTAATTCCTCTCTGTGCTGTTCTTGACCTAACCTCAACCACATAGTCCTCTCCATCAGTTTTTCAAGACATAATTCTGACCCTGATGATGCATGCACCCAAAAGCAACACATTGCTTTTGCTTCTGGATCTACAAATTGAGAACCAGCAACAAGGGTTAGTTTTGACTTATTACACAGCAGTTTCATGTAGGCATTTTATCAAACAGATGTAATCAGCCATGGCATTTATGGTTGAACAAGGACACACGCGCACCCGAAAAATAAAAGAAAAAGTGAAGTGGGAGGGATGGATGGATGGATGGAGGGAGAATTATGGATTTAAATGCTCTGGGCCAGCTTTATGCTTTGGTAGCCGTGGTTTTAAATGCACTGTTCACACCATTCTAGTGTTCTTAAATCACCCCCAAGACATTCTCACCCTCGCCTCACTCACTCACTCACATCCTTCAAACAGACATCTCCCCCCCCCCCCAATCTTCTTCTGCTCACTTTCTTTCCTTCTCTTCTCTCCACATGCTGGCTTGGCTTCTTTCTGTGTCCCACACATTCAGATGAAATAGTTATTGTGATATTGGCCTGGTTCACTCAGACTAAACCTGAGCGAGATGCTACGGGAGAGAAGAAAGGGAAAACATTTTCTGGGTCCGCCAGGGTTTCGGTTTTGATTGAGCCGTGCCAATATCTCAATGCTATTTCATTTAGCGTATGTTACGTGGCCAGAACCAGAACAGACGAGATCGACATCAAAGGTTTGCCTGTCCTCTTTCGAGATATATACAATTCTTTGTGTTAATTTATGTTGCGTTTTAGCGTTATTTCTGCCTCGTTATAAAGGTTCTTCCCGTGAATGGATACCTTTTGACGAACAAAAGAGAAGAGGGACGTCACTCACAATACTTAACCATGAGATGGGAGATCATGAACCATATTGTCTTTTTGGTTCTAATTGACATGTATAAATTTCATATTATTTTTCATTTGCAATTAATGCTTCCGTTCCTTATTGGTACATAAAACGTGAAAGAAGCGGATGTATTAATTGCAAATGTACGTTTATTAAGGTGTAATAATTAAGTACTGAAAGATTCTTGTATATCAACGGTTAAAACCTTACCCGTAATACGGTACAGGAACGTAACGTAGGTTTTTTTTTCCCCAGACTACAGAACATGGTTTTTACAGTCTTTCATTTTATTTCTATTTTTTTTATAGACTAGTTGTCTTGTCATGTCTTGACTCTTGAGTTTATTATGTATTAGGTCGCTCTTCATAGAGCAGTGAAGCAGCCAGAACCGTAGTCTTCATTTATTTATATTATAGCCTAGTACGTATAATTTAATTTGATTTTTAACTGAAATTATGCAATCCTATTTTATATGAACTTTGTGATGAAGAGTGTGTGATCATGAAAGAATGATTTTTTAAAAAAAATGAAAGGCTATGGTCAAGCAAATAAGAAAAATTATGAATTAAAACTCCTGTACCTTTTTTTCAGCCAACAAAAGTCCTGTACGTCGTTCTCTGCTACTTCGGAAATCGGAATCAATGAACCTCTTACAAAGAAGAGAGGGTTACGTAAAAATGCAAAATTGACCATTGATAGTGCGGGCGTTTATAATTAGTCAATTCGCATGTATATTGGCTTTTCGGTTGAAATGAGTGAATGGCAATTATTGGCTATAGTTTTAAGTTGTAACATCTTAATTTCCAAAACTCGTATAATCAAATAATTTATTTGAAGAATTGAGTAGTAAACAAAATTTAAGATGTCAGCTCAAAGCCAATTATACAAATGGGTTTAGGGCACATGAAAGCCCAAATCATTTTAGAAATTGCCCACTAACAACATCCGCAACCCATGCACTACAAGATTAAATATCATAATGCAACTTGAATTAAAACATCATATAATCATTCTTCAATAAAGGCTATACTCTAATAGCATCCAAACTTAGTTGTCAAATACCTTTGTAAAACACCCAAAAGGGGCCTAACCCTCAACTATATAGTTCAAAATCATAGGTTCTAAACCTAATTGTTCTAGTTCCATGTGCAAGAACACATTTGCTACATAAAAAGAAGAGCGTCGAGAGATGTACAGCTTACTTCTCGTATGCCTTCCCTTGCTTCCTTTTTTTAAAAAAAAGGCCGTTTGAAATGAAACACGGATCTTCCCATGAATGCCAATTGATGCTTATGCATTTTTGGTTGAATCCTCCCAACTCCCAAGTGGTCTTTTGCAACATATGTTGATTTCATCCACCTAAGGATATTTTTGCTCATGCATGAAGCCGAACTGCTTAACCATGTGAAGGGTCGTCTGGGAGGGAAAGTAAGACTTCTTTAAAAGAGTAAAAGATATACATACATTCCTTAACATTATATATTTAATATGTTTATGTTGAATTAAATCAAGATATATATCTTTTATATATTTGTTTTTATAATAATCTTTTTTTTTTGACGTTATACTATATTAACATGCCAAAAAAAGAAAGAAAGAAAAAAGAAACCAATCAACCAACAAAAGTCAATGATATCGACAATGAAGGCACTAAGTAACACCTATAAAATCCGCAGCAAGATTCGGAATTTCGGATGCATTTACATGTAAGTAATAACATCTATAATAAATTGTATACTATGAGGGTGCAAAAATCACATGTTATACTCGCAACTTTTCTATTGGCCTTTAGTTGCTAAGAAGCAATCCTACATTTCCCATAATTATTAGATCATGCAGCGTGTTGTTTTGTTTTCTATAGCCCTCATAACCATAGAGCCAAATATAAGATTCAGCATCAAAGGAGGAGACTCGGAACGCCAATACTCTCCACTTATCTCACAGTGCACCTAGAAGACACGGCTGAACCGCTCAATTTCTAAAGAAGAAGATGTTAACCCTCAGAAACATTTGTTTGCTGAGGAATGAATATTCTAAATGATGTTTTTTTGGGCCATAGTTTTATGACATTCCATTAACAGACATGTCAGAAAATTTCACATATGCACAGTAAGACCCTTTCTAAAAGAAATTATACTCCAGGTTTCTTTATAAAATTTGCAAAGAATTTATTATTATTATTTTAAACACGCCCTTCATAATCATAACCTTCAAATCACACGAGACTAATTATTATGGTAATGAAATTTTAAAGACTTAATTAATAAATATTTAATTTTAAGGACCAAATTGATAATTAAGTCAAATTTAAAGGATCAAAATTTTTATTATTATTTTAAATTTTTTAATAAAGAATAATGTTAGAATTTTGACAATTTCTAGCAACATCAACTAAGTTGCCTGAGTGTTTTGTAATGGCTCCTATCATTAATTTCAATTAACTCAACTAACTAACAACCCTTAATTGTAATAATCAATGATCGCTCCCGCAAGTGTATGAGATAATAGTAATAAATTATTTAGAATATTTCAGGTGTCGAACCTACAGGAAAGTTACACTTTTATTAATTTAAATAATTAATATTTTAAGAAAAATACATAAAATGGATAAATTTGATAAAAATATAAGGAATAAAAATAAATCAAGAAAACAATGATGATAAAAATGCAATCATTTGAAGCGTTGGAGTTTAGGATTCACCCTATAGGTTGCTAATTTCTACCCTTTGAGTTGACTCAAATCAATTATAGTGACAAATATTCCTAAAGTGTCCTAATATTCTTTCGAATTATTAGTTCCTTTTTAATTAGTGTTGAATTCACTCCCACGATACCCAAACAATTAATTAAATCGTGAAGCTGTAGTTTAAGTCACCATAAATTTCTAAAACTATTCCTAGCCTAGTTATTATATTTATTTCTCTAAATCTAGGTTCTCTCTTCACCACCCAGTCCATCAAGATCACCCATAAATTTGATTAAATGGTGGTCAGTCATTAAATCAATATAAAGAACAAGAAAAATAAATATAATTAAAAAAAGCAAAAATATTCATAAATATAAATGTAAAGAATCAAAATAAAGAAAATAGAAAACTAACTCCTCAATTGAACTACATCCTTATCCCAATTGGATAATTTAGAAACACATAATAAAATTAAATAAAACTGTTCTAAAATTCCCAATCATAAAAAATAATCACAGAGAAAATTAAGAAGTAGAAGAGAAATAATTATAATTTGTGAATAACTCCTCAATGATCTCGCTTTCAGCCTTCAAAATGCTTCTACGAGCTTCAAAAATGTCAAAGAGAATTTTTGAGGTACTTAGATAAGTGCTTGCATACCTTCCCTCTTGATGGAAAGAGTATTTATAGTTAAAGTGGAGGATCCTTCTTTTGTTCCTTATCGATGTGGGACTTTGATATATATATATATATATATATATATATTTCTCTTTTCTTTCTTTCTTTCTATTTGGTTTATTCTTTTTCTTTGCAAAATATAAAGATAAAAAGATATAGATAAAAAGATATGAGTGAATTTTGTATTAAAATTTCTTTTTATCTTATAATTAAGTGATGAGGAAAAAATATATAAATATCAATTAAATAGATATAAAATCTTAATAAATATAATTAAATTTAAACTAAAATTTATACCTATTTAATTATAAAATATGCACTTATCAATCAACCTTGGCTAAATTAAAATATTTATTTCCTAAAAAAACTAAAAGATTGGAATCTCAAAACTCATTTTATATAAGATAGTGGAATTAAATCATACAAGAATAGTATTTTAAATCATGCGGAAATATGAAATATAAAACTTTGAGAAGGAAAGATAAAGGGCAAAGCAGTAATTAAATTCTATATAGGGTCTAATGGACCTAAAGGTCATCCAATTTCCCAATTTCATCCAATTAAGATTTAGATTAATTAACTTAACTCCATAATTAACTTTGGTTAGTCTTATTTAAATTTTAGGATGTTACCTATTTGGCTATGAAAGAAAGCCTTCTTAGTGTTAAGAGATTTACCTTTGAGAAGGTATGTTTAGAGACGGACTATAAAGTACTATCCACAGCTAATTTGTAAAATATTTTTTAATATAATCATAAATATTAATAAATTTTATTAAATATATTTTACAGTCTTACTTTTTTAAATAGAAATATAAAGTTTCAAAAATGTATTTCACTTAATATTTCATTTTCGAAAGAATGTTAAAGAGAGAGAATATAATAGGAAAGATAATATCAGGAAAACATCATTAATAAAACCTTATTTTTATCATAGTGTGTCTTATATTTTAAGACACCAAATCTCTCATAAAAGTATCCTATCATAGGGTGTATGATAACTAGTGAAGTTGTTGCAATATGTGACAGTGCAGGGATCTTATTGAATACTCCCTCTAAACTGCAACATATGACATCTTATATAAGCTTTGCTTAGTCTAACATATAATGTTTTAGGTAACTTTTATAATTGATTGTTCAACTACACCCTAACTTTTTTTATTACTCTTTTTGAAAAAAATGATGCATTAAAATTTTAATTATTATTATCAAAACATGTATATAGGGTATTATATATGGTATTTAATATGGATAAAATTAAAAAGGTGTAGATTTTTTTTTCAAGAAATTAAGGTTTCAAATTGTGGGCTCAATTTTGGTGAAGGAGTCAAAGCATCATGACCCTTTAGTTGTTTGAGTGTGCCAAGCATGTTAAAGGAGTACGTTCTCAAAAGAGTAAGTTGCAATAGACAATTGAAAGGGTTCTCGAGAGCCTTTATCATAATTTTCTTAAAGAGTTAAGTTACTTGCGAGAGCAATGGTGGCAAGTACATAAGAATGAGGTGCTTTGTAAGAACAAAGAAGTAAATAGGCTTGGAAAACTAACCTAAAGGCAGAGTTTACATAGAAAGGGTAGGTCACACAAAGCAAGGTTGAAGACAATGTAGATTTGAATAGTTTGCGTTGGGCAGGTATGAATACATTTGGCAAAATATTAAGAGACCTTTTATTATGCATTCATTACTTATTTATAACAAATGGCAACTGTGTGCTCCCATTTGAAGTTGGCTCTTGGCGCCAATGAGAGCATATAATTGTTTGTGCCTTTAACTGCTTGAAGGTTCTCTATTGTGTGATGTGGTGAGCAAAGGTGTGTTGAGATTCTCAAGTAATAGGAGGAGTGTGCATGACTCGATTAGCTTTCCCTAAAACACATCATTTTACTCATCTTTGTCTAGCTAGACCACATTTAGGCCAAACTCCCTTTCTACTTGTTTGGGCATCGAGGATCTTTCGGTTTTGGGCTCGACGCTTTGGATTTGGTACAAACATAAATAATATTTTTTGAGAATTGTAAATTAGTTAATAACATATTATATTTTGGTTTGGAGGGAGTAACTCCTTGGAATAAAGATACCAACTTTAAATGTGGTCTTTTTCTTGGTTAGTTGACAAGGAAATAATGTTGTTGCAAAGGAGATGCACCTTAAGGAGTGATTATTGACAACTTCACCTCTTTTAATTGAGTTTTTGATAGCCGATTTAATTTGTTTTAGGAGGAAGAATAAGCTTGTAGGCAGGAATCTAGATATGAGGATTGACTCTCATATTATACTCCATTTGAATCATAATACAAGTCATTTTTTAAAAGTTTTATTGTTCAAAAATATAGAGCATTGTGTATGTTTTATATATATATATATATATATATATATTTTTCAACTACATCCTTACTTTTGATTCAAGAATTTTAAATGAGCTGGATCTCAAAATTCACCAAATTCAAATATATGTGCTTCTATGCTAAAAAAGCATTTATAAAGATATTTATAAATTACTTATCAATATTTGATGTCACCCTTATTTTATTAAGTAAGTAATGAGAGTGTTTTGAATAAGTAAAATGTTATATTTATCAAATTCAATTACAGAATTGGAAAGATGTAAAAACTTTTAAAAAATTAACATTTTAACTAACTCTTTTTTACAAACATAAATTAGTTTACAATAACAAAGGGGAATTGTAGTTTTTTGTCTTTATTGTTTTTGTACGATGGATTCTAGGTTTATGTTCTTTCTTTTACTTTGTCGAGTCATAATAGTGAGTGTACTGTAATGTCTTTTAATATTAATAAAATGGACTTTTTTTTTTTTTAAAAAAGCTGGTTAGCCCAAAAAACATGACATCAACTAATTTTAATTATTTTTTTAATAAATCGGTCAGTATCGAAGTATTGAGAGGAGTATTAAATTGTCAGACCATGGATCGATCATATTTTTTTAATTTGGAGAATTAATTAATTGTAATCAAGAACATGACTGTCTTCACTCTTCAGTTTATCCAATCAGCACTCTTTTATCCGCTGAACTCCTATCCTAAACGTGGACCCGACGATGACGTGGATAGCCGCACCGAAACACTTATTAGTAGCTGGAAAGAGTCCGAACTGGATGAATCTGCCCCCGCCCCGCTTCTCTCTCCCCACTTTGGTTCATTTGTGCCTTTTGTCTTTTTTTCTTCGTTTCCATGATCCCACCAAAACCATGTGCCACGACTTTCCTCTGAATCTCTCTGCTTCTTCTTCCTGAAACACTCACTCTTCTAATCAAATCTATTCATAAAAGTTGTTGATTGTGCTCTTTGCTTTTCCTTTTTGGCGCTAATGGCGATCGAGGAGGACCTTGAGAGCTGTGGAAGCAGAGCCTGTGTACAGTCACCGCAAGCTCATCCTCGTCAACACAGGAAGAAATTGGAGGTGTACAATGAGGTGCTTCGTCGAACTCAAGAGTCAAATTATGAGGAGGCCAATGTTCCAGGGTTTGATGACCAGCTTTGGCTTCATTTCAATCGTCTTCCTGCTAGGTATTTGTTATTCTGTTTAATCTCATCGTCTTTCTCTTCCTTTTTAAAATCGAGTTCTGTCTTTGTTTATATGTGATGGTTCCATCCACGACAACACATTTTTTAACCAGGAATCTACGAATAATTATTTTGTGTTAATCACGATTTTCTTAGCGCATCACGGTTTTTTTATTCGCACTTCATGGCTAGTGAAAGAAGTGTGAATACAACCAATTGTTTTTTCCTTGTTCGTTTTCTTTACCCTTTTAAGTTGAATTGTCAGGGCCATTTTTCGGGTTCTTTGATTTATTCAAATTGTTTGCTTTCACACAGGTACGCGTTGGACGTGAATGTGGAGAGGGCGGAAGATGTCCTTAGTCACAAGAGATTGCTGAAGTTGGCAGAGGACCCCGCTAAGCGTCCTGTATTTCAAGTTCGATCAGTGCAGGTGAAAACTAAAAGAATTTGCTTTCATTTTAGTATTGTTTTCTTTAAGCTACGTCATACGTTCATAATGATATGAAGTCTGAATTCTCATGTCACATGCTTTGTTATTTTGGTACAAGGATCCTGAAGTTTTATAGTTACTGTTGTCGTAATTCAAGGTTGTTGAGGAAGCACAGAACTGATCTTTCTTTCCTTAACTGCTCCATTAGGTTTTAAACATTTATCAGAAGGAATGTCATTTGTTTATTTTTCCTTTACTATCTTCAGTATTGGAGGGAAAATTAACGAGGGGGAATTTTTTTACCATTAATTTTTGGTGAAGCAGTATTGACTACTCCTGCCTGAATATTACTATATGTAGAGCTGTGTGCATACTAATCATTTTTATCTCACAAATATCTTCATTGCAGGTATATCCTTATGGATGTGCTTATTTTGCTGACTCAACACATTCTGATCCTTCTGAGAAAGAAGATGCGCAGAGTTCTTTTAACTATTCTTTTAAGCAGGGGTATGGCCTATATGTGGTTGTTTTGATTATACTTTTCATCTTTTCTGCTGTACCAAGAGCAGAGTAAATCACAATCTTTTTCCTTCATATAGTGCTTGTCCAACATTAAATGATTTTTATGTCTTCTCTGGTCTTTCTCTTGGGAAAGTAGAGTTCATCCACCACCTACTTTTGGTTCATCTTCTAATCTTGAAGCTCTCTCCCGCCAAGCATGTAAGAATAAGGCTGAAGACAGGGACGAAGATATGGATTTGACACCATGCTTTTACAAGTAAGCATTTTGATAAATTCATTACTCTAGATTCTCAGTCTTGTATAACTGTTGTGGAATGACTTCCTCTTTCCTCTTTTATTCTTATTTATGTGCCTAAATTGGTGTTGTGGGAATGTTTTATATTTATCTTATCAAGTAGATCATGAATTTTATTTTGTAACCTATATAAATTCTGCCTATGTTTATAGCTGATCCCAAACCTACGTAAAGGAGGAGGGTTGTGTTAAGTCCTTAACAACCAATATAAAACTTTGTTGAATCTCATTTGGATATGGACGATAAACTTATATTTATGATTGGGTCAAACCTCTTGCAATCTGAAAATGATACCTTCTAAGTGCAAGTGTCTATTTGTGTTCTCTGTCCAACTCTTTGATGTGCAGGGTGAAGGGAAGATAATTACGTCAATTGTATTAATTTTATTTAGTTGTAGTTGGGGCAATAGGGTTGAATTAGGAATTGAGAATTTGGTCATTGAGGTCCTAGGATATCTTATTCCTAGGTTGTCTTTCTTGTCCTAGTAAAATTAGGTTAGTTCAGTTGCCAATGCAAGTCATTTTATCTTGTATTATAGATTTCCAGTCTTGCTACTGAACTTGATTGAAAAAACTAACAGAACTCTTCTAGAGTCCCCAACAACATCCCCCCCCCCCCCGGGTCCAGCGGGAGAAAAAAAATTATTGATTTGGCTCCCTCACAATTCTACATACGAGAGAGTGGAGGAGCAAGAGGGAAGAATGATTTGTTCATAGATGCCTTTCCATGAACAAGTGATCATTCCTGATATGTGGAGTCATTGAAAGAGAAAAATTTATATAACAAATTCTTTTATGTATGATCTCTGTCAAGATCCTGGGTGCAAGTGCAAATTTACACACACTAGATGATAGAAGCTTTCATCTCAATTTATTACTTTCTAATTTCTTCTGGCTCATAGCAGTTTATTGATTTTTCCCCTCTTTAATGTTTAAATTGCTACCCAGTGTTAATCTGGCCACTTACTAACTTTTAGGCCCATGCACGAGATTACCTTTTCAACTGTTGACAAGCCCAAAGTCCTTAGTCAGGTAATGGATTCTTTTTCTGTTGAGAAAAAATTGTGATCTCTTTACAATGATGTTTTAGTAACTATTGGATGAGAAATAGTTACTTAATCCTTTTTTTTTTAAAAGCATTCAGCATTAAATGCTGTCACTTTTCTGTGCACCTAGTTTGGTTAGATAATTTCTAGACACATTGTTTATGTCATGCAAGAAAAGAATCTGACCTATCTTTGCCTTTTGCATCAGCTGATGACATATTTCATGCTATCAACTACAAATGCTACCAAATGTAGACATTGCAAAACCAGCTGTTCGAAGTTTTCTTTGAAAAGTGTCACAACTTTCCTGAGTATTCATATAACATGTCTTGCACAAATAGACCATGTATGATGGTACAAATCCTTGAAATGATTTCTCTTGCCTTAAAAAAAAAAACACTTTTGAGGATCATTATGGTGTTATTTCTTCACATTTATACAAAATTGTGAAATTAATACCTAAGTAAATTAAGTTCTTTTTAAAAATATGCCTTATTGTCTGCTATAAAAGGTTGAATTAGGGGGGCTTTATTTCAATCTCTTTTCATCTTTCTTTCTTTCTTTTTTCTTTCGTTTAGAAAAAGAAATTCTAATTTCAGGCCTATAATCATGTTGTATTTAATAACTTTTGAGGAGTAAATAGGTCAATTATTCATTACAAAAAGCTGCAAAAGTTTTGGTTTATTTAAATTATAAGATAGAACTTTGTGTTTCACTTTGTATGCTTTTTCTCCCCTTTTATTGGTAATCTGATTTCTTTTAAAATTGAAATGCCAGTTAACTTCATTACTTGGGGAAATGGGACTGAACATTCAAGAAGCTCATGCATTTTCCACCAAAGATGGGTTTTCTCTTGATGTCTTTGTTGTCGTGGGGTGGCCAAACGAGGTAAGGAAAAATGTGGCAAACTTTAAATGATGAAATTTCTTATGTGTTGTTTGGAGAACAGACAGATGTCACCTATGTTGATAGATATCACCTGTATCATCAACATCTTGCTAAGGGTGCAGGTTGCATTTTTCAGATTATAGAGAACATAGGAGTTAAGCTTTTATGTTCTATATTTCTCATCTCTTCAAGGAATACTTTCTTGTCTGTTCCTGTAGTTAATATATGACTGCTTACACATTCTCCCACATTTTGTACGAGTGACAATGTATATTGCATTAGTATCGTCATGGCATGCTATGACTTCTGAAAAAAAAAATGGTGTATTCCTTACATTTCTTACATTTTCTGGCTTCATTTTGGTGCATTCCTGAGTGATTTTTTTTTTTGGAGAAAAATAAGTTAGGAAAATGAGATAATTCAGGTATTTATTTTAAAGTTTTCCACATGGATGGATACTTAAATAGTGCTCTAAAAATGGTGTATCCATATTCAAGCACAAGAAAATTCCTCAATATAGTTGTCCTTATGCAATCGTTTTATCTCTAGCTGTGAATGGCTGTGCTAAAGTAGGTAATGTTTTTTTTTTTTTTTAATAAAGCATTTATTAATGATAAATATTTAGTTTCCAGAAAACATAAAAATAATTGTAGCAATGAATGTTTTACAAAACTTTGAAGGAAATAAGTTTTTTGGTTGATATCAAATATGACATGCATAGCAGTTGAGGTTACTTCATGTCTGGGATCTTAATTTGATTTCTTCTTCCTTTTCTATATCCTTGTGTGCAGGCTTATTCCAACCCATTTGGTTGTTACTTATTACATAGATGGATTTAAATTTCAAATCTCTTGCATTGCTCTTCAAATTGATTGATTTATATTATTGACTTATTGAAGTTGATCATATGATTAGTGCATCTCGTTTGTATTAAGTTAGGTACTCATTGCATCATCAATCTTCCTGTTACTGAAACTCATCTAAATTTCAAAATTTTAAATTGCTTCTCCAATTGACTACTATATATTTTTGTAGTTATTAAAGTTGTTCACATGATGAGTCTTTTTCTTTTATTTTTTATTACAACGATTACTTTTGTTATAGCCAATGTTTGGTTTTGTCCCCTCCCCCCCAAAAAAAATTTGAATTAATTTTGATACTCATTGTTGACATCAACTTTGTCATTTTTCTCTTTGACATTGCCATTGTGCCTTGACACTTTTGCTTGTGAAACATCAGGAAACTGAGGAGCTTAAACGTGTATTGGAAAAGGAGATTTTGAAGTTTAAGGTGATTTTTCCCATGATTGATATTTTTTTGAAAAAGATATCTTAATTTTTTTTTGTAACCTTTTGGAATAATGACACATGTTCAAGAATAAATTGTACAGTAATAAGATTTAGTCTTTGTTTTTTGGTCCACATTATTGCAGGCTAGAAGACGAGTACTGAATTTGAGAACCTAAGTTATGATGAGATCCTGATTTGACATTAATTTTCTTGTGAGGTTTTTGGTAGTCATCCTCCCTATAATTCACTTATATTTTTCTGTATAGCCTATGTGACTAGAGAGACCTGACTTTTGTAAAGATAATGCGACCCTACTGAGCATCATGTTATGTATCACGTAGTAACATGTAATCCAAATGCCATCAGCCCCCCAAAAAAAGCAACTACCATTTTGAATATATTCAAGCATTTCATATACCAGAGTTAAAATAAATTGCCTCTTTTTATTTGTACTTTACTGAATGTGCTGTGAACAAGGCTATATGATTATTTTATTTTTCTGGAAAGATGTTACTTCATGTGACATAAAGCTCCTGATTCCTGATTGGATTTATTTTTGTACTATATGTTGTTACATGTATTACTCTTGTATTGCTCTACAATGCTGCTGAACCTATTTTTCGGTTTTGTTGTGCTATTGTATATTGTCTGTTACATTGCCAGGGTTATGGTTCCCTCTGACTTTCATTTCCCTTAGGATTAAATGCCTACTGATATATATGACGTCTTTTTTTCTTGCTTAGAGGGAGCAACATCTATCGAAGCAGGGCGTGCCTTCTGCTGCCATTGAACATTATCATGAGGCAAGGATGGAACCCTTCCCTCATTGTGTAGAAATACCATCTGATGGAACTGATGTCTGGGAAATTGATACCAACCAGCTGAAGTTTGAAAACAAAGTTGGCTCTGGGTCATTCGGTGATTTGTGAGTTATTTCTGTTTGAAGTTTATTAGAACTGAAAGTAGCATCTTATCTGATCTTCCTCTCTTTTCCCATTCTCTGAGCTTATCCAGGTACAGAGGTAATTATTGCAGCCAAGATGTAGCTATCAAAGTCCTTAAGACTGACAAAATAAATACAGAGATGTTGAGAGAATTTGCCCAGGAAGTTTACATCATGAGGTTTGTTGACATACCCATATGACATTGGTAGAGCTTAAACTTCCTGTTACCTGGATTTCCACCCCCATACTTTCTGCCAATCAGTTTTGCATTCTGTTCTATTTTATAGTGGAGAAGAAGTGCTTTAACCAACTTTATTTGGTTGCCCCTGTTTCATACTTAACTGTCCTAGATACAGTGTATGCTTGAACTTTTTTTGCGCAGTAATTTTTAACTGCTAAAACCAGGAAGTATACTCCTTTGTCCACAGCCCTTCACATCAAAATTAAGACTTCTCAGACAATATAGTTTGGGTTAGAGTTTTATTTCTTCTTTTTGTTATCTTTGATTGAAATCCAACGACCTCTAGCAGCTTCAAATCAATCATTTTGCATCTCTTTTACTCCCATGTGCCTCCGACTCTGATGCTTGACAGCTTAGAGCTAGATGTAGATTGATAATAATTGAGGTTAAACATCATGTTTTTGAAAATTTCGCACATTCTATAGATATAATTTGTATAACAATGGAAACTTTTCCCCTTGATATGGCATTCTAGGATGTCAATAGGTAAATTCTTCTGCAGTCGAACTTTGGTTTAGTTGCAATCGTGTCATGGCTATGAAATCTCATGGCTGGTATCAATGGAAACTGACTGATTAATTAACCATGATGATGTAGGAAAGAAGTGTGCTGGCACAATTCATACATACATTTATGTGTGTATGTATGTATGGTACTTGCGCCATTGGGTGTTTCTGAACTTCATTTCATTTTTTTGTTGAAAATATCTATTAATGTGTCGATTCTAAGGATTCGACTAGTTTGTCTTATCGATTAATGATGTGGTGTTCTCGCAAGTTGGGGTTGAACTTCATTTTTCTTACTATAACTTATCTTTGATTGCAGGAAAATTCGACACAAGAATGTTGTGCAGTTCATTGGAGCATGCACTCAGCCACCAAATCTATGTATTGTCACTGGTATGCAAGACATGCATATTCAGATTGTTAATTTTCAAAGTTAAATCTAGAAACTTGACAATTCTCTAGTTCTATTTACAGTCAAAGATATACTTATAATCTTGACAATATCTTGAATTTTCTGTTTATGATATATCATGTAGTTTTATTTGTAAGATGATTAGGTTTCTTCATTGAGTCAACTATTAGTCGAGCTTGGATGCTTATGCAACATGTTTATGCCATTGTCAGAGTTTATGTCTAGAGGAAGCGTCTATGACTTTCTGCACAAACAAAGGGGTGTATTTAAGCTTCCTTCTTTACTTAAGGTAGCAATTGATGTTTCCAAGGGAATGAACTATTTGCACCAAAATAATATAATTCACAGGGACCTCAAGACTGCCAATCTTCTAATGGATGAAAATGAAGTAAGTGCATTCCAAATATACACGTTGATATTGCCTGTTTCCTTTTCAATTATCACTCTACTTATTGTTGCTTTCTGTATAATCTGCAATTTAATTAGGACTGCATTTGAACGTTTAGTTTATATTTATCTTTGATTCTTTGTTTATTTATTTATTTATTTTGGAGTTCTGATATACTTGTGATATTTATTATCCTCATATATCCTAAAAGCTTGATAAATGATAGAGCACAATGGCGTCTTGCAATCCATGTAGCTGACCCCACTTAGTGGGATAAAGGCTTGTTGTTGTATTTATTATCCTCATATATCACCCTCTACTTGTAATCTGTTATGTTCCATTTCCCAATTTGGGAGGAAAATCCATGTGGAAAAGGGCTCTGAATTTAATTGTATTCCTATCTTTCATTACTCCCATTCTCATTCATAATGGTTTGCTCATCAAAGGTTTTATTCATTAATAACCAAACCTTTATGGCATCATGAAGTGCTGGTCAATTGATAGTTGTATAAACGGTTCTTAGATTAGCAGGTTAACACTGACTCTTGGTTGGGATAGAATTAAATAAAAACTTTTGTACGTGTAAGTGAGGAAAATATTTTTTCTTCTCTTTTAATTCCTTTCTAAAGGAAGTAAAGCATATCCTATTCATATCTTCAACAGGTGGTGAAGGTTGCTGATTTTGGGGTTGCCAGAGTGCAAACTCAATCTGGAGTGATGACAGCTGAAACTGGAACTTACCGTTGGATGGCTCCTGAGGTATATAGATTATATTGGACATAATTTTACTGCCCGCACTTCTGTTTTCCTCACATTATTATGCAATGAAAATTTGGTAGGCATCAGTATATGTAGCATGCTTTCCTATTGTTGCTTAGTAGAGAAGAGGAAAGTTGGATGATATTGATGGTTAATTAATATTTTTATTTAAGCTTCTGACAATTTCTTTTTCAGTTTAATTTGCTCCTCGTTTTGATATCTTTTTTTTTTTTTTTGGAAATATATCTAGAATCCAAGCAATGGTGGCCATCTCAATTTCATAAATTCTTGGCTATTTTCTTACATAACATATATGCATGAATCATCTATCCTTATTTCTACTTTTGTTTTCATTTCTTTCATTCTTTCAAGCGCACACTTTAATTTGTCTGTTCCTTTCTTCTCTTCGCGTCTCTTTTGATACAGTTGATCTATTCTTTTCTTCGTTCGATTTGCTGATTTGATTCTTGAATTCAGCTGTTTGATGATGCTTCAGATCTCTTTTCAATGATTTGATTTTACTTGAAGGTCATTGAACACAAACCGTATGACCAGAAGGCAGATGTTTTTAGTTTTGGAATAGCTCTTTGGGAGCTTCTAACAGGAGAAGTAAGTCGATTCAAAGCCACAGAATAGACTATGCTTGTTTAACTTTCTTTTCCCTTGTCTGAAACAATGATCCAGGCTCTTTCCACTCTGGTCTCATGGTATATGCCATATTCTTTGATCAGCTGCCTTATGCTTACCTGTCCCCATTACAAGCGGCAGTAGGCGTGGTGCAGAAGGTTTTTATTCTGTCCTTGCACATCATCTTGCGAAAGCATTTTCCTTATTTGAACTAAAATGATTCTGTTTTTGACCCTACTATCAGGGTCTACGACCTTCAATCCCCAAGAATGCACACCCAAGGCTATCTGAACTGCTCCGGCGATGTTGGCAGCAAGATCCAATTGAGAGACCGAATTTCTCAGAAATATTGGAAATTCTTCAGCAGATAGCGAAGGAGGTGAAGCACTCCGCAAAATCTCAAATTTTGTGAAGAAACCGAGTGTTTGACCTCGTAGGCGATTCTAAATATTTTGTCTTTGAACAGGATGCAGACGATCGACCCAAGGATAAATCATCTCATGGTTTTCTCTCGGCACTAAGACGGGCCCATCAGTAATTTTGAGTAACCTGACGCCACGATCAAATAACCAAGCCTTTCTTTTCTTTTTCGGTTTTGGTCCTGTACAGCGGTCTGATCAAATGAGAGGAGATCCCAGTAGCTTGTTTCTGCTTTTTGAAAATTTCGGTTACATTCTACTTCTGTTGCCTTAAATTCCTTACTTTGTACAATTCCTTCACCCAAACGTTCTAATTTTCCTGTGAACGTTTATGGAGAATGGATGCTGAAGCTGAAGGGACCGTGTTTTAAAATTTGAGGCATTATGTTATTTATCATTATTGTCCTCTCCTCCTTTCCCCGCTTCTTTATCGAGATGACGTTTTTTGAGATGATTTCCAAGCACCCACAAGGTAATGAGCTTTTGATTAGATGCTGATAGAATATGTTCCAGGTTACAGAATGTTAATCAACGGTCGATTCATCTCTATATCGTTCAATCCTGTAGATGTTCGCGATATATAATATTTGAAAGCCACAATACAAAGAAATTTGGAAAATGTTCGCCCAAGGTTGCCGTTGTAAGATGGTCGTTCTAAAATTGCAACTGAATGGAAAAAAATCCGGTGCACAAGGCAATGATGATTCCCCATTCTGGTCAGTCACCGTGAGATCCAAGACGCTGCCTTGCACGAATCCTGACTTGTAAGCGAACGAGTGCATGCATACAGTGCAACGCTATGCGCGATTGTCTCCTCACGAATACCCCGCGCGCCAATGCTTGCAGCTTCACCACGCTTTTGAGAGCTCGATATGCCCTTCTTGCCTGCTCAATCATCGAGTTTTGAGCCATGAGACATTCAATATTCAAACCGTAGCTGTAATGCTTCAAAGAATCATTGGTTCAGCGTAACATACCAGGTGGCTCCTGAAATAAGCTTGAATCTTGATTGCCGCGATATCTTCTTTCGTGCAGACTTGCAAACTATGGTCTTTAAATGCCAACGTTTCATTCCCGAGAAAGGGTTTATCGTTTTCATTTGAACAAATTGCCGCGCTATCTCTATTGGATGAGCCCAGGAATTTTCTACGGACTATTTTCAACCATCCCTGCGGTACGCCCATTTTTTTCCCTGTTCCAGTTTTTGGAATGGAGCGCATTTCTATAGGTTGTGTCCTCAACGCTTATGCAGGAAGTGGCGTAAAAACTAAAAAGGAGACTTGTGGGGAACATGCTTGATGGGTGATGCGAGGGAGATGGTTTTTCTTCGTTGCCTGACATGTCAGAATTCTGGACACAAACAACATGGCCAGATGAATTCCTCTTCTGACCAGTCCAGCGTGACTTCGAAGCATAACCCACTCTCTAACTACTCAACCAACTAACAGCACGATTTCCTGGAATGAAATCAGGCTATCAGCTGTCGTTGTCAATTAAACAATGCAAACAATTTTCTTCTTAATATTTTTTGATACTTTCATTTTATGACTCTCATTTATTCATTGTGTCTGAAAACTAAAACTAACGTGTCGTCCTAAAAAATGAGAAATTTATAAAAATCATTGGAAGGTCTTAGTGCTTGCACGCGGGCCCATTACTCATTGATCCACATAGCAAGATCAACTTTGACTTAATGGACTGGACTCAGATATTGTAGCTTAAAAAAAATGACGGGCTCAGAATCTGTACATATAGATCCTTTCGCATCTAACTGTTCCAACCAGCCCAATATTATTTATTCTTTTGCTCTCGCTCCGAAGTTAGAGTTTTCTCCGTCCCGAGTCTGTGGTGCTGAACTTCTTCGACTTTTGCAATGGCCAGTTTCTCAAGCATGTCGCTATCGTCTTCTTCACTCTTGTCTCGCTCGCCTCCTATTCGGTACCCTTGTTCTGTAAGCCAAGGAAGGATCTGTTTCTTCAACAAGATTTCTCATCCAAGGTTGCTTGTGCTTTCTTTAAAGTGCTCTAAGAATTCAGAATCTGGTTCAGAAACGTCTGTTTCTAAGCCTTTGTCTGCCGATGATTTCACTAACAAACTGGGCGCGGCGATTGGGGGAATCGGCTTTCTGGAAACTGCGTATTTGACTTACCTCAAGCTCACAAATTCCGAAGCATTTTGCCCTCTTGGCGGTGGCACCTGCTCCGACGTACTCAACAGTGATTATGCGCTTCTTTTCGGTGACGAACTTTCTCATCTTACCTCTATTTAGCTATTTCTGTTGGTTGATTGCTCATATATTCCAGCGTACGGAATTGAACTGTACTGTAACCATGTAACACTGCATTTTATATTTAATTAACACCAACCTTTTATTTCTGTTAAATTCTTGGTATTCTTCTTAATCCTTATTTGGCCACAAGTATCACTGTTGACTGGAAATTTGCATGTCAACACATTGCAGGTAATTTGTTTGAAAGAAGGTCTCAATGACAGTCCTTTTGAATTTGCCAGGTGTCCCTCTTCCTTTGATTGGAATGGCTGCATATGGCTTGGTTGCGGCTATAAATCTACAGTTGTCTGGAGAGGAGTGGCCTTTGGGAATAAAAAAATCTGATGCTCAGTTAGTATTGCTTGGATGCACTACGTCCATGGCGGCTGCCAGTGCGTATTTCTTGTACATTCTGAGCACCAAATTCTCCGGGTCATTTTGCTCGTACTGTTTACTTTCTGCTCTGCTATCTTTCAGCTTATTCTTTATCACTGTGAAGGTGCATTGTGTTTATCCTATGCCTTTTTTTTTTTTAATCTGATCTGCTGCAACATGCTGCTTGTTGCCTAATTTGCTGGTTTTTTGGGGAAAACTTGTAGGATCTTGGATGGCATGAGATGCAAAAGGCCATGGGTCTTCAATTATTAGTAGCTAGCTTAGTAATGATCACGCTGAGCACCTCATTCACGGGCTCTAAGTCTATCTCTTCAAGGTGAATGTTACCATATTTAGGCAATTTGTTTGCTTCAACTTGTATATTTCATTCATTATGTGGGAAAAAACTTTTATCTTTCATTATCAGCAATACGAGACGGAGAACATTAGAATTATTTCATGTATGCCTAATTGCAATGGCAATGCTGTATTTCAACCTTGATCAAATTTGAGTGAACGGGTTGTTTCCTTTTGTTGTTTTCCATTGTCTTTTGATACAATTTGAAGCCTGAAGAGGTAGTCTCTCCATTCAAATCATATCTGTATTTGCTGCTTATCTCTAAAATTTTTGTTTGGGTCAAATATATATCTTTCTCATATGTTTCTGTTTTAGTTCATGCTAGACCTTGATATGACTCAAATCTATAGCATGCATTTCAGCTGCTTTGGAATATCTCACACGGCTGTATAGTTTGTGGTTTATAGTCAACAGATTTTGATTTAGATTTGAGTACAAAGCAAATGATGCAGCACTCCCCTTAAACTGACAATCTAGTTCTAGAATCTAGATTATTATATAGTGTAGGACCAAGACAAGTGATCTATAGAGTTGCTGACTACGAAATATATGTAGTCAAAAAATGATCCATATTTATCTTCAATCCATGCTAAACGCTTCAGGCAGTACCTGTAACCTTCAGATTTGGTTATGGTCATTTTGTTTGTCCTTCTTACCTTGGTGGTAGAATTTTCATGCGAAGTATAAGTATTTTCAAAACCATTGTAGTTATATTCAGTTATTTATTTGGTCTCACCAAATAAACCTCAACTGGGTCTAACTATGATAAATATATATATATATATATATAAATATTTTCTATTTGCACTTGTGATGAAATCAAATTGTATGGATACTTATGTAATCTGAATTTTCTAATGTAGATTTTTTTCCCCACATTAACAGCTTGGCAGAAGTTGAACTCCCATATTATTCACCTGAGATTACAGCTCCATCGAGTCCTTTTGCTTTATCTCTAGCAAGGCATTTGCACTCCATTGGAGCTAAAATGTATGGAGCGTTTTGGTGTTCCCATTGTTTAGAACAAAAAGAGGTATGCGGTCCCTTACAATGCCAGCATAAACTATGATTGATTGAGAATTTTACTACCGTGCAAAATTCTATCATTTTCATTGAACAATGTATGAGCAGTGAAATTTTATTTTTACTGTTGTTTCTGTTTTTATCCAATTGCTCAGCTGTGGTGGCATATTTTACCAAATATTTGTCAAATTGATTTTTCATGGTTGATCAAGTCGATTTTGGGGAACTCATAAGCCTTGCATGCTGAATACAGGCTGCAATCGAAGTTAATGTGCTGCTAATGTTGTTTATTCACTCTAACCTATTGTTATAGATGTTTGGACGTGAGGCAGCAAAACTGTTAGATTACGTGGAATGCTTTCCTGAAGGTTATAGAACAGGAACTAAAATGATCAAAGCATGCAAAGATGTGAAGATTGAAGGTTTCCCCACGTGGATTATTAATGGTCAGGTAGGGAATTCAGTAGGCTGAGAATATAACTTCTGAACTCCTTCCTCTGCCATGATTTTGTTGTTCTCACTCGGGCATTTCTCGCAGGTTGTGAGTGGGGAGCTGGAGTTACCAGAGCTTGCTCTGGCGTCCGGTTTTAATGAATCTGTCCAACCTAGTTAAGTTTTTACAGACTCGGCAACAAAATAATATGCAAAGCGTGTTTACATAGATCAGTGGTATGTAAACACATGTTCACTCTTGCTGTGGCTAAGCACATGTTCTCTCTTGCGACACTCCATCTGTCCTTGCTTGGTACCAAGGAAATTAAAGGATTTGAAGTCGCCAGGGTAACATAAACTTCTTGCCCACCTCATGTATCTGGTTGAGTAGGTCACAAGCAAAGGCAAAGATTGAAATCGAAGACTAGAGTGTAAAACCAAAGGATACAATGAAATCTGAAGCTTTCAAATATATTCGGACACCCCAGGCTTGGAAGTCAAGCGCCCATTTATTTGCCAATCACTAAATAGATTTTTGGTGTAACGTAAAATTTATAATAAAATGTGTCTCTTTATATAATATAAAATTTACAGGGATCTTATTATTCATGATTTGATAATAGTGCATTTCATTACAAACTTTACGTAAATTACCATTAGTTTTGTGGAAATGTATAACCTAAGTAAATTACAAAATTAACCTTAAATGATTTGTGACAGTGTTCTGTTGTTTATTTTGCTTAATGTTATATTAAAAAAGATATGGATTAAACTTAAATAATTTTTAACCGAAAAAAAAAATGAATAATAAATAGTACCGTGTGATAATTAATCTTGAGTGACCTAGAATGGCCGTTGGTCCGATCCTGGCTCAAGTGAACCAATTCTAATCAAATGTTGAACGATTGGGGAACTCCAACCTTGTTGAGGATTAAAGAACAAAAAAAAAAACTCATTAGAGGCTTGAATCCGAGATCAATGATTGCTGGATGAATGAACGGTTCCGATGGCGTGCGAGGCTGAACCTCGGATCGCGCTTGCAGGGCCCACTATAGCAACGCTTTCGAAAAAAAGGAAGATGCTTTGGAATATACCCTATCCATGGAGCTATCTGTGCATCGTTTCTTTATTTTCTCCTTGTTCTTTTCCGGTCTGTTCTCTATCATTTGTTTTTTCCCCTTTTCCTTATCGTCGTCTTGTTTGTCCCCACCCTAATTATAACCTCCACTTCCCCTTCTTTATCATATCTCTTCCTTCCTTCACCCTCTCAATCTTCTATCACCACCGTTTCTTGCACAATTCCTGCCTTCGCATTTCCACAGTCATCGTTTCCAATTCTCTCTCCCACTGCTTCAAGAAGTAGGAGGAATATGAATATGAATGGGATTTCTACCATCTCCGACCTGGAACAAGAAGAATTGCTTCTCAAATTGGAGGTCTTCAAAATCAAAGGTAAAGATAAACACGGACGCAAGATCCTTCGCATCATTGGCAAATTCTTCCCCGGTAATATATTTCTAAGCGACCTCAATATCTTAACCTGTATTTTTTATACTATATCTCGTGAGTTGGAACAATGATTTATTTGTATGTATTTGGACGAGACAGCACGATTCGTGAGCGTAGATGTTGTGAAAAAGTATCTGGAGGAGAGGATTTTTCCCAAGTTGGAGAAGAGAAAGTTCTCGGTGGTGTACGTGCACACCGGGGTTGACCGTTGCGAGAATTTTTCGGGAATCTCGGCTCTGAGATCAATCTACGAGGCGATTCCGATGAATGTGAAGGAGAATCTGGGGGCCGTTTATTTCATTCACCCGGGCCTTCAGTCGCGGCTTTTTCTGGCCACCTTCGGTCGCTTTCTCTTCACCCCCGGGTAACTAAACTAACTTAACCGCTTTAGGCGCATTATAGTTAAATTAGTGCGGCGCATGCTAACTTGGGCCGATAACGAGTTGGTGGTCGTGGGGCAGGCTGTACGGGAAATTAAGGTACGTGAGTAGGCTTGATTATCTGTGGGAGCAGGTGAAGAGGAACGAGGTGGAGCTGCCGGAGTTTGTGTACGATCACGATGAAGATTTGGAATATCGTCCCCTCATGGATTATGGCTTGGAGAGCGACCACCGTGCTTCTGCCTCCCTCGATTCCCCTCTTTCTACCTACTCCATGAGGTGCATCTCTTAGAAATTTCCTCTTACCTTCACTTCCATGTTCATATTTTGTTGGGAAGCCTTTTTTTTGCCCCCACAGTGAATTTGTGTAGAGCTCTTCTGTCTTTTTTGTTTTTTGTTTTAACCCGCAAGCTCTTTTGTCGGTTTGAATCAATTAAATGGATCATTATAAGGTATGATTGGTCTACTAGAAATCCTCCTGATTTGGATCCTTGAAATGTATTTTGGTGATTAGAAAAAGTAAGCCTATTATATAAATAAGGTATTATAAGTGTTAATTTTATATCTGCAATTGAGCATTGAGCTAAATAGCATATATGAGATCCAGATGCGCTTTAGCCAAATCTGTTCAACATATGTGAATTTATTTAATCAATTCCGCGCATATTGTAAGAAGCTAGTGAACATAGGTTAACTCATTAGCGGTTTTTTTTCCCCCGAGTCCGGTGAACAACTCATTAGCTTCTTTTGATTTGGGATGCCTTTGTATGTCTTTTTTTTTTTGGGGGGGGGGGGGGGGGGTGGGTTAGATCCTTATCCGAGATTTTATTTTTTTTCTTGGTCCGTGCATTTATTCCTTCGTCATTTTCAATTCTTGAAAAACCGGAAAGTGGAAATATTGGAGTTTAACGTGACACCACCCCTGTGCTTCGTATATCAAGTTGCATTAAATATTTTTCCAACAAAAAAAAAAGTTGCATTTAAATTCGATCTTTTAACTTTTGAATATTGCGCGAGAGAAAATGAAGTTTGGAATACACGTGGGAGAATGACACGGAAATTTTTTGAAAAAAGGGAAATGACAATTTTGATAATCACATTTAGGTTTCAAAATATTTTATTACAATTAAATTTTTATATGAAATTACTTTACTATCCTTACGCAAAAAAGAAATGGGGTTAGCTTCCCTCCTTCGGCTTGACGTTGTGCCTCCTCAAACCCGAAAACATACCGTATCAATTATAAAAGAAAATTTGAACCATCCATTCCACCAAATAATCTTAGCCTTTCATTATTATTTTATTCTGTTTTTCATTCTTTTGTTAAAAATCTAGGGTTCCAGAATGGGAAATTCATGTTTTGCCTTCAAAAAAAATTTATTACTGGAGTATGGGAAGAAATTCTCATAAAAGGAAAAAGGATTTTGCTGACATCATATATTGGTGAGTAAAAACGTGTTATTTTCATCAATGAGAAAGAAGGGAAATGACTAGTATTATATTGTATTTCCGCAAGTTGGATGTTTTCTGTCATGGGTAGATATTGTCTCTGAATTTATAAAATGAAAACGCCAACATATATATTTTCATTTTCCTATTATCATCGGTGTTTACTTGTTTCATTTTCTGATAGGTTTATATAGATACAATTTTATATATATGTTGTTGGAAGTTATTTTATAGAGTTGTATTTGTTTTATTTATAACCAATTTACTTGTCACAGGCTTAGACAATAGATATAAATTTGACTTCTAAACTTAATCTTGAGTTTGATAATATGGAAGAGTCATGGCAATTTTGGAGAAATTATGGTAGTAGAATCGGTTTTGGTGTTCGAATGAAGAAATTTAACATGAGTAGAAAAGATAGGTTATATTCATAGTACTTATTTTTTGTTGTAAAGAAGGAGTGTGAAAACTAGAAAAACAAGACAAGAACATAACAAATTCTATATCGAAGTCAAGAACAGGTTGCAAAGCTAGAATGAGAGTTGTGCAAGTAAATGAGAAGTATAAAACTAGTGATGTTTTTCTAAATTACAATTATGACCTACAGCCTCCTAAAGCTATTCACATGTTTCAATCATATCATGAAATAACACTAGCACAAGCTTTTGAATTAGAAATTACAAAAAATGATGAGATTAATAATAAAAAACTAGCATTTAATTTGATGAGTGAATATGCCAGAGTTGATACAAAGAATTACCTTAATTCAAGGAGGAGACAAGCCATGTCAAATGATGAAGCTAAATGCACTTTTGCTACTTTAAAGAACAAGTGGTAGAAAATATCTTTTTGTTTTCATGCTCATTAAATGGACTTAGAGATGGAAGTTACGAATGTCTTATGGGCAGATGCATGTAAGTTGATTGACTATAGTTACTTTAAAGAAGTTGTTTTGCATGATACAATTATTATATGAATCATGATCATAAACCTCTTACTATTTTCTTTGGCATAAATCATTATAAAATAAGGGTGATATTTAGGGCTGCATTATTCTATAGTGAAACTATTGAAAGTTTTAAGTGGTTCTTTGAGACTTTTTAGCGTATGCACAAGGATGTGAAGCTACTAACTATTTTTTTTTGCTAATCAAGATGCTGCAATGGCACAACCATTACAAGAAGTGATGCCAGAAGTATCACATGCCTTATGCACATGGCATATTTCAATGAATGCAATGAAGCACCTTAAAAACTTGAAAAATGGTTAGTCTCATATCTTGAATAATTTCAATTATTATACGTGTCATTGTTGGGATGAGACAGAGTTTAAGGAAGCATGGCAAAAATTATTATCAAGACACAACATGGGAGAAAACACATGGTTGATATCCACGTATGAAATAAAAGAGAAGTGGATAGCATGTTATATAAAATGCTTAAGGATACTTGATATGAGAATTACTCATATTATTGAAGGTATAAATTCATATGTGAAGAGTTGTACAAGTCCTAAATTAGATTTAAACCAACTCTCTCAAAAGTTTATACAAACTATAGAGGACAAGCATCATAATGAATTGTAATGTGAATTTCAGATATGTGATAAGTTGTCAAGGTTGATATTGCAGAGTTCATGTATACTTCGTTAGTTTTTTGAAGTCTACACTCGACCTATTTTTGACTTGTTCCAACTTAAATATGATCACGTGATGCTACATGTATAAAAAATAGACAAGAAAGGAAGAAAAATGAAGATGAGGAGGACAATACAATCTTGTTTGATTATTTGATCTCCATGGTTAATAAAAGAGAGAAATATAGTTTGACATTCGATCTTTCAACTGAGATAATTATCCCTAATTGTAAAAGGTTTGAATAAGAAGGTATATTATGTTGTCATGCTTTGAGAGTATTATATGACTATGATGTCAAGCTACTCCTAAAGAAAGATATAACCAAGAGGTGATTTGGTGTAGCGTATGATTTGAAGGGAAAGCAAATTGAAGCTGATCTTAAATTTGACAAGTCAATATGATATAGGGAGTTGTGCCCTGTGTTAAATTAGCAAGTGATACATCAGAAAGCAATATGGGAACTTACTAACAAAGTGGCTAAACTTCACATAAAAGGAAAAGATAGTAATAGTAATGAAAGTAATGGTGTGATGGTGAAATCATTAGGTTTAAAAAGAGATATGGTAGAAAACAAAAGCAAAAATGATTGAGAAATTGTGTAGAGGAATCAAGTAGAAAAATGATAAAGAGTTCAAAGCTCAAAACAAACTTCCTAAGCTTCTAGAAAATTTTCAAAGGCATGCTTCTAATAAATTTTTCTTTTGTTTTTTTTAATATGCTTTTTAGATAATTATATTTTTTCCCAACTATAGCATGATCAAGTACAATATGATCATATAATATTGGATACACCTGAAGAAGATAAAGTACAACATGATCATGTAATGTCAGAAACAACTGAACTAAGTCAAATGACTTTTACCAATTTATTAATGGTAACCACATAATACTCTAACTATTTTATAGATTTAGAACTTATACATTTAGTCATTGTTTCTCTTTTTGTGAATATAGGAATCACTTGATTGTGATATGACATCACTTGAAGCAATACATTTTAGCCAAGCATTTACAAATGGTGAATTGCAACAATTTATGGGTGAAATGATTCACTCTTATTCAAATCAATGTAATTTTTATTACACTTAATAGTTTAAAAACAATATAATATTTATTTGCATTCTAAATGTACAAATATAGGTTCACAATTCAACAAAGATCCTTCTTAATGAAGTTATCTAGCTCAAATCCTCTGCTCCAGCTATAACTTCATTTCAGTTTCATTTGCTTTCTTTTGTTCTAGCCATTCCTTCTACTAATCTTAGGATGCTTCATTTCAATTCTGTTTGTTAGCTTCCTTTTTTCTCAGATTTCACATGGCATGCTCTTATTTAGGTCATAAAAGCCATTGGATGATTGTATAGCATTTACTACTCTTAGGCTATTCTCTTTTTAATCATATAGCTTATCTTCATACTTTGACTTCTTTGTGATGTAAAAAAGGAAGGGTGGAGGAGAATAGAGAGAAGAGAAGGAGGGGAATAGAAGAAGAGAAGGAGGAGGGAGATAGAAAGAAGTAACACATTAACTTAACATACATTTACTCAATCACCAATTCCTTACTAACACACAATCATCACATCACATATCATTCACTTCTCATTTCAATACACGTTTATAAGTAAAAAATCATTTTGAATTTAACTCCACGTTTAGGTCAGATCAAGGTTAATACATTGTCATATAGTTTATAGCATGCTTTCACACTCAATTTTAATTATACATATAAATAAATCCATTTTTACATTATAACACAATTAACAAACAATTATTTAAGATAGACTCTTCTAATTATCTCAAACTTTTGAAAGATTAAAAGTTTATTCCTTAATGACTTTTGCTTCCAAGCTTGCTCTTTAAGCCCAAAATGGAGCGCAGGGTATTAATCTACAATTAATCAACCTACAATCATTTATATTACTATATAAACAATGTAACCTCTTTTACTCCTATCTCTAAAACACTCAAAGCTCTTGTTCCTCATATTTAGACTTACCCATTGAATATATTAACTCTCTATCAATCCCCAACTAACAATTATTAATCTCACATAGGATCATTAATGCCTCAATAACCCTTATAACTCACATTTAATGTCTATTTTTAGATATTAATGTGCATCATAAATCAAAAGTGTGTAAAACCCTTAGTCATTGGTTTAATACCCCAAACAATTTTCATTAACTCCGTTTGAGTTAATGGGTTTAGACTAACAACCTATATAGACAAAAAATAAACGGTCTTCCATTATCAAACCTTAATCAAAAACTTTAAAAAAATGGGTTGGGAAGGAAGAAGAATAAGTTAGAAGACTTATTCTTAGGGTTTAGTAATTTCAAAATACTCCAATCTCCCTATAAAAACAAACCCTAACAGAGCCCCAAAGCTTCCCCCATATCTTTCTTATGTTTTCTCTCTACTTTTTGTCTTAGTTCGCCTTATTTTTGTAGAAAATGTACCGTGTGCTGTGGCATATGGTACAGAAAGGTAAGTTTCATGTTTTGGCGGCTTGTGCATTGTGACATATGACATAGAGTCATTCTCCTTTGTTCTTCTCACTTTTTCATGTCTAGGTGGCCTTACTTCGCTCCAAATTTAATCTTAATGTTAAAATCACAATCCAAAATATTTGTTAGCTCTCTATAACCATACACCACATTATTTTAACCTTCTTTAACTATCCTCTAATTCCATTTAATAAATTAAATATAATTATCTTGCTAATTAACTGACAATTAAAATTTGAGATGTTACACACACCCTCACCCCGGTCCTCACGTCCCTGACTTTGGTGCTAGCAGGGCTCTCTACTCCAAACTAGTAGAATTCTGTCAATTTGGTGTTCATTCTCTGGCAAGTTTCAAGACATATTTCTCATTCTTAGTCACCGACCTGAATCCAACGTCCATCGATGGCAAACTCACTTTCTTGATCGCGCCAGATGATTAAATTGCCGATGATTTCAATATAGTTCTCTTGGCCTCCTTAACACAACGAGCACTACTCCCTCGGGTTTTCTGGTGGTTGAGTTCACGCACAGGGAAATTGGGAGAAGAGATAGAAGCAGGTGAAGAGATGGCCCTTTCAATTGGGTGTTTCTTTTTTCCAGACGTGTAGCAAAGTGATTTTATAGAGAAATTTAATATCAAAACACTTGTTGGAACATCACTATAATTATCACATTTTTCAAAACTAAATTGTTATTGGCGGCACTTTATCAAAAAAGAAGAAAAACTGCAGGCAACAATGTTACTCTTTTAGTTTTATTTTCAACATGTTTTACTGAAATTATAAAAAACTTTAAAATTTAATAATTTTATTTAAAAATTTAATAATTTTTTAATTTTATTTCTATTAAATATATATAATTTAACAACATATTTTTACTCTCTAATATTCAATGTAAGCCAAGCGAAAAAATTTGTGTTAACAGTTCAATGAGATGGCTTATGAATAGGATAAAATTTTTTTGTTTCTTTTACCTTATAAATAGAATTAAGAGGAGTATACATAAGGCTTTGCTGGCTTTGAACAGCACTAATCCTTTTTTTTTTTTATTCCTTGGGCTTAAAGTAACTAGAATAATTCGGTCTTTCACAAGAACATATGCCAGCGTAAGAAAAACAGTGACGATTATCAGGGAATGAGTAGATCAAATGTTGATAAAGATAATTTGGAGGATCATGAAATGGCAAGATCTCACGCTTGCATCACCAATCATAACCAAGGAAAGTCCAGAATCGCTAAATCTTGAGAGAATGTCAACAGAACAATCCTCCGCGTCAAAAATTGTAGCATAATAGCCTGGATGATATTCATTTCTCTTGCAGCGTTTTTTGTTCGGGAAAGCATTCAGCTAAAGCAAGCCTGCCTGTTAGATATTACAAGAAGGTAATAATTTACAACTATTAAACAGAGCATCAGCAACGATTCTCGTCCACCAATTTCTCCATTACTATTGCGACATTAACCCAATGAAACTCTTTAGCTGGAAGAGGCGAGGTGCAATCATCATCATGGCGCATAGCCCCAATGTCCAGGCTTTTAACGGAACCCACTGCCTTTTTCGCTCATTCAGCTTATAAACACAAAAACTAGTGGAACTTTGGCAGCGTGATTTCGCACTTTCCAAAACGAATCTACTCTCTATGAGCCTCTACCTTCGAAAGCACCGGTTTGAAACTATCTCCCAGTCACCCTGTTTCTCTTTCTTTTTGGTAAAACACAAGTCAAGCAGAGTTAGGCAAGGCCGAAAGAACTTGGCGTTGGGACATTTGAATGTGGAAGCTTTCAAGTTGAACATAGAAGCGCTACCTCTATAACAGAAGGAGATGACATCTGAAATTCTCTTCACACCCATGATAATCTCAAGCCGAAAGGGAGAAATCACAGTCATCTACCCATCCGTCGTCAAGCTTATATACTTTCAAATCAACCACATAGCATTACTTGCAGATGGAGCGAAATCGGAGAAGGTCGATGTTACTATGGACGCATTTGCCTATCATCGGCCATAGTTCCTCGGGAACATCACACCCATCTAAACCCTCATCCATCCAAATTTCAAAATTGAAGAGCAGGTGAGGTGAATCGGATTCTCACACTATTTATTTGTGTTTCCGCACCACCAAATGATAAGGGCTTCCCCTCCAATGGCGCCTCCAGCTTGGGGGAGGTTTCTCGCTACCTTAGTTGCCGCATCTAACCATCATCATCATCATTATTATTCTCATCATTTTTCTTGTTCGTTCTTATATGTATCTCTCCATGTCCTCACTGTTTCCTGTTTGATTTTAAATTTTTAAATATTTTTTTAAAAAAGAAAAGAGGTTTCTATCCTTTTCTCCTATGCTTTTTAAATAAAATAATACACGTTCTTACAAAATTAACTACTTAAGTGTAATTTTTTTTAAAAAAAGAAATGATTCTTCCCATATTGTTGGAAAAAATGAGGACAACTTTGGATGAAAAAATGTAACAATATAATATATTTTCATCACCCATTTTTCTCTAAAGAGAAGAAAATGCAGTTGTGGGAGAAATCAAGTCTATATTATACCTTCCCTACCCAGTTATCTTTAATTTTCTTAAAAAATAACTAGCTGGGGGAATTATCAATTCCCAACATGTCCTTCGTTTGCTTTTGTATCGAACGTTCTTATTTTTGTATCATAGTTTTCAGCATCATTGAAAAAAAAAAACAAAAAACTTTCCTAACACGCGGGGATGTTCTAGCTTATCTGTCCCTTTCTTAGTTGCATTTGTTAAGAAAGGGGTGTTTTGCTTCTTTCTTTCCCCGTTTAACCCGACCAAAATAATGATTCTGGTGCCGTGGAAAGTTAGTTATGACTCAGGGCTTAAAAGTGACAAAAATTGGTCTACCAGAAAGACCCTTTGGTAAATTGGTCATCGCATCCATAGTACACATGAGTAATTTTAGCTCACTTCTACGTAAGTTCGATATTGGGGGGAAAAAAGAACTTCTCGTGGCAGACTCCTCTTGAATAAATTTATGATTTTTCTCTTTAGTTCCTTAATTTTTTTTATTCAATTAATGATTAAGGTTATCATCTTCAGAATTTACATCTCAGGAAAACGATTTTTTATACGTTAATCATCGATCTATTGGGCAGTGAAAAGAGCGAAACCCTTTCATTTCCAACTACAATCGCGCGCGCATGGAAACCTACCATTCCTAGTTCAAGTATCAGAGGTAGGTCTTCAAATCTTTCAATATTTTGAAAAAGTATTTATTACTATTACTAATGTAACATTAAAAGGGTTCTACTTCCACAGATTTGGCTCGGAGACGAGTTTCGGAAATTCAGAAAGTTCCACGAGAGATTGATTAAAAGAACTTTTTACTTAGTAATTTCAATATCCATTGTTAAATTGGCAGCGTCCGTGATGATAATTGGCACACCCCATCACTAAACTAGATCCTCAGTTTTTATTTTTGTTTTTATGTCTCAGATGTAATAAGTACTAAACGACTAATAAGGATTGCCCAGAGCTTAAAACTAGTACGCGGTACGCACCTCTTTTTTTCTTTTCATATATATATATATATATATATATATATATATTTTTTGTGAGAAATTCCTCCAAACGGTTCTGAGTTCCGCCGATAAGCGAGTAGCTGTGCTTCGCTTCGTTTTTGTTATTTCATTAATACAACACAATACCACTTGTTCTTCTTCTCTCCTCTCTCCAACCTCCTCTCGGTGTCTGGAGAAGGTCAATCAATCCAATTGAAACGGTTTTCTTTGGATTTCTGGTCAATATCCATGCAACTTCGTTTTTTCGATGGTTTAATTCCATGACAATCGTCGATATGTGCGGCCCTTGCCGAGATTTTCGGGATCCACCGATGAACCGCTGCTTCCAAATGTTCTCCTGCCTCGCTGATCCCGGTGCGTTTCCAAATCTTCATTTTCTTCCTTCTTTTATTTCTCTGGTTGCAGGGAAAACGTGGGCGCGGTTAATGTGGTACTCGAGAATTTAGTTTAATGTGTTCATACGCTCTGCATGCTAGATGCTACTTCAAGAGAAGTTGCCCATGCTAAATGCTATATTCTATAACTGTGTGTCATTTATTTCTGAATTTCCCGACATTTATCGTTATTCTTCGCTTTTTTTAAAATCTGAATTTTGATGTCCTGTTGTTAGCTCGGAGGTCGTCGTTGTACTTGAAGCTGGCCTTAGTGACGATCCATCTGGTTTATGCGGCCGTTCTCTTCCTATTTGATGGATTTTTGATAGAAAAAACTAAGAAGGAACCATGGTACGCTTACCCCACTCTCATTGTGCCTTTCGTTTTAACTTTTATAAATCGAAGCAACATTTCTTGCAATGTTGCCGCGTTTAATTGCAATTACGTTGTTTTAATTACGGTTACTTTTCGAGTTTGAAACCGAACCAATTAGTATTCTCATTGTTAGGCTCCGAGGAGAAGCTACACTATTACGTGTAAACTTGATTTTCTCAGTTGAATGAGAAAAACTGGCTTTGGTATTAAACTATTGAAGACTAGAGCTGTGACATGCATCACAAGTTAGTTTGATTTTAAGGAGTTAATCACGCTTAGATCAGGTGAAGGTAAAAGAAACCCTTGAAATGTTGTAATCTGTCTGTTCACTGATTTGTTGATTCCACAAGTCTTGGATAAAGTGCTAGATTTAAGGATACTGTCTATGATGTCTGCTTCAACCGCCGCTTGCTCTTGGGAGAAATTGGCAGAACTGTTGGAGAACTGGGCCTTGCCTTTTACTTACTCGATAATCAGTTTTCACGAGTTGAATAACACATTAAATGATGTATTGTGGGATGGTTAAGATATCTGATAAATAATGCATCATTCTGTATTTTTGAAAGGATGCAAATTGTTGTGATGTTTTCTTGTATTTGTTTCTCCTTTCCTTTGCAATATCATTAAGGTGGGAACATCATTGGTGCCTTGTTGTACACAGAGGAAGCTTATATTCCTTCTTTGATTCTATCAAGTAATTTGAGAATTTCGTTAAGTCTGATTTATTTTACCCCTTTTAGTTAGAGTTATATAAATGAAGTCATCTTATCCAATTTTGGTTTCATGATGTAAATGTTGGATTTTGCCTGAGTAGGTTTCTGAAATTTCTACAATTGTTCTGACTTTATTCTTTGACTTTTATTGTTCTGCCCCCTGTCAGGTACACTGCCTTGTATTTGCTGCTGCTTGCTGCCGCTTTAATACTTTACTTTGTTACCTCCATTTCCTCCCCTGGGTAAACATCAAAGTGAATTGACTTTCTCTGCATGAAGCATAAATTGGATTGTGATAAGAATCCTTGAAATTTGTAAACCTATCTTCCTGACATGTTCCTATTGCCCTCGTTTTTGTAAAGCTATGTCCTTGATGCAATGGCAGCTGTTAACAAGGCAAACGCAGTATATAGAAACACATCTATAACCTCAAGGTAAGCAGTCATCCTTTTTCCTTATCTTCTAAATTTTATTGTAAAAAAGAAATACCAAATTATGTGTTATATAAATTTACATTTTTAATGCCATCTCACCATCACATTCAATTTTCTAATGCTCAAGTAAAGTCAACCTGCTTCAAGCAAGAATGGAAGCTTTATTCTTACTGTTGATGAAAGTCAGTTGGGAAGAAATGATGCAGGAGGTAATTCAATGGATTGGGCAAAGCTGGTGACAGACTTGTATCCTCCTGGAACAGCAATCAGGTAGGTGAACATTTCGCTTAAATTATTTATGCATTGAAATGCCTGTGACAAGTAGAATACTGTTCTATGCTTCTTCTTCTTCTTGATGGTTTGTGCTTGATTTTTTATCTCATATGTTAGAACCAAATCAATGAAAAGAAGTTAGATTTGACTTGTCAAAAACAGCCATAATTTTGAAGGAAAGTGAACTTGTTATCCAATTTGAGGTAGAGATCTTCCATGATGACCTTCTTATGCTTGATTTTGGATCATCTCATGTTTTGGCTTGACATCAATCCAGATCCTTAAATCAAGATTGTCTGTCCTTCCCCATACAGCATTAAACAGATAACTACAATTCCCAAATCGCATACCTTATGGATGGATGTGAATGAAGGCACACAACTAGTCTTCCAACAAGAGAGATGAAGAGTCCAAATTTATTAGTTGTATTCATATTGAAGTTCACTGAGTCTTAATATTTTTAGTATATTTTAGAATATGCATTATGTTGGAAATGTTAATAAGCCTTCAACTCTCATAAATAGCCATATAGCATAAATAGATTGGAGTCATTGTTGAATTATATGTGATGGCACAAGGAGCAGGTTGCATAAAATCAGAGTTCACAAATTGACACATATTGTCTAGCTTCCAGGCCATATTTTGGGTCAAATTCGCTGTTTTCTATCATATTACATCAACTTGTTTTTCTTTACATTACAGTAATGTACGTCTTAATGGAGAACTTGCAATATTAGTTGATTGATAATCCTATCAATTCCATATATAGTATAGATTTATCAATTACCAAATAAATTAAAAATTTATAGGTAGCATGTCACAATGTTGTTTAAGCTAAACTACATCTCCTTGCAGAAATTGGACATGCAGCTACTGCCGTGTAGAGCAGGTATTATCAATAATGCCTTGTATCATGCTTTATGATATTGCATTATTCATTTTACATTTTCATCATTTCCAGGAAGCGTCTTTGGGTAGTGATGCTGTATTCATTTGGTGAATTTTGTTGTTGACAATTTTTAGTTAGTCCAAACCATGCAATTCTTTGTTTGATTATGTGGAAATGAGCAACTAATTGTAGAACCTGTCATGCCTTGAAGTATCTTTACAAATATTCAAGGACAGACATGCAATACAATCGTTGTACAGTTATTATTATTACTTTTTTTGACAAAATGTGCACTGTGCATAAGATGCCACATCTATCTCGTCTGCACAACCATCAATTTTAGGTATTGGTTTTTAAATCCTTATTCAGCTTGCCTTGTGAAGGCAGCTTAATGAATTTCATAAAATGGAATTTTCAGGTCAATAAGTAATACTTGGTTGTCTTATTACTATACAGCCAAGAGTACTAATATAACAGCTGGTAAAATTCTGGAATATATTTTGTAATGTTGGATTGATTCTTCTTCTAGAACGCTGAGAAAGTGATTATTTATAGCACTTTCTAAAACGTTGATTATCTTTCTCTGCATAAGTTGGACTGTTCCAACCACTTTTTTCCTACACTGTATGAGCTTTTACCATGTTTCATGTTCTCTTTCCATTTTTGTTGATGCCTCTGTTGGCTGCTGCCTTTCGGATTCTAATGATTTGACCTCTTCATTTTGACTATAAATTATTTTGTTGATGACTTATATGCAGCCACCTCGATCAAAGCATTGTCATGATTGTGACAAATGTATTCTTCAGTTCGATCATCATTGTGTTTGGCTTGGAAATTGCATTGGCCAGAATAATCATTGTCAATTTTGGTGAGTTTGTCATGTTGAGATATATAACTCTCCATTCGCACTTCGTCATCAAGTTTGACTGAAGGAAAATTATGGGAATTATTTAAGTGGTTTTGAGATCAGAAATTTAATCTAGAATGAGTTTAAATCTGGATGATTTTATTGATAATTTACGATCTGTGGATGAAGAACTAGTGGTGTGGGAAATGCTAGAGCCTTGCAGCAAAAAAATTGTCAGAAAAATGTATTTGTTTATTTCATATCCACAATGAAATTTGTTGCTGAGGATGCAATTTGGACTTAAGATTATTTTTTTAATATTTTGTATGAGATGCACCAGTATAAAGTGTGCTGTATGGGCTGGGACATGTATACGAAAACTAAGTATGTTGTCTTTTCATGTTAATGTGGTGTGAAGTCAATTTCTTTCTCTCCATGAAATCTATTGCGCCATTCTGTGAGTTGCTTTTTTTGTAGTCTCATATGTATCTTAGTACAAATATATTTCTCTCTCTAAGAGACGACCTGTTCTGTTAAAACAATTTAGGTGGTACCTTTGCGATGAGACAGCACTGTGCCTCTGGACTGCTATATTGTATATTTCATACCTGAAGGCTCACATCACGAGGAGTTGGTACTGTATCTTTTGAGCTATTTTATGAAGAAGTTGAAATTCATATAAGTTCATTTTGATGCAAATTATGCAAAATACTTGTTCGCTAGAGTCCTTCCTTTTGAAAAGAGTGAAAATGGGAGATAAAAGATCAGTCTGAATTAATTAATATTTCTGTTGATATATCTTTTGTTTACCCGTCATTAGACCTTGGGGCGGGGGGGGGGAAGCTGAATTCATGTAGTTTGTGTTTATCTGTAAATGAACTGAGATCCTAACCTTATGATGCTGTCAGGTGGAAGGATGCAATCATAATACTGCTCTTAATCACGTTGTTCATTTCTCTCATCTTCTTGGTTCTTCTACTGCTATTTCATAGGTAACAGACATGATTTATTTGATACTATATTTCCATATTCTACATCAGATTGGTTTTTTATACGTCTTTGTTCCAGTTCCTTACCTGTGAAGTTCTGATCCGTTTTTCAGAGTTATTGCTTTTAATGATTTTTTGCTTTCGTTTTATGTCTGGGGTGTTGGATAGTAAATATGCTGAATCGATAATGGGCATGCTTTGTTATGTTTAGCATGTGTCCTATTTCATATGTGGTTTGCTATGATTGTGTAATTAATAGGATGTTATTCTGTAATTACGAGTCTTCAATGTCATGTCTTGTATCATTCTCAAGTCAGAATTTACTACCTACATTTCTTCTAGGGTTTCCCCTCTTTCTTCATACGGAGCAATGTAGGGAGTTTTGTTATTGATTCAGGATAGCTTATTTACAATGTTTTAGCATATGGAAATGTGTCCATTTCCACTGCACACCTACTGATTAATGTCTAACCTGCTTTCTCAGTCCACTTTCAATTTGTTATAAATTTACTTGATCTCTACATCTTTTTCTATTTCTCATTCATTAACTGATGTAGGGCTAGGGAGAGGGAGAGGGAGAAAGGGGCGAGAATAGAAATTTAGCGGGAGAAGAGAGGAATTGAGGGAGTGGCTGTACTTGATATTATTCAATTCATAAAAAATATTTGACATCAAAATAACCCTAAGGCTGTTTAGAGAGCCCCAAGTAGTAGTAATAACTAATGATGCTAAACTTAATCTGGTTTTAGAAGATATGATAACAGATAGATCATAATAAATTCTAAAGGACAAGATGATAGCTAACTAAATCTGAAAGATAATCTAAATATCCTGAGCAATAACTTTAGTTAAAATCTTAATTACCTTAAAACAAAGATAAAATAACATCCCATTTCCCATTAGTAACCTTAATAAAGGTGACGAAGTCTTGGTATCTGGAAACTGAGTATTATGTCGAAACCATCACTTTTTATCATTGGCCAAAAAGGAACTACGCTTTATCACCTGCCTAAAGGAGTCATACATAAATAATCAGTTGTTTACTTTAAAATTCAATTCATGATGCTTCAAATGTTTGCTAGGAATTTGATATGAAAAAGAAGAGAAATGAACGGAGAAAGGAAGAAAGAGAATTGGATTAAAAGAGTCTTTCATTGAACATGCTTCAAACCCTTGATCCCTACCCCACAAGCCACCCCAGCCTCTTTTGATTACTTGCTTGTGCTTTTTTATTGCTGTCTACAATTCCATTGATGAATGTCTTCATTCACCAAGATATATGTTCTCCCCACCCCTAGTTCTTCCTGTCTTCTGTTTTCCCTCATCTCTCCCTCCCTCCCATTTCTGTTCTTTGGTGCTGCATCAGAAATTCTTCCCTGCTTGGCTTTCCACCTATATGGGATATAAAAGGATGAATTAGAAAAACGTTCTGACTGAATCGTGTTTCAAAAATGAATGGAAATCATAACGACTTAGTTCACACGGTAATAAATTGGCATCTACCCGGTTCACACTGTTGTGGAATTGACTATGCTCATAACACTTAACAGACAAGATGGTAATTCTCTCAGAAATTTCTCATTCAATATTTTTACAACATCCTTCTTCCCAGGAGACTCTTGAAACAGGAAAGACAGTTGAGAAAGTTATAGTTGGAATGCAGCTGTCGCAACAGACTTTGAGCCACTGACTTTTTACTCGCTAACTAACCTTTAAGGCTCTAACTATGATTTATTACATGTATCAATTTTTTTCTGCCAATTATGCCTTTATATAGTAAAGTATCTATGAAAATGAGTGTGTAAGACAGCAAGCGTACTGCTGATGTTTTTTGTCCTTTTCCACAGCTATCTTATTCTGACAAATCAGACTACTTATGAACTTGTGAGAAGGAGGAGAATTTCTTATCTGAGGTTTGATAGCTTCCTTAATGTGTTTCTTCTAACTCATTATAAAATTTAATCATGTAAAGGCAAAAATTGAAGGACTATGCTCCCCTCTCTTTTTCAGTGTAATTTATTGTATGAGTTAGATGTATCTAATATCTTGATGTTAGTTTTTTTTTTCTTGGCCGAAAGATGTTAAATAGTTAGGTGCTTCCTTGCCTGGGATAGATCTGGTAAACATGTTTTGTTTTTTCCCGACTACAGGGGGATTCCAGAAAGAGTGTATCCATTTAGTAAGGGAATTAGTCGAAATTTATACAACTTCTGCTGTGCAAGGAGAAGCGTGTACAGTTTGGAAGCACTGCCTAGTCCTCAAGAGATAGAGGAAAAGTCAATGCCTTACACGTGCAAGGATGTTGTAACCTGTCGTTGTTGCTGAAAATGCAATTGTTGTTGTGCTAGAAGAATAATTCCCTGAAGAGGTTTTCATTTTGTGCTCGGATAGATATAATTCAATGCGTAGGTCTGCTTAGAGAACGTATTTACTTACGCTGTTGGCACTAGGATCACCTATTTCTTTTTCTGCTCTTGCCCATTCTTTCCCTCATATTTGGTAGGAGGTTGTTGTTTTTAGGTTTAATGCATGGGTACAGTGCCACTGTATCCGTGGGTGTGGATGAGATAAATTCCGCTCGGTTTTGGATTGCTGTCCCGGATATATCGTTATTTTTAGGCGGGAAAATGACACTTGCAGACCCTGTTCGGGGATTAATGATAATTGCAGACCCTAATTTTTAAAATCTTATGAAAGGACCACGGTATTTTGTTGCAATTAAAAATTATTTCATTATATTAAAGATTTACAAGTGATTAATGACTTTCTAAAGATTCACAACTTGTTATTTATAATTTTACAAGTGAACATACAAATTGAAAATTAACAATCTCAATATATATTCATAAGTAATTATCTTGATATTTAAAAATTAAAGTGTGACTATCTATAAAGTGATTATAGTATATAAGTTCACATTAATTTTTCAAAAATTCCTAAATGATTATTTATAGAAATTTTTTTATATAGATTTAGTATATCATGTCATTTGTATATTATATAATAAAAACATGATGTGTCAAATGTATATAATAAAATGTCTCACTCCTCATTTATGTTACAGTAAATTATTTTAAATTTTTATATCTTTTTTAAGTTATGATGACAGTAAAGGGAAAAAAGATAATAAATTAAAGATTTCCAAACAAAATCATTCAAAATAATGGCACGCAAGATTTTATAGAGGATGAGAGCCCACAACTTTACCACAATAATGGCACTCTGACGATGACCCCAAAATTAAGTTTAGGGGAAGGGGATAATTAATGATTATTTTCATTATTTATTTCCTTCTCCTCGCTCACTGGAACAGAGTGATTGCCCAACAATGATTGTTTGCACGGGGCAAAACAATAAGAATCTGAATTGCTAGATTCAATTTGTTCAAGCAAGCCACATAAATCGAAGCTAATTATTTATACCCGGCCAATGCTTTCAGAATTGGCTTGGACAAGTTTTCTAGAATGTAGGCTACTTAAGCCTTGTTTAATTAAGTCCTCCACCGGTTTTTCATGCATTGCTCATCAGTTCGCAACGAGAAGGAAAGATATGTAGCACTTACGAATCATTTCACCGGATGGAACTATATATCTACAAAGGAGAATTTACAATTGCATCAAATCACAAATATTTTTCTGTGAACTTGGACAATCTTAACGTAGTTGATTCCCATCCTGTAATTATAAGCAATACATGTACGGCCTTGTTGAGCCCAAAGTTTATAACTACGAACTCTTCCTCATGGCGAAACTATATTCAAGAAAGACACCCTATTATTGATGAGATGCTTAAACAAACGCCCCAAACCATTCTCAAGCCTGTCAATTCCCGCCACTAAATCCTCCAGCCTGCTGTTGGCATATTGGATCTTCTGAGCCTCATCGGCATCTTGGGTTGGAGAGTTCATGACCAAGCTACTAATGGCAAAATCCACCTTCTCCAGCTCATTTATACTGCCCTCTTGATTGTCGCTCCCAAGTGCTCCTTTCTGTATCAATCTCGACAGCAACGCCCACCTGTTATTGGGCTTTGATTTCAAGACTGGGGAAGAGAGGAAGGCCAGGAGAGAATAAAAGACGGAGCTGGTGACGAGGCTCGCTTCCGTGAGAACTCGAACAACTGCGGAGAGGTGAGCGTTTAGATCCAATGGGAGAAAAGTTTCAAACGACGCATCAATTTGTTTCAACAAGAGAATAGATTTTGTGGAATTCTTCCGGGCGTTCTTCCTGAGATTCCAATAGGCAGAGACGAGAGCATCCATGACGCCGGAATCTCCGAGCTTCCTCCTTCTGAGAGCGGATTGAAGACGCCGGACGCCTTCTTCCATGGACAAAATGGAATCCCTAGTGCAGCCGAGAACGTCCAAGAATCGGACGGGACAGTCCAACAAGTGATCGATCCATTTCTGACGGTGATGCTGAGACAAAGCTTGATGGGTGAGGGGCAATTGGAGAAGGTTGTCGATGGATTGGTACAAGTCGGCGAGGGCGGACAAAGCGGAGCAGATGTTGTGGACGGAGGGGGGAGGAGGAGGAGAGAGAGAAGATTGGAGGGAGTGGAGGAGGCGTTCGACAAGAAGGGTGGTGGGATGAGATCTGGGAGGCAAGCTAATGGATCGAAGCTTGAATTTAGAAGGAAGCTTCGGGGAAAAGGGAGCCATTAATGCTGCAGGCGTTGGGATATTTCATGGAGGGAGGAGGAGCTTAGGAGGAGCAGAAGGAGAAGACGACGAGCATCCGCAGGCCGTCGCCAAACGCCAATTACCGATTTTTATAGAATAAAACATGACGTCCATGCAAACAAATAAACCAATAATAATGTGAAAGGAAGCTATCTATTTTGCCTTGGTCTGGTGGCTCTAAAATTATGGGGGAAAAAAAAAAATACTTTTTCACCTTTTAAATTTAATTTCATTGCGAATTTCTCTAATTAACTTTTCATTGAAGGTTAAAAAGAGGAGATATGAAAGTTAAAAAATTATTAAATTTTGTTGGCAATGCCTAGTAAATATAAATAGAATCATAGAAATATGTGACAGAGAGTAAAAGGATGGAGCTATGCTTAGTGATTTTCCCAAACTAGTAAGCATGGTGCGATGAGGAGGAGGGCTATGTGAGCATTATGGAGGTTGATCTGTGAATGGGAAAAGGAGGACGTCAGGGTTTAATGAATAGGAGGCAAATGGCATTGGCGAGCCATTTCCCTTTGTTCCAGTCTCTCTCACCCCCACCGTCATCCTGAAAGCTTGACAGGTGACCCCCTCACTGTCCCACATTCAAACAACTATTCCAAACTCTCTCTCCTCCATCAAAACCACATTCTCTCTCTCTCCCATTTCATTCCTTGCTCCCTCAACTTTGTCACGTTATGATTTCTTTTCTTTTCTTTTTTTTTTTTTTTGAAGTTTAACCAAAATCTACGAACTAGGATGTTGCCATCTCAACTCCCGATTAAAATTTATTTTGTTATTTGTCTCAAACCTCCGTGCCTTCTCCAAGATAGAGTTTGGTGTCATTGCTCATAACTAAACTAATTATTACTCCTTTTTTTTCCCCTTTTGTTTGGTTTGTTGGAAGGGGTTGGAATGTTGGAACGACGCCAAAGCCGAATGTAGTTGTGGCAAAGCACCACCTTACTTTATTGCTTTAATTTAATTCTCTCCCGCGCCTTCTCTATTCTCAATCTATCATCGCATCTCTTTATCGCCCCCCCCCCCCCCCTTTTTTTTTAATTAGATCCTTCTGCTCGGGTTTTTGTCCCTTCCGGCTTTTTCCTCTCTTTCTTTCTTGCCTCAACTCTCCATTTGTCTTCAACTATTATTCCCTTTATCCTAAATTTATGAGACATTTTTCAATAAATTCAGCATTTTAAGATATAAAAAATTTTCATAATTTTATTTATGATATTTTTTTAATATTATCACTCACATTATATTCTGTTTTTGTCATGCTACTTTATAAATAGAATATCAAATGAAAGGCATTTTAAAAAATTATTATTTTATTTTTTAAAAAAAATTATAAAATATATTTAATGAGCTTTCTTTAAAAAAAAAATCTTACAAGTTGTGACAAAAAGATTATTTACCTAAATAATTAATATATTTTGTCACCCATAGCCTTTATAATATGGTTTTCTTATAAACCGTGCTTTATGATATTAATATTTTAATTATTTATTTTATTATGAAAAGGCCCCGAGGCTGTCGACCCAAGAAATTTGAACGGCAACCAAAGTATTAGCATCAACTTGAATTTAATATATTTTTTATATGTAAAAAGTGAAGCTGATGTTCGCATATAGTGTGATATAGATTCTAAATTTTAGTGAATTCTTTTATGTATACTTTTTTAAAATAAGAAATGAATTTTAATTGAGAAATCAGAACTCGCCCGCACAAACATAAAGGAATATATTGTATGCGACTCAAAAATGCAAATCAGGGATTTAAAGGGAATGGCAGCTACTTAGATCCCAAAATTTTAATTTAATAATAAGGTTTATAAAGATCTGTTTAAAATAGTTACAAATACAGAAATATTGATAGTAAATTAAGCACTTCAAAATTATATGTCACCTTCAATTATTTGAAAAATGAAAACTTCTGAATTTGTAACTATTTAAATCAGTATTTAGGATTCGTTTTTTAACAATTTTTTTGTACTTAACTTTTATTAAACAAAGCTTTTAAGACTTAAATTCCATTTCTTCTAATTTAAACAATGGGGAGTCCAATATATTAGCTCAACAAATGTAATAATAATAAACATTATCGTATAAGATTTTTTTTTTTTAAACAAAAAAAGAGGAGGAGTTTGCCGTGTTCCTTGGCCAAGAATAGGAATGGGGGGAAAGGGAAAAACCGCATCTAGGAATCACTAAAGTTCATTATTTGCCCAAAAAAAAAAATCAATCAATGAATTCTAAAATTGCTCCATAAAGTCAATGGGCTTAAATGTAGTTTAGGTTTTTTTGGTCTTGCAGAAAAAATCCAAAATTATTTAGTTGTTTAACGTAATCAATGAGTTTCAGTGGCATCTAGACGAAATTAAGTGCATTGGGCGTCTTGGCTTGGAGTCGGAGTAGTTGTATTTGGCGGATACGTACGCGGGAAAGTCAAAGTCAAACGTCCCTCTCAAGTTTTTGTCGGGCAGCCCTCCCCCAGCGGTTGTCAAGTCACGTACTCTCTCCATAAAGGAGATACTCTTAATCGAATTACCTAAATTGATAAAAATTAATTATTTAATTAAAAGAACAGTAATATTTTATTTTTATTTTTAATTATTGTAAATGCAACGTAAATCTTTTTAAAAAATAAATTAATAAAAATATTTATATTTTTTTAATTTAATAAAGATATAATAATCTGTTTATTAAAAAATATGTTAATAATTTTTTATATTTAAAAATAAAAAGAGATTTTTTAAAAAAATTATATATAAGGAGGGAGGGAATATATTTTCCGTCTTCATTAAACCTTCTCTATTTGTTTTAAGCTCCGAAGATTGATTCTGCACCCATTTTTAATTGCACCTACAGATTCATGGGCTTGACTTGACCAGGATGTTGATATTATGAATTGCTGTAGCTAAACATGTAAAGCTGTCTCCGCATCATGCTGCTTCGTCCACTGAATGAAAAACCAAGCCATGAATAAGCCACGACCCATAGCCAATCATCTACTTTGCTTGGAGTCAAAGCAAAGTGCAACGGAGGCCCCCAATTACTTGCACGCTGACACCTGTCCTTTTCATCACATTAAATTTAAAACCAAGCCCATTGCACGAAGCCCACTCCATACCATGCTCCCCTCATCTCCAGGAAAAATATCATTTCCCTCACACCACAAACTAATACTCAATGTGGTTAAGTGGGTGGAAGCAAGGCGAGAAAAATAAGGGTATATAGTTCGAAATTAAGGCTGTGTGGAAGGTGTTGAAGACTTGGCCCAAAAAAGAAGAAGAAGAAGAAGGTGTTGGAGATTGTCGCGACTTTCTTCTCTCGGTGCTTTCAACTTCTCTACTTCATGTGATTTTTTTTTCCTGCCCCCTCTCTGACATATATTCCCTCCTATCTTTGCCTACTAATCCTTCATCCTTCCCACGCCTCTTCTTCCTTACTTCTAGATTTTCTGTGTCATTGCTCTGTTGCTACTGCTTTGTATTTACCTAATTTTTCCGAGAACTGTATTGGAACCTCAGTTACTTGACAGAAACATTTTGTAGTATTACTTTATCCAGTTATTTAGTTTCAGCATTTGCACAAAAACCATGACAGGGAGAAACAACCTACCCATTTCTCATTCCCACCTTTTTAGCCTGCGTGATGAGAAATCTGGGTGATATTGACTTCATCTTTGACCTGGCGGCCAAGAGTTATCATAATCAATATTGATTTTGATTATTCAAGGCCACTGGGTTAACTTGGGCTCTCAGAATTTGTAATTATAGTACAAAGAAAGGGATTACCAATGATTGTTGGGTTCAAATTTGACATCCGTGAATGCAATGTTACATTGTTTTCTTCCGTTTCCTTTGGCCTAAGTGAAATCACTGGTCTTTGATTGTCAATTTTCAACCATAATTAATTGAGAAAAAGAAGAACAAAACTGAACTCTTCATGTTGGAACATTCGGTCAAATGCTCTCAAAACATGGATTGATTTATGAGGGACCAAAATCCTTCTAAAATTCGGACTGCATGATCACTCCCTAAGTTTTACAAGGCATTGATATAAGAATCCCCGTCTCTTTGATTTAATGAGACGGCATATTCAGAAAACACACTCTGTGTTTTACTAGACGTCTATACGTGCAATCCAATCCGCCCTCAATACCACTCATGGTAGCAATCAATGCCTCCAAAACCCTTTGTGCTTCGCTGTTTCTTCCTTTTCCAACGAGGGAACACAGGGCCGCTACATTCGCTTCTGTCGGTTCCTTCTCCGATGAAAATAGTCTGGTGGGCTTTAACTTTGAGATCAAGGAGGATCCTTTCGTTTTTAGCCTCGGTGTCGACAAGAACAGGAGAAGAGAACGCAATACAGATATGGTGACGGTGCTTGCTTCTTTCAGAACTCGAGCCAGACATATCAGATTCTGGTCTTGACCCATCACAAAAAAGGGTCTAACTTTGATCTCCATTCGCTTCAATGCTCCGAGTTGTTTCGCAATCTCCTTCTTTGCCTTCTTCCTGAAGCTCGCATAAGCAGATATGCTGCCTTCAACAGTAGAATCCCCCTGTCTTCTCCTTAGAGCAGACTGAAGCGTTTGTAAATGTTCCCGGAGACCCAATAATAACTCCCTTGCAGCCCCACACGCATCTAACAATGTGACTGACCCACACAGTGCCTCTTCTACCATTTTCCCTTGTTGGTATTTCAGAAGAGCTTGTTGGGTTTGGGAAGATTGGAGGAGTTCCTCCATGCAACTGTACAATTCTGCAAGAACAAATAGATGAATCTGAATCGTCTCTGCTTCCAAATTGCTTGAAATAGATCTCTCCTGACTTGGTTTCAAGTGGTTCAAAAGTGCTTGAACTCTCTGGGATGATGGATGTATTCTGGTGGGCAAACTAATGGACCTAACTAGCTGAAGGGCGGAGGGCATTGTGGAAGTGGGTTCCATGTTTTTCTGTGCTACCGATAGAAAGTTGCTACAAATGGCTGAAATGACAGTGGTGATTCGGTCTACATATATAGGGGGAACATGTGATGGACCAAGGAGAATTTAAACTGTGCCACTTTTGTGCCTGCCAACTATTTGGTGCAATGTACATGTGAAGGTAATGCGGGTCTCCCTCAGTTTCTGGTGGCTTTGTAACATCTTCAGCCAGCAATCTGCTAGCTTTAGTCTTTTTATTAATCCCATAGCCATAAGATGGGAGTACCAGAGAACTGGTTGAGAAAAGGTTTGGTGAACATACTGAGAACGTGAACAATGGATACAGCGCATTGCTAGTATATGCTTTCTTGCTTCCCCTCATTATCCACCAATAATTCCATTTTCTCAACCATAACTCAATAGTATAACATATCCTTAAATGGTCATGTGTATAATTGATTTTTTTTTTTAATCATGATAGCTGCTAAAAATACCAATTTATGTCTTACTTCATTCGAATGATTTGGGATTTAAATAGTCCTGGCTAGCTCAAACATTGTATGGGTTATAGCCAAAAGTTTACATCACAAGCCAGGAATCTAGGCTTGGTTCAGAGTTATTAAGGGGACAACTGAACAATGTTCAGCTCAAGTTGCTATTTTTTCTGGGTAAGTGGCTGCGTAATGTGAATAATGAAAACCATAAGGTGTCGTGATGGCAGTGCGTTCGCTGTTATTGGGGAGACAAGGCAGCAATCGATACAGTGAAGCATCTACCTTGGGACTTGTTTTGTTAGCTTTACAAAAGCATTACAGAATAGATGTTCTGTTACTTGGGTTGGATGGCTGACTTGTGCCAAGGCAGAGGTTACTGAAGGAAACAACTCAAGAGGGACAGGATCATGCACTGGAATCAGATGATTATTGTAGGTGAGAAGTCGATTCTCCTTGTCTGCTGCAATTTTCTGCACGCATATGTACGTTAAAACCACATAATGGTTCAAAATCAATGTACCTAAGAACAACGGATTAAGATTAGAAAGAGTAAAAAGTTAAGCTTGTTTCCTATATTGAATAAAATAGTATCTTGTGCACCCCCATCAAGTTGTACTGCCATATTACTTGAGATTATGTAAATTTGTTTTTGGTTTGCATGTTATACATGTTTTCTTGGCTGCTTATGCTACCGTCACCAATTAATGACCAGATTTGCCAAAATTGATGCATTTTCTTCGTTAGCCAATGAATCCAAAAGATGTCAAGTTAAGATAAACTTCACGGGACACAATGATGTTAATTATTAGGTAATTGCAAGCCAGAGAGAGATCGTTGTATTGTTCTGCAGTGTGCAATGTATTGCTGAGATAAGAGTGCCGTTTTTGCAGAGTGCACGAGACTGTATTGTCCAAGAACGGAAGCACCATCGTCATCTCCATATGCTGCTTTATGAACATCACATGCTGCCGACTTATTTTAGATAGAGACAAAATCTGTGGCAGAGAATGGGCGCGAGCTAGTCGGCTCCCATGGCTGCAAGTAGTTCATCTGAATAATAGGCTTACGCAGAAATTCAGGTCCTCTGTTGCCAGGCATTTTTCCTTCAGGTTTGATTGCTGATATTATACAGTACTAATACTGGTGCTTAAAATCTGTTTCATTTGGTGGACCCCGAGATGTAAACTAAGTGCAATGATAATATGTTCATCTAAGGCCGGATCTAGAAAGGTAAAGGAACATCGGGAATGATAGCATGTGTAGAAGTCAGAGGCTTCCTGTCATCGGGAATAAATAAATAAACAAGTTATGAAATTAATAAGAAAGTGATTCAGCAGCAGAGGAGAAAAATTGGCAAAGCTGCAGCTCACGAGGCATTAATTAATCATAATATAATATTTCATTTGAGGGTGCTGTCCAGTCACCCGCACCACAAGGAGAGACCCTATCCTCGTTGAGGGTGCTTTCGTAATTTCATCCTCATTTTGTGCTTTTCTTGGGCCAAACATTTGGGCCAGTCAAGAGCGCTTGTTTGGGCTCAAAGACCAATCAGAAGGATCCACAATCAGAAGTTCGGGTCCTTTATGAGTCTTCCATTTTGTTCATGTTCGCTGCAATTTATATTTTTAATTTGATAGAATTCAATTGTGCATGTCTTCCTAATGAGAAGATAAGGAGGAATTTAGAACAAAACACAGGTGGCCCACACAATGCGTGCCAATCTGGAATGAGTAACTTACATTTTATATGATCATGATCTCTTGCTAATGTTCATAATATATTATGAGATTTTATTTCCCACTTTGACCAAAGTTTAACTCTCACTAAATTCTATTCTCAATTCAATCGATCGTTCCTTATTTCACCGAGATACCACCCGTATCTCTCTCTCTCGGTGGACAGTTTAGATTTAGATTTTACAATATTTTTTTATATTTTAACAATATTTTAATTTTAAGAATGTGGAGTAAAAATATTCTATTAGCTGTTAATAAAGAAAAAGTTGTTTATAATAGAAACAAAATAAAATGGAGATAAAAATTATAGCCCATCGAAATTTTCATTTCTAGCCATGACTTTCCCGATTTACTTTGCTTATGCGTTTTTAGTTGTTATTTTTAATGTAGACGTAAGTCAATGATACTAATCCAGACACATCATGGAGCTTATATTGATTAAAGAAATTAATCAATGAAACCAAATTCTATACAACCTTTTTTGGACGCCATTTCAATTATAGGATTAGGATACATATGTATTTGGCTATTATAACCCTGCACCTTCACTAACTATTTTTTATTTTTAAACAGGGAGCAATTCACAAGCTGCGTTATATTATGATCGGGATTCAATCTTTTATTCCTAGATGCTCTTACTTTGTTCGTTCGTTTTTTTTTCTTTTGGTTGGTCAACTTTTTTCCCGTCTGGTGAACGTCAAAAGGGCCGACCATTTCAGGAGTTGTTATTCTGATCCATACATATACTATTAACTCTTCATATTTTCTTTACCGAAAATTAAACTCTTCATCTTTTCAATGGGATCACCGGATCAACCCATACATCGAATGGCCCAATAGTCATCATCTTCATGAAAAATAAAAGCTCGGGTGGGCGACCTTGGCCCACTAAAGAACATTGCCTTTGCTGATTTGTTAAACCAGTCAAAGATAAACGTTACTAGTGACAATGATTGGAATTGGAATTTACACGAGCATCTTTTGCCTGGAGATATTTGTCTCAAGATTGCAGCCATACCAATCCCTCTATATATGAGGAACCATACCAGCAATAGTGAATTTACGGTTGCTTCAGCTTATAAAGCTCGGTTGGAAGTTGAGTGGAACGCATGTGGTAAATCTTGGGACCGAATTAGGAGATGGCCGGGTGCCCAACGGGTTCGGTCTTTCCTCGGGTTAGCTGCAAAGAATAGACCATTGATCAACAGGGAAAGGTGTTAGAGAGGATTCACTGATGATGACTCATGCAGAGCTATTGCAATCAGAGTCCGGAAGATTTGGACCATACATGTTGTGAGGTTCTAGCCTTTGGCACAACTCACTTGGCTCCAGCTACTTCAACCCGATGAGTACGATGAATTCCATTGCTGGATAATATCAATCCTTCGACGAAATCCTTGGACTGGCAGCTCACTTTTGGTCTGATCTCATGCGTTGGAAGATTTGAGAAGCAAGAAACAAACGTAGTTTTGTTTGTATTTCGCACCCACAAGGCCACACTATCGATTTTGCATGATCGGACCGAGCACTCTTAGTCAATTTGGCTTAGTTTGTATTTCTTTAGATCCCCATTATTTTCAGGTTTTATCTGGCTCTTTTGTCTGTTAACTTTATCTGATTGAATTAATATTCCCTTTCGTTGGAAAAAAAAGAAATTATAAAAGCTCGAATCTGATTCAAATCATGGACGAAACCCATCGCAGTTATCAAAGGAAAAGGCTCCATCTATATATTTTTCTCTGATGTGTATAAGGCATGCTAATCAATGGTTCCCCTGATTCGAAAGAAGGTTCTGGCGGAGTGGTGGTTTTTTATTATAATTGGGAACAGGATTCTTGGTAACGGCACGTTTGGATCAGTTCAAGCCCAAACATAAAATTGTTTGACCTGTAGTTTGCTCCATGAAATCAACATGCTGATTGACATTATTCAGTAGATTGAGAATATTCAGCATACAGCATTCCAGAAGGTGATGTTTATTATTTTATAGGAATTTATAGGACATTTGTAGTCGTAGACAGAGAAGTTCATGAGAAGAAAGCCCTCTCTGACTTACTAGGAAGCAGCAAGCAGTAATCAGGCAAAAGGCTTTTGGTTGTAGCAGTCCAAGTTGTTGCCGTAGCCGAGTCCCATAATATCACAGTACCTCTTGTAAAAACCTATCCTGTCCGCCACCCTGTTGTCCTGGCCGTGGCCGCACTCCAGCCCGCCGTTTATGATGTTGGTGATCACACCGTAACCGGGCACTCTCCCCGCTGACGTGTCGGCGGCGGATGGCGTCCACCTGTTGATGATCACGTCATGGCTCGAAGGCTTGTTGCCCTGCGCCGTCATCCAGAACCATATGGCTGTCTTGAAAGATATCACCGCGTCTGTGGCCACCAGATCCGGGTTTCTCACCAAGTCCACTCCTATCGCCTTTCCAGCTTGCTCGTAGTTGTAGTTGCTGCGTCAAATTCAACTTCACACAAGTTAACACTCCATGAGCTTGCTAGATAGGTAGTTTATGTATATGGGAGAGAGTGAGTAGTAATTAGTCATTACTGTGTCAGTTGAATGGGTCCGCGGCCATAATATCCGGAGCTGGCAGTGTTGGAGCCCTCCCTGACATAGCAATAGCCCCAAGCATAGCGACCGTCGGGTGCACTGTCCCATCCTCCGGTCGTCTCGTGCGACGTCTGTCCGAAGAAAGCGGCGAGTTCCCTCTTGCGGGTGGCGTCGTTGCCTGTGGTGCCGAACCCCGGGAACGACCTGGCCGCCGTTAAGAAAGCGTTGTAGCTGTAGAATCCCTTCCCCTGGCACGCGGCGTCGTTGCGGTGCTTCAGCATTTGCTCAAAGACGGGAGAGGTAATGATGGTGGCGACATCGCCTCCGCCGGCTGGAGAGGGGGTGGGGTTGGGTTTTGGGGTAGGACCGCTGCATTGGCTCTGGCAGTTGTTGGAGCAGTAATCGTTGGTGCTGCCGCACCAGCCGTATTGGCTGCAGCAGAGGCCGTTGGGGCATAGGGCTCCGCCGGCTTGCTTTCCGCACTGTTCAGCGGAGGCTCTTAGCATCGCTAAGGCTAAGGCTAAGGCAAACACTTGCATATTTCTAGCCACCTTCATCCTTGCTTTTGTCATACCGCAGGAGTGATGTGATATTATGAGCCATTGCAGTGCTCTATTTATAATAGAGAGTCTTCGTCTATTTGCTTTCTAATTTCTTCTCCTGACTTTCCCAGTTGGTCAAAATGGACTGCTTGAATTTTCTGTCATCATCAAATTCCAGACCTGTCCTTCTAATAATGCAGGGACCACAGAGTCTCGCTTTCCCACTTCATATGTAATTACGTATACTGCCTTCTCAATCGTACTCCATATTGCGTTAAGTTCATTGGTTTTGTTTCCCAAAATTATCCGTTGTAACGAGTTTATACAAAGAATAATGAGCATGTTGATTGTGTGATACATTTGTTAATTAGATATGTATGAGATCCGCGTACACATTAATTGCATGAAATTTACAAGGCAAATCATGTTATGCCCATGGTTCGTCGTATATATAGACATAGTAACCGATTCTATATAGGTTATATGTATGCGGGGTAATGTATATAATGTTCACTAGATCTGATATTTTTAATAAAAAGTTGTGTAATTTAATAGTGGAACAATAAAATGTAAAACGTAACGAGACAGAACATTCAAAGATTAATTAAATGGAACAATAACTATTTACAAATAAATGAACAACGCTAATTTTCTGTGAGCGATTCTATTAAGATCGTTGCTAATTTGATACTTCTTTTGGTCTTATTTATAGAATAGAGAGAAAAAATTTTATATCCTATTTATAAGTCACATCATTAAATTTTTTTCTTTTATCCTCCATTAAATGTTGGAGAAAAAAATATATTATTAAAATATGTATATTTAATTGGGGTAAAGTTGAAAATTTATTAAATTTTATAGAGTTAATGAGTTTTAAAAATTTTTTTAATATTGATAAAATTTATTGAAAGTGATTTATAAGTAAGATTAAAAAAATATTTTCAATTTTTGACCGCCAGCACTCTCCAGGCTCAACCATCCATTTTAAATTTGTGGATGCATTATTTGGTGTAACTTGCACATAAATTTCCTTTTCAAAGATATTTGTGTAGAAATTATTTACGTAGCCGATCAGAAATTCAAAAGCAATTAACAAATATATCGAAACTGTAACATCTCAATTTAAATTTTAATAGTTAATTTGGGTTAATAGAAATTTTAAAAAATATTTAGAGGTAAATAAATTAGTAGAAAATGATTATTAAATCTAACTTAGGATATAATTCTAAAAAAAATAATAAATAAAAAGAAAAAAAATAATAAAAAAAAATATTATTAAATTATTATTATTATTATTATCAAAAAACAAAAGAAAAGGTGTAAAAACAAGAAAAGAGAAAAACAAGGAAACTTTCGGCCGACGCGCATGAACAGTAAAATAAAATAATAAAAAAAAGAAAGAAAGAAAGAAGAGAGAAAAGAATAAAAAAAATGTGTGGGACCCACTGAATTTTTATAAAACTGACCCGTTTCCCTTCATTTCTTCAATTCTTTTCCTGCGCGCGAGCTGAGGCGGAAAGAAGCGAGTTGCCGGTGTGAAATATCTAAATTTTTAAGGTAAGAGTTTTTAATAGGATATTTAGGGTGTGATTTTAAGCTTTTTAAGACTAAGTAAGTGTTCTAAAAAATTTTCTTAATCATCCTTCTTCTTTAGTTTCTGAGTTTGTAGTGGTAGAAAATTTAAGATCTGGAAGAGGGATGAATTTATGTTGAATAAATATAGTTTTTGAGGTTGTCAGTAGTATAATAAATGTTCTAGAGTATAAATTTGTTGATGATCTTTAAATCTGTGGCTTATGGATCAAATTCTAAACTAGATCTGAAAATATATGTTGATTTATTGAGGTTTAGATGATTATTTGGGATGAGAAATGAATTATTATGGTTATAGGATTATGATTCTAAGCTAGAGACTTAATTTTTAATTTTTGGGTATTTTAGGTACGAATTTATAAAATAAAAAGAAAATTTTGATAATAGAAATTAGTTTAAAATTTGATTTTTAGATTATCAATGTTTATTAATAATTAAAAGAGGAGTTAAAAATTTTACTTAATAGTATTAACTATAGATTTGTATTAAGATTGAAATTAGGAATTATATTATATTTTTAATTCTATTATTAGAATTATTTTATTAGTTTCAAAAATTGAAACTAATATTTATAAATAATATGTTATTTGTAGATTGTATTACTGGTGAACATTGTGGTGAGAGAGAAATTTTAAGGAATAATTTATTGAAAAAACCACAAGGTAACCATGCTTTTAATTTGTGATTAGTGTTACTTCATGTTAATTGGGTGATTATTGAGAAAATTATGAATTTTTGTAATATTGTATAATTGTGCAATATTATTATGAATTTGTTTAATTATTGTGGGAGGTGTTGGGAGACTTACTATTATTGTTGTATTTATGTGCCACGTGGTACGCCCCTATTGGAGCTCAATAGGTGGCTTGTAAGGGCTCGGGCTAATCTACCTTTGGCCGGGTAATTTAGCACCGAGTGAGGGCTACGGCTCGAGGTTAATAGAGGGATATAAGGATGATTGTTTGTGTTTATTATAATATTTCTTATATTTGTTGGAATTATATTATTTTTAATTCTCACTTAGTAAGCACACACTTAACTGTTTGTATACACTATCATAAATTGGCTTTGGTTACTGAGACTTTTGAGTCTCATTATGTGGTTAACAATTTTCAGGAGAAGAGCCACGAGTGACACGTGGAGGAGTCTCAGAGACTTAGTGGTATAGATCCACTGTCTCTTTTAGGTATTTAATTTATGATTTATAATGTGTTATATTGTCAATATTAGGGCTTTTTGTTTATTGTCAATTATATGAATATATAAATGTAATCATGCCTTTCAAACTATTTCTATTTTTAGTACAATTTGGATAACTGTAATTTTAATATTTGGTTTACTTTGGATTGGTTAAAATGACATGATTATAAGACCAAATAACTGGCTTGTGTTGAAAATTTATTAAATTGCTTATTTTACTTGTTGGGAGTATAAGGATGGACAAATGTGATTTAGTTTACTTGTTGGGAGTATAAGGATGGACAAATGTGATTTAGCCTAATGGCATGTGGGAGGTAAAAATTTATCTGAAATATTAATTATAAAATATTTTATATTGAAATTATTGATATAAAAATGTGTTGGGTGGCTGTAACCCAACTATGGTTGAGTTAAATTATTTAAAAAAAAAATTTTGGTGTGTTACAGAAACGGCTAACAATTTTTTAAACTCGGAGCTCAAAAAATAATTAAAAAATTGTTGTTTTATAGTTATTAAAAAAATTAACCATTTAATCCATATAATTTAACTTAATTATAATTAAATCCCTAAATTTTGATTATTTGTAACTTGATCTTTATAATTTTAATTCAACTGTAGCCCAATTTATTAATTTTGACTCTTACAACTCAATCCTTAAATTATAAAAATAAAATTATAAAAATTAAAATTATATTAAAATTTTAATCGTAATCCAATTCCTTAATTTTAACTCTTTCAACTCAATTCTTAAATTTAAAAATAAAATTATAAAGATTAAAATTACTTTTATAAAAATTAAAAGAGTTTAGTTATATAAAATATTAGTCCTAAATTTTAATATAATTTTAATTTTTATAATTTTATTTTTAAAATATATGAATCAATATTTTAAATAATTAAAACTATAGAGATTAAATTTTAAGAGTTAAAGTTAAGATATTAATTTATAGTCATCTTAAAATTATAAAGATTAAGTAACAGTGAATCAGATTTTAAGAACTAATTAGAAGTGATTCCAAATTTTAAGAATTAAAAGATTAAGGGCCTGTTTGACAATCTGTTTTAAAAATAATTTTCTGTTCTTCAAAATAAAAAAATAAAAAAATTTATTTGGTAACATGTTTTTTAACAAAAAAAAATATTATTTTAAAAAATAAAAAATAGGAACAATTTTCAAGTGTTTTAAAATTATTGTTCTGAAATAAAGGAGAATAAAAAAATATCTATTTTTATTATTTTTTTCATAACATATTTTACAAAACATTAATTTTTAAAATAATAAAATAAAAATAATTTTAAACAATCTTTAATTTTTTTATTTAATAGATATTGTAAATATCTCCTCACCAAAAGGTGAAGAAGAATTCACTTTATGCATGGATATGGTTTGATTGCTGATTCAGCGTCCACATTCAGTTAATACTCCATTAAAAATATTGCGAGAAAGTCCAAATACGCCACAGAGTCTCTTGTGTATATAACCCGATCCGGCGGTGAACCCGAGGCTACTCCCCCTGCCCAGAAATCACAATCAAGCCGCCGTTTGATTTGTTGGTGATTACTCAGTAGTCCACGTGGCTGCGATCCAACACAGGCCATGCCTGTTGAAATGTTCGGGTCGGCGGAAACGAGATCCGAGTTGTTTCCGAGATCCTTCCTCAATTTCTTTACCCGCTTTGCCCGTAAGTGTGGCAGCTGAACAAGTCAAAAAGCCAAGCTTAAGGTTACGTTTGACTATTTGAAAGAATTAGAATAAAATAAATTAAAAAAATTAAGATAAAAATAAACTAAATTGTTCCTCCATAAATATGATAAAATTGATTATTATATACCACAAATGTGGTAATTACCAAACTTTTTAAAAATATTATCAATCATAATTTTTAATTTTATAAATTAAATTATCCCTTCTTTTTATAAAAGTATTTACCTATTTTCAGTAATTATTTTATTTTTATTTTTATTTTTATTTTTTCAATTCGTTCCTTTATAGTAAACTAAAGGGACCTAAAACTTGGATCAAGTCAGTCATGGACGAGGGAAGTGATGAATCAAATGAATGTAACTAATTGAAGTGAAGTCTATTTAGCTAATCATGATAACTCAGTGGGTGGGTTTGATCAACTTTGAAGTAAAACAAGTGGGAGAGCAAGACTCGGCGTGTGAGTTGAAAAGGTCGTGGATAGGCTATTGTTACCCACCAACAGGGGCAAGGCCTATCAGAAGAGTGACGATGATCTGCATATATACTCCGTGGATCAGTGACAGCCAGGGGTTTTTCTAAATAAAAAACTCACACTAAGAACCTGTTTGGTTGGTGCAAAGATATGGAATGAATCGATGGAAAATAAAATATCTAGAGGAATGTGATGGAGAGATGAAAATGATAAAAGTCGTTGGGGTGATAATGGGAATTTTGATATGAATATAGTTGTCAGTTTCGATTCTCACCTCCCTCTCTCTTATCATTGCATTGTTTTTCTTTTCATATTACTTTCATCTCTCAATCAATCGATAACTGATTTTAATCTATTTTCTTTTATATCAATGGATCATTTCATTTTTTTTCAACAACCAAACGGCGCCCAAAATACTGGTCCTCTCACCTTATTTAGTGGGCAATTCTTCTGCACCGCTTCATCGATCGCTGGTGCTTTTTTCTGGTGTGTAGGTATATTCTATACTTTTCTGTTTGGTCCATCCTATTCAAAATGATGATAGTCCCCAAACTCACTCTGGTGCAATACGGGACGAAACTGCAGTCTAACTAAAACAAGCATCGAAATAAATGAACTGTACGCTTAATGAGGGAACTTTAGTGTCTGATCATGTCCCAAACAATATAACATTATTTCTGATAGGAAGATACCGTGCCGGTCGCCTGAAAAACTAACAAAATATCCAATTTTTTCTATTATATACTTATAGGGTAGGTTTTCACTACTACAAAATATCCCCTTATTTGACGGTTATTTTAAAAATTATTTAAAAATTTTTAACCATCAAGTAATGAGGCGCCATATATTTATTTGACGGTTAAAAACCGTCAAATATTTTAGAGATTACTTGACGGTTATTTCAAAATAACCGTCAAGTACTTACTTAAACATTTACAAATATTACAGCAATAAGTATTTAGTAATATTTGACAGTTATTTTGTAACAAGCGTCAAATATGTTTTTGCAAATTTTGTGTGTCAAATACTTGACGGTTATTTCATAATAACCATCAAGTATTCATACATATTTGACGGTTATTTTGAAATAACCGTCAAGTAAACTTATACTTGACGTTTCTTTCTAAATAACCGTCAAGTATTTATGATGTTTTTTTTTTAAATTTAAGCAGTCCCCCTACAAATATAAAGCAATCAAATATATATACCAGCAAGTCAATAATAAAAAATAATTGAATCATTATTTATATTAAAATTATAATTTAAATATCTTTAATTTATCTTATATCTACCTATACTCTAAACCCGATGTCATAAAAAAATCTATAACTTTACCTACTTTACAAGTTTAAATTTTAAAATTAGTTGGCCTCAGACATAAAATTGATCAAAAAAATAAATGTGTATACCAAAATTGATTGGGCCTAACCACTGTTGCTATCCACATGTTAAACATGGCCTGAGCCACTCTTCAAGGGTTTCCTCTATATGTGCAGCTACATACTGAATACAGTAGGCATCTTCGAAGTACTGTATGCAAAGAGTTACAACAAATTCAAGTTAATAGCTATCAAACAAAAGTTGTTAAAATTTATAATTTAAGTATCATTAAATTTAATATATACCTTGTTAGGTAATGTGGTAGGGGCATGGGTGATAGTGTCCTTCAAGAATCTCATCAAGCAATAGCCACAATCATTGCTCTGATCTAGCTGGAGTGGACACTGTGAAAAAAAATCATATATCAATAAAATAATAGTTAAAAGGCCACGGTTTGTTAATTAAAAACTTAATCCATTATGTTTACCTTAATTGTAACCCATGTCTCACAAGAGTCTAATACTCTTAAGCTAGGGGACAAGGTCTTGTTAGTCGTAGTACGATACAAAGACCATAGCTCTAAGAAGGAAAAAAAAATAAATTTTAGAAATTCAATATATATGGATATTAAAATAACAATTGATAAAAATTCAACTTACTTATTAAAAAGTTCTACCATATTTGGCCTATTGCTTGGTTCTCCATTTATAGGATCAAGATACCAAATTTTTGAAGCAATAGGGTTAACCACAATAAGCATCCAGTGCCCCCTAATAAGAAATAACAAATGTTATCAAATAAGTAAATATAAAAAATATTTACTTGTACCAAAAGTAGCTAGAAAGTGGCTTACCCTTGATAGTAAGGAGTAAGAAATAAAGTATCATTGCTTGCTCCCCTATCCTTAAATTGATCTGAAAGCTGCCTTGCTTGATCTTCAAGAGCTTCCTTTGTAATTCCATTATAGGCAGAGACATCGTAGGGATTAATCAGCTTGAATCTCAACTCAAGGCCGCCAGGAACCACAAATGAGGTATAAAGGTGGCTTAGGTAAAAAAATAACCAGGTTAATACACACGCGTGTACACATACATATATATAATTTAAGTAATTAACTGAGCATTATCGAGGAAATACCTCATGTAGAAGCTCATCAAACTAATACTGGCCATTTCGTGCTTGAGAATTTCATTTAAAATTTCATCCCGAACAACTTCAAACAAGCCCGGTCTTCCATACAGCCCATCATCAAAACTAATGATATCCCTAATCGCAACTTGACGAGCCATCCTCGTAGCCATCGTATATGTCTCAAGAGAGGCACGGTATTTGTATTCTACAGCTGGCATCGGTGTTGTTAGATATTGCAAAACTGTGGCTGACTCTTTGGTATGGACCGACTTACTTTTTAGCTTGCTCTTTCCTCTCAGCTGCACAACAAAAAAGTTAGATATTTATAATTATATTATAAAATTATAAATAACTATTTAAACTGTACCTTTTTCTTTGAAGGCAATAGGTCCTTTGCCGGCTTTGGTGTTACCACTATTACAAGGTGGCTAGGCCATGCAATGAAGCTCCCTACTACTTCTCCCACCATCTGTGCCTCATCAGTAGGAACAGGCAATAGATAGTTGGGGTCGATGGCAACAAGTAGAGAAACTCTAACACAGTCGGGCGAGAGGGGATGATTATGGATTGTGTCCTTGAGAATGTTGTACACACGCCCTGTTGCAACCACTCTACATTTAGGAGTGTCTGCCAAATAATTACAATCGTTCTCGCCCTAATTAAACAAATAATGACAATCAGTTTCTAAAATAAAAATAATTTGATAAATTCATAAGGTAAAACATATTACCTCAGGTAGTTTTTCTGAGGGGATTGTGCAACTATCTTTCTGACTAGGGCTAATCTTACCCAAAGTCCTCCCAAGGACTTGCCCTCTTAACAACATGTCAATTAATGCTGCTTGAGCTAGTAGTTGCTGCTTCATAACGGCTTGCTCTTCTCTCAGCTCTTGGACCTCAGACGAAGAAGCTGATGTTCGCTTTTTTATCTTGCCAAAATATTGCTTCTTCGTGACTCCAAAGCTAACACCCTTGACACAACCAGGGTGGTTAGCAGTTCCTAATGCCCTAGCCAAGATATCCTCATCCTTAGGAAGGTTGCCCTGTGAGACTTCCTGAGAGATGGAATCCTGTGTAGAGTAAATATGATTAGTTTGGATATTCATTATTAGTTATTAAGTAGTAGATAAATATAATACTTACAATCTTTTCAGTAACCTCCTTCATGCGGGGGTTGTCAATAATTCCTTCTTTATTAGTGCGTGCCAATGCCCGGAGCTTATGGCGGGATATGGTAACCTCTGATCCCTCCTCCTCTAATTGTTTCTGCTCAATGCTTGCAACCCCAACCTCCCTGCTCTATAAGGATATTCGTTCTTCGCTACTCTCTCCTTATTCTGTGTACTTAATTCCTTGACGAGTTAATAACAAAAATTTTTGTTAGTACATACACATATAATCAATAAATAACACTAAACTTGAAATTTAAAAAACATTAATGTCTTGAATTCCTTCTCACGTTGTGAGGCAACAAAAGCATCCCAATCCTCTTGTTTTACCAAAGGCTGTAATAAGGGAGGAACTTGAGCTACAAATTCAGTATCAAAATCTTTCAAATATTTCTATGTGATGAAATATTTGAAAGACTGTAGTGCCCTCTCAGCCTTTTGTAGGACAAAATCTTGCCTACTCTCATCAATATCAAATCCTGACTGTAAAATAAAATAAACAACATATCATATGCATTAATTTTAAAAATAGTTTATACCAAAATATACTTAGTAAAATATAACTTACTGCTACAGTATCTCAAATAAGAGCCTTCGTGGCCTCATCTACTTTGTGCCATGATTTTACTGTGATAGGCACAGTAGTTTTTGCCACCACCCCAATATAACTTATGAATTTTGAGGATTTAATTGCTTGCCCTTTCTTGTTCCATTGCACATCAATTTTTTTTCCTGCAGCTCTTGTTTTTGTCACCTCTTCCATTATCGTTAGGCCCTGTTGAATGTTATTGTACTCCTGCTCTAGCTTTTTTTATGTACTCAAAACCTCAGTCGAATTTGTAGCTAGAATTGATGGAGGGGTATCAACAGACTCGCTATCAGAAGCCATTTAAAGGAAGACAATTAAATCAAACATTAAATAACTTAAACAAAATCCACATAATTAATTCAAACATTAATCAACTTAAATAAAAAGAAAACAATTAATCAACTTAAACAAAATCCACACAATTAATTCAAACATTAATTAATTTAAATAAAAAGAACACAATTAATCAACTTGAATAAAAAGTTTCATCATTCAAGTTCTCATAAAACTTAATTATACTCAATCAAGTTACCCAACAACAATTGATATAAAAATTTTATTCCAACAATTTATTTTGTCCTATAAATTTAATATAACTCAATCATTTCTAATCAAGTTATCCAACAACAAAATTAATCACCATCACCACAATAAGGGAAGCAAATTTTCAACAAATTCATATAATGCCCAACAGTAAATTAATTTTCATATAATCTTAAATTTAATTTCAGAACTAACAAAGAACTGAAAACAAAAGCATATATACATTCAATCACAAATTGTAGTTTTAATGAACAAAAAATTCATATTCCAATTGCTAATTCCAATCAACTCCCTAATTACAATCAATTGACAACAATATCACAAGGAAGAAGGATAGGCCAACTTACTTAAGAGAAGCAGAGCACGAGGACGAAGAAGAAGAGCAGGGGAAGGAGGAAAGAAGACAACTCACGTTTTGCATTGTTGAAAAGCAAATTTGAATTCAGATTTACCCTAAATACTAAACCCAAAAATGAATTAAACAGATAAAGAAGAAATTAAACTTACATATGAAAGACGGAGAACGAACCCAAAATGCCCGAAATGAAGACTTGGATGAACGAACAACCCATAAACCCTAAAAAAATGGAACCCACGAGCAAAACCCAAGAAGAATCAAGTCTAAATCTATGTTTTTGGGTAGTTTTAGTGACGGAACATGATTTTCGAGCACTCTAGGTGTGCTCGAAAACATTCAAGTTGCAGAAATGTGAAAATAAAAGGTTCTGGAGCGTAAATTTAAAAGGTAATACTTGACGGTTATTTCATAATAACCGTCAAGTATCCATTACTTGACGCTTGTTTTTAAATAACCGTCAAATACAATTCAGACATACTTGACGGTTATTAGTAAACAAGCGTCAAGTAATTAATTTTTTTATTTTTCCTTTTGAACCATATATTTGACGTTTTTTTACAAATAACCGTCAAAAAGACAATACTTAACGGTTATTTCGTAATAACCATCAAGTATTTATTACTTGACGCTTGTTATAAAACAACCATCAAATAAAATGCAGACATACTTGACGGTTATTAGTAAACAAGCGTCAAGTAATTAATTTTTTTATTTTTCCTTTTAAACCATATATTTGACGCTTTTTTACAAATAACCGTCAAGTATTTCAAAATATACTTGACAGTTATTAGAAAAAAAACATCAAATATATTTATAAAAAAATCAAATCTGAGATGCATATATATTTGACGATTATACCAATATAACCATCAAATATATACTAAATACTTGACAGTTTTTTTAAAACAACCGTCAAGTATTTAGCACTTTTTTTATTTGTCATTTTTTACTTATAACCATCAAATATAAGCCGTCATATTTAGCTTTTTCTGTTGTAGTGTTTTTTAATGTATATACACATTGCAAACTAATTTTTTAAGATGAGCTATTTTTTGATTTGCAATTATAATTATATGATATAATATCTAGCTATACATAAAATAATTACTAAAAAGAAATGGGAAAAAGGCCCTCGGGGTAGAGGCACCGAAACGTTCAAATCTAATATAGTAGCAAGAAAATAAAAGGGAGAATCGCATTTAGTTTCCTCAAGAGGGGAAAAATTGCATTAAAGACCCAATGTATTTTAAATTTACTCTGCAAGCTCAAGGGTTCATATTGCAAATATGTTTGAGGGAGAAAAGATCCAAAAAATTCACAAATTTGTTACTTTATTTTTTCAGAAAAGAGGTTCAATGACAATAAGTAAAAGTTTTGATTTGCACAACTACATATTTACATATTAATAACAAAAGATTCACATATCAACTAGTCTGAGTTCAAATATTTTCAAGTAAAAATCTATATATTCACAAGTAAAGGTTCATATACTCACATGTGAACATTTAATATAAGCAAGTAAACTATCACAATTTTACAACAAATAATCCACTATCAATTTAAAATTTAGCAAACAAGTCGAGCTATATCAATTTGACAAAGAAGATGAAGCTTGAACCAAAGGGAGCATTCTTTTCTTGATTGGTGCATCTAAAACACTAGCATTTGAAAAGATTGGTCATTGAGAAGTGTTTGAATGTTCTTTATGGAGTAATTTAGTTTCTTTAGATCTTATTGATGTAGAACAAGGAAGGAAAATAAAGGGATTAGTAAAGAAAAGGGAGAGAAGAAAAAAACTATAGAGAAAAAAGAAAAACTCAAAGAAAAAACAAGATAATAATAATTCTTATCCAATCAAATACGTCTCTATAAAACAAATGAACTAAGGTGCTATTTATAAGTCTCAACCTTAACTTTAAAATCAAATGCAAGAAATTATTAAAATTTTAAAATCAAATGAAAAGATCGATAACAATAATTCAAATATTATGATAATTAAAATAAAATATATCTAATTAATAAAATATTCAAACAAAATATTTTCAATCTTCCAATCTTCTTAAATCGTCAGTAGCTTTAATTATTTCTTTTTTCTTTTTCTTCCCATTGCTTGTTCTTTAGACAAATTGCAACATTGAAAAATCAAAATAGAGTATCAACACAACACCATTGGACAAAACAAAAAACACAGAGAAGGGAGAGCAAAGAAGAAGAAGGAGGAGGAGAGAGAAAAATGAGTCGGTGTTGAAAGAAGAGGGAGAAGGAAGATACATGGAGAAGTGGAGAGAGGAAAGAAATGAGAGGGGTAATTGGGCCTTTTCTTCCTCAAACATATTTGCATTATAAGGGCTCTCAAACTTGAAGAGTAAATTCAAAATGTATTAGGTCTTTAATGCAATTTTTTGTTTCCCTCTTGAGGCCCTTAGATGCGATTTTCCCATAATAAAACGGCCGGGTTGAAGGATGTTAACGTGAAGATTGGCATGAAATTAAAGTCGAAAGGAAAGGACAGAGCAGGGCAGAACGTGAGAAATATGGATGATTTTCTTGGCCCGATGGTCACGGAACTCCCAGCTTAGGTCTGAGGTACATATGCAAACACGACAAAAGGCGGCTGCTAATTAATAATATAGGCCACAAGAGCTAAGTGACACAACCAGCCTCCACCATTCATGCGGACGCGAAAGAAATAAGGGATCAAGTAAAAAGGTGACGTTCCATTGTCTGTTTTTTTTTTAAACGGACTGACTTGTTAATATCGTTGTCATTATATATAAAGTCGTCATTTTGAGATCAACCAACAAAATCACAGATCAATATATATAAACGGTGGGGATCTGTGTCTTGATCAAACGTGAATCGTGTGACCTTAATCAATTTTAAAGACATAGTGGCGTATGCAAATGTAAATGCAAGCTGATGTCATAATCACCAATTTATCATGCACGATCGCTGCTGATTATTCAGCATCATAGTGGTGATGGATGATTCCATTAAAGCACTTGCGTTTCCATCTTCAAGTCTATCTAGCACCTTCAGTACGCTAGCATATCGATTGGTATGTATCTCTCTCTCATATGTCCTGCCTCTTTGTTTTTGTAAGTGGCCAATATCCTTCTTTTTAGTAAAGAATAAAAAGCAAAATTATATGCTTTGAAGTTCACCTCCATATATTAATACACGAAGTCTTAAAATATTGAAGCGGTTTACCCCCTGATTAATTATGTGTGATGCGTGGGTTAAATGCCGAGTCAGGGAAACTGGGCGTCTAGAATTGAGGAGGAGGGATTAATTATAGACTTGATGGGCCGAGCGTGCATAGGGGCCCAAAAGTCCTCGAAGTTATTAAGTGGAGACTGGGAGCTGGGGGTATAGCCTAGAGACGAGTGAAAAAAACACCATGAAAGGAGCTCCGTCTGCGTGCTCTGCGAATTACGTGCCTTTGACGCCCATCATTTTCTTGGAACGAGCGGCCACTGTTTACGCTGATCAAGTGTCCGTCGTCTACGGTGATGTCAGATTTTCATGGAAGGAAACCCACGCAAGATGCCTCAGGCTCGCTTCTGCTCTGGTCGACCTGGGGGTTAACCCCCTCGATATTGTAAGTTCATTCATTTCCTTCTTTCATCTCTCTTAATTCCTCTTGCTTCTTCTCTACTCCCTCCCTATCACCAGGCCTGCCCTATACCTTTCACATGGACCATCCTTATGTTTTTATCTATCTGCTTACTGCTTATGTTTATAGCGCCCCCTCAAGTTTAGCTTTTTAATTATATATATATATATATATATATCTGTGTGTGTGTGCCCGCCGCTGATGGAAACTGGTGGAAATATGAGTGCCACTGAACGTGTGCATTAACTAGGCTAGCTAGTTTTAATATGCATATATGATATATACACACACGCTAAAGGGCTTAGGGTTTTGTTAATTAGCTGGGACCGTAATTTATATAGATATCAGATACGATCACAGAGCTCCATTTTGCATTTCATACATGCTTCCTGCGCATAATTTGGATTCATGAACCTGGAAACCCGAATGCATAATGGAGTAGCGCAAACATAGAATAAAATTTTCCTGAGAAACAGGCGTTAATTCGTGCACTGACATGCACGGTTTTAGAGTCATCGTGTAGAGATGGCGTTGGTTGGAGGGAAAAAAGATAGTGTATAAAAGTAGTAATTGAAAAGATTTGGCAGCGGGAGGTATGTCGGTGATGAGATCTGAAAGGAAGAAGCTAGATTAAATGCAAGAATGGAGGAAAGCGCGTACACGTATGAGCCAAAGACATTAGCTGAGAAAACACGTTGCGGATATTTTATAATTGAGGTCTTTCGTTGACATCGTCTTTTTATTTGCCTGGTCTTCACCGCGGCTTACGGCACGCTGGCCAGATCCTTTGGAGTCAATGGTCTCCTCTACTCTAGTAGTTTCTCCTTTTCTTTTCCTTCTTCTCACATTCACACTTCTCTCCTTCATTATATTTCTTCGACTTTCATTTTCACCGCAATCTGCATCATACTCAATATTGACCTCAATTATGTGAAAAATGTTTTTTTTTTAAAAAGTAACTTATATGAAATTAACATGCAAGCAATCAATTAAGTAGTAGCTGTTTCTCTTCATATATGCCACCTCAGGCTATATATATGAGAATAACATGCGCTTATCAATCAGTCTCTTTTTCAGTCCTCATTAAATAGTTTGTATTGCGTGAAAGATTAGGGCAACACAAAGCACTAATATGATAGGATTTCTGCCTAGCTCAAAATTTGGTTATTTTCATAAAAAAAAATAAGTTAAACAATTCATAGTTTGATCTAGTTTTAATATAATCTAAAGATGAACAAGATCGAACTGGTCCAATAAGACTAAAAGACCGGTCTTAATCTTGTCTGGCATCTCACTTTCTTTTCCTTTCTCATCCATGAAAGGTAGCAATTTATCTCAATATAATAAACTCAATTAACATAATAAAATTATTTATAGTTATATAAAATTTGTCACAACAATAACAATTATAAATTTACAACAATCTCCAACAACAACAAAAAATATTTTAGTTACAATACAAATTATTCAAATTAAACAAAGTTCAACATGTCTAAAGTCCATTATACTAAATTAACAACAAATTTTATTAATAAAATAAGAAGATTGAGATTGGTTAATGTTAAAATTTTATTTAATATTTTTACAAGTATAAAACACAAAAAATACTAATTATTATAAATTAATTTATTGTAATAATAATTAATAAATTAATTATAATTATATTAAATAAATTTATTGAATCAGACAAAATTAAGTGGTTCAAATGTTTGATCTCTTATTCATTTCAACCTTAAAAAATAATTTGATATTTTTTATTTTTTTGATCTAAAAGAATAACTTTTATTTGAATCGGAAGAGATCCAGCTTGTCTCGAATTAGATTAAACCGCATTAAATTGAAGGATTTTTGTACAGTCATATAAAAGATGATTAGACCCCTCTCCCTATTTTACTTCGGTTGATCCGCCCCAAAGTGCAGAGCGCGTCACACCGTGTTGCACATGTCAGCCTGTATGCGTAAGCGCTTACGCTCTTGGATTAAATATATGAAACTGACAGACTGACTTTGGCCTTTTAAGATCTGAATCAAATCTAAATACATACGGTGATCAGAGCCATCCCCCCAACAGCCAAAAAACAACTACAAAAAGAAGAAAGAAAAACATAAACGGGAGAATCAATTGTCAATATCATTAGTCAGATTCATACGCTGAGAAAAACGTAAATTTGTTTTATATATATATATATATATATATTATTTCGGAGATAGTTATTTCAAGACGGAGTATCCGTCGGCAAGCATCCTTGATCATCTAGATTCTAGACACTAGACTGTGCAGCGCCTGAATGGACATAATTTCCCCAGCATGCATGATTCACACAGAATCACGTTTTTGGTTTCTCTCAAGAGTAGTTGTTGTTCGAAAGCATCTCTTGTTAAAACTCAACCGCCGGTCCATGTTTATCACGGGACATCATTTGCAATTATATATTGCTCTTGTTTTGTTCGAAAATATTTCCTCTCTCTTCTTACAACACTATTATAGATAGTAACATTTACACTAGTTTTGCAACCATGTAGATAAAATCGGTGAAGATAATTTGTCATTATCTACACAAGTTTTCCACCCGGTGTAAAAAAAAAAATTAAATAATTTATTCATTTTTTTGCTTAAAAATTAATATCTAAACCCTTTATATTTATAACCAATATAGATATCCATTTTATTTACATATGTTATAGTTATAGATATATTTGTAAAAAAAAATATTACATTCATTTCTTTTATTTACCCCCAGCCATGTTAGATTGAAATTTAATTATAACCTGCAATTCAATCAAAAACAGTCAAACAACCAAACAAATCCAATACAATCAAATATTGATCAATTGAAATGAATTATTAAACACTTACATTTTCTTTCACATAAAACTATAAAAGTACACAATTAAATATCAAATGAATTGTCAAACATGAACTACACAATCCTACACGACTATATTAATTTTTTCTACAACTACGTAACCCACTCTTTCAAAGGATGATTGTTATGATAGTCTAACAGGAATAGTCTCCAATATCTTTTAATTTCTTGGATTTCTGATTCAGGAAATGGAGAGGGATCACTGAACATCTGAAAAATAAACAAAATTAACTTTGCAATTTCCAAGTAAACAAAAAATAAACAACATTTAAAATTAGATTTACCTCTTCAGTGAACTCAATCAAGCCAACTGTGATAATATTATGTGTATGTTTCAACACATAAAAGCCACACAAGTTAGTAAGGGGTTGACGATAGCTTTATAGAATAGCACAACATTGTCAAAATTATATTAAAAAAAAACTCTATCATTAAAATTACACGGAATAAAAACATGCACATACTACTTACCTTCGGTGTTATCCACGTAAGATCCTTAACATCACGTGGGACCTTTCCTAATTGTATTGCTGGCCAATCCTTATAGCCTTACCATCAATATCATATAGCTAGTAACTTAATCACAAAGAATAATGTATTACAAGACTTATCAAATTAATACACTTAAACACACTTACTGCTCACAAGGCTGCTTTATTGTCTGGTTGAGTTTACGATATAAAGAGTATAAAAAGAGAATAGAATTGCTTTTCATTGAAAAGACTATCAATTACCAGTGTGTACTATCAAAAAATAAAGTCACTTAAGCAAGTATTTAATACCATTGCAAATATGAATAAATTAAAACATGTTTACTTACAGATTGAGAAATATGGCAAAGTAACACTCCTTACCACTTTCACTGAGTCGCTAATTCATATATTCCTCCTTTACTTCTTTAGTGTTCTCCTTATCATTAGTGAAACAAGGGTAAAGAAATCCATATTGTTTATCTTTGCTTGAGGAAACCAACAATTAATGCAAAAACCTTTAAAAATACAAACAAGTTAGTTTTAATAGTCAATTTGTTTAATTTCATTTAAATTTACAAGAAAACATGTACATTATCCCAACTTGAATATATGCCATAGTCAAGTCCGTATGAATGAGAATCTGACGTAGATCCTCATTCTCAACAAAGATTTGGTAGTCCTTTACTCTAGTAAGATCAGGAACTGCTTCAAAACGTTTAAGTGGAAATGATCCACCATATGCCATCAAGACAAAATGGTCCCACGAGCTTAGCTTAAACAACTTGGTCTTTCAACCCACTTTATCGATCGATAGGGTCTTCTTTTAAATTAAAAAAGTTAGTAAAATATGCTTAAATATAAATAATACATTATAATTAATTAATTTTGTTACTAAATTTTAAGGGTTCTTGACAAGTCTTTTCAGCCATAAGGTAAAAGTGCCCTTGGCATCTTTCACCGTTCTAACCTCATTAGTGGACAACAAAATGAGAGCATCATCAATTTTCACCTTTTCAATGATGACCTCGACAATATCTTCTTGGACTTCTTGAAAGTGGCATTTTGACCCCTCATGGATCCGACCCCCTGCCACTAAGCATCTCTTCGGATCCTCCACATACAAGAAGCATAGCTCATCAAGTTTAGGGGCCGCGTCATCCTTTAAAGGAATCAGAACAATGTTACTCCCTTTAGTGCTCGGATGATAAGCTGGAGAGTGGGACATCAGGACACTTGGATCCTTGTTCGTATTGGATAAGGAGGCGCAGCAAAAGATTAAAATTTTAAAGCCTCTATCCTAATATGGATAGAACGAACTCGTTTAAGTCAAGGTGGATAGAAGAATTACCATTTAATTCTTTGAATTTGGCGCATGTTCTCTTCAAGAGTTTGGATCTTAGGAGCTGACAACGTAGATTTGCTCTCTCTACTGATATTCACACCAACATTTCTTTAACTCGAACAGTGTGCTAGCGCTCCCAGTGTCTATTCTTTTTTGAACATTAGTTTTCCTCTCTATAGAGTATTTTGTGGCTCTTAAAGTGTTTTATCATCAAATTTTTTCTAACTCTCTATCTCTTTATAAAGCATGTCTCTATTTATATATATTGTATATGGATTAGGATTTTCGTCTTCCACTTAAAGAGCCCACAAAAATTAAATTAAATTAATCTGATAAATTTAATCCATGATATCATATCTAATTTAAATTTATCTTATAAATTTAAATTACAAAACTGACATGATATTCTCTCATATCATATTAGTTATTAAATTTAATCTACTATATAAAATTAAATTTAAAACTAACGTAATGTAATGTAATATATATATATATATATATTATATATATATATATATATATATATCACATATACATATTATATCACACACACACACACATATATATGGATACACACACACACACACACATATTATATTTAATTTTGTATAAAATATACACATATTGTATATATATTAGATACGCACGCACACACATAAATATATATATATATTTCAAATATATATATAATTATATTTCAAATTTTATATTTTATATAAATATATATAAATATTTATCAAATAAATATTCAAATATATATATATATATATATAATTCATTCACTTTATATTACATTCATTGAATCTAAACATATTTCAGATTCAATGAATTTGGACATTATAGCTCGAGTTGGGCTATTTTTATGTGTGATCCTGTAGGTTTATATGAAGTTGGCAATCGACTAATTATGCTATTAGCCCATAAGTCACAAATGACCTTTAATAAGACATTACAACTACCCAATTCACATGGAGATCGATGATCTGATATAACATATCATGCAACTGTATCATATCCCTTTTGTCATGCAATATTTTAGTCAAGTGTGAGATATAAAATTGTCATTCTCCTTTACCTGACTGTTATTTTCTCGATGTCTGAGTGGACTAACTATAATAATGGAAAAACTCTTTCCATTATAGTATAGCCATATATTTTATTAGTCTTACTTATCGAGGAGTCTAATAATATCTCTTACTTAATGTAAGGGATAAATTTTATCTTCACCACTCATATTCCTCTGCATAAATATCACCAAACTCAATCATAGCCTTTATAATCACACGGTTAAAGGTGACTTTTAACTAGGTTAAAGTTCAGTGGTTATCATGTAGGAATTCATGATGATCTCAGGTTAAAGAACTTAGTGATATAGTTACATATGAGATAAGCTTATAAGTTATATCATGCAACTTTCTCATAACGGGTTAGTCCAATACCTTATACTCTTTCAAGTGCCTATGATTTTGATTTATATCTCTACAATTAACCAAAGTCATACTAGTCTTGTTTCATCTATAATCCCTCATAGATGATCAACAAGGGACATTTGGGATAATTATTATAGTTTGTCTAAGGATACAATTATCATATTGAATATGCAATTGTTATGACAACAAAAAGAAATTCAATAAATAACAATGTGCATTGTACAATGATTAGTCCTGGGGAAAAATTTCCAACAATTTAAGCTCATCATCATTACCATTTCCTCCTTCATCTTTTGCTACCTAGCTTTAAGGGTAGCCTCTGCCTCTGTCCTTGCCTCTTCCTTTAATTGAGCTAATAGTGCTAGGAGTGTTTATAGGACAAGATCGAAACACCCCTATCCCATGTCCCGTCGTGAAAAAAGACCAACACTGAATTTTAGTCCCATATCCCGTCCCATCCTGTTAGGAATCGGGATGGGATAAGATCGGGATGAGATTGGGACGTTTTGCCATCCTGATAAATTAGATAATGTCAAAGAAATATCTAAATAATAACATTTATTAAAATTTTAAATCATATAATTTATTAAGTTTGAAATTAAAATAACACAAGTACATAAATCATAACAATTTAATGTCAATTATCAAATTACATTAATCACAACTACACATTATGATAGCAATTATAAGTGATCTTTAGGCTATAAGAGTAGCAACAAAAGGCAATCCAAGCACAACATCAAATCATTGTTATTCTATTTTAGTTAAGATGTTCTAAGCTAATTACTCTTTCAAAAATAAAATAAAAATACAATATAAATAAAAGTTATTAAATTGATAGATAAAAGAATAAATTGTATTAATATAATTAATATACTATAAAAAATATCACCATGTTTACTCTATGTCATTAAAATTATCAACATAAAAAACTTTAGTTTTATATAAGAATTGCAAGTATTGAATTATAATTGATATAATTAATATAAGTATAAATTCTATTAATATAATTAATATATTTAATGTATATTTTTAAAATAAAAAATAATATATATAATATTTGGGACGGGACGTCCTAATGGTCATGCCGTGTCACATCCCGTCCCAAACTCCTTTTTCGTCTTATCCCACAAAGTCCTGTCCCGATTGTTTTTGGGCCAGGACGAGACTCGTTTCAATATGATAGGGATAATATAGGATCAATCGAGACGGATACAAACTGAACACCCTTAAATAGCGCATTCATCCCTTCTCTAGTCACGAGTCCTGAAAAATGGGATTGATAAGGTAGTCTAAATACATCTTTTATGCTCACCCTTGATACAAATCTCCTAACACGTCCAGGATGATCTAGTTTTCCTGTAGCAACAGTTAGGATGTCATTCCTTCCCTCTGGAATGAATAATCCATTGGACTGTTTCTACTTAAGTTCATCCTTTAACATACAAATACTAAACAATTAGTAATATTTTATATTTAAAATAAATACAGAGAGGAAATTTGGTATAGTTATAATTTTTTAAGCAATATCATGAGTACGCTCGCTTGAAAAGGACCCGTCCTTCTTTTGGTGAGCATGGATCCATCTCTCATCGTGATGTACTGGAGATGGTGGAGACAGCAAAATAGAAGGATCAGATTTAGCTTGTTCTTCCTTCTTCCTCCTCTTACCATCCGTTAATTCTTTATCGGCTAAAGCATAACTACTACAAGATTTTGTTTGAGGACAATTATACATCCTTCAAATTTCTTGAGCCTTTCTCCTTCTTTCTTATAAATTTGAATTCCCAAAATATTCATAATTTAAGAAAAACAACAATATATAACTATAATAAATCAATAAACAATAATTAAATTAAAACAAACTAACTCGCCATAGCATCTGGTGTAATCCTAAGCCTAAAGAATTTGTCAAAAGTATCTGGTTTCAAAAATATATACTTGACACAAGGATCAGGCTAGAGCTGCCCTTCTGGCACCTCGACATGCACAAATCTTTAGCCAATGATGTCTTGAAACCTTTCCAATGGTTACTGGCCTAGGTCATCAACTAATGCTTAAAGTTTGCATCATTAGGGACATCATAGGTGACCTGCAATATATGCTATTAAAATAGTTAGTGACATAGTGATATTAATAATTAATGACAAAAAAGTGATATAAGCGCTCACATTGATGGCATCCCAAATTTGTGCCTTGACACGTTGGGATATAAATTCATATTGCATTTATATTGTCCATGATAGATTTAAATATTGATGGCATCCCAAAAATGTCATCAACATCGACATCCTGCACTTGAGATGTACTCGGTATTGGCATATTCAGTCTTTCACCATGTCATATCCATACTCTATAACTTTTAAGAAACCTTTCACAAATTAAGTGTTCATATATCCTATCTATACTTAACCGCCTCTCATTCAAATAGTCCCTAAAAGGACAATAAAACCTCTCGCTACCATTTTCAGCATTGCTCCGAGCAAATTCTAGAAACCTCTTAACCCCGTTAACATACTCTAGGCTCGTTCTTTTGGCATCTATCCAACTATGATTCATGTTTAATTTGTCTTCCTAAAACATGACAAAATTCATGGATTATTACTAAATCCATCAGGATAGGGCTAAATAACGAGTTACATATTAAAAAAACAAGAAATAAGCATGCTAACGCAATAATTGCTAATTTTTTTTAGAATATTTGTTAGAGATGGCTTCTCTCCTATCTAATAAGTAGGAAGAAAGCTAACTCTATATTTTTTTTGGCCCTTTCCATATAGAGGAAAGGGCAAAACAATAAATTTTAAAAAAATTTCAGCATAAGACTTTTTAATAAATTTACAATTGAAAATACAGAAAGAAAATATTATTTTTTAAATAAAACAAAGTCGCATACAATGCATAATAGCCTTAGACCTTTACCAGCACTCCACCGGCATACAAAAAATAAATTAGTAATGCAATCACAATAATTTATTATAATTAGGAAGATGAAAGCCTAATACAATTTGTAGTGCTTCATATTACTATATATACGCACGCACGCACCCACCCACCCACCCACACACACACACACAAAATTTGAGAATATTTATTAAAGTTGGCTTCCCTCCTATCTAATAAGTAAGAGGGAAACTAACTCTATATTTTTTTGCCCTTTTCATATAGAGGAAAGAGCAAAACAAAAAGTTTTAAAAAAATTTTAGCAGAGTTTTTCCCTTTATATTTTTTAGCCCTTTTCATATAGAGGAAAGAGCAAAACAAAAAGTTTTAAAAAAATTTTAGCAGAGTTTTCCTTAAAAGTTAGACTTTTCAATAAATTTACAATTAAAAATACGAGAAGAAAATAATATTTTTTTAAACAAAACAAAGTCACATGCAATGCACAATGGCCTTAGACCTCTACTATCACTCCATCAACGTACGAAAAGTAAATTAGTAATGCAATCACAATAGTTTATTATAACTAGGAAGATAAAAAGCTAATACAATTTGTAGTGCTTCATATATACCATATATGTGTGTACACACACACAAGCAAAATACACACACACACACACACAAAAATCATATAGACATTAGTATTTAAGCAAGAATTGGACCTTCCTAAGTTTCAACATAAAGATTAAACCACCTAAATCCTAAATTTCAATCCTTAATGCACCTCATACTTGATTACTCCAATCCAACTGTCCTATACATTTTAACAAACACCTTATGGTCATTAGTAAACCAACTATATTATCAAGCTTTCTATTCTTCCAATCCCTTACTCAACAATTCCTAAATTTTTATGCAAATTTGTTGTGCTGCCTAAACTCGTGGCTTTATCAAAAATCCATTCAAGCATAACTAAAATTCTACCTTTACCTTTGTCGATTTTATAATAGTATGTAATAGGAACACCTACCTTATATAAACTCTTGTCTTGCCAATTTCAGTTTTTGTTAAACTCCTATATTATAATTAATTTTTTTAACTTAATACAAAAAGACACGCACGTGCCAAGAAAAGAGAAGGAAGAAATTTTGAACTTACATGCCATAATTTCTGTCAATAGCAACGCCGAACAAAGGGGAAGAAAAAGATTTTGACAATGCAAACATAGCAAGGGAAGAAGAATCACTCAATTTGAATAGAGGAAGAAGATCTATGACAACAATAAACAAACAAGGTGTGCACACCAAGGAGAGAAAGGAAAGAACAGAGGAAGACGCTCAACGGGACTGAAGAAATGAGAAAAGAAACTATTGCTGTGCAGCGGCAAAAATCAATAGCAAGAAGCTCCTAAACCAAACGCCGCACTGACTCTTTCTAGCAATGTGATCGAGATATATCATAAAGAAACAGCTCGTATGAAGCAAACTTGGAAGAAGCAAATCTGCACCATTAGCGATAGAGGAATGAGCTGATAGTCTCTCGAGTGTTAGGAAATTCTTTCAAAAATTTTCCCTCCAACACCAAAATGAGAAAATGAGAGAGGGAAAAAAGACGCGGATCAAAATATTTTTTTCTGCATAGAGGGATGAGGTTTATGAACCGAGGGAGATGAGGTTTCAAATTAATTTCATTTGCACCATTTTATTTTCCATCAAAATTTGAAAACAACTTTAAAAAATGAAAATTGAAACTTAAAAATATCCACACCGATTATTAGGAATACTCGGTGTAGATATATAAAATTAAAAATAAAAAAATATGATAATTCATATCTACGCTGGTTATAATGTATACCTAGTGTAGTTATGTTAAAATAAAAAAGTAAAAAAATTGTAAAATATATCTACACCAGTTATTAGGAACACCCGGTGTAAATATCTAAACGTTAAATAAAATAGAAAAAACATTATAATACATATCTACACCTGTTGGAATGAATAACCGGTGTAGATATGTTAAAATAAAAAAGGAAAAAAATTATAAAAACACATCTACACTTGCTATTATTTATAACCGGTGTAAATATGTTTATATATATATATATATATATATATTTAAATTAAAAATACATCTACACAGGTTACTCTAATAACTAGTGTAAATATTAAGGCAACTTCAATTTTTTTACAAAGATGCTACCGTCTTTTTTTTTTCTACATCATATACATAATAACTAGTATAGATATGGGAGTTTAATTCTTTTTTTTTTTTTACTAGTGCAAAACTACGCATATTAACCATGGGAATCGATTGGGCATTTGAAGACGATATCCTACTGATACTGGCTAGTGCTGATGCTGTGATTCTGCGTTGTTCCCGTTCAGTAGATAAAACAAATAGTCGGCAAGGAAAGCATGGTTTAATTAATAATATTTTTTTCTTGACCTGAAACTCTGTCACTATCTTCAACAAACCATTGTTTGGCACCGCCTTCTTATTCACACCATGTCACTGATTATTGGTTGGCCATCCCATCGCTGCTATCACTAGCTATATGTACGTAATTGTCCCACAAGTTAATTACCACCACCGACTTATTATATAATATGTCTTTTAACGTCTGGCTCCTTCATCCTCATTAGTATTACGTCTCGCCCGTGGATCCTGGTCATCACCTATCCCACCTCCACTTATTACTTTTAAGATTAATACCTCATTGGATAAATGATTATCACTGTCCAACATTATTATTATTATTTGGTTATCCAACCAATTTTCCCTGTCATTTTCTCCCCATGCTGCCACATACTACGCAGCACGTTCGGTCATTTGAGAGTTTTGATGTACTGCTACACTTATACATCGACACTGGTGCTGCTCTATTTAGATTAGCTATGTACTCCCTCCTATTCCATTTATAAATTACATTTTAAAAAGTTTATTTAATTTCATTTATAAATCAGGGTGCGTCTTTTTAAATAATATTTGAAGAGTATTTTTAAAATTATTCTTTATGAAAAAAAAAATAACAGTACATTATTTTTTAGATTTGTTATATAGGAGCATGTTTGAAATTTTACTTACTTTTATTCCTTATACTTTTATTGTATTGGTATTGATGAGGTTGGTAGAAATGATTTATAAATAAGATCGGAGGGAGTACGTGTTATTCGTTTAGTACAGACAACTGTATTCTACAATCATAAAGAGCTCAATCTGCAATTCGTTAAGCAGGTTGCTGTTTTGGCGCCAAATATTCCAGAGCACTATGAGCTGCATTTTGCGGTTCCAATGGCGGGGGCAGTTATCTCTGCACTCAACACCAAATTGGACGCGACAACATTGTCCGTGATACTGGAACAATTAGAAGCTAAAATCATGTTGGTGGATTATCAGTTCGTTGAAGTTGTCCTTAATTCGTTCAACCTATTGTCCCAAAGAAAATGCAAGCCTCCCCTGCTGGTTGTTATGCCGGATCATAGCAAACAACCGTCTTTCATTTTTAAGCATCTCCCGCCAGATACCTTGAACTTCGACCAACTGCTTGAAAAGGGGCGGGCAGATTTCGAGATCAGGATGCCCAGCAATGAATGTAATCCTATATCAGTGAATTACACGTCAGGCTCCACGGGGACTCCTAAAGGAGCTGTTTACAGTCACAGAGGCGCCTATCTCAATTCACTGGCAGCAATCTCGCGGTTCGATATGAAACCCCAGCCCGTGTTTCTGTGGACAGTGGACATGTTTCGCTGCAACGGGTGGTGCTTCACTTGGGCCATGGCTACTCTGGGTGGCACCAATATTTGTCTCAGAAATGTCTCCGCCAAAGCCATCTTTGATGCAATCTCTCTTCACAACGTAAACCATTTGTGCGGTCCGCCCGCACTGCTGAACGCAATAGCAGATGCACCGTCAAGCGAGCAGAAGCCTCTGCCCCTGGGTGTGAGTATCACAGTTGCTGGAGTGCTACCTCCATCCCAAGTTTTTTGCGTGGTAGCAGAACTTGGGTTCAGTGTGAACGTTGGTTATGGCATGACGGAAGCAATGGGTCCTGTATTGGTGCGCCCTTGGAAGCCCAATTCAGGTTGTGAACTCACAGAACAACTCAGTTATGGAGATCAAGGGCTTCCCATCTTTATGATGGAAGGGATTGATGTCAAAGATCCGAACACAATGAAGAGCACTCCTTGTGATGGGAAAACCATTGGTGAGATTATGTTTAAAGGCAACACCATGATGCTGGGGTACCTCAAGAATCCACAAGCAACCAAGGAAGCTTTTAGGGAGGGATGGTACCGAACAGGGGACCTTGGAACGAAGCAAAGAGATGGTTCCGTGAGACTGAAGGACAGGGCAAAGGATATGATATATCCAAAAGGAGAGGCTGTGAGCTCACTTCAGGTAGAGGCAGTGTTGCTGAGCCACCCGAAGGTTCTGAACGCTGCTGTTGTGGGGAAATATGATGAACACATGGTAGAGTCCCCCTTTGCAGTTATCAAATTGAAAGAAGGATGTGGCGCCACCGTGGAAGATATCATCAGGTTTTGTAAAGCTAAGTTGGATACTCATATGGTTCCTCAGAGTGTAGTTTTTGGAGATTTGCCTGTTAATTCAACTGGCAAGGTTCAAAAATTTCTTATCAGAGAGAAGATCAAATGCGGTGGATGATGTGCCTCCGTAATCAATTTAAGTATGCATGACAATAATAAGAGTGGCCTTATATGTCTTATCTACTTTCCAATCATAATTCTCGAACACGCTTACTGTTCTCTTTTATGCTTTGTGGTGTAATCTATTAACTATCATACTTTTAGTTACTTGTCTAAAATGTTTATGACGCATTACGTTTAACAGTGCAGTTTAACTAGGGAGTTTTCTTTTAAAATATATGTAATTTTGACGCCATGAATTTTTAATTAGCTCATTAGGAATTCCCCGAGACAGACAAATTGCATTGATTTAATAATTTGTGGGATTAGAGAGAAGGGTTATTCGCTTAGCTATAACAAAAGTATTCACTTTCCAACCCAGCAAATAAACCAATATCTGGGAATATGAACTGTAAAGAAATAAAATACAAGTTGGGAGGATACGTCTGTAATGAAGAGTAAGTTTCTTCAAAAGCCAAGGCCCCTTGCCACCGTTGACAGTGACATGGTGGGTTGTGATTAGATTCCTTGGATTCCAATTCCTGTTCTTCAATCTTTTTTTTTTGGTCGATACAATAATCCTTCAATGTTTTTTTTTGGTTAACCACCCGATATCCAAAGCTTCGTCCTAACTAATTCGGATCCAATCTATGTCACACACCTAGCTATGGTAGATGAGTCTCCCAATGAAGGTCTTTTACATACACAAAGCTCGAACTTGAAATCTTACTTAAGTAGAATCGAACTACTTACCATGAAAATCAATCCTTATTTGTATAAGACAACATTACAGAGTGAGTTTCTCCCATTGGTTAAAAAGAGAAAGAAAGAAAAAAAGAATGAGTTCCTCCTATAGTCCCATATGTCATGAAACATTCTTGACTAATTGGGCTCCATTGTATTAGGTGGTCTAGTAAGGCTGCCCATGGCCTTAGCTTTCTCCCTCAAAACATATTTTTGTATCTTTCCTGTTGCAGTTTTTGGCAGGTCCTCGAAAACAATAGTTTTTGGAGCCATGTAAGGTGGTAATTGACTTCGACAAAAATCAATTATTTCTCGAGCATCTGCAGTAAATCCTTTTTTCAAACTCACAAATGCACAAGGTGTTTGCCCCCAATGGTCATCTGGTCTAGCTACAACTGCGGCTTCAAGAATTGCTGGATGGCTATATAAAACTGTTTCGACCTCCACTGAGCTAATATTCTCTCCCCCTGATATTATAATGTCCTTTAATCTATCCTTAATTTCCAAATAGCCATCAGAGTGTTTCACTCCCACATCTCCGCTATGAAACCACCCACCTCTGAAAGCTTCCTTTGTTGCTTCTGAATCTCTCAAATATCCACTCATCACTGTATTTCCTCTAAACATTACCTCACCCGTTGTTTCGCCATCGGCTGGAACGCTTTCCATAGTATTCGGATCTTTTACGTCAATTGCATCCAAAGCCACGTGGGGGATTCCTTGTCTAGCTTTTCTCTTGTATTTTTCTTCAAGAGCCATGGAATCCCACTCAAGTCTCCACTCACAAGAAGTCCCAGGACCATATGTTTCTGTTAGGCCATAAAGGTGAGATACACTAAAGCCAATCTCTTCCATCTTGGATAAGACTTGTGGTGGTGGTGGAGAACCCCCAGTCATCACCACCACCTTGTGGGTAAGTGGCCTTCTATCAGTCCATGCAGAGTTCACAATCATGTTTAAAACTGTAGGAGCTCCGCCCATGTGTGTCACTTTATGCTGTGTCACCTTTTCAAAAATGTCCTTTGGCGAGACTTTCCTTAGACACACATTGGTCCCACATTGAGCTGCCACTCCCCAAGGCAAACACCACCCGTTGCAGTGAAACATAGGCACAGTCCAAAGATAAACAGGCATAAACCCCATCCCAAAGAGAAGAATAGTTCCTAGAGTATTCAAATAGGCACCCCTGTGACTATAGAGAACCCCTTTTGGCCTAGACGTGGTGCCTGAGGTGTAATTCACACTTATAGGATCAAATTCACTATTTGGTCTCACAATCTCAAACCCACTATGCCCCATAGCTAGTAGCTCCTCATACTCACAACTGACTGAAGTAGTGTCAATGGTAGACGAGCAGTCACAATCAGTGATTAGAACTAAAGTAGGCAAGTTTCTAACTCTCTTGCTTAGCAGTTTCAATGCTATCCTTGCAACTTCGAGCAATTGGTAATCTACAAAGAGAACCTTTGCTTGTGAATGTTCTAGAAGAACTGAAACCATAGCTCCATCAAGACGTGAATTTAGAGTGCAAAGAATTGCTCCAGCCATTGGTACTGCAAAATGCAGCTCATACATTGCAGGGACATTAGGGGATAGGGTAGCAACCTGTTTGGAGAGAATACACAAAATAGCATCATTAGAGCAGGTAGGGAATTCCAAGTCCAACATGCTTAACACTTCCACATTTTTTTTGAAGCAATACAAAAAAAAAAAAAAGTCATCCCAGCTCTGCCTAAGAAAATTACTCGCAAGAGTCGCAAACTCGCAACTCGCGACTCGGATAAATCTTAGATGATACAGTGTCCTTCTTTGTCCAGCTTCGATTCTTTAGGGAATGGTCTCCTAAATATACCAAGGCCATGCAACGAGCACAACACCCAGAAAGATATTTAAACTCCGACCATAATAAAGGGGAAAAATCTTGCAAGCTGCAGCCGCGCCAATCAAAACGACGAAAAAGGGCATCAATTTGAAAACTCAGAATCGTAATCATAAACGCATGTTCGATCAAATTCGTGGAGTGATAAAGTTGCTATAGAATACAGAATAAACCTGAAATTGTGTCGCACAAACCATATTGATCAAAACGCCATATATATAACCAAGGGTCAAAAGGATAGCACTCACCAGATCCGCACGGGAAATCCCCAGCTGAGTGAGAGCAGAAGCTAGTTTCAAACAACGCAGATAAGTTTGTCCCCAGTTATATTGGAAACGACCATAGATAATAGAGGTTGTGTCGGTAGAGACATTAGCCGCTCTTTCCAAGAAGCTCACGGGAGACAAAGGGACGAAATTAGCAGAGCAGCGAAGCGCCCCCTCCATGGATTCCCTCGATTCGGGGTCAAAATATCGCACAAGGTTGCAGTATTTACGTAACTGAGGAGGTGTAGAAATGTAATTTGCTCTGAAGAATCGGAAGAGACCAGCCCAGGAAAGGTTCTTGAGGGAGCGGTTCTTCATGATGATCAGAAAGCAGAGTGAAGGATGAGAAGGCAAGGGAACAGGGAAATTCAAGGCAGAAAGATAAATGGGAAGTTTGAAGCTTGGCAATGGCTTGTTCTCGAGTTGAAATGGACAGGAAGATGAGATTCTTTTTTTTTTTTGGCCAAACGAAGGGTGCTGTCACTGACGATAACAACACGCAATTGTGCACCAACGGCTGTTCTCCGTTCATATCCAGTGTTATCATGTTAATATTTAATATTTTTTTTTTTCCAAATATTATGAGTATTGAGACAATGGGAAGGTCGCGGGGCGAAAAACTTAAAAAAAGGTGATGGGAAAGAGACACGCGAGCATCTGAGTTCAAGGTTCAAATTGATGCCGCAGTGAATTATCCGATCATTCCGATCCTCCTGGATGGAATAGATGCGGTGCCAGGAGTCAAAACAAGAGACGAGGGACTAGGCGGGATGGGAGATTATTTTATCCTGTCCTCCTCTGACTCCGCACATTTCATTTTCTATTTTTGGCCACATTCATTGCGTATTACATCCAGTCATAAAATTTTACACGATCGGAAATTTATTAAATTTTAATTTAGAACTTACCTAGTTTCGTCTTTTCTGAAGATATAGCTATTAGCTAGTGAAATCGATTTTCTTAATTCCTAATCATTTTTATTGTTCTAGACTGCTTCCAAATTATTGCTATTTTTAAATTCCTATTTCATGCACCCGCATCTTTTTTAAGTCAAAAGCCGTGCACATTGTGACATTGGTTGACAAAATAAGCTCAAAATATAATCCTTCAGAGAGATCATCGCCAGAGAACCTCCTCCAAAATGTAGAGAGCTCAAGAGGATTGATTCCACCACAAATATGACAACCTCCGGGAGAAATTAAATAAATTGGGTGAATTATGTTATTTGTAATTTATTCAATTAAAATATTTTAAATAATTTAAATAAAATTTTGTGTGACATTTTTTAATTGATTTTATTCTTATAATCAAATTTATATTTGATTTATTACTTTTTTTCTATCTATTATCATTAATATCAAAATTAAGTTATATTTAATATCATGTAGATATCATATTTTTATTGAACAAGTCATAAATAATATGATACGCATAGTTTATTTAAGAATTTTTCTAACCTCAAAAGGTTAATCCCTTTTCTGTTTTTTCTTAAAGGAAATACACAAGTGGATTGCATCATTCCCTCCGTTCTTCATATAAATCATTTGCTTGAAGAGTTTTATATTTTAAAATGTAAGTCACTTTGTAAATTAAAAGTTTATGAGATATTTATTGTTTTTTTGAAAAACTCCTGTCTTGTCAAGTTCTAATAAGAGGATGAAAAGAGTACATGTTTTTCAAATTTATGTTATTTGTTAAACGTAAAAATAAAGATAAGACTTAAGAGCCATTTCAAGACAATTTTAAATTTTTAATATTGGAACTAATTTCTTGTATTATAAAATAATTAAAAGTTACTTACATTTTAAAAAAAAACAAAAGTGACTTGTATTAAGTATTTCTTTTTTTTTTATAGTTTATGTAAGTTGGCTCCCTCTCTCATAAGATCAGGAGATGCCCCGTTTAAAGAATATTTATGGAAATATTTACCATTTATCAGTAAAATAGCAAGATTCAAATATTAGCACAATACAAAGATAACAAAGCGTGAAATTAACAATTAGGTATAGATCTTTAGGTGGAAGGGGGGGGGGGGGGAGGGGAAGAAGCAACCACGTAGAAGAGAAACAAGACAGCAACTAAACAGAAAAGGAAAGCATAAACTAGATTACCATAACAAGAAGTTTCTATCGCCTCTGGAATCTCTAGTTCAAAAGTCACATTCAAGCACAACACATCAGCTAGAAGGAGGGTGATTCATTCACCCACCTGATAGGGTTTATCCTCCTAAATGCCATCGTCTAAATATCAATGCAAAAGCCCAACTACAATCTCTCGAGTTAATTCATCGGTATCATCAACAATATCCTTACTGATCTAATCTCGAGAGACCAGAGACTAGGATCCAATGCCCAGCGTGGGTTGCACTATTTATAAGGAAAATGAACTAATGCCCAGTTTGTATTTGGAATTGGCTTAGAATAAGATGGAAATAGAATCTACACAAAAAGGAATTGTAACTAAACTATAAAATCTGTCCAATCCTGTTCCTCATTTATGTTATTTGATATAGCAGCAGGCGTAGTAATGGCGCAATCCAAGACTAAAGAGTCAGGAGATAGAATTGCCATCCATCGCATGTATTGAATTGAAATGATAAACTCAAAACGGTGAGTTGAATCAAGATGCGATCGAGGAGCAAGAATGGATTATTGAAGCAAGAAATAGGGATGAGTAGTTAAATGAGAAGAGATGAGTGCAAAGTAGCTATGACGGAGTTAGCGATTTGTTGGGTGGTGCTTGAGCCTCCCAGGCCTTTAGACCAATGATGCCCCTCTAAAATGACTTGTTTCACAGCACTCTCTAACCGATTGGCAAATGCTAGAAACTGCAAATGCCTCAGCATCATTGTCGATGATAGCAAGAACGCCACAGGGTTGGCCATCTTCTGTCTTGTTATCTATAATATTCTTTAAATATCTCTTATTATTATTGTGTATATATCTCAATCATTATTAGGAGATAATATTTGATATTATTGTATTATTTATTTTCTTTGTGTATATTATATACCATTCAAATCAATAATAGATATGACATTTTTCAATTCTTTTTTCATTTATCTCTCTTGTCTCTGATAGTTTTCATGATACCAGAGTCATATAATATTTTTTTAATGATAAGTCAGCTTTTAAATAGCATTACCCTTCCTTCACAGCAATGTTGCCGTCCTTCGTCAGAAGTTCAAATTCACCTTAAATCTATTTTCGCATATCCACAAGGTAGTTTCGATAAATTGGCATTTTCAAATTCATTAACCATTAGATCATGTTTAAATTTAGTCAGCAAGTACAGAACATCCAGTGCATTATTTTCAATGATCAGATCGTTGATTAGTTTCCTGGTGTAAACCTATGCCATTTGCACTATAATGTCTGGTTTGGGTGTTTTTAATTCTTTATTCTCTTTTGTAAGCCTTTTTTTCCCTTAAAAAATGGAAAATTTAAAGGTTGCTCAATTTGTATTATTTACCTTGAATGGTTGCAATTACCAACTTTAGTTAGAAAAATGTGATCTTGTTCAGCCTACTTTAGGATCCTCTCTGATTGAACTTGAAACTTTTTTGCGCATGTTCATCTCCAGTTCCTCTAGCCTATTTGTTGCCTTATCTACTCTCACCGGTAAATCCACTTCGTATTTTAACTCTGCTCATCATAATCATATGATAGGTCAGGAAAATTTCTTCTCCTATATGACACCTAACTTTACTGCCTATCCTATACACACTGTTGATAATTCTCAAATGCCTGTTAGTCATATTGGTGCTGTCTCCTTGCCTTCCCTATCCATTTATGATACATATTTTATTCCTACCATTAACTTCAACCTTCTTTTTGTTGGACAACTTGTTGATATGGGTTATGATGTGTTATTTAATAAACGTGGTTATATTATGATGAATTCTCAGATAGGACAAGTTGTCGGGACCAGGCATAAATTTGGTCACATGTTCAAGCTCACCTCAATGCACCTACCTGAGATCAATGTTCTCATATTGTGTACTGCCCCTACATCCTCTTCTCCTAATTCTTCTCCCGACTTATAGCATCATCATCTTGCTTACCCTTCTGTGAGTAAATTGCATCCTTTAATTTCTAGTGGTTTTTTAGATCATGTTCATAGTCATTCTTTATCGTGTGTTTCTTGTCAGACTGCTAAACAACCTGCTTTGTATTTTCATAAAAATGATTTTGTTACTACTTCTTCATTTAATTTGATTCATTCTGATGTTTGGGGTCTACACCTACTTTCTCTATAGGGGGATCGTGACATTTTATAATTTTTGTTAATGACTTTTCTCATTTTACTTGGATTTATATGATGAAATATCTATTTAAGTTACCTGGATATTTATATCAAATTTACTACTAAAATTCACATCAATATTATAAAGTTATCAAAAAATTTCATTATAATAATGCTTTAGAATATCATGACTTTAGATTACTCAGCTTTCTTGATTCTTAAGGCACTATTTCTTAATACTTGTGTCCTTACACTTCTTAATAGAATGGTCGTGTTGAGCGTAAACATCATTATATTCTTGATTCTGTTAAAGCATTGCTCATTTCCTTTTCTTGTCTTGAATGCTTTTGGGGTGAAGTAGCCTTAACATCTATCTTTTACATCAATCGACTCCCGTCTCCTATCATTAACAACTCTTTTTAAGCGTTTCCATGGTTATTCTCCCAATTATAGTCTTTTAAAAGTCTTTGATTTTGCTTGTTTTGTCTTTCTTCCACCTTATGAGATAAACAAACTTCAAGCTTGTTCTCGTGTATGTTGTTTTCTTGGTTATGATTCTTAGTATAAGGGTTATCGTTGTTGGGATCCTCTCTTTCATTGTATTCACATTTCTCAACATGTTGTCTTTTGAAAAAATATCAAGTCTTTATCTCTAACTGATCTCTTGTCATTCTCATCTTCTTCATCTTTTGTTTTTATAAATATTTTTGTTGATCTTTTTCCTAATGACTCAAGTATAGACTTTACTATTGAGCTCGTTTCGATGACTACATTGTGCCTACTCCAAATATGCTTACTGTCACACCTACTCCTCCAGCACAAGTCATGCCCAATGAATCTATATCATCCAGAGGCTCTTAGCCCATTCGTGTAAGAAATCCTCTCTCTTGTCTCACTCCAATTTCAGAAACCCAAATCTTTTAAGGAAGACTTTCGTGATCCTCTTTGGCGGTAAGCTATGGATGAGGAATTGTATGCCCTAATGAAAATGCATAATTGGGATCTTGTTGATCTTCCTTTTAGTAAAGCTCTTCTTGGGTGCTGATGGATTTATAAGAACAAGACTTATTCTAATGGCTCTTTGAAGCAATATAAGGCTCGCTTAGTGGCCCAAGGTTTCACTCAGGAGTATAGTGTTGATTATGAGGAAACTTTTTCAACTATTACTTGTATAACTTTTATTCATAGCCTTTTAGCCATTGCTATTGTTAAGCGCTGGACTCTTCATCAGATAGATGTTAAAAAAGCCTTCTTGAATAGCAATCTAGAGAAAGAAGTGTATATGAAACCTCCACTCGGGTATTAGCATCTAAAAGATAAGGTTTGTTATCTTTGTCGGGCTCTATTTAGGCTTAAGCAAGCTCCTGATACATGGCTTGCTAAGTTTAGTGACACTATGAGTCAATTAAGTTTTATGTGTAGTCCTCATGACTCAACTCTTTTTATTCACTTTAATGCTCATGGTATTGTTCTGTTGCTGTTGTATGGTGATGACATGATTATCATAGGAAATGATGATATAGGAGTCCAGGAGCTTAAAACATATTTAGGCCAACAATTTAAACTAAAGGTTCTTAGAAGACTGAACTATTTTTTTTAGCTTGAGGTCCACCATGGGAGAGATGATATATCTCTTTTTATCCATTTAGGCAAGTCTTCTACCTTCCCTTGTAAAGAATTTAAGAAGAGTGAAATTGTTTCTTGATTTTTCTTCTCCCTTTTCTATTCTTTTTAATTCAACTCCATTTCAATCGTCTTCCTTCTTTTTCTTCTTTTCAGGCCATCTTTCCCTTGAAAATTTTGGATTTTCCTATCCTTTTCCTTAATTTATTCTCATTACTCAAAATTGATGGAAGTGATCAACCAGCATGTTTTCCCAATTCATTTACAGCTCCTAATTCCTATAGTTTTCTAGGAGCTAGTTTATCTCTCACCATAAGCCTGGGGTTCCACACGTCAAGGAACATCAAACAAGTTAATGTATATGGCTTCTATGTGCCTCCATCGGCTTCACATCCAAGAACATAAAACCTGCATCTTTCAGGTAAATATATCTTTATATTGTTAGCATTTCACTGTTAGTGTATTTTCAGATAGCAAACCATTGTGATATCTACAAGAGTCTATTTAGATAATCTCTTTAATTAATTTTAGATGTCAAGATTATGGTTTTATGAAAATACATCCAAACACCTCTATTACATGTTAAAATTAAGAGTTAAGATCCAATTTTATTAGGTACTTATTTTTTAGAAATGCTAGACACCCTGTACACTTAAGTAAGGCAATTTCCCCATAAACTATTTTTTCAAGGAGCAAAAATATCCTTTTATTAGTATGCCTTGAAGTCTCCACTTTTCTCTGCTGGTATGTTGCAGTGTGGGGTCCTTTCTCAATCATTCTCAATAAAATATTTCATTTAGCCTATTTGATTAGCGAAATTTAAGTCTTCGTCATCATTATCTCTTTAACAATCTATAGGAACTCTATACTCAAACTCTATTAATCCAAGTTATACTCAATTTTAGTGGATGTGCATCGTCATTATAGGTGCTGTGATGGCCTCTCACCTTCTCTCTGCCAGCTGAAGTTGCTTGCTATTCCTCTTCCATGGCCTCCAATTGCAACTTTGTTGATGTCCACCTTTGGCCTTTATTTACAACCTTCGTCTCCCTCCATCTCCTCGACATGTGACCTCCTCCAACATCCATCTCTTTAATCTACACTTTTTTGACCTTTATCTCCTCTCACCTTCTCTTTACCAGCTAAAGTCACTTACCAGTGGCTAACCGTAACTTCATTGGTGTCCACCTTTAGTCTTTATCTGTGACCTCCGTGTCCTTCCATCTCCTCGACATGCGACCTCCTCCAACATCCATCTCTTTAATCTATGATTTTTTAACCTCCATCTCCTTTAGCCTTCCCCATAACTCCATCTGCAAGTTAACCTACACCTCTTTCTTTTCCTTCAGGTTTTATTTTGTTGGATTTAGTGGTTCTTCTCTATAATTTTTTAGAACCAAATATTCTTCTTTTTGTTTTTTCTAAATATTTTTTTATTTATCAATGCATGTAATGTAACATCCTGAACTTTAACTTTAGAAATGTCCACTATTTGTAAAGGTATTTTAGTTAAATTAAGTAAATTTTTTGGTTAATAATGTTTTTAAGAGACTAATATAATTAATGGATCCTTAGACAGCCTTAAAAGAAGGTTAGATCAAAGTACGAGCAGGCCATGGCATGGAGAGAGATTCAAGATGAGTGTGGAGTTCTTTATGTCATGCATCACGGCAGATGAGCCATGTGTTGTGGTGTATGTACAAATTTTTGCATTTATCATATCGTGAAATCAGACGAAAAATGAGAAATAGGATAGAGATAATGTGGAGAGACAATGGGAGACAACCGGTGAGTGCTAAGGCTCAACCATTAGACCATATCAGAAGTATTTGGAGCAAGATTTAGCTTTAAGTAAGTTTCTTTCACTTCTTCATCTTCCTTTATGCAAGTTTTCTGATGATTTAGGTATTTTGGGGCTATGATTTCGTGTTTTCTTAGATAATGGTTGAACCCATTACCTTAGCTAAGGTCTTAAGGAGTTAAATCAAGCCTTTAAACCTATGTTTATAAATTTCATAAAGTTTTGGAGTTATTGGTTAGGGTATGGACGAACCTTATGTAGAAATTGGATGATTAAGAGCAATGTCGGTAATGTAATGGTGTTATTTATGTGTTGGGATGTTAAATAGGGTTAATGTAGTGTGTTTGAAGGATAGTTTGGGCTAAATTGAGGTTTTAAGCATAATAGGTACCCTTAGTTGTACTATTAAATAGGGTGATTAGTGAGAGGATTTGATAATTAAGGGTTTAATTTGTAGATTAACCTTTGATCGAGCATTATGGTGCCAGTAGACGCGTGTGGAGTCGTTGGTAGACCACGTTAACCCTTTTAGTGACAAAAGGGTTAAGGTAACTGGATTGTTTAATCTTTCTTTTTGTATGTTTGGATGGTAGTGTGTAGTTTTAGAAGTAATGTTTTGGTTTGATAATAGCCTAGCAATAATATGAAATTATGATTTTAAAGTTATGTAATGTTGAATGAAAAGTTATTTTAAAGTTTTAGTATTTGAAAAGCCAAATGCTATTTTATGTATAATTACTTGTGAAATTCTATGGTTTAAGTAGAAATGAAAAATTGTAATAAAAGATATGTTATGGATATGTGTTGAATGTATTAAGCATGTTTGTCATAATCATTGTGAGAGGGTGAGAGTTCACCCTAATGTGTTGTCGTGATATTGTTTGAAAATCCATCTGGTATATTGGCACTGTGAAGTCCCGGTGCTTAGTATTATATTGTTTGTAAGTTTCAATACTATAAATGATAAATTGGCATTAACACCCCTAATAATTATAGACAGGAAAAATTTATGGTCCATAGTTGGCGAAGGCACTCTTGGTTAAGGATGCCTCCTACTAATAGTGAGTTTGGGCTAGTCCAGTCACATGGATTTGGTACCATCAAATTGTCAGCCCATAGATTCAGTTAGAAGATATAAGGAAGGTATAAGATGGTGTGTTGATCATGCATATCATTCTATAATCATATGTATGGACTTATGAGACATGTTATATGATTTATTATGCCATTTCACATACGTACAAACTGTTCTCACATACGAGTAGTTGATTAAACTATTTAATAATTGAGTTCTCGACTTACCCCGTGGTTACATTTTACAAGTGAAAGCTCCGATAGGGGCAAAGAAAATGAAGATGCAGCAGAGCATCGAGGGGACTAGCTCTTAGTTGTATAATCCTTTCACTTGTTTTTAGTTTGTAATAAATATTATAGGCATATGCTAACTTAGAACATATATAATTTTGTCACGCACTTGCATGATTTATGTTGTAACTATAGGTATCTTGGCTTCAATTTGGTGTATCTATATTGTAATGGCTGTGAGAGGTCGAGATACTAGTGAAAGTGTTAGTTTTGTATTGATTTATGTGTTTGATTGGCCATTGGATTGTTTATGAGAAATTGTTACCCCTTCTGAAATTTATGTTAAAAATGGGTTTTTGGTGGCCAATTCTTGTCTAAACTATTGTGGTTATAATTTAAATGCTTGAACAAGTTGTCTGTGGTCCATTTGAGTAGAGTCAAGTGGTTCCACAGCTATTGGCATTTGGCTTGGGAGTTTGGGGCACCTTGGTAGTGTTTTTAAAAGAAAATGAACCATTTTATATTCAGGTGTCCAAATCTCATTTGACTTAGTGTTTGGTATGGGACTAGCACCAATAACTAAGCAACTTTAAGAGCTATGCATAGACGCTTGATTTGTTTGAATTGGACGTCAGATGGCGAAATGGTATGCTCCGAAAGTTGGAGCAGAAAGCTGTCATGATAATAGTTTGCTGTCATGACAATAGCCATGCACTACGGCACACTGTCTATCACAACGCAGCGCGAGGCACAGAGAAGGGTATTTCCCTCTGTGTAATCTGCCGTGGAGGATGATACACTGTGCCGCTACGCACTGTGCCTTTATGGTTAAATATATATTGTTGCTTATTTTGTGGCAAGATTGATTTCTTATGCTTTCATTATCTTATTTATTTAGTTTTAAACCATAGTTTGAGCTCAAATGATTTTCAAAAAGAGGTTTTTCTTAGGATCCCATTTTGCTTAAATGTTTTTAACTCTTAAGTTATAATAACTATTTGTGGGATTAATCTTGGTTATCATAACATTATTTAGTGTTTGGTGTTCTGTGTGCTTGATAATGTCAAGACAGACGTTACATGTAATTTGCTAAAAATAGTGATTAAAAGTTATTTGCATTGAATTTGGGTTGCGATGGGCCTAGGAGAATGCATAAAAGCATAGCAAAGTAATGAATTTTTGCCACCAGTACTACAAAGAGTTGACCTCGGAGACATAATGATCATCATCTTTCTATTTCTAGATTTGATCAAGTGTTTGAAATCTTTTAAATCAATTTTGTTTTTGGTTCTTTTTTTTTCAGAATAGACCAAAAATAGGGTTATCAAGGTTGATTGAGATGTGTATGATTCATCGCATAGTAAACATGGTGAGAAGAATTCTCACACTATTTCTATATGTTTAATCCATTTGATTTCCTTCACATGTGGATTAGCTTATTTTTGTGAAATCAATTACAGGTCTCTCTCTTTCATGTGAAGGGGGAAGATGGCTTTAAATAAGTAAAGTTTGACCATTTGCTAGGGCCCACACCATGACACATCATCAGAGAAAATGGGAGACTAACGGCCAACATGCAAAAGGAGATTTTGCTCCTTCAAGAAATAGTTTAGGAAAAAAATCACCCCATGTAAAAGTATAAGATATCTAATGTTTTTTGAAAATAAGTATAAGAATAAAATTAGACTTTAATCCTAAAATTAATTATCTACTTAAAATCATGTTTTTCTAAAAAAATTCAAACAATCATTGTACATGCAAAAATTAATTTTGAACCCAAAACAATATTTTTTTTAAATATTCAAACACCTTTATATACATCAACATCAATTATAAACCAAAAAATATAATTTATAAAATAATTTATATAATTTTTGGATAAATTTTTAGAAAAATATAATTGAAAAAATGAATTGAAAAGCTTATGAGATAACTATGGTTTTAGTTTTATAATTAATTTTGGCATATATGAAGGTGTTTGGATATGCTTAAAAAATCATGGTTTTAAATTCATAATTAATTTTAACATATATAATGGGTGTTTAGATTTTTTTGAAAAACATTATTTTGGATTTATAATTAATTTTAACATGTAACAGGGATATCTGGATATACTTTCACAAAATCATGATTTTACTTAATTTTTAATTATGATTAAAATCAATTTTATTTTTTTTGACTAAACTTAAAATTAATTTTATAAATCAATTATAGACCTCATAACATAATCAATTATATTCAAAATTAATTATATTAATTAATTTTTTATAATTAATTATACTCAACTAAAATTAAAACACACCTTAACTACTATTCCTCAACGCTGTAATTCATATCCAATTATATTTAAAATTGATTATATTAATCAATTTTTTCCTTCAATTTTTAAAAATGACCTAAGAAAAAGGCATCAAAAAATTAAAGAAATTGACCAAAAAAATTATATAAAAATAACATATGAAAAAAATTAATATCAATTAAGTCTTCTAAGTTATATATAAATATTAGAATACAAATGTTATTTATTATTCATGTAAAATATCAAAATATGATTCTGACTAAACCAATTTAATTAACCATTAGTAATTCATGGATAAACAATGCGAGAAAAATATTAGATTTATTTTAATAATGATATGTAATAATTTAAGTATTATTGTCATGATTATTATTTACAAAGTCTCGCAGACAATTTACAATATAACTTTTGAGATCTAATGCATTTTTTTAAAAAATTTACAACTTAATTAGGATATTTATTATTTATAAATGAACATGTATTTTATGCTGGAGATAAATTTTTGAGGATGCCTAAATCTTATAAAAATATTTATAAATTACCAGACTATTTTATAAACTTAAATTATATTACTTTTTTATAGAATACTTGTTTATAATTTTATTAGTATCTTTTTATAATTTTGAGATTTTTTTTGTAATTTTTTAAATTAATTAATGATTAAAATTAATTTTTTAATAGTAAGGCGCTTGATGCACTATTTTTAAATATTAAAAAAAATTTACCACATGCAAGATTCTTTTGATTGTTCAAAGTAAATAAGATGTATTGATGAAAAATAAAATAGATAAAAATAAGGTTATAGAATGATGGACAGATGGGAATTATAAAGAGGTGAGGATGATAAAGTGACGGACAAGTGAGAATGTAAATTCGTGACCTTATTCATGTCAATTCGCGTTCCCACTCCTTTTATCACCCCAAGGGTTTCGTGTATCTATCATCATCACCTTTCTACCATTTTGCATATTTATTTTTGTTCATTTTGTTTTTTTTATCAACTTATTTCATTCCTTTCTTTTTTTTCTTTTCAATTTTATAGGACCTAAGTTTGTAATATCAAATGTTCTTGAGTAATACCCTTTAATCCAAAACTAAAACTAAAGAAAATGGAATCATTGGAGGTGTAAAAGGTAAAAAAACTAATTGAAGTTGAAGCAAATTTGAAACGTCTAATATGAATGTATTTGTTATAAGCTTTTGCATTTAAAAAAGGAAGAAGTTCAACCAATGGTGGTGCCAAGATCTTAGGCTATAGCGTGTAACATTTTTAAAATTAATAATTAAAAGAATTTTGAACTAAAAATCTTTAAAGTTTAATCAAGGGATGCAAAATATTTGGACAAGGGGTGCAAAATATTGAAATACATGGAATTTCTTTATAATTTTCTCCAAGCCAAGCATAAATGTAGTGCCACCCATGAGTTCAACTAAGGACCAATAATATGATTTTATTAACGAGTCCAACAAAGTCTAAAATTTTAGTTCAATTTAAGAGAATTGAAGTAAAAACTATTTTAATGATAAAAAGATAAAAGTACTGTTCATTTGTTAATTTTGTTTTATATGTAGAATCATTAGTTATTAATTTTCTTGATTCATTTGTTAATTTATTAATATGAATTGTAAATTACATGATTTGACCTGTCAATAATCACACAAATCTTGAACATCAGTTTGTCAAACAAGCAATAATATTAGCTATTAATTTGCTAACTTTACTTGTTAATTTATTAAAACATTAGTTATTAATTTACTAACTTTACTTATTAATTTACTATTAGTAGATTAACAACTGATATTACTACTTGTCTGACAAAATGATTGAACAACTGATGTTCAAGACTTGTCTGATTATTAACAGGTCAAGTCATGTAATTTATAACTTATATTGGTAAATTAACAGGTGAAGCAAAAAAATTGACAACTAATGATTCTATATTTGAGAGAAAATTAATAAGTGAATAGTACTTTGATCTTTTATTGTTAAAATTATTTTCATTTTAATCCTCTTGGACTGAACTAAAATTTGAAATTTTTTTAAAACTCATTAATAATTAAATCACATCCTAATTATCTCTTTAAGAAACATGACATCTAATCTTTAATTTGTTCTTCTTGATGTTCATTTACTAAGAGTGCATGTATGTTACTTTAGTTTTCGCATCTGAACTCACAGTATATTTCTTTAAAAAATTAAATCATATTGTTTTTAAATTTAACAATTGGAAAATTTTTTAATTTTTTTTAAATTAAAATAAAAAATGATTTTTTATATAACAATTGGACTGGGTTCCAAAAAATGAAATTAACATTTTCTACATTTATAAGGACATGAAAATTTTTAAATAGGAAAAATAGCAGTCAAGAACCTCTATATAAAATTTATATTAATTAAAGATAAATTATTGTCCAAACCTGAATGAAAAACAAGCTCGAATAGATTGTTATTATTTTAAAATTAGTTGTTGTTAAAATTTGAATATATATTTATTGATAAAAAATTAACCGATTCAACAAGTATCCATTTGGGTTCTAACAATAACTAATTTTCAACTGATATAAATGTCATATAGAGATCTTTGATTACTATTTTTCCTTTAAAATAAGAATAATTTTATTATCAAGCCTTTGTTTCCTCTCGATTGGAGAAGGTTTGATCACTTAAAAAAAGATCAATTTTTTTATCGTCAACCAGACATAACAAGGATTAAACAGTCTCAATCCCACATTTTTGATTTCTCACACAGTTATATCTAATTAGTTGAATAATGTAATCCATTATCATTTGCAATCAGTGGAAGCTGATCCTACTATGTCATCAGAGCTAGCATTACTATACTATTCAAATTGTTAAAAAAAAAAAAATACTCTTACAACTTTGCATACATGATGGGGGTGAAAATATGTTAGGTCAAGTTAGGTTTTAACTAAATAGAACCTTGTGCGATAAATTTAAGGTTTGAATCCACCTAAAGCTTGATATAGTTTGAAAGTCTATTAAAATCTTACTTAAAAATAAATCTTTTTAATATGTTTGTATTTTAATTTTAAACATCTCAAATATACTTTAAAACTATTATAATATATAATATATAATTTGATTTATTAATTGAAAGGATTTACAAATTATAATATAATATAATAATAAAGTAACGATATTAAAATTAATATACAAGTCTAGTATAATTAAAAACAACTAAAAAAATAGCTTGATTAAAATTCAAATGATAAAATTTGTGACATATTATATTATACATGTATGTAAAGAAGTCGGCCTGTTGTAATAGTAGACTAAGTCTAATGTATTTAACTAATTAAGTTTAATTAAAAATTTAAATTTGATATAAGCCTATTTAATAAATAAATTTGGTCAGATTTAAAATAAATTAGACTGTAGATTACTATTAAGGACATGATTTATCTCCACCTTACATGATATGTAGATGGACGATTGATATATATATATATATATATATATATATATATGATATTTGATTGACGGGGATACTGATGATTAGGGATGTTCAGTCCGGACCCGTCCCGATTGGCCCGGTATCGTCCCGATCATATCGGGACGGGTCTTGTCCCGGCCCGAAAATAATCGGGACGGGACTTTACGGGACGGGACAGGAAAGAGGTTCGGGACGGGACGGGACACGGGATTACTATCGGGACGTCCCGTCCCGTCCCGAATATTATATATATTATTTTTTATTTTAAATATATTAATTATATTAATATAATTTATACTTATATCAATTATAATTTTAATACTTACAATTCTTATTTAAAACTAAAGTTTTTTTATATTGATAAATTTAATGGCATGGAGTAAACATGATGATATCTTTCTTTATAATATATTAATTATATTAATATAATTTATTCTTATATATATCTATTTAATAACTTTTATTTACAACATATTTTTTTGCTTATTTTTAGAAGAGTAATTAGCTTAGTACATCTTCACTAAAGTAGAAGAACAATGATTTGATGTTATGTTTGACTTGTCTATTGTTACTAATCTTATAGTATAAAGATCATTTGTGTTTATTATTATAATGTGTAGTTATGATTAATATGATTCAATAATTGATTTTAAATTATTGTTATTTATGTACTTGTGTTGTTTTGATTTTAAACTTAATAAATTATATGATTTAAAATTTTAATGAATGTTATTATCCAGATCTTTTTTCGATATTATTCTATTTATCGAGACGGCGGGACGTCCCGATCTTGTCCCGGTCCCGTCCCGACTCTTAACGGAATGGGACGACTTTCGGGACGGGACGGGACACGGGACCAAAATTCAGTCCCGATTTTTTTCTCGGAACGGGATACGGGACGGGGTGTCCCGGTCCCGTCCCATCCTGTGAACACCCTTACTGATGATGACACAGATTATGCCATAGGCGCTCTCGGTTTATCAGTTGTTGTCCTATTGTCTCGTCCCATCGCATCTAAAAGAAAGGAAGAAACGGTGAATTTAATGCCGTCCCCTTGCTTTCTTCAAGTGCTTAGGCGCAGCCCTACCTCCTGAACCATTCAGAGTGGCAATTTCCCTCGCTTTCTTGTTTCATGGACAGTCTTGCTCTCCTACCCCTTACTATTATTCTTGCTTTTTCTCCCAAACGAGAGCATCAGTTACGGCTGCAAACGCTGCACCACACCACTTGCTACTCTTAACAGTTGACACCACCACCCTCCTTCTCCTTCTCCTTCCTCTCACCACCGACAATTCCCCAGTCTCACCTCTCGCTCCTCAAGTTCTCGCATGTGACAGTTCTTCTTATCTTTCTCCCTATCTGCTTGCATGGCTTGCGTGAGCGACGATAGCTATACTCCTCTCCCCTCAACGGTATCAAGGTGTCTCCCTCTTGGTGGGCAAGAGCTCCAAAACATGACTGACGAACCCAACAGCTACGATTTCTTGTATTCGGCGTATCGCTTGGAGAGAGGTTTTCCTGTCTATGCCATGGATATTCCCAATCCAGATTACGACTCTGTTCTGGCTTCTTACGTAGATCATTCAGGTGGGGCTGACCTGATTTGGGACGCTGTCAAACAAGAAGCTAAGTTGGAGGTGCGCTGAAACTGGGCGTTTGTGCTTGTCTTTTCTTCTGCCTCGCTTGTATTTGTTGGTTGCAGTTTCTGATTCATCTGTTCCATTGAAAAATGGTTTTAAAACCAGAGGATTTGCTTGGACTCTTCACTACGTTATTCCATTGGGTTTTAGGATTTTCCGTGCATCCCGTCCGGGGGGAATGAAGGAGACAAAAAAAAAAAAAAAAACCGCTGCGTTACGTCTCAACGCTCGATGGAATCACCTGCATAAAAGGGAGCGATTCTAGCGGCGATCGATGTAGAGTTTACCTGGTACAGTTTGATAAACATTCTAATTGCTTCTAGTCTTCCAAGCACTTGTGTGAACGGCAGTGGCGCAAAGCCGCATATTAGAGAGTAACTCGCACTGTACGAGTGGTTCGAAACATGTTGCACGACTATTTTGCAACAAATATTTTCCTATATGTTTGGAAAGTAAGCATCATCTCGAGTGTTTTTCTTTTCATGGGGAGTGGGATCGGTCAATTGTACTGCCAATATTTTATTTATTTGAAACATTGGGAAATTCATAAATTCCCTGCGTGCACTTGTTATGATCAAATATGTTTAGTTGGATGCTTTGTTTTGCATATTTGGTGACTGTCGGAGTATCTCTGTCTTTATGCATCCTGATTAGTATATATTGTGCAGGCAGAAAAGGAGCCAATTTTAAATAGCTTTTTGTATGCCAACATTTTATCTCATGATCGCTTGGAGCAAGCCTTAGCCTTCGTTCTTGCCAATCGTCTCCAAAATCCTACTCTTTTGGCAACTCAGCTGACGGAAATATTTTTTGATGTGATGATGCATGATAAAGGTATCCAGAGATCAATTCGCCTGGATCTGCAGGTATTTTTATGTTATCTTTTCATGTTTTGAAGCATCTGATTGAGGTTTTTCTATATATAAATGTGGATTTTCTTGTAATCAGATTTGATTGACGTGTGGAGCTATTCCTTCTGCAGGCATTTATAGACTGGGATCCTGCTTGTTTATCATATTGCTTCGCGCTTTTATATATGAAGGTGAATCCTTCTGCTTTTGATAGAGTTATCATCAGTATATATACCTGTATGATTTTCCTGTGACATTATTGATTTTAAGTCAAAGTATATTCTTTACAAGATGCAACTTACGAAGCTACAAATCTGTTTCATGAGACAAACTTTGTGATGGGTCCAAGCCCACTACGACTTATGTTAGGAAAAGTAAGGGGGAATTGGGTCAACCAGGTCCAATAGTGATGGGAAGGACAAATTAAGAAATGTGTGCTTGTCTGTAAGAGGAGAGAGAGAAGATTCTATGAATAGCAAATAACTCTTGTGGTGAAGATGGAGGGAGGTAACAGGAATTTTAGAGTGGTTTGTGGGAGAGTTTAGCCTCTCAAAGGCTAGAGTATTTTGCATTCCTTGTGATTGTTCTGAGTTGTATTAGTAATATAGCATTAGAGAGTATATTCCCTATGTAGCGGAAGTGTGGTGGGCCCATAACTTATAGGTCCCAGAATCAAAGCCTGACTTTGATGCCAAATAGTGGAACCTAAAAGAAATTGTACTCAATGGAACAAAAAGAAAGAGATGATGATAGACTCTCTGATGTTATATTGCTGATATAGCTCAGAACATTCACATGGAATGCAAAACAACACAGCAACACTCTAGTTTTCGACAGGCTAGGCTCTCCTACAAAACACACTGAAATTCTCGTTACTTTCCTCCCTCTTTAGCAAACGACTTATTTGCTATTCACAAAATCTTCTCCTTTTCTTCTCTAACAGACTAACTCACATTTCCTAATTTGTTCTCCGTACATATAAGTTATATTGCTGTAGGAGGGTTGGACCCATCATATTTATTTTCTTTTATTCTTTAAATAAAGAACCAATTCCTCCTTATTCTTGGGGCTTACTCTTGACTTTCTATGTTATGCTTTAACAAGGCTATTGTTCTCTGCAAGTTCATCGAGTAGCCCATGCATTGTGGGGCCAGGGATGCCAAGTCTTGGCCTCAGCTTTGCAAAGTCGAGTCAGTGAGGTGGGTTTCTATTTCATTGAAATTGGCACAACATATATAAGGCCGTTTCATATTTCTTTTTCTGATCCAAGATGCCATTTTTTGGCTGCAGGTTTTTGGAGTAGATATACATTCTGGCGGGCAGGCTGATTTCATTTTTTCATGCAATCACTTGATGATTTAAATAGAAACAATCTGACTCAATGAAATTCCTTCAATGTATTGGGAGAATATATCTTGTGGAAATTTTTGCATTGAATTTTAACTGAATCTTAGGGGGAAAAAAAAAACCCATGTTGTGATTGCAAGGTATCATTTTTTTTTTTAAAAAAAAGCAAAACAGAGATGTTATGAAATAGAGTCTCGATCTTTTAATGACATAGAGGAATGGATTTCCTCTCTCTCTCTCTCTCTTTTTTCCCCTTTTCTTTTTCTTGCTAGACTGCTGATTACTTGAGTTATCTCTTGAAGGGTGCTTGCATCTCTCTTTTCAAGATATTGAAGACACTTAGGATGTTGTTATCATTGCTGTTTACCTTTTTCTAGTTTTCTATATAGCTGCAAAAATTGGGGAGGGAATTTTATTAGATCATGGGACAGGCGTGGTTATTGGTGAAACTGCTATCATTAGAAAGAGAGTTTCATTGATGCACGTGAGTATGTTTCTTTAATTAAAGATTATTTTAGCTTGTTCTTTTATAGACTTCAATTATCTTTAGTAAATTAGCATGGATCTAATCTCTTAAAATATATCAAGATTTCTCATGTTGACAGAAGAGGAAAATAGCTGAGTTTCTGAAGTAATATAAAATCATTCAGAATTTCTTGTCATTTATAGAAATGGCTCTACTCCCTTTATTCAGTATTATAAGACATCTTTAATTGAATTATACCTTTTAATAAGTTAGTTAATTGTCTTTAAAATTATAGTTTATCCTTATTTAATAGAGCGTTTTAATTAAGAAATCTTATCAATTACACTTCCAATTAAGGGTATTTTTGGAAAAATCTTATTATTTGCATCTTGAAAGACCTAAAATGCTTTATATTTTTGAACACGATACTCGAAAAAAATGCCTCATAATAGTGATCAAAGAGAGTATGACACAAGATATTCATTATATTCATTTTATGGCATTCTGCTTTACAAGGTGTTACTTTGGGAGGTTCAATGAAGGAAATAGGTGATCCCCATCCCAAAATAGGTGATGGTGTGTTTATTGGAGCTAGTGCAACTATACTTGGGAACATAGGGATTGGTAAAGGTGCAATTATAGCTGCATGCTCTCTATTGTTGAAAGAGGTCTCTCCTCATAGGTCTAAATTAATTCTTTTTAAATGATGTTTGGTACTTGCAAGCTTGCAGAGATTGGCTTCTGCCTGAATTGTTTTGTGGTAAGAAGTGGTATCATTTTTTTTTTTTTTGAAGCATTGTGGCAGGAATACCAGCAAATGTTATTGGATATCTACATGAGCTCGACCCATCTTTAACCATGAAACATGGTAAGTAACCTTTGAGTGAACAAGTGGAATGGAAAAAGAATACTGGGAGTAATATAGTTGTGGTTACTTATCTGTAAAACAAGAATTAAGTAATCAATGAAGGCTTAAATTAGGAACATTCTTTATCATTTTTTCTTTCTTGGTTGTAGAGTTTCAAAGGGACTGGTTATAGGATTAAATATAGTTGTTTTCTTCCTGTCTTCTCCTCCTTTCTATCTATTTCCCTTTATTACATCCCCTCTTCCATATTGTTTCTACATCAAGTGGTATGAGCCTAACCCCAATCCATGCTAATAGTAGAATTAAGAATTCCCTAGATTGCCCATTTAGCATCCATGATGATTGTGAATTTGCTTTTGTTACCATTTTTTCCATTATGGCCTGTTCCCCTATTACTGTTTCAAATAGGACTTTCTTTACTGTTTCCACACTTTAAAGCTTTGAGGTTGAATTTTCTTCAACAAGAAAACATTGGTGTTTATTAGGAAATGTGCCTTTTGAGTAATATGGGTTAGTGGCATAGGTGACTTTTTGTAAATCATAAATCAAGTGATCAATTAAGGCTAAACTCCAGTACTCTTGATTGCTAGTTTCTTTTATAGTGTGTTCGGTTGAAGAAATTTGGAGAGGAGGGATCCTCGTGTTTGGTTAAACAAATGAAGGGGAGCCCTTGTTTGGTTAAAAAAAATGCAAGGGGAGTGGAATGAAACTTTTAATGAGTTTTCCCTCCCTCCCAAAAGTGGGTGGATTTGGAAGGATCACTATGATCTCTTCCCTCCTTTCTCCATAAAATTCTCCTCCTCCTATTTGTTGAACACAATACCATGTTGCTATTTTCAGCATGTGCTTTTAGTTTCCTACATTAATCCTTGGTCGTAGACTTTTAAGAGAAAGGCAGAAGAAACTGAAGAAAATATCAGTAATTGTTTTCTCCCTCTATGTTTCTCTCTCTATCTCCTCTTTTATTTTATTTCTCCCCTTTCTTGTATTGATTCTATATCAGCAAGCTTTAACTTTCGGAAATTCATCTCTCATCGTTGAGTTTCTTGTTCCAAAAGGTCCCAACAGATTTAAAAACTGACTCCTAACTTTATCAGTAACGTTGTTTTCAAACTACATAGAACACTGGTCAGTAGTAAATTTGAGTATCCTGCTCTGGTTCTCTAACAGTGGTCTCTGTTCTCAAGTTAGCTTTTGTAGAGGAGTTGATGGCTAATGCATTTTTTGTGTACATGTGTGTCTTTGTGTCTCTTACATCATTTTTATTCTTGTAGTCATGCATATGCTACAAAAGATTATTTCAATCACGTAGCTGCTCACTACAGAGATGGAAAGTCTACTAGTTAGCTATCTTCATTGAATAAAGAAAACTTTACTAGGACTAGAAAACTTAAATTCTCTTGTTACCGAAAGGGGAAAAAATAAAGAAAACTTAAATTCTTGACTTATGATCCAATCCAGTCATAGTACTCGTGGTGATTCTTTTCCATTGTCTAAATCAGATCTACCCAGGATTTGATTATTTCTTATAAATGGGCTAAAAATTTTTAGGAGGATCCAGATAGAAATGATGTAAGCACTTGAGTGATTTGGTAGCATAGATCTCATTTGTCTATTCAAATGCCAGCTTATTGCCTTAGAATGGAGGAAAACACCATTGCATTTGGAAAATTGTCTGCTAGAATAGTTATTTCAAATCATAACTTGGATTCCTGATGTCAATTGATGAATTGTAAATGTACATTATGTTGCTGGGATGTCGAAGTCCTTGCACTAGTGGAGCTCATGCCTGTAGTTGAGGCTTTGAGCAAAATGTTGTCAGCCTCCAAGCCTCTTTTCCTAGCCTATGGTTTTTGAGGAAAGATATCAAGTTTTCCAATCCAATGAAGCCTTTCAGTCATTTTGAAAGTAACTCTTTGTGGTGGACATTTTCTGTTGAATTTTAATATTATCTTACTGAACAAGAGAACAATTTTGCTCTTGTATGTGAAAGAGGCAGCCAGGTTGTCAAGTTCTTATACAAGTCAGTGGCAGGCCCATGTTGAATCTTCATCTATTATTAAGTATAAGCAAATTGATGCTTGAATTTTAAGTTCTCTTCCACAAGATTTTGCCTTTTACTGATATGACTCTGGAAGAACCTTTCAGCAAATATAAGACCTCCTTTAAAAAAAAATTCTAAAACCAATAAAAATAGGGGAAAATATATTCTTCAACATAGTTTAATGAATATCACAAATCATAATACGGAACACAAAATTAATTTTTTCTCGACAATATTTAATTAACAACAATTCATTCAGCTTGTTTTTCATTTAAGTTTCGATAATTATTTATTCTTGATTGATATAAATTTTATATAAGGGTCTTTGATTGCTATTTGCCCTAAAGAAATTTGATCCACTTTAAATACAAATTGATCTTGTTCAATGAGAATTGCAAAACTTGTCTCGAGGCTTAAAAAGAGGAAGGATAGTTCAGGATGAGAATCAAAGATTTAAGCTAACGGTCCAACCTTTCGTAAATTTTCAAACACAGAGTTATCTGCAAAATAAGCATTTATTTATTTTATAATCATTAAAATCAAGGTTTAACATACTATAAATTACAATGCAAGCTGGTTTTGGAAGGGTATCATTAATTATGCTGACACCATTACCTCAGTTAGCATGGCAGGTAGGTAACGACACTCTTATCCCTCTCAATCATTGCAAATGGTAGAGACCTATAGCTAATTCAGCTCAACTTCATAGGCAACCTAGTAATGTTTTGAATTTTATCATTCCCTCTCACATTCCTTGACAAAAGGTTAGGTGAAATTCTACTCTACTTTATGAGCTCTATCATCCTTTGATTGCTCATCAAATTCTTCAGGTTCTTTTATCATACAGTGATCCTAAGGATAGGCTTGTTGGAAAAATTCTTCCTACGTTATTAAAGAAGGCTACAATTATTTGTTCTCTGTGAACATTGTGTCATCTAACCTCCAAAATATAAATTTCTGGCCGTTACTTTGAAAACTTAATCTTCCATATAAAACCATGCTTTTCATATGGAATTTGGTTCATAAAGCCATTCTAATAGGGGATATTCTATTACATCACCATGTTCCAACATCAATACATTGTGTTTTTGGATGTGATAATGAAGAATCTTTAGAACACTTATTTTGTGGTTGCCCTTTCATAATAGCCATTTGGTATGGCTCGCGTATTATTAGAACTTATGAAATTTCCTCTATAGGTATCGTTAACTGGATCATTAACATGTATATTGAGTTAATTCTAGACAAGAGATTTCAAGACTATGAAGGGATCTTCTTCCTTCTTCATCTTCAATGGTGCAAGAGAAAGCAAGCTACATGGATCTTTCCACTTTTCTCACATGCATGTAATCAAAGAATCTTAAGGTCAATTAGGTTTTTCTCAAGAATGCATGCTTCAAGGCTTTTCAGGAACAAAGAATAACTAAGACAAATGAAGAGAAGAATAACATGATACTTTACCTTAGAGTAGACATTTCATTTAACATTATTTTAGCATAAGAAAGATAGAAGATTAGAATAACAAAGTTCAAGAAAAAGGAAGTTACCTGCTATGGAGCTCAAATTTTGTAAAACTCTTAGGAGCTTTGCAGATTCCTTATCAGGCATGTTCACCGCAGAGATCTAGAATCTTTCGAACTTGCATGCGTATGTGCAATTCTAGTTTGGATCCTTGAATTTGTGGGCAAACCAGATCAAATGCATGGATTGGGTAGTTTGCTGATTAAAGTTCACTAAGAAAATTGTAATTTGGCCGACCGTATGATGGATTGCTACACATAAGATGTAGTTCATTTTCTCAAGCAATTCAGCTTGTCTAAATAGTGAAACTTACCATCAATAGCCAATGAATTCCTTTTTCTGTCATAATTTTTCTTTTTTAAATATCCAGCTGTAAGACACTATGTCCTCATTTTTTCCAAAAAAAATGAAAAATGCCACACCTGTAAAAATACAAGGCTGATCTAAAATGTCGTAAATTCTTCCAACGGCTGGGATTGCCACGCTTCAGCGCACTCCATCATTCCCACCACAGACGATCCAAACGCGAAAATAACCACCGGAATGACCCATATAAAGAATGGCGAGGATCCGAAGTCCCAAGTCCAAACGCATGCTCGGGGAAATGTGCGAGCACTGAGCCCCTGGAAACGGCATCGTTTTTCTTTTCTTGCTTGCGCTTCAACTGTGGCGTTAGATCCGATCCTCCACCGGCGATCTCACCTGACCTCCTCCATTTCTCCACGCTTCACTCCCCCTGCAATAGCGTCTCCCGTTTGAATCGACGAAGTCTTGCATAATTGATAAATCCTCTTGGTTTTGTAGCTCTGCTTCTCCACACTTTGGCTATAGAATTACTAGGTACTGTGACTTCTGATGCCTTTATTCTTCAATGTTCCTCCTAATTGATATCCTTACAGGGCGCGATATGATTTACAATTTTATAACTTTCAGTTCGCATGCCAGAAGATAACAAAATAGTGCGCTGTTTACAAGTTTTCCTTATGAAACTGAGCGCTGTTTTTGGTAACATCCAAGACTACGGTTGATTACATAACTCATATTTTTTGTGATGAAAACAATTCAAAGTTACAAATTATCAGGGGAAACTGCAATGTTGGGATTTATTAATGTTCAGTTTTGGTGTTCACGGTTGACGTAAAAAATGATGTTTAAGGGGTTTTTAATAGACAAAAATAGTAATTGTAGATCAAAACTGACGCTTTCTAGTGGACCAAGTGGTAGTATTAGTTTTTGTTGTTGTTGTCTTCTTATCAGTAATCACTGATAGATCAAAATATGCAGTTATGAGGTAAGTTTATGATATGTTATTCATGAAGATAGTTGGCTGCATTGGTTTGCCTGGTTTCTTTGCCGTTCTCTCCATTTTCTTTTAATACTTAACCTGCGAATATACTGGGATTATGAATTTGTAGCAGTTGGTTCATGGCTGTCAAAGTGCTGGACACGGAGGAAATTTGCAGAAACTAGCAGCCAGTGGCAACAAGTAAAGGTGATATTGGTGGAATTATGGAAAGTCATGAAGGAGATTCTCTTAAGCCTGAGGAGCAGTTCTCATACAGGAATCATCACAATCATGGAAGCTATGGAAATCTTGTTTTAGAAAATGGCTTATCTGATGACCACCGTTGCCAAGTTGATCCCAATGATCAGCTTCTACAAATGGCTTTTGAACTTAGATTTCAGAATGATTTTTTGAAGTCTCAGTTTGAGGGCTTTAACATTCTAAACAGTGTACATAGCGACTCTAGTCTGGGGAATAAAGTTAGTGGCCTGGCAGAAGATGAATCTGATATCATTGAAGAATTGCAGGGAAAGATGCAAGCATTAAATAAAGAACTTCTAGATGAAAAACAAACGAGAGGTGCAGCCGAAGACACTCTAAAGCATCTTCAATTGGCATACTCAGAGGCAGATACAAAAACTCAAGAGTTGTCTGAAAAGCTTGCTGAAGGTCTGGTTTTATTAAAGGTCATTGATAAACTTACAAAATATGCATCATTAAAACATTGAAATGCATTTTATTATATAAATGAAGAAACTTGATTTTCTCTCCTTGAAGTTTCTAGACTCTAGAATCAAGAAGATATGGAAAAATTGCTTTGTGTTCGCTGCTATCATATAGGAAAAAGGAAACTATCTCTCTAGAGTGATTTAGATCTGTTAGTATAATTAAAGTGGGCCTTGTGCGTTTGCACAGGGTTTGAGATGTGCCCCATTGTTCACAACTTGTGAATAATACAGCTTCCTACAGCTTATATATATATATTGATGACTGATTGTATTAATATATTATATATCTTCTTTTTGTAGCTGAAAAGAAGTTGGATCAAGAAATAAAAGAGCGTGAAGAAAAGTATGCTGAACTTGATACAAAATTTAACAGGCTTCACAAACGAGCAAAACAGCGTATTCAGGAGGTTCAGAAGGTGAACACCTGCTATTTTTCTTTTCTAGTTTCCGAATTTTGTTGACATTTTCTGTTTTACCTTGCTATGTTTTATTAATGATTTTTTATATTGAAAATGTACTGTCTTTCTAATGATCATGCTGCAATCATAATTCAAATGTGATTCTATGAAAATTCATCTTGAAATTAGTTTATCATTGCTAGTTGAGTGCTTCAACAGAAGAATTTCCTTGAAATTTTCTTTCATATTAATGTAGAATCTGAGTCCAAATTGTTGGTCGGGAAACATTGTACTTAGGAAAAAGATGATCTTGAGTTCCAATTGCGTGAGGTGAATGAAAAGGCTGAGCAAGCATCAGCCCAGCAATTGTCATTGCAGCAAGAGTTAGAGTGCACAAGGCAGCAAGCAAATGAGGCATTGAAGGCCGTGGATGGGGATAGACAGCAACTAAGAAGTGCAAATAACAAGTATAACCACTATATTACTCTTCATTTTGCTGATTGATGAGTATATTCACTTTACACATGTGATGACTTTGTGTAATATGATACTGTAGTTAACTTATGTAATACGTTATTTTGCAGTAATTAGCACTGCAGGGGTCACATTACAACGGCTTCCCATAATTTATTCCATTTCTTGTTCCTGCATGCTTGAATGCTTTCATGACTGAATTAGCCCTTTGTTTTAATTCTGAAATGGGAGAATCCTCATTCTCTCCAATTTTTTTTTTTTGGACATCTCGAGGTGGTAGGGGTTGATGAGAGGTTCCAGAATATACTGCTTATGCTCCTATCACATTTTCCCCTCTGCGGTGAAAATTTAAACTACCCTTATCATAACAGAATGAGCACTATAGGAAACATTAGATAGCATTCTTTGGGTAAATTATCTCCTTGAAGATCAATCTCAAAATCTTTGGTGTAATGGAATATTTGAATAGAGTTCATGCTTGATTTATAGACATAAAGTAAAATTTGTAGTCTTGTATACCTTGTAATATTGTAAATGTAAAAATCTGTGTCATCCAGACTTCGCGATACCATTGAGGATTTGCGGCGTTCATTGCTACCAAAAGAGAGTGCCCTTGAAGCATTGCAACAGTCACTTGCAGAAAAGGAACAGGTACGTATAGCCTATTTATTCTTAACTAGTAAAAACTTTTATTTGATTTAGGTCTCCATTTGTTTCGTGTAAACCAACTTTTGTACCCCCTTTGCAATGTTATGGTGGACTGTGGGTTACTGTAATTATCTTGGAAAGATTGATTGCATAGAGATGGATGTGTACGACTGTAGGATAACCTAACTAATGGTTGGTCAAATATATTAATACAATGTATCCATACATATATAGTTCAAGGTCCACTGGTCCCATGTAGAACATGATCAATCTTACACTTGTGGGTAATTATACGCGGATGAGTATTGCATGGACCAACAGTTGAATTTCAAGCTTGCGTAATCTATTTATTTTTCAACCATCTTTTATACCTTAACATAAAACATAGTAATCTATATGAACAAATATCAATTATTTGGTTAAATATTAACTGATTTTTATTTTATACAATTTGGCATGGAAGGTGAACAGCAGATTTATTTATACTTCCTTGATTCAATTGATGAAAATTGTATATGTAGTTATTGGTTGGTATAAGCCTATGTATTAGGATTTTAAAAATTAATGCACTCACTTTTTCCCCTTCTTTTTATCCAGTTAAAGAGATATTTAACTAATTCTATGATCACCATTAGGCCAATCTTGATTGACTCATTTGAACCTGATGATGAAATCTGGATTACATGTTCTGACAAAGTTACAACTGCATCAATGATCTTATTGCTTGGTTTGGATCTTTTATGTTTTTCCCATGGGATGACCAAGAAAATTTATAAAAACCTATCTTGCGAGCTTACCTAACTTCTGTATTGATGGATTTTTAGTGACTTTGCTGTCTCTCCTGTAGTTTTCTTCCTTTTCTATATTGTAATTTATCTCTGCATTGAGGGTTGTGTCCAGAAACTTAATGATGCACTCATGCCGATTTGGAATTATATCTAATGTCTATTAATATGATGACTATTCTGTTCTTTGGATTTCCAAAAAACGAAAAAACAAAATGAGAATTCAGATGATAGAAGATTTGAGAGGTTTGCTTCAGGCAGCTGATGAAAAGAGGCAAGCTGCACTGACTGAGCTTGCTGCTAAACATCAAAAGGTACATGTGCTTTAGATTTCTCAAATCTTGTTCCTCCTTTCCTTTGTGGTTGAACTTCCATGTCATACTGTTCACTGTGTATTTCATATATCGTTTTTGCTTTCGCTTCAATTTGGTGCCTGTTTTCACCAGAATATGGAGAGTTTGGAAGCTCAACTTAATGATGCTATATCTGATAGAAATAAAGCGGCTGAAACTATTTCCTCCCTGCAGGTGAATTTTTTGATTATGAACTTTTTTTATCTTCTGAACATTGTCTATGGAAAAGAAATAGATACTGAGTGGAAAATAACATTTGTGGTGCATAGTTTCTGATATTTCTGAAGATTTGCATGCTTGTACTACTGAAGTTGCATTGCCCTTTCTCTTCCCTCATAGGGCTAAGTAACCAGACTCCTTCAGGTGGATTTGACTTGGAGACTGGTGGTTGGTTAAAATTTAGCTTGGTTAATTTGAATGTTTTAAGCCTCAAATTAAACTGATTTAGAGATCCTATTTTTCTTGGACATTTCTTTTTCTTCTTGACCCTTCATTTTAATATGATAATTATATATGTTATCGTAATTAGAAGAGAGGTAGTTAGGCAATTAGTTGGATAGTTAGTAAAAGGGATTAATTGACCGGTAGAATATTAGTAATCCAACAGCTTGGCCATATATGGTGTAAGGGCCACTGTAACGGGGATATCTGGACTTTTGTTGAAGAATTGAATTTCTTTTCCCCTCTATGTTCTGTGTCTATCCCTCTGTTCTTTCTATTTCCCTCTCGTCTCCACTATTTTTCTCTCTCTGATTCCCTCCCTTTTGCACTTTTTCCCAATTACAAATACACAACAGATAATTTGGTCCCGCAATGGATTTTTTTCCATGATGCTAGGCAATTTTTCTTTTTCTTTTTCTAAAAAATTTTCTTCTCAAGGCATCCTTTTGTGATGCTTTTGACCATGTGGAAATTCTAAGTCGCCTCCTCTGCATCTCCTGCTGTACCTCTGGCCGACATTTAGGATCTTTAGTCCTTTTATTTTTCATCTGTTTGTAATGATACTTCTCTCTTGACCCAAGAATAAGTGCGTTTTGGTATAGAAGTGAGTGAATCTTTGCAGATTGAAAAGGTGTAGATTAGGTTTTCAGGTGCTTCAAATTTCCGGTAAAACTTTTTGTGGTCGGTTGCTTAAATGACAACTCAGCTTTATTGACCACATGGAATCTAGTCTGAATTTGCTTTCTGTGTCATAACAAAACTGAATATCTTTCATTTCTGGGTTTCCTTATGAATTGTGCATATACTCTAAGATGAGTTTGAAACTTTTTTAAATATGGTTATTATCAATGTTGTGAATGGGTCTTGGAATCTTTTATCTGGCTAAATGCTGGCTGGACTCTTCTGGTGTCTGGATAGTTAACGTGTTTTGATTGGTTGAGATTGATGGCTAATTGAGAGTGATAGAGCTAGTGATTCCCAAAAGATTTGGATGTCATTTCCTAAGGCCTATAGTAGACAAATTAGGAAGGGAGGTGATTTAGAGAAGACTAAGACCAGTGGTCAAGAGGTTTACCCCAAGGTTTATAACTGTAAGATTAAAATAATCAAAGAAAAGTTAGGTTAGGTGTAGCCTGAGATATGGGTAGTATTGATAGGGGAAATGACTACTTTTTGACCTCTTAAATCTGCACTTTCATGCAGAGGGAGAGGTGTGGAGTCTTTTGAAAATTGAGAGTGGTGATTGGTGAGGAAAGTTCTAGCCTCTCGAATGCCAGGTTGGGATGGAGGAAGATCATCTTTCCTCATCATTTTTATGCTTATGTTTTAGTGTGTGCTAGTGAGTGGTTTATGTTTTATGTTGTTGTTTATGGATGTACGAGGCAGATGGCGTTAGCTTGATTCATTATCTTCTTGTAATCCAATTTCATCATTCAGCAATAGTATCTTCAGTCCCCATATTTTCTGGTTTTTGATTGGTTAAAGCTTATCAGCATAGAGGGTTCCATCACATAGATACCTACAACCAAATCCATTATTTGGTTATGATTCGGGAATGGTTTGTGAAGCACTATTTCCAAAAGATGAATATGTCTAAGAAAAACTTGCAGCATTACCTTGTGGCCATGTCTGGTACACTAGAAGGATTTTTGAAGAAATGAGAAGAAAAGGAAACGGACTGGGCCTGAATTGAAGTGGAACTTTTGTGCCAGAAAATGTTTGGTATGCAAGAAAAACTGGTGGAATATTGTGATAAACTTGGTTTAATGTGTTTGAATAATGGATGGAATTTTTAGGTTATCAAAAGGCAAAAAATAGGGATAATGACAGATATGTCCCAAAGGAACCAATTAATTCAGATTAGGTTCCAAGTGTCAAACTACAGGAATTTGCAACTTCGGCTCTCAATTTTGCCATTTTATTATAATGAATTTACAACTTGCGTTCCAAATTTTTAGAGGGAAAACAAATTTGTTTATTCTTCAATCATCTTAAAATTTAAAAAATAAGTTGTAAATTTATCACAACGAAGTTGCAAAAATAAGAGACGAACTTGCAAAAGTCCCAGAGTTGGGCACTTGGGACCTTTTTTGAATTAATTGGTCCTCTTGGGACCCATCTGTCATTCTTCCCAAAAAATACCCTCTTGATTAATAAAATAATTTTGTATCATATAATATTAAAAAAAATCCTTCTTCAAGCACCATCGACAAGTGGCTGATTCTTGTGTGCTGTGAACTCATCATTGACACCATCAGCCTCATCATGAAGGGGGAGATCAATGAAAGCTGAGGGGGTTTCCATTGATGGACGGAGAGAGCGATGAGGGGGAGTGGGTTTCCTCTGTAGCTGGTTGAGGGAGAGAGCATCTGTGGGTGAGGGGTTGTTAAGTGGTTTGCTTTAGAAGCTTCATCAGCATCCAAAGCTCTGTTCCCCTTTTGCATGAACCAGGAACTATTTCATGATTAGGGTTCACCAAGTTGTTGGGCAAAACAGTCATCTTACGTAGCTTTCCCAGAAGTCATCTCAAATTCATAAAAGGTGTGCGGTAGAGCTGATTCCATCAATTTGATGCTTCTATTGGAATTGGAAAGTCTGTGTATCAAATATGGGAATTCAATGTCCGTTTCCCTTTCCTTAGCTGCAGTTTCCCTAAGGGCTTCAGCACAGATTGTGTTTGTGTAAAATATGTTCTCTTTTATTGTATATTTAACCGACATTTTTCTCAATTTCCAGATATTTTAAGTTGAGAGTGTGTCGATCCATTTTGTTGGTAACAATTGATTGAATTATCTTATTGTCTGGTAAGCACTTTGAATAAACTATGATGCTTTTAATTTAAATTGGAAGAATGACAAGTGTTTTGTAGATTGATTTACCTGCTACTTTTCATTATTTTATATATTTTATCATGCGCTCCTGTATATGGTAAAAATTTCCAATTGATGGCCTTGACTATTCTTAATCCGATCTCAGGTGCTAGTTGCAGAGAAAGAATCTAAGATTGCTGAGATGGAGGCAGCATCAACTGGGGAAGCTGCTAGACTTAGAGCAGCTGTTGAAACTGTGAAGGGAGAACTTTCTCACCTGAAACAGGAGCATGTATGGTCTAACTTTTAGAATGTGTAATACTGTTTTACTACATCATCTTAGCATCCAAGTCCTCTCCAATAGCAAGAGTATTCTTTGTTCTATTTTGTATTCCTTAAATGGTTTTACCTATTCTACCTACTAATTATAATGTCTTAGGCTAATAGACTTATCTTACTTCTGTGGTTTCATGTTTTGGGGGGGGCATGTCATTGACTAGAGATATAATCATGTTTATCCTAACAATGCATTCTTTTCTCCTCTCATAAGCGTTTACTTAGTTCTTGGGTTTTGCAATCCATTAAGAATGAAGAGCATACCTATAGAAGAGCGAAGATATGATGATATCGTATCAACTCTGCTCTAATAACTAGAAAAGATAACAGCGAGATAATCTGATTCTAAAATCCCTATAAATCTGTAAAATATTTTTCTAATAAGATAAAGATACTAACAATAAATCCTATTAGGGTTAGGTTAAACTAGCAGATGGGCCTCAGTCAAGTTGACCCAGATCCAACCAATATGCTTGTACAATCAGGGATAGAGTTATCTATTATGGACAGACTTGTCTGTCTGAAGTTGGATAACCGAATTGCATGACTAACAAGTAAAAAATAAGAATCAATTGGTTAGATTTTGATTTGGTTTTATCTTGCTGAGGATGTTTGAACTTTTTTCCTTCTGCTGTTTTATACTGCAATAGAAAAACAAGTTGATTTACCCTGCCTTGTGGTGTCTTTAAGTAAATTTAAAATGGACATATATAAATGCCCAGTTGTATTGTTACTGTACTTTTTCTTTTTATTTGGTTAAATGATTACTTAAATTTCATGGCATAATTTATCTTCAGGAGAAAGAAAAGGAAAGTTGGGCGACTGCAGTTCAGATACTTAAAGCAAAACTTGAAGTTGCAGAGAGCAACTGCATACATGCTGAAATTGAAGTAGCAAAAATGAGAAGTACAAATATATCCTTGCATGAGCTTTCTTATAATTATCTTTATGAAGGATATTTATGCTTTTGTGTTGGCCAGGTCAGCTGGAATCTGAAGTATCTGCACAAACCAGGATTCTTAATATGAGAGATGCAGAATTGTTGTCTGCCAAGGAAGAGGTTCTATTCTATCTTCCCTTATTCTTTCAATAGAAAATTTAAGCTAAGAAAAAAAAGCTGAATCTGGTATGACTTGTTTGTACCAAGAGTTCTTTTTTTTTTGGGGGGGGGGGTATCTATAGGGCTGGGCAGAAATAAGGTTGTTATATACTTTGAGAGAGAAACCTTGGATTTTTTTTCTTTACTGCTTTGTTTGAAAACTGTTCATGGACATATGCCTTGAACTCCATCGATGTTCTTGCATGTTTGTTGAACAGTCACCGGTCAGTCCCATGGACTTGTTGCATATGCATTGGTTACTTGATACAGCATAGTATGGCTGCTCCATAATGCAATGTTTTGTGCCTTTGTCAATGTTCTGGTGTAGCTTCATTTATCTAATTCCTTTGTCGTTTTACAAATTTAGATCAGCCATCTCGAGAATGAATTTTCTTCCTACAAGGTTCGTGCTCACTCACTTCTTCAAAAGAAGGATGCAGAACTGGCAGCAGCCAAAGACTCTGATCAACTTAAAGCTCTTGAGGAAGCTTTGAAAGTAAATTCTTAGGACATTTTTTATGGAGAAGAAATAGTTTGATTATTGAAAATGTTTTAAGCTGTTTAATAATCAAAATCTTAATTTCCCACAGGAGGCTGAAAGTGAAGTGTTATCAATGACAGAAGAAAGGGATAGAGCTCTTCAAGATCTTCAAGATGCAGCAAAAAATCATGAGAAAGAGCTCACAGAAAGGTGTCGTTGCTATTGATTAATTATAATGGGCTTGTTTACCTAATATGATTTGAAAAAGAATGTAGACTGGTAGGAGAAAAGAAGATAAACAGATATATACATAGAAGGCGCAGAAGGGGATTGTAGAAGAGAGAATGAATAGAAAATTAAGGGGTTTGTTAACATCAGAAAATTTAAACGATACAGAGAACTCCTCCTCACACATTGTGGTAACAGCTATGTTATTCACAATCACTAACTAATTTTCCTATAACATGATTAATTACCATATCATAATACTTTCTATGAATATTAAACAGATGATGAGCATCTTAGTTGAAAGCAAAAGATGATAACAGAAGTAGTAGGGACCCTTGCTTTATTTGATTGATTGCGTTATGGTTAGGGACATAACATTGAAATATGAAATAGCAGTTGCCTTTTCTGTTTTGAAGTGCAGAGCAGTCACGATCTCTTATAATATGTTTCAGAGACACAGCACTTAAAAATGTCATGGAGAAAATAAGGGGCTTAGAAATGAAACTTGATTCTGCTAATGCTCAGCACCTAAAAGAGAAAGAAGCATGGGGACTCAGCCTTCAAAATGTTGAAGAAACATGGCGAAGTAATGACTTGTGCTTGGTCAAATAGTCACTTCTACATTCAATTGTCATTTCCATTACCTGTTTGAGATGACTCTAGAAGGTTAAGTTGAATTGATTTTTTCCCCAGTTAAATATGACGCAATGAAGGCTGAAACTGAAGGGTCTTTGGCACATGATATAAAACTACAAAAGGAACTTGAAGAGATCAAACAAAAGTACAAAAAATTGAAGGTGGTTTGCAAATTGTTGACTCTGCTGGGGCACGCCCCCTTCAAATTTTGTCGTTTGTTTCTTCTTTTCTTGTGCTTACTGGATCTATAATTTGTAGGAAGAGCATGATTCTTTTCGTGATCTTGCTGATAGAATGATTCAGGAGAAAGACAATGAAATATCTAGACTTTTAGATGATAACAATAATCTTCATCAGTCCCAGCAATTTAGCTCATTGGTGTGTTCTCTTTATTTGCTTGTTCAGCATATTGCATTGATCTATACTGTTACTTTATGATCTTACCGATTTGTTTTATTGTCACAAATGACTTCAGGAGGATCAATATGGTTATTATAGCACAGGTATTAATTTATTTATCGGGTGACACACTTTGTCAGCATGGAGAGTTTCATTGATCTTACTGCAAGTTGTTATTGCAACTTGGGGGTTATTACTGACAGTTCATTTCTCTTCAGCCTTGCATAATGGTGGGGATACACTGAACTTAAGCCCCCCATCTGCAGAACAGCAAATTCTGGTATGGCATTCTTTCTAAATTTTCAACTTAATTCCATTTACTGCATAATGTAGTGTGGTTGTTTCTTTAGATTATATGGTGGCATGCATGGCTGCATGTAAACTATCCTGTATCCAAACCCTTTAGCGCAGTGGTATTTTAGATATCACATATTTAAGTTGTGTACTTTGATCTGGCATGAGAGAGAAGATACAGCAACTGAAGTAGTTGCCCAAATGTTGAAACCCTTGTACCTTTTGTCAGAAGAACAGAACAAGTGGGATAGAGCAGTGACTTGTCTTTTTATGGGTGGCAGCTGGTGGGTGATTGGAGGAGTGGTAAAAGTGAGACCACCTTTTTTGGCATGAGTTTGAGATCTCGGATGAACAAGCTTTTAATTGTATATATTGCATCGGCATTATACTTCGAGGACCCATTCTTGCTTCTTCTTGTAGTTTTCTTTTTTAAAATGCTAAATTTTATAATTTCAGCTTCTGGCTAGACAACAAGCCCAAAGAGAGGAAGAGCTGGCACGATCACAGCGGCATATCTTGGCACTTCAAGTATGTCAGGCCCCCATTAGGATATTACTCTTTGCTATTTCTTTTAAATTAAACTTCAATACTGCATTTAAATGCAGGAAGAAATTGAAGAACTTGAACGTGAAAATCGTCTCCATAGTCAACAGGTAATAGAGTGTTTACATTTTTGGAGATCTATGTTGTGTCTTTGTGGAGGAACGAAATATATGGCGGTACAAGGCCAATAGCCATTAAATAATTATCGTATTTGGTTTCTTCGGATTGTTTGACCATGTTCCTTGAACACTAAAGTTTATAATGGGACTTTACATGTGTATGGATTCTCTGGGGGAAAAATACTTTGAATTTAAATGTTTAAGGACAGACCAGAGTGCCAATCGTGCTGCTAATGGCAGCTTCCAAATGTGCAGCCTGTAATTCATAGTCTGGCCTCTAACTGTAGGGACTTCACATTTGGGGTTCATGGTTTTCTGTAGACATGCCAATCCTGCGAACTAATGATGTGTGTGAAGGTCAACAGTTTTTCATTGTTCTGTAGAATGAAGGGACAAACAGGCCAATCCTAGCAGTTAATTTTTATCATCTAATGAGTTCACGGTAGTCTTAGCTTATACTATTTTCCCAATTATTCATGGTATCCATGCTGCTGTTGTGTTGTACCTATATGACTCTATCGTATTTTTTTTATTTGCGCTTCATATTATGCAACTCTTGCCATTATAATTTTTTTCTTCTTTTTCTCATGAATTACCACATATCATGACTATAGGAGGCAATGTTGAAAGCGGAACTTCGTAGCATGGAAAGATCAAAAAAGAGGGAGGGAGTAGATATGACTTACTTGAAAAATGTCATTTTGAAGCTTCTTGAGACAGGTTGGTATTGGTATATTAAAGTGAAGAGCTCTTTTCGCTGGCCTTATTAAAATTTTTTGAATGAGTATCGAGCAGCAGAGTATGATTCGTGTGGTTAACTGGCTTGAACAGGTGAAGTGGAGGCACTATTGCCGGTCATTGCAATGCTGCTTCAGTTTAGTCCAGAAGAGGTAATATCGTCATCTTATGTTTTATTTCCCATCCCCATGGAATTGTGTGGTGAGGGTAGGAGATGCAGAAATCTGAGTTAATTTTAAAAACTAGGCGAGTATGATATTTATGCTCAATGACCCATTAACCACAAGTGTGTTATTATCCAGGATCACTTCAATTCAAAAGTTTAAGGTGTTAAGTGTGAGGTTCATGATGATTTTATTATAATCTCTAACATGTCTTCTTCCAAGAAAACCCTCTGAGCTCTTACATGAAAACCCTTTGAGCTTTAAGTGTGAATGAAATAGAGGTCCATATATATACCTTGGGTTGAAACATAAATTTTCAATTAAGAAAATGAAGGGTAACAAAGATCAAACTCCTGACCTCTTAGTTATAGAGACTCTAGTACCTTGTCAAGGACCACTACAACTCGAAAGCATAAGTTGTTAAGGGAAGGGAAGGTCAAAGTTAATTAGTTAAAGTATAGGTCCATGATTTGAATCAATTGGTCGCGCGAGTAGTTGATGAGTTACGCTCAACCAGCCCGTTACTCTAATTTTCCCCACAGGAAAAGATATGAAGGAAGGCGTTTTTTTTTTTTTTTTCAAATTTGGGGGGGGTTGTTATTGAACATTTGCAAAGCAACGAGATGCACTCGACGTAATGCAATATACTTTGTACAGACGATTCTCATTAACTTTAACTCCAAGGGATGCTTGTAGGCTCATTATGAGGCATCGCACCGAAACGAGGAACTAATGTCACAGTTGAAAAAACTGTATCTGTCTCTCTTAAGATGAAGTTCAAATATTTCTGTTGCATTAAATTAGATGGTCCTTAATTTCTGAAAATATTCCGCATCATGCATGTAAAGAAATTGTTCTTGGAATAGCCTGCTATGGGCCCCTTTTCTCTGAAAAGCTCAGTTTCCACTCATGCTATTAACTGTGCGATAAATCCATTAATGATTAATAAAGTAAGTAAAATTAGTTTGTGCTAAGCCAGAAGATGTGCAATATTGATGAAAGAAAAGAGAACAACTCACTATAATTCAAATGAAAGTGCAGATGCAGAAGTGTCAGCAAGCATATCGCAGTTCAACAGAAGTTCCGCCAAGTCCAGGAAGTGATTCTTCGGGATCTGGCCTATCTCTTTTCTCACGATTCTCATTTTCATAGGGCACAAGTGGGAATGCTAGAGGTTTTTTTTGTTTTTTGTTTTTTTTGTTTTGTGGTTGCCCTGAGAAGGTCTGCTCCTGCCATCCAGCGGCAGGAGTATCAGTTTGCGTTACAAGCTGTTTCAGAGAAAGCAGGTTTGACTCAGTAAATCGATATTGTAAAATACGGCCATCATTTGTTTTATAAAGATTGGAAGCTGTGAAGGAAGACATGGAGGATAATGTTATACTACACATATCAGGACAATGAAGATGGAGGAAGAACCCGCGGAAGAAGCAACCTTTAGAATTTAATTTTCACCGTCGAGTCGAAAAGTATAACGAGACAGTTTTGGTTTCTTTTTGTTGTATTAATCATCAATACGTCAATACCAAAGGAATGGGAGCTCTCCGTGTGACGTGTACGGGTACCCATGCAAATGTAAGAAATCGTATGATTATCTTGTTTTTAGTGGACATGAATTGTTATTATTTTGTTAATTGAAGTAAATAATGTTTGCTGCGTTCTGATTGATGGCGACTGTATATTACTATATTATCATTGCTGGGTCCAGTTAAAACAGTGTTTTGATCATTTCAGCACCTTACTTGTTCATTTTCTTCCTACACATTTAAGAAATGTTCATAAATAGAATTCTGAACTTTATTAAGGTCTTCTGGTAGTCCTGACTGGTGATTACCTATGTCAAATACAATGATATAATCATCATCAATGTACACTATTTATAAGCGCTAAAGAAGTCGCTTTTTTTGGGTGCGTGTAAGTGCAAGACATTGCCAAGTTATAAACTGTAAGACACATTACTTTTGACTCTTACATGTTACTTGAGTTTTAAAATTTTATTATTAATTTTTGTATTTTTTTTCTCTCACTACATTAAGTTATTACATTTCTCTGTATCTGCAATATTAATCTTTATATTTTTAAAGGGATATTGATGTAACACAAACAGTGTTTATTATACTGGCATGTTAATTAACATTATTAATTTTGTGGTTACGTGATAATGATATGAAATTTTTAATAAGTAAAAATTTAAAAAGAAAAGCCTATACATAAAATTTGTGCACTTTACTGAATATTTAAAAAGTGCAAACCAACTTTTTTATTGCATCTATATAGGTTCTCTTTTTTTTTAATATTTGCCTATTAAAAATTTTATGTTAACATCAATTTAACATGTAAATAAAAAATTAATAATATTAATTGACATATCAACATTATTAATATTATTTATACCAGGTCAACAACCATCTAAAAATGTAAAGATCAATGTATTTGATAGAGGAAAGTGTAGGCAATTGAAAAATAAAATGCAAAAATTTATATTAAAATTTAAAGTACACCAAAAGTAACATTTTCCCTTAATTATAAAATTCATATCAAATCATACTATTTATAAATTTATTTATTATTTTACGAACTATAAATGGTTTGGTTCAACGATTCACTCTAGATTTCATGTGTTCACCAAAGATTTCAATCATAAATTTCTGACTCTAGTTATTTTTGTGGAAAAATGCTTGTTTATTTAGGGTTCAGGGCTCTCAAATAAATGGACCCCTCTTCCTTCATGGAGGATGATTTTTGTCTTTCATGCTCATTTACTTTATTCGAGTTGAATACGTTTGTACTTTACATCCACCGAACAAACGTGGTAGAGGATCTACAGCTGACTAATGACCCAACCAAAACCAACACGATTTCGTCAATGCCGAAATTCAAATCATCCCAGAAGATGGGGAAAGTACAATAAACCTACAAACAAAAGACGACACACTAGAGAGGAAAAAGAAGACAAAACATACTGGGAAGAAATGACAGCCTACGCATGCCTCGCCTGGAAATCCTTCATAAAGGCCACCAACTTCTCAACTCCGGCCAAAGGCATGGCATTGTATATGGAAGCTCTCATACCACCCACCGACCTGTGTCCCTTGAGTTGAACCATCTTCTGCTTAACTGCCTCCTTAATAAAGTCAGCCTCCAAGTCCGATTTCTCCAGTGTAAACGGAACATTCATCAACGACCTCACAGACTTCTCAACTGGGCATCTGTAGAATCCGTTGCTACCATCAATGGCATCGTACAGAAGTTCAGCCTTCTTCTTGTTCTTCTTCTCGACCTCCTTCAGACCCCCTTGATCCAACAGGTCCTCGAAGACCAACCCGCACATGTAAATGCCATAACAAGGAGGAGTATTGTACAACGAGCTGTTCTCAGCCTGTACATTGTAATCAAGCATCACAGGAGTCACATCCTGAGCATTCCCTATCAGATCTTTCCTGATGATCACAATCGTCACACCGGACGGCCCTACATTCTTCTGTGCTCCAGCATAGATCACACCAAATTTGGACACATCCACCGGCTTTGAACAGAAATTTGAAGACATATCTGCGACCAAAATACCATTTGGATTCTTTGGGACGGGATAATCCTTGAACTCCACTCCGTGAATCGTCTCGTTCGCACATATATGCAGATACCTTGCCAGCGGGTTCTGCTCCAACCCATCACAAGATGGAATCTTCGTGTACTTCTCTGATTTACCAGACCAAATCACATTGGGCTTGCAGTACTTCTGGGCCTCCTTGAAGGCCTTGTCGCCCCACGACCCAGTGACCAAATAATCCACGCGATCGTCCTGCTTGCAGAGGTTCAACGGCACCGCGGCGAACTGGGTGGTGGCGCCACCTTGCAAGAACAGAACAGCATATTCCGGCGGAATCTCCAATAGGGCACGCAGATCTGCTTCCGCCTTCTGGACTATGGACAGAAACTCCTTCCCTCTGTGGCTCATCTCCATGACGCTCATGCCGCATCCGCGCCAGTCGTAGAGCTCCGACTGAGCTCTTAGGAGTACGTTCTCCGGTAGCGTCGCCGGTCCAGCGGCGAAGTTGAAGACCCGATCTTGGGATTGGGTCTGACCCCGAGAAAGATCCTGGATTTGAGTGGCAGTTGGGGCTGCGCATTTGATCGAAACAGGTCTGATTGGGGCGTTCTTGATAGTGCGCGCGGAGGTAACGGGAAAAACGTTGTTTTGCGTGGCAGGGTTCTTGAGGGGGCGATTAGGGTTTTGGAGAAAATTAGTGTGATGCGAAGTTGCCATTGACATGGTGCTCAAGATTTCAGGGTATAAAGAGAGGTGAGGAGAGGAGAAAGGCAGGGACCTTTTTGTGTGGGTTGGGATTTGGGAAAGATGCCAATTAGGGTCTGTTTGGTTCGAGGGGAGGGAAGGGGAGGGGAGGGGAGGTGAGGGGAGAGGAGGGAAGGGAAGGGAGGGGGAGGAGGGGGAAGGGAGGGGAGGGGAGCTCCCCCCCAATTTGGAGGGGAGGCTTTGGAGGGGAGGGGAGGGAAAATTTTAAAAATTTCTCCTCCCCTCCTCCTAACCAAATGAGGGGAGGGGAGGGGAGGGGCTCCCCTCCTCCTAACCAAATGAGGGGAGGGAAGAGGAGCCCCTCCCCTCCCCTCCCCCCGAACCAAACGGAGCCTTAAAGGAAGAAGGAAGAGTATTGGCCGGCCTTTTTACCAGTATGCCGCAAACAATTAAAAAAAAATGGAAATACTGCACCATAAAAATTATTTATTTAAATATTACATCAAAAATTATTCAAACTAAAAATGAGTTTATAGCTATAAAAAAATTATTCAGGTCAAAAATAATTTTATAATTAAAAATTATTTTTTTATTTAATGAGAAGTAAAATTAATAGGTGAATGATTTTAACTTTTTTATTGATATAATATTTTATTTACTATCAATTGTAAGAATCTTTAATTTTTCTTCTTGCTTTACTTTTTCCATGTGATTCATTTAAGTATGGGATAGATGGCCACTTATTATTATTAATGCTCCTCTAACATTCGAAGAGTTTGATAGAACATCTAAGTATATGCAATAATATTGAAGACATACTTAATAATGGACCCAACGTATTAGTAGTGATATTGGGTATGTGGTAAGTTTTTTACCTTCTTTCACTTGTACCATCTTTTTTCTTTTATAAAAAATTATTATAATCTAAAAACATTTTATTGTTTATTTTAAGCTGACATAACAAATGATTTATATTAGTTAACGATTAATTCTTGTTCAAAATGCTCTCATTGTATTGATTATCGAGATAGGGTTATTCACGACCGATGCAACATCTTACTTGTAATGAGAGGACAACAATTTAATAGAGACCCTTAGCATGCTCTATCAATAATTGAGTTGTCTCATTTACAAATTTATCGAGATAGACTGAGCAAGTGATGTGATGGCTATTTATCTATCCAACCACCAATTGAAAATGAAAATGTAGAAAAACAAGAGCCTCAAAATTTTAATCAATCCTATTACATGCTAGCTTATCATTATCATTACCCCTTTTTACTTCTCCCAATCCTATTCAATTTAAGCCTCATTACGTACTACCCTCATCATCATCATTTTTCAACTCTCCTACTCTTGCTTAATGATACTAGTAGAAAAAAGGTGAAAAACTTACCATATGCCTAGTATCACTAATAATACGTTGGATTCATTGTTATTTATGTTTTCAATACCATTGCATGTACTCAGTTATTCTATAAAACTTGTCAAGTACCAAAGGAGCATTAACAATAGTAAGTAGTCATTTATTCCATATTTAAATGAATTACGCGGGGAAAACAAAGCAAGAAGGAAAAGTAGAGATGCTCACAGTTGACAATGAATAAAATGTCATATAAATTAAAAAGTTGATTTCACTTTTCATTAAAGAAAAAAATAATTTTTGCTTATAAAATCATTTTTATCTTGAATGATTTTTTCATAATCACAAACTTGTTTTCAATCTAAATGATTTTTGGTGTAGCATTTTAGTAAATGTTTTTCGCGATTCAGTATTTCGATAGTTTTTTTACTGTTTACAATATATTGTTAAAAAGACCCGTGAAAGATAAGGGAGAGTCAGATTTTTTTTTTTGAAATAAAAACATAACTTTATTTCTTATATTTTGCTCAAATTTTCTTATAAATCTCTATACTTTCTTCATAACACAGTTTATGAAGAAATCTAAAACATTAAAAAATAAAAATACAAAAATTTATAACACTAAAAAAAAAGAAAAAATCTTAAGTAAAATTTGAGAAAATTGGAAGAAATAAAATTATGATTTTTCATTTTTGAATGTAAAAGAGAACATTAATCTAGAAAGGATATAAAAGTTTTTAGGTTACAATGACTAGACTTATTTTTACTATCATGAACAAAAAAGAGAAGGTTGGTCATAAAAATTAAAAGTATTTAATTGATTATTGAGCTAGTAAATGAGTGAAAATATTAATTTATCTACACATGAAATTAAGCGATCCCACTCTGAAAAGATTCAAATAATAGCCAAAAGATGTCATAATCAATTTCTGGATATTTTGTTGAATTAATGAATTGCTTGCGTTTCCTATAAAAAAAAAAAAATATGAGTTGTTGTCCGTACCGGGCAGGGTTGGTGACCATTCAAACGACGTCGTCCTGAGGAGCAAAAATGAGGAACGAAAACCCCCTTACCTAAGAAAATGGAGAGGGAGGGAAGCAACTCAGTTCTCAGCTCTTGGATCTAAATGCTGTGGCACCCAAATTCATTTATTCAATAAATATTTCATATGTGATATGGTAATAATTATTGTATTCAATTAAATGGGTGTAAGAGATTTTATTATATAGTACTAACAAAATATCAAATCTCAAATTTTTGGAGACATCATATATTTAGAGTGCTTTAATGGTGAGGATTAATTTGAATTTTTAGAGGAAAATGTATTTTAAAAATTTTCTAACATTGATAAAATCAAGTTGTTATAATTGAAATACTCATTAAGTAAACAAATTTAAATTACTGATCAAATTCAAATCTCTTTTTTACACATGAATATTCCTTCAAGTAATTTACATTTTATATTAATTAATTTTGTCTATTGAATTTATGCATACTATGCTTCAAAAAGTTCAAATTTTAAGGGAGGATGATAGTTAGATCTCAAAATTTTAAATTAATGTTACGTAAGTCCCTGAATTTTTTAAAAAAAATAAGTTAAAAATATTAATGCAAATTATTACAAAACCAAGAGTTTTAATTATAAAATAAGTATTTAAATATCAAATGTAGCTTTTAAATTGTAATAAAAATTTCTATTTATAACTATTTGAATTGATATTTATAATTTATTTTGTAAAAAATTTTGTCAGGGATTTAACTAGGATTAATTCAATATTTTAAGACCTAACTGTCATTTTTTAATAAAATTTCTCTTTAAATTTTATTTTGGAATAAAATAAAATATGTAAAGCTGTGCATATAAATATTAAATACAATGCCATTCTATGGTTAGAGATAATGTCATCATTTGATTAAACCTAGATAAATTTAGGATTAAAGGTAATTTTTGCTTCTCAACTTTATTAAAAAAGTTACTAAACATCCTAAACTCAATTATAAGTTAATTCTGTCTCTCAATATTAAATATTCTCTTTCTCATTACCCTATCATTAACTTGCCATATGTTCACCATTAGTAAGTCTCATATTTTTTTAATATTTTTTTATTATAAAATATTTGAATTTAAAGTGCTTACTAACCCTTCAGAGTAAAGTTGAGATAAAAAACTAACCTTTAACCTAATATTTTATAATAAAAATATTTGAAAAAACTAATGTAGGGTTCACAAACAATAAATAAAATGGCGTGTTAGTTATAGGGTGATAGAGGTAGAAAATTTGTGTGTTTGGTTTTCTATTAGCTAAAAGTCAATCAGTCAAAAGTTTATTTGATAAAAGTTAGTTTAGTAAAATGTCAATTATTGCTATAAAATTTATATTTAGATATATTTTTTAAAAAATAGATTTTGTAAATTGAAAGTTGTTTAAATTATAATAGTAAAATGTAGTTTTGAATGTACAATTACTAAAAAATACATTAAGTTATAATAATTTATAATTTTTATTATACAAATATAATATACTTAAAATGTTTAAAAATTGGAATAAAAATTTTAAATGACATAAAATTTGATATGTTAAATAATAAAAATAAAAGATATAAAGTTTGATATATTGAAAAAATTATGTAATAAATATTTTAAATCCGTTAATATAAAAAATTAACATGATTCAATATATATATGTGTGATAAATTTTTTATTCAAAAAAACTTTAACCAATTGGATAAACCTTTGTTGATTAATAAAAAATTTAAATGACATAAAATTTGATATATTAAATAACAAAAGAATAAAATATAAAATTTAATATATTGGACAAAAATTATATAAAGAGTTGAATATATATCAATATTAAAAATTAACATGATTAATTATTCAATCCACAATACTAAAAACTTGATCTCTAATAATAATTATTATTATTTAAATAATTATTATATTAAATAATAAAATATATATGACTAATTATTCAATCTTCAATGCTAAAAACTTGCTTTCTAATAATATTTAAAATTAACATCATCCAAAATATATATGATAAATTTTTTATTTAAAAAATTTTAACCAACTAGACTAACCTTTTTTTAGTTAATAAAAATTTTAAATAACATAAAATTTAATATATTAAATAATGAAAGTATAAAATATAAAATTTGATATGTTGGATAAAAATTATAAAAAGTTAAATATATTTTGATGTTAAAAATTAACATGATTAATTATTTAATCTACAATGCTAAAAACTTGATCTCTAATAATTATTATTTAAATGATGATTATAATTTTAATAAATTAGTAATATTATTTAAACAAAAGAATAATAAATTAAAAGGATAGCATGGTTAAGGGCTCGTTTGTTTTAGCTTGTTTCATGAAAGAATTACTTATGTTTTGAAAAAAAATTATTTTGTGAGTTTTTATGATGTTTATTTAAACTTTTAAAAATAATCAAAATAAAAAAGAGCATATTTTTTATTATTTTAAGAAGCTACTTTGAATAACTTCTGAAGACAATCTAATATGGTAGATGAGAGAGAGAGTTATAAAGAGGTAAGATACATAAAGATATCATAAAATTTTAAAATAATATAACAATAAATCATTTTTATAAAACAAAAATAAGGAAAATATCATAAAAATTAAAAATAACTAATTAATAATTATTTTTTATTATTGTAACTAAACATAAAATAATGTCTTCTTTTAAATCTCTACAGAATAAATCTCTTTTTATAAAATTTTTAAATTACTTAAAAATTACTTATTTTTTAATCTTAAACAAATAGGTCCTAAATAACATTTCTTTTTTCAAATCCTTCCTTAAGCAATTTTTGCAAATCCACATCCAAATCATTTTAAAAAGTACTTTTCAAAAGTGTGTTTTCCAAACTATTTAGTACCCAAACGATTTTTCCCATCTTAGATGTTAGGAACTAAGAAGTGCTTTCCATATATGAACTGTGGTTTATCCAAACACACCCTTTAATGTTGAGGGTTAAAATTGACCAATAATTAAATTCAAGACGCTCAATAACCTTTAAAGCAAAGTTGAGAAATAAAAATGATCATTAACTCATAAATTTATCTAATTTAGTTTTATAACTTTAAAAATTAGGAGCGTGGTTTTTAATAAAACTATACATAAATATCAAGTTGATATTGTGAATGGTGATGGATTGAATGCTGATCCAAAACATAATGATGGATTGGATCATTCTACTTTGTTCAATTCATAGGGACTTTCGGTTTCCCCTTTCTGTGTTCCACTGTCAAGCCATGCACATCAGATCAAATTAGACATAAATATTCTTCTAATGGAAATTTTATATTTAGTTTGCTTAGACTTATGTTCTAAAAATGAATCTAATGAGACTTGGATGACTTAAATTTTATATTAAATTTGTTAGACTCATATTTCAATGACATTATAGTTATGTTTGGATGGGTGGATTTGAGTTAGAATTTAAAATCTTACATTTAAATATCACACTTGAAATATATAGATTTTAAATTCTTTATTTGGATGATATAAAAAATTTTAAATTATAATATTAAAATACTTTGTTTATATCTTAAATAAAATTTTGAATTGTATGTTTGAATTTAAAGACAACTCGAATAATGTCAGTGATCTAATCCCAATCAAGGATGGCAACTTAGTCTCAGTCAACTTTAGCTATCCAAGCCCAGATGACATTAGTGGTCCAGTCTCAATCAACAATAGCAATCCAATCCTAGTTGACTGCTATACAAGGCATCTACCTTACAACACATAACACAAAGAAGGTCATGGCACGGCAAGATATGTGTAAGCCACGGCAGAGACTCCTATAATTGTAAAGTACCATTTTTATCTTTCTTTTAAACTAAGTTTTTGAACGGATCAATATCTCATTCTTCTAAGGCTTGCAAATCCAATTTATATTTGTTCAGGTGTATATTATGTGATGTTTTATTATAGGTTTTATGTTTATTCAAAATAATCATAGTAGACCTTGAACTTGAGTCTTTTCTTTTCTACTATGATTAATTTTACCTAATTGCAATCATTTTCTTTTTACTATGATAAAGTGACTAGGATAATTAATTCTTAATTACCATGGTAATAAGCGATTTTATGGTTAAGTGTTTTGGTAAATTTGGCGATTTTACATGAGCAATTTAAAAATGCATATTATGGTTTGAATATGTGATTTTCTCTAAGCTAGTTGGATACTCAACCTTGTAATGTTGAAGATGCTTTGCCTTTGTGATTTTGGTGTGAAAAGCACACTTAAATGTTGTCCATTGATTCTACAGAAAACATTTTTATAGGTTTCAAAAGTAAACTTGTTGCTCTAGATTGGCCAGAAAGGGCTTCTATTTACCATTGTACGGATTTTGCTCTTGCATTTTTTCATAATGAAATTCAACCAAATATTATTCATAGAGATATCAAAGCTAGCAACATGCTGATTGATAAGAACTTGAATCCCAAAATAGGAGACTTCAGCCTTATGAAGCTATTTCAAAAAGAAGGTCCTAGTCTAAGGAATGGTGCACAATATGAAAGACCATTCAATGATGAAGAGGGATTGGCAATATCTAACAATGTTGATAGGAATTATTATTTCAGGTTATGTTAATTGTCAATTGAAATGCCAATTGATTTGTTTAATTGTAGAAGAGGAAATTCAAATTCTATCTAGGGCTCTCAAAAACCAAGTTCTAGTCGTGTGGATCAGCTCCATTGGACTTCCTTACTTTTATTATGTATATGTCATCCAAACTTTGAGGGTAGGGGAGTCATAGGGAGGGAAATTTTTTAACTATAGTTTTTTCGGCAAAAACTAGAAAAAAAAAATTTAAGCTCCCTCTTTTCTCCCCTCTTTCTCTTACTATTCTTAAGAAAAATGACGTACTAGTGCTCCTTCTTTTCTTCCTGTATGGAGTCACCATCATCGCAAGGCGTGTTGCACATAGTTGGAGGAGCAACCCTCCTTCTAATCCTTAGCCCAAGAGTCGTTCTCTTCTCAAGACCTTCTTGTTGTAATGTAATGTAATTCATGTTGTCACAAGATGTAAAAACATGTTCTTGTTTAATGATAAATGAATTTGTTGGTGTTCAATTATTGTTCTATATGCTTTAAGTTGGTGTGATTAAGCTTTACATATAACATCAGTGACTGTTGAGAATATCCTTTGATGTTTTCATGAAAAATGAGTAAATTTTTAAAATATTTATATGTTTTTTTCATGAAAAATGAGCAAATTTTGAAAATATGCATTTGTAATATCTTGAAGAGACATTCTTGGTACAATATTCTAACCCTAAGTTCTGAGCCATATTCGAATATGCATTTGTGATATTTTAAAAACATAATGTTAGTGCAATACTCTAACCCGAAGTTCTAAGTCATATTTGTAAGACTTTTAATTTTTGAACCGATTTTTCACAGATTATAAGTTCAATAAACTTTTTTTTTTACATAATTGAACCCTTACAATGGTAGAAAAAGTTATATTATGTAATAAATAATAAAACTTGTTTTTAAAAAAACTTTACTATAGTAAAAAAGAACTTATCATATAAATAAAATATTTTACAAATAGCCTAGCATGGTAAAAAGAATTTAACATAATGAATAAGCTCTACCATAATAATTAAGATACCATTAAAAATAAAATTTTTTTTAATGGAAGACAATATGAAACTATTCACATCAAGGAAAATGGTTTTGAAATCAGAATTTAACGCAAAAGCCTATCCCAGGGTGACAAGATCCCAAACAATTAATAAAAATAAGTTATTGCTATGACTGTGACCTAAGTGTACATCATAATCATTACTATATAATTTTTAAAATTTTTATAATATCTTTTAAGCAATAGTGTACTTAGTAATGCCCAAAGTGAGTCCACACAAAATTCAGCATAATTCAACATTTGTTCATCGTTAAAAATAGCTAAAGGATGTGCACTTATCCACAACATAAATACACATTTACTACTAACTAATCAACACCTATAAGTGAATTTAATTATATCAATAATATTTCAAAAAGCAATTAAGACCATGAGAGACACATTGCATGAAACAAAATAAGAGGCAATAAGAAAGTGGTGTCCATACACCAAAATTTAAGCCTCTAGTGCTTCCTTACCGAATTCGCTCCTATAAAAAATATTAACCACAAAGAATGAGATTTAAAAGTCTCAGTAATCAAAAATTAATATGTAATAATGTATGCGGATATAACTAATCATGTGATTATTAAGTGGGCACACAAAAACAATGAACCAAACAATATTTTCAAATGAACCTAACAAATATTTAATTACATGATTACACTTTATATCCTCCTTTCGCCATGCTCGGATGCCAAATCACCCAACTAAAGGTGAGTTGGACTAGGCTCAATATCACTCATTGAGTCCAATGAGGGCTTATCATGTGATTATAATTAACTAGATAGAAATTTCTAACAATACTATATCTTAAAATATCCTGACAAGTCATGTATAACTTAAACAACCGAACGAAAATATAATTGGAAAGTAATGTCTAATTATAATACACATATATACTCCATCCGTTAAAAAATATAAGGCATTTTTAATCGAATCTCACCTCTCAATAAAGTAGTTACCTACTTTCGAACTAACTCTATCTTTTTATATTTACCCCTATTAAATATCATATAATAAATATAAAGTTATTATCAATATGGATACTTTTGAAAAAAAATAATTACACCTTAAAATATTAAAAATACCTTACATTGTTGAACATCCAACTCCTTAAAAAATGCCTTACATTTTTTAACAGAGGAAGTAAATTTTTAATCCACTTGACAATAATTCCGAAAATATATGTGCAAGTATTTATTTCTAAACAAATTATAAATTTTCAAAGAACGAACAACACATAACTAATCACATACGCACACTCCCATCACAACACATTAATAATAGTTACCTTATATTTTAAATAACAAGTTTTCCTTCATAACTCCTCTTTCACCACTCTCCTTATCAATACAATCTACATAATTATTTCATAAGACTATATTTTAATTTTACATTAAAATTAATAAATAACTTTAATTTAAAGAGTTAGAAAGTTTTAGGCTCAAGGCCCATATTAAATTAATTCAAAGTTAGTGCCTCCTTTTACTTTCCAAAATTCCTTCCTAAACTTTTTATACTCTAGTAAACTATATTTAAATCTCAAATCACTTCTAGCTAATCTCACAAATTTATCAATCCATATTCTAAAAATTGTCCAAAAATAAATTAAAAATTTAAAAAAAATTTCAAGCCTCAAATAATCATTCCACAGCCTTAGAATTATCAATTTATACTCAAGTAAATATTTAATAATTAAAAATTCATCCTCACATTTTAGATTCAACATAAACTCAATTATATAGGTTTAGGATTTAACTTAAAAGTTTTTAAATCTGAATTCTAACCTTAAAGAAATATTCTATACCATTTATTATAACTCCAACAATTTCAACATTCATTTTAAATTATTATGGTCTCATATTACTATCCAATAGAAAAACTTTAATCAGAAAATTTGCCCATTTTCTCAAAATAATGTGACGGTTAGACAGCTTTTGATAAGTAGAAAATATTTGTACAAAAGATTTGGAGAATGGGAGTCATGTTATACATCTAAACGAGCTAAAAAAGCCCAAACTCACCTGAAAATGGCGGACGAACGCGGACTGAAGAGGAGGAACGAAGACTATGCGGAAGGGTTACTTTGAAATATGAAAGGAAGTGTCACGTATTGCCTCCCCATTATCTTTCTCCCTGTTTTTTTAATATAATATATTGAACACACACACACACACACACACACACACACCACGTATTGCCTCCCCCATTATCTTTCTCTTTGTTTTTTTTAATATAATATATTGAACACACACACACAGAGCACGCAAATCTGTGCTTCACTTTCTCCTATTTTCTATTTTTTTAATACTTCTTATTTATTTTATTGTCTTTTTCTTCTCTCTTTTTATTTTATATTCTATTTAAATAAATAAAAGTTTTCATGCATATAATTAAAATTTAAATATATATAAAAAAATTTATTGTATATAATTGAAGACCCTTATTTTTAGCATTTTAAATTGACATATTGAAATTGAAGGATTTTATATTAAATGTTGACATGAAATTATTGATAAAAGACTTTGTGACATATTAATGGTGAAAGACCTTATTCAATTTTTTTTTCTTTTTTTAATGAATAAGGGCATTTTTCATTTAACTCTTAGCAATTATTGCCTGCAAAAAAGTTCAATATTAAATCTCTCCCAACTCCTTTTCAACAATTAATTTAATGGTGAAGTCTTTTATGACAATTTTTCCAAACTTCTTAGACTTGGTAAATGTTTTTAAATTTGTTAGGATACTTTGTTTAACTTTACTTTTATATTTTGTCATATTAAATGTTGACATGAAATTATTAATAATAAAAGACTTTGTGATATATTGACAACAAAAGACCTTGCTCTACTTTTTTTTTCTTTTCTTTTTTTTAATCAATAAAGGCTTTTTTATCATTTAGCTCTTAGTAATTATTGCTTGTGAAGAAGCTCAATACTAAATTCTCCCAACTCCTTTTCAACAATTAATTTGATGGTGAAGTCTTTTATGATAACTTTCCCAAACTTCTTAGACCTAGTAAATTTTTTTTTAAATTTTTTAGGATACTTTGTTTAACTTTACTTTTATATTTTGTCCTTTTTTTTTTTCCTCAAAGCAATTTTTCACATCACAATTTTACTATTCAATACTAGAATCTTCTACTTGCTCAAACAAAAAAAATACTAGAATCTTTCAAATTTAGTAAATTTGGCTATAATTTTATTTTGTTACTAAGCATGTCTCTAAAATTTACTGCCTTTTTCCATCTAGCCGTTACAAACAAAGTATTGAATTACCACTTGACATGATAATTCCATATATTTTGAATTACTTCATCGTTGTGGCTAACCTTAAATTTTATCACTTAATAGTTCTATTTGTTGTAGGTAATGTCCCCAACTTTCCCGTATGAGTTCATTTTAATACACTACAACATGAGAATTCGATTACTATTAACAGTTTGTCCTTCTTCCCCCCTCAAAGCAATTTTTCACATCACAATCTTACCGTTCAATGCTAGAATCTTCTAAATTTAGTAAATTTTGCTCTAATTTTATTTTGTTACTAAGCATGTCTCTAAAATTTATTCCCTTTCCCCATCCAACCATTACAAACAAGTGTTGAATTACCACTCAACGTGATAATTCCAAATATTTTGAATTACTTCATCGTCATGGCTAACCCTAAATTTTATCACTTAATAGTTCTATTTGTTGCAGGCACTGTCCCCAACTTTCTCGTACGAGTTCATTTTAATACACTACAACATGAGAATTCGATTACTATTAACAATTTGCCCTCCACCTGTTACAGGTTATGTATCAAGCTTTCACTACCACTTGCTTATGATAGATTTTCACCAAACTTTCTCATCACGTGATGATACCAGTCTACAGGTCAATTTGATCTCTTCATCTTTCTAATGGCATCTCACCAATAGCTCATTCCTTCTCCATGTTTCACGGGCATCTCCCAACAATTTTCTATCATGCCATCAATTTCTTGATCCTTTACTAAAAAAAACAAAAAAACTTGTTTATGAGGTAATGACAATTCTTTTTATTAGCTAGGACAGGAGCAACGAAAATGTATATTAATATATAAGTAGACTCAATGCACGTCTTAATCAAACTTTATAGCCATAAGTAGACTTAATGCCACGGCTTATGCACATGCAAAACAAAAGCTGATGTGCCATACCTTGTCCTAGGTGTGTTTTTGAGGGGTGTCTGGTAGTCCGGTGCAATGGACTAGACTAAAGTGTTAGTTTGAGCAATAGACTATAATTTGATCATCAAATATTGGTTTTAAACATGGGTTAAAGGATATTTTTGTCCTTACCCAAAAAATTATCAAGCATCCTAAATTTAATTATAGATTAATTTTGTCCCTCAATATTAAAATTTTGATTCGTGTGCCCCTAATGTTTTTTTTTTTTTCATTGCATGTGTTCTGTATTTGAATTTTTTTTAATATTTTTATTATAAAATATTCAACAGTGAATCCCATCATTTTTTTAATATTTTTTATAATTAAAAAAATATTATTGTCTCTCCCCCTCCTCTCCTAGCAATCACGTCCCATAACAGCTTCATCTTCCTCCCCCTTCTCTCTCTCCTCCCCACTTTCTCTCTCATCGAACCCATGTCTCCTAGACTCTCATCGAACCCATTCTTGTTGCACTCAAGCCTCCTCCTCTTCACCAACATCACTATCTTCTTCCCCGTCGAGTCACGCATAGCACAATAATTAGGGCCACCTTGTCATCATGGAGGGAGAAGGAGGACATAAAAGGAAACAGAGATGCTGGAGGAGAGATACTCCGAGCTTCAGGGCATCACCTACAACGTCATCATGACTAGAGATGCTCTAAGCTTCAAGCCATTAGCAACTATGGCCTTGAAATCCACCCCCTATTTGTCCGCACAAAGCTAGACACCGAAGGTTGATGGAAGCAATATTGATTTTTAAGACCCCCCATGGTGCAGCGGTGGGATTAGTGCACCATATAAGATGGCCAAATTGCAATGGCGAGGCCCTTCATGGACACGTAGACGGAGCTATCTCCAAAACCAAACACTTGGAAGATTAATAAGCAAGGAAACAAAGAGGTATACAAAGAGAGATATGAGGATCCAATGTGACGATGTGTGCGAGAAAATGGAAGGTTCAATGTTCTATGTTGCCTTGGCATGGACTACATGGAGTGGATGAGAGCGCAAAGGAGAAGGAGAAGGGGTATGGCGTGGACTACATGAGTTGGGGAGCAAGAACTAGTACAGTGAGTGAGAGCAGGAGAGAACCATCATGGCTGTTGCATAAGGCTATGAAGAATGAGAGAGAGAGATGGATGAAGATAGTTGACAGAGAGAAAGGCCAATGAGTGTGTGAGGAGAGAAGAAGATAAGAGGGAGGAGAGAGAATGTAGGGAGGAGGGAGAGAGAAGTGTGCAGGGGGAGAGAGAGAAGTGACGTGGACTCCCATGGGTCAAAAATATAAAAAATACAAGCGGGTGGGATCCATTAATGGTAGAAGAGGGAGATTTAACGTCAAGGGCATAGAGATTTGAATTTTAAATTTTGAGGGATAGAATTGATATATAGTTAAGTTTAGGTTGCCCAATAATCTTTTGAATAAAGTTGAAGAGTAAAAATAATCCTTAATCTTTTAAATATTTACTTTCAACAATTTGAAAACCAAAACTAAGAAAAGAAAAGAAAAGGCACTGCACATGGTGCCTCCTCACAGGTGAAACTGTAAGGGAGGATTTAAACAAAACTTGAGATTTGGGCAATTGAAAGGACAAGGCACTTCCCTCCTCTTCAATGAATGAAACTGTTCTATACCATCATTTCCATTATTTTGGTCAATGAGAGAACAAGATAAATATAGTTTGTGTTGCGAAACAGTAACACATGAGAAACAGAAAAGGGTAAGGAACTAAGTAAGTCGAGACACCAGAAATAAATTTCCCGTTCCCCCCTGCAACCAAAGGTGCTGTTATGTGATGAGAGTTTGGTCACCCAATCACCCCCCCCAGGGGAACTATGAATGAAAGTCATGTATTGTTGTTACTAAGTATGCATGCCCATGCTACGACTGGTTCTCCGAAAGAAAACTTGCCGGTTCACATTTTGCAATGTAGTTGAACTTGGATGAGCAGTACTTCCTATATACCCCTGTAAGCCTCCCTGTCCCTGCCTTCTGGTGGAACTCAACCATCATCCTTGAGCAATCTCTGCAGCAATGTGATGAACAAGAATAAGACAACCAGATCAGGCTACATGATAAGTGAATTGAATATATGAGTAAAATGTGCTTACAATAGCTGATCTTCTGAATAGTTGGTATGCCATTCACATGTCTTACTCCACTGTTTAAAGCCAAAAGTAGTACAGTGAGCCGCATAGACTGCAGCTGCAGCAAGCAATGATGGTGGGAACTTCAACATCTCATATTCCACAAGAGACAGCTCTATCAAGAAGAAAGCCGCTAGCTCAAGCTGTTTCATAGAGAGAAAATTCCAGTACGCAAGTTACCATCTATGATAATGCCAGTTATTACAAATCGCAATATAGAATAGTTTAGATTAATTAAGTGAGAATAGGAGTTTTCATTATTAGATTTTTCTATGGAATTTTTGGCATGAGAGTGATTCACAAACTCAGCGTTACACAAATGACTCTTTAAAAAGTTCATGCCCTCAGGAAATTGTATGAAATTTATTAGATAGATATATATATATATATATATATACTGTGCAGAAAATTGAGTACTGACTTTCTTGTCTGCTTCAGCTGCCTTCAGGAACCTCTTCATAAAAACATATGGTGTTGACACTGACACGTTAAACTGTAATGTGTTGAGAATCAACTTCTCCTGCAGTGTTTAGCAAGAAAGTCTAAGATTACTCGTGAAGTTGAGTGGTTCTTCTAAAAATGTAAAAGCTAAAGGTGTTATTGAAAATTACCATTTCTAGAACTTCCTTCCTTGTGTAAGCTTTGTCTGATATGAGGATCAGATCCCCTACTACTGGCACAGAAACTTCCTCATACTTGCATGCCAAAAGCATCGCAACCAAGCCAACTAGCTGCAGTTTCTTTCTCATCACGTTCTGCTTTTCCAAAAACCTATCTATGAGATTAATGGTAAGGAACAAAGTCTCTTGCATGAGGTCAAATTTATCGTGAACCTGAAACATCAAAACAAACTTTTCGTTATAACATAAAAACATAACCACTGGCAGCTATTTTTGAATTAAATCATGCCAACTATTACCATTTCAGGTATAGTGGTCAATTGGGAAGACATTTAGTATATACCTCAATAAGCCAGTCAATCAGTACAGCCCTCATCCTTTCATTAATGTCATCTTGCTGTGCCATATAATTTGGTGTGACGCAGCTAATACTCTGCATGTAACTACTATTTGTTAGTTATCAGCACTAGTTACCATCCTAGATTAACCACCACTCTACAATCAGTTTAAGCTTTCAAAAAATCAGCACAGAGTTCCACTTTAATTCATGATATCTTATGCGACTTCAATACAATGAATCAAACTCGCCCCTTCTAACATTCCAAATTAGTTCAAGAAGAACTGATTCTAAAAGTTGCCACCAGGTCAAGTTCTATACATGTATTAATGCTTGCAAGTTATGACAGTAAAAATAGCGTGGAAAAGCAATAATAGCGGGTAAAATCCAAAGAAAAGTCTCAGTTCTCCATGATTTCATTATTAGCCTCATACCTCAGTGCTTATTCAAGCACCAAACCGTGTCTGCGTGATCAACTAGACAGCAAGTTATAACTAGTGATAATGTCAAAAGATATCCACATTTTTGAAGCTCAGGCTGCATAGAAAATCAACCTGATATTCATAGATATGGAACTAATGACTTATAGTCCTATCAATTGCAACAGAGAGAGGATAGTACGCATTGCACTTAAAACTTGGTTCGACGGACAAATGGCATCTGCACATACCTCCGTTTTCCTGTAGTACTCGTGAAGTTCTTCAACATAATCTACAACTGCAAGAGGATTATTGGCATCACCAGAATCGATGTCCACAATAGGCTCTTCAGTTATATCTTCCATCTCAACTTCTTCCTAAGAAATCAAATAACGAAATTATGGCATCATCAATACATTAAAAGTTGAATCCAGCGGCGAAAAGAAATACATACCATCTGATCCACTTTATCATGTGTTAACTCTAATGACATGGGCACTGGCTGGTCTGATGGTGATTTGTGTTCATCGTCTATGAATATAACATCTCCAAATTGATTCCAATTTGAAATTAAAGTATTTGGCTTCTTATTTTCCTGTTCGTTTAAAACGAGCCCAAAGACTTAGCTCCAAACATAGACGGGGTCAACGAGTTTGCCTAGAGAGAGAAATAGAGGGTACCTCAGCGTGAGATTGTTGCGTGCTAGCAATCTGAGCAGCAAATCTCCTGAAATATAATCAAATCAGGATAAATCGATCAGATTCAAAATTTAAACGGAATATAAGTGCAATTGATATTGTTTAATCATCCCTCCTCCGTGTGATTATAAAGAAGTTAAGAAGATTATCGATAAGAAAGTATAACGCTTTCATTCCTTTCTTTTTTCTTTTTACTACTTCCACAGAAATCAAATAGTCAAATAATTATCTGGAGCCGAACGATTCAGTAAACTGAATTTTCCTGACAAAGTTCGATGAATCGCGAGCCAAATTTCAAAATTCCCCCTACTTCTTTCCCATCTACCATACAAGAAAAAGGATGCTGGGAATGCCTTAAAAGCCTGTGTCCTAACCTGGTGATTGGTCGATGCACTGGATCCGCCTGCTTCTTTTCACAAATTTCATGCTTACTGAATGCACAGATGAAAAAATCCACACAATTAACCTTTAAGCCCAGGAACAAAAAAAAAAGGATCCGAGCAATCAAAAGCCAAGGGTCCATAATTAATCTTAGAATTAACGAAAGTTGATGAAAAATTACTCAGGCAATCCCCTCTTGTTAATGACGCAAGGATACGCTCGACCCTCCACTAGACTCTGATTTATCACGCTTAACGCTCTTCTATTGTTCCCCAACTTTCTGGTTCCCATTTCTGAATTAAAAAAAAGAGGAGTTAAATCAGATGTCAAATCTTCAAGCTTTTAGCATTTCAGCGTCAAAATACACGCAATCCCGAAAGGATTTACCTTGAAAATTTGTGGGTTTGATTAGGTTAGGATTGTTGTGATCGGAAATGACCATTGTGGAATTTGGTTGATAACCTGAACAATCACCCCCAAATCGACCCTAGAACAAATAGAACATTGAAAGCCACCACCTCCCCAGACAGTCACTTCTCTCACTGCCCTAAGGACTGAAACGGTGGGTATTTGTCTGCGAAGGCTACAAAAAAACCCTCTTTTATTTCAAATTCAACGGCTAGTGATTGATGACCGTTGGATCATAAGGCTTCCAAAAACACCTTTTACGCTTGTCTTAACAACGGTAATATAGTTGGCAGGGTCATGCGAAGGCACCAGTCCAGCAACAAGAGATTTCAAACTGAGTTTTTTAAAATAATAATAATAATAATAATTCAGTGATTGGTCCGTTCCTGAGAAGTCAAAGGCGCTCCGTTGCGCTTTCCCACACTTTATTCTTTCTCTCTCTATTTTTTTTTTTTATTTGAAAGCTAGGGTTTGGGAGAAAAAAGGAAAGAGAGGATAAAAATCGATCAATTGACGGTAGAGTTAATAGCAGAAAATGCTTGTCATAAAAATGGGAGGGTTAATAAATGCCTATTTGAAGGGTAACAAATCCAAAAGCCATTGCCCTTTTAGATTCGGTTGTGTTCATAAATCAAGGATCTCTCTCTGCATATTTAATCATTAAATTAATTATTGTACTAGCATATTTGGTTTATCAAATTTTAAATTGTTTCTTTTGTGACATTTGTTTTGAAATTATTTCCATTTTTGAATTAAATTGGATGAAGTGCATATCTGAGTGCAGAAAATCAAATGTTTATAACTGCTTTGCTTTCCTGTTTTTTTTTTTTTTGGGCTGTTTTTCATAGCAATGATTGAATTTAGAAACCTTTTTATAGATCCCTTAAGCATCATTTCAGATTCGATTCTTGAAAATATGTATGAAAAAAATATTATTTAAGAGAGGATAATCCATTAAATAATGTTCAAATTTCTTGAGAGATTAGTATCACGATTGCTAATTATGGAGACCTTGACAATCAAAAAAAGAAACCTTTTTATAGAGATTGAATTTTTCAAGTCTTCCTAATTTATAATTTTTTCTTTTTTGTGTTAAAAAAAATATCCTTTCTTAGTTTTCTACATATACCATTTTAAATCCTCTTAATTGTTAATAAATTTAAGACGTGATTCTTTTCTCTTTTTTTACAAATGTAATTTTTTGTTGCCAGCGCATTATTTAATCATAATCAACATTAGCATCATCATCAATATGTGAAAATAAAACTTTAACAATAGTAATTTACTATATATATATATATATATATATATATTCATTTGCCAACAACAATTTTACTAGTAAAACAACAGGGAAACGAGTGCTTTGCTCATGTAAGTGTATGTTTGGATAAGCATGTTAATCGATTTTTTTGAGGAAAAAAAAATCAATTTTTGCTTCAATTACCCAAAAATCCACTTTTTTAGTTAATCGATTTTTGGGAGGGGAGGAGGAAATTGATTTTTTCTAGCAGCTCTGAGTCTGAGCTTTTGCGGAAAAGCCATCAAAGAGGGTTAGAAAAAATTATAAAGAAAAGCTTAAGAAAAAATTATAAAGAAAGCACATAATTTAATAAAAATAAAATTAAATTTTTTTTCTCTCTTTTTTAATAAAATTTAAATTTTATATCCTCAAAAAAGTTACTAGCATAAGTTTCTATTAATCATCATCCTTCACTATAAAACTAATTCAAATAAAATATTAATTAGTAGAGAAAAATTTATTTAAAATTTAGAGTCCTGAAAAAGATTGTTGCAAAGGTCCAAAGAGGGATTTTGCATTATTTGTGACATTGCTATAATTTCTATGTTGTCAAAATTTTAAAGCAATGCTTAACATCTTCGTCGAATATGGCTCATATCTATAATGTCATTAGAGATCAATTTATATATTATCATCTTCATTAGTAATTATAAAATTAACATTTGGTATTTAAGAATTAAATCTTTCTCTTTATTAAATTTATTTGAACTAAGATATATTGATTTATTTATTTACATAAATTAAATTGTTAATATTAATATAATTTAAATTTTTATAATTAATCATATATGTAATTTAAATAAAATTTAAAAAATTTAATAATATTAGATAAAAATATATTAATAATTTAATTTTAAAAAGTAATGTCCTTTATAGTAATTTAAAAATTTAAAATTAATTTTAATTAAATTATTCAAACATCTTCAATTCTGTTAAAATCAATTTTAGAAAAATGATATTCAAACAAATTACATTATAACATAATTAATTATGATTAAAATCTGTTATTTAATCAATTATTTTCATAATCTATTATACCTAACTGAAATCCAAACAGGCACTTAGATGATAGAACTTTTGCGTTGTGTAAAATCAATCTCAACATTTTATATGTTTGAATAAATGGTATTAGTTTAATACGAGCTTGTCAAAGTGTGAATGAGTTTTAATTTTGTGAATGCAATAAACCCTTCTTGATCCGATGAATGCCTAGCCAAAGATCCGACAAAATCTAATGAGAACCATCTCACTTTAGTGCACCAAAAAGAGTGAAAGAGACTTTGACCTTTACCCCTCGATATCCATCTTTGTCATAAGCCTCAGGTTATCCAAAGAACATGATTGACTGTGGAAGTGTATAGGATCTAACGACAATCCAAGAAGGATCCAATGAGACTCGATCGAAAACCCTACCTTCTGTTAATTTTGCTACCAAAAATGAAAGCTGGGCAACCGATCTATCAATTGTGTTGGTTTGTGGTGTCATTTGTTATGTGAATAAGTCTACTCATATTATTACATTTATTCCTTGTAATAGATATACTTCTAGCATAAATCAGGTTTTAGAATTGCGTCTACTAGAATTGTCTCTATGAATTTTGGTTTGAATACTCTAGTTATGGACTGTCTTGCTTGGTTAATTGGTTTCTCTTGCTAAGAATGTTCGCTGGAAGTTTTTGCTTTTACTATATTTATTGATCTGTTAAGGAGTTAAGGGTCATTTTTGTCCTTTAACTATATCCAAAGGTCACTAGAGATCCTAAAGTGAACCGTGGGTTAATTCTATCCCTTGATCTAAGAAATTCAATCCATTATTACCTTGCCGTTAACATCTGTTTATATTCAGTAGGTCTTACCAATTTTTTTTTATTATAAAATATTCAAGTAGGTCTCACAAGTCATTTTTAATTTTTTCCACTCTCTCCCCCATCTGTCTCCTTCTCTCCTCCTCCTTTCTTTCCCCTTCATTCACTCTCTCTCCTATATTACCATAAGGACATCAAGTATGATTCTTTCAACGAATCTGGCCGGAGCTCCAGAGCTTCTCTGATTTGAATTTAGACCTAGTTCCACAACACTGGAAAGGGGTTTGCGAGGCTAGAGTCCAATTTATTGCAAGAAACTGCAAACAAGAAACTAATTGGTGTGAGATATTTCTCCAAAGGTCATAAAGTGGGTGCGAGCTCTCCAAGTCCGATAAACCTAATCAATGACACTGTTGAAATTTGATCGCTAAGAGATGTTGGAATCGCTCAATTCATGAGCATTGGTGGTTCAAAGATAAAGTTCAAGGGTTTAGAGACCTAGGTTGAAGAAGATAGCAAAGCTTATACCACTTTAAGTTTGAAGAAGATGGGTCACACAAGTATTTGGTCCAGGTTTTTGCAGGTATTTTACAAAGGTCCTAAAAATATGATCCACGTGCCTATAATCTGCACCCCATTGAAAATGAATTTAATAAAAGTGTTGTTAGACCTTCTTTAGATATGGGTTGGGCTTCACGTGTAAGCAAATTGGAGCAAATTCATAATAGGCTTAACCACAACACTGCTAGACATTATGTTGTTTGGGCTTCTCAAGTATATATAAGCCTAAAAGCCCTTGTTTGGGATTGGGTCATGAAGATGGAGCTATGGGGTATTCTTTGACTTCAACAATGGGTCTCTCACAAGTCTACGTGGCTTTTTATAATGGGCTTTTGGATTGAAGGATCATTACAGAAAATTTGGGCTTTTGATGTCCATTAAGTTTGTTTGATTTTCAAATTATTTTCTTTTACAAGTTTTAACAACTTAAGATTATAAAAAAAATAGAGAGAGAAGTCTTATTTTATATATATGTTTTACTTTTTACTTTTGTATTGATCCTTGAGGACAAGGATCTCTTGTTAGGGGAGGTATATTGATATGTGGGAATTGGGAATAACAATGGTACTTAGGAAAATTAGAAATATAAGGGTAATTTGAATATTTAGATATATTCTTTATAAATAGGTCTCTAGGTTGTAATGGGTCATTGTGAATGGTATTAATCTTTCTCTTCCTCTCTATTTCCCTTCTGCCTCCTCTCTCTCTCTCTCCCCTTCTTTCTCTTCTACCTCTATCAAATAAAAATTTGGAGCATAGCCCCTTACAAATTTAGTTAGAATATGATATTCCTTCTTTTTCCAATAAAAACTCCTCTCAATAAATATCTAAACTTTTCAGTGCGATATATCCAAAGTAGAGGAAAAAATATACTGGTCCATGATTCAAAATTCTAAATTATATGCAAGTGACAATTTAAAACAACATATAAGATTTGTTTTAGATAACAATAACATTTTAGAGAAAATTTTTAAAATTCCACATTGCCAAAAATCACTATTTATTAGCTGGTTGAAGTTGGCTTGGCTTCTCGTTTTTTAAAGTAGAAGAGTGAATTGGGATATATTATCAATCATTGAATTTTCACTATCTTCACATCTCTTGGTAATATCATTAAATCGTTGTTCATTTGTTCATAATCTGTGATTTATTGTCATTTATCATAAATTTATTTGAATTATTAAAACATATATTATTCTCTCATTGTTGATAATTTTTTATTTTATTCTTTTAGGCATTTAATTTTCTATTATAAGCTAAGTTGTTCAAAATTTTCTATGAATTATGTTTGATCTATTTTGGGAATATAATTATGGTATTTTTATGTTTTTGATTCACGAAAGTATATCATTGATATACTACTGCATATCACTAATAAAATATACTAGTAATAACTTATCAACATTATTTAATTTTATAGATATAGGGGTGCTTAATCTCGTCATTTCTTATGATGGTAAATGGGATTCAAACAATCATTATGTGAATAGTTTATACCTTAAAGTTCATGTGGATGATACAACTTTATATCTTAATATCATGAAAATTGTGTATGAGAAATTGTGATTGAATGCAAGTCATGAGATCAAATTGATAGTTTCTTTTAATATTAGAACTTAAACACAACATTTGAAAGGTTAAGAATGATAATGATTTGATATGGCATTTTAATTCGTTAAAAAAATTTGATCTCTTTAACTTTTCATCGATTGTTGCTATTTTCAATAGACCATTGCCATACAAGAAGTGTTCGAACCTTATCATGAAGGAGCTAGTTCATTAACTTCATTTTCTTTTACATTCACTAATAATAGGCATTATAGTAGAGCCAATAAACTTTTACAAATGAACAATATTAAGGAGGGAGATGTATTCTTTAACAGATTGGATGTTCAAAAAGTTTTACAACTCTTAGCTATGAAAAGGAATTTTGAATATAAAACTCTCAAATCAAATGATCAAAGGCTTACTGTTGCTTGTAGTATTCATGGTTGTGATTGGTATGCTAAGGACCATACTCAGTTATTGATGTTGTACATGGTGATCAGAGGCAAGCAACAAGCTAACATTAGTGAATGTGTGAAGCAAAAATCTTTCACAATCACTTCAGAATTTGAACCATTCACATAACGGTTGTTTGAATCCCATTATCCATTATAAAAAATGACGAAATTAAGCATCCCTATATCTACAAGATAAAATAATATTGGTAAGTTTTTACTGATATGACTTATCTATATGTGATATATACTATCACAAAATAATATAACCAGACAATCAGACATAAATTTATTTATCATTAATATACAGTCATTTATCAATGATGTAATATTGTAGATTAGTAACATAAAAAACACATAATCATTTGCCCAAAATAAATCAAACATAATTCGCAAAAAATATTAGACTCTTAACTTATCACAGAGAATCAAATACCTAAACTAATAAAATAAAAAATCATCCATATGCTCCGTCCTATAAAGTACCATCAATATCTCTCGTTGTGTGTTCGTCTCTCACTGTCGTGACAGTGGCTCGCTTGCACTGCTCTGTTTTCTCACATTTGTCTCTCTCATGTCGAGTTTCACCTTTTCTTTTGAGTTTGTCTCTCTCGTTCACCTGATTTCTCATGTTTTGAGTTCCTTTTGTTATTTACAGAAAGCAAATATTAAAAAGGGTAGTTTTATAAATTAAATATCGACTAAATATTAAAAAATTCATTTTTTAAATTTAAGAAATAATAAGCTATTTCTTTTATTTAGTCTTATGATATAGGCTATGTGTCCAATAGCCCCCTTAATTTATATGTTTGTTCTATTTAAATATTTTTTTATTTTTTTCATTTTCTCCTTTTCTTCTTTTCTCTCTCTATTTTTTTTTCCTTATATTATCTTATCTTTTCTCCCTTTCTACTTTCTCATTATATATATATATATATATATATATATCCAAGTCTTTTTTATACTTTTTCCCATGTTATTTTAGTAAATGTTGTAATCCTTTAATATAATTTGTTTACTATTAGTCAAGATTCTTTTAGAAAACCAAAAATTATATTTTAATTGTATTTGGTTTCAATATAATTTAAATAATATTTCAATAAGTATAATTTTTTAAATAAAAAATTAAAATTGTATTTATTTAATCTCATTCAACTTTATAAATTTCTCCCTTATCGAAAATACTCTTAAAATTAATCAACTAAAAATTGAGATGTTAGGATTTTCCCTAAGCCCAAGTTATCTTAAACCATCTTAAACGCGATCTCATATTGTTTGTAATCCCAAAATTAATTCTAAAAAACTTTCCAAAGATGGAGGATATTACACAGCTACTATAAAGCTCCCTCTACTCTTTACTCATCTTGTTCTAAATTTCAGCTAATGTATCATTTGAGTTTGTCAATTTCTTATACAGTTCTTTATTCTTCTCCAAACACAACCATGTAAAAGCTTTATAACAACATGTGTAAGAGGACATGATAATCCCAACACTTGTTATGTTATCTCTTGTACGAACATGCAACAAACAAATAAATTTAAGAAAATGTTTACATATAAAAACTCAACTTTTATTCGCTACTACTAAACATTCAATACAAATAAGACAACGTTCATGTTTTCACAATACATAATTTAGTGTCTCTGTTAAGGCACTTTTCACGATAAAACATGAATCATGAATTTTTCAATTCACAAGTGAACATCAAATAACAAGCAAATATCATGGTTTTACAACTAATAATTCACTCCAAAACATCTACTATCAACTTAAGTTCGGCAAACAAATCATATTATAGTCAAAAAATTTAGGTGTGAACAACCCATAACAAGAAGTAACCCATGTCTCTAGACCTACTACTAAGCGAGATCTTAGAGAAAATGTTAAAATTTTTTTCATTTTCCTTTATAAAAGTCTCGATAGATAGCTATCTGAAAAATTTAATCTCTTAAAATTCTTACAATAACAAAACAACCCCAAAATGTGATCATGTGATCTAACTATAAAATATGTGGAGCATAAATAAGTAAGATACAAAACAATTACAATAAGCCTAGGACTTTAAAATCCTATTATGGAGACACAATATGCAATTGACGACTTTCTATTTGGCTATCTGCATAAGTACTTCTTGGAAGTTTACTCGAAATGCAGGTTCAACTTATTATTTGCAGCCAAAAATGTTAACCAGTAATAATACCTCCAACCATAAACATAAATAAGCAATAACGATAAAAATATTAAACTTTGAATTCTTGAAGTAAATTGGTTTTCAATAGTAAAAGAAATCAACTACATAGTCCATTTCAAATTAATGAATTTAGAATATTGGAGACGGAGGAGAGTTCTCTCTCTATTGCTTCTTGGTTCTAAAACACAGTGTTTGTCACCATCACTATTCCCTCTTTCCACCGCCATCTTCCTTGCTTCAACTATCGTGTGTTTCATTGCAGTGCTGTTATCTACGCTTCTTTGCAGTGTTTTCCCTGTTTTCTAGAGTTACTGCCTTTCTCTATTCCTTACAAGTATGACGGTTCAAGTTTCTTCTCTGTTTGTTGATGTTTCTTGGTGTAAAGCTCATTGTGCTTATGGAAGAATTTTCGATAGCCGGCGCTTTCATCCACCTAAGCTCCAATATTATATCAATCAACGTTGGAGTTTACAAGGATCTGTTTCAGACGTTCAGTTCTACGATAATCGCTTTTTATTATATTTTCAGTGTTTTACTGATCTGGATTTTATGTTACCTGTTGGACCATGGTGTTTCATAGTAGTATTTTTGTTCTTCAAAGCTGGAGGCCTTTTTCTCAGATTCACGACATTCAGTTCTCTTCTGTCCCTATATGGGTGCATGTTTATGGATTACCAATAGATCTTTATACTTTTGGAACTGCACGGTTTGTAGGCAACAAGATGGGTGATTTTCGACATAATGATGAAACAAGCCTGTGGCAATCTTTCGGTTTAAGATTTCAATTAAGAATGAATTTGGACGCTCCTTTGCATACGCATGGTGTTCTTTCTTTCGCTTCAGGACGTGATATTCGATTTCAACTGCAGTTTGAACGATTGGTTCGGGTTTGTTTTAATTGTCTTCAACCAGGACATGTTCAGAAAAGCTGCTTAAATGGCTCTTTTAATTCATCTTCTTGGTTTGCTGATTCTTGGTTGGGTTCAAAGATTAGTCAACCAAAGTTTCTTTTGATTGGTTGAATCTCAAATTCAAGGTTACAGATGTACAGAGTTCTCTTTTGTGCAATTTGTCTGGACTTTTTCACTGTTCTGCTCCTACTCTTTCGGATGATGTCACCAAGAGTCTTCCAGATTGGGTTCTCAAAGTCGGTGATGAAGATTATTCTAATTTGCCAAATGTCAATATGCATGTGTATGACGTGTTGCCGAAGGATTTATCTAGGTGTCGTAAAAGTAAAAGAGATGAAACTTTAGAAGGGGCAGGGGAGGAATAGTGTAACAAACTCATTAAAATTTTCTTCCTCTTCTCAAGTATGCCACATCTCAAATTTCACTGTGACTCACTTGAACTCGGCTGTATATTCAAGCTTTAGTCAGAGACTCATTCGGGCTGCTTCTACTCCATGGTTTGAAGATCATTTCCCTTGCATTTATATTTTGCGATGGCAATCCTTGCAAAGGGAACATGAACATATCTCCCCTTCCCATTATGAGGATGGTGTTGAGAATCCTGCTACCAACTCAGCGACTGCCCTTTCTTTGGGTCCAAGTTTGGGTTTTTCCCTGTTTTTCTTTTTGAGGTGTCGAGTGCAAGTTTTGTAATGGTTTCCACGGAGTTTTCTCCAAATAAAACTCTGTTTCCATCCATGATCAGATTACAGACCTCTGAGTTTGTTCGCAGCCACTTGGGGGTCCAAAATTCGGGGCTGCATGTTTCTTTTTCTGCTGTCCTTTATGTTTCTTGTGTCACACGATATCTTTCTCGTTGGTGGATTCATGGAGAAACAGTTGCTTTTCAACTTCCGTTGTTTCAGTGGAATCAATGGACTTTCAAATACTACAGGATGCTTCTAAGTGCTTCATACTCCTTCAATTCCTCTGGGAATTTGATAGTCAGGAGGTTTGGAAGTACATTTTTACAATCCTTCATGCAGCTGGTTCTTTTCATTTTCATCAACGAAATGATTACACTGTTGTTGTGGTTCTTTTTGGTTGCTTTTGTTTTTCGTTGCTTCTTATATTTAGTTTTATGTTGTTTTCTGAGCTTGAGAGAGTAGTTCAAGTACTCCTCTTTGGCTTTTGTTTGTAATCGTTTTACTTTGTTTAATGAAATTTGTCTTTTTCTCAAAAAAAAAAAAAAGAGAGAAAGAAATAAAGAAATCAACTATAGAATAGATCATCATTCTCATATTTGAATGACTAAGAATATAAACATACAAAAAATGATAGGTAAAAGCTAAAAAAGGAGGTTAAAAGGCAAAATTGTTCTAAAATGTTTTTGCGACGTGCGTCTAATATTTTAAACTTATTTTTAGCAATTTTGACCTAAAACTTTAAAAAAGAATGCAATAATATCCCATCATTAAATTTGAAAAAACATTAATCGTTAAATCTAACGTTTTGATCGACACGTTGCATATGTCATTTGTTGAGTCACAAGCTAAGTCTATACAATTCATTAACAAAACACCATGTCTACCTCTCCCACGTCACATCCACTTCTTTTACACATTCTCTTTCTCTCACACACACACCCCTCATCTTCCTCTACCTCTCCAACACCACATCCATTCCTTCTACACACTCTCTTTCTCTCACACACACACCCCTCATCTTCCTCTGTGCGCCAAGACCTAGAGATTCTCTTCTTCACTTGCATTCTCTCCTAAAATCCCCTTTAAGGTATGTGCTCCTTTTTCTACTCCAAGTTTTTTGTAGGTATGTTCATGTTTCATTCATCAATTATCAGTCCTTTAATATATCTAGTAATCAATTAAACCCATTTTAGAGTTGTATTTGCTGATCTTACCTACTGATTTCTTGATATTTGTTAGTTTTAAACTAGTGTTTTTCTGAACCATGTTAGTATGGATTGTCATTTTTACACTGCTAGAAATTGTGTGTTTGAAATTCGGTGCTTAGTTGGGGTGTAAGCGGGTTTGCATCTGAACCTAATCAAGGGTAGTTTTCTTATCAGTCTATACAGGCAATTGGCTCTAGCCTTATCTTTATTGTTTGCAAAATTATTTTTCTTTTTTATTTTTTATCATTCAACTCATTTTGTCATCTTCATTTTGCTCAAGATCTCTACTAGCCCAAGTTTCAGTCCCACCTTCGTCCTCACTAGCACAATGTGGTCTCGGCACCCTCGCCAACCAATACTTAGGCCTCTTTACTAACGCCACCCATCCCAAAGTCGCTCCCCTGTTCGCCATTGAATTTGAGCATTTGACATCAGACAGAACCCAACTTTCAATGATTTAGATGATAGCCATATCGGGATCAATCTAAAACACATCGACCTAGATGACCTAGATTTTATGCATTGGAGACGAATTGGGTTAAAGCACAAAGACTTCTAGCTTAGAGCTTTAGCGATACTAGACCTGTGAAATACACAGTGCTAGCATTTATAGTGAGGGATAAGGAGGCATTGAGGTTGAAGGGGGCGACAAGCATGAGAGGGGAGGGTGCTGGAGGGTGCCCAAAAGACGAACAAGATAAAGAATGAGGAACGATAGAGAAGATGACACGTGTACATTTTTGGTCAACCTAAGAGATTTAACGGTCAACATTTATTTGGATAAATGGTGGAGCAATATTGCATTTTTTTAAAAAAGTTTTGGGTTAATATTGTCACACAAAAAAATTAGAATATCAAGTGTCCCTTATGAAAAAAAAATTCATTCCTTTAACCTTTAAAAAAACTCAACAAAATTTATCTATTTAAAAATAAATATATAGTTTAATACTTGTCATTTATTAGGACATAAATAAAATAAATAACAAGAGTGAACACACAGTTCACAAAGATAAATAATATCTACAATGCCACAAAAATAGGCATAAACACTAAACTTATGAATAACAAGCATAAATTATATCTACAAAAATATATTTTTCATTCCACATGTGTTGGCTGCTACATTGAACTAGCACCACCAATGCACCCTACTAGTTAGACATACCATGATGTGTTAAAAGCTAACGAAACTATTATTAGTAATTAGTATTTTGTATTGAGTCTTATAAAACATTTAAGCATGTGTTTGGATAACGTTTTTAATTGATTTTTTCTTTTGTATTGAATCTTATAAAACATTTAAGCACGCGTTTGGATAACGTTTTTAATTGATTATTTGAGTTAAAATTGATTAAAAATCAAAATTATCCAAACACTCATAAAATGCGTTAGTTAATCAATTTTTGGGCTAAAAATCGTTTTTCTTCAAAGGTTGAGAACTGAGTATTGGTAAAAAAGTTCACCAAAAATGTTGAAAAAAATTATAAAGAAGGCCCAAGAAAAAATAACAAAAAAAACACATAATTTAATAAAAATAAAATCAAACTCTCTTCTCTTTTCTTTTTTTTTTAATAAAATTCAAACTTTATATCTTCAAAAAATTAATGTTTGATATTTAAAAATTAAATCATATAGTAATTTATATAGTTAAAATTGATTCTGATTAAATTATCCAAACATCTTCAATTTTGTTAAAATTAATTTTAAAAAATAATATCCAAACAAATTGTGTTATAACATAATCAATTATGATTAAAATCTACTACTTAATTAATCATTTTTATAATCTATCATACACAACTAAAATCCAAACGGGCACTAAGGCATGCATGGAATCTAACCATTCTTGTAATTCACATTATTCTTTAATTCATAATGCATAAATGATCTTTTCAATAGTAAACCTACGCATGCAAAATATTTTCAGGAAATAAAATAACTATAAGAAAAGTTACATAAATAAATCCAAACCTTGAAAAGACTATTTACACTCTTTAACTATAAATTTCCAAAACTCCATGATATTTACACATAAAAGTATAATAAGAAAATTTATTTAGAATAAAAGAAAATAATTCAAGAAGTAGAACATCACTTTAAAATACAAAGGGACATCATTTACTTACTTGAGACACTTCTAAGCAAATATAATTTACCTTTTAGCAAATCTCACAAGAAATCACCGTAATATCTACCTAAGTACTCAAAGAGAAAAATATTGTCAAATTTTAATTCAAGCTTTTTTTTTTTATCGATAGAGCCGGTAATTTACGCCAAGCCTAATGAGCCTGCCAGAATTCACCAAACAATTTAGGACCAAACTCAAAAAATAATATTTTTTAATGTTAGGCTTGAATTTTCCTGAACTAGAATAAAAAAATAATATTTTTAAAAAAATATAAAATATAATAAATATTAATTAATTCTGTAATTTTTATGTTATTTTATACTAAAATACCATATATTTGAATGCATTATTATAGTTATCTTAAAAAAATCAAAATTATTTATATTTTCATATTTTTATTATTTTTAGTCAATAAAATATCTTAAAATAATATTTAAAATATATTTTAATATTAATTTTAATATTTCATGAATCAATTATTTTTTAAAAAAATTTTGAGTCCTATACACCATTTGAGGCTTGAGTATCCAAAAAATTATATTTTTTATAAAATAAGATAATTAATTTTAAAGTAAAAAATTAAATTAAAAATAATTTTAAAAATAAAATTTGAACATGTATGAATTTTTAGCTCTAATACTAGATAAATATAATAAATAAAATAATATCGTTGAATAATTATGTAGTTATCGGTCACACTAAACTTAGTTAAAAATTAAGAATAAATTAAAGTAAATACTTTTTGTGTGTGGAGGTTAAATAATATAAAAAGTTAAGAAAAAACAATTTCAAAAAAAATAATATTTTACTCATAATTAAATGATTTTATTTCATATAATATAATAATAACTGTTTTTCTCATATTTTTTTTAAAAAATGGTATAGTTTACTTAAAAGTTATTGAAAACTTTAAACTAATCAGGACAATTTTAAATTGGTAGTCTAGCCATGATTGAATTAAAGTCAACTGGATTATAATTAAAATAATATAATTTAATTAAAATATATAAAATACTTAGTATGACCATAATAAAAGTAATATTTAAACAATTAAAGCATTAATTTACAAGTAAATGATACATTCATGAATAAATTATATATAATATAATAAAACAATAACAGAATTATTTAAGTACAAAGTTAATAAGTTATTATTTTTTCTTTTATTCTTTTAAAGTTAAAATAATATTTTATGCTTAACATAGTTACTTAAATTAAAATCAGTTCAAAAAATAAAGAAAAAATATTTTTAAAAATTTTTTAATTTTCAAACTAGCCCGAATAAGTCTGAAGCCCGAAAGTGTTAGAGCTGGCTTAGCTATATGAGTTTTTTTATCAAAAAAGTAAGATATTTTAAGCACGATTTGAATAAATCTAGTCCACCCGAATCACCGGCTCTATAGTCCACCTAAATAAATCCAGTAAGATATTTTACTGGCTTGGCTATATGAAAACTATTGATAATAAGTTCTCTTCTACAAGACCTGAGTGTAATTTTTCCATTTTATTATCTTTTACTCCTACAATCCTGCTCCATTTTGTTTTATTATTTTTTTACTTACCAAGTCAATAGGTTGTTCATTGTTTATTTGAAGAATCTATAATTTCTTGGGTCACTGCAAGTCAAATTATATTAACAAATATAGATATAATAGAAGGTAAAAGAAAGAAAAGTTTAGGCTAGCCATAAAAAGTATAATCTCCATCTTGAATAGTAGGCAGCAGCCCAAATGAATGCAAATTTATGAAATACTTAGAATAATCTCAAATAGGAAACTAAAACACTATTAAATAATGGAGACAAAAAGGGAAAAGTTAAAAGAATCAAAACCTGCACTTTGAGGAAATCAAGATCATTGTGCTCTCCTTTGAAGATGTCAAGAAGCACAGCTTCAAAATCAATCTACTTCTCAATTAAGCACATAATCACCTTTTTTGGAGAAGCATAATTTAGGTTGTACACCTTTACCACCACCTTCTTCTTCCATCATTGACTTCCAATTTGCAAGCAAGACTAGCAAATTTAAGGAAGAAGCAAAGTTAGGCGGTGGCTGATTATGTGAGAGATAATCCAGTCATTTTAATGAGAAATATAATTGCAAAAGAAGCCATTGGATTAGCAAGAAAATACCATAATCTATTGGGCTTTCTCAACAAATATTTTCATTTTAAGGGCCCTAAATGTGGTTCTGTCTTTGCTTTATGTATTTGACTCTTTTAATTTTATTTATAAATTACTTCAAATATATTTTACTGAAATCAAGAAAACCCTCAAAATTCATCAACTCTATTTAAATATTTAACAAAATTTCAAGTTTGTCCCTATTAATCTCTCTCTCTCTCTCACTCTTACACTTTAATAATATACATCATCTCACCAGCATTTATCCTTCGTTTGGATTAAAAAAAAAGTTGGGAGAAAAAAATGAAGAGAAGAAAAAACTAGAAAGAAAATATTATCTCTCCCCAACTCCCTATACTTAGATGGACAGATGAAAATAAGGAGAAAAGAAAAAAAAGTAAACATTACAATAAATAATGAAAATAAAGAGAAAAGAAAAAAAGTAAACATTACAATAAATATAATATCCTTATATCAAAATATATTATGTTTTATATAATCCCTATAAAAATAAATAGAATAAAAAAATTATATTAAAACTAATTTCATCAACATAATTTAAAATCAAAATTATTTATTATAAAATATATTTTCATGTTATTATATTTTAAAATCAAATAATTTAATAAAAATGTGTTATTTTTATTTAAAAATCAAAAGTGGATGAGTAATTAAAATTAAATATAATAATATAAAATTAAAAAAATTATAAACTTTACCTTTCTCTACCAATCTATAGTCTTATCAAAATAAAAAACATTTTACTAATAAAAGTTGGTCTAGTTTGTAAGGATTTGACCTCTAATTCAAGATGGGTAACTTGTAAATATTTATGTAGGCGCTCTTTGAGTCTAAAGGCATGTTCAGACCTGATAAGCTCTTAGAAGCCAACTTACTTAAACTTTTTTATTATAAAAAAATTTTATATGTAAATGTCACAAATTACATTGTGAGATGAGTGATTTATTGATTGGTCAAAGTAGGGATCTAGTGATTTACAAGTCTTCACTGCTATGGAAGCCACATCCATGTTTAGTGCCACTAGGATTAGTTAATTGGTTTTTTTCAAATATATTGTGTTTTGTTTATTGTCTTGTTTTTGTTTTTTTCCTTGAATTATCAAAAATAAAAAATAAAAACATTTCTGGGAACTTACCAGTTGCCATAGGGAGATAACTAGTCTGAATTAAAGAAGTGCATGATTAGAGGTGGTGCTGTGAAAAGAACAAGAAGCTGCATGAACAGCCTCAAGTGAAATAAAAAAAAAAAGAGAATTTCAATTAAAGACCACAGTAAAGACTTAATTTCAGGGAGCTCTAAAAAAAATTTTAAAATTTCACTTCAATCTAAGGGAGAAAAATAAAAAGAATTTTGATAGTGAAAAGATCAAAATACCCTTCACTTATTATATAATCACTGGTTGTTAATTTTTTTTATTTCACTTATTAATTTATGAATATGAGTTGCAAATTGCATGAGTTAATATGTTAATAATTATATAAAATTTAATATCAATTATTCAATCATAAGCAGCAACATCAGTTGTTAAATTGCTAACTTTACTTGTTAATTTCCTAACATCGGTTGTAAATTAGTGACAAGTCTTATAATTTAGTAACAGCAAAAATTACTGACAGATCTTATAATTTACAACTAATGTTAATAAATTAACAATTAAAATTAGCAAATTAACAAATAATGTTACTGATTGTTTGACAAACGTATGTAATTTATAAGTGATATTAGTAAATTAACAAGTATAGTAAGGAAATTAACAACTAATTATTCTGCATAATAAGTGAAGAGTATTCTAGTCTTTTCACTATCAAAATTTTTTTGACTTTTCTCCCCTGAATTGAATTAAAATTTAAAAAAAAATTTGGACCCATATGAAATTAAGGGTTTATGGTTGCCCTTGATTGAAATTCTCTCAAATCAAATGGTGGGAGGTCAGAGAAGGGTGGGCAGGGAATAACAGAGAAAAAGCTTGATAAGAAAATATAATGGGTTGTACATCCTATTTTCTCTCCTACTTTTATTTTCTCTCACTTTTTTAAATAAGGTAAAATCTATTTTTTCTTCTATTCTCTTTTCATATTTTCTTTTTTTCATATTTTTTTCTCCATCCAATCAGTGCATTAATGGAATGTTGAAGAAAATATTTGTGAAAAAAATTTAATAACAAAAATTATAAATATAACAACAAATTTATTCTTTCCTTATAAGTAGGATCGGAAGCAGCATTGTCAAGGAAATAATTGCTAATTTGTCATAGATTTTTTGCCTTTTTTTTGAAAAAAAAAGGATGTTATAAATGATAAGGAATAGAGTTCCGACCTCAAATACTCACGTCAAGCCTCCAAAAAAAAATCAGCGTTTTAATTGGCAATCACGTGGGAAGACTTCAAACAAGACAGCATTACAAAAATTCAAGAACATTTTAGGTTAAAATAAAAAGGCAACACTGGCAGGCACATAGAAGATGAACAGACAGAAGGGAAAAAAACATGCACATAAACAATAAGATGTACAAAAATAGTTAACGTGAAATGAATTAATAACCACAACCCTCGTGAAAAAAGAGCCTTTGACACTTTTCAAGCGGGTGGATAATTTAAGTGACATTTAGTCTACTAGAATTTTGATCTTGAAAATGAAAATAAAATTCAAAAAATAATTAATTTTTTATGATCGAAATCAATTCCATGTAAAACTCAATCCCTCCAAAATTGGGAATTGAGATCATAAAAGCTCAGTTTTTCAAGTTTATCTGTCCTTTTTTTATTTTTTATTTTTTACCCTTTCTTCTCTCATCTAGCTTCGGTCACCCTTCCCATTGCCGATGAATGTCTCAGTACTAGTAGCCTCCAGCAACCATCAACAACCTTCCTCAAGTCCCAGACTACCTTTGCCCTCGAATTTCAGATGGTGATGGTGGCATTTGGCTTCTAATTTGTAATTTTCATCGGCTAGAGAATGAAAAATTGCTATAGGCTTTTGACTTCCGAACATCCCCTTCCTTCCTCCTTCAAATGTGCATTAAATAAACAATATCTATTTTGACAAAAGGATAAGCTAATGTTCTCTCTTTCAAGGATCAGAAAATGAAGCTTAGATGCGATGACGGTTGGCAGTTGGGGCTAGTGTTTTCGATGGTGGAGTCTATGGCTTTCTTGATTAAGGATATTTTGATCTTTTAATATTATAAATATAAATTTTTTATAAAAATATATATACCAAGATTCCATAAATATATTTTCAAATCTTATATTTATTTCGATATTCGTTTTTTATTTTCATCAAAATTATTTTCACCGGGGCATTAGTTCGGTATAAGAATAAATCAAATAAGAACAACTTGGTCGTGTGAAAAAAAAAAGAGCTTGTAATTGGAGATGAAGATGTCCAATCATGATGTTTGCCCCATACCACCGTGAATGTAAAGTTTCTTGACCCTAAAAAATGGTCCTCCACATTCGAGGTGGCTCAGGATTCCTGGCTGCAATTTAAAACATAAAACCCAATATTAGAAATTATGGTTACATATGAAGACCCTCTCACTGTATAGATATTCTAACAGTTGTTTCTTAACCTAAAATTGATCTTGCTGCCGCTTGGTCTATGCATGTCTGCAAAAGAGGACTCCCCCTTGTGGTTGCATCATTGATCATTTTCGTGGAATAAATTTTTTACCTGCAAAACAGATTTTATTATGAAAAAAAACAGTAGGTATTTAGCTAACGAAAAATGGAAGAATGATTAACACGTTAAACTGTTCAAATTGATCAACATGTATGTATCTGCAGCCAATGGTTAATCCATTATTTAATATCCCAAGAAAGAAAGTATAGAACCAAACTAACAAGAATCACAAGAAATAAAATGAGGGGGGTCAGATCATACTCATCACCATTGTCAAAGAAAGGACATACCTCCAAGGATGCTGTTTATATGACATTGTCTCAGTAAATTCTTTGTTGTCCCGAGCTTTCACTATAGGCCATTGATAAAGCTTTTCATTATTCTATAATCTTGCAAAATGGCCTTTAAAATGTAAGTGTTATCCGCATACCTCAAATGTGTAATGGGTTCATCATATATTTTGAAAGATTGTAATTTCTTTCCACCCATCATGATTTTTGCTTGATTGATATAAGAAATCATCGGCACAGGGTAGGAACAGGCAATGAGAGAGAGAAATTACAATCATGGAAGGTTTCTAACCTTATATTGTAAGATTTAGTTTCTGTTTCTTATAATGCCACTTTAATTAAATCTTTATATTCTTATGATGTGGCTTTGTCTATTCTCCATGTAACATCTTAAAAATTAATTAAGAGTTAAGTTAATTAATTAAAGGGTTTACTTGATTAGATTAGGGTTAATAATTAGGCTAGAAAGGCCATTTAGGCCTATTGGGCCCCTAAGAAGGCTTAAATTAGGGTTTTGGAGGTTGTTGGGCCAGATTGGGCTCAGATGCTTAAGATTAATGAAGCTACTCATTTTGGGTTATTGACTGTGGTGAATAATAATCCTTGCCTCAGCGATTGCTTCAAATTTTTTAAATTCGAACATGCAATTTAAAACACACGGTCATAGAGGAGAGTAAGTTTAAGGGTTTACGCTATGGTTCCAAGGGGTGCATTACTAAGGTTTCAAGTTAGGGAAATTTTTGAAGTAGTTTAGGGCTCCTACAACCTTAGGTAAGCTCCAATCCTCCTCCTTTTATCTCATTTCTCTTTTTTTTTATTCATGGCTTTGGGGTAGGTACTGTTCGAATCTAGGTTGGTATTACAACAATTTATAAGGCTCAAATGAGGCTAATAAATGATATTTAATGCTACTACACCTAAGTTGTGACTAATGGCAGCAATTAGTACCATTAATAAAAGGGTATAGAGTTAACCCTAATGGTAAATAGTTAAGTTTAAGTTAATAGGAGGTATTGATAGTGTTTATTAGATTTAATACAGGTTAAGTAAACTAATGGTAGTTAGTTTTGGGTTTAGATAGCTTTAATTAGTAATTACGCTTAGTGATAGATTAAGCTATAATCACAATTAAGGATTAATTAATGACAATTAATCATTAATGATTTTTTATGACTTTGCGTGCAAAGCATAGTGTTTTAGAGCTATTGTTGGTAGGAATATCCCCCTAAAATCTAAGGTCATGCTCTTAAGATGGTAAACTCAAGAGTTGAGGTAAATGGAAACCTTATAATTGCATATAATCCCATCTACAATTTTTATTATTTTATCATGTAAATAATGGTGTGGAGTGATTAATATAGACTTGCTATGAATTTGTGATATTAGAAATGTTGTTCAATTAATGGTATGCTTGATTATGATGCATGATAGTCTTGATATGGCATACGTGAATATTGCACTATAAATAATAGGCCTGAATTGGCTATACTTAAGTATTAATGTTGTGGCATTGGAAAGCATGTTCAACTTGCTTATGTTTATGTGATGTGGCAATAAACTTAATTTATTCATAATGGCATGAATTGGAGTTGTATAAATCTTATCAATATAATCATGCTAGTTTTAGGAATATGCATAAGAAAGTTATATATGTATGTTGAAGTGACATGAGCATGATGGGTGGTTTAGCTAAATGCTAGTCTTAGTACAAATCTATATGGTATGGCTTCTACTGAGTTTAAGCATAATGGTTAGTATATTTGATTACTAATGTGCTTAATATTGCCAATAGCCTATGTTATGGCATGCTCGAGCACGATGCTTAGTATCATTGATCTTAGACTAGACAATTAGGTCGAGCAACTTATAATACCCTGAAATTTGAGTAAGAGGAATCTATTAGCTTAAGAACCTTGGCTGAGTAACCCCTCATAATTGGAGAACAGATTTAATCTTAATCACATGAATTAGGCCTATATGGTTTAATAGCCTATGGGTTCAATCAAATGATATAAGGAGGGATACAAAATGGTTGCATTAAGCATAAGCATTAACACATGAGAAATTGTAGTTTATGTGATAATGTGAATGCATTTTCTCTATTTAAGTTTCTTAGTTAATAAGATAAAATCTCACTTCCATTACTTAATGTTTTCCAGAAGATGAGAAGCCGAAGGAAAAGGGAGAGTTATTGATGCCCAAGAACTAAAGTTTTATTTGTAAAGTCTCTAGTTTGACTCTTGTGTAATTAAATTCTAAATTGCCAACTTTAGGACAAATGCATGTCCTTGTATATGTGAGAATTATATTTCATTTGAATATAAGCCCAAATGTTAACTTCGGCAATTTTTTTATTATTGACCTTACAATTTTAAGTGGAAGGTCAACCATGCAAATATTTGCATATAATGATTAACTTGTGATACATGCATAAGTGTGATAAAGTATTAAATGGAGTACTCTTGCATAATTACAATTGTATGTTATGAGTAGGTTGTGGTGAGAGGAGATACTTGTATTGTGCAAAGGGTCTAAGACTTGAGTTGGCATAAAGTGTTTTAAGATCCTCGTTAGGCATCAGATTACGATGAAAATGATGTCAATAGCTAGATTTCTTAATGATCTATATGCAGACACTTAGATCTTATAAATTAGAGTTCTGAATAGTTAATTATGGGTAGTTAGAATTAGAAGTCTAATTGCTATCATGGCTATGCTGATAACACAGGCCTTATTGGGGCAAGATAAAATTGTGGTTGTGGCAAGCATGAGTATTGGCATTGGCCGTGGTGAGAAGGCCTATGTACAACAAGCCACAGCTTAATAGTCATGGCAAGGGTAATTTAGTAGTATCCACACATCAACAATTTCATAATCTAACTAATTGTTTTAGTTTCATGTCAATCCAAAATCAGATGAAGAATTTGGATGCCCAGAACCATAATTACACATTTTTGCCTCTAAATCATCAACTAAGTGTCCAAATCTCAAACCATAAGTCATTAGTCCATACAAGAGCTTGAACCACACTCAATAAATCCTAATACATTTGTCTAAATAGTCACAAGCATTAAACAACTCTTAACACGAGAGTTGACCATCCAACCATCATAAGGCATATAATAAAGGGGTAAAAAGGAAATTATTTGCATTCAAGCTAAATAATCACCTAAAATATGAAAAAAAAATCCTTTAACTAGTCAAAATATACTTATTCAAATTATCTTGGCATACTACTATTGTCAGATTAGGGGTTTGGACCTTGTTATGACCGAGACAATCCAAAAATGACTAAATTCAATGTTTAAGGTTACAAATGCAAGTGGACTTTAAATAAACATAAGTCAATATAAAATACCCCTAGTTAAAAAATATTATATTCTAATTACACATAAAAGGTAAAAGTAGAGACATTACAATTGATTACTCAGTCTTTAGTTTAAAAGGCCTCCCTTTTACCCTTAGCTTAATCTTCACCTATAAACATTAAACTATAGGAGTGAGACAAAGATCTTAGTATCCAACTACTTTAATCAAGCATATTAAAGTGTGACAATCACAACAATTAAGCATTTAATATCACATAAGGCAAACTAACATTATTCATAATGTATCTTTATAACGTGTTTCACATGATCAAATACAATCATCTTATACCACTTCTTTTATCATTTAACCTTATTCATGGGCTATTATCTCATATAGGTCTAGCCTATGTGACTGGACTAGCCTCGTTTTTCAATCGTGAAGGGTTACCCAGCCAAAGGCTCCCATACTTACTCTCAGACCATGGATACCCCTTACTTAAATTTTGAGATGTCACAAGTGCCCAAACCACATCATCCAATCTAGGACCGATGATACTAAGTATTGCATTGACCCATGCCGCACCTCTAGGTTATTAGCGATACTAAGCACATATAATAATGAAGTATGCTAACTACTATGCACAAACTTAGTGAAGAATATACCACATGAATTTTCTATCATAAGCCCTCTACTATGCTAAGGTAGACTCCCACCCATTATGATCGTGCAAGTTTAGTCAACAAATACGAATATAAGTTCATGCATATTATAGTAATTCATTATCCTCATAATTTCTAGAACTTGCATGCTTATAACATTTTACACCACATTATAGTTTACAATGACTTATTGTACAATCAACTCATAGCCAATCCAAGCCCACAATTCATATTTCAAATACCAAATAACATCTGTATAAATATAATCACTAAACACTTCATCACAATGAGTTATGTTTCATATTTGGGTAATAGTTCAAAATCAATATATTCATCCACAAGCCATTTCAAGCCATCAATAACAAGGCTTAAAATGTAAATGTAGACATAATGATATATTATACTTAAATTTTCGGTTACCTCAACTCTTGGGTTACTAACCAAGAGTACCCGTAAATATCAAACGGAGCTTCCAATAAGCTCAATAGCACCAACAATAGTTAATCTACAATCAAATACATCAATATTCATTAATGAATAATTATCGTTAATTAACTCTAATAAAAGCCTAAACTCAGAAATCTCATTATAGTCATCCACTCATAATCAAATCCATCTTTAGGTTTCATTAGTTCACTTATACTCTCATGAGTCTAATCAACACCATTAATAACTCATACTTTCCTTAGCTTAACCAATTGGCTCTAGATTTTACTTCAAACCTTACTTTGAAATCCTAAAATATCATTAGCATCATAAATCAAATGTTAGACACTTAAATAAACAACCATTAATCCCTTTAAAGTCAGAATTCTAAGTAAAATTACAACCCATTTTTAGATTCTCAAAGAATTACCCAAAAATAGTTATGAAAGTGCACAAGAGAGGAAGAGAAGAGGATGTAGGTGCTTACCCAAGTGATTAAAAAATTCAAATAGACTCAATTGAATACCCACAACAAATCCTAGTATAGTTCTCATCGTTTACTTTCGGACTTTGATAACTATCATTTATTCACATCATTTTCATATTATTTTCCCTAACTTTTGACACTTTTCAGGGGTATTTTGTGCATATTAAAAGCATTTAAGATCACTTGGGATGCTTTTATAATTTCTAGAACTTTTAGGGCAAAAATGCAAATTTATGAGAGTTTAGGGACAAAACTGTAATTTTTGAAAATAATTTCTGAAAAATAGAAAAATTCATCATTTGATAAGTTTTAGTTCTTCATTAATTCCATGAGTTTAATTTGAGTTAATTCAACTTAAATTATGAGTTATTCAGCAAAACATCCTTTAAAGTATATACTTCTGTACTTTAATTGTACTTTCCATGAATTTTGAAAGTATATTATGTTTAGTTTTTGCAATCAAGAACTCCTAGAAAACTTCTTATAACTAAATTCATCTCCTAATATTTCATTTAATTACTTTAATTCACTTTACCATATTTTTATAATTTACACCTAAATTGGATAAATTTATAAGACACATAAAATTATTTATGCACAACTTGTTATTTAATAAGTTCATTATGTGTTTTAGGCTATAGGAAGCTCTTGGATGATGATGGCAGCCCCTTGCACGAAATTGGATCCCCTATATGAGCTATTTTGATGATCAAAACGTCACGAATGGTTGAAGAAATCTCAAGAAAGCACAAGAATAGTTATGGCAATTCTCTCTTCCAAAATTAATTCCTTTTTCCTCATTTTTTGCTATGTATTTTTCATCACCTCCATCATCTTATTTTCAAATTTCTCCATCCATTTTCAGATTATTAGATGGCTTTCATTTCCATTTACTACCATTTAAGTAATTCCTTCCCAAAATTCATGGCCATACATGAAACACTATGTGAAAGAACCCTTAGATGCACACAGGTTCACATCACTTTAAGGCCCTTGGTAGGCATGATTCCTAGCCATTAAATTGATCTAAATCAACCTCAAACACCCTTAAAAACATCAAAATTTCATGCTCTCCATTAACAGCCCATTCATTCATTTTTTTTACTCATCTTCCACCTCTATTCATCTTTTCTCTCAAGAATAGCCTATTCATTCACATTTTTCACTCATCTTCCACCTCTATTCATTTTTATCTTTTCTCTCAAAAATATCCATAAACCTTTTAAACTCTTCCACCACTTCTCCATCATAGAGCCCTCCATTTCACCATCCAAATACGCCAAAATACTCTCCTACACTCCACACAAAGACCTACTAAAAAAATCCATTATCCACTCCATTTTCATCTTGGCCAAATCTCAATGTCTTCATCCATGGTGGTTTACAAAGTTGGTCAACAAGGATGAGCTATGGGGATACTAATGAGGTGTGGTTAGGCTTATTTTCTCTTCTTAAGATGCATGGATAATCTCTCTTTGAGCTCTTAGATTTTGGGAGTTTCTCTTATCTCTTATCTCTTGTTTAATTCCTTAAATTTTGATGCTTATGACATTATAATGACAATAGTTGTTGGAATTGAACTTTATGATACTTGGTTAAATATTATATGATGTTATTATGTTGTTTATTTTCCAATTGAGGTGCTATCATAGTACTTTTAGAATTGTCCAAATCTTATTTTATTCAATCCCTTGTTGCATTTAATTTTTAGTTGCCTTTTGTGAGCTTGTGAGTCACGATTGTGCATTAAGCACACTTCAGGTTGGCTAATCATTTTCTTAATTAATTTGAGGTCTCATTTAGTTAAGGCAAGGGCTGAAATTGGTGATTAACTTTATAATTAATTGATCATTTTTAAGTATAATTAGTTCTAAGAGTTAATTTAGGGTCCTAGTTAATCTAAAGAACCTAAAAGCGCTAAATTCCTAATAGTTGTTAGGATGACTTTAAAATCAATTAGGGTTAAGAGGAAATTAATTAGGTAGAGCAAGGATAAGAGGGGGAGTTCATGTGCCTAAAAAGATCATCAACTTACATTTTAATCACACATTTTAATCATTTTCCAAATATGTCCAAAATCTTGAAAATTATAAAAAAATAGTTTTCATTTAATCTTTACTTCTTTAATTCCTAATCAATCAAACCCAATCAAATTGTTATTGTTCTTGATAGATTTAAATAACTATGGTATTAATTTTTAATCAACTCCAAGAGAGATTCGACTTAGGTTTCTCCATATACACATTAAGGTGTTTCTTAGATTAATTTAGGTGCTTAAGCGACTAGGGCATACCAACCCACTTAACTCTCTAATTTTTTGAGCTGAAATGTGAATTTAAAGGCTTAAAAATTAAGTTTTACCTATGGCAAAATACTAAAAATTAAGGTTTCGAATATGGTCCATCCAATTAGGCCCAATACTACTTATGGTCCAATTCTAAGTCTTTAGGGTCCAATAGACCCATTAGTCACTCGTACATTATCTTTTAACTAAGTTAACTCTTGATTGTTTGATTTATCCTTAACTGTTCAATTAACCTTAGGTTATATTTTTCAAGATGTTACAGATTATGTATAGGTAAGGTGTTAGGCACCCCACGACACCTATTTGTAAGAGCAGTTATCTTAAGTTAATTGCATAAATTAATTGACATTTTAATAATATCTTAGTTACCCTTTAATTACATGCAAACTAAAGATAAAAAATGAAAACAAATTATTTATTTATATGAGAGGACTTGATCTAGGATCAAAGCCTCAAGCCTATATATCTTGTGATGAGAATCAAAATTTACATAGTTCGAGAGTATTATTATTTAATTATTTAATTCTTTTAATTAACTTCTTTTATAAAGAGATTAATATTTTTGGTCGTATTATTTTTTATAAAAATTTGTTTCTTGAAAATACCTTTGGGTAAGAAGAAACTAGCCAATGCTAGCACTTGCGGTGATTTAGTATCACTTATTGCTGGTTGATATTTCTATGTGCACAAGGTAATTTAGTATTATTCATGATAAACTCTAAAGAAATTTTCAAAATAAATAATTTAATTGTGAAATTTTAATACAAAAATTTGACACCTACGATAACTTAAATGTCATTCGGTATCTTGTTTGATATTTTAAGGGATCTATAGTGATTTAGTATCAATCATGGCATAATCTAAAGTATGCTAAAATTTTGTTATTTTTATTATTTTTAACAATGTAAAAGAGAGGGAAATTTAACCATTATTGAAACCTCCGGTGATTTAGTATTACTCACAGTTCACTGGTTGACACTTTAAGTACACACGGTGATGTAATATCACTCATGACAAACTCTAAAAGAATTTTCTAAGTAAATAATTTAATTATTTTAATGCAAAATTTGATATTTGTGATAACTTAGTGTCACTTGCGGTATCTCATTTAATGTTTCTAGTAATCCATAGCGATTTTATATCACTCATGAATTCTAAAAACATGTCGACAAAATTTAATATTTTTAGAATTTTTTGAGTTTTGATATTTGAGATAATTTAGGCTATGTTTGGATAACATCTTAATAGAAGTTTAGGTTACCTAAATCTCAGTTAGGATGTTAAAAGCTCTTTGGAAAGGAAAAAAGATCATTTTTGAATAGAAAATTTTTCTAATGGACTTATGGACTGTGTGTTTGGATTTAAGATTCAATTGAGGTTAGCAAATTGAGGTTAGAGAAAAAGTTAGTGAATATAACGTGATTTATGTTTGGATATTTTTTTTTCAAAAGTCAGTTAGATAAACTAAAATTTGTTTGGATAATTTGATTTAAAAGTTAGTTGAGATGTTTAATGATAAAAATAAACATGAAATCTTATATATATATATATATATATATATTGACTAATTAATAAGTAAAAAATATTAAACTTAAAATTATAATCAATTATTTAAAATTACAATTAATAAATGAAAAATCTTAAATATTCAATTATTTAAAATTACAATTAATAAGTAAAAAATCTTAAATATTCAATTATAAAAAGATAAAATAAATTCATAAAATACAAATATTCAATTAATATGATTTATAAGTTAGTGGGAGAAGAATTTAAAGACTTGTTGGGATAAATTGGCTCGCTAGCCAAAAAAATCTTGCACGCAAAAAATATAGACCAAATTTTTGAAAGTTTGAAAGTGTGACTAATTCACATTGAGTACAAAGTGTTTATCATTAAAAAATTATAAGGGATTATCATTGCTATACAACGGCATATCATTAACAAATATAATAAATTAGCCATAATATAAAATATAATAAATTTTAGGTTGTTTATTTGGTTTGATCCTATAATATGTACTATATTTGCAAAAATGTCAATTTTGTTGTATATATTTTTATGGCTATTTTGATATTTACAGATTTAAAAAAATAGATTACAAATATAAATATATTAATAAGACTATTATATTTCAAATTATCTAAATAAAAAGAAATAAAAATCATGTATATAAGGTTGAGATCTGCGGTTAGGCATCTTTATTTTTACTATTTACATTGTCCTCTATACTAATTCACCTCCTTCTTCAATGTTCAACCTCTTTCCCTCAACGAAGAACAGGAAGCATGCAACTTATTAATGACAAACCTGCACCCGTCTTTTGTTCCTATCCCTTTCATTTTCATTTTCATCATCATCGTCTTCTTCCTATCTCTGCTCTTACCAACTGCCGTCAACAGCCTTAGCTCTGCCGTAGCCACCGCTGACATATACAGAACTGGCACCTTCTGCCAAAGAGTTGAACACTGGTATTGTGAGATGTTGGAGAGAAGGGAGGTCAGATCTGTGGTGACAAGAAGGAGGTGAAGAGCTTAGACTCATGAAGGCAAAATAAAGAGATCAACTCATCAACATTCATGAAGATAATGAAGACTGAAGAGAGAGAAGATTGAAAAAAAAATTAAATAAATCATTAAATGCTCTAACATCCCTCATCAGATCTCAACGCTCGTTAGAAAGCTCCATGAGGTAGCTTTGCTGAAAACTCCCGTTGTCCCCTCAATGCTTGTTGGCTTTTATTTTTATTCAAACATAATCAAATGAACTTTTAATACTCCAACCTAAGTTTGGCCTACTCCAACTAAGGTTGGAAAGTTATCCAAACATAGCCTTAAATATGGCGTTAGCTGTGAAGCTACTTTTTTTGGCTTCTAGCGTTAGGTAGTTGCGATCAGTGGGGGTGTTGAATATTTACATAACAATTATTTTTTTGTTACCCTTTTTCTCTCTTCCATATGATGCTTGCACAAACTAGACTCAGACACGTGCATAATAATCAATGATTTATCTTTTCATTGTCTTTTAGGTTCTCAACTCCCAAGATAAAAAAAAAGAAAAATACACGTGAAAAACTTTTTAATTTACAACTGGAGAAAAATACGTTGAAGAATATTAATATTAAATTTTATTATTCTCAATTTAAATTTAAGATTTACGAAAAACACATATAATAAAAATTCAATTGCATTATTTTTAATTTAGTAATATTAAAATTCTACTAATCTTATATTCAATGCATTTTATATTTGTAATATACTTTTTTTAAAATTATTATTTTAAGTTTAATATTTTTTCCTAAAAATATCAAATTTTTCACAAAAATATATACAAGAAAGTTTGTATTTATTTTTGTCATTATACATCTTAACTGATTTTTGAATTAAATCATCCAAATAAATTTTAGTTTATTCAACTAACTTCTTAAAAAAATATATAAACATAAATTTTGTTAAAGTCACAGGCTTTTCTCTTAACCTCAATTTGCTAACTTTAATTGATTCTAACTTTAGTTATAAATTTTTTAATTCAAACAAACACTTAGCATCACTTTATCAGTGTATCAAATACTCATGATAATTTAGTATCACTCATGATCACCTTTTTTTTATAAAAAGGTTGGAATAATATTTTATTAAGAAGACTATGCAATAAGCCGTAATAATATTATCCTTACAACTTTTGACAAAATAAAAAAAAAGGAAGAATCAACATCAAGATAGTTTACAATGTTTTCTCATATATAAATTGATGATCATAAGAGTTTAGGTTTCATGCCATTTTAAGACAAACTCACAGTAAAGGTCAATTATCTTAATAAACAAAGAAAAGAAAAGAAAAACAAACAAACAAACAATGAAGAGTCATTTTGAATCAAAACCAGGAATGTGTATAGAAAACATAAAGCCACCAAACATGAGATGCTAACACCAGTGACAAGCAAATAGATGAAGTTTAAGAATAAGAGGCCCCTAAATCACTAGTTGTCCTGCACATAGATGAAAGGATTTAACATGACTTTATATTAATTCATGAAACCATTTTTGTTTTACCAATTCACAAAAGCATAATGCCTTTGGTTGTCTCCTCTCAAAATTTCTTCTCTCTATTTTTTTTTCTCTTCTTCCTTACCATCTCTGTTATAGGCTCCAACTAGGGTTTTTTCTTTTAATAATATCGTCAAGATAGGTAACTTTTATTTGGATTTTTCTTCATTATTTTAAATTTTAAATTTACATTAAAGGCATTCAATTTAATAGCAACAAAAATGAGGAGAGTTGAGAGTCAATAAAAAAGAGAAAACTTTTCTTTTAAATTATGAAGATATTATATTATTTTTTAGTTGTTTTTTTCATAAAACCCTATTTCCCCCCTTTTTTATTTTATTTATCTAGTTTACTTAATTTTATTGGGTTTTTTATTTTTAATTTACATTTGAAAGCTCGGACAAAATATGACGTTCATAAAAACTCAACCATAAATTTGAGCACCAATGTTTAAAGGTTATAAATCAAAAAAGTAAGGTGAAATAAGGTAGGAAAAGAAGTAGTTGGCTTACCTAAGGTTGTAGAGCTTTAAATCACCCCCACAGTTTGCTAATATGAAACCTTAGCAAAGCTCAAGTGTTTCCTTTTATTCTAACTTTCAATTTTTCTCTTGAAATGAACTCAAATCACATTATGTGAGTTTTGAAAACTCTAATGCATTCGCCATAGCGAGCAATTCAAAAAAAGCAACTTCATTAATTGTAAGGTTTTAGGTCCAAATTTGGCCCAATAATTTCTTGAACCCTAATTCAAACCTTCTTGGAGGCCCAATATGCCTAAATGACTTTCCTAACTCTATAATTAACCCATAATTAGTCCAATTAATTAATTAAATTCTCTATTCAATTTATTTAAATTCTTAATTAAATTTCAGGATGTTGTACTCTATTTGTTCATTTTTAGTGTGTCTTTGTTTATTTAAACCTTCATTCTCCCTCTTTCTAGATGGACAATTTAAAATACCTTGGCATTTGCAATTGTTGCAAAGTGACCTCGGTGCTTTTCTTTTTTATTTTTCCCATGTAATATTTCTTGTTTAAAAATAATATTTATATTTATGTGTTTATTGAAAAAAAATCACACATACACATATTTACATAAGCCTAAAAATTTATTATTTGTCATTATCATATTCTTCTCGTCCTCGTTACAAGGCATCTCTTATGAGAGATAAATAATTTTTGGAAAAAATTACACACACACACACACACACACACACATCTTTTATAAAGTTGACTTATTTATAAATAAGTCTCATAAAATTTAAAAACTATGATTGCTTCCTTTGAGACTGGGGTTTAATTTGAATTTGGATAAAAAAGTAATAATGCCGCTATTAAAAAAATATACATTATATCAATCAAATATTTTATAATTACTTCATCAGTAATTTACAACCATGATTTTAATTTTTTATAACAATAATTTCATATATAGTATCTAATAATTAAATTAAATGAATTAGTTCAGCTATTAAATGTATAAAGTTACAGTTGCAAAAAGTTAAAGTTAAAATTATAAATTATTGATAAAGTAATTGTGTTCATTGTGAACAATAAGTTATTAGGCATGACAGAGATGTTAAGTCTCAATTGATAATAAAGGGTCCCTGAGTCCCTTATCATGGTTTACTTAGATGTAAAAGATATGCAAGACTTGATAAAATAAGTGTTTGATTTTTATTAAAAACATTATGAAACGTAAACGGTTACAAGTTTGAATTGAAGGTGAAATTAATTGATAAACCTAAGAACTATGGATGCAAAATGCAAGTCTTTTTGAGTGTTTTCTGTTGTCTTCTCTTGTGATTTGGTGCTCTATTTATAGTGACAGAGTGGCGGTAGCTTGTTCCTTAGAATCTGGAATGTTCTTGCGAATAATAAGGGATCCTATGAAACTCACAGCATGGTCTTTAATCATTATCTTCTATTTTTAGTAACTAGTCCGTCTCACTAAGATACTCGAGCACAATGATGTTGTTCCCATAAGATCCGAGATCGTTTGAGGTCAGGTTTTTATGTGCCAATAGTCCACAGAGTGAGTTTGCAACTACCAGGATTTTCAACATGTGTATTTGGCCATGGCTTCCCATTAAGTTTAGAGTTAGCCCTTTTGATTAAGTGATTGATTAGGCCAGATTCTTTAGTCACTTGGCCTGTATGGCTTTATAGCCTATTCAAATATTTTGGCAAGCGGCATTTCATGTTTAGCCCAAACAAATTGTAAATAATTAACGTTAAACTTTGTTAGTATTATGTGATTATTTAATTATTAGATATGTAAAATTATAGTTATAAGAAGTTAAAATTATAATTGTAAATTACTGATAAAGTAGTTATAAATTAATTATTTGATTGATGTAATGTATATTTAATAGTGGTATTATTGTTTTTGAAGCCTAATTTTAAATTATACTTAAATCTCAAAGTACTTGATTGTGGTTTTCAAATTTCACGAGACTTATTTATGAATAAGTTTGTTCTATGAGACTTATATGTAATTTGCCCTAATTTTTATTACAAGTCAATTGATCTTATGTTACTTAATTTTTTTAATATTATTTTTATTTAAAAACATTAACTATAAAACAATGAAAAAACAAATAAGATTTTTTTAATCTAAATATGAATAAAATAAAAAAAAATATTTCGTTTTGAAAAAAAATTGATAAACTTTTTTTTTGAAAAAAATTAATCTTTTAGTTCTCCAACTTTTAAGTCATTTGTAACTCAGTCCCTCAACTATGACTTGCTGTGACTCAATCCTTCAACTATAACTCGCCTTTGACTCAGTTCCTCAACTTTTGAATCACTTACAAATTAGTCCCTTAATCTTTGTTAATTTTTTTTTCATATTAGCTTATATCTCACATTAATGAATAAGAAGAGGATATTTTAAAATAATATATGAGTATTTTTTTATCCCTCTTATTTGATAAAAAAATTTTAAAAAAATTAAAATATAAAGACCAAGTTATAGATAAATCAAAAGTTGAGGGATTGAGTTGCAGCGAGTTATAGTTGAGAGATTAAGTCGCAGCGAGTCATAGTTGATGGATTGAGTTACAAGTGAGTTAAAAGTTGAAGGAATAAAAGATTATTTTTTTTTAATAAAGTAGTTAGAAGCTTTTATAAATTAAAGACAAGACTACATGAGTGATATGCCTTGAAGAAAATATATCGTTTTAGCGTAAATTAAAGGATGGATTAATTAATAGAACAGGATCAATGTTGCGCGCGGTTGAAGAGCGTGAAACTAAATGGGGAGAACGGATTCAACAGGACACCGCAGCGTTCCCCGTCTGCTTCCGCGAATGTTAAAGGATGAGCTTGACAAGAACCGTGGAGCGTGACACGCGCGGGACTAAAGCGTGGATCTGAGTTTGCTGAGAAAGACCAACATCTATTCTTTCCCGGTTGGGGTGGGTTAAGCGACCTTCGTTGCGCTATCTCTTTTGTGACCTCTATCTTTATTTTTCTGAAAATCATTTTATTTGCTAATCTCTCCAGTGTCCTTCTCCCATTCCCTTCTTCCCCGAATTCACCAGCTTACCCCTTTCTTTACGATTTCGGTTTTGATCATTCTAGGGTTAGGGTTGTGATTCCTTTTCCTTCGATCTTCGGCAAGCCCCGTTTGCTGTTTTCTGCTTAGCTTATTTAGTTTATTTAATCAGTGTGTGGCTTGAGGAGCCTCCCGTCTTTGGGAAGGAGCAACCATGGGAGGTGACAGTGCCGTTGATGATGCCACCGCCCCCCAGTCCAAGGGCGGTGATGGAGTGAGTATCAACATTCGATGCTCCAATGGTTCGAAATTCTCGGTTCTGATTAGCCTCGAGTCCACCGTCGGATTGTTCAAGGAGCTAATCGCTCGGAATTGCGATATCCCTGCCGATCAACAGCGGCTGATTTACAAGGGCCGGATCTTAAAGGACGATCAAATCCTGCAAAGCTACGGTATTCCCGATCTTGCTAGTACTTGCATTTCTGGCTTCTCCTGTAGAATTAAAATTGATTCGCTCTTTGTTCCGCTGAGTCGTCGTCTATGAGGATTGCTTTACATTAATAGCCGCTGTGAAATTATTGTCGTTTGTTCAAGAAATCTAATTGTCTTCGTGGTATTGGTCGGTTTCACCTTTTTAACTCTTTAATGGTAGAACAATGGGGCTAATGCCCAAGAGAAAAACGCTTGGTTTCAATTTATATTTTGAAGAAATACGAAAAAAGTAATCACAGTCTTATAGGTAAACATGGCTATGAAATATTCTTATGAATTAAATGATGTTTGGGTAAGCATCGAGCCTTTGTTTAACTTGGAACTCTTTGGTACTTTGTTGACAGATAATAGTTACAGTACTATATTGCTGGCATTCTTCAAGCAATGACTTGTGTGTGTGTGTAATTGCATGGAGGTATTCATGCTGTCGCTGATAGATTATAAGATCATTATGCGGTAGGCTTGTCAAAGAAATTGACCAATTTAAAAATGTTGAGTTTTTGGAATGGATGCTTAGATATTGGATGGAAAGCTTGCAAAAGAAATAATGCCTTGTTTTTGTTGTTGTTTTTACTTGGGGAAGATCGCAGTATCTTGCTGCTTTTAGCTCACTGGAAGCCGATGGTGCTTAATAAGTCATACATAATTGCATATAACTAAATTTTTTGCTTTTACTTCTTAATTCTCATCAGGATAAGTTTATGTAATATTAGTCCATTTTTTAATTCCTAAATAAAGATTGGATATATGTAGGCACGGGATAAGGTTTTATAGGTTTTTCCGTGCTGGCTGATTGGAACCTCATGTTTATCCCTTTAGTCAAGCGCATGATTGATTTGAGATTTCACACATTCATGGTGGCTTACCCCAATAGATGCTAGATTCCGTTCTTATTGAGTGTAATCGTAGAATGATATAACCATACAGACTTTGATATGAAATGGTAATTGCCTAGCCTTAAATGGGGTTTATTACATTGTTCTTTTCTATTATTATTGTTAGATTGATTTGTATTAATTTGATTTGATTTGTACTAGAATTTGAATACACACAATTGTAATTCGCACCTAAACTTATTTCTTTTGTAAGAATCTTCAGTTGCTTACTTTTTTGGCTTGTATTTTTTATTTTTTTTTTGTTTAAGTACATGTAACCAATTTTTTGTCCAATCTTGAAATTCATTTTTTAGGCGACAATTCAAGTCACTTTTTTTTTTTAGTGGTCCATGATTGGTCACATTATAAATTTGATCTTGACCTCGTTCACATTAAAATTCTTCATTTCTTGAGAGTACATTCGTGGATGAGCTAATATAACCTGGATTTCAATTCATATTTGTCAGGTTTGGAGGCAGATCATACAGTTCATTTGGTTCGTGGCTTTGCCCCAGCTGCTGCAGCCAGTACAGCTAGTGGGACCAATACCAGTGGTGCAAATACCACAACAAATAATGCCAGAAGTGCTGCTAATGAAGGTGGGGGTCTTGGAGGTTCTGGTTTTGGAGATTCACTGTTTCCTGGACTAGGTGTCAATGGGCTTGGGGGAAGTGGCATCAATGGCTTGTTTGGAGCAGGCCTACTGGATCCTGAACAGATGCAGCAATCATTTATTTCTAATCCCAATATGATGAGAGAAATGATGAACACGCCTGCTATACAGAATCTACTTAATAATCCTGAGATAATGCGGAGTTTTATTATGAGCAATCCACAATTACGAGAGCTTATGGACCGAAATCCTGAGCTAGCACACATACTTAATGATCCAGCCACTCTCCGTCAAACACTTGAAGCTACAAGAAACCCTGAGATCATGCGTGAAATGATGAGAAATACAGACAGAGCAATGAGCAACATTGAATCTTCTCCTGAGGGATTCAACATGCTGAGACGCATGTATGAAAATGTTCAAGAGCCATTCTTAGATGCTACAACAATGGCTGGTAATACAGGAAATGACAACTCTAACCCGTTTGCTGCACTTTTGGGCACTCAAGGTGGACAAGCCACGGATCGATCTACTAATCCTTCAACTACCAGTGCTGATGCAGCCGCTGGCTCTCCCTCCCCCAATACCAACCCACTTCCTAATCCTTGGTCCTCTACTGGATGTAAGTTTTTGCTATCTTTTCTTTTCCTCTACTACAGAGAAGCACTTTTCCTTATTTTCTTAAAAAAATTATCCATTTTACAGCTGGTAGCTACAATTTTTTTTTTGGTTGCTTGTGACAATTCTAGTGCTGATTGTTGTTAACTATTGCAGCTGGAGGTACTCAAAATAACACTGCAAGGACAACTACTGGTGGGGAGAGTAGGCAGCAGGCACCTGCTGGCTTAGGAGGATTTGGTCTGCAGGATTATCAAGGTCTGCTGGGTGCTATGCCTGATCCCTCCTCGTTGACCCAGTTAATGCAAAATCCTGCTATTTCACAAATGATGCAAAGTATCCTTTCCAACCCACAGGCTTTGAACCAGGTATTTTCATGAACCTTACAAGCCTGATACAATACAATTTGAACATGTGCTAAACTTACTCTATCATTAATTTACCTTTAGATTCTTGGTGTCAATCCTGACCAGCGTGGCTTACCAGATCTAAATTCTCATCTGAGAGAAGTGATGCAAAATCCTGAGTTTCTTCGCTTGTTGTCTTCACCTGAGACAATGCAGGTAGACACATTTAAGTTCTACATCCATTGATAAAAGTTCACTGAATATTCTTTTCAAGGTTCCAATGCCCGAACTTGCTGTCAGTTTGATCAAGCTGCAATTTATGTTGTAGACTTATGTGGTAAATTCTAGAATTTTTTTTAATATCAAATTAACAATCCTAGTGTCTGAACTTGTTGGCTGGAGGCAGCACAGGTCAAATTGTTAGTTAGTGTAGCCCACCTAGATAAATTATTTTGACATTTTGTGCTTTCTAATATGTTGTTTTACTCACAGCAAAAAATTTGATTGTTTGACATGTGATGGGGTATGATGAAAAGGCGGCATTGCTTCCCTTTGCAACTGGGCTCTTGGTTTCCTTTTTCTTTAAGTAATTTTCTCTGACTCTCTGTTTATCTATTTTTCACTTGCAGCAACTCTTGTCTTTTCAGCAAGCTCTTCTTTCACAGATTGGTCGGTCACCATCAACACAGTAAGTAATGGAACAAACTTCCCTTTCCATTCTCACATGGCATCTGGTTATAGCTTGTAAGGATTGTGAAAGGAAACAAAATCTTCCGCTACATTTCTGCTTAGATGGATAATTACTGTAACATTTGAAGGTCTCAATCCTATTGCTGGCTGCTGTAGTTTTTTTTTTTCAGGCCTAGCATCCAATGCATTATGTTGTAGCTTCCTTGGCCTTGGCGCATTTTCTGATTTACTTTAAGCAGTAGTTTGAGCATTCATGGCGATTAATTTAGCAATTCATTACTATAGCTTTCTTCATCTGTTATCATGATTATTGGTTATTATTCCTGAAATGGAGGCTTTTATTATTTGTCTGCTGTCTTTTAAATAATAATGATGATAATAATAATAATTACTGAATGCTGATTCGAACGTGTCAGTGTGAAACTCCAATTGTTCAGATGGTTTTGCTCAAAGTGACTAGTTAGTGATAGTTTTCTTGACCTGTTGGCCAGCATGATCTGTAATTCTTCAGCATTATGTCCTGGCTGGAATTTTGTACTTGATTACCATTTTGGCTTTTGCTGTGGGTCTAATATTAGTCTGGTATTCTCTTGCAGGGAGTCAGGTCAGACTGGTGGAGGCACTGGTATGCAACACTTTGCATCCTGTTTGTTTCTGCATAGAATGCTATGGTTTCTCTGTTTGATTTGGAATGTGTTGGCGCTATAGCCTTGCTTTGGCAATCCAAATTGCTTTACTATTGCCCGCATAACTAACATCAGTTTGGTTTATAATTTTTTGAGTAAATGCATTAGTTAGTCTCTGCTAGATTACTTCCGTTTTACTTTAGTTCTTGTAATATTAAGCCTCTTAACTTAATCCCTAAAAGATTAAATTCTCCACAGTTTTACCTGCATAGTTAAAGATTCTCAATCTATACTTTTGAACATTCCCCCCCGTCAAAATGGTCTCTCCAGAAAGATTTCGTGGCTCTCTAACACTGAAATCTTAGCTTGTTTTTGTGTTGAAGTCACCTGAATAAGGTCATGTTTTGAGACCCTATTTTGCCTAATGATGACACTATTTTGATTGGGGATTAATATTTAGGGGGTTTAAATCGAGAGGAGAGTAATCTTTCAAGGACTAGACCAGTAAATTACCTGATTTTATCAAATCAGTTGAGCATTTAAGAGCAGGATGGAGTCTCTTCTGTTTCTAATAATGAGAACTGGGCATTTCTTCAGTGCTTTCTAAAGTCAAGTGGTTAGATTTTAAGTGGATAATCTGTAATGCGACTGTTCGCGGTTGTCTTTAAGGTGTAACTTGGTACACAATTGTCTCACATTCTTTAGCATTCTGGATACCATCCTTAAGATAAATGTATTAATATTTTTTAAGCTCTTTTGGCTTGAGAACTGGAATATAGGGATGAGACACTTGGTATATTGTCAAAGTTAAGGAAGCTGACAGTTGTATGGTGTAAAATCCCTGCTATTTTTGAACAGTATGAGGTATCAACCAAAAAAGACACTATCCCATGCCTTTTAGTATATCGGGTTGATGCGAGACATCTATCAGCATGCCAAATATATAGGAATTTTGGATGCTATCTAACATCCAATATATCAAGATCAAGATGATAGTGTATCAAGCGCCACCTAAAAGGCATGCATTAAATGTATCTCCACCCATCAAAGAGGAAGGGTGGGTGACCGTATGATGAAGTGTAAGAATTAATATATTTTGAAGAAACCTCCTATGGAAGGAAACCTATTTTAATTTTATATTTTTTTTACTTTCTGTTTTTACTTCATTTAGCAAGCGGGTTATTTTATCATTTCATGTATTAAGTGGGCTGCAAGTTGATGTTTCATTATAGTGGAGGAAACCTCAAGTTTATATATAGATGTTGCTTATGTAACTTGGAGGCAAATTTGATGAATGAACTTATTTGAGATACTCTGAATGCTCTCTCCCTCCACTCTGTGTTCTCTCTCTCTCAGCCCCTTCTCCCTCTCTGTGCTATGCTTCCTCCTCTCATCTCTCTCTCTATATTCTGTCTCTCTTCTTTCCCTCTCTATTCTCGCCCACTGTCTACCACTCTCTGTTTCTATTTCTTCTCCCATTCTCCCTCCGTTTAAATCGTTGCAAGTGTGTGTTACATCTATTTGGTATTGGAGCCTGTGTTTTTACCACCCTTGGTTGCTTCCGTCTCCTGAAAAACGAAACTCACCAGAAAAACCCTCGTACCCTCTGTTTTAACATTGCTTGAGATGAAATGAAAAACCCACTGCTCGAAGTCAAAAGCCAAAACCACCACCACCACCACTACCATCATGTTTGGAAGGAAGATTCCAGTTGGACCCATAAGCCTGGCCTCTGTCAGCTACTAAATGTGCCATCACGCACTGGAAGAGCTCTTTGCATGTGGACTTAACATGCAGCAAGTGCCGTTGATAGCTCCTCATGTGTGGATTTCAAGTGCCCACTCGCCATCCATATAGAAGCCTCCAGAACCTTTTTTTTCTGTGGTTTCTGAGTTGTTTTGTAAGGTTTCCTCTGTCACGACCAATTTGAGGGACAGGAATCCTCATCTAAGGCTGAGTTGGGGGTAAAATTTCATCTTTTAGGCTTCCACAGCTATGTTGATGTAGCCTATGTGCAGAAAATCATTTGCAGGAGTTTAATTTGCGTTTGTTGTGTCCCAAATTATTAATAGTTATCTTGAGGAATCTCGTAATGCTAATAAGGAATATAGGGATAAAAAAATTTCAAGAGTTGAAGGAGTATATGAATAGTAAGGTTGATGAAATCTTAAGGGCTCTCAAAAGTGTTTGAGTGAACATGCTATGGAATTTTTTTTTTCAAGACCTAGAGAGGATCATGATGCTATCATGGCACTAGAAAATAGTATCCTCATCAACAATCCTTCACCTATGTTAGTTACACAAAAAGGGGATACTAACGGTACTAGTGGTCTTGAAATTGGAAGCTTAGCTATAGAAGAAGTCAAGGCAATAACTGAGGTTGGCACAAATGTTATTAAGAAACAAGAGAAAGAGGCTGATTCAGAAGAAATCTCCATGAAATATGAAGGCGTTAGAGTCTTGAATTGAATCAAGGTTTCAAATTGGTGGCCAAAGATCTTGAGTCATATGCCTTAGAGATCTATCTAGTTAGGGATTATGACAAGAGGAGTGTTCAACTTCACCAAAATCCAAGTCTCTCTTTAGTTATGAAAGGACGGATTGTTTTCCCATTTGATAATAACCTTTACAACTATCACCTTGTTCAGTGGAAAGGTTTTCCTAATCACTATCATTAGATTGCTCACTCTCCACAAGATCTCTGTTTTCACCACCTTGTAAGTTGGAAAGGATCTCCAGATTAGCTGCTATTTGGGGGTTTCCCTGCATTGAACTTCATTAGAGTTACATCAACTTCTTTACTCTCCGGAAGAGTTCCATCAAGCATGGGAGAAATGATGAAGTATAAGAACTAATATATTTTGAAGAAACCTGCTATAGAAGAAAACCTATCCTAATTTTATATCTTATTACTTTCGGTTTTTACTTTATTTAGCAAGTGGGCTGTTTATCATTTCATGTATTAAATGGGCTGCAAATGTTTTCTCGTAGGGGAGGAAACCTCTAGTTTATATATAGACGTTGCTTTTGTAACTTGGAGGCAGATTTGATGAATGAACTTATTTGAGATACTCTGAAACTCCCTCCCTCCGGTCTGCGTTCTCTCCACCGCGGCTCCTTCTCCGTCTTTGTCCTGTGATTCTTCTTCTCATTTCTCTCCATATTCCATCTCTCCTCTCCCTCTGTTCTCGTTCTCCCCTTCTCTCTCACTTTGTTTTCTGTTTCATCTCCCATTTCCTTTCTGTTTGAGTTAGTGTGAGTGTGTGTGTGTTGCATCACCGTGGTTTATGATGCAATCTTTGTTTGATTGCTAGCAGAAAGTGCAGACAGATGGAGATCCTCATAATTAGTTTTGAATGTTTTTAATTGGCAGGAGCGATGAATAACTCGGGGTTGGAGATGTTGATGAACATGTTTGGTGGACTTGGAGCTGGTAGCCTTGCTGTTCCAAACAGATCAAATGGTTAGCATTGTTGTTCTGTTCTTTCTGAATGGATTTTCATTTTTACCTTTAAGAAGAGATTTTATACTGCTCCCACTTACATTTTTATCTTTTCAGAGCCACCGGAGCAAATGTATGCTACCCAGTTGTCGCAGCTTCAAGAGATGGGCTTCTTTGATACGCAAGAAAACATTCGAGCGCTCATCGCCACTCAAGGGAATGTTCATGCAGCAGTCGAACGGCTTCTGGGGAACTCTGGCCAGTAGTGGATGACAACCCCTCTTGCAAAGGTCCATCAGGTGCGCGGCCGAGATTGATCTCTTTTGAACTCAGGTGGGTATAAATAAAATCTGAAATCTTTTTTTAAAAAATTATGATTGCCATAGCTGAGATGGTGTAGGAGGTTGTACTATTGGACTGTGATCTCGCCCTTTCCTTAATTTGGAATTTCGATAGCCCTATTTTCTTCATGTCCATACTTATATTACATTGTGTCATATCATTTGTTTGTCAAATTTAGTTACCGTATACATTCGCAGTGTATGGAAACGTGTTTACACTTTCATTTTTCCTATGCAAATGGGCATCATAATTTTCGAACCTTGTATACAGGAGTAAACCCCCTTTCACTTTTGTTTTGCGCTTCATTTGACACAAGTTAACATTTAGTTCTATAAATTATTTTTAACTGGTGTAATCAATGACATATTATAATTCAAATGCCCAGGCACATCATGATTTTTTTTTTGGTGCCAGAGTGCAGCTTGAATTTACATGATGTTAACAGTTTTTTCACCCTCTATTCAATAATTTCTTTTAAACCTTATGACAATTGTTAAAACTTGATATTGAAATAAAATTAATGGAGGGAGGGCGAGGCATGTGCTCTTGTATGGATATTTAAAGTTGGCTTTCTACAATGAAGAATTAATTAAGATTGGTGATTTTGGACTTATTTGTTTTAGCTTATTTTATTTTATGGGAGAGTTATTTTTTGGAAAAAAATTTATTTTATAAGTTTTATGATGTTTGTTTAAACAGTTAAAAATAAGAATTTAAGAAAAATATATTTTTTATTATTTTAAAAAAATGATCTGATGTGGTAGATAGAGGGGAATGTTTTGAAACGATAGTATGTGAATAGATTATAAAATTTTAAAATTATTAAATAATAAATTATTTTTATAACATGAAAATTAAAAAGGATATTATAAAATTTTAAAATAATAAACTAATAAATACTTTTTTAATCTTATAATCACATATAAAATGTGTTCGTTTTTTGTTTTTACGAGACCTCTGCAGGCTAAATTTTTTTAATAAAATTTATAAACTATTTAAAAATGATTTATTATTTCTTTTGGTTGTTTAAATATTCTCACAGTTGGTAATTTTAAGATTAATTTTTTAAAAAAATTTGAGGAATATTTAATAGGTTAATTTTTTTAAGTAATTTTTTTTCATTCACACTGTTGAGAATTAAAAATTATTTATTTTTTAATTTAATCTTTATGTGAGATTGAGACAACAATAAAATTATAGTACATATTCCCTTGTTTAACTCCTCACCTCTCACCAGTTTAAAAAAAATGTATTTTTGGTGAGTATCTGATCAAAAATTGTGGAGGTTAGGGGAGTCCTTTTCTCCTGCCCCTCCTTTTGAAAAAACTCACTTTTAATATTATTATTTTGAGAAGATTTATGTTTTTATATATTCAATATACTTTTCTTGAGTCAAAACAAAGTAAATAAATTTTATTATATTAATAATATTGATAACAATTTTTATGTAATAAATAATTTATAAATAATACACATATTTTGATTTAATTGAAAACAAAAATCTTAAATAAATGAAGTTAAGTGGATAAGTTTTTTCCTTATTTTTATAATATTAAATTTCTCTATTTTTCTTCTCTTCGATTAAATTAAAAAAAGGAATCCTCCTCCTCCTCCTTTTCTCACATTCCCTTCCTGCTACTACTAAAATTCCTACCCTGCTTTCCTTTCTTATTGAGTCAAACATAATGTTAGGTGTAGTGATTAATATAACCAAATCACCTATATTTTGCATTAATTTTGAGAAACTCATCTCTACGAATCAAGATAATTTGAAATTAATTTTAAATAATTTTGAGGGAGAGAAGCATTTTTTCCTTCTCTATCTCAACTTCAATTCAAATTATCTCATTTGACCCTAATTCCATGTTTACACCAAAATTCAATTCGAGGTATTTAGTTTGAATGATTAATTCAAAGTTGTTGAAGGTTAAATTGAAATAACTCTTGTCAGATAATCAAACAAAGATTTTCATCAAAATACATAAATATCTGCGTTGTGATTGGGAGAACTTGGTTTAATTTGAATAATCAATCGGTAATATCAAATATGGAATAATTTTTACTAAAAAAAAATTCTTTTGATACAAAGAAAGCAAGGATCAACAAAAGGATGCAACAAAAAATAACCTTCTAAGCAATATCCAGATACCTCCTCAATATTTAAAAAAGCATCTAGATACCTCTTATCAGCCTCTACCTCTGTATGTAAGGGGGAGAATGATTAAAAGAGCATGAAAAGCATTAAATTACATGCTGTTAATATGATTCCACCACAATTCGTCATATAAATTTGTCTACATAATACTGTTACCTCTTGCAAACTATTTCTGTTGATTAACTTACTAATAGCAACAATTATCTTCTTCAAAGTAAATTGCAGATCTTCAATCGTAACAGGCATTGCGTTTATGATTACTTCCACAGGCAATTACATATCAAGTCAAAAACAAACGAACACAATGTTAATGTAAAATAAAAAAAAATTTACCTGAGTACAATAATAAAAAAAATAACATCCATTACACAAAGTCTTAAATATCTCTCTATAAACATTTGTGATAGTACATTTTCCATGAAGCAAAATTTACCTCGGAGAAAAAAATGATATTCATTTTCGTTCAATTGTTAAAAGGTAACAAAGGAGACTATGTATCCTTAGGATGAAATGCCTTTACATACGGCTGCAATCACAGAACTCTTCGATGATTAGTTTAAGATATCACTTCGACAATCACATTACTCTGTGTTTTTTTTTTTTTTCGCATCCATCGTTAAAAAATTGGAAAACAAATGTGTAGAAGTTTGCCTTGGATGTGCATGTTGTAAAACCCTAATCCAAAAGCGTGTTTTGGTTGAGAATTCAACTTTCATTGGCTTATAGTAATTTCTTCATTGTCACGAGCAATACCCATATACAACCAAGGGAATAGTCATGCAACAGGGACAGTAATTTATCATTAGTATCAATAAACGATTTCCTAATTATCACGTTATAATTGAGGCATGCATGAATCCATGTCACGATCTGCAAAACAGACCTTTATGTTCAACCATCATTAAAAGAAAGAGGCAATGCTATGTGAAAACAGCATGAAGCACCAATACATGTACGAGTATCGAATACGGTGTAGCATAGCACGTGGATACGTCAATTTTTAAAAATTTTAAGATGTGAGTACGGCTATATAAATAATTAAATATTAAATATTTAGTTACACATATATAAATAATTAAATAATTAAGTACCATCAAGTAGCAAAAGATAATAATCAACTTAAATTTAATAAATATTGAAAAATTATAAACAATTTTCTGCATATTTTAATATGAGGAGAGCTAATAAAAATTTAAAACAAATAAAAATAATTATCCAAATTCAAGCTTTGCCATAATTGTAACTACAAAGACTATCCAGTATCCATCAACCAATGTACGGGCGGACGAGAAATAAAAGAGGGAAATTGGAGCAAATACTACAAAATGCTTACAACATAAGGAAATCAAACTTTTTTTTTTAATAGGACCGTGAAAGAGGATAAAATTAAAGTCGATGGATGAAAGGGAAAACCAAACTTTTTTCTAATAGCTCTCCAATCAACGATCACTCTGTGCACATAATAACAAAGAACAACAACCAAGGAATTAGTTTTACTGCTCATCCTTGGACCATTTAGATTTTTAATCTACCTTTTATAGATTTAAAGTATTATTATTATATTATATTTACTAAAAAATTATTAAAATTATAAATTAATCTAGATAGTTCAAATCTCATCATAGGGATGGGCATATAGTGCTCAACCTTAGGATGAGCATGAAAATCGAACCCCAAGCTCAAAAATATTATTTTCTCTGTTTTAAATTATAAGATATTTTTAAACAAAATCTTACATATATACTAACAAACTTCATTAAATATACTAACAACCTTATTTAAAAAAAAACTTTTAAAAATATCCTATATTTAATAACCTTAAATATACATTTAATTAATATTAAACAGAGAGAAAGAGAAGGGATAATATTGAAATAAGTCCATTTAATAAAACTTTAATATTATCAAAATATCTTATATTTTGAAATGACAAATTTTTTTTAAAAGTGTCTTATAATTTGAGACAAAAAGAGTACCTCACAAGATGCGACAAAAGAGGAAAGACAGAGCGCAACACAATGATTGAGGAAGACATATAAACAATGATTGAGAAGGTGAAGACAAAGAGCAATAGAGTGACAGTGACTCGGAGAGACAGAGCAATGGAGGAGAATATTACCTTGCTCGAGCTCAACGAAGGAGGAGGGAAGGACACTAGTTGGCGGCAATGGAGGGTCACTAGGTCAGAGACAAAGCGATGCAAGTCAAGCGAGGGACTTGGGAATGAAAGGCGAATCGATTAACTTGAAGTAGGCTGCATGAGTTAAAAAATGCCCAAAACTCACGTCCTCCTTGTGCCCACCAATGTCCACCCATTTCACTTAAAAAAAGGACATGCCACATTTTTCGTGTACAGGACTTGTGTCCGTGTTGGATATATGTCTGACACAAACACAGCGATCATTTCGGCGTGTTCGTGCTTCATCTAAAGTTTATATCAAAAAACGAAGGGAAAATATAATTTTATATTTCTATATTTTACTCACATTTTGCTATTAATTTTTGTATTTTTTTTTGTATTTTTTATCTCTATATTTTTTTATTATTTTAGATCTCTCTATAAATAAAGTATAGAGACTTTGAAGGGAACTAAAATAATGAAAAATAAAATTATGAGGACTAAAAATTTTGAAAAAAAAATATAAGGACTAATAGTAAAATATGAGTAAAATATGGAGATATAAAATTATATTTTCTGAATAACTGAAAATGAAACCAGCTATAAAGATGCGTTCTTCTCATGGGCCATCATAACTCAAATCAAATAGAAGTACAGGTTGTTTCCATCAGTCATAAACACAGGTCATATAATGATTATATGCCTCAGATATAATTCATAGCTTAAGAGAGTCACGCACATTATTGCTCCCATTTCATCTGAACATGATGTTGTATGGGGGTTCTATTCAGATCTGAACAGAACCCCCATGCACTTAATCCATACATTAATTAAAAATTAAAACTCCAACCACAACCAAATTCGACACCTAAGTTAACTACCTGAAGAGGTATTTAGAATACGGGATCATCCCTTCCCCTTATGTAGCACCTGTTCACTGAGACTCTATTCAAGCTTAGGATCACAATAGACTTTCATAGCATTAGAGAACTCTCTGAGAGAAACCCTCCTTGAAGAACACGTTTCGAAATCAAAAAGTTCGTAATAACTATGGGTCCAGCTTATAAAATTTATCGATCTAAACATGGTAGTGAAAGTACATATTGCCTTGACACCTTCTCACGAGAGTATACTGGATGACACAATATACTTCCTCATTATAAGCCCGATATTCAGTCCACGCCTCCACAACACAATCACCACGTAGATAAACCGAGATCATGTCCCTCCTTCCTCAGGGGTAGCAGTGAGCTAAAAAATCAGTATGGAGAAAATATAAATTGTATGATCAAAATAAAAGCTTACACAACTTCATTCTACAATATAAGATAACTCGCTATTTTATCCTGCACAACTATCCACGGCTCTTTCTTCAACAGCCCTTCCATCTCTGCCCAGTCTAGACATCCAACGGTCACACGGAGACCAACAACATCAACAAACAGAAGGAACCATGATTTCTATTAGATAAATAGAAATGAAGACAACAAACAGCAACGAAATCCAAGTATTTTAAAAAAATAAACTCTAAGATTACATGTGACACGCCACGTAGGGAAATGCTCTTACGTCAAGTCCCCTATTAAGGACAACCTGAAGTTGTGACCAGGGAAGTTCCATTCGTGTTCACGGATTTGAGTGGAGGGGAGAAACTCAATGTGATATCTGCGATGTACTGGGGCACCTCCACGCACAACAGACATATTACATATGTCGTTCGTTTTATCCTTCTCAAAACGATTTTTGAAACCACCCATGAGAACGTTCCCAACAGTACAGACTTCCATACGACTACCCTTTGACTGTGTTAAGACATGAACAACTTACCATCAGGATGGAAGTAATATATACACGGAAATGTAAACAGAAAAAATGAAGGAGAAATCACCATATTTCCAAACGTAAAACTCACCTGAGCATCGAAGACGAGATAGGTCGATGGATCAGAGACGCTTGGGATAACCAAGATCCAAGTCCAACGAGAAAACTTCATCACTGGTCCGGCCATAAATTCGATCAACCTTTACCAGTATACACCATGAAAACTTACTTGGATCAATGCTGCTCAGGAGGTCAAAATGCTCTCTTGCTGATGCTATAAGCGTGGAGACAGCCATTATTAGGGCAGAACAAAGAACGAGCGCTACAAGTCTCGTATCTGGTGGTGGAGCTGAGACAAGCAACGGCGCTTGGCCAGAAATCCTCAGGCATGGGTATGCCTTCTCTCCTTTTTCTACCCACCCTCTTCCAATCTTTTCTTGTACAATTATTATTAAAATATTAAATTATAAAAATATAAATAATAAAATTTAAATCACTAAAATTTAATAACAATAATTTAAAAATATAGTAAAAGTAAAATGAAATGAAATATTTTAAAGGTGATCAAATTTAAATTGTTCAAAATCTTAATGCAATGATTAAAAGTTAAAAAGAAAAGGAAAAAGGATGGAAAGAAAGAATCCTCTCCTCGGGCATGAAGGTACCGTACCGAAAGTAGGGAGAGTTAGAAGGAAGATGGATATTTTTGGGAGAGTGATGAAGAGAGTCCAGATGGGTTACGGAGATTGGTTAGAAGGGACGGCGTGTTTATTCAGGAGAGAGGGTTGAGAGATCAGATCGAGAGTCACCAACCCTTATGCGCTTTCTTCAGCCAATATTGAACACATGTTGAAGAGATACTCGCAAGAGACGAAACAATCCAAAGTTACTGTTTACTGGGGAAGTGTGCTGGAAATGGAATACATTTCTATTATACGTTGATCATAATCTATCTCATTCAATTTTGCGGGAGAATATGCACATCTAACAAAATTCCTGTGTCTAAAAGTAAAAGAATAAACCATTCTCTGTCAACGAGCGACCTGACTTCTCATAGCACCTCTCGAAATGGATGAACAGTACTATTGACATGAGCGCGATTGTTTAAGCTTTTTTTTTTTTAATTGAAAAATCACTCTTTCTTTTTTGGGAAAAAGTCTATTTTCTAAAATTATATTATATTTGTTTAAATCTTTGACAATAGTCAAAATACAAAAAGTAATAAATTTTAGATTATTATTTTGAGAGGTTACTTTGAATGAAAAGTACATTCACACTACTGAGATTATTAATGTCCTGACTTGATAATAGAAAATCGAGGCCTATCATGTTATTGGAATTGCTCCAATTTAAAAAATTACTTGTTACCTAAAAAGAAAACAAAAATAAAGAGAATTGAGAGTAGGAAGCATGTAGAATGGCGGGGAAGAGGGAAACATATATTTTGGGCAAAAGGGAAAATAATAAAAGTAAAGAAAAGGTTTTGAATATTTTGGGCGGTAGGATCGGGAAGGAGTGGGGGTTCACTTCACCCATTGGAGGTGATGAACGAAGAGAAACGAATTAACAAGCAGGCTCTGCCCCTAAATGAGTAAAAAGGAAAGAAAATAAAATCCAAAAACAACAACAAATCCCATATATTTTGAAACATTGTATATTCTCATCATTCCTATTCCATCTATTGCACTTGTATTGTACTCCTTCGGTCCTTCCCACAACACTCGTCATACTATCCTTGCTCTCACAAGTCACTCGATCACGTAACGTTCCGTTATAAATACCCACTCACAATTCTCGAGCTCCAAGGCTGTCAATCATAGCTTGGCTTCTTCAAAGATCAACCATGCAGAGCCCTAACAGCTCTCCTTCCCCCTCCCCCTCCCCCAAACACCCTCCCTCTCCCGCCTCTAACACCAATACCGATAATCCTCCTGCTGCTCCGGCCGCCGGAGATAAAGGAAAAGGGTTGTCCAAGAGCACCTTGAGGATCTCTAGCCACGGTTCCCCTTCCCATGCCGACGCGGCCTCACCCGAGGATTTACATGTACCTATCCGGGAGTTGGTCGCTCTGGGTTCGGGCCAGGGCGGGTCTGCGGCGAAGCATGTGGACGAGCCCGTGATGGCAGGCCGGTCGAAGAAGATTAGGCTGCATCTGAAGCGCAAGCCCGCGGTCGCTTCTGCTTCCCCGGGCTGTCCCATTTGTCTATTCTGTCTCCGGCGCTTCTCCACTCGGGCGGACTTGCTCGACCATCTTCAAACGGAGCACTGCACGTCACATGAACAAGGTATAATCAAACATGGTGTAGCACTACGTGCTACTAGCTAGCTAGCTAGGACGTCGTTGCATTTTTTATGATCCTACTTGTACTTCTTTCCGTTTGCTTCTTCTGCTCTTCTTATATACATGTGCATATCCCGGGAAAAAAAAGGTTAACAGTTTCCTGATCGACAATCTCACACATGTATTATTCGATCTATCTGAGTTGCACTATATATAGTTGCTTCGCGCGCCTGCAATGGAATTAAGTATTGAAGTGAATATTTGAGAGATTTTATGTGTGTTAGGTGAAGGTAAGGGTGGAGGAGACAGCGGTGCTGCGAAAAAGAGCCAGGAGGGTTCATCTGCTGCGACCGAAAGGAATGATGGATTGGATCTGAACCGGCCAGCAAAGGAAGTGCAGGTTTCTGATGAGACAATTGATGGCCCTCGTAAGAAGTTTCGATTTGACCTCAATGAGTTGCCTCCAGAGGATGAAGAAGATGAGAACTGGCCCTAAGCTACATTAGACCTCGCAGGCTGTCTTATATATATATATATTATATATATTCCTATCTCTGTGTTTGATTTTAATTTCATTTAATTTCCTGAGATTTAAGTTCACGTTCTATCTCTTCAATTTATATGGTTCAGGAAAGACTGTTCAAATATATCAAACTAGCTATTTGGGTTCCATAAGCACACCTGTTTATAGTCTTGGTATAATCCTGGGTTTGGTCCAAGCGATCCTTAATCAGAATGCTATTATTGTATGTATGCTAGCTGGTTTCCGTTATAGGTCGATCTTGGTTTTGAACTCGAACTGGAACTCAATTAAATATCAAATTGAATGAGGTGGCATGATATAAAAGTGAGAGAGCTTTCACATTAGGTTGGAAATCCCAACCCAAAGGATGAAGAAATGTTAATGGAGATCCTCTCCACTTTAATTTTCAATATTCTCGTTAAGATCAAGCACATAAAAGTGCGTTTAGAATCCCCGCCATATATTGCCTGCCGAGTGCTGATCAATTTGCAACCGAGCAGATATATAGCCAATGGACGTAACCATATCCAAGTAATGGTACCTAGCCCGTAAAACTTGAAACAACAAGTCTTGTGTATTTATCTACTTCAAATTCAGGATAAGTCACCATATTGTTATGAAAAATTAATTATTTTGATATCATTTCGTTTGAAGACTCGTCTCATGACTTTTATCGTGCCTTGCTTGAAAATGAGTAGTTCATGAAAAAAGAACATACGATCAGAGATTCAGAGTGAACGGAAAAATGATATTAAAAAAAAAAATATTACCCGTTCCTGTGCCACCCGTTTACTACTAGTATCCTTCAATAAATCAAATTCTCGTCTGATTTCACTTACAATTAATTGAAATATTAGGAAACTAATCAAAAATTTTCCAAAATGAAATAAATTACAGAAAAATTGTGCAAAACGAAAGTACAGTTATATTAACAATATGGTGAAATCAATTTATTTCTTGAAAATTAAATACTAGAAGAAACGTGTGCATTTTTTTATTATATATATATATATATATATATAAAATATTTTACGTAGGTTCTTATCTTTATTGTCAAAAAACTCTCTTACATATACAGGTTAACATTTCTTTCTTAGCAAGTCTCTTTCAGCTACATAATTGATTAGGGGAACACCTGAACAATATAAGGGCACAGAGAACATGTTTTACGTAGGACATGATCCATTCAAAAAGTAATGATATCAAATTCAGAGAGTCTGAACATTCCGCCTTAGAGAGGAGTAAATAAAACATTCAATTAATCCTCTTTTTAAGTCAAAGCTAATTGAGGTAAATTTTTATGCGAATATAGCCTTCTCTCCATTATATACGTAAATACGTGTTGTAATTAGGAAGAGCAAATGTGAGTTACGTTCGTATATCATCTTTAAATCCCTCTCTTTCTCGGACTCCTAATTCATACCAGGAATGTGATATCTCCTATATATTATATATAACTGAGAATCCATATATTTAATGGGGGAAATCCCAGTAGATTTGTTACATACATTACACACTTAATTTCACTTTAAAGGTTCAGCTGCAGCTCAATGTGACACTGGGCGATTTGCTTTTCTCGGAAAGAATAGAAGAAATGCATGCTTTTTTAGGAAAGGAGAGAAAACCCATTAAACTCATACATACGTGTACGAATGCATGCATGTTCATATATTCAGAATATAATCTTCCCTTTTTGATAGCTGCTCTTGTAAATCTTATAACTTAAATGCAGGTTCATATAATTACTAATTTCACGTGAACATAAAACAATTAAATAAAATTTATTTAAAAATGCAAACAAAAAAGTAATAAAAAGCTTCTAAAAAGTGATGTGCTCATTTTTGTGATTGGCTGTGAGCACACAAAAGGAGGGGAGCCAGGAGAAGTGGTACGCGAGACGGTGAGAGATTCATCAGCGAGCAGGATGGGAAAAGAAGAGATATTGATGACTCGCAACAAAAAAAAAAGACTCGCAACCAAAAAAAAATAAAATTGTTGTTGCTTTTGTAGCAACGCATGCAACAGCAAGACTCCTCTCGCAGTCCCACCCACGATTTCATGAATGTTATCACTCATATCTTATAAATTATATGACTTCTTGTAAATTTTATATTGAATAACCTATTTAATGTACTAATGATTTTATCTCTGCATGCAATATTTGTAATAGCACTTTGACCTCAATGTAATTTCATCGCCAACACTCTCACTACGCCGAGTATAAGTAAATTATTCGAAGCATATGTTAGGTGCAGAAACAAATAAAATTTTGTCTAATCGTGGACTAAAATGTGAATGCGAGTACAAATGTTGAAGAAATCAAAAGAAATAATGGTTTTGTCCCCCTTGTAACTTGGATCGTGGGGTTGTCCACGAGAGCAGGTCGCTGACCCGTGGGGTCCTTCCACATGTGAAGACACCATCATCGTCCGGCACTTGTTCGGCTGAACCAGTCGAAGATGTTACCTGTTCCGTTTGTTTCGGAGTTTGGCCATAGCCATCCCGTGCTTGCGACGAGGGGTCCACACATGCTCTACCTTACCCGTGTATTACTATTACCTTCTCAGAAGGGGGACATAGCCTGCTTTCACGCTCATCTTTTTGCCTCTCGATCGTATTTCGGTTACTCTGACAACAAACTTTCTAGTGTCAGGTGACTTTCTTCTCCTTGTCTTATGCATTTTCGTGGAACGTAGGAAAGCTTCACAAATGAATGGGCTTCATTTCATGTTTTTGGTGGAAATTGTTTAGATTGACTCAATTTATCTAGTTTGAGTACTCTGAGGTTAGTGCTACCTCAGTTGATCTGGAACTCATACAAATCCAAGTAATGATCCATTGATTTGGATTTGTTAATAATAAATCTCAAGCTTGACTTTTTTCTTTTGTTCCTTTTTCTTTTCTTTTTTTGCAAATGCACGTTTTTCTTCACTAAGTAATGAGCATGAGTGTATGTTTCTGTTGTTTGTAGCGAGCTGGGATTCCAGTAATGATGGACAAGGCAGATTCTGAGACAGATTCGAAACAAAAGTTGTACACGCGTATGCGCCTTTGGGAATATCCGGATCAGTATGTCATTGAGCCCTCGGATGGCTCTTTTGGCTCTTCTTTGTCTGTTAGTCGAAAGGATGGCTCGATGAAGCTCATTGGTTGGCTATTTCGTGTTTTCTGTCTTAGGCTTGATGCTATGCAGCACAACATTTTCTCTTTCCCTTCCCCTCCTCTTAACGCATTCCTTTTTCTTATCTATTCCTTTTTGCTTTGCCAGATGAGATTCCACACTACAGCTCCCTTCGAGTTCCTAAAATCTGGAAAATTTTTGGTGTGGTTGGGATGTTGAGGTTTTTGAGTGGTAAGCGCTAAGCATTCTTAGGAGCATAGCCACATAAACCATGATTTGAGGGTTAAAGGTATAATTCATATGTCAAAGTGATAATTTATGTTTTTTTTTTTTATTGTCAATCATAACATCATGCCTTGTATCTGTGTTCAAACCCATTCATATGATTGCTATAATGTGAAGGAGATTATGCCGGGGATCAACAAGAAACAAATAGAGAATAAGATTCCAAGGACGAATTAAATATTATGTTGCATGCAAAATTGCACGAATGGTACCTGTAGTTCATTCATCATCGTAGTTCGTGCACTAGGTCCCCAGCTTTTTCATTGCTTGTATTTTTGACTTTGGTCACGATAGCTAAAGGCAAGGGTGTGCAATTTTCAGTTCCAATTCGGTTTTGCACACCCCTAGCTAACAATATGGTTTTGTAAATGTAATTTTACATGTCTTAACCTTGGCTTGGGAAAATTTATTGACGCGGACTCAAATTAGGTCTATCACTTCGACGCCGATATACTTTACTATGCTTCCAGGTTCATATTTGATGGTTGTAACTCAGTATGAAAATGCTGGATCTTATTTGGGGCATCCAATTTTCAAAATTTCATCCTTGAAGACCTTTCCTTGTAATAATTCTCTTGAGAATACTCCTGCTGAGCAGGTAAGCTTATAACCAAAAAAAAAAAAGGAAAAGAAAAAATAAAAAACAGCGACAGAAAAATTTGATCTCATGTTCTCCAGCAGTTTTGGGACTAAAGAACTACTGTTGGACTATCTCTGGCAGAAGAAGACAGAGATTGAGTTCTCTGGGCTGCTAAATGTTGCAGAGAGGACTTCTGGTCTGTTCTTCTCATATGCCATCAATTTAACCCTGAGGTGAACTTCTTTGGATATTTTTGATTTGTAACTACGTCCGGAATATCATGATAATGAGATTATCGATTTACTGGCTTTGTGAATACGTAAACATACACAGCTGTGCATAAAGTAAGGAAGCAGTAATAATTCTGAGTTTGATTCGTAAGAGAGTGCAACATCTAAAGCTAATGTAAGAGACAAGTCTAGAACACCTTTCAAATGCACTTTGGATGATACTGCATTAGTCTTTGATGTTAAATGTCTAGAGCCTACTAACCCATACATGTTTGATACTGCATGAGCCATTGATATTAAATGGATAAAGCGTACAAATCAGTACATGTTTGAGTGTTATCTTACACAAGTGGCATTCATACTGCAATTTCAAAAGTGTCGGCATGTAAGTGAATGTGAAATACATATATTATAATCCTAGGAGATTATGGATGTTTACATTTTAAAAGCAGAGCTTATTACGAGGATAGGGACTTTCTCATAAGGAAAAAGTTCCTTATTCTTATTGAGGGAAAATGAATTTTCAAATTGCGTCATCAGCATCATATTGACTGTTGATATTATGTGGTGCAGTGTCCAGCGAATGCATGATCTGGGGGCTCAGTCTAGATGTGTTCCTCTTTGGAGGCAGGTAATATACAATGTCTATTGTTTACAGTTAACGTTTTGTTTAAGATACTTCTATCACAAGAGCGCAAAGTGCCTCCTTCATAGGCTGTTTCCGTTATTATTCATTGGCCCATACTTCTTGCTGCCTATTTAGACAATGTCTACTATAGGATGATTCTTTCTGCACCTTTTGTTTCCCTTTATTATTATGCTTATGCCACCACCAAATATTTTGTCACAGGCAGAGCCTCGATTTCTCTGGAACAATTATATGCTGGAAGTCCTCATAGAAAACAAGGTGGGTTTTGTGGACAAATTAGTGTTAGTTTCTAGTATTCCCCCCTTTCTTCATTACCTATACATTTTATAATACCAACTAATATGTGTGGTCCTGATCTTTCAGCTTGATCCATACATACTGCCCGTTGTCCAAGGAAGTATACTTATCTCCATGTTAAATTAACCATTTTAGGTTGTTGTATCCTACTGACACGTGTTTTTCTGTTTGAATTTTGGTTTGACCATATCACTTAGCAACTTATGTTCAAGGTTTCTCCTTAACCAATCATTAGGCTTTCATCACTTTCAATGAGCAATTGGCAAGGACATAATTGACATCACTTTAATTGCAAGGAGATGCTCGAGAAGAAATGGTATTCATTGTTTGATAAAAATCTCATTATTTCCATCTTATATGTGACTTCGTATGTTGCATTCGTTTATGAGCTTTTATTATTTACAGCATCCATATCCTTTAGGCCAAGAAATATTTAAATGAATGCACTTATTAATTTGGTGTTGATAACCAATAATGGTAGCAGCCATTATGAAAAAATTACTGTTTTTTTTCCCCCAGAATTTTGACTGATTGCTCTTTCCTTTGTTTCATGCTAATACATTGATTTATTTTCTGAGATATGAAATTTAATCTACAAATGTATGTGTCAAAACTTTACCATTTGTGGCTGCTTAGTAAAAGCACTAACATATTAAGAAATATTCTTTTGCGGATGCTTAGTTGTATAATATTTTTTTCTTTTAAATGTTGTGTTGAAAATTGAAATAGCTTCACTTTTGTTCATTGGTTGGTCAAATAATGGTTTTAAATACAAGTCGCATTTTTTGAAAGGAACTCGGATGTGGAGAAGAGGAGCTGACTCTGATGGTTATGTTGCTAATTTTGTGGAAACTGAGCAAATTACGCAGATTAATGGGCATACAGCTGCGTTTGTTCAGGTAACACTTAGATTATCACGTGACAACCATACGGTGGGCTTGCTCTGTCAATTTTTTATGAGCTGGCTGAATAATTTGTTATTTTACATTCAATAAATTTAAAAAAAAAATGTTTCATTTCAGATCTGGAATTAGTACAATGTAATTCCTCCAAATTACTGGTACTGAACTTTATGAAGCTCTAGCCAATCATAGGAAAAGCCTTATGGCCAGCTTTTTGGCCTGTGGGGGCATAAAGAAGCCGTTAAATTGTTATAAATGACACTTGGTTACAAAATTTTTGGCTCTGCTAGGTGATAGTGCAACTGGGAAGAGTGGCAAGTGAAAGAATGTGGATAACAAATGAAAAGTGCTAATGCTTTCGTGGTGGAGGTATACAAATTTGAGGAAGCAATATTAAGATTATTACCGATTTAATCCTGTCATCAACAATATTTTAAATTAGAAAGCAGTCAAGAAGGATAATTAGGGATACAATACAAGTAGGTCATTTGTGGTGAATAGAGACAAGAAGATTATACATTACCAGGCTCCAAATGCAATAAGCGACGATGGCTTTAAGAGCATTATGCACAATTATCTTTAGGTCTATTTGACTTTGTCAAACACGGGTCTATCTGGAGAGAATTTTTTGTATTAGCCATCATCTTAACCAGAAGCTGAGGTCATAGTTTCTGAGTGGATACATCTTTCTTTGAAGTTAGATCAGCAGTCATAATTGTTTAGTTTATTCACAAGTGCACGACAGTTTGGATAAAGCCAAACTGGGAAAGCTGGGATGCTTGCTATCAAATTTGTGAGATGGATGTTAACTGTCTTTAATTTATGGATACTAGCAATAGCATGTCATTCAAATCATCTATTTAAATTCATAAAATGTAAAAACGCCTAGTGGTCAAACAAAGGATTTTCCTATAAAGATTGGACTACATCAGGGATCATCTCTGAGTCCTTATCTGTTCAATTTGATCTTAAATGTTTTGACGGAACATATTCAAGGAGAAATTCTCAAATATATGCTCTTCGCAGATGATATAGTTCTTATAATAGAGACAAGAGAAGAGGTTAATTGCAAACTTGAGTTATGGAAGAGGATATTGGAGTCGAAAGGTTTCCGTCTGAGTAGGAGTAAGACGGAATATTTATATTGTAAATTTGGTAAGAAACTATTCGACAATAATTTGGAAGTAAAATTGGGAGATCAAATTATACCTCAAGTGGAAAAGTTTAGATATTTGGGAGCCATTATTCAAAATGATGGCGAAATCAGTGGAGATATTTCACATAGGATTCAAGCTGGGTGGTTTAATTGGAGAAAAGCTAAAGGAGTTATTTGCGACCGTAAGGTGCCTAATAAACTTAAAAGAAAGTTTTATCGCACTGCTATCAGACCGGTAATGTTATATAGTAGTGAATGCTGGGCTTTAACGGGACAGCAAGAGCATAAAGTTGGAGTAGCAGAGATGAGAATGTTACGATGGATGTGCGGACATACACGTAAAGATAAAATTTGAAATAAGCACGTACGCGAAAAAGTGATGGTAGCACCTATTGAGAAAAAAATGGTAGAAAATCGGTTGAAATGGTTTGGGCATGTACAAAGAAGACCAAGGGAGGCACCAGTGAGAAGAGTGGAGCATATAACTTTGAGTCCGATTAAGAGGGGTAGAGGAAGGCCTAAGAGAACACTCTTGGAAGTTGTTGAACGCGATCTCTTAATTAATAATATTCCTAAAAGCTTGATAAATGATAGAGCACAATGGTGTCTTGCAATCCATGTAGCCGACCCCACCTAGTGGGATAAAGGCTTGTTGTTGTTGTAAGATCTCTTGTTGTTCTTTGACAGGTTCGTGGTTCAATCCCATTGCTCTGGGAGCAAATTGTTGACTTGACATATAAGCCCAAGGATGAGTTGGTAAAAGTTGAAGAATCTGTAAGTGGTTATTGATTGTTGAGTTTTTATGTTTTTACAATCTAATACTTTCTTTTGTATCTGACTACTATTGTATTGCCTATGATGCAGCCTCGAGTAATGGAGCGTCATTTCATAGATTTAAGAAAAAAATATGGGGCCGTGTTAGCTGTTGATCTTATCAACAAGGTGAATATTCTTTCACTGCATAATTGCTTTACTAGTATGTATTATTACTTATGCGCTGTGCAATTTTTTATGGATGTATTTTTTGTGAATATATCTTACGCATCAGCATTCATCTATATTAGTGCATTTTCCTTTCCCCCTTGAATCTTATCAGCATGGAGGAGAGGGGCTGCTGAATGAAAAGTTTGCAGATACAGTGCAGTCTGTCGTTAGCGATGATACAAGGTATTAACTTTTAAATTGATGCTTTTAACTTTATCTTTGGTTTTATTCGATTTGGTTCTCTTGCATATCACCTCTCTTCCCCCTTTGTTTTTTGGTAGATACCTGCACTTTGATTTTCATCATATCTGTGGGCACATTTATTTTGACCGCCTTGCCATCCTTTATGATCAAATTTCGGATTTCCTTGAGAGAAGTGGGTATGGATTTCCTTTCTAGTTAAACTTCCCGATGTTGATTTACTAGGAAATTTAGTTTGTCTTATGATTCACACTTGCATTGCTCGGTATCCTCCAAGGAGAGTTATTCATGAACTTATAGTCTTTAAACAAAGGCCAACAACTTGTAATACTACTTTTGCTATGCTGCCTAATGTTGAATTACCTGCTATCGCATTTTGGATAATTATTAGTCATGATGTCAGATAGATGTATCAAATTCTATCTGCCAGATATATGCACCTGTTTCACTTTGTTGTGGTATAATTATTAAAATTTGCTGACTTGTAATTCTTCATAATGGCTAGCTTAATCAGATTCGTAAATAGAAACTTGACTTGTTTATTGCAATTTTGTTTTGGAATTTTAGTTATCTTCTGATGAATGAAAAGGGTGAGAAAATGAAGGAGCAAAGTGGAGTTGTCAGGACCAATTGTATTGATTGTCTAGACCGAACAAATGTAACTCAGGTTGGTATGTGCATGCCAGGGCAAGTGATTTGTGTATTAGCAATTGTACAGAAAACACGTGAACTTTTCTTCCGTATTATTGAGCACTCTAGTTTTTTGATGTTAGATGTTCTACAGTTATTTGTTCTCAAAATTTCCCAAAAAAAAAAAAAAACAACGGAGGAATTGAATATATTTGTCATCTATCCTGTGACTCGGATTCCCCCCTCCCCCAAAAAATAAAGTTCTGGAACTAGAGATGCGTACACTCTTAGCATTGGTCAAGTAGGTTTAAACCTAACATTATATGTGTGAATGCATGTGTTATGTTGACATATAACAACTACCAATATCATGATTATTTTCAAGTCGACTACGTATTGTTTCTCACATCATTTTCCTGCTCAATAATGTTTCAATATGATTCCAGAGCATGATAGGCCGAAATATGTTAGAAAATCAGCTTAGAAGGCTTGGTGTCTTTGGTCCTGAAGAAACCATTAGTTCGCATCCAAATCTAGATGAAAGCTATAAGATCTGTAAGTATATTATTAATTTCGAAGTTGTTTGTCGGAGTTATATATTCTCTGTACTATCTTTATCTGTTACATTAAAGTTTACACGGTTTTATAGAACATAAAAGCCTAGAGATCATTTCTAATTGATTCTCCCTGATCAGTATGGGCTGACCATGGCGATGATATAAGCGTTCAATATTCTGGCACTCCTGCTCTGAAAGGAGACTTTACCAGGTATTTTCTCCCTAAATCTGTCAATAGATGTCTATGTTCTTCATGCCTAAAGAAGGTAGAGAAATTGTGCATCCTTAAAAGAAGTTTGTTTCCTGTTGAATTCACAGTAGCATGACTAAAATTGTTATTATGCTTGTAATTGTATTGTCTGAAATGATGATGTATTACTTTTGACAGTAATAGTAGGCTCTATAATTTGTAGGAATTGAATTTGTCGCTTCATTTATTACTCTCATTCCCTTAATGAAATTTCATGCATTATTTTTTTATATATTAAGCGAGCTCTTCTCATGGTAATAATTACTTTAGCTATGCAATCTATTATTTTCAATTAGAATAAGAAACTTGCTAATTTATCGTGATGAAATTGTGCAATTATTTTATACTTTTGTTGAATAACTTTCAACCGGACTTTCTGATTTTGTATAAAGATTCATTGATGTTGCTATCTTTATATAGAATGTAGCTTCCATGCTTCCCCCTTCACATTCTTTGATTTGGTTGGATTCAGATTTGGGCACCGAACAATTCAAGGAATACTAAAAGATGGTTGCAATGCTCTTCTACGCTATTATCTCAATAATTTTTGTGACGGAACAAAGCAGGTACTTAGGCTTCATTTCATGCCTAATCTTAGTTCTTCTCTCTCTCTCTCTCTCTCTCACACACACAATAGTTTTCTTTAGTTTGTGCTGATCATGAAGTTATCATGCTGTAGCCAACACTGTCTTGCATTTTTAATGTGAACTATAATTCTTAAGAAATTTATTTGCTGTTTCCTTGACTGCGATGGGGCAATTCTTGTGTCATATGATTTCTATGTCAAATATATTACGTATGTTTATGTGAAGAACTTCTTACTTTGTAAGTTGCTGCCGCTTTATCGTATTGCTGGCTTCCTATGTATGTGAAGGATGCAATTGATCTCGTGCAAGGACATTACATAGTTTCTGTCAACCGAGATATGGCTCCCTCTTCTCAGAAAGGAGGCCTGGAAGCTATAGCTGTGAGTATAAGTTCAATGGAAAACTTTTCTCAATAAAAGATTGAGGCATCTGCTTTTGCTTTCGAACAGTTTTCAGAAAGGTTGCAATTTATAAATACTGTCCAACTTTTGTGACGCAGGACTAACTATATAGAGTTAATTTAGTGTTTATTTTTGGTGCAAGAGGCCAGTCAGTTCTCTTATGGAATTTTTTTTTTTAATTATAACTTGATACTTTTTTATTTCTATTAAAAAAAAGTATAGGCGAGTTAAGTTGTGAGGTCTCACCAGCTAGAGCAAACTTTACGACCTATGAATCAATACTATTTTTATTTTTTCCTTTTCTGTTTCTTATACAATATTTTGGGTGACTTCTTGTTCCTAGGTTTATAAAATACTGATCCCGTCCATACAGAGAAGTGGTAGATTGCAACAAGCATTGGTTGATAGGCATGAAAGAAAATTACCTTTGATTTTAAAATAAGAAACCTGATTATCCAGTCCAGAAAAAGTCAAGTGATTATATAGGCCTGAAAGGCAATGCAACATTGCCTCTAGTGTTGAAAATCTCTTTTGTTTTTCCTATCATTTTTATTCTTTTCAGTCATGCTGTTTGTTTATAACAGAAAGCTTGAAGCAGCTTATCATCATCTGCATCCTATGCTAATGTATATTCATTAAATTTTTGCTCTTACTCCAATTTGAAGATTGTTCTGTTTATTCTTTCAGTCCTTTCCCCTGGCTTTATCACTGGTTTTGATTGGGTTCCTTTTTGCAACAATGTCGTTGAGACAAGGTGAGTGAACTTTTGTTCGGTTAATTTAGGAATGTGAAGTATACAAAAAGCCTAAACTGTATATTAGCTAATGGTTACATGCACTTGTACATAGACATTCATGGTCTAAACATAAGGCTGAATTATACAAAACTCATCTGAACTTTGAGTTACGTATAAATAACCTCTCTAACATTTAAAACTTGTCAAGGAACCCCTTAAACTTTCAATTTCTTGAAGATAAAACCCCTGCTGCTAATTAATTTGCGATATCACTAATGGAGGGAGAATCATATATTATTGACAATATATTCCCTTAATCTTCATTTTTTATGTAGAAACCTTAGACTTTGAGTTTGTGTAGAAAGGCCATCAAATATGTGCAAACAAGTCCTTTGCCATGTGATATTGCGTTAGTGGAACAAGGAACAAATTGGGGGGGGGTGGTATCCACATGATTTTAAAAGTTTTAGGGGATTCGTATTATGTTTTAAGGAGCTTATTTGCACATTACCGAAAATTGACAGAGTTATGTATAATTTACCCATAATGTACCCTTTTTTTTTTTTGGGAGGTGAGGTAACATTACTAGGATGGGATTACAGGGAGAAGGAACATGTGAATCCAGGAGATAGATAGTGAGAAACAGCAATTAGGACAACCATTCAGTAACGAACATTAATTCATAAGGTGAGAACTGAGGTAATAATCCTGAACTTTAGTAGGCTACCGAGCTAATTTGATATCCCACATAGGAGATTAATGTAATTTAACTAACAAATGAATGGCCTAAATACAGTTCTGATCGAATGCCACAAACCCATTTCATCATTCTTCGCAATTAAAACTTACTTTACCAATTAGATTACGTTGGCGCATCATTTTTCAATAATGGAAGTCTGTCACATTTCTGAGATTTATATGAAGGCTGTAATGATGCTTCCGACAAGATCTACATAGATCATCTCTCAAGTGGGGGAGTGGTATGCTTGAAGGGGATAGCTGTGAGGCATTTAGCTTCGGTAACTATTATTTTTCCTTTGGCACGTGCATATACGCGTTAAAGTTAACAGAAGTTGGATTGACTGTGTGTTTGGATAAGAGTAGTAATTGATTTTTTAGTCCAAAGTTAATTTTTTGAGTCAAGTTATCTAAATATCTTCAATTCTACTAAAATTAATTTAAAAAAAAACAGTATTACATATTAATTATGATTAAAATCTATTATTTAATTAATTATTTTTATAATTTATTATACCCAACTGAAATTCAAACGAGTAATGAGCCAATGAAGTCAGCTATGTCTATGGTACAAAAGAGTAACTTGTAAAGCAGCGAACCATGCATGATTGTCTGAAACCCATGAGTGGTAAATGACGATGTTATGTTCACTGTTTCAACAGTTCGGTATGATTTTCGGCACTTCTTCTTTTCGCTAATCTGGGCCAGTGTCAGTTTGGGCATAGCAGCATTTGTGAGGGCCAATGGTCGGGTTTTCTGCAACAGACCTCGCCTGCTCAAGCCCCGGTGCTAGCTTATATGTACCATTCACTTGGAGCTATTAGAAGTGTTCTTTGAGATACTCTGCTTCTGCAACAGTTCTCACCTGCTAGAAGGGTGTATTTCAGATCATTTTGACCAATGCCTTCTTACATGAGTCACTGATAATTAATTGACCATAGTCCAATGATTGATAAAAACTTTGCTGCTTTGGTGGTGTTTCCTGCTATGTCATTTTACCGTCTTGTACATGTTGAGTTTTATGTACGGTTCGTTTAAGATATGGGAGCAATGGTTACTGGAAATTATGTATAGGTACATTCTTTTATTTGCAAATTTATAAACTTAAGAATTCAAGTGCTTTAGCGTTACTCAAATGGAGATGACGACAGCTGTGAAAATCAGTTCCATATTTGACTGCATTAAATGTTTCAATTCATGTGATGATGTCATGTGAGTTTGAGTATGGTTATGAATTGTAACCTTCATGTTTAAGGTTACGCACATAGATTAAAAAAAATCTTTAATTAATGTAAAATATTATTATACATTGACCAGAACACTCATTAAATTGCTTAATTTAACAAAGAGAAGGAGAAATAAGATTGATGGAAGAAAAAGATGATAGATAGGACGAAAAAGTGATAAGAGATACATTTATTAAATGAGGATATAGTTGGAAAAAACTTGATTAGGTTTTGGATTCTTAAAATACAAAGGTTTTGAAATGGAATCAAAAGTTTAAAACAACAATAAATATGTTTGAGATGAGAATGGACAATGGAAAAAGAGTTTCAGTTGTAAGTTAGATATGTGCCCTCTGCCATTGCAAAAGTTTTAGCTATCTTTCAAGGCCTTGATCTTTGTCAGAATTTTGGTTATAGAAATGTGCATGTCTTCTCAGATAGTGTAGAGGCAATGAATCTGATTACCAGGGGATGCAGTGAAAATCATCCCTTTAGAGACATCGTTGAAGATACTAGAATGCTGGTGCGCCGAGATTGGCATGTTCAGTTTGCACACATGTTCAGGGAAAAAAAAATGTTTTAGCTGACAAATTAGATAAATTGTCTTATACTTTTGTATCTTTAATCATCTTCCAACGCCTTTATTGGAGTTAGAAAATGATGAGGGATCTTCCCCTCCTAATGAACTGGATGGCTTGTATGTCTTTTAGTTTTTAATAAATATTTTCAGTATTATTTTTTAAAAAAATCAACAATAAATATGGAAGGGAGGGAAAGGGTAGCTGCAAGTCTTATAATTATGGTTACTCTGTGATCTATTAACTCTGCTTCTTCCAGATAGCGTGGACTGAAACTTGTATAAATATCTTTTACCTAGAAAAAATTATGAAGACCTCTGGAAGGAATCCAAGAGACATAATTATTCTACGTTTAATTGCACTTTATCTTTGCCAGTTTCAGTCCATGGTCACAAGTCTTCAGTAATTGTTTTGCCTGAATTTGAATCCCCATTTTTTCTGCCTTTACTTTTCACCAAGGTACTTGGGACCATGATTTTCATGCAGGAGCAGCGGAGCAGGCTTGTAGTCTGGTTGAGATGTGTTCTGAAATTTTGGAGTATAATGATAACCAAGTCTTTTTCTTTCCCTTAAATTTCCCCTTTGGGTTCCACGTTAAATTCAACCATTTCCTAAGCATAATTTACGATCGAAAACTAAGCAAGGTGAACAATACGACCCTTCTAACTGCTTTTTGGCACGTTTCTCATGAAAACAGTGAATATTTTAGATGGTCATCACATGTAGCATCCTCCGCACCAGCTTGAGTAGCCAGAATAGCCTCCGGAATATTCACTATTCAAAAATTAGTTTCCAGAACTCGATGTCCACGGCTCTGTATCGATGTCGACCCTTCGGGATTTAAGCATGTTTGGATACATTACTTTTGACTTTTGAAAAGCATATTTTTACAATTAAAATGTAGAATGTTGTTTAAAAATTTTGTAATGAATCAAACTCACTTTTTAAATGCACGTTTGAGAATCTATTGAAAGTGAATTTCAGAACTTGCCACTAAGAAACTTTTGAAATGTAGCTTTTGAGATATTAATGGGATAACACACATGAGATATGATAGGTGGATAACAAGTTTACATTACACTAGTAAATTCCACGTGAACCCCCATCAACTTTATTTTATAATCTTATTTTTTAAATAAAAATTATATTTAAAAATATTATGTGATTTTCAAAAAATAATAATAATGTTATGTCACAGAGGATTATTATTTTCAATATATCTAACTTTGTATTTTTTTTATTCTTATTATTTAACATATCAAATTTTATGGTATTTAAAACGTTTTTGTGATGAATTTAATAATAAATTCTTCAATATATCTGACTTTATATTTTTTTATTTCTATTATTTAACATATCAAATTTTATGTTATTTAAAATTCTTGTCATATTTTTTTAAATATTTCTAATATATTATATTTATATAACAAAAATTATAAGTTATTATAAATTAACATTTTTTTTTATAATTGTACATTCAAAAGTGCTTTTCATTATATATAATTAAAACAATTTTTAGTTTACTAAATTAAATTTTTAAAAAATATATTCAAACTTAAATTTTATTATAACAACTGACTTTCACTAAACTAACTTTTAATAAATAAATTTTTGACAACCTGAAAACCAAACGTGCACTTAGTTATATTAGTGACGTGTTGACTTATTTGACTATTTCTTTCATCTTTGTCCTTGTAATTGCTAAGCAAGTAATTGAGCAACCTAGGTTAATTTTAGGCATGAAACCTAGCCTAGGAGGTTATGTGCTGGCCAGGTCTCACTTTTGATGTACTTTTCAAGGAAAACAATGAATATTTTAGATCTCTTACATCATGGACTAGCATCTAATTAAAATACTAAAAATCAAACCGATCATTAAACCACTCAAACCAACAGGTTAGGGGTTTAACTGAGGGTTAACTCAGAAGACAAACTGATCATGATTAAAATAATACAATTTCAATAAAAAGACATTAATCATGAAAATATTCAATTAGATCCAAGATTAATCTTTAATACAAGATACAAATATAACAATAATTATAGAATTACAACTATCCAAAAATCTAACAATAATAAAATACAATTTTCTAAATATTCATTCTTACAATTATAATTTACAACCCTGCACTCATTAAAAGGTCTAAAACTTATAATCACTAACACTAAAATCATCAATAACCACAATTTTAATTCATAAATGCTAAACAACAATTAGACAAATGAACAACGTCAAATAATGAAAGATTAAACAATTAAGGCACAACTAACTTGAAAGAATACTGAACCTTCTAAATTAAAGATTACAATTAAGCCTTCTATTTGAAATTCAAACCATAGACAGTGCAATCTAATTTAATTACCTTACCCTCCATTGCCTCATTTTTTATTTTCAAGTCAAATTTTTTTATTTTTTATTTAGTTTTTACAATTTTTTAAAAAAATAAACCAAAAAAAAAGTAAACTGATTGACTAGCCCAGGCAGCCGAGTCACACTAGGTCAGTGGCTGACCAGTTTAAGTGAACACTCAAATTGGGAAAGAGATCGAGTTATCAGTTCACATGATGAACCGACCAGTCCAATCTGGGTTTCCATACAAAATATCTAATTGTACACTTTATTAAACATTGGCAATGGCAACACAGGGCCACACAAATAGTTAAAATTGGATGCAAATGTGTACTAAGACTGATCTGAGAACGATAACATACAAGCGAAGACCAAAAGTAGATGAAAGGAAAACAATTTAGCCAAAACAGAATCAACACTGATTTTTTTGGCTACTAACGTTAAATTAAGATTGCTTCCTTTTCTTTTCCAAATAAGAGTGGTGTCTCTGAAAGCTCAGTACTGCCCAGATGAGGTGCCGCAAACCTATCTCCGGCCAAAGAGCAGCCGGCGCGTACAATGGACATGTGCTAGTCTGCCAAAGAAGAAAATTGCTGAGTCGGGTTTCCCCAGAACTTCGGATCAAGATGTCCGGGTCAGGTGCTACTGCCATGTACATATGCTTCTCAATGTCAACTAGTTTTATAGCTGGAAGCTCACCCTCCTTATACCTTATCCCTTCAGTACTATCAATCACCCCATTGCAAGGTATAATTCCAGTTTCTCCGCAATAATTGTGGCGTTGTTTAACGGCATGCGCAAACTGACCATCTCTACCTCCGGCATCTTTAGCGCCTTTGCTGGCACTGCAAGCTTTGGTCGCATTTAAATAGTCTTTGCAAGAATGTTGATCGAGTGCACAAGTGCTATTTCTCTTCGGACCTTCATCAATTCTTGTTATCACACCATTTGAACCTTTGGCCTCTTTTGATGCTTGAACTTCATTCCATTTATCCTTGCAGGATTCTTGGACAGCACGTACAATCTCATCACGTGATGTATAGGCCACACAAAGTAAAAGCACCCTCTGGTTGTTTTGAGCAGTTACTCTCATTGCCTTCTCTACAGCAGCCCTAACTGGTTCGGTCAGTAGTTGCAAATTGCCAATGAAATGCAATCTAATACCATATTCGTTGACAATACTTTCTTCTTGCAGCAATTCCTCAATCTTTTCTCGCATCAAGTCCATGAGGGATTGAACCTCCTTTGGCTGCCTCTTGAAGTTATCAATGCTAAACGCATATACAGTTACATACTTCACTCCCAATTCATAGCAATACCTCAGCATAGACAGGAGAGCCGAAAATCCAGCCTTGTGGCCATCACCTTCAGCCATGTTTCTCTTCTTGGCATACCTTCGATTCCCATCCATGATGAAAGCAATATGATCCGGAACAGGACCTGCAGATAAAACACCAAACACGCATCTTCTCCAAAAACTACATAAACTCCCAAACAACTGACTTGCAATACCTCCAGTCCTTCTCTCCATTTAAATGGTTGACATTAAACTTTAAGAGTCCAACATAAGCAATTCAAGATACCTTCATTTTCGGCTAGCATTAGGAATAGTGAAGGCATCTTGAGCTAATGATCCAGCAATCTGTTCATTAGAAACTGCTCAAGTATTAATCCCCATTATGAAAGAAGAAAATAAAAAGTAGGAAATAATAAGTGATGAAAAGCCATTATAGATGTCTATATCATTAGTTGTCAGGTCTATGAGCAAGAGGCTGCAGAGTCAAGACTTGTCTACATGCATAGTTCATTCACCAATTAAATAGAGGATTCAATGTTACATGTATTCAGTAAATCAATGAAATATTGCGGATAATCCCATCAATAAATGGCTTATGCCAAAGTCATGAGCATCATTCTGGAACTTGAGGCTTCAAGGATCAAGAAAATGAACCATGAAAATAGGTTGTCCACCTGCTGGTTCCTCAACCAGTTTTCACTCACAAAGTTTGAGCAAAATCTTCAAGCAGTTTCCTTTTCGCCAAAATGAAGGTGCAAGTCGTTAACACAAACTACAGTTCAATGTACAATGATGAACATTCTAACAGAGTAACAATAACTTCCTCAAGAGCAAGATCCAGTTTACTCTCTTGAAAATTAAAAATGGGTTAACTTCCCAAAGTATTATGCACATGCCAGATACCTTGCATCATGAAAACTTATGGTTCTGTATTTGCTGTGGACATTGTTATTACCATACTAAGCACAAGGTCCATGCGTAAAATTTCTTCCTACATCAATAAACAGTGACATAAAAAGCACCACAAACAAGTTGCTACTAATTACATATCTAAAAGAGATAAGAGAGTATTAAATATTATTCAAGAACACAATAACGCTGGAAAACATTATATCTTGAGTAATATATTGATATGTTCTCCTGACTATCAAAGTATGAAAATCCACAACAATCATGGTCCCTCTAAGCTGAAAGTAAATGGAAGTATAGCACTATAAACCATTCGAAAAAAAAGTGATTAAAATGAGTTGATATGAAGCAATTAATTCAACATTAGACAACAAACACTGAAGCGGGCAACTCAATCACGAGCTAGACAAGGGAAGGGAAAACGTAATCTGAAATACTAGAAGACACACTCTAATACCGTATTTCGAAGCTTTTGTTTCTTTAAACTCATTCAAAGCAGTCACAATTCAATTCTAAGCAACTAAACGTACTTCGAACAAGTAATAAATAGCGTTACTCCGCTGCCACTTCAAATATATATGACGAAAGAGTTGGAAGTTTCCATACTTTTAAAAAGGTCTTTAGAGCAATCAATCAAAAGAAAAGAGATACTCGAGAAAATAGATTCATATCTATGCTTAACTGAGACTGAAATATACAGGATTTCAGCAAGTTACCTTCAATCCAAGGAGCGTTGACCCACTCAACCTTCGAACTCGATGCTCCCAAAGGAAACGAAAGTCAAAACCCTCAATAGAAATTTATCGATTTAATCAGAGATCAAGATAAAGGAGAATACTTGAAGCGTAACAGCCGCGAGAAAACAAATAAAAAAGAAAAAGAAAAAAAACTATGATGACCACACCAAACAAAAAGTTGCTAAATCTAATGAGGAGGAGCCAATGAGGCATGTGGTTGGAAGTGGCAACCAAAACAAAAATAAAAATAAAGGTTAAAAGCTTTTAGAATTGGGACTTGGTGGCTGTTTTGCGTTTGTGGGAAACTAGAGCTGAGAAAACGGCAGCTCGGCCTCTAAGGGCCGGCGCTTAAGGGGCTCGTGTTTAAAAGGGCTCAAAAAACCCATTTACCTTTTGACATTATCAATTGCAGAGTCCGACCCTTGAAACAGGGGATTCAGGGCTGGCTAGTGTGCTTTTGTCCCTTCTACTTATTTTCATTTCTTTTTCTATAAATACATAAAATTAAGTGAAAAATATGATAAAATCCATAAATCAAATATCATTACCCAATCTATTTCCTGTACCCCCCCCCCCCCAAAAAAAATCAACCATACACTTCTTCCTTGGATGAGAATCAAACAATAATGCTTCTGTGCAAGACATGATTGAGAGGGATAAGGAGATTGGGATTGAGACGTTACTCAGTTTTGAGATCGAGGTACTATGGAGTGGTGAGATTGAGAATTTGAAATTAAGCACGACTTTCGTGGAAGCTCAGACCAGATGGATACTGCCGTGGTTTAAGCTCTTTTCAGATCAGATGCTCAGATAAAAAATGAGCGAAGAAGAAGAATGCTGTGGAAGTGTACCATGAGTGTCGTGTGATGCCAGACGCGATTGCCAATTGAGAGCACGAGATCGAGATCTGGAAGATTGGAATTGCCGTTGCCGTGGTTCTGGACTCTAGACTCTCAACTCTACTTTGGTTCAGTTCCGGCGCACGAGGTCGAGGACGGAGACACGAGCGCACGAGGCGAAGTACTTGCGAGGGAGAGAATGGAGAAGAGGGATGCCATGACCGTGACGGATAAACAAGTGATGATGAAGGTGAAGCCGAAGGTGAGACTGAAGAGTGAAAAGAGATGGATGAAATTGAAGACGAAGAGAGAAGATTGAAGTTTGAAGACGAGTAGGTGGCTGAATGGTTGAATGTGAAGATTGAAGTCTGCAGGCTGAAGCCAGAAGATTAGGGTTACAGCATATTGAGGAGATTTAGAGTTATTTTTTATTATATAAAAATAGAAAAAAAATATATACAAATTTAAACAAGCTGGCCCTCAATCTGTTAGAACTAGCTCGTTTAAAATGAAGCTCATTAAGATTAGCTTGTTTAAGCTGCGATTTATAATTTTAAGATCTTATATATAAGTCCAACCTCTTGATTAAACAGGTTTAAACTGGCAGATCCATTAGGTTCTCTCTGTTTTTCTAACTCTATGGGAGACAAGTCTAAATTTTGAGGCAAAGGTGGAAAAATTGATCCCAGAATGACATAGGCTAAATCGTTTCTTATTTGTAACGGGCTGAGCCCACATATTGTCTTAGATGGTTTGGGATCTTGAAAATGAAAACAAGACACAGTAGTTCATGTGCAAGGAACGGTTGAATCAGAATTAAGGTTGTGGAAAGAGGAGAAAATAACGAAAAAACAAAACAAGGAATCTCAAGCGCAACGAAAAACAAAACAAAACCTAGGTTTGTTGCTTCAATAACTAGTTTAGTAGCAGTGGAGAAAAAAAGCCAAGAATCATGTGCAGCTCACAAACCGCAAGGCACCGTAGTCAGAACTCAGCAACAATAGCTGCTTCTTGTATTTTTATTTATAAAATAAAAAAATAAAAAAATAATTTTATTTATAAATTACATCATTAAATTTTTATTATATTTTTTTATTTTTTATTAAATGTTAAAATATATATATATTATTAAAATGTATATATTTAACAGAAAAAAAGTTGACGTACGTTCCATGCAATAGACAGAGACCGAGATCATGACGAGCTAGAGAGTGGAGACGGAGATAGCAATGACGTCATTCTGCATCTCTATGGCTGACTGGAGACACGTGATGGTTGAAGTCTAACTGTAAGGAACTTATCCAAGCAGTCAACGATGGCAAATTCATTCGGGTCTACTCAAGAAAGTTAAATCCTTGGGAACTTTCAGCTTGGGATCATCGATGGGATTTCATTTCAAATCAGGCCCAGTCAAAATTCACTGCAAGATCCGGGCATTTAATTGAAAATAAATTTTGAAGTGAAAGGACCATAATACCCTTTCTTTAAAAAAATAAAAAAACCAGCCAAGCTGCTTCCTCTTGCCACTACCACCTCATGCCTCAACTTCACACGTCACGCAATCCCAAAAAACTTGAAATATAGGGACGATCTGGCTTCATATCAAAACTTGGTGTTCTTCAATTCCTGTTGAGAATAACTGATGAAATCATAATCTGAGTAACGGTTAAAAACACCATTCTTAAAAATTATTCCGCCACACCGAGTTGACCGCGCAATAGCTCCTCAAAATTAAATAGACTCTTCCTACTAAAAGTAGGGATATAGAACAACAGAAATTCATAGAATATACTCAAGTAACTACACAATAAACTAGTATGATAGGAGAGGAGAAAAAGGTTGAGAGTATCAAGGTTCTTTCTGAACCTATGACAAGTATTGCCTTTTATAGGCAGATCTCATAATGCTAGACAATAAAATCACCTTAATCACAATTAAAAAATAGTTTCAAATAATAATGTCGTTTAAATTATATGTTATAAAATAATAAATAAAATTAAATAATAATTAATATTATTAATTTATAATAATTCCTTTTGAAATATTAAAAAATATTTATAATATCCAATAATTCCCCACATATTTCAAGGAGAAGAAAAATTTTCTTGAAAACTATTTTATACAAATAATTTATAACTTCACATAATAATTTTCAAAACTTTAGAAAAAATGCCCAGTCTGTTTGATACTACATTTAGCTCACGCGTGAGTAATTGCATTCGCATAAGCCAACTTCTCCTCTAAACTCATTTACTTGCCCAAGCTCATACCTTAGTATACATTATTAAGGCCTTCATTTATTTGAACAATATAGGACTTTCCTTTTTGACACAATTTCAATAATCCCCCACATGTGCTAAAAGGACCACTATCATTTGAGTTATTCACACAGAAGATAATCACTTCGAATTTGGTGTCTTTCGACATGAACCAAACCTAGACCAATAAAACTTAACACATAAAAAAGTCAGTGTAACTTTGTTATTGAACCAACAGATCTTTGTTCGTGTGCTAGAGGTCTTATTAGTCAAATTATACCCTCACAATTTCCATTATTAATGCAATTTTGCACGTTATCGACCATATGCACACCTGATTTTAATGAATACTCTAGAGATTTTGTCACGATCTCATAAAAGCGGCCTCGCTCCACATTTGTATAGGTGTTTTTATCAAGTGTATTTGCAATAAATACACTATCCGTAAGAACTATAAAAAAACATTAAGAGCTTTCGCTCAACCTCCAATCAATGCATTCTAACACTTTCTCAAGTCATAGGAAAGGACAAAAAATTTAGTGCTAGCAGAACTAACAAGTGATTTGTTCTTACCTATTGAACCTTCTTCATGGGATCTCTAATCACAAAGGTTGGGTTGCCATCACCGTTAATTTTAAATTAGTTTAAGTCTCATTCCCCTGAACATTTAAATAATTAAAATTCTTCCCTAGGGGCTAGTTAACGGATCCATCGGATTTATATCTGATCTCACATAATCAATTAAGATAACTCCCTTTTTTAACATGTTTAATTGTGCCTCAAATAATATTTATATATGTCATTGTTCTCTTTACAATGACTATTGCGATTTGGCAATCACAAATCATCGACATGATTTGTGTCGATTTTACTCATAGTAGAATATTCATTAAAAAGTTTCTCAACTACTCAGTCTCATTATTAGCCAACTTCATATTAATAAACACTACCTCAAATAATATTTTATTTAGCTACAAATGAATTTTTTCTCTTCTTAATAGAAAATTCAGTTAACATCATTGTATTATTTTAATACAATGGGATCCATTATATATGATATCAACATTTATGGTATCCTTCAAACACTCATTTGTCTCATCCTCTTATAAAACTATATTTAATATGATCAATATCTACACAATATCTATCATAGGATTAACATGAATTAACGCAACAAGCTCTAAAAAATTTGTTAATACATACATAGACTGATCAATAAGATCATCCCATTTTCATTTTTTTTATCATGTTTGCATCATAGAAATGCTTATCGACACTAAGTGTCAAATTTACACTAAAATAATTGTTAAGGAGATTTTTCACAACTTAGCCTCCAATTTCAAGGTAATAAACTCTATGGTTTTATTATCATATTTGTTTCTAACACCATTAAAGGTGGATAATCACCAGTGGCTCTTCTCACATTAACATTCATGTATTTTATACACTGGGGATCTACTATTCAAAATTCCATAATTTAGAAAATATTCTATTTATTTCATGGGACCATAACACATATAAATAAATCATTATTTATAAAAATAAATATTGATGCCAAGATAATTAGATAGGTCACATACCTATTTTGAAATACATTTATCTACACCAAACAAATGATGAAATTTATACCACCACCACCGTAAACTTTGCCCCTCATGCAAATAACAGCCTTCTCTTAATTAATCAAAACACAAAACCATATCTTGGCATTTATAAAGTGAGGCTAATTATTTAGTATAACACACATTTTCTTTTCCAATAGTTTTTGCAAGATATCCCACCCTTTTAAATATATTTCAATAACATGAAAGATAGTTTATACCTAATTAATAATTATTCTAATTAAATTAGAATTCCACCATATAATCTCTTCCCATTCTAATTAAATTAGAATTTCTCATAATTTAAACTCACCATGCATAAACCCATGCACATAGGCCCCATATTTTGGATATTAAAACTTGTGAATGGATTAAAACATTTTCAAGCAACATCCATATAAAGCAGCACAATTGTGCAAGCAAACATCATGTGATTTCTCATAATAATAAATTTACTACACAAAAGCACCAAAACATTTATGCTTTACATAAAACATCATTAAGTGTTGGACATTATTGTGTAACCACTTTACAATAATTCATTCACTTTAAAATACAATAAACACCACATTAATGTCTAAATAACTGAATGGTATCATAACCAGGGAATCATATATAATCTCCATTTATAAATAACATTCACTAAATTACAAATATTTAATTTACAAAAAAATGTCTCCCATCAATTGGCATATATTGAATATAATACCATAGAAAATTGCAACATCTACCAATTTATGTAAATAAAGCATCAAGCTTTAATCCCAACCTTTCAGACAGCTAACATACACATGATTTAAATATAATCAATTCTTATAATTGATTAGGTGCCAAATGACAACCGTGCCTTTCTTTTATTGGAATTGTAACAAATACCAGTATTAATTTTTAAAACTCTAAATAGTGTTTTTGGCCAACAATCTAGAAGTCTGCAAAACAGACTATCAACACAAAATCCTTAATGGATTTTGAGTTTATTGCCATGAAACTGGCTGGAACTGAGGTTGAGTGGTTGAAAAACTTCTTAGTGAGTATTCCAATAGGTGAAAAGCCCACACCATCAGTGTCTTTACATTTTGATAGCCAATCTGCAATAGTAACAGCTAAAAATAAGACTTTTAATGACAAAAGTAGACATATTTGATTGAGATATAATATTATAGAGCAACTGCTCAAAGATGGGGTCATCTCAATCGATTATGTAAGATCAAAGCTAAATCTGGAGGATTCGTTAACTAAGCCCTTAGGAAAGAAATTTATTATTGAAACATCAAGGGGAATGGAACTTAAACTTGTTTGAAATTAACAGTGATGGCAACCCAACCTATGTGATTGAAGATCCCATAAAGAAGGTTTAATGGGTAAGAACAAGTCACTTGTTAGTTCTGCTAGCACTAAATTTTTGTCCCTTTCTATGGCTTGAGAAAGTGTTAGAATGCATTAAATTGAGGCTGAGCGAAAGCTCTTAATGTTTTCATAGTCCTTATGGATGGTGTATTTATTATAGATATACTTGATGAAAACACCTATACAAATGTGGAGTGGGGCTACTCCTATGAGATCATGGCAAAATCTCTAGAGCGTTTGTTAAAACTAGGCACGCGTATAGCCAATAATGTGCAAAATTATCATTAACAGCAGAGATTGTGGGGGTATTGGGACTGTAGGGGTATAATTTGATTAATAAGACCTCTAGTACACGTTCAAGATTTATTGGTTCAATAACGAAGTTACATCGACTTTTCTGTGTTCTAAGATTTATTAGTCTAGGTTTAGTTCAAGTCGACAGACAACAAATTCGAAATAATTATCCTTTGTTTGAATAACTCAGACGAATAACGATCCTTTTGACACATGTGGGGGATTGTCATGTGTGTGTCAAAAGTCTCAAATTGCCTAAATGAAGAATTTTTCTAGTGTATGAATACTAAGGAATGAAGTGGGCTAGTAAAAAGCGGACTCGCGCACATGAGACAGGCCAACACAGGACAATTACAGTTGAAATCAGCCGATTCGCCCCCCGACATGAGTTTAAGAGGCACTGGGTTCCTTTTACCGGATTATTTTTACAAAAATAATTAAATAAATAATTATTTTTAACTTACTCAAAAACCTCAAATTTTGCTGTTTTAAATTTAAATTTGAAGTCTTGGCAGTTTTTTAGGCATTAAACTACTTCTGAAAATTGATTTTGTGAGTTAATCTCTTAAACTCATATGTCTGCCAACGTCTCCAGATTAATGGTGTTTAAATGTGATTTATGAGAGTGTAACTGAAGCCTTAATTCGATAATTATGAACCAACATTCATGTCTCTATCTTCGGGCTATATATAGCCACGGGTACAGTCAGAGCAACTCACTAGTCTATTGAGTTTTCGAGACAATTCTCTCCTTCCTCTGTCGTCTCTGTGTTATTCATCTGAGTGTGTTTTAGTTTCTATTGTTCAAGTTCCTTGCTCCGTAGGAAGTGCTTGTTTAATCCTGAAGAACTATTAATTTGTTGTCCCAGTGTGTTGGAATAGTTCTTAAGGACAATGTCTTTTCGGGCACGACTCAAGCAGCTCATCATTTGTCATTCATGTCTATACTGTTGGTGCCGCCAACAATCTTAAAAACTATTCCGCCATACTGGGTTAATCGCGCGGCATCTCCCCAGGATTAAACAGACTCTTCCTACTAAAAATAAGGACACAGAACAACAAAAATTCACAGAATATATTCAGGTAACTGCATAAATAAACTAGTATGATAGGAAAGGAGAGAAAGGCCAAGAGTATCAAGGCTCTCTTTAAACCTATGGCAAGCATTCAAAGTCAGCAATCAAAGTCAGGGTAGCTATTGGAAAAGAAGCTGGAGATGAGATTCATGGCCCTCGGGCCAAATCGAGTCCATTTTTGGCTATAAGAGGTCGCAGTGTGAGAGTGATTGTCGAACGAGGCAGTGGTGCCGTAAGGGATTGGTCATTTTTGGCTACCATTGATGGAAAAGTAAAAGGAAGGAAGCAAGGGTCTAAAAAGCAGTGAATCTTGCCGACTATAACTGAGTGCTATGTTTGGTAATTGTGCAATTAATGATAGTATTTTGTGCCCTCTTCGAGAGTGCAGATTCAAAGGAAAGTCTATGACGCAATGAAAATAATCAAACTAACAAAGACGAAGAAGAACGAAGACAAAACTAGACCGTGACTCGTGATCGAATTGCAGAATAAAGAGGGAATACGAGGCTGGATGGACTGAAGTGAAAGAGAGAAGGAGAAGGACTTTTTTCCATAAAAAAAAAATATTATGATCATTTCTCTTCTAAATTTATTTTCAATTAAGTCTCTTGAATTTAGAATGAATTTTTAAAATTTATTAGGTCTAATTTAAAATATAAGCCTCATACATTTATATTGAAATTCTCTCAAGATCCTTTTCTCACCATGATTAGCAAGTTTATATCCAACCACATCTACAGAAAAGCAAACAAGGGCTTATTTTGTACAAGGGCCTGGCTACCATTTTTCAGTTGTTGCTTATTTCCTTTCTTCACCAAAATAATAATAATAATAATAAACCTCCCTTCCCTTCAGCCAAACCACACCACACTCCATTCCCCTTCCCTTATCTTTTTTTTTTTTTTAATTTATCTAACATAACTCAGAATAATGTTTTGCATTATTGATCGGTTATCGATGTTGATAAAACAATTATGAGACGTCTTGGTGCTACTCCAGTTAACGTCATTCACATAATTAAGCTACCAATGATTTTTTTTTAAATCATATAATTCAAAAATAGAGCAAGAGTAATTTGCAAATGGATCTCACTTTTAGTTTGTTTATCTCTTCCCAATTATATTATGTACAATTAACTTACTTCCAGAAATTTAAATTCACAATAATTGAGTTAACTTTAACTCCATTCTCCGCTAATGGATTGAATCAGAGCTTCAATTTGAAGGAAATCTTCGTCGTGTTCTTGTTGTCGTCTTTTCATTTGACATATCACTCATTCTTGCGGTGAACAATATAAATCCAGTCTCCACCTTGAACCACTTGAACAAGTATTGCAATTTTAATACAGTATATCGACCCGCTATACACAAAAAGTGACTAGCCCAATCGTAAAAGGCAGTAAAAAGGTTGGTTAAAATCTCCTCCTCCGCCCAAGAATAGAACCAACAAAGAACATGTATCAAGAGGTTGATTCAGCCAATTGCTTGGACCAAATTACTATTCAACCTCACTTTCAACTTCACAATAGCTCTAGCTTCCTACTTTGGATACCTTTACTCTGTCCCTTTTTCTTTCGTCAACACTTTTACTTTGTCTTTGATTCTTCAATGCCTTCCAATTCCTCAACCACTTCTTTCATGGATGGACGGTGTTTAGGGTCAGGTTGTAGGCATTTCAGGGTAAGCTTAGCTGCTTGCGATGCTGCCTTGAGTGAATATTGACCCTGAATCCTGGCGTCCATAATGGTTTTCAATCTTCTTTTGCTAGACAGGTATGGCTTCACCCATTCAACCAGATTCTGCTGCCCACTTGGACGCTTCGAATCTAGTGCCCTCAAACCCGTCAGCATTTCAAGCAGCACTACGCCAAATCCATACACATCACTCTTCACATACAAGTGGCCTGTTGATCAACAAAGGTACAATCAGGGGGCATGTTAGCACTCGTTGATTTAGAATGTTGGATTATATTAGCCTGTTTGTTATGTACAATTATAAACACACTGAGGAATTAGTCGGTGCAACCACCAGTAGAATAGAAATTTGTGGGTGTCATTGTATCTCAATTAAGTTATCATTCTAGTTCTGTGCACAGCCGTTTTATACATTATATGTACGTGAACGAGCTTCTCAACTATAAGGAGCACCGAGTGTCTACCAAAAGCTGAAAAGCATACTAATTGGTTAACTGCTTCTACCTAACATGCAGCGTGAGTCATGAATACAGTCAAAACTCAAAAGACTATTGTGATACACAAAGTTGCTTTATCAATCATGTGTCAATGTATTTACCTGTTGCAACATATTCTGGAGCAGCATAGCCATAAGTGCCCATAACCCTAGTTGTAACATGTGATTCTCCCCCAGATGGCCCCAATTTTGCCAAGCCAAAGTCAGAAATTTTTGCATTATAATTCTGTAGGATAACAAAAGAATCTGATTATGACAGGACTGCTTTTGCTGCCCAAACCTAAAAAAAGGAAAACTAAGAAGCATGAAAAAGGAAAGATGCTTTCAGATGGGTTGACCTGACCTCTCCAACTATTATGGAGCAAGAAAATGAAAAATAGGGCTGCTTTAGAGTTGCTATTGACCTGGCTTAGGAAAGGGCATTTTTGGAGTCTGTGAGGGCTGTCTTTGGGGTTTATAGTGGTGCTTGAGGCCCCCAAGCAGATTATGTCATTTTGTATTTTGAGTGTCGTGAGGAAAGAACTTCCCTCTCGAAAGCCAGTGAGTGTTCTGTGTTGAGAGTGATTGTGTTCTGACTTAGCTACCATGATTTTACCATTGTAACAAGGGAATAGGGTTTTATATTGAATCAGGGAGTCCTCCTTCGTAACTCTGATTCAGTACCTTATCATATTAACATCAAAACCTCAGGATTTCCCTTCTATTATGCTCTGGCGTTGCATATTTGCTGTTTTCTGGTTCTTTTAATCCACAGGGTCTCATCAGATTATTAATTTTATCTGTGATAAGGAGAAACCATTACTTTTCTTACTCAAAAGACACAGCGTCCACCACGTCAATTTATATCCTTCAACTGGTCAACAGATCTAATATTAACAATGCTTAGAACAATCTAACGGGGAAAAATTTTAATCATACACTAGGAAGTGTCCATATAGGTACACCGTAAGGTTGGCTCCAAGCAAACGTAAAGATATTTGGATTAATGTGCACGCCACTCATCCCAGGGTGACACTAAATTCATTTCAGCTTCCATCTTAAGTCTGAACAATGAGGGAAGGAGAGATCAAGACCGGCACTAAGAGGCCAACCAGTAAAAGAATAACTAACCCCATCAAGTAGTATATTTGAAGCCTTGAAATCTCGGTATATGACTTGCTTTTCTGAAGTGTGCAAGAAGGCCAATCCTCGAGCAGCACCAATAGCTATTTTGAGTCGCATGTTCCAAGAAAGTGGTTCAATGTTAGGATTTCCTGCTCAAAAAAAAAAAGAAAAAGAAAAAAAGAAGACAAATTAAACTCCTGCAGGGCCAATCTTTTTCTTTTCCCACTTATTTTATGTATTTCTGTCTTCAGTTCATACTTCTGAAGAGATGATTCTCCAAACTTCCCTTTGGCATGAACTCATACACAAGCAGCAGCTCCTCAGCATCCCAACAGTAACCCAATAGCTTGACCAAGTTGGGATGAGAAAGCCTTCCTAAGAAATTGACTTCTGACTGTGGTATCAGATCAAGAGAACAAATAAACATATTATTTCACAATGTATGATACCTTTTCCGAAAATTGTACAAAATAAGTGGGATTTATCTCATTGTGGGTACCAGAAATCCAATATGACAACTAAAATCAAGACACACAACAGTTATTGACAAACATTAAAGCTTCACCGAGAACTAAATCATTTGTCAGTGATTAGTTTTTCAATCAACTGGTACCAACACCAGAGTGATAAAAGTGGGGAATATCAAATGCCCTCTTACCAATTCTGTGTTCTTTAGAGCAGAACAACAGCCTTGTCAGGAAAGGTACATATAATAATAAAAGTCATCTTAAAGCATGAATCATGCTTCACTAATGACTTAGAGAACAATACCAAACGAACAAACACACTCAATACACTAAATGCATGTTTGGTACATGAAAAAATGTTTTCTAGAAAGGAAATGAAGAATTTATCTAGAAAGAAAATGAAATAGGTCCATTTACCATGTCCTTTCTAGAAAACATTTTTCTACCTACCAAACATTGCATGAAGGTAATATCAACTTCCATTCTTCTGTCAAGGTTGGAGAAGGTTACAAAAATGTCTATCATTACCGTATTATCTTTACACTTTTCTTATAACAAACAAGCCTGGCTACACAATTCCACCAAAACTGCTGCACTGCTACAAATAACAATGCTGCTTCATTTTTATTTATATTGGTTATAATTGCACATTAAGCAGACAGGACAGGAATGGCAGGTTCAATGAGAAGCTTCCATTCGTTATGTGTTACATTTTAAATTTGGCATTATTTTTCTGAGCAATTTCTATTTGATTACAATTGGGTTTTATTTTCAATTAAGCATCATTTAGTTTGCTGTCTCCTATTAGGACTAGGACATGGCTATTCACTTGATAAATGTAGGTGTTCTTGTATTAATACTAAGCAATAATACAGAGATTTCTTTCCTTCTATCACCCTCCCTCTATTATTTTTTTCACGATATCAGAGCCTGAAGGAACTGGTGATCACCTTCAGCTCATTTTGAGCTCTGAATGCAGAGACGGTATATTCAAAGGGAGCATTTTGTATATTCAAAGGCAGTGGAAGGAAGATTATCTTACTAGAGAGAGGTAAGACAGCCAGAAACAACAAACTCAGATTATCAAGTATGGGTTTCAGAAAACAACACCATCATGTCACCGTTAGTTGACTCTGACAACTATCTATATATCAATAGAATGCCTTAAAAAACATTAGAGCTTACTCTCCTCAGCAAAAGCTACACGAAACTTGCACTTACACTTCAGCCATGAGCACATCTCCTCATAAAATATTTGGCTGTGCATCCCTTGTTTGACGTTGACCATGGTGGGCCTTTTTTTATCCTTTGGGCATTGTCCATCTTCAAAAAGGGTATCGCTACTCACCACATCTAAGAAATTCTATATTACCATGATGAATGTTGCACTTTTTTAGAACATATCTTTCTATGGTTAAACACCCATTGAGGGGGAGAATGGGAACACATGAGAGTGGAAGTTTGAGAGTGATTTCAGCCCTATACAGCAGACTCTACCCTCCTATAGTCCTGAACTTGATCTGCATAGATCTGAGACTCAACTCAATGCTCAGCTTGATGCAATGAAAAAAGCCAGGCAGAATATTAACCGCCAAAAGTACTCAATAAAAGGAAGAACGTCCAGTGACTTAACAGCAAAAAAAGGAAGAGTCATAGCAGGACAGCAGTATAAAGAGAAGAAAAATCACGCACGACCTATGCCATCCCTTCCCATGCCAACAGCTGAAATGGAAAATGACTTAGAGGTATCCATTGACCTTAGAAAGGACGTAAGACGTGTATTATTCAATTCATTTGTAATGCAGGTTCAATGAGAAGCTTCCATTGATCCAGGTTTTTATCTTCTATGTTTTTATTAGATTTTTTTTTTCATGCAACTTTTACATTACTAGGATTAGGTTTTATTTTCAACAAAGCATTCTTCCATTAGGACCAAGACACCGCAATTCATAGGTACCATGACTGTACTACTCATGAATCATGATAGCTATTAGACCAAAGCATCCACATTACAAACACAAAGACTTTAAATAAGTCTACCGCTTCGCAAGTGGTGGTGCCATATGCCTGCCCTCAAACTCTGGAATATTAAATTCAAGTATGAACAAAACGTAATTTGTCCATGTCTTATAGCAAAAGAAACGATGAATCTGTGATCGGATGGTAAAAAAATGAAAACATTTCCAAATAATTGTGGAAAGAGAACACCTGTTGAATTCATCGAGTCAAGCATTAAATAGAGTGGATATTAGGACAACATATTTTAATGACCCGCCTTCAACTGCGGGCAAGCAATGAATGGCGGAAAAACAGGTCGTTAATGTGGGACCCGACTGCATTTTTCTACTGAAATCATTGATCATGTTCATGTTTGTTTATCGATCGATTTGTATTTAGTTTCTTCGTTACCGATTTATTTGTATCTAGTTTCTACACTAATTAATGAGACTGATCAAAAAGAGTTGTGAGTCGTGAGCCCCAAATTGCTGATCATGACGAAAACCATCTTTAATTACTTAAAATTGACAATTTCCTTATTCCAAACCCTGACAGGAAAGCAAAAGGGAGGGAAGCATAAAACAATGCCTAGGGCTCTTGAAAATTTAAGCAGAAGAATCAAAGTCAACGGACCTGCCACTCTTGGAATCCTTGCATACTTTCTGAGTTCAATTTTTTAATAGCAACTACGATTCCAGACCCCGCCTTCGATGGTGTCAGCGTCTTCTCATCCAGCCAACCTTTGTAAACTTTACCAAAACCACCCTCTCCAAGCAACGTATCGGATTTGAAGTTCTTCGTGGCTGCTTTCAAGTCTCCAAAACTGAAGACCTTCAGATTTGGAGATTCTAGAATTTGCCCGCTGGGGGAAGGAAGGGAATCGCCGAGGGTACCACTTGTTAGTTCTGAAAATTGACTCTTTGCAGCACTGCTGTTCGTAGTAGAGAACCCAACGTTCTTACTGTCAGTACTCGCTGAACCTACAGAGGCAAATGGTCAAAGAGAATGGAAATCTAGCTTTGTTTCTCTGGGGAGTTTCACCAATCAGATAGAACCCGTGACCAAGTTTCATCTAATTTTTGTGACCCATGCCGAGAAATCCCAGATCATGGAAAATAAAACCCATTCTCACCTGAATATGGATTTCTGCTGATACTAGACGCCGGTCCCTCATCGTGAGCGAGCGACCCAAAGCATAGACCCATTTCAAGCTCCCAGCCTACAAAGCTAGCATAAAATGGCTCCCGCAAAGCCTGCAACAGCAGCGACGATGGAGGCTTGAGGCTTCCACTTGGCGCTAGCTATGTATCGTTTTCTTTTTGGTTACCACAATTTCTTCCGCCAATTTCCCATTTATCTTCATTACTGTTTGCGGGGGGTCAGTGTGCGAAATTCACATCGCTGCTTCGCTGGCTAGACCCCACATGAGGCCAAAACTTCTCTACCGTCGAAGTTTCGTTTTTTCTTTTATATGTTTGTCACCTTTTTCGCTCCGCTTCTCTGCAGCTACTAAAATAGCTATAAGACTCGCCTCTCAACGACCGCGTGAGAGTTGGGTCAAAACCTTCATCTGTGTTATTCATCCTCTGGGGCCCAGAAAACAACCACAAATCCTTCCGAAGATGATGACTAAACTGAACGACAGAGTTAACTACTCGCTTCAGCTTTAATTTGCTCCTGGTCAAATTCACTTTGGATTGGTCAGGCTTCGCTTTGCACGGTCATTACTGTGCTTGGGATTTTCAAGTCTTAGATTGCCGTCAAAGTGATTGAACTATTTTCACAGAGTTCCACTGGTGGCTCTGGCTACCTGGCCAGCGCCAAGTGGAAGCCTGACAGGCTGACATGTGATAGGAGACAGAGAGGATCCCCATCAAACTTGCACCACGTGATATCATAAAAAAAATTTACATTGCCAATTTTAAATAACAATAGTTAAAAACTAAAAAAAAAATTAAAATATAAATAACAAGACTAATCATTTTCTTTCCATAATTTGTTATTCAAATATTAATAATCGATACAAATGGTTGGCGAACTTAAATTATATCAAAATTTTCAAATAAAGTTAAAGATTAAAAGTACCTAAATTAATTAAACTTTCATGAATATTCAATAAGTACATTAAAAGATAAAAAATTCATGGATAACATTCTGGGCAATAACTTGGACAGCGAAAATGGGACAAGATGTGGAGAATGACCTTTTTTTTTTTTTTTAAGCGAAAAGGATTTCATTCAAAAGAACCAGATGTACATCAACCCAATCTGGTAATGGTAATGTTACACTACCTAACTCGAAATCTCGAATAAGGGATATCTTAATATTAAATATACTGCAATTGTTAATGTTGGATTAGAGATGCTTCATGTATTTGTCAATCTCATAATTGAAGTCAGGGAACCGAGCCTCTCTCAAGGCAATTGACTCCTTCAGATACAAGATAACCCTTTTTAAAGGCAATTGAATTGACGCCTTCCAAAACCATCCAAGACACGCCCACATGACGACTCTCAAGTCCTGTGTTTTTCACATCCCAATATTAAACCTTCAAACTGAAGCTCACCATGGCACCATGTCCCTCCTATCTTTTCATGTTTGAGGAACGAGTTCTAAGCTGAGCACAACAGTGCAATAACCGGCCAAGATTTGACTTTACCAGCCTCTGCGTTTAATTCGTCAAAGCCATATAGAATGCAACGCTCCCATTACATGTGTATTAATCAACTAAAAAAATCAATTCAAGAGAGATCTTCATTGACTTTAATGGAACGGCATAAAGGGAGATAAGCATAAAATTAATATAACGGGGAATCATCTGAGAACAAGGGATATCATTATGCCAAGGAGAAAAAGGTCCCACTGCTCTGCAATCCATACGTATGCAGAGAGAATTAAGGGCCCATTTGGTTCACCGGAATCTTGACTCAAGAAAAGGAAAGAGAATGGAGTTTCTCATTTTCTTAAGTTTGGTTGACATTAAATTGAATTCTTGAGAAATGATTTTCAAGGAAGAGAGTGGAAATTAATTTCTTGAGCTGGATCCATGAAAAATATAATTTTCTTAGAAAATTATTTTCATTGACAAAAATGTCCTTCACTTTTTTTTTTGAATCTCCTTGGTGAACCAGGTGCATCGTTTTTTTCACATTTTCATGCACGATCATTGCCTCCTTCACATTCTTCGATATTGTCTCCTTTCAAATTTCTGGTGTCATCTCTGCCCTCCTTTGTCGACCTTTGCACCATTCTCTCTTCTCTCCATTATTGTGTTCTTCTTCAGTCGTGTGATTCAGCCATGGGAGCAACTCCTTGTATTCGACAAAGAGGTGGGTTGTTGAAGTTGCTCCTCTTACTCACATATCTGGGTCATTGGAGCCAAGTCATTGAAGGCGCCCCTCCTTACGAACGCTGCCCTCCGTTGAATGTCCCCAACCTTGCTGTCATCCCTAATCTTAATGGTGTTGCCAATCATCATCCAAGTTGCAAATTGGTTTCTTCATCTGAGTGCGAAGGTCATAGGTGAAGAGGGTCGAAGGTACTAGGATTAATTTGAGTTTGAAGCTTCCGATTATAGTTACAAATCTAAAAAATGGTGCTGAAACTTTTTCAATCAACATGGTGTTTTTCAAATTTACAATGTAGCCTTCAAATCTAAGCGTGCATATCCTTACGTATTAGAATATGATCCTTGTAACTATGACCAAATTTATGCTTGATTTTCATGGGGATTGGATACGTAAAACTGATGAGAGAGGAAGAAAGAGATGAGGTTGTTGAAAGAAGATGGTGGTAATATTGTCTTTTATTATTTTTGATATTTTATTGTATAAAAATTATTTTAAGATTCCATTAAAATTTTCCAGCCCACCAAACATGCTTCTCTTAACATTTTTCCAATTTAATTTCTAATTCCATTTTCAAATCATTTTTCAGTTTCATTTCGTTTGAAATGTTTCAAGTGAACCAAACTAGGTCTAAATGAAAGGGAAATTTTGTAACATTTCCACTCTTGTGAAGGAGCAATCCTGCCCCCAAGTCCAAGCCCACACTGTTCCAGGACACTGTAGTTGCCACTTGCTAATTTACCAAAGCAACTAGAATTTCTGACTGGAAATTGCCTAGCGTTGGCTGAGCTTCAAATGTCTCCAGGTCAAAGGGAACAAGTATGCTTTAATAATTATTATCAGCAGAGCTGTATACGTTTCAGTGATCTACAGCTTTCAAATGTTTTTGTTTTTGTTTTTTCAACTCTTTGACCTTTTTGACCTAGAGTTCTGTTTGGTCATAGCTCTAGCTCTGTGCCTTCTCTTGAAGACATCCTGCCTGAATCTCTTGGTTTCTCTTTGTATGTCGATGGAAGGTTTCCTCTCAATAACTTCTTTTTCACACTCGAGCATCTTTTGCCTCTTCATCACTGCCATAACAGCAACATCATCCTCTATTTCTTCATTTTCTGCCACTTCCTGCATGTACTTATGGTAAATCAAAAGTATTTAAAAAAATGCATATTTATGTGTGACAGATCATATTTAAATGAAGCATAGGAGCACCAAGGTTGTTAAAAATGAGATTTTTGTTTTAAAACAAATCCAAAAGCCTGCAAATATTTAGTCAAAAACCAAAGCACAAAGCCAGTATAGCCTTCATAATATAAAAATTTATAACTCACGCATACAGAAAGAATTATGAATTAACATCCCGTTTTAAAGTTAAGCATTAAAGAAAGACCATCCGTCTAAGAAAAACTAGAATGATATGTTCGCATATTAAGTATAAATTTCAACCAAATATTTAAAATATCTGTGAGGCAAGACTCAAGAAATCAAGTGTATCTTGTATCACTAAAACAACAAACGAAATTGAAAAGTCATGCATCATGAAGGGTAAAATATACCAGAAAAAGAGTTTTAATCTTGTCATTTTCCCCCTTGTTTTTCTCATCTTCTCGCACACTCACTATTTCACTATTCAAGTATTCCTAGCACACAGGATTTCAAAAGCTACAATATCTAATGAATATATGAAGGTACATGGAGGGAAATCACGTGTCATGTGAAAATATGTTATACCAAACCAGTATATTTTTCTTTCAAATGATTTAGGTCGATTCTTTTTTTTTTTTCCCGGCCCAATCACAACACATGAGGGGGAAAAGAGACATTCAACATGACCCAGAAAAAACCAAATCAATGCACAATATGATGAGTCACAACCCAAGCTCAACCATATGTTACAGTATACATTATGATGAAGTCCATAACATTTTCCATGTCTTCAAATAAAAGCTGCTGCCTATGTTTAACATCAAAGCACTCATTCTCTCATAATACACCATATTAATTATATTCGTTCAACAGGATAGCTGCATTTACATGCACTTAAAAATGAAACTGATGTTCTTTGTCACATATAAATAGAGTTTACTTGAATATCTTATGTATGTATAGCTCTATGCTTAGTGCAACGAAGTCATCAATATAAAAGAGGCAAAGTGAGAAAAGACCTGAAGATCATGAATGAGATTGTCAAGCGATTTAATCTTCCTATGAGGCCAGCGGGGAATACCAAATTCTCTACACTTCCTCTTGAGTACAGTAAGTCCAACTTTTAGATTTCTTGATGCTTCTACAATTGGCACATCAAAGTACTTCACCAGATCTGCTAAAAGAATGCTTGCTACATCTTTACTTGCTGCCCTCTTTTTCTTCTCTATGCGACCTGCATTTGGTTATCTAACCTCTTAGATTTTAATATATGTTCATGACAAAAGAACATTAAAATTATGAAGATTGGCATGTTGGGGGTTGCCTAGTCATATTCTTTGCAACAATGAGCAAGATGAGTGAGGGTACATCATTCGGCAACGCATTTACTGAACTAGAATCTTTAGTTTCCTCAGTTTGAATTAGAAGATGGACTTTTTATATAGCCAAGATTGGGCTGCTGGAACGAGGCGGTGAATAACTTTCAAAATTGAGAATAACCAAATAATGCAATAAACTGGGTCTTCTTTTTTCCCCCTAAAGAATTGGTTGTTGAAGGAGCAAAATGGCATTGTGTGATTCACGTAACCGACCTCAATAGAATAAGGCTTCTTATTGTTGTCGTCGTCGTCGTAGATTCTCCTTTTAATTTTTATATGAATAAACAGAATCCACCTAAATCAATAGACATCCTTAGGATGAGGGAAACAACAAAAGTTTTGCAGCTCCATGAGAAGTTCAATATATATGTTAACCAATAACCACTGTGAATGCTTTTTGATTTGACATAGTATTCAGAGGTCCCACTTTCAGAACCAAAGACTTCAATGCAACAACAAATTTTTCTGGTCATTCACAACTAGAACGTATATATCAATGCCTATATTTCAACACTGTTGAAATAAAGATAGATCTGTCAACACTGCAGAAGAAAGCGTCAAGGCATTAAATGCTAGATAATTTGTGCCAATAATATCATAAAGAGCACTGATACACAACCTTGTAAAATTTCGTCAATAATGTCATTATCTGGTAAATCAGCTGGGTCTAAACTTTCACCATCTGATTCATTCCCTGGTAACTCAGACATCCCTAAACTTTCTTCATCTGCTTCCTTGTCTTGTAACTCAGACATGCCATCTGGGTAAGGAAGGCGATTGAGATCCTGGAGCAAAATTTTTCTTGGCTGATGGCTGTTATTGCTGTTTCTTTGGAATCTTTCATCAGGAGAGATTTGCAGCATATCATTCTCTTTTGATTTACAGTTCAACTCATGTATCATATGGAGATCATTAAGCAATCTTGGGATCATCTGAAGCTTGGGATTGCTGAATATTTTTAGAAGCAATTAAAAGGGGAGGAGGGAGAGCTAGGAATTTTAGATCGTACAAGTAGTAGCACAATAATGTGGAGATGCATTGGACTGTACATTGATACCATGTAAAGTTACCAAATGTGACATACGATACACAGGAAATTGGATATAAGTATGCGCGCAAATGATCCGTTTCACTTTTGAACAGCATTCAGTATATATGACTCTGCAGTTTTTAGATATACAAGAATTTTACTGCTCTATCCTAAAATTATATATATATATATATATAGATATATATATATATATATATATCGGTGGGATCTAAGGGCTCAACACCAAATCATTTAATTAAATAGGCCAATTTAGTAGATAGGTTCTCGTACCTCCAACCGTACGAGGTTTGGAGAACAAGACAAACGGCGTTTAACAAGGACAAATAGATAGGGTTTAACAGATGATGGGTACCTCGCGACTGATAACAACGGAGGAACGCAGGAAGACTGAGGCTTGTGATCGGCGTGAAACGCAAAGACACAAAGCCAGACTCCATTCTGATACCCTTCAGAAACTTCGGAAACACGAAATTTCTGTAATCTAAGAATTGGGGAAGCCCGCATTTCCCCGTATGAGCCACTTCGGGAAAATACAAACTCTCTTTCAACCTCGCTCTCCCTCCCATCCCTCATTCGGTAGACATGCACGCTCCTGATCAGCTCTGGAAAAAAAAAAATTCGAAAATTACCAATCCCCAGCAGGTCCAAAAACATTTTTTTCCATAAAAAACAAAAGTTTCGATCGAAATGATCAACGAAATCTGGAAACCAGACTGTAGGAAATGAAAAGGAAACGAGGGTTGAGTTCATAGTTACCTTCTTTAATGGTGTTCTGGAAGACTAGAAGAGTGGTCGGCAAACAGGTCCCTCCGGAATCCATGAAGATTTTGCGGATATCATGACTATTGGGTACGAAGCAGAGACAACAACGGTGGAGTGATGAAGGGAAACGAATGAGGCAGAAACCAGCTTTTCGAGTGAGTTTGCATGATCCCCCCCCTTTTCTTCTTGCTCGTTTTCGGCTCAATTCAGGGTCCCCCAAGGCGAGTATGGCATTTATTTTTTTTTTAGGAGAATTGACAAGTTAAGTCAAATAAAAAAGAATAAAAAGATAAAAATATTTGGTGGTTAGTCAGGTACAATTAGTATCTTAAATATTCATAATGTTACATCAATATCTTAAATATTTATAATATTACATGAATAGGTGTAAAAATAATCAAACTATTAACTTTAATCTAACACTGTTAACTTTAACCGTTAAATACTGACCATGCATGTTACGTGTCTTTACTAACGTTGACTATAAAAGGAAAAAAATACTCACAAAATTGTTGGCCAAGAGCAAAAATACTTACGAAGTCATAGGCTAGAAGTAAAAATATCCATAACATTATCAGAGTTAGTGCAAAAGTTATCAATCCATCAAATCCCTTAAATGTTGATTGTTTAGCTGACATCTAATCAGATGTTGACTATTTTTTCACTGATGTAGATAAAATATTTTCGGATGAATTTTTGCAAATGTTAATCGATCATCGTATGAATACCCATAATGTTACTTTAGTAGGTGCAATAGTGACTTATCCGTCAAAATCAATGCCGCATGATTTCTTTTCATCGCCGCGTATCTTGCCTCCTTCCTTTCTCCCTCCCCACTCATTTTTCTTGTCAAGAAAATTTAAGATTCAATATAGTGATATGGATTATACAAAATCAAAAATTGAGAATTGAGCACAACAAGTTTAAAAACATTATCACAACCTTAAACAATTATATTCATGATAGGTTCAAAATTTTCAAATAATTTTCGCTATTACTATAGAGAAACAAGCAATTTAATTTGATATTCAATCAAAATAACATTTTTTCACATCATATTCATACAATGCTCAATTAACCTTCAAAGAATTTCATTTGAAAATATTTTTAAAAATAGTTAACTTCTGCTTAAGTATTAGCTAAACATTAAATATTTAAGGGATTTGATGGATTGGTAATTTTTGCACCAACTCTAATAACGTGATGGGTATTTTTTCTCCTAGTTGATGACTTCATGAGTATTTTTGCTCCTAGTTGATAATTTCATGAGTATTTTTGCCCTTTTATTAGTTCACATCATCAAAAACTAACACGTGAAATGCACAGTCAATATTTAATAGTCAAAGTTAAAGACTTTAGTTCAAAGTTAACACTTTCGTCACTTTTGCACCTATTCATATAACGTTATAAATATTTTTACCTTTTTTCTCACTTTAAGATACTGGGTGCCCCTAACTGACTACTTTATGAATACTTTTACCCATTTACTCAATAAAAAATTTTAGTATTATATTAAATTTGAAAATTTTAATATTAAAAAAAATTAATTTAACATTAATTTTTTTAGATCCTTACTTGTCATTCCATTTTTATTAAAAAAAATTTATAATTCCCTCTCATCCATGTTTTAATTTATTTATTAAGTTATTTGTTTCCATTTCGAGTGCTTTTTATATCTGATTAGGTTTGTATTTATTTTAAATTAAAAAAACATATAGTGCTTTTATATCTATTTATAAGGAGGAAAATAATTTGAATAATTAAAATACATCTTGTGAAAGATTTAATTTATGATAAAATTTAAATAACTAGACATATTTTTTTAATATTATTACTTCTATAAACAAAAAATATTCATATGGTCAGATTAACATTACAATTTAAGTTGAAACAACTAGTTGTAAGAAATATGGTGCAATTTAATGAGAAAAAAAATTAATCTCTCAATCCCTATAATGATACACTATTTTTAATCAAGTCCCTCAAAAAAAATTTCTTTTTATTATCTCATTCTAATTACATCTCGTATAAACATTAGTCCCTATAAATAAAAATGGTTAAAGAAAAACACATTAAGCTTATAACAACAACGAAAAGCAATGACGCAATTGATAGCTGAATCAATTTCAATAGATACTCTAGTTATGAGAGCATCACAAATGTCAAGTAAGACAAACAGAGGCTTTGTTCTATTTTGTGACAACAACAATAGCAATATCAAACATAGTTCATCGACTAAATTGGTAATGGCAGGTATGTTGAGAATTAATAACAATATAAAATGTTTTGTTATTGTTTAGACCTAAAATGAAACATCAATTGATAGAAGCCTAAAGAAACAAAAGAGGAAATGTCAGGCCTAATAAGCTATCATTTAAGATAAGGCCTAATCTACCTCAAGGCGAGCTTTTAAGTTAAACACATGTTGAGTTGGCGAGAGTAAACCTTGAGATCTAGAACGACCAAGCGTAGCAGAATGTTATTTGGATGCGGGCCATTATCTCAACATACCCCAAATCTCACGAGATCATGCCAAACTAAGTAAGCCCTGAGTCGTGAAGGAAACGTGACCCTTAAGATTCAAAGTGACAAAATCAAGGAGATCATTATTTAGATATGGGACTATTACTTGGACATGCTCTGAATCTCACAAGATCGTGCCATATATAGTTGATATTTTAGCATACGAGCTTTGGACATTACAAGACCAACAAACTCAGACCAACAATATAAATAGAGTTCCAAAGAGAAAAAAAGGCAATAACAAACAATCAACAACTCAAACATTTCATAACTCAAATTATCATTTACTGTGTATTTAGAATCCATTCTTATTTCAATTCCTTATAGTTCTGTAACTTAGTTTTAGTAATCAAACTATATTTTCTCAATTATCCTTGCATCTTCGCGTTTGAGTAAACTAAGGTAAGCGAGCTCGGAAACCCTTTATTCACATTTAAGATTTCGCGTCTCTGGCACGTCTAGTAAGCATTCAAACATAAACAGTTTGTTGTAGTTATTGTGTGTGTGTTAAGAGAAGAAGTCCCACATTGTCCACATGAAGAAAGCTCATAGCATATAAATACTAAGGAATGAAGTGGGTTAGAAAAATAGGTTTGGAGGAGAAGTGAGCTTGCACACACGAAACAAGCCAACTTAGGATAATCGTAATTGAAAACATTCAATTCACCCTTGCAATTGAGTTAAACAGGCATTGGGTTCCTTTTACCGGATTACTTTTACAAAAAAATAAATAATTATTTATTTAAATTAGCTTATTAGAAAACCTTATTTTTTGGTTGATTAGAGTTTGAATTCAAACCTTAAATGTTTTCTGGCTTTAACCAAATTTTTAAATGAATTAATCAATTTCTTAAACATGTATGTTCCCTAATGACTCCAGACAATTGTTTAAATGTGTTTTGTGTGTGTGTAATTGAGGTTTAATGGTGGATTAATTTGGTGATTATGAAAATGCGTTCATGTACAGGATTTCGACCTTTATATAGGCATGCATGCAGACTAAACTTTCTGCCTGGCTCTTGAGTTTTCAAGTATCTTCTTTCCTCCTCTGACTTTTGTCCTATGCTAGTTTGTCTAGGTTATATTGTTAGTGTTTGTTGTTATGTTTCCTTACATTTGCAAGACAAGCTTGTTTAATCTTGAGGAGATGCCGGTCTACTATACTAATGGGCTGAAATAGTTCTTAAAGATAGTATCATTTGGCATGACTCAAGCTTCATTTTCCTACCCACCACCAATAATCTTAAGAACTAATATGGCATCCAATACTGATAAAATTGTTCTTGAGGAGGTCCCTATTAGAGATCAGTTCATCCTAGCTGCTGTTGCCATCCCCTTACTGAGGCCATTCCCAAACATTTCAAAGATAGAAGTCTTTGATGGCAAGAATTTCAAATGCTGGCAGAAACAAGTCTTTACCATTCTTGATATACATGGTATAGTTGTTACTCAACCTGAGCCCGCTACTAATGCTAATCCAGCCCATAGAGTTGTATGGACTCATACAAATAAGGTATGCCAACATACTATCATTAGCACTTTATCTAATAATTTATTCAATGTCTGTTGCATCTACAAGGAAACTTATAAGACATGGGGGTCCTTGGTGATAAAGTACACTGTTGAGAATGCTGGCAAGCAAAAGTTTGTTGTGGGAAACTACTATATGTAATCTCCCTAAAGTTAAACCATAATTAACTCCAATACATTGTAATCCGAGTTTTTAAAAGAAGAATTTCTCAAAATTAATTCAAAGGAATTCTAATTTGCCATTTTAAATCCCATACATAAATTTAAGGACTCCAAAATCAAAGTTTTAAAAACAAACGGAAGCTTGAAAATCAATTGGAACCTAAATAATGAGTTTTAAAACTCAAAATAGATTTTCAAATAGAATTTGACATATGCACCGCAGCTTACAGTTTGTGCACCGTGGTGTGTCTTCTCTGTGCCATGCACCGCAACGCATTGTACGAAATTTGACAGATCAGTGCTATCATTTGACAGCATAGGAAGTGAACTTTCGACAAGTCTTAAATCTTCGTTCGACGTTCAATTGAGGTGGTTTTGATGTCTACATAGAGCTTTCTCCTAGCTTTAGCTAATGGCACCAGTTTCATACTCAAATTCATTTTCCATCAAAAGTTAGACACTAAAACCCATTTTAACACATTTTCACACGTGCCAATAGCCTACATCAAAACCACACTCAATGGACTCTTGCGGACTCATATAACACCATACGCAATCAAATATACTTATTTCACAAAATCACCACTCAATCCCAATTTTCACAAAACATAGAGAGGGAGGAAAAGTTGCACAAAATCAACCATTTCATTCATATTTCTCAAAAATACATATGTTCATACTTGCATAAGTATTTTAGCCTTATCCTCGGGTTCACAATAAAAAATCACTAACCCAGGGCACAAAATACACTAGTTAAATACAAAATCATATAAGTAGTACACCAATCATGGCAATTAATCCTAGTTGAAAATTATATTAACAAATACACATGAAAACAACTAAAGAGAGGCATAAAGAGGATTTGCTCCACAAATCCTAAGCCTCAGTATGTTTTCCCTAACTTGGATCTGATGAGCTAGTCCCTAAAAATATTGACAATTGAGGGGTGAGTATAATTACTCAGTAACCAAGTTTCACTTAATCGTTACAGTTACATATTAATTATAAATAGATACAAATAGGCACATAAACATATATATTTCACATAGCATTAGGCCATGGTTCACAAAACTAACAACCATGTGATCGGATTTGCCACAAAATACTATATCATGTTATTTTCAAAAATATAACTTAGGGTCGCAAAAATAACAACCATACACCCTTAACATGCGCTGGATCACAAAACTAACAACTATGTGATCGGACTTATATGCATTATCATATGCCAATTTTATATCCTCCTATTACCTCTAACACAAAATCAGTGGCTATCATATAGCTACATCCTTCACGAACTAACCCAGCCTTCCACATGAGGAATTACCGGCCCAGGGTTAACTCACTCACTTATATAATCTAGTTTCCCCCAATACTAACAACCATGGGGTGTTGTACCCCTAATCTAGTCTCTTCATAAATTGGTGGAAACTAGTTAGATTCGAGTCCCTCGTAGAACAAGTAAGACAGTCCTGAATCAACCATGGGACAAAGATTACCTCTCAATTCCAATGGTCGGTACCAAGGCTAGTTCTCGATTCTAACGATCACTGTCAATACCACATGAATTTCAACCAATTTACTCCTCTCCCTAGGCGAACTCCCGCTAATGATCATACTATACACATTTCACACATAATATGTATTTTAACAATCATTTCTCAAACAATGAACTCACATAACACATATGCTCATAATTAACTCATATTTCATTACAATTCTCCACCCATAGTAGTAAATCACAAGTAAAACATCAAGGGTTGTAGAATCAAGGTTTTCTTTTCTCTAAAACCATTTCACAATCAAGTATTTTCCAACATGCATCATCAAATTAACCATAAAATATATTTCACAACATAGTTAACATACAACTATAAAAATTAAGTTTTCCCCGATTACTTTAAATTTTTGAGAGGTCAAAGGTTTACTCTTTACTATATCAACTTTTCAAAGCTTCAACAAGCTCAAAAGGTGCCAAGTACAACCAAATCATAAGGATATCATCATCATCTAGCTCTTTAAGCTTTATCAACATAAAACTCCTCATACACTATTTTACCAACTCATAACCATTGCCCATTCATACCTAATAGGCTCATTAGATTCCATAAATACACATTGTCATTAATAACACTTTAAACCATCATTAATGCACATTAACCTCTCCAAACTACCTCATAAATACTAATTTTCGAACATTAAATGCTCCTATAAACCAACCACTTTTAAAATCATCAATGTAGTATTCCAATACATTAAATCACTCCCATTAATCTCATTTTAACTAATAAAATTGAACCCATACTCTTATGGATCGAAAATCCATCTCCCAACTCAAACCTTACCATAAATAATCATAAATGAGGGAGAGAAAGGAAGGAGAAAGCACCATGATCTTACTTTAGGTGTTTAGGAGCTTTAATCAATTAATAATAGGACCAAAAGTTATACCCTAGTAAAGCCAAAATCAAGCTCTTCGTTTTCCTCTTCTTTCTCTCTTTTGTTTTCATACAACTCATAAGCTGATTTATCTAATTTTTTAGCCATGCATTGCGGCGTACACTGCTCTTCACCTCGGCGCAAGGCACAGAGGAACCCATTATGTTTAAATTGTGTCTATGCGCTGCAGCGTGTGACATAAAACATAACTCTTCACTTTTTCATTCTCTTTTCTTGCTTGAATAGCCCGCCATCGATTTAGACCCCACTTCTAGGGTTGAAATCACATCAATTATATCAAGTTAAGCCCCTCTGGCCACACACCTCTTTAACTCACTAACTATCCTAATTAAGTTAATAAATTAGGGTTAAAATTTTCCAGATGTTACACTATAGATAGGAGATAATCGAGAACAAAGATGTGAAGGAGTAAATAAATGAGTATTATAAGCTACTGGAAGAGCTTCGTACTGAAACATTAACCTCCCAGACGAGTTCATTGCTGAAATCCTTATTAAGAAGCTACCATAATCATGGAATGATTACAAACAATAACTGAAATACAAACAGAAGCAGTTGTCCTTGACTACTTTGATCACTCACATCATAATTGAAGACACTAACCATAAGGAAGTGTGTGTAGCTAGAACAAGAGAAATGATATCCAAAGATAATCTGGTAGAGACAAAGCCTCACAACAAGAGATATGATCCTAAAAATAAATATAACAAAAATAATAAAAAATTTTAATTACAAACCTTGTACTTTTAACCCCTCTTTCAAGAAAAAGGAGATTGTTTTGTCTATGGTAAACAGGATACTATGTAGAACAGTGTAGGAAGAGAGTGAATCATGATAAGCCTCTAAAGCTAAATATGAATTTGGTTTTAGGAGCTGCAGTAATGTCTTAAGCTCTCTTAGTTTTTGATGTGAAGAAATGTGTTGTAAACTCTGAGGCTACCAGGCACATATGTGCTAACTGAGAGATGTTTACCTCTTATGATCTTGTAAAGGAGGGGGAAGACTGTGTTTACTTTGGTAATTCCCAGACTACTAAAGTTTAAGGAAAAGGGATAGTGGCCTTAAAGCTCACATCAGAGAAGACTCTGGTTTTGAGTGATGTTTTGCATATGCCTGAAATTAGAGCAAACTTAGTTTCATTGCTTTATTAGGGAAAGTTAGGATTAAACTATCATTTAAATCTGAAAAGATTGTAATGATAAAGAATAATGTATTTGTGGGAAAAGGGTATTGTAATCAGAGACTGTTTATTTTGAATGTTGATAAAATGAATAATATTGCATCTTTTGAGTATATGCCAATTTATATGGTTGATTCTTTTGATTTATGGCATGCTAGAACTAGTAAAGGTTATATAAATAGGATGTGACAACTTGGACTTATTTCTAAAATTAAAAATAATGATTTTGGAAAGTGTGAAGTGTGTGCAGAAACCAAACAAAGTAAAAAACCTCTTTTTTTTAGTTAAAGAGAATCTGAGTTACTATCTTTAATTCATACTGATTTAGATATTTTGAAACAAAACATGACTAGATGTGATTAAAAATATTATATTACTTTTATTGATGATTTTTCAAGATATACTAAGGTATACTTGTTAAAAAATAAAAATGAGGCTTTTCAAAAAATTCTTTTGTATAAAGTAAAAGTTGATAATCAATTAAACAAAAAGATTAAAAGAGTTAGATTTGATAGAGGTGGAGAATATATTTTATTAAATATTTTTTTGAGAAAGAAGGTATTATTCATGAGAAAACACTTCTTTATTCTCTCGAGTCTAATGGTATTGTGGAAAAGAAAAATAGAACATTAAAAGAGATGATGAATACTTTACTTGTGAGTTTTTCTATGCTTGATAACTTATGGGGTAAAGCTATTTTGTCTGTATATTTTTTACAAAACAGGATACCTCATAAGAAAATAAAAAAAAAACCTTATAAATTATGAAAAGAGTTTACCCTAAATTTAAAATATTTGAAAGTGTGGGGGTGTCTTAAAAAAATTTGTTACTTGATCTTGAAAAGAGAAAAATTAGTTTTAAAACTTCTAATTGCATGTTTATTGGGTATGCTAAACAAATTGCAACTTATCAATTTTTGGTTTTGAAAAGTGATGTTTTAGACTAAAACACAATTGTTGAACGAAAGATGTTGAATTTTTTGAACATATTTTTCCCTTAAAAATTGAGTGTGTCTCAAAACCTGTTAAAATTTATGTTGAACAAAATTTGAATAAGGATTTAGTTTTAAGGAGAAGTAAAAGAAAAAGAAAAGAAACAAGTTTTGGAGGTGATTTTTATACATATTTGGTGCAAGATGAACCACTTAATTTTTATAAAGCTATTTCTTCTCTTAATGCTAAGTTTTGAAAATAAGCAATTGATATTGAAATTGACTCCCTAACGAAGAATAAAACTTAAGTTTTAGTAGATTTTTCTCAAGGAGCAAAGGCTATTGGGCGTAAATGAATTTTTAAGAAAAAAATATTTTCTAGATAGTACAATCGATAAATATAAAGCAAGGCTTGTGGCTAAGGGTTTTACACAAAAAAAAATATTAATTATTTTGACACATTTTATCCTGTAACTGGAATTTCTTTTATAAGAATTCGTATTGCTTTGGCTTCAATTTACAAGCTTTTTGTTCACCAAATGAATGTTAAAACAATATTTTTGAATGTAGACTAAACTTTCTGCTTGGCTCGAGTTTTCGAGCCTCTTCTTTCCTTCTCTGACTTTTATTCTATGCTGGTTCATCTAGGTTATATTGTTCGTGTTTGCTATTATGTTACCTTACATTTACAGGACGAGTTTGTTTAATCTGAGAAGTTTTCGGTCTGCCATACTAGTATGCCAGAATAGTTCTTAATGACAATTTTCTTTTGCATGACTCAAACTTCATTTTCCTACCGACTGCTAACAAAGTTATGTTATAATTGTTTTATATTTATATATGGGTTAAAGGGAAAAAAATGCTTGGAAAATTTTTCTCCAAGAGCACTTCACACCCTAAACTTTTTTTAGAGCATATTTTCCCTTAAAATTTAAAAAAGAGAGCATCTTCACCCCACCATTAACTACTTGAAGGTTGACTGTTAAATATGAGATTTGATTAAGGGTGTTTTTGACTTTCCTTCCTTTTACTTCTCCTTCTTCTTCCATGCGCTTCTTTACAAAAAAATTCCCAAATGAAAAATACAAACTTGTGCAATTTCATTACTACCCTTGGTCAAACTTGCCAAAGAGGCTTCAACAATAAAAAAAATAAGTATTAGGGTATTAAAAATTGAAAATCCTAAAAATATGAGTTGTTATTGACTTATAATATCGTATCTAGATATGTTCTATGTCATGAAAAGACGAGGCCTTTTGGAAATATCAAAAAGTGAACTTGAACTCAAGTAAAGTGGGATCTAATTTTATGTTTTAAGAGTATGAGCCAAATCTCATCTAATCGATCTTGAGAGTAATTAATTTGGAACCCAAGTAAAGGATGCCTCAAACGAATCCTATTTGGTTGCCATAGCCAATATGTTTTTGAGCTTCCCTAATTTTGATGATTATTTAGGAGTTTTTAGACTTGTGTTGATTTTCAAGTTGAATCATTATCCTCTACGCCCAGAGCCTGCAAGCTCCAACAATGGCAAAAAAGTTGTAGGGCATAGAGAGCACATTGTGTTGAGATCTAATAATGCTTTAAGACTTCAAGTTTCTCTCAAAGATGAAACTTTTGTTGTACTACTATTGAAGACCAATCGTCTCTTAATCTCCTCATTGTCGTTGAATCCTTAACAATCCTAACTCTTCCATCCTTTACAGCTAAAGAAAACAATAATGAAACTGCATCAAGATGGATCATCGTGCTTCGATAAAGCAAGTAAAGTAAGATTCTAATAGAAACTATATAGCCTTGACAATGAAGAGTTGAGAAAAGGGCATAAAAAACAAGGGACACCAAATGCTTCGATTAAGAGAGAGAGAGAGAGAGAGAGAGTAGGCCATCGTGTCAACAACATGATAGTGTTGCAATTGTCACCACCTACATTTTGGCTTGTCTCGGTCCCTCTTTGTGTGTTCTCCCTCTACTTTTAAATATATGGTGTATCCCCTTCACTGTAACATCCTCAATTTTAAATGTTGAATTTTAAGTGTTAAAAAGGGTAAATTGAAAAAAATTGAATGATTAATAAATTAATAATGTTTTTGGACTATTAATAAGGTTATTGGATTATTAGATAGTCATTAAAGTAAGCTAGGATGGAGTTTGTGTTAACTAAGCCCAAATACAAAACCTAAATTTCTTCAAGCTTTAATATGCTATCCACCATAGTGGATGAGCCAAAATTTGCTATATTTATCAAGTGAGATAGAAAAGAAGAAGAAGGAGGAAGAAAGGAAAATCTAAGGGAGCATGTTTTGTCTTTGCTAAGGCTTGGCTTCAACATCATTTTTGGGAGCATTTGGAGCTTGATTATTATTAGGTAAGCTTTCTATTTGTCCTTCCTTCTTCTATGTGAAATTTCAGAGTATTTAGGTAGAATGGGTGTTGATTTTAGTTTTCCCTTAGGTTATAACCAAACTTATTAACTTGGAGCCTTGGAGAGTTAAATTAGGTTTCCAAGTCTAAGTTTAAGGATTATATAGTGATTTGAAGTTCTAAGCTACGGTTTGGACGAATCCCAAGTGGAAATTTAAAGATTGGGAATAATGCGAGGTGTGATTTGATGTTTTTTAGGTCTATGGATGTTAGATAAGAATAATGGAATAGATTGGGAGTGTTGTTTTTGTTAAAGAGAAAATTTGAGTATTGTGGATGCCTAAATATAGATAAAAAGGGGGTTATTTATAATTGAAATTGATGATTAGTATTTAATCTTATATATTAAATATTGATCAAGCATTGTTGAGCTAGCAAAATCTAGAGGGGTCATTAAATTGTCATGGTAACCCTTTTTGTGACAAAAAATTTGAGATAACCCAATAATTTAATCCTTTTACTTGCATATTTGAGTGGTTATGAAATTTGTGAAAGTATCTGTATATATATATAATCTATTGTGAAAACTTGTGACTTACTTGAGTTTTGGTGTATTTCGATCTAGGAGATTGTAAATATTAGTGCAAGTGACACTATTGGGTAATTGTACATGTTTGGATGGCTATAGAATGATTATGATAAATTATGCGCACATCCCTTGATTATTGTGAAATCAAGGTTTTAAAAGTCAAATTATGTTTGAAATGTATGTAATGATATATAACTATTCAATTAGGTGTATTGTGACTCATTTAAGTTGGTTTAAGTGGTCTTAGAGTTATTGACACTTAGTTAGTGGGTTTGGACAACTTTGGGTTTGTCTTGAAAGGAAAAAAAGGTCATTTTATACTCAAGTGTCTAATTTATAAATAGTAAAGAGTTTTGTTGTGAAATCGACGCCAATAAGTATGTGGTTCAAAAGTTATGTATAGACATTTGAATTGTTCAAATTGAACGTTGGATGACTAAACAGCGTGCTTCAAAAATTGGTCCCAAAGTGCTATCATTTGCTGTTATGAGAACAAGAGTGCACCGTAGTGCATTACACAGTGAGGGAAAAGTCCCCTTTGTACCATTCACCACAATGGATGACATATGCGTTGCGGCGAATAAGGCATTTTGGACAATGTCTAATTTGTTCTCTTTTAATGTTTGGATGTGCTTTATAATGATTTCATGCTTCCGTTACTTTTTTTTTATATGTTTTAAACTATTGTTTGAACTTAAACATCTTTTCAAAAAAGATTTCTTGGGATTCTAACTTTTAAACTTGATTTTCTTAAACTCTTGTTTATGATAACTTAATATAAGGGCTTGCTTAATCTTAATTATCATGATTGTATTGTATGATGTGTCATGGTAATGTCAAGATAAACATTACATCCATTATTACTAGCAAAAAACTCTTAATCACTAGGGAATGAAAACAGAAACTTAAAACGCAAAAGGGTGCAAAATAGTAAAATATTCTAAGCAAACTTGATTCTAATGGTCAACATTCCCAGTATTAGAACATTTTTACCCTTTAACCTTTTATATATTACAGCAACAAGCTGTTATAACTTTTCAAAATGCTATTACTACTTGAATTATATAGCAAGAGCAACACAAGGAAGGAAAATCAACTACACAAGGACTGGAATTCTTTGAACGTACGACAAGAGGAAGTATGGCTCCAAAAGAGTGGAAAATAAAAGTGTGGATAAATGCCTTTTATGCATGGAAGGTGAGAGAGAGAATCAATATCACTTCATTTAGCTCTGTTCTTGTCTCAAGAATCATAGGCAAATAGAGCATGCTTGTATCTTGTCACCGTCCTCATTGCTCAATGGAACAGAGTCCATGAACTTAAAGCGATATGAGTCTAAGCGCGAACTTAAATGATAGAAGGTAGTTTCTTGTACTAGTTTTCTTTATATTTTAATTTCCCTGTGTTGCTACTGCATTATACAAGCCTTTATGTTAGCAACCCCCCCCCCCTTTCTCTCTCTCTTTGCACTCCATTGAACAAAAAGCACGGCATGATGAAAGGAGATTACAGCAACATCCACACTTCATTTGACAGCAACACCTTTGTCTTCCTTAGCATGCTTCATCATTCAAACAAGGATGAGAGTATTTTTGGTTGTAACTGACTTGTAGGTTATCATCCTCATTACTAAATGGACTCTATTTAGCATTTGTAATGATCTCATAACCACAACCGATGTCATTGAAATTGATCCAGCTATCACCCCCATCAATGCTTTCAAACATTGTTAAATTCCGTATCTCTTTCTTTAACCGTTTTTGTTCACAAGGATCAACGCTTATAACGTATGTAAGTACAAGAGCCAATAAAAAAGAAAAAAGTTATAACAACCACGGGTTACTTTTCTGTTTAAACTATTCATGGCTTATGAATTCTTGCTAATAATACATTTTACTACATATTTTATATTTTATATTCATATAATAATAATATTTATTTTTGTAGGGATTCTAGCACTACAAAAATTTTATAATAGGATTCATATTTGTATAGAAATTAGACTAGGTCTCGTATTTATATAAAGTTTGAGATGAAGCACATGATTCATTATACTTTTATTTCTTGCAATAATAGTCTAAAGCTATAAAGATTAAAATTATTCATTATTATATTAAAAAAAATACTCATAGATTGTGATCGTGGATTGATTTATCCAGTAAGTCATTTATTAAGAAAAAGTTGGATGCTCACATTTCTTGAGAAAAACCTTGAAAGTTTGTTTTCTAGCATCTATATCTATCTAAAGCAAATTTCGTTCAGCAATTCTGACCCCTTGTCTCCTATATTTAAAGAAAAAATCATCTTTGCCATTAGTGAATGATACTCATCACCCTCTACTTAAAAAACAAGAATAATCAATGACAGATAGCTTTGAGCATTTTTGTTCGAAAGATATAGTAACTTGGAGGCGAGGAACAGAAATTAAAGAAATCAAATATTCAATAACTGCCTGCTCATCTCCCTAGTAACCATGGAAGCTAAACCTGTGATGTGCGGATCGAACCTATCACCTTCCTTATTAACGGGTGGACAAATGCTTCCGATTATTTATTTAACTAACGCATAACCAAACTAAATAATGCTAGTGCACAGGATTTTATCCACAGAACAAAGGCGTGATTCCTACAAGAAATTAAAATGAGAAAATATGACTATATCCCCCAATAATTTTCAAGTGTTTTGATACAAGTTTCAGAAATTCTTTTTCATTGTTTCAACTCCTTTAACTTGTTTGCAACATTAATCTCTATTTTTTAACATGCCCAAAAGAATAATGAAAAGGTAATAATGATGTTAAATATGCTGATTTGTGACAAGCAACGTTCATCTTTGTGCTCAGGTGAAATTATGTCATAACCAATTGAAGCCAGAAACATAAAACAAAACAAGATGAACGCTATTAATATACTAAATAATAATTCCACTCAGCACAGAGTAATGACATACTAATGATGCTAGTCATAGGTCAACGTTTTAACATGGTTAGTATCTCATAGTCCTTTTGGACATATTGAAAAATAGAACTAATGTTGCAAATGAAATAAACTAGAAGAACATGAAGCAATAAATAAAAAAACTACAAAAACCAATAGTTATGTTTTCCTGATTAAAAGTTTCATAGTAGGAAATTTTCAACTAGAACCCTCGCGAAATTGTCTAAATTCCTGGACCCTTTTTGCTTGTGCACTCAAGTTCTCTCCACGTGCAATGAAGGATGAAGGATCTAGTTACCAAATTTCTAAAGAATCAATCAAACGCAAGATTCAAACAAATCCATTAAGTGGGACCAATATCCCAGACACAATCCAAATACAGGAACATTACAGTAGCACCAAGAGGTAGACGGATAGTCGGATACCAAGGGTTAAAACCCTAAACATTGAGCCAGCCAAACGGGTCCCAAATCTCTATTACTGCCTCGACCTTGACTCTGCCCGTCTAGCTTCATCTGCTGTAGATGGAAACAGCTCTACGTACCTTGATCCTATTGTCATTTTATCCTTACACATTGCTCTCTTAGCCTCTTCGGCGGAAACAAACTCCACATATGCCTCTCCTGTAGCCTTCCCGTCAGGGCGACATGCAATATGTATCTTATCTTCTACCAGCTTAAAATCTCCAAAAAAATCAATTATTTCAGATTTTGAAACAGTGAATGGAAGTCCACGCATTTTTAATATCTCCGTGTATTCCATTTGGTCCTTATCACTGAACCTCTTGGAACGAGATGGAGGAGGGCTTCCATGATAGTCAGTGTCATATATTCCCTCATAGTTTACCTCAGCAGCAACTGCATTGTAGTAATCTTGCCTCTTACACCTGAAAACCTCCACGTATCTTCGCCCCATGTTCTGCCGATCTCTCTGTAGAGCAAACTCAACTTGCATTGCTCCAGCAAAGACAACAAAAGCCTCCCCTGAGAACCTTCCACTCTTGTTGACCAGCAGTACATCCACAATGTCCAGCCCAGCAAAGAACTTGAAAATGTCAATATCAGTGCAGTTGAAGGGAAGCCCCCTGAGACGAACCACAGGAAAGGGTGGGGGCTGGAAGCCACCAGCATATCCATAAGGTTGAAAGCCAACTGTTCCGCTGCTCACTGCGAAGTAGGGATTGGATTCCATCATTCTTTGTCTCTTTGAGCCAACCTCGTACCCGTCCGAAACCCCCCCGCTTCCCAACATTGCCCTTCAAATTTCATACCCAAAAAAACAGGAAAAAAAATCCCCCACTAAACATGTTAATAAAGCCAAACCCAACCCACACACTTCCCTGACATCTAATTTTAATTCCTAATCTCACAGCATTCATCATAATGATTACTTATCCTAGAAGAATAAATAACATAGAAGAAAGAAAGGAACCAGCTTCCATGCATCAAGGTAACAAACATCTATGCATACCAATACACTAATATTGTACCTAGAATGGACCATAAACGTATGTTTTACAAGTTTAATCAATTTAACACTGAATAGACAATCCATTAATAGCCCATGTAATGGCAAACGGAAAACAAACTGAACCACATTAAAGAGAACATAGTCTTATGAAGAGAACATCCCAAGTTATTTTAATCTAAAATATTGGCAAAACTACAATTGACAGGGCCAAAACACGTAATATAGCGGCATAAACGAAGGAGATGATGTCACTTATGTAAAAATTAACAAGCGTACACCAGATAAGGTTGGACAACAATTCACAAATAATATCAGTCAATAAAAAAAGTCAGAAACTTCAAAAAACTATCATCATCGCTTCAGTGTTGTTCCTAGATCACAGAGTTGTTAGCAACATATTCGCGACATTGTTCCAGCCTACACTAAATTCATTGACGAAATGGCGAAGTTAAGATGTAGAGCCTGGACTGAGAAGGCTACTCACTACAATACATAATGGATGAATATTTGTGAAAAGAATATTCACATTCAAGAGGAGTTCCCATTTCAGGTAATCACTTGATCAAACAGCCAATTATAAAGATGTTGAATATGATTCTACAACAAATTGCTATCTAGGCCAGCAGCCCAGCAGTAAGCCCACCTCCCGGCACCGGCTATCACTTATCAGCAAATGGTGGCTATTAAAATTAAAACTAGTTCTATCTCTGCATATCAATAATTCAACATATTCATCACGAACCAGAAGACCATCCACGATGGTGAACGAAAAGCTCAAATGGGTAGAAAACAAACTGTATGAAACAAACATAAACCCAGGCAGGAAATAATCAAACCAAATAGATCACCGTCAAACCAAAAGAACGCAAAATTTTACAGGAAAAAAATTGAATATTCATGGACTAATTACCACTTTCAATGTTCGAGTCATATCCGAAGGCGAAAAAAAAGGAAAACAACTCCTAAAAACCCCAACACGATGTCCCTAGAGATTTCTAAACGTAGCCATCACCTCACAAACATCAAACACGGAAATATAATCGAAAAGTCTAAAACGTCCGCTACAATGCCAATCTAACATGCTCAATCGCAAGTTCGAATACCTCGTTGAAAAACGAAGACATAAATTTTAAAACGACAATACACAATACAACGGGGAAACAGTGATGAGAAAATATCGGGAAAAAACAGAAAATCAGCTATGCAAAACATTAAAGGCAAAAGATCAAGTCTTCTCAATTTACCCTCTGGATCCGTACATGGTTCCGAGGCCGCTGTAAGGTCTGCCGTAAGGCGGTTCCGTCGCCGGAGGAAAACGAAAGGGCTCCAGGATTCCTTTGAAGAAAGAACTCCCGCAAAGATGAATAGAGGAAGGAAACCCTAACTAGGGTTTGATAAGTTTTCAAAAGACTTTCTTCGTCAAAACCAGCACTCCCGTTTCGTGATTGCTTTTCAGTGCCGGGTTGGTCTCGTTCCGTTATTTAAATACCGTAAGTTGTGCTGTGAATGACCTTTTTTTACTTTTTTCCCCCTCTCCTTTTAGGCCCGAAGAGAAAGGGAAATACCCAATTCACCTTACGGCACTCAAGTCTCAACGACCTAGAGAAATTTTGAGGTAAACCGATACACAATGTCTTTGTATCTTATCCAGTAAAAATATAATATTTAAATAAAATTAAGTATAAATTAATTTTATTATTAATAATAATAAAGAGAGAAAAAAATTAAATATGTATTTTATTATAAGATATGTCACATTAAATTTTATTTAAACAACTTAAAACATTCTAGTTAAATAGATCATAAATAACATAGCACATTTAATATATCTAAAAATTTCTAATATGTCAGATCATTGATCCAAAGGTGGTATTGATAAGCAAGAGTGTTTATGATTTTGATTTGTTTTGATTTTGAAAAAAATTAAATCTAACCAAACCAATCAATTCACAAAAATTTGGGACTTATTCAATTTTTTTAATTAATATAGTTCAACTTAGTTTAAATTTGTATCAAGTTTAAGTTTTTTTTTAGATATTTTTCTTAATCAATACTCCCTCCATTTAAAAATATAAAATATTTTTAATTGAATCTCACCCACTAATAAAGTAATTATTTACTTTCAAACTAACCATATCTTTTCATATTTATTTTTATTAAATACCCTACAATAAATATAAAATATTCATTAATAGGTGTATTTTTTAAAAAAGATAATATTTATGCCTTGAAAGACTAAAAATGTCTTATATTTTTTTAACATTAACTTCTTAAAAAATACTTTATATTTTTTAACAAAATGAGTGTGTGCATGTGTGAACAAAAGAATATTTTTAACAATTATTTAGCTCATTTAACTATTAAAAACTAACATATTATCCTTGAAATACTTATTATCAAATTAAAAAGTATCATAAAAAGTAAAGCCAACATTTAACTATTTTTAATAAATGATTTATAGGTAATTAAATTTGAGAAAAAAATTAGACAAATGTATAAAAATATACTCCTTCCGTTCAAAAATGTAAGACATTTTTAACTGAATCTCACTTCCAATAAAGTATTTACCTACTTTCAAACTAACTCTATTTTTTCATATTTACCCCTATTAAATATAATAAATATAAAGTCACTATCAATAGGAGTACTTTAAAAAAAAGACAATGAATACACCTTAAAAGATTAAAAATGCCTTACATTTTCAAACATACAACTCCTCAAAAAAATTTTTATATTTCTAAATGAAGGGAGTATATAACAAGACTTAGTTTGATTTGTTTCATGTTTCAAGAAATAAAAATATGAACCAAAAGAAATCAATCAATTTTGCAAAAAAAAAAAAATTAACCAGGCCTTAATTATAATTGTTCTTTATCTATTTATATCAATTTAGTTTAGTATAATTGGTTTATATTAGTTTTGAACACCATTAATTAAGGAAGAATTACTTTGAGATTCCATACAATACAATTAAATATTATAAAATTTATTGACAATTGAAAAAAATAAAAAATAACAGCTAAATGTGTTACCATTTTTTTTTTGCCAAGTTATCAATAAATTTTGTGATATTTAATTATATTGTGTAATTCTTCCTTGATTATAAAATATTTTTTAGAAGAATTCACAAGATCATTTGTTTTATTTTAAAAAAATGGGTTGGGCCGGTACGAAACTATGTATTGATCGGCCAATCACTGGTCATGATCTCACGGAGGAATTGGCTTTGTGGGGGGCGTCTCGCCGTGGAAGGAGCGCGCTTTATCAGGATTCTGGAAGAACTTTAGAGACTATGGCGGGTCCGGGCAAATGCATCCTCGTCACCGGTCCTCCGGTAAGTCCCGCGTCAACTCGGTCCTCCCAATTTCAATACTCGATGCTTGGAAGTTTCTTCTGCCTTTTCATTGGATCACGTGGGAGGTTTTGTGCTCAGGGTGTGGGCAAAAGCACTCTGATTATGAGAGTGATCGAGGGCCTCAAAACTTCAAATCCCAACCTCAAGGTTCAAGGCTTCTACACTCGTAGGCTTCTCCTCTTCCTCTCTTCCTGGTTACATTTCATCCTGGTTATGCGTCAATATCTTTCGTTATTGATAGTGGAGGAATTTTCAGGTGAAGTTAGACAAGGAAGCGAGAGAATTGGTTTCGAGGTTGTCACCCTAGATGGTCGCATGGGTCCACTTGCCTCCGCCAACATTTCTAGGTATCTTTATTTTCTCTCCTTCCTTTTGCATGAATCCTAATATTTTCATTCCCAAGTCCTTAAATGTCTGTAGCACAACCGCTGCCATTCTGAGGCGTGCATTGTGATTTTTTTCAACTTGGGAGTGACTCTGGTGTTTTTTGTTTGATGCTTCATGCTTCTTGGCGACGTTATGACACTTCTTTATGATTTTAAGCGCAAAAGCAGTTTACCTATAACACACGTGCTGCAGTTGATCTATCTTATAATTGACAATATTGTCTTCTAACTTAACTTTTCGTATTTATGCGTGATGTTATTTAATGGCAGGCCAGAGTCTCGCAGATGGCCCAGTGTTGGAAACTACAAAGTTGATATAGCATCTTTCGAGTCACTGGCTCTGCCTGAGTTGCAGGTGAGGAGTGAGCTGGTTTTCTCAAGACTATTGTTTATTGGTTGTGAGTCTTATATGGTTTATGCATTTGTCGATAAAATTGTTAGCACCTTGAGTGGGACATAAGTTTGCTGCATATTTCTCGAAGAATATTAGTTAAATCCATTTTTGTGTATTTCCAAAATTTTATGTCTGTTCTGACATGTAAATTGTAATCTATCGTGACAATTTCATTGCATGCAGCATGAGTGTTGTCTTTGAGTGTTGATTTGGCGATGATGTCATAGAATAGAAGCATTTTACCTGCAATGTATTAGATTAGACTTGAATCTTTGATGGTCTGAAGACACATTCAATGAATAGGTCAGAGAAGATATTGATCTCTTCATCATTGATGAAGTTGGTAAGATGGAGTTGTACAGCTCATCCTTCTTCCCTGCTGTTCTGAAAGTCTTGGAATCAAATATCCCAATTTTGGCTTCGATTCCAATTCCCAAATATGGTAGAGATATACCTGAAGGTAATTTTAGACTTTTGCATATTTCCGTCTCTCGAACTGCCTGTTTATTGGTTGATAATGATAATCTTCTTTTATGGTTTTATTTATTTATTCGCATAGAGACAGTGTTGAAATGATCTCATTTAGACATCCTGAAATAGAATTACTCTTGCCAATTGATTTCTTCTAACGAGTGACACAGGACAAATTCTCTCCTCGAGCAAAAAATGTAGGACGGGCACTTGATTCATGTAAAGATCAAAGTTTTGAGTGTTTCTGAAATAGTAAATAACTGAGGCTGCCAATTTATGCAGTTGCTAGATTGCGGAGTCATCCAGCAGCAGATATTTATACCTTGAGCGTTAGTAACAGAGTTGCTGTTAGAGAAGAGATACTCTCCCTATTGGTAGACCTGTTGAGAAAACATTAGTGGTCCAATAGTCTTATATTTGAACTCTTGCCATGCTGTCTTTCTTGAAGTTGGGAACTTATTATGTGCTGAAGAAACGCGAGAGAACGAGTCTCAATGAGACATTCAAACTTGGTCTTCACTGAGGTGTGTGCTTCATCATGCAAAATGAATGTCGTTGTTGAACTGCATTCAAACTTAATACAGTTTTATTTGCCCATTAGGTCTGTAGAAATTTCATTAATCGCAAATAATACTTGTTTCCGATTAGTTAATATAGTTTCGGTGTTGCTGGCCTTTTTGTTATAAGTTATATCCCATCGGGCTTGTCTGTTTATAAATTAAAATAATGAATTTTCATTTTGTTAACATTGGCATTTGCCAGGTTTGTGTTTATATTTGCACATATCAAAGATTTGTTTACGAGGTATGTGGAGATGTTGATTTTCATGTTTAAAATGCTTTTAAGTCGTTGGCCTAAAAAAAATACTGCGAAGTAGTGGTTTTTGTTCCCTTCACAGGCTAAGTGTGCTCCTGGAGGAGTGTAGACAAGGTTGTGAGCCCCCTAGTTCTTCTAACCAGCCACTGGAATTAGGTCTTCTGAAGTTAAGAGAATCTGAAATTGGTAATTGGTAAGCTGAACGCTTAACATATATTTTGCTATATATACATTAAACGAAGACATAATATACTACCATTTATTTGAAATTGACCAATTTTTGAAATTTAACTCCAGATGATCCACATCTTCCATTGTATGGCTTGTAAGGGAAAGCAAAACACAAGTAGCTAGTATTGCTTTCTTCTACTAGTAAAAGAACAAAAAGCGTTGTAAGGAAATTAAAGATATTAATCTTCAAATGTATAAAGTGCCAGGCTTTCAAAATGGATTTCGAAGCATTTGAAAATCTAGGATATTGAATTATCAATTGTGATCTTGAAGATTATTGTCAGTTTTGCAATGATCAAGCTTCAAATGGAAGAAACCCTGTCAACTTTTAAGGGGAAGAAATACTATATTCCCCATCCATGATTTGATGTGTCTTGATCACAAGAGTGAAAAAAAATATAAACACAAAAACAATGGCGAACAACTTACACGCACAAAAATCTTTACAAATATAAATTAAAAAAAACAATTTATAAACTAACAAGAGTCCGAATAAGTATAGTCCGGAGACTTTTCAACGCTTATCTTGTTCAGCAGTTCGCAGAACCTGTTTCGCCAATGATGAAAATGATCTTGCTGTATCCTGCATCTCTGTAGCTCGAAGATTGATACCCTGCCCAACTCACAAGATGAGTGCATGAATTATTTCTTGCATCCAGTAAAACTAGGTCTGGTTGTACTTTGTAGTTCGTAGCATTTTGTATTTCAAATATAACTACATAAAATACCTGTAGTTTTCGCATGTTCTCCTGCAACTTGTTCTGTGCCAATTTAGCAGTGCTAGTTTCCTGCCGCAATTCATGATCGATTCATGTTTCCAGTAACATTTCAAAAATCATAACGATTCTAATGTAGTATACAAAATGGTAAATGCATTATCTAATATTCATTGAACAAAGCACGGCTGCCATTAATATATTTTATTTTCAGAAAAGAAAATACACTTTTGAACAAATAAAATCCTTCATGAACCATGAGTTATCCATATAGATCTTCTCTGAAGTCGGCAGTTTCTTAAAGCGATTGCAGAGCTGCCACTGCTCTGTCAATGGACCCGACATTAATAACTTGAATGAGTGGCTTTTCATGATAATAGAGAAGCTCAAATATAGTCGATCATAAGCTTAATCATTTTGACAGATTATCGATCTTGACTCTCTTGCTCGTGAGCCTATAACTGCATTAAGCAGTATACACCATATGGTCATACTACAAGAAGCAAGTTTTTCACCTGTAAATAGGCGCAACAGAGTATTCCATGCTCGTGAAGACTACCATGTGAATAAATATATGCTGAATGCATTACTTACGTCGGAGGAAGAAGAAAACCCATATTTTTTCTTGATTTGATCAACTGCACCACCTTTCTCATCTTGCTGCTCTTCCTTATCTGATGTTTTCTGGATGTTTCCCTTCATGTCTTTCAACCTTCCTGTACATTGGATGCTCAGCAAAATCAGCTAACGTTCAGGACAAATCTTTTAAACATCCTTAAAGACATAGTAGTGAAGCGGTCACTAACCCTTCAGAGCCTGAAATTTGCCAGTCAAATTCGTCTTATTGAGAGTCCCCAGTATCCTTTGATCTTTGCGTCTCTCTCTGGGATCCCCGAGGTCAATGTCATCTATAGAGGAGGAAAGCAAAACATCTTGAATTGGCCTTTACAGAAAATCCCAAGGGCTTCTGATGTAAGTTATAGAGAAAGATGAAATTTCAGCCTCTCTCTCTCTCTCTCACAAACACACACAACTCGGAACATAAAATTTATAGCTGTAGAAGTAGTTTTTTTTAGGTCCACAAGGGCACTTCTTATCAACAAAGGGATTATCCAGACAGATCGTGTGTAAATTAGTCATACCTATGTTTAATTCAAGCTCATCCTCATCCATGGTAAGGTTTTCATTATTGTCAGCATCACTCGGAAAATTTGCATTAGAAAAGATCACTGAGAGTTGCCGCATGCTTTCTTTTGTATCTTCTAATTCCATGAGGGTCAAATGCTTTTCTTTACTGCCAGTAAAATCTTTGATAACAGAGCTAAATATACCCTGACCCGCCAAAAAAAAAAGGAAAAAGAATGGAATCACATACATTATAGAGTTTTGAAAGTAAATAAAAACTAGTGTTCTACCTTTTTCTTTTCTTTATGGATGATGACCGGGGCAGGGACAGCTTCTTCATATTGCTGCTTCCTCTCTTTTATGTAGACACAGCTGACACTGTCCAAAAGCCTAAAAAGAAGCCAAGCAAAGCAAGACCACGATAAGAGCTCTTGTTAGTACAGTAGTGAGATTGATAACATAATTTCCTATGACAATCTCTAGCCTCCTATACCTGAAAACATCCCTCTGGGCTATCATTGAGGCAACCAAAATTTCCTGGTCACCATTCACCTGTAAATGGAAGTTGAATTAATTTGTAAACTATATTAATTATTTAATTCAAGCTATGGAAATAGTAAAATATATTGGTACCATAACAAGATCTCCTTCGGACGAACAGCACATCTGTCTATCAGAAAATGACTTTAATTTCGATGGTGAATAGATGAAATCTCTAATTGAGGTCTCCAGGATCAGGGATAACTCTGGCAAAGACCTAATATTTGGAAATGAAATAATATATGTAGCGTTAAACACTAAAGAATGAAAATTTATTTTAAAGAGCATGTTACGAAGTTGAGAAACTAGAAATGGTTAGAAGTACTGATTTTGAGCTCCGAGCAAACACTTGTCGTTTTGCTTCTGGACTAAATCACTATTTGTTTGATATAAATTGCCGTTTTAATGTTTGACTACAAAACTACATTGGAACACATGCCAACAGAAGCATATTTTTGGTCTTATCATTTTTCTAATAGAAAGGAGAATTCTGCTCGTGCAGTTGGCACCAAGAAAGTCTTGTACGCACACACATGTCAAGAAAAGAGCCACCACCTTAGCTCTGCTTTTCCATTGGTGAAGAGGAGCACAAGTCCAATATCAGAATGACTGTAGAATGTAGATGCCCAGCAACAGGATGAGGAATGAAACTTCTTCTTGTGAAGCACCTTTTTAACACCCTGAAACATCCGACCAGTGTAATGCAGGCATCAGCAAATGTTCTACTGTTATTCGTAACATAGAATTGTTGGTATGAATAGAAGTGTAGTGCATATTACCTGAACAACATGCACTAAAGAATATACATACAAAGCTTTCTCAGAACACAACAAAATGCTCGATTGCTTTGTTGTTGCATCCTCAATATCATTCACTTCGCTTGTGCCCAACCCTTTGGTTAATTCTCCTTGACCATCTTAGTCACAACAAAGACGTGATTTTCAGACTTGTTCTCCCAAAGTTTATGATAATTGATTGTTGTGTCAATTTAGAAAGCTCTTACCTAACACTTGCATAAGCAGAGCTCTAGACGGCTTCTTAGGATGAACAGCGTCAGAACTCAATTTTTTTCCAGTTTCACTATCAAATGCCAGAACAGATGAATCCTTTGTTCCAACAGCTAAAATATTTTTCTTAAAACCCTGCAAACTGCATGTTCGGAAGTGTAGAGAGATGATACCGGTACTAATCCCACTTGTGATTTGTTTCTGATATAACAAAGTTGAGCCATTCATATCAATAACTGAAACCTGCAACAAAATTGGGTTCACTTGTGTTATTACGTATAATTCTTCAGTGAGATAATAAAAAACTGTGAACATCAAAGCAGAAGGAATCAAATGTGGCAGGTAGATGGCACAATATATTTTTGAGTCTACTAAATGATCCTTGGCATTTTTTTTTTTTTGGCCAACAAAAATTATCCTAGGCATTAGCTGAGGTGTTCAATGAAAGTTCAAATATTTTAATTAATGATCATATTCACCCAACGGCATCCATGATGTCCATTTCAGCTCAGATCAAATCAACGTGTATCTGGTAATAAAAAATTCGCATGTTGCACCATTGTCACAAAAATTCACAATTTTGAATACTTGCTAGGGTTGGAAAGTAAGCCCAAAGTAAGTTTCAAGAAAATAAAATTTCGGAAAATAGCTCACACATCCTTGGTCAGAACCAACAGCGAGATGTTTTGAGCCATGATCGATGTTCATGGATAGTACAGCACCATTAGTCTTTACAAGTTTCACACTGTGAATTATATGATCAGCCGCTTTTTTGGTGCTTCCTACAAAGAAGAATTGAAATGCGTGTCACTCTTAGACTGAACGAGCCGACTAATGGATAGCAACGGTAATATATGCAGATAAAATACCCGTAAGAGATATGAAGCTGTTGCTTGAATAAGGTTCAGGTTTGAATCTGAAGATGCAAACCTGTAGATCATGTTAATGGCAAGCGTACTGTAAAATAATAGGGGTTGAAGAGAAAAGGAAAGAAAGATGAAAAATAATCAAAATATACTAAATTCATAATTGAAGAAACCTCACCATTCCACTCTGGTCTCCAGAAACAAGAAGAGGAGAGTTGGTATCAAAATATAATGCTGTTATGGGTATGCCCCTTGTAGAAAACTCATGTTCACTCTGCATAAAGTTGAAGGGAAAGAACAAAAAGAATAATAAATTATTAAACAGGAAAAGTAAATTAACAACAATTCTTCAATACTTGGGAAAAAGGAAAATAACTGCATCTAATCCTCCAATGGCCTGCTTGAACCAAAAAATTACCTAGGAGGCTATACTCTTACCGATGCTATCATGTCATTGTACGAGTTCTTCACAGCCCATTTTATAGGCAATAAATATACGATGAAAATTTTGAATTAATATCGTTAACAACTGGGAACAAACTTTTATTTTCTTTCCGCTCAGAGTAGACAACTTGTGAACATACGAAGTGTCTGACCAAAAAAAAAAAAAAAAAATACCTGTTGCTTCAACTGCAAAATTGGGATGAAAAAGGGACATGACGCATCCCAGAAAGTTATGGCTCCATCACTGTGGCCAGTTATGTACAAGTTTTTGACTTTTGAAAATCCAGTGAAGTTCGAAGAATTCAGAATAGCCCCGTCTTTGTGTTTTGTTTCAACGGGCATAAGAGGTGGGTAATTCCTCAACAACTGAACATATTCCTATTAGACAACAGGTGGCAGAAGCAACATAAAGGGAAGCCGATTCAGTGAAATTGAAAACATGAATATGTTTTGTCAAAGAAATCTAAGTGACTGTTCGAGATTAACTTTGCATGTTACCTCATCATCTGGATTTCGGAGATTAGGATTGTCCGAGATGAACTTTGCCGCCGTGATGCTTGAATCTGCCAGTGGCAACTTAATCATCACTTCCCTTGGCAGTGACGGTGAGGACTTAGACTGGCATTGTAGAAGATACCTTTCAATCGAACTATCATCGTACGCATAAACACGGCCTGATTTCCCAAGCAAAACTAAAGAATCTTGTTTATGCTTGCTTTGCTCACTTGAAGTTGATAAGACCTCCATGTCAATACAGCATTCAGCCAAATGAAGACCCAGCTTAATTGTGCGAGACTCAGTCTTCTCATTCAGTAACACTACCTGCGTAGTATTAGCTATCAGAATCTTCTAACAGAAACAACGGACGGACTCTTTTACAGCTCAGCACTACATTATATGATATCTTCCAGAACAGTTCTTTCACATGTCATGATTATATGGAAGAATCTTATAACGAACGACTAAAATTACATTGGAAATATTAACTTGTATTCCTCTATTTTCATACCAAAAAGCACTATCATTTATAAGTTGAGGATTATATTCAGAATGATCCAAGCAAAACATATACCTGGACTAAGTTTGGAGATGCAATGTCAGAAGCTCCGATGACATAAAGTCGACTTGCCTTTCCTTCACCATATATCCATTTTACTGAGCCAATGGGAATTTTATCTGATTTATATCCTAGGTTAAGCTTGAACATAGGAGTGTTTTGAGTAGCATAATCAGATGCCAAATCATTTCCAACGTTTTGAGAAGGGACATTCCAAATTAAAAGCTCTCCATTGCTGTACCCTACAACCACTTTACTTCCGAAAGGACATGCCCAGCATGCAGAAGTCGCTTTCTTAGTTTCATTATAGGATGGTTGTGATATGTTTCCACCAGTTCTGAAGATAGATTTGCTTTCTTGAATATCCCATAATATTATTTGGCCATTTCTAAAAATTATGAGAACCCTGCATGGGAACACAAAATAGAAGAAAATCTTTAAATCAAACATGAATAATAAAAATCTGGCCTCAATCGTAATGTTTCAAGGGAATGAGATGACTGGTTTTGTGGAGTTTACCTCTTACTTTCAGCTGCTAGTTGAGGTAGTATATGTGTCACGGCAGTATCATCAGGCACTTCAGTCAGAATCCCTGAACAGGATGCTTAAGGAACTTAAGAATTGAAAACCAAGCCCTTCTATGAGAGATCAAAGAGAGAAGGGGGCAATAATTCTTAGAGGATTAGCATATGCTTGAGTAAATGTTATAAAATGTGAAATAAATGATAATGTTCTTACACACCCCACATGGTTTCTAGTTTGAATGTGATAAAATTTCTAAATATCAATTTAGTATGTTACAAATAGATTTTGTTTTCCTCCTCTTTGGTATCCACCGGTTAAAAAGGACCAGGTGAATGAAACCTTTACAACTAATCATTTACTTAAAGATCATGCGAGCCAAGTGAAAACAACATAAAAGCGGCTAAGCATCTAACCATAGGAAGCTGACAGAGGGATGATGTATTTCATGTTTACTATATGCCATGGTTCTTGATCCAGGTTGAAGACCGAAATATTACCAACAGAATCTCCAATGTACCTAACAATTCAGGTGCATATGCCCATGGCTTTAGATGCTCCCAAACAATAATTTCTTGATAGTTTATTTTGACGTAGACATATTACTTACATGTAGAAGCTATGCTGAATGACAGCAAAGGAAGTAATTTCTCCTTTGACAACGTATTCATCAGCCAACAGCTTCTTGTCAAGGTCCCAAACCTAAGTACAAGGTTTCTTCATCGATATCTGTTTCTGAGTGAACTACATAGGAAAACATAATCTCCAAGGTACTTACCTCAATATAGTTATTGAAAGTGACATTTACAAGGATGCCTTGATTCTGGATGAACTGCATATAAATGTCATGATGTTGTTAATGTACAGATTTTCTTTATAGTCCCAGAAAAAGAATATTTCCACAACTTGAAGAGGAACATTAATTTGGCCAGCTGCCTGGTAATGACAAAATGGGCAATGAAACGTGTAACCTTGATGAAAGGAAAGGGTAAAGGAGCATAACCTGTAGAAACTTGCTAGGCACTGGCTCAGGAGATTGGAGAATGGCTTGAGTGTTATTTTTTCCAAACAGTTTAATTCTGCCATCCCTGCTTGTGAAGAAAAGCACGAAATAAGTTTCAAGCCTTCTAGATGTTTATACAGAAAACCATGGAAACGATTTGAAAGAGACAACAGAACAATGCATAAACATTGTATAACAAAATATCTGCCGCTGCTTCCGATAAAGTAGTATATATTTTCGAACAAGTTACAGATAAGACGCCATAGTGAGTCAAGAAAAGGCAAGGAACAACGTACTTTGTAGACAGAGCAAGAATCTTCTGATTATTGTCATAAGCTAACTTAGTGCCGTTGGATGGGACCCCATAGTGAAAAACCAAACGTACGTCTAAATCGCTGGCTTTTAGCCCATCTGAATTTCCAGCAGGCTGCACGCACAACTCGAAACTTGAGCAAAAAGTTCGACCAAAGACACACACACATTATTATATGCTCCAAAGTTGTTAACAAATTACTTATAAATAAGTCATCCAGGCTTAAAGGCGAGTTGTAAAATTAACAACAGTTTCTGAGCCTCAAATACTGTACGCCAACTTGCAGCTTCTTTTGGTCAGATGTCTCAGTTTGTCGAGTGGCTCTTGGTGGTACCGGGGAATACGCCGATAGATACATTAAACTTGAATTTCTCACATCGAAAAAGCCGATTATAATTAATAAAAATATACGTGCACTTGCGCGCGTGTGAGTGTGCGTGTGCGTGTGTGGGGAAGCACAGGACGGCTTCCTCGTTCTGAGGTTGCCTCTACCCTCGGGCCTTGGATTCTTGTGGGCTCAAGCCGAACTTAACGGTCTCTAACATGGATCCACCGACCGCCCTCCTAAATTCATCATCTTAGCAAGGGCCCACACTATAACCGACCCTGTCCCCTTTATATCCAAGCGAGTGATGTTTAAAAACAAAAGTAAAGCGGTATTTTAATTAATTTAATTTAATATTCCATTAAAAGAGGTTACTGATTATTAATCTCTAAATAATTATAAATCGCCAAAAATCAATTAATAATATTTTTCATCATATTATTTGGAGAAGGAATTTTTTATACAGAGAGAGCGAGGGGGAGAGAGAGAGTAAATAACATCCTTTTTTAACCGAATAAATAATATCTTTTAGTTGTCCACATTTAGATATATATCTTCCTTTACCATATTTGCACTGTTGTCTGGGCCAGGCTGACTATCCATCCTTTAAGAGTAATTGCTTCAAAGTAGATAAAACCAAATCTTTTTCAGGCAAACCAAAATCAAAAAGAAAAAATCTTCGTATTTGTGTGTGCAAAGACCGACTAATAAGAAAAGGAAGAAATATGCATAATATCATGGTATCATGGAAAAAAACGGGCAAAATCTCCTTTTCCTTTCTCTCTGGGAGGCAATCGATGAAACTTATAATTTTCCAAGCCCTGGCAATGAAAACCATACAGCTGTACATTGCGGTATCATTTTTATTTGTTCAATCTCGATCAAAAGATCATTTTTCATTTTGAAGTTTGGATAACCAAGCGAAAAACCGGGAGGCGAAAAATTGTGGACTGGTATACTATCCTGTATTAGCATTTTATAAATGGTAAGATGGCTTTGTTGAGATACTGCAGTTTATGTTGTCCTCGTATCGTTACTGGGAGAACAGAATAAGAAAGTTAGCACGGGGCCTGAAGAAATTGTTAAAAAAGCGTTCATCCTACCTAACAATCTCTCCAGTTCTTTCCTTCAAGACACGGTCCGAGGCCAAGCTCTGGAAGTCGGATCAGTTCTCAGAGAAATAGCACACAAAAATGAATTGAACGCTGAGATCATAGTTTTGTGAAAACGAGACCAAGAGGAAATCGGAAAGGCTCATAACAAAAAGAAGACACGGGGAATGATTGGAAAAAGCAAGCGGAGTTGAAAAGAAAAATGAAAACAATTGAACTGACCTTCTTGACGGAGGCTTTCTCTACCAGCTTCTTGAACATTGCGGGATGACGATGAGAAAAGCGAGTCTAGATCGGTGAGAGAGAATGACAGAGGAAAGTGCTTCAAGTGCTTTGTGATAACCGAAAACAGTCAGAGGGTGAGAGAGAGTTGGCAGTGCTTTGGGGAGAGAGCAGTTGATCACAGTTTTTCTTTTGTTGTTTTTTTTGGGCTTCCCTGATGGATGAATGCAAGGAAGAGACAAGCATTTTACGAGTGAGGGCGAGGGGTTAATAATTTAATTAGTTAATTAAATGATATATAGGAATTCAAAAAGGAAATTCTATGGCAAAAAGCGGGCCGGGCTGGGATCCAATGCGGATTGGCGCACGTGGACAGGCGGAGAGAGATGGAGACATGGATTTGGATATATCTGACCACGTCTCGGTGTCTTCACTCTTGGGACCAAACTAATGAAGGGTGATGATCACATTGAACAAATTAGGAAAGGGAGAGACGACAAGGGGTCGGATGAGACACGCGTCAAACTCTAGTTGCCCCATGATTCTTGGAGGCCTGCGTGGCACCACCCAAAGTGCCTCGGTTCCTTTGTGCAAAGCCAATGCCCGATGTGATGTAATATGTTGCTTGGGTCCAGTTGATGAGAAAGAAAAGCAAGAAGACCCGGAAAGGATCGGGTTGGGCCGATGCATGGTGGACGAGAACGGAAACGACAGGCAGGACTTGTTAATTAAGCTAATGATATTTAATAATAAGGAAAGGCACGATGAGGCCGCGACTCCAAACAAGGTAACATGATTACAATTAGAGATAAAAATAAATTAGGTTGAATTAAATTTTAATTAAATAGACTTAAATGTGAATGATAAATTAGAGGCTTGAGCCTGACCTACAGCTTATATAAAATTTTTTTTACAGTTTAAGCCTGAGGTTATTTAAAATTTGGCCTAATCTAAAAACTTATTTGAAAACTTACTTAAAAGTAAGCATTTTAATTAGGCTTACATTATAATTTTAAATGTTTTAAATATACTTTAGAACCATTATAGTATATAATATAATAATAAAGTAACAATATTAAAATTAATATATAAATCTAGTATGATTTAAAATATAACTAGAAATAAAAAATATATTAATTAAAAATTAAATGATGAAATTGATGTGATTGTGATATATTACTATATATATATATATATCGGCCTGTTGAGCTTATAAGTTAGACTTTAAAAAATAAATTTAACCTATTTAATTAAATAAATTTAATTAAAAGTTTGAATGTATTGAATAAATATGTTAAATTGGGTTTAAAGTAAATTAAATTATAGGCTCCCAACTTTTTTTCACCCCTAATTAGAGCCCATCGCCCTTCAGCTTCATTGCCCCTCCTCCCTCCTCACTTGTCTCCGCCCTCCTCCCACCCTTCATTATTTCACTATTTCTTTTTGGGAGTATCCCATCCACAAACCACAAAAAAAAAAAAAAAACTCCGTTAAAACCTTTTTTGAAGTATATTATCATAAAATAAAACGTCATGTGATTGTCTGAATAATAACGGTGTATGGCATTGCCTGATTTCATTGAAGTTTTATACTGTACTCTCTCCATTCCTGAATATAAAAAAAACTATCACTTAATTTTTATATTCTTTTATAAAAAATTACTAATTTTAATAAACATTTATTATAATTTTTTTAAATCACCTTTCATAATGTCTATCATTTTCATTCACAAGGCGAATAATGAATGCATCCTTATTTTGATTAACAAGGGTATTTTAATTCATTTTTTCATTTTTAGATAAAATTATTATAATTAACTATTTTTTTTAAAATGTGTGATATAATATTTTTTTTTTCTTTTTTATAGAGACGGAGGAGTACCTTCCTTTACCCAATATGCACATTCACTATTAATGCCGAAAATATTTACATTTTATAATTTTGCTTGTGGATGAAAAGCTGTAACATCCTAAAAATTTTAAAATTCAAATTTATTTAAAAAAAATAAATAAAATAAAATAAAATATCTATAATTAAATTAAAATTTAGAATAATTTAATAGAAGCTCAGAGTTTGAATTTTACTAAGCAAAAGTTTGGTTTTATTTGATTTTTAACTATGGGAAAAATTATCAAAGTTGACCCGGGCTTTTGTGCAATAATAAAAAATGTTGGGCCCTTTTTTGTAATTTTCCCCAAACTTTTTGACCAGCATTTTAAAGAGCAAACAGATGCAGAAAACGCAGAAAATGAACAAGGGAAGGAAACGCACAAACGGGAGAGTGAGAGAGAGAGAGAGAGAAAGAAGAAAGGAGAAAGAGAGGGAGTTAGGCTCGGATCTAGGAGTCTTTGCGACCGTTGCGAGCTCGGCTACACGATAGGTAAACTCCCTACTTCAATCCTCTTCTCTTTCTCTTGATTTTCTTCAATTTTTGGGAGAGGAAATTTTTGAATTTTGATCCCAAAGGCTTTATTCTTGTAAGCTTTTGTTTCTTTGGATCCTAGGGAGCATGTTTTGAGTTTCTATATAGTGATCTAATATTTTGAATGGATAATTGGATGAAAAAGAGGTGTTTTGGGCACAAAATAAACCTTGAGAAATTGGGTTTTTGCTCCTCAATGGTTTAAGCCTATTGATTTAGTTATAATTTTGCTATTTGAGCCCAATAAGATTTAAATTAAGGTTTGGTTTTCATTATAAGGGCTAATGGTGAAAGTTGGTGGCACTAAGTAAAGGTTTTTAATTGATTAAAAAATTATATAAATTGAAAATTAGCCTAGTGATGGCTAATAAATGGTTTTGGTGGTTAAGTGATACTATGTGAATGGTTGGTTTAATATATGGACCATTAGGGTGGATTATGACTCATTGACCTAAGTTGTGTGGTATAAGTTATAGTCTTCATTAATGCTATTTGTCATGATAAGTGATGTGGATCACTTATATGTTGTAGAAAATTGTTGGTGGAACTTATTGAGAAGTAAGGAACAAGCCGAGCCCTATTTTGTACAAGGGGAACCCTTTTAGTACCAAAGGGTTGAGGTAACAGGGGAATTTATATTTCTTATTACTTTGTTTTAGCTATTTTTGAATAAATATTACTAGTTATCATGCATTACATGTTTTAAAAGATTAAATGTGCTTTATAAGGAGTTATGGGGTACTACTTTGATTATAGTGCAAATATATTTTCTAATTGTTTAATAACAATGTTTTTATGGAAATGAGATTTATAAATATTATACTACTTTAGAGTGTTGAATAGTCAATACTCAGGAAAGGTAGACAAGAGTAAAAGGCATGATCTCGGTAGGAGTTCACCAATGAGAAGGTGTGGATTTTTGATATTCTATGGCACACTGTCAGTACTCAGTGTTGTCTTACGTATTGTGGGCTCAGTGCACTAAAGTGGTTAGTGTATTGAGTGTTCGACACCTCTCAGTGGGGGAGGGAATCCGACATATGAAGTGTGAGGTTGAGTGCCTAGGCCAAGGTAGCCCTCACATGGAGAGTAAGTCGGGCTGGCTCTGGGAGGGAGTTAGCTTTGACTGCTCAGGATTCACGTCGAAGGGGCATAGGCAGTTCGGTGGATTAGATCATGCCTTAGATTATGTTTTGTGCCTATGGAGGTACAAGTAGGTATAAGGTTTACCTGCGAGTTAAAGAGTGCCAGGGGGCATTCTGTTGGTCATGAAAGGCCATACCGGCCTAGGTCATGCATTCATGCATTTTAAATGGCTAAATTATATACTATGTTGAATTTATTATTCGTTTATTTGATTATGGCTTACTTTGTAATAATCAATGTAAATTTCACTGTTACTGAGACTGTGGTTGTCTCACCCCTTTCTTTTCAATATTCTAGGTCCAGGCGAAGGATCCAGTGGTGGACGGGGAAAGGAGCAAAGCTAGGGGTTTGCTTGTGATTTGTAAAGAACTGCAACTCCTTTCTTTTGAGAAAATATATTGTAATGTATTTAAGATTAGGGTGCCAGTAGGATATGATTATGTGTGTGTGTGTGAATATGTATGGATTGTGTGCTTGTGTATGAATTTTTGTCTGTTTGCAGACTTATGGCTAGGAAACTTGGTTATGGTGTGTGGTTTTGATAGATTTACTTAGTAGACCAAGTTTCTATTACAAGCAGATCTTTATTTTGATATATATGTGATTTTATAAGCAAATGCAAAGTGGTTGCATTGCAAATGGTGTGTTATGGGAAAACATACAGCTTGGATAGAGAGAGTAGGTGCGTGGGCCCCATAAGGAACTCTGAGCCAAGTGAAAATGTTTAGCATATGTATTTATATAAATACATGGTATTTGGATTGATTTGTGACCACTCTTGTATGATTTGTGCATTTTGGGGGTTTAGGGTCCATTTTGGGAAATGGCACCCGGGTGGTCAAATTTTGATGTATGGGGGTTTTCCATCATTTGAATGTTCTATCAGGTGTTTTTAATTTTATTTGACGTGTCCAAAGTGTTTCCACAGGTTTGTGACCATTAGGATGGAATTTGGACAATTTTGAAAATGGTTTTTACCAAAAAATTGCACTTTTGCATCCGGGTGTCCAAATCTTAATCCGACCGTTGGATTTCTCTAAAATTTGGGTCACAAGTAAAACCTTTTATAAGCTTCATGTGGGCTTTGGAATCACATCGATCGGATATCGGACGGAGAAACGATGCACTCCGGAATTTGGTCTGGAGGTGCTGTCATGACAGCATTAAATTGCTGTCATGACAGCTACAGTATTAATTTTATAACCTGCACAAAATTCAATCCGTCCGTTGGATCTTTTCAAAATTTAGTATGCTAATAGTATTCTTTAAAAGTGACATGTGGGCTTTGGAATCACTCCGATCGGAGGTCAGATGATGAAATGGTGCACTCTGGAAGTTGGTCCGGAAGTGCTGTCATGACAGCTTTTTAGCTGTCATGACAGCAAAAATAATCAAATTTTTAACATGTCTAATTTTAAATTCGACCGTTGGATTTTTTAAAATTTGGTATACTTATAGTACCCTTTGAATGTGACGTGTGAGCTTTAAAATCACTTTGATCGGAGGTCGAATGGCGGAACGACGCCTCCCAGAAGTTGACTCGGGAGGGTTGTTATGACAGCAATTTAAATGCTGTCATGACAGTATCTTTTTATTTCTCTTTCGTCTAACTTGCTTCCGTGCGCTATAGTTAGAACCTATAATTTTTTTTAAGGTTTTAAATGTTTACTTTGCAATCGTATATTTGCTTAGTGATTTAAATGGTTTGTTTCCTAAGTTGGTTTTAGGATTAACTCCTTAACCACACTTAGTTTATTTGAATTGTGTGATTTTTGGATAACACTCGGGGCAAGTGTTACAAAAGCCATCCATATCTTGGAGCTCGCGTTACCTAATTAATAGTATAAATATCAACCTAAAATATATTAGCCAAGTGGCAATGTTTACAATTAATTAAATTATCTACTTAAATTTCAATTTTATTTTTCAACTTTACTTAAAATCAGTCTTGTAAATCAATTATCATAAAATATGACCATTAATTATACATATGGCACGTGCAATTAACATTGGAGGATGACTTCACTTTCAAAAATCACAAAACGGCTAGCTTCATACTTTCTTTTTTTTTTTTACCAGAGTGAATTCTATTTTAATCATACAATTCCACCGGCCATGTAGTCCTGCGCCAAATCACTTTCATATCTAAAAAAATGGTTATCAATTATGTGACTCTTGAAAATATCTCAATAAACGACATAAAATGATCAGAATAGAATTCAATGAGAGTAGCTGATCTAGAAAAAATATAAATTAATAATAAAACCTCAATTACCTCAAGTTTAAATAGACTCACAACCTACTAGATCCCTTAATTTTCAAATAGTGCAAAGATAGTGGAGAAGATGAAAAGAGTCATATATGTTGGTTATTGACTGATCACATCATATGTATTGTATCAATAACTACTTTAATAATTAATTAATTTCTATCATTATATTTGACTCGATCAGTAAAAAGATAGGAAATAATTGACTGTTATAAGGTTGTAAGTTGGGCCTCTGCCTATCAAGTTCACTTATATAGTTCACCTATCACTGTTCACACAAGATCATAAATATTTTAATTGCTTGAAAATGATAATTTAAAGAAGGGTTATTGAGCAGATAGGACGTTGAACTATTACTCAAAAATTTTCCTGAATCCTTAACTCTTAAAATATACAAAATAAATTTTAAACTTTTAAATTCATAACAAAATAAACCATGATCGTTAACCCTAACTCTAAACTTTCCCTCTATGCAATCCATTTGTGTTTTGCTTAATATTTTCATGTGATAATACTTGCATGCTTCTGTTGTCTTATTTATTTGGTTTTAAATTATAGTTTAAACTCAAATAAAAAATGAAAAGGGTTTTCTTGGGATTTCATTTTCTTAAATATTCTTTTAACTCTTATGTAACACCCTAAAATTTTTTTTTAAAAAAAATAATTTAACTTAACCATGGTAGGAAAGTGTCTACCATGGTAAACAAAAGTCAACTTATCCTATTATTTTTTTAAAATAATTTTATAATTTTAAACACTACCATGATAGAAAAGATTAAACCCCTTTTTTAAATAATACAAAATAATTTTATACAACTAATATACATTTACAATCATAGTTGGGTTACAGCCACCTAAAATATTTTATATCAATAAATTCAATATAAAATATTTTATAATTGGCTTAAGCTTGCACAATAGAATATTTCAAATAAATTTTTACTTCCTACATGCCATTAGGCTTAAACCACATTTTCATCCTTATACTCCTAACAAGTGCAAATTATAGACCAATAACTAACAACTTAATCAATTTCCAAAATAAGTCAATTATTTGGCCTTATAATCATGCCATTTCAAACCATCCAAAATAAATCAGAGATCAAAATTACAGTCATCCAAAATGTACCAAAAGTATAAATAGTTTGAAGGACATGATTACATCATTACATTCATATAATTATCAATAAACAAAAACCCTAATATTGACAATATAACATATTAAAAATCATAAATTAAATACCTAAAAAATACAATGGATCTATGCCACTAAGCCTCAGGGACTCCTCCATGCGCCACTCGTGGCTCTTCTCTTGAAAATTGTTAACCACATAATGAGACTCAAAAGTCTCAATAACCAATGCTAATTTATGATAGTGTATACAAACAGTTAAATGTGTGCTTACTAAGTAGGGAAATAACGATAATATAATTCTAACAAAATACAAGAAATATTACAATGCATAACAAACAACCATCCTTATCTCCCTCCATTAACCTTGAGCCGTAGCCTTCACTTGGTGCTAGATTACCCGACCAAAGGTAGATTAGTCCGAGCCCTTACAAGCCACCTATTGGGCTCCAATCGGGGCATGCCACGTGGCACATAAATGCAACAACAAAAACAAGTCTCCCAACACCTCCTACACTAATCAAACAAATTCATAACAATATTGTACAATTATATAATATTACAATCTTCATAATTTTCTCATTTTTAATAATATTACAATATGACATCCCACTTGACAAAAATACTTCAAAATGCAAATTCACATTTTCACAATTTTTCCATAAACATAATAAGGTAATTTCTTAACAACAATTCATAATTTTTTCAATATTTACCCAGTTAACATGAAGCAACACTAAGCACAAATTAAAAGCATGATTACCTTGTGGCTCTTTTAATAAATTATTCCTTACAAATTTTCTCCCACCACAATATTCACCAACAACACAATCTACAAATAACATATTATTTATAAATATTAGTTTCAATTATTGAAACTAATAAGATAACTCTAAAAATAGGATTAGAGAATATAACATAATTTTTAATCTCAATCTTAATACAAATCTAGAGTTAGTACTGTTAAGTAAAATTTTTAACTCCTCTTTTAGTCATCAATAAATATTAATAAGCTAAAATCAACATCTAAACCAATTTCTATTATCAAAATTTTTCTTTTCATTTCATAAATTCACACCTAAAATGCCCAAAAATTAGAAATTGAGTCTCAAGCTTAGAATTATCATCCTATAGTCATAATAATCCATTTTTCATTCTAAATAATCATCTAAATCTCAATAAATCCTATAGCCATAATAATCCATTTTTCATTCCAAATAATCATCTAAATTTCAATAAATCAACATATATTTTTGAATTTAATAAAAATCTAGCCTAAGATTTAATCCATAAGCCTCAAATTCAAAGTCCACTAATAAATTTATACTGTAGAATATTTATTATACTACTAACAACCTCAACAATCATATTTATTCAACAAAAATTCATCCCTCTTTCAAACCCTACATTTTCTACTACCACAAAATCAGAAATCAAAGAGGAAGGATGGCTAAGAAAAAATTTTTAGAACACTTTCTTAGTCGTAAAAAGCTTAAAATCACACTCTAAATATTCTATTAAAAACTCTTACCTTTAAAACTCAAATCTCCCGTACCAGCGACTCGCGCTCTCTCTGTTTGAGCTCGCGCACAGGGAAAATATTAAATGGACGAAGGAGAAAGGGGTATGAGCTTTTAAAAAAAAATTGTGAGCCCCACCTCCTTTTTCTTTCCTTTCCTTATTATATATATATGCGCGCACGCGTGTAGATCACAGAACAAGGAACCGCTACTCCTCTTTTTTTTTAATTAATATATATATTTTTACATTACACTGTGCGTTCCACCTCCCCATTTTTTTATTTAATTCCTACACACATATTTTACATTTCATTTCTTAGTCTCTCCTTCTATTATATTTCTCTTTCTTCTTTCCTAATAATAATAATAATAATAATAATAATAATAATAATAATAATCTTTAAAATCTTAACTTAGAATTATATTTTAAGTTAGATCTAATAATCATCTCCTACTAATTTATTTACCTCTAAATATTCTCCAAAATTTATATTAACCTAAATTAACTATTAAAATTTAAATTGGGATGTTACATCTTGTGATACGATGAGCTCTTTTTTGGGATTAAAATAATTCTAATTATCATAATGGTGTTTCATATTTGGTGTCCTGTGTGTTTGATAATTTAAGGAATGATGTTACACAATACACCCTCTCCTCCCTTTTTCATTTAGTCTTCCAGCGCAAACAAAAGAGCGAGAGTTTGAGAGATAACCAGTGACAAGGGACTAGTTTAGAAGGTAAGGCTCCATAATATAATATTTTGGGTGTGATTTCAAGTTTTTTCAGATTGTGTAAGTGTTCTATTTTTTTTTCTTAGTTACTTATCCTCTTTAGTTGCTAATTTCTTAATAGTGAAAAACCTAGGGTTTGAAAAGGGAATGAATTTATGATAAATAAATATAATTTTTGAGGTTGTTAGTAGTATAATAAATATTTTAGAGTATTATTATGTTAATAAAATTTGAATTTGAGGCTTATGAATTAAACCCTAAACTCCTAAGGGTATATTTTTATTAAATTTAAAAATATAAATTAATTTTTTAATATCTAGATGATAATTTAGAATGAGAAATAAATTACTATGACTATAAAATAATTATTCTAAACTTCAAACCAAATTTGCAATTTTTGGGTGTAAATTTATGGAATAAAAAAGGAAATTTTGATAATAAAAAATGGTTTGAAAGTTGATTTTAACTTATTGATATTTATTGATGATTAAAAAAGGAGTTAAAATTTTACTTGAGGGTATAAGCCCTAAACTAGTATTAATAATGGGATTAAAAATTATGTTATACTCTATAACTTTATTATTAAAGTTATTTTATTAGTTTCAAAAATTAAAACTAATATTTATAAATAATGTGTTATGTGTAGAGTATAGTAGTAGTGAAGGTTGTAATGGAAGAGAAGTTGTAAGAAGTAATTTATTAATAAAGTCACAAGATAATCATCCTTTAATTTGTTGTTAGTGTTGTCCACTATTATTTGTGTGATTATTGAGACAATTTGTGAATTGTTGAAAAATTATTTTATTATGTTTATGAAAAAATTATGAAATTGTGAATATATATTTTGAATTCTTTTTGCCATGTGGGATATTATGTTGTAGTATTGTTGAAAATAAAAAAATTGTAAAAATTACAATATTGTATATTTATACATTGTTGATATATAATTGCTTAACTTTTTGTGAGAGGTATTGGTAGATTTCTTGTTGTTATTGTTATATTTGTTGTGCCACATGGTATGCCCCTATTAGAGGCCTAATAGGTGGCTTGTAAGATCTCGAGCTTGTGAACATTTGATCAGGTAATCTAGAATCAAGTGAGGGCTATAATGTCCATCTAACATTATCAATTTATCATACTCAATTCAAATAGCTCAATTAAAGGTCCCACAAACCTCTCATTTTTATCAAAATAATAATCATTTAAAAATATGAGAAATAAATACTCTTAAGATATCGAAATTTCATAACCCATTAAAAACACTAAAAATCTTTTTGAAGTAAGATTTATCACACAGTGAAAGCCTACTAATTGCACAACCTCCACATGATACGAAAAACAGGAGCAAGACATTAACTCCAATAAAAAGGGTAATGCACAACGTCATGTGCATTGTGTGCCATGGTGCACATATCAAATTTTATTGTCAATGATAGCTCAATAATGTAAACTTTTGATGTGCGTCGTTTCTTCATACTGAGTTCAATTGGAGTGATTCAAGTGCTCACATAAAATTTATTTAACAAGCTAACTAATAACAAGAGTTTTGTTTCAATTTAATATTTCATTTAAAAATTGAACACCTAAATGCAAAATGATCACTTTTTGTCATTTCACCTAACTTGAATGCCCTAAATTTACCCCACATGTCATTAGCCACTTTTAAGAGCTTGACCATGTCTAATGGGACATATTATACTTGATTAAGCAATTATAACACCAAAATCACATGTTTCCCCCATCACATGCACAATTAGGGTGTCATTATTCCAACATTGCATCATTCATATGCTTAGGAGTATAAATCTCTAATATGGTACTTGTATAGGCACTTAAGAGAGAATATCTAATATTATACCTTACTAGGCACTTAGGAGAAGAATTCTCCAACACCATTCTCCACCAAAAACTCAAGAGAATATATGCTATATGGTCTTTAACTACTCCTCCCTACAAGTAAACTCTCACCCCTAATATGATCATGCTCACATTTTATATATGCAAATTATATGTTTGTAATTCAAAACCCATATATACACATATATACATATATCTTCATAAATTCATTCCTTAAAATTATTTCCATGCACAGTATGCTTATTTCAAAACACATTATGTAATAATATAATTACTTACAAACAATTAAATGAATTAATCAAGTAGAGTGAATTATTCAGTTACGTTAACATTTCTATCACTAAAAAGGTTATTCGTGGTATTCTTTTGATCACCTATCATCACTATTCGCTTCCTTTACCTCAGAGAACACACATAATACATTAATTTACACAAATTAACATAATTAGTCAATTACTCAATTGACCATAAGTACCAATTATCACTATTAATCATAATTAACTGCTTATTTCCTTTCACTCAACCATTAAAATTCCTAACCATTTGCTCTAGTCTTCCTATCACTTTAATTACCCTTAACACACTTCACATCAATATCCTCACCCTTTTCAATTAGAGCTAGGAAAATAGGCCAGCCCTTGACGAGCTTGGGCCTAAAAGGATCAAGCTTAAAAAGCTCATTTTTCTTTTAAGATATCGAATTGTAGGGCCCAACCCTTAAGATAACGGGCTTAGGACCTACCCTGTGGGCTTCAAACCCTGTTACCTATTTTTTTATATTAATTTTTTATCAAACTAAATAATAATACTTCAATTCATTCCACAACTCAAAAATATCATACCAGTATATAGATCAAGAATATAACTATATCAATAAACAAAATGAAAGCAATCAAAATAAAACAACCAAATAAACCATAGACACTATTCTGATTGAGAGCAAAACTAAGAATGAGGGAAGAACAAGGAAAAGCAAATTAGAATATGGTTCTGTTCGAGTAAGAGGAGGACTTAAGAGATGCTGTCATTTGAATCTTTGAAATTGGCAAAGCACTATCATAGATAGAGGAGCATAATGAAGTATGGTCACAAATGGAGGAGCACTATTAGGATTTAGGAGATGCTGTCAATAAAAAGGAATGATGACAGACGAGCACAACTCACATAAACAAGAGATAAATTACAAAGGGGTAGAATCGATAAAATGTAGTCTAAAGAGTTAAGTTAAAGGATTTAGGGTTGGTTGTTATTTTTTTATTATTTTTTCTTCCCTGTAGATATAAGCTAACATGTACAGATAAATCATGCTTAAACTTTTTTCAAGTCCAAGAGTCTATTAAAAGTTAATCATTTGAATACTAAAAAAAAGTTACACGAGCTTAAATGAGCTGGCTCTCAACCCTTTAGGGCCAGCCTGTTTATTTTTGAGCCTATTAGGGCCAACATTTTAAGCCTGAATTACATTTGAAGGGTCCTAATTGCAAGCTTGACCTTCGTATTAAATGGGCTTAAACAAGCTAGCTCGATGAGTTAGGTTCATATTCCTGGCTTTACTTTTAATAATCCATTTAGGGTTAAACTTGGTTTATTACTTTATAACTTAACCATTGATTCTCAAATTAGTCGTAAAATTTTAATTTAATTCTCAATAATCTTTTTATTACTAAAGGGTAAGAAATAAACCCCTTTAAACTCCCTTATTTAATTTCCCTATAACTTAAATTAAGAGAAATTAGGCTAAAATCGAAGCTTAAGGTAGTATAAAACTCATCCGACAAGCGACCAGTTAGAAATATCTCATAAGTTTCTAAAATTACAAGCCTAGTAGAGTGCTCCCTTTTCTCCCCCTCCTCCAAATCTTTTCTCTCCTCTCCCTTCTAGTTCCACGATGAAGTGCATATAGCATGTGCCACTATGAGAAAACTCTCACTATAGCTCACATACTTTACTTTGAACCATCATTCTTCCATCCAATCTTATTCCTCCAACATCCAAACACACTAAACATCAGCTTACCATAAAAATTCTCAATCACCTACTAATTTATTAATTTACCCCTAATTGCAATTAGTTTATAGATTAGGAATTTAATATGTTACAAGGGCTATGGCTCAAGGTTAATAGAGAGAGATAAGAATAATTGTTTGTCATGCATTACAATATCTCTTGTATTTCTGTTTGAATTATGTAATTGTTATTTTTCCTACTTTGCAAATACATATATAACTATTTATATACATTATTATAAATTCACATTAGTTATTGAGACTTTTAATTCTCATTATATGATTAACAATTTTTAAAATAAGAGTTACAAGTGGCACATGAAGGAGCCTCTAAGACTTAGTGGTGTAAATCTATTGTCTTTTTTGAGTATTTTGGCTTATGATTTGAATAATGTTATATTACCAACATTAGGGTTTTTTTTTTGTTTATTAATAATTGTATGGATGTAATCTTTCAATCATGCCTTCCAAATTATTTCTGCTTTTACTAAACTTTGAATGACTAAAGCCCTGAAGTTTGATTTATTTTATATGGTTTAAAATTACATGATTATAGGGCCATATAATTGACTTGTTTTGGAGATTGATTGAATTGTCTATTTTGGCTATTGTTCTATGGTTTGCACTTCTTAGGAACATAAGCTTAGGAAAATGTAATTTTAGCCTAATGGCATATGGGGGTTAAAATTTATTTAAGAGATTGTTTTATGCAAGCACACAAGCCAAATATTATATGCTTTTTACATTAGTTTTATTCATATAAATTGTATTGGATAGCTATAATCCAACTGTGGTTGTAGATGTATATGAGTAATATTAAAAAAATTGTTGTGTTATTTGAAACATTGATAGGTGATTATAAGAGCTTAAAATGTATAACTATTTATATTTTTTCTATTATATTTTGTTTGTCATTTTCTCAATTTGAAATGGAATCTCATGAGTCTTTCACACTTGATTTTGTTTTATAATGCTTGGAATCTCAAATCTTCGAAATAATAATTTTAAGAATTTAATTCTATTTATCATGCTAGTACTTACTTATCTAGCTTAATTTTTTTTTATCATGATAACCATTTTAAGAGGTGAAATATTTTATGAGAAGAAAAATTAATCTTTTTGTCTCTCTAATTATAACTCACTTATAATTCAAACCTTAAAGTATAACTCGATGTAATTCAAGAATCGAATTGCATCGAGTCATATTTAAGGGATTGAGTTTCAAGTAAGTTAAAATTAGAAGGATTAAAAAAAGTAACTTTTTCTTTATAAAACTTTGTTTTGTCATTTTTTACCATGGAAGTTCCTTTCCAACAATGCTAGTATTTCAAGATTGTTTCAAAATAAAAAAGGATTTGTTAACTTCTGTTTATCTTGGTAGATACTTTGCTACTATGATTGAGTTATTTATTGTTTGAAAAAAAAATTAAGGTGTTACAGGATGCATCTCCTAAATCCTCATAGTCACAAATGTAAAGGAGAATCAAATTTCAACAACAAACATTAGGTCTCATGTACCTTTTGGTATACGAGAATTTTACAAAATAAGAAAATGATTATCCAATAATTTATTGCAAGGATTTCACAAGTATTTACCAAAGGCCAGGCACTCAAAGCAAAAACATAGATAAAAGACTAATGAATATTTTAGCATCATTAAAGTCATTTATAGTGAAAGTGTACAAACCTTTTTTATATGCAAAATGGTTCTCAGTATTTATTTTGAGAATGTTAAAACTTAAGCAACCTTACACCCCCTTAACAAATTTTAAAACACTCAATTAAAAAATAGGTTGCATGAGATAAATCAAGGATGTCAATAGACATTAAAATTGAATAGTAATCTTTGAAAAAAAACATGTCTAGCAAAATATTTTATATCAAGGTGGCATGCTTGCCAATACTTTGTCTCATTTTCTTAATTACTAGCTATTAACTAGCTATTAATATAGAGCATAAGAGACAAAAGACTGCTCTTTTCAAACATTTAACAAATATATGCAAATCTAAAATATTCTAAGTAAAATTAAAGGAAGCTTATAACTTCATCAAACTTCAAAGATCACTACCTAGAGACTTGCTTATTCCTAGATATAATTTTTAGATAGTTGTACATTGAATGTTCTTAATTGAATTCTAGAAAATCATGTCATGAACGTATCTCAATTCCTTCCCTCAAGTCTCTATTTGTGTGAGATAATTTAATAACAAATTATTATGACATCCATAATGTCCTCACCATGTACAACAAAAAAGGTTTATACCTTCTAATTCTCACCATTATTTATTTGGTTTATCATAAATGATTACTTCTAACTAGTATTATAAATACACCAACTCTATGAGAACATCTTAATAAAGTCAACTTTTTAATATATTTCATAGATTGTTTTATTTTAACAAATTCCTAACAACCTCATCCTCATCAAATGAAGTTGATGGACAAACATGCTAAGGTAGAGGTGCTCTTAACAAGTAAGTCAATGGTCTAGGCTTATAACTCTCATTATTTATTTGAAAGCAAGATTCAAATTTAATTACTTGATAGTAAGTAATAAAGTTGGCACCTTCTTAATCCTATGCAATAATAAACAATGAATCACTTAATAGATTTTAAGATTAAATTTCTTCAAACGAAGATCGATCTTATGATTTTCAGCCTAATACAAATAATTTGCCTTATATTGTTTCTAACACTATATTATCAAGCATCTAATTCAGTTATGAATTAAGAGCTTTATTGGAATGGTTACAACAAAATTTATTTAATTTCACCATACTTATAAGGTACAAGAAACGTCAAAAAATCAAAACCTATATTTGTAAACTTACCAAATAAATGCCCAGCTATCAATAATAGTAATCTCTCATTTACAGAGAGTGTCAATTACAAATATAGTATTTATAGATAATTCACAAAAAAAAATTGAACACAAATTACATTGATAATGACATACCTATAAGGTAAAATTCATTATCAACATAATATCTTCACATATAATTCCAAAATAAGACATGTCATGATTGGATTAGGCACATAATCACAAAGAATAAAAGACTCTTGCAATATCCCAAAATATGTCACTAATTTACCCGTAAATGTCCTTTGCATGTGGATGAAAATATAAATTCCATATTCAGGTGATTTATCCATCCCGCCAGTAAAACCATTATCAATGGAATATTGGGCTCACAACATAATGGGTTTTCATGCCCTAAAATGTCAAGAGTTACATAAGTTATAAACTCATAAAGAACAATATGACCAAGGCTCAATTTCTTTTATTCTCCAATGTCCATTAAACAAGACAAATAGAAACTAATACATCAAATGAAATGATATGAGGTAATTTTATAAACCCAACAACTCTCACTTAAATGAACCTTTCAAGATTGTCCCTATCCTAAAACACCTTTCCCCTCAAATTGGGGGTTCTTATGGATTAGAGATTATTATAGGTTACTATTAATATTATGTGATCCATCAATTTATCCCCTTTCTTACGTGAAGTAAGAAGATGTTGTTGTAGCAACTTTATAGACCGGAAAATACTCCTATGTCCCCTCTAACACCAAATGTCCTATTATAACTAAGGTATCAAAAATTGAATTGATCATTGAACTGATTAAAATTAGGATTCAAGGGTCAGGGGTTCAACCGGGGTTAGATCAAGGGTCAATCCGGAGTCAATCATAACAAATAAAATTATATTTTAAAATTTGTTTAATTTAATTTTTAAATAGATTGAACATTTTAACGTTGTTTGAATAATTAAAAACATACTTAAAGTAACAAAATCAAATGGTAAATGGATATAATTTTTTTATTCTCATAAAAAATTATATAACTTTTTATTTTATTAATGTGAGCATACATCAGTTTTAAAATTTGAATTATTGTCCTTTTTCTTTTCTTTTTATTTTACCTAAAATTATAGCTACCTGTCTCTATCCTATCTTAAGTTCCTAACCTTGCCAAGCAACCTGGACATCCTATCTTATCAAAAGCTCAGTTTCACGTACTTGGCCATCTCATTTTTTTGCCTTTCTCCTCTTTCTTCAACTTCTCATTTTTTCAGTTGAAGGTTAAGCATTTTCTGGCAGCATTTTTGAGCTCTTTACGTTTTCATCTCTAATTCTTCCAACCGCATTTCTCCAATCCAAATTTAAGTCATTGTGGTTGAAATAAAAGTGCAAAAGCTAAAAAATAAGGTTTAAATGATTGCTCATTTTTTGTCTCGTGTTCTTTCTTTCTTTTATCTCCTTTCTTGAGGCAGAGAACATTGTCTAATTTGACCTTAAGTTTTTTTTTTTTTAAATTTTCTTGACACCCACAAAGGGTGTTAGAGCTAAAAAAATTTAACTCGCTTGACTCATGGAGTTGGATGGGTTAATTTTAGTCACCCAACCTAACTTGAGTTAAGTAACTCTTAATGAATTCGCACAACCGGACTGAATACATGGCCAATTCATCGTATCACAGTCCAATGGGCTGGTTTGGTTCAATCTAGAATATATAGAACTAACAAAGATTAGGATGTATATAAAAAACTCTATTAACTTGTTTTAATAAAGTTGCGCATTCTTACCGTGCCAAAGTAATGTCTTTTGGATTTATGCCAGGTTGCATGCTCTTGTAAGATTAATATTTTTTATTTGTTTTGAATGGAAGTTTGATAAAAAAAAAAAACTCTTTATTTTTTTATAAAGGAGATAAATTTTGAAGCTGGTCAAGATTTTTACAACAAAACTAAAGGAGTTGATCTCTAATTTATTCATGATTGTTGAATTTTTAAGATACTTGAGATATTAGTATATTTGTTAAAAGGCTACACCAATGTGACTTTTGCGGGTCCAGAGCATAATCCCATATGCGATAGATTATTTTGGAGAATTGTGCTACTTGATTCTTGTATTCCCGTCCAGTTTATGAAAAGAGTAAAATATCGTCTATACATACCAAGGTACTATTGACGATAGGTTCACTTGCGCCAGAGGTAATGGTGAAAATCACCCAAAAAAATTCTATAAGGTTGAAACCTTCATTATTAGTATCACAAAGGTAGTGGTTAATGATTTTGAGATATGACATATAAAAATTTAATTTTTATCTCATCTCCTATCACATTATGATAAAGACGTGTGACACATTTTTCTCAAAAATCTTTAACAAAACAAAAAAATATTTCTTAAACCTCAAGTCTTTTGATAAAAATTTTAAGCCTTAAATAATTGGGTTTCATGGGTTATAAAGAATTGTTCTATCTATATAGAATATATTTTTTTGTAAAGTCATATTAGCAACACAAGAAAGACTGTATTATTAATAATTGATTATTGGTTAAATAATAATAATTTCACATCATACATGTTATTACTGATTTGAATTACTCTAAACCCCTCCAAGTGAGAGTACTTCATAAACAGCTGGAAAAAGATCTTTGATACTTTTCCACAACTTTTGAATCCTCTTTTTTATTATTCTGGGCACACCTATGGCTTCTAGTGTGCAAGCTATGTTCCACAGGCCATTCATCAAGTGAGCCAGCCAGACAGCTTGGAATTTTATCCAGTAAAAAATAAAAAAGAAACTAATGGAAAGAAAAGAATGATTAACCAAAAAAGAAAGTGGCAAAGTCCAGAGACAGGCGCTTCGTTTTCTCTCACTCGTTCCCAGCAGTGGCCTCACAGGACTTTCTTTCTACATTAACATCATAGCTCTTTCCGGTGTCATCATTATTTGTTAATTATTCTTATTTCTGGGTCTCCGCTTTATTCAGAATCGTCGCTGTCGATTTCCATTCTTTCAAAGTTTTCTCTCCCTCCTGGGATTTGTTAGTTTCAACTTTCAATCCCCTCTGAATTTTTCTCCACTTGTATCGAGCTCAGACATTCTTCAACCATAACCACCTACTGGCTTATCGATCAAAAGTTTGAAGGCTTACTTGTCATTACATTTTTCTGGTTTTTCTCTGTGGTACGTAACATTCTCTGTTTTCTAACCGACCATTGACACTCATATGAATCTGATCATCTATTTTAAAGCATTTTCTTACTGAGCAGAGCAATCTTAAAAACAAGGCTGGCTGTAAACTCAGTTGTGACCGACTCACTTTTAGCCTCCAACGTTTCCCCTGATCATGCTTAGACCACTTGAGTGCCCTTTGCTCTTCGCTGTTCACGGAGAAGTCTAAAGTTATCAGATTTTGTTGAAATGGCCTGTTCATAGTTCAAAATTTTGCTCAAATTTTCATCTTTCTGTCTACTATTGGAAAATCGGTTTGCATGCTTTACCTAAGACTATGCTATTTATTGAATAATTTATGCTAGTTCTGTTCTACATGGCAGGATTGGTTGTCCATCCGTCACGGACGTCTAAATGCACAAATCCGTTTAATTGGGACTTCAATCACTTCACGAACACATTTTCTCAAGCTTCAACATGCCTTGATTTTGGTTTTATGTTCCTAACTGCTTTTTAACTGATACATGGGTATCTTGTGGGATGCGATGGTTTATTTCATGCGAAGAAATAAAATATCGTCTTGAATTTTAGTGGGGTGAGATATGGAAGCAGAAGTTTCGACCCGAGAGTCTTTCGGCTGACCTTCTGTCTGTATGAGAGGCTTATTGCGCATTTTTGAGTTCAATCACGGGAGCATGGCCAAGAAAGTTCATGCCCACAAGAGACATCATGGTGGTGAGTGTTGATTAAACCACCTTATCTCGTACTATTGAAGGACATCTATTAATTTTGTCTGACTGAGATTAGGACTATCTTGCTCAACAGTCAAAAAAATTCATCACAAATCCGTTTCCTGCCTTCTCCGCTAGATTGATTTAAATTGAATGCTGCTCATTTTCTTATTATGTGCTCTGCAGGCCTGGAACCTCCTCGCAATAGCCTGGAGCTTCAAGCTGAAGCATCTCAAATTCATTGCGCGCAAGGAGAATTACCGGTAAGTGTCTCTTCACATGCTTGCCATGTTAATACTATCACAACACCTGTTAATTGTGGATCTTGTCGCAAATTTGATTTTGCAAATTTGTCTGGCAACCTTCTTTTGACGAGCATCCCTTAACATTCTGGGGGAATGACATCACGTGTATTAGACCTGGCCATGGTTTAAAAAAAAAAAAAAAATCTCGATATCCAGATTACAATTCTAAAATTGTAGAGTAGTTGGTGTTCTATGTAGTCCTAGCTTATGTGCCATTGAGATGATGGAGTTTTATCAACCCGTCATTTCATCAGTCCCATCACTTAAAATAATGATAAAATTGTTTTATTGCAAAATCTTCTGCTAGTTCTGGTTGTGATGGCACTCACTCCAGTCATATTTTCAGTTGACCTTTTATTCACAAATGTGACCGTAACTTCATGAGACTCCATTGTGCTTCTATCTAATAACAATCGGTTTGTATATTTCATGATATCGTCTTTCTTTCTCTTCCCTTGACCTAGAGTGCTATCTACAGCAACTAACTTTGATTTAAATTTTTCAGTATCATTATCAAGTAGAAAACTTGTCAGAGAATACTTGTCCTTCAGATGCAGTTTCAGTGAAGAAACTTATCAATGATGAGCTATGCCAACGACCAACCACCAAATCGAATGCACCGAGCCTTGTGGCAAGATTGATGGGTATAGATATGATGCCATCGGATGCTAAATCTGCAGTTCCATCAGATGAAATAAAAAGTGGAAGCATGGAGAAGAAGTTTTTAGAGGAGAAAGTGAATGGAAGGGGTTCGGGTGGTTGGGGTTCTAGCAACTCAAATTCTTGTAGTCACATGGAATTTGACTCTTATTACCAAGACGTAGATGATGATGATGGATGGAACCAACATTTGGGAAAGCCAAAGCCCCGGGAACATCCTCAGGAAGAGGAACTACAGAAGTTCAAGAAAGAATTTGAGGCATTTCAAGCGGCAAGGTTAATGGAGTGTTCAAAGGTTGTTGAAGTTGGCAATACCCCCAAACCATTGCTCACACGAGAGGGCATGAACAAGAAAAAGATGGCAGATCGTGCAACTTCACAATGGCTGGCAACAGAGTTACCAAATAATGGAGGTCCAGAATATCATGGTAATACCATGGAGTTATTTCCTACCAAGCGCAAAGAAACCTTTCCTTCAAGGAGCAGAACCTTAAGCAGAGACTTTGAGGAATCCTTAATGATGAAATCGAACGGTCAAATGGATAGTTCTTCACCAACTCGAATAGTAATCTTGAAGCCCGGTCCTGATAGGATTTACAGCCAAGAGGATAATTGGACCAATCCATCCAGCAATATACGAGGGAGAAATAGCATACAAGATTTTCTTGAAGAGGTCAGAGAGCGGCTAAAATGTGAACTGGAGGGGAAAACTTTTAAAAAGGGTTATGTGGTTCGAGGAAGTGGGATTGAGACACCTTACAATGAAAAGCCATCAGATCCTAAACAAATTGCACGTAATATAGCAAAGCAGGTCAGAGAAAGTGTGACTAGAGATGTTGCAAGAAATTTGCTCCGCTCAGAATCAACAAGATCACACAGAAGTGAAATTCAGTTCAATGGATCAAGTTCCCCAGAATTTATCAAGAGAGATACCAGGAGATTCTTGTCAGAGAGGCTGAGAAATGTTCTAAAAAGCAAAGATTATCTTGATATTCCTGAAGTGACTCGTGGGAATTCAAGGTCATATCTCTTAGATAATCACAATGACAGGTTAAAACAGGATGATGATGTTATGAATTCAAATGATTTGAACCACTGGGAAATTTCTAAAGCGGAAAAAGAAATGCAAACAGGCTCTTTCAGGCGTGAACATGTTGATAATATATCGCTCCCCAAAGAATTGTCCCCTAGAAACCTTGTTAGATCCTTGTCTGCTCCTGTATCAGGAACGTCATTTGGAAAGCTTCTTCTAGAGGACCGCCATATTTTAACTGGTGCCCAAATTCGGAGGAAGCTTGAAGCTATTGAAACTGTGTCTGTTGATGTTGAAAAGAAAAAGAAGGATAGATTTAACATTAAAGAAAAGGTTTCCAGCTTTAAATATAATCTTGTCCTAAGAGGGAAGCTGTTTGGAAAAAAGTTTCAATCAATGGTGGAATCACATAGCAATGAAGATGGTCCCATGATGGTCGATGTCACAAGCAGACCAACAGTTCTTTTGAATTGGGGTGAGAGGCATGTGAGTTCATCATACACTTTATCATTGTTTCTTTACAAGGACATTTTCTGTCAATTATATTTCATGATTGATTATCATTTAATCTTTAAATATTCTGTCATATGCTCTTAGGAGAACTCCACTGAGGTACCTCCCAGTCCTGCATCTGTATGCAGCAATGGTCAGGAAGAGCTATGGAAGCGAGCTGAATACTTAAGTCCAATATCAACTCCAGATGTATCTTCAGGAGATGATAATGCTGTGCCAGAGGCTTTTAGAGAAATTAGTTCTGGTTTGAATGGTAAAATAACAAAAGTTCAAGCTTTCATGCATTGTGCAACGATATCATAGATGGATAGACTTATTTCATGTATTGCATGTGCACAGGAAGTTTTGTCAACAAACTATCTCAAAGAGTTCTAGTAGATCAGATGTTGATTTCATAATTAATTGGCTAAATGTTTTCATATTTAGATAACTTGTTTGAAGTGCTACTCAATTTCTATCATGGGGTACTGGGTTTTTATTAATTACAACTTTCTTGTTGAATTCACGACCTTTAATGTGCGTGCTTACATCTGGATTCCATCTTCCGTATAAGTTATAGAAAACCATTGTAAGGAACAGGAAATGTTCAGTTGGTATGTCCCTGCAACAAGACAAGATTTATTTTTATTTTTTTAAGTAGAGGCTACTTGATTCATCTTGCTGACAATTAGCCAAGTAAAATTTTATTAAGATCATGAAATTTATTTATTTATTTTTTAGTCTCATGATTTTGTGAATTAGATGAAATAATTGAGAGAGTGAAAATCCAACTTGTATTCTGTTTTCTCAATTCAGCACATCTAACCTTCTTGCTGGTTGAGAGATGGTAAATGTTTGCTTACAGTTTCTTTTTTCTTTTTCTTTCTTTTTTTGTTTTGTTTTGTTTTGCTGTTGATCAAACAGAGTTAAGGAGGCAGATAACTCAACTTGAGTCTGATGGCCCCATGGAATTAATGGTCAAACAGGAGCCTAAAGAATCTGAGTTGGTGCAATTAGAGGATCCAGCTGAATCTTACATAAGAGATCTGCTTGTTGCCTCTGGTCTATACTTCGGTTCAGGGGATAAATCCTTATTAAAAGGGGACACATTTGCAAAGCCTATTGGGAACTCAGTTTTTGAAGAAGTGGAGGAATCTCTCAAAAAAATGTTCAAGGAGAATGAAACTTCTACCAAGGATCAAAGTGACAATAAGTTAGAGCACAAACTATTGCATGCTTTGCTAAATGAAGCACTTTTCATTGTTCTTGGACCACCTTTAACGTTGTCTAGATTCAGAAGGAAACTATGCAGTTCTTCCTCCATACTGCCGTCACCACGTGGGAAGGAACTTTTGAAGTTAGTATGGGAAATCATCAGAGTTTCTTTATATCCACCGTCTGACATAACTTCTGATTCACTTGATACGTTGGTGGCCAGAGAGCTGGGATCCAACCCCTGGGTTGGATTGTCAGATGACGAGGTTAATATACTGGAAAGAGAGATAGAACGTCTACTTACTGAAGATCTGGTTGAAGAACTCACAAGAGATATGATATGCTCGTAGAGGCAGTGCGAAGTAAAATCTCATACATTAAAAGAAGGCTTATAGATGATTTCCTGTGTTAACGAAAACATAATTTTGTCTAATTCATCTGGTGCTGCATTGGGGGAGGGGGGTGTGTGAATTTTGGTGTGACTGCTCGATATAGAGAGCAGCGAGCTAAGGAGTTGTCGTAATACATACTGATACTGTACATGAGTGGCATTTGTTATTAGGATATTTTTTGTAAGCACAAAATTGATTTGGATTATATGATTTCTTCCGCGTTCTCGAGTGTATAATAGGTGTTGCTTTTATGACCTGGCCTTGCACTGTACTTTCTTCCATAATGCAATTGTGGGGATTTTTTAATCACTTTCCTTGGAAACTCCCAATCAGTAAGGATTATAAGATGTTATAGTCTCACTTTCATTGAACAAAGTACGGGTACATAATTATTGCTAAAACGGCCCCAGACCCTGGTTTGGTATGCCTTTTCCAGTTGGATGCTTACTTGATTGCAAAAAGAGGTTTGGTAATAAGTTATGGATGAGGGTCTTCGCAGTCCCACGTTTCTGTCGGCAGGATAATAACTTGTTTAGATGATCAAACCGAAACATGACAATAATGGCTTATGATCTTTTTAGCGTGCATCTATAATTGCCTTTCCATGTCAAATCAGTAGGTTGAGACCTGCATCATTGAGGCACAGATCCAACCCTCCCTCTTTTGCCCTTTTTTCTCTCCCCTTTTTTACGAGAGACTAATGGTGATTTCATGTACTTGTGTTTTCTATTTAGGAGAATTTCAGTGAAGGATAACTATTGAGATTTAATTTTAGATAGATTTAAAAAATTTTTAAAATTTTAATTCAGTTTAGGAGAAAAAAATTACAAGAATTTTAACGTTGAAAAGATCAAAATACCAACTTTACTTGTTAATTTACTAATATCAATTATAAATTACCGAGATGTTTTGTAATTTACAACTGATGTTAATAAATTAATAAGTAAAGTTAATAAATTAACAACTAATATTATTGATTGTCTAATAAAAGGATGTAATTTCTAAACGATATTGTTAAATTAATAAGTGCAATAAAAAAATTAACAATTAATGATTTTGCATAATAAGTGAAAGGTATTTTAATCTTTTCACCATCGAAATTTTTTTGACTTTTCTCCTTTAAACTGAATTGAAATTTTAATTTTTTTTTTGAACTCATATAAAAATTAAATCTCTATTGTGGTCCTTAACTAAAAATCTCCCTTTATATTTTCTAAACATGGGGCTAAGTATAGATTTTTATGATAGCTTTTAGTAGTGTGCTTTCAAACCATGCTCTCATAATTTTACAGCCTTTATAGTTGGCGTGGAGACCTGCTTAGATATAAGATTTTAAGTTCTATTTTCTTGTCATCTAACCTCTTCTTGATGAACCAACCTTTCACTGCATTGGTATCATTTTCTTAAACCAGTGAAAACATAAAAGTACAAAACTATTATGTTCTTACTTTTGCATATTTTTAAATTTTTAATTTTAATTTTTTACAGTATTTGACATGATTTTTAAATTTAACGAATCAAAGTTGAACCTTCATTCTCATGACGTCGCCTTTAGTGGTATAATTAAGAACTGAGAACGCCAAGAGAAAAGGAAGAACAGTGATTAGTATTAACCGACAAAATCAAGTATAAGTTGGACATGTGGTGATTGAATGATTAATTTGAACTGAGAATCAGCTAATTAATCACAAAGTAAACTGAATAGACGTACCGGCCCTCCATTTCTGATATGCGGGAGACTATATGTGAAAGTGCACATGCAAATGTCTGCGTGAGTGTTGATTATGCATGTGTTAATAATATTTATAATCCTTATTATTTGATTGCATTTCTTTTTTGTTATATCTGGAGTAAGAGTATAAGAACTAAATTTGAATCGAATAAGAAACCAACAAACAAAATATGAGGAAGAGGAAGAGTGCGAGATGAAGCAAACACCAATGGGGACCACGACGACTTTAAGTCGTTTTAGCTTTCTTGCAAGTTAGAACTTCTACTTTGACTGCGAATGAGCATCTACATTTTATTAAATTTTAAAATTGGAAGTTCAATAATTATTTATGTAAATCAAAACTCGAAACTTAACCTCACGCGATTATAAATCATTCAACTTGGACGCGGATAAAAAAAATGACAAATGAGTACGGACTTTTTTCTATTTTAAAAAATCAACTTTAGCTTTTTTTTAAATATTTTTTCATTTATATCTGGAGAAATTATTATTTTAATATAAAATATAGGATTTTCAGCATTTTTTTAAATACCTATGATGACTCTTATATTTTAAATTTTTTGGGAATTAAATTGTGTCTGAATAATAATTTTTAAGAATAACCTAAAACTCCCATCCTAAAATAGTTAACTGATCTAAAAATCAAAACTTAATTATAAAAATAAGGCAGTACTCATACTTTTTAGACATATTGTTTACATTTCTTGAAACCACAATTGGATCTTCGTGATTTTATATTTTTCATCGACGAACAGCAACAAATTCAAAATATACTAATTTAACCTTGCGAAGGTGAAGTTATAATCCTTTGAAAATTGAATTTTAATTTATAAAAACTCCCGGGAGAAGCAGATTTAATTTTGACAATCTCATTCCTCAATATTACAAGTTATAATTTTGCGTTTATTCAGATCATTGTTTAGAATCTTTTATGTATTAGTATATTTTAGGCTCTTAGATTTCGGTACGTGTTATATTTATTTTATGTGCTATTGTTACTCATCCACATGCATGCATGCATGTGTATGTTGATTGTTAGGCATCTTTTATGTGTCACTATACTTTAGGTTCTCAAAATTGTTGGGCATCTTTTTGTGTTACTGTTACACATCTGTTATGTATTATCATATTTTTAGGCTTTCAAATAATTCTTGTCGTGAGGGGCATGGATCTTAGGACTCCAAGGAAGCATAGGTACGACGTGAATCACTATGGCTGAACTCATCGCTATTCAAACGGGTCTTCAAAAGTGTGCCATAAAGAAAACTTCGGAGCCATCCATGTGTCATCAGGAAGCCTGGAATCTTATTTTTCGGGACTGTGGACCTTGTCACCCCCACAGGCATTTGGTCAAAAAATATACGGCTGAAGTTTTAACAACCTGGCTGGGTATTTAACAATTTTAACAGTTTTAACAAGCATTCCAAAGGACAACACTGAATCAGCTGGGTATTTGGCCCCATTTCATGAGCATTCTGCGCAAGATAATCTGCACATCTGATTAAGACATGTATGGCTGACAGGAACTATGCTAGCTTGTTTCTTGTTTTTTTTTTTTCCAAGCTTGTCTTGCCTTGTACAACCCAAAAATAATAATAACAATAATTCTTGTCGCAGTAAAAGTTAGCAGCTAATGCAAATCAATGCCGACCAATATTGTCTAGAAGCAAGTGAACAGAGTATGGCATATAGATTTGGAATTAAAAACCGCAACTTTAATTATGTTTAATTCTTCTTTGCACCTCAAGACTTCCTTTGCACAACCGATATCGTGTAATCAACTAATCATCACTATGAATGCAGGTCTTCATTGACCACAATCATATTCAGAGAAAAAGGAATCCTTTGCGAGGGTGTTTTTATCTGTTCTGTACACTCAATTGCAACACGAAGTATAACTTCCCGGTCAAACTCTGCTCTCCGAACTTACCGTTCAATTTGCCAAGACACTATTCTCCAGAGGAACATGAGCGTTGTGCAGCACGTTCAACGCTAATTTTGTGTCTTCGTAGTCCATGCCACTCATCATTTGAGCAACCGATCATTGGTCCAAGCTTGGCTATCTGAGTATGCAGCGCCTCCAGGTTGACAAGAGGAACAGTAGTTGGTCTCCCGTGAGCACACTGCACGACAAAGTCCTCAAATTTTGTCAACAAGGGCCTCCCTTTTCCCCAAATGCACTTGGACACATGGAAGCATTTAGGACACCTTACTTGGAAACAGAGTGACGTCTGCTTTAGCTCTTCAACAATGAGCGAACATTCGGATGGCAGCAATGAGTCCCCAAACATAATTGCACCTTCACAATTAAGTATTCATAAAATTAACAGTATCGATGACTGCAAGAGGCCGCCAATAAATGCTAACATTAACGTTATTATCATCAAGATGTCATTGCACTTGCGCATAAAGCCAAGATGATGCCCAGAGTCCTCCACTCTTCCAAGGAAACGACCAACCAACATGGAGGACCTTGTAAGCACACCTCAGGATTTCCAAGCTCACGAGCATGAAATTGCAATAGCTACCGAGACAAAGCACATACCTCTGCATGCTTTCAAATTAAGAACTCGTACAACAGACGGTGGCACTGTTGATGACCCATCCGTGTCAGCAAGCTAAACGTAAAGAGATTAAATGTAAAATCACATATCATAAAAGAAGGAAAACTCAAAGGCAGAGGTGTTATTTAGTTAACCTGCTGAAGAAATTCCATAAGATCAATATCATTTAAGTTGACACCTAAAATGCAGGGTACCTGCTATTGCTCATAGTTAGCTAGCATCAGTGACATAAAAAGAAAACATAGCTTATAGCAATACTTTCACATTCAATTTACTATTGAAGTTGACAATACTACAAAGATGCTAAAATATTTGTTTTGACATTTTCCAGCAATTTAAAACCAAATAAATAAGGAGATGGCAGTTTTTCACCGCAATAAGTGCAACAACAGCTGGCTGCTTGTTGAGAATATCCAAATTCCTGCCAAGGCAGTCCACATTATGAATAATAACACACAAAAAGCAGCCTACAATTTGATTTGAGACCAAATCACAAGTTATTAGGTTATTAGAACATCTATACAATGCCATGAAAAAAGCGTCCTTTTATCTTGGTTCCTTAACAGAATAATAGAAGTCTTATTATAAATAACACAAAGAGTATCAATTATCATTTAATATCAGTTATCAAGATCATCGTGAATTTGTGCTAGACATACTGCTTGAAGGATTTTGAATCTTGAGCATGAACGTTACAGATCCATCCCCAATCTTTAATCTGTTCAGAATAACTGTGCAACAGTTGATAGCCAATCTCAGGCAGCACCTGTATCAGGAATCATTGTAACATAGTAATATGACCCGAACCAATATCTCCACAGAAACAGCAATAAAGACAATAATAACAATAAATGAGGGGAAAATGCTGAGGTTTTGATATTAATAAATTGAGAGAAACCGAATCAGAGTTACAAGTCTTCCTCTGATTCTGGCCAAAACCCTATCTCCCCTGAATGATCACAAAAGTAACAACATTACAAGCTCCTTCTGGCATTCGAGAGGCCAGTCTCTCCTCTCCCTTCTCTTCTTTTCCCCGGATATCCCCACAATACAAGCAAAAAGATAAAATATACCCACAGCATGGACAGCATGGCTTCCCCCCTAGCCCATACCTCCCAAAAGATCTTAGTTATGGTCAAAGATCCCACGCTACTGTTCCTTACGGCTAGAGACCGAAGGATAAACCTCTGGACCAGTCACCATTATTCTACTAGAGTCATTCTTCCCCTTTGACTTCCTTTGATAAGTCTTAGTAAAATAATGAGGGGCTCTATCACATAGTAATCTCAAACTTCAGAAAACATGGCAGGTGAAAGTGTTCTGAAGATCCTCTCATGACATAGGACCCATACCAGTTCCTGTTCAGCATCTAGATAATTTATTGTCTTTGCTTCTCCTGATAATACCTACACATTAAGCAAGGTTGTGAGGACGGAGAGATATTTTGAATATATTAAACATGAAAAGGTTTACCTTTTGACGTAATTCTTCCAATCTGATTCTCTCATCTGCAGCATGCTAGTTTTAAAAAATAATAAGCGTAAGTTTTTCTGAATGATTATTATTTTATTCAATCTGAAACGGAATACATATAGGGAGACAGCCAGAAGAGAAAACCCTAAAAACTCTCCTCAAATATTCTGAAAAAAATACCCTAATATATGGGCAGATAACAAATACAATAGAAAAGGAAAAATAACGTTAGAAGACTAAAAAGAAATAAAACTAGGTTAAGTGAGATAATAAGCCCAAGCCCAATAATGAACATGAGCTCATATCCAACACTCCCCCTCAAGCAAGCGAGTAGATGTTGATAATTCCCAGCTTGCTTCTAAAAGCTTCAAATTTTTCTTGAGTCAGTGGCTTAGTCATCATGTCTGCAATCTATTGTCTTGAAGGTATATATGATAAATCAATAACCTTTGTTTCCAGCTTTTCTTTGATGAAATGCTTATCAATTTCCACATGCTTTGTATGGTCGTGGTGCACTGGATTATTGGCAATCTTGATTGCCAACATATTATCACACCATGCTTTAATAGGTCCAATTGAATCAATCTTAGGTTCGTTCAAGAGCCTAAAATCCACATCCCTTAACAGGTTCCTAGGGCAACTGCCTTATATTTAGACTCAATAGAACTAAGTCACCAAGTTGCCCCATACATAGGAGCAATAACTAGTAGTCAATCATCAATCTACTTTTGTGCCAGCCCAATTAGCATTCATGAATAATTCTATGCCTCGAATGGCACCTTTTTGCAAAGAACAATCCCAATCCAAGAGTCTTCTTTGGGTACCTTAGTATCCTATAGACAATGGCCATATGTTCCTTTTGAGCATAGCATGAGAATTGGCTGACTACACTTACAAGAAAGCAAAGATGGTGAGTTTTTGATTTAGCTCCATTGGAGTATCTGTAGGCTTAACTCCTAGCATCCTTGTTTCTTTTAACAAATCCAAGATATATTTTCATTGTGATACACTAATCCCTTTTTAGTCCTTGCCAATTTTATGCCCAAGAAATATCCTAAAGGCCCAAGACTTTTGATCTTGAACTCTATTGCTAAGTTGTTTTCCAGCTAGAGATTTCCCCTTCATTGTTCCTTATTAACACTATCTCATCAACATACACAATGAGAGTTGTTACTTTATCACCACAATATTTAACAAATAATATATTATTTGCCTGGCATTGTTTATACGCCCAAGCTTTAGTAGCTCAAGTGAATTTCTCAAACCATGCCCTTAGTGACTATTTCAATCTATACAAAGACTTGATCAACTTGTAGACCTTGAGAGAATTGCTAGAATTTCAAAGTCCAAGAGAATTTCCATATACACTTCTTCCTCAAGATCACCATTGAGGAAAACATTTTTAACATCAAGTTGATAAAGAGGCCAATCTAAATTAGTAGCAAGAAACAATAAAAATTTTACAAAGTTAAGTTTGTAAACAAGAGCAAAAGTTGGGATAATCACATATGCTTGACTAAAGCCCCGAGCGACTAAGCGAGCCTTATACTTGTTTGCACTCCCATCCGGATTATATTTATTGTAAAGACCCATTTACTACTCAAAATCGATTTTCCTTCAGGAAAATCAGTGATTTCCCATGTTCTGTTTCTATGTAAGGCCCTTAATTCCTCTTCTTTAGCCTCTTTCCATTTAGGATCAGACATGGCTTCATCAAAATTTTTGGGAATATTCTTTTTCAACATTTGCCACAAAAGCCTTCATATGAGAAGCTAGTTTATGGTATGAGACATATCTGGCAATGAGATGTCTCGTCCAGCTTCTCTTCCCTTTTTCTTAAAGTGATTGGCTAATGTAAATCTTCAAAACTTCCCTCAAGTGCAGATTCATGGCTTTGCATTGGTATGGTAATCAGATCTTCTCCACCTTGGTTCTGCTCAGCATTATTTAGCTCTTTCACTTGAGTTGCTAAATTAGAAAGTGTATTAAGAGGTTCAAAGGAATTTGTCTCCTAAAATTTAGATCAGTTCGAAGAATTTTCAATGCTTAGAGATTGTGTTTCACTAACTTCAACATTGTTTAGAGGCTCTAGGGTTGAATTATTGTGACTTAGATGGGTATTTGCAGGCAATTCAGGCAATAAGTGAGGTCCATGTCCCAGATTAGGAATTTGATGATCATTCTTGGCTACACAAATGGACTGTTCACTCATCTCTTTCTCCCCCTGAATAGGTGAATTGTGATAAAAGGGCTGGTTTTGAATGAATTTGACATTCATGGAAACATAGAAATGATTTGTACTGGGAAAATAACACTCACACCCTTTTTGGGTCGATGAATAACCTGAGAAGACACACTTGACAACTTGAGTCTAATTTCCCCTTACCTTCATTGTACACAGGCTGAACATCCAAAGAGCCTTTTTGGAATGGAAATAGTGAGGTGTGAGTTAGGATAGATCTCAACAAGTTTTTGTCTTAAAGTTTGAAAATTTAGAGTTTTAGAGGGCAAACAATTTATCAGGTAGGCAAAAGTAAGAATAGCATCTCCCTAAAATTTATTAGGAACATTACCACCAATCATGAGGGCTCAAGCAACTTCAGGTAAATGTCTATTTTTTTCTTTTGGAGACACCATTTTGAGAATAGGCACAAGATGTTTGATGGTGTATTTCATGGTTTTCTAAATATGTTTTGAAACCTGAGTCTAAATATTCACATTTGTTATCACTCTGGAGAATTTTGATAGAAGTTTGAAATTGATTTTGAATAAAGGCATGAAATTTTTTGAAAATAGTGAAAACCCTAGATTTATCTTTCATTAGAAAAACCATGTTAACTGAGTGTGATCATCAATAAAATTTACAAACCATCGGGACTTAGAGTTTGTCTGAAATTTGGATGGGCCCTAAACATCAATATGAATAAGGGAAAAAGGATGAGCAGGAGTACATGAATTTGATGCAAGAGTTTCAAATTTGTTTGGCAAAATTGCATGTGTCACAATGGAAATCTGAAATAGTTCTATTATTGATATTAAGAAATAGAAACTTCATATATTGAAAACTTAGGTAGCCTAACCTAGAATGCCATAAAACAAAATCTGCGTTGGTCATAGTAGAACATGCAATGCAGGATTTATTTGATGCGGATCCTTAGATATAATAGAGGCCATTTCACTCCTTAGCAACACCTTGCCCAAGGCAAGGTCTTGAAAATCACAACCCCATTTTTGTCAAAAATTGCTAGGCAGTTTACTTGAGTCATGAGACAACTCACAGATAATAAACTACATTTGATAGTTGGAACAAAAAAAAGACATCCTTCAAAACAACATGTTCGAAAAGGACTACAATTTTGGAACCCATGACCTTTGCATGTTCACTATTAGCTTCTTCAACAAGTTTATGCTTATAATATTCATTAAATTCAGAAAATAATTCTTGGAATCCAATTATATGGTTTGTAGCTCTTGAATCAGGAACCCAAACATTTTTCGGTGTTGCTATCCCACTAAGAGTATTAGTAAGGGCAATACTTGATTGTGCCAAGGTTAAAGAAGCAATTTTTGCCCCACTAGTGTTTGTTGCAGTAGGAGTGGTGTGCGTTTCGAGTATTTTGTGAAGAACAGATAGCTCCTCAATGCTCAATGATGCCCTTTCAAATTCTGCAGTAGCTACCATAAGTCCTTTTCCTTCATTCTTAGACTTCGTTTTTAAGTTTGGACGCTTGCCATGTATGTTCTAGCAAACATCCATGGTATGACCACCCTTATTACAATGATCACACCATTTTCTAGACCTTTTACAATGGTCACACCTTTAACATAGTATATTGTGAGGAGTAGAACAATTTTGACTCAAAACTCCCCGGTACCGAATGCTCTCTCAAACAATGCTTCTATACTTGTTGTTCATGGAACCTAGGGAGATATGATTTGTGAAGAGGCTTTATGCTCATAATTTGACCTTTGATATCCTTAAGAATCGTTAAGACCTAACAAAGAATTATAACATTGTTCTCAATCAATTAATTTCTTAAAATAAATTCCATCTTTGTTGCAACCTTATAGAGATCTATTTGTTGCTAGAATTTCATAAGATCAATATAATACAAGGTAACAGATATTTCACTTTGAAGAAGGCTGCTAAAGGAATGTTTTAATGAGAAAATAGCATTCATGTTGTCTCTAATAGAGTAAGTAGTCTTTGCTGATTTCCAAATATCCTTAGTAGTGTTCGCAAGAAAATAATTTTCACTTATTTCCACTATCATGGAGTTCACCAACCAAGCCATCACCATATTATTCTCGACAACCCAAATTTCATATTTCACATCTCCAATTGGTGGTGGAGAAGGGATACCAGTAAGGTATTTCTCTTTGTTCCTTCCTTGAACTACCATCACAACATTTTGGCACTACTATAGATAGTTGTTCCCATTCAAGTAATGAGTGATGGCGATCTATGAGAATGGTTTGGGTGTGGGTGCGAGTGTTTTGTTCAAATCAAGTGACACGTTTCCTCTAGTTGATCCCAATATGTTTGTTGAGCCTTAAGATCCATATTCTCTAGTCGAGTTCTTGGAAGTCATGTCACCAGTCGCAGCTTGCTTGCTGCCATCGGATGTCTAGAGTGCTCGGGTTTTGGTTAGTGAGGGCATGATAAGGAGCCCATTACTAGTATATAAATGGTGCAAGCACAATCCCAATCCAAATGCATCTTTAGGATCAGTTGACAAGGGAGCTCTTTACATTGAATAACTACCTTATGTGTTGTTAGAAATATAATGGAGCAGTTTATGCCTTTTATCTTGGGAAAGTTAAGTTGTCAAGTAATTAGGAGTTCAAGTATGTGTGCTGTCAAATTACAATTATAAGTATAATTATGTAGTTTTACATAATTGTAAGACAATCTATGTGGAGATGTGAATAGTTTTCTAACTTATCTTTTGGAGATTCTCCCTCACTTGGCTTTATCTTGTTTGTATGAGATTCTTGTCAAAAAGAGGCACGAGTTGTAACTTCCACATTTGCAACCACATTGCATAACTTCTCCTCCCAAGCGCAATGCATGAACGCAACGTGGGATGCAAGAAAACAACAAAGATGCAACAAAGGACTCTGTTTTCATTGTGGAGAAAAATTTGCTCCTAGTCATTGCTACAAGAATGCAAATTTGACTCTCATGGAGATTTCCGAAGAACCTAAGATAGAAGCAAAACATCCCGAGATAATGAACTCAAAAGTTGACCACCAAGTTCATGCAAAAATCTTACTACACACTATTCTCGGACGTCCTGCTAGTACAACTATGAAGATGGAAGGCATCATGAAACAACGGAAAGTTCTTATCTAAATTGACAATGGCTCTACCCACAATTTCATCTCTTCCACTTTGGTACAGAATCTACAAATTCCAACTAAACCTGTTCCTCCTTTTAAAGTGCAAATAGGTATTGGGAATATCATCCATTGCAAAGATATTAGTCCTCAAGTTGTAGTACGAGTTCAGACATTAGAAATTATTGAAGATTTTTTCCCATTCTCTTCAAGTGGAGTTGATTTGGTGTTGGGTATCAAGTGGTTATCGTCTTTGAATACAATCCAAGCAAATTGCAGTGAATGTTTATGGTTTTTGGAGTGAATGGCAAAAAGTAAAAATTGCAGGGTGTTTGTTCACAAACTCAAAATGTAGCATGCCTGCGTTCAATGCTACAACAATCTCTTACAGAGCAAGAGACTTTTCAATGCTTACTACAGGAATTATTTGATCAGTATGTTTCTATTTTTGATATACCAAAGTCCCTTCCTTCCCTCAGAAGTAGATCCCACTCCATAAATTTGCAACCACACGCTGCACCACCACCAAATATCAGACATTACACAATTCCGCACCACTAAAAAAATTAAATAGAACACCAAGTTGCTGAGTTGTTAGCCAAAGGTTTCATACAACTTAGTGAAAGCCCTTTTGCCAGTCCTGTGTTATTGGTGAAGAAAATAATCATTCTTGGAGATTCTACATTGATTATTAGGAATTAAGGGTGCGTTTAGGTTTTCAACATTTAGCATTTTAGGTCCACTTTTTAACATTTCAAATGTGAAATGTCGTTTGGGTATTTTTTATGTAAACAAAATAGCTTTTTGAATGTCATTTGAAATGTGGTTAAAATGCGGATTTGGCAATTCAACTTTTTGGTGGATTTGAAATTGCAAATAGGAGTTGAGTTGTACTTACTTTTTATATATGACCATGATACCCTTATCATGTTTTAAGTTTTTTCTAACATTAAGCTATATATATATATATATTTTATTCTTATTATTTAACATTAAATTTTGTTATTTTAAATTTTTTTCACATTTTTTAAACATTTCTAATATATTATATTTGTATAAAAAAAATTATCAATTATCATAAATCAATATCCTTTTTGATCTTTACATATTCAAAAGTACATTTCAAAAGCATAAATCATCATTAATCCAAACAACTTTAAATTTATCAAACTAACTTTTGAAAAAATATATCCAAACACAAATTTCATTATGGCAATTGACTTTTACTAAGCTGACTTTTGCCAAATGAACTTTCAACAAATAAATTTTTGACAAATTGAAAACCAAACACACACTAAGTAAGATAACCATTCCTAAAAAATATCTCATTCTCAATATTAATGAACTCCTTGATGAGTTACACAGGGCTGCAATTTTGTCAAAAATTGATATGCATTCAAGATACCACTAAATCAAAGTTAAACCCAAAGACATTCATAAAACTGCATTTCAGACTCATTTTGGACATCATGAATTTATAGTCATGCCATTCAGCGTCACTAATGCTCTAACCACTTTTCAATTTGATATGAATGATCCTTTTTGACCTTAATTGAGATGCTTTATCCTGGTTTTCTTTGATGACATGCTAGTTAATAGTTCGACAATGGCTAATCATATAGTGCACACAAATTTACAACATAATACTTATTTTGCTAATGGGGAGAAATGTCCTTTTGGTTTACCATAGATTGATTTCTTGGGACATGTCATCTCTTTTGGAAAAGTAGCCATAGATCTTGCAAAAATACAAGATGTTATGGAATGGCCACGGCCTAGTAATGTCACTAAACTACAGGGATTTTTGGGACATCGGATATTACAAGCGCTTTGTGCATTGTTATGGCCAAATTGATCAATCTCTCAATAATCTCACCAAACAAGGGGCTTTCCAATGGTCTTCTTTGGTGGAACAGAATTTTCAAAAGCTCAAACACATTTTGATTAATGCCCTTGTTCTCTACTTACCTGACTTCAACAAGCCATTCATAGTAGAATGTAATGCTTCTTCATTGGGAGTTGAAGCAATTCTTATCCAAGACGCTCATCCAATTGCCTACTTCAATAAAGGATTCACATTCTCTAATTGTTTCAAATCTGCTTATGATAGAGAGTTGTTGGCTCTGTTGTTAGCTTTACAAAAATGGCATCACTTCCTTGTTGGTTGCCATTTTGACATCTACACTGACTATTGCAATCTTCAATATTTGATGAATTAATGCGTCTCTACTCTAGAACAACAGTGACTTATTATGAAGTTATTGCCTCTTGATTTCACCATCATTCATAAGAGTGGGTGTACAAATAGTGGTGTAGATGCATTATCACAGTAAAGATTCTGATGATCTCGAAGTATGGATGAATCAAGAGCCATCACCTTAGAACATTAAGAATGCTCTTCTTCAAGGTCTTGTTGCTGTCCAACATGATGCATTGGTTAACGGGAAGCTATTCTATAACGGACGTTTAGTCATTCCAAATCACCCTACTCTCAAATCCAAGATTCTGATGATCTCAAAGTATGGATGAATGAAGAACCATCAGTTCAGGGCATTAAGAATGCTCTTCTTCAAGATCCTATTGCTGTCCAACATTATGCATTGGTTAACGAGATGCTGTTCCATGATGGATGTTTAGTCATGCCAAATCACCTTACTCTTAAATCCAAGTTATTGGCCGATGCTCACTCTTCCCTTGCTAGAGGTCATGAAGGCTATCTTCGCACTTTAAAGAGGATACAAACTCATTTTTTCTAGCCCCACATGAAGCGAGATGTCAAATAGCATGTTCAAGATTGTCAGGAATGCCAAATCTCCAAATAGCATGTTCAAGATGTCAAATACAAACTCTATCTCCAGCTGGCCTTCTTCAACTTATTCTAGCCTCCACACTGTGTTTGGGAAGATATTTGATGGGACCCTCTACTCTATTAGGCTTAAAAAACAAGGAAAACTAGAAAATGCACTTCAAATGTAACTAAAACTTACTATTGCCGAATAATAGAGTGGGATTACAAGCAAAATAAGGACTGAAACTACACTCAGATGACATTATAGAGTACGGGAAATATAATGAAATACACTCTCTTGATAGCAACACAAACACAAGCCTCTCACAAATACACATTAAGGTGGAAAGATAAAATGATAGAGAAAAGATGATCTTCTCTACCCCAATCTGGCATCCAAGAGGCCAAAATTCTCCTCACTTTGACCACAATTCTCTAAAATACTCTCCACTCCCCTCTGCATAAATTACAGATTTAAAGAGCCAAAAAAAATTACTCATCACTCCTACCAGCACTACCTAGCCTTGCTTCCCTACTTTGATGTGTCAGTTGGTCTTTACCCATAAGATTTTCTCCTAAACCAATAGGCCCATTTTTGCTGTCACTTTTCTATTCTTTTCATGTCTCCTTTTTAAAGTTTTGACATTGAATAGTGATGTATCAATATCCCAATGGATTTTATTGTTGGATTGCCTAAGTCTAGTAATGTAGACACAATATTGGTTATGGTAGACCATTTTAGCAAATACATACATCTTATTGGTCTCTATCATCCTTTTAGCACCAAATCAGTTGCTAATGTATTCAATCAGGAAGTGGTCAGACTTCATGGTGTGCCCAACACAATAATTTCATGTCAGGATCCTATCTTTCTTAGCAATTTCGGGTAAGAACTTTTTCACCTTACTCACATACGGCTTTAAATGAGTACTGCATATCACCCTCATAGTGATGGTCAAATTGAGGTTGTGAACAGATGCGTAGAAACCTACTTACGTTGCTTTGCCCACGAGCAACCAAAATTGTGGCGAAAGTATCTTCCTTGGGTTGAGTAGTCTTTCAATACCAATTTTCATATTGCTACAAGCCACACCCCTTTTGAGATTGCACATGGCCATCCTCCTCTACCAATTCTACCTTATGTATCTGGAGAAACTAAGGTTGCTGATTTAGAAACTTGACTTCTACAAAAGGATGCCATGTTGCAACTTATTTGCAATAATCTCCTCAAAGCTCAATCCAGAATGAAAGCACAAGCGAATGTGCACAAACAGGATCTTAGTTTCAATGTAGGGGACTTTGTTTATTAGAGGATCCAACCATAACACCAAGGCACTAATTTAGTTTGGCAAAGAAGAAGTATGAAAAGCTGTCACCTTGCTTCTTTAGACCTTATCAGATTACTCCCAACGTGGGCCCTATTGCTTGTGAATTACAGCTTCCACCTGATGCAAGATACATCCAATTTTTCATGTTTCAATGTTGCGTCCAGCTTATGGTGCTCCTTCACCTTTAACACCTCCTACTCTTCCACTTTTAGATACTTGGGAACTTAAGTTACAACCTCACAAGGTGGTTGATTATCACTGGACAAAGGCAAGAATACCAGCTCACTTGAAATACTCATCTCTTGGCTTGGACGACCTCAAGAGGAAGCAACATAAGAAGAATATGACCTTATTCATGATCAATTTCCTCATTTTAGCCTTGAGGAAAAGGCTGTTTTTAAAGGGGGTGATTTGATAGCATCCCATTACTAGTATATAAAAGGTGCAAGCACAATCCGAACCCAAATGCATCTTGAGGATCAGCTGATAAGGAAGTTGTTCACGTTGAATAACTACCTTATGTGTTGTTAGAAATATAATGTTGCAGCTTATGCCTTTTACCTTAGGAATGTTGAGTTGTCAAGTAATTAAAAGTTCAAGTGTGTGTGCTATCAAATTACAGTTACAAGTGTAATTATGTAGTTTTATAAAATTGTAAGACAATGTATGTGGAGATATGAATAGTTTTCTAACTTATCTTTTGGAGATTCTCACACACTTGGCTTTATCTAGTTTAGTGAGATAATAAGCCCAAGCCCAATAATGAACATGAGCCCATATCCAACAATAATGAAAGGCTACTACCAATGTCAAACAGAACTTTGTTGAAGGCAGGTTTTCCAAGTCCTTGACAGCATCCATGTTACCCGGGGGGGTGTTGTCAAAAAATGTCCATGTATCCAGGAATTCATTATCGTATAAAGAAGCACATCCATCTATCTAGGCATTAAACTAGAGCCTTTTAAGTAGAAGTATACATAGCAAGAGCATGCATGTGAGGAAAACCAAACTCAAATAGAAATAACTGTGTGACTACTAAGATAAATTCTTGCCAATTATATTTCCATTTAACCAGTATCATCATAATTAGTTCTTTCTCTATGTGAGTGAACAAAAACAAACAAGCAAATAATGCAAAAATCCATAAAAGACTAACCTGATCAATAACAGCAAGGGTTCTCCCGGCCACAACTGGAATGAATTTCTTATCCACCTGATGAAGAACTCTGGCATTCTGAAGGCAGTTCTTACTGATAGTTTCAGGTACTAATGAATCACCAGCAAGATGCAAGAATCCAGAAGATATGTCAAGTATATCATCTTGACTATGAAAATCAAGTGCTTTATCCCTTGTCTGTGGAAGGTCACAATCACTGGTCAGATCACACAATCAACTAGCATTCTAATAATTGTCTCATCTAAAATGAAATAAGCCTCTAAAAATTGGAAACATAACTGGAATTTCAGGCGAGTAGTTCCTCCATTTTGTCCTGTAATCCATAGAATCTTCCACTTTCCTTGAGGTCAATTCTGTAAAATAATATACAGCATGTTAACCCTAGAAAAATATGATTTCAACCACTCAACTATTTAGTAAAACAAACATGAAAAAAAAAAAAAGCAATTAACTACAACCATAACTGAATTCAGATGACATTCAAAATTTCCTCAGTACAAGGTAGAGAAAATTCCAAAATTGACGCAAAATAGCTTTGTTTGCAATAACTATAAAACAAATAGAACTCCAAAAGCTTACAATGCTGCTAAAACTTATACTTGACTCTGAGAAGTCATATCTAAACATACTACTCACTTCAATCAATGAATCAAACCAGGATGAAAAATAGCCAGCCACTCAGTGCTGACCTAATTTTTATTCACTCCCTATCAGACCAAATTATTTCGCTGTCACTGGATTCACCTTTAAATGGAGCATTGCTTTGACTATTGAAACTTTGAAACCAGTCAAACTCTTTATTGCTATTAACCTGCTGTGTATATCCCAGAGTAGATGTTTTCTGCTTCACAATGGAACTATAATCGTTGCAAAACTACATGTGTCAGTGAGAATTTATTCACAACATTACAGCAGTGTAAGCAAGGAAATTAGAGATTATCCTACTTATTTTCAAGCAACAGATATTCCTCAGGGCTTGGGTGAGATGGACCAAAAGATTCCGGGGGACACTCTTCATCAGCTTCTGCCAATTCTAAAAGCGTCAGTACAATTTTTTTTTTTCAGTAGAAAAATTGTGCTCAATAGAAAATGAGAGGAAAGAAGGGGGGAAAAACCTCTTTTCTTCAAAGCAAAGCTGGAGGTTTGGCTTGCAAGTCTTTTGGCCATCATTGCTAAATGTTGATTTAAAGAATTAAACCTTCTTTTGCTTTTGTGAAATGGAGGGGCTGAAAAGCTTCTTCTAGATCTTTCATGATTCTTTTCTGAAGCTAAATGTCTAACACAATCCTTTTTCATTCTGTTCTTGCTAAGTCTTTGGTAGCTTTCACCACATGGCACTGGACACAACCAATCTGACTCATCTGTTAAAATATCTGACAATTTGTTGGAATCTATATCATAACAATTAGGCCATTTGACTAACCTAGGATCTGGCCATTTGGTAAAATTCAAATTATTACAGTTATAGGCACCGTCAAAATGAGATCTATTGCTTCCAAAACTTCTCATGCACTGATCTGAGTTGAATCTATATAAGATATCACAGCTACAATTGCATCTTTTTTCATTAGCATCTGAATTTTTTTTATAACCACCCCATTTGTAGCATCTAGGTATTCCTCCAAGAACATCAAGATCAGTGCCTGTCATAAGATCATCACCCCATGAAGTGGTTTCAAGTAATGGTGTCTTGAAGATGGGGTAATGATCTAATGTCGATAACTCTAGATGGCTTGAATTTGAAGGAAAACATGTTTCTTCAACAAACCTACGACACCCCATTTGTGTTGCCAAAGAGCATGAATCTGAAGGAAAACATGTTTCTTCAGTAGATGCTCTTGAGAGAAAAACAGAATCTCTGGATGTGCTAAATATTTCTACAACTTCTGGATAGGGATGGGCACCTAAGTTCTCAACTCTGCCACCACACATTCCCAAATCTTGCTTGGAGCTAAAGCCATCAATTTGAAACTCATGTTCATCATTTGCAAACAAGGCCTTCTCATGCAGAATACTACCTCGAGCAGAGCAACTCTTCAGAAAAGGCTTTTGAAAATCCCTGTCAATCTCTACATCATTACAGAGCTCATTACAGCCATAATGCAAGGCACCTTGGGATGATTCATTGAGCATATCATCATCAACTTCAAGAAATTTGTTTCCCTTTGTTGAGCGTGGTGCATCAAAAGATACATTACCTGTGAAGATTTCTCCAGCAGCAAACTCACCATCCAAGAAATCATCTCTTCCAGATAGACAGTAGTTATCATTCCACATACTGCAATTATTTTTAGTCACAGTAAAGCCACACTTGATAAATGATCCATCCATTGAAAAGTTAGAGTAACCAGTCTGACATAGAAAGCCTCTCTTATTTTGTTTCTCTTTGAACTTTGCAGCATCCCCAGGCAAATAACCAAGGGAGGATCTACTAATGACTTGCCCATCAGATAGGCAATGGTGATCTTCAGCTAACCTAGCTGAAGTGGAAAAGAAAATGTCAAAGAATTCCTTCCTCTTTTGGTTTCCACGGTTCACTATATCTGCATCAAAGAGATTCGGAAATTGTTTTCAATCGCTAAAAGACAAATTAAACCAATATCACCCCAGGCAGCCTATAAAGCACTGTTTGCAAAAATTCCCTGAAATAATTTTTTTTTACCACTTAGAAGGAATTATTTCTCTTATCCTATAAGTCACTTTTAACATGTTTCATCAGAATCAAGGAAAACCTTAAAACTCATTAACTCTATCTAAAAATTTAATAAGTTTTCAACATTACCCCTATTAAATATACATACTTTAACAACCTATTTTCTCTCTCCAACATTTAATTGAGGGTAAGATGGAAAATTTGTGATAAAAATTCAATATTGTGACTTATAAATAGGACAAAAAAATATCTTTTCTCTACCTATAAATAGGACTAGCGGAAGTATTTTTAACTCAAGTATAAGGAGGTTAAAAGCCAATGGAAGAAATTGATCACACTTGATTAACAAATACAACAATGTAGAAAAATTCACCTGCTTCAGCCAAAATAACATTGTCAATTTCATTGGACGGTTGACCTGCTTGAACCACATGAGTGGCATTAGAATACCCTCCTACAAGCATATCAAAGATTAACGCAAGTATAGCCACTTCTAATTCATCATATCACATATCAATAAGTTGGAGTATTACCATGGGTTATGTTCTTCCCCCAGAAATTTTTTATGGCCTTCTCAATGAAGTTCAGTACAGAAGTCCAATCCTTCAAAAGTATGGCTGGGAGGAGTCAAATTCTAAGTAGCATTGCTGAAGTCTTGCGATAAAATAATTCAGGAAAGACATTTTCAAAAATCATGGTATAAGTGTATAGGCTAATAGGGTCAATTTATTTTATATTCTAGCACTAGTAGGGTAACTACTCCTGGTAAAAGCAAGATGTTCTAGATATACTACAACCCTTTTTATCTATAAATAGGATGGTTCGGGAATACAGTTAGTACTAAGAAATTCTCTATTTCTCTTCTTATAGCTAATGATTCTTGCTAGAGTTGACTTAGAACATCCAATGTACAGAATCACTAAAATAGTATATGACAAAGATAAGAAAAGCCAAAGAGACTACCCTAAATTGAACGGAAGTCTTTGACGGCTCAAAGGTTAAATCATACAGAGACCGTGGGCAAAGCAAATTCAAGATATAAGCTGGATATGCTTGAGATCTACTTCTCTTCTTGTTCTGGAACTTGTCACCTGCATTCTGTGAGTCCTGATGCTCAAACCTAACAGCCAGTTGACTCAGAAGCTTATGAATTGGGCCTTTGCTAATGAATTGTGAATTGATATCTGGGCATGTTAAGGACAAAGGTGGAAGAGATATTAAGCATTTGATTCTTCTCACGCTCAATACATCAACTTTAGACCCTTGTTAAAATTATCCAAAATTAAAACTCACTTGGATACAGATATACTGCAAGGCCTGCAAAACAAACAAAGCACCACACCGTGGAGAGGACAGAGGAAGGGAGGTCAGTTATTAGATGTGTGCATGTGTTTTCCGCACATCATGGGCATGATTAGATAAATAATTGAATTGATATATCATATATATAAATCACCTTCAGAGTAAAATTATTGCAGGGGCCAGATATGTATCCTGAAAGCTTTATGACATCATCCTGATCTTGTAATTCATGAAGAGAGCTTGAGACCTCCACCCCAAAGCCACTGGTTAAAAGTGACAGTGGAGAAGAAGAAGAATGTGTGCAAAGAAGTTCATCCTCACTATAGGGAACAGAATAGAAAATGGTGTTAAACCTTCAAAAAACAAAAGAAAAGAAAAAGGGAAGATATAACTCATTAACTTGCGAGCAACGTGCCTTTCAATATCAACAACTTTGAACAAAACGTTTGGACGCACAAGTGCAAGCCGCAACATACATTTCTTGACTGATTGCAGAACCTTCTTTGGGCTTCCAATTGTAATTAATCAGTTGGCACAAATTTTTGGAAACAAATATATTTTCATATACAATTAAGTAAGACTATCATATACGTGTTAAAAAAATGATGGGATAAGAAAAAAGGAACCTGGATTGCATATATTTCCTCCGAACTGGTTGGTTGTGAAATAAATCACGAGCAACAACTGAAAGATACAAAGTCTTAATTAGAAATAAATTCTACGTGCCAATAAACAGGAACAGATGAGATAAAAATGATCATGAAAGCCAGCAATCTGCCTGACAATGCCTCTAGTGCTTTCTGCATCATTTAAGGCAAGCACCTAAGGCACCTTAAAGTAGATGGCCAGCTCTAAGGGAAGGGGCAACTTAGAAGCCCAATTAAAGATGTCTTAAAACAGTCGGGGATAATATAGGAAACAAAGCCCAACCTTAGATGTTTAAAAATATGTTAAAACAGTCATTCTGGCTCAAGATTATTTTTTCAGAGCTTTTGAATACAAACAAAGAAAAACCAAAGCCCACTAGTATGCTTGAATACTTAATTCACCTTTCAAACATTATTATAATTTATGCTTGTTTATTTATTTTTTGCATAGATATTAAAGGCATTTCTCTATTTCGGAACCTTGTTTCACTTGGAAGTGCATCTATTTACTGTCCCTTGTTTAAGATGTTTTAGAGGTCTTATGCCTTAAAAGTGCCTTTTTCCTTGAGTACCTAGGCAATGGCTTCACCCTAAAGGATACATGCAAAAAGTGTATAACCTAGATCTGAGATCATAATTGCCAATGGCAATAGTCAAAACATGTTATGACTGCAATATGGATGAACATGAACCAACCAACTGACAACTGATTTAGGATTTAACTACAAATAAAATAAAATTATTATTATTGTATTACATGACCGAGGAATTTCAAAAGACAAATGAGAGGGAAACCATATGATAACATCATGAGATCCTAAATAAGACAAATTCACAGCCCATATGAGAAGGGGGGAAGATTCAGAAAAGAATGACTAAGTCTATCCATGAATTTATGCGGTTCCCACATATAAACAGAAAAATATAAAAAATGCAAATGTTGGGTTAACCAATTATTATCACCTGTTGTTCCCACTTCTTTTCTATCATCATCTATGCCCAAATATAGACACTTGCAGCCCTGCAGCAATTACAGAAAAGCTTGAGTCAACAAACCTTGCAATCAACAGCAGATACACCATGCAAGTCACCAGGACAAAATAGCCATGGTAAATAAATGGTAAGAACTTATCCACACCTTCAATAGTTTGCGGTATCCATTTGCCCTTCCAAAAGTTCTTGTCAGAATTTCTAACAGAGAAACTTCTGAAATTGAAGCTAAAGCTTCCCCCCGAAAGCCAAAGTGTCCACTTGTGGCATTCAGGTCAGCCAAACTAAGTAACTTTGATGTTGCTGCTTGTACAATGCACATGATACACCTCATTATCACAGGCGACTTGGGAAATTAGATTCACATAATTTAAGCAAGGTTTCCTATGCATCACTATTTGTCAAATGATCATTAGAATGAATGAATTTAAACAAAAAAAAAAAAACTCATCAAACAACTTTTCCAAATGCTGACTCAAAGGACCTCTGCATCCATGAAATTACAAATATATATATATATATATATATATATATCTAAAAGCAATTAAGTTAATTTGATAACCTATAATGCTATAACTACCTCCATGAAAAATAAACAACTAATGAAAATGCATGAGATGTAAGGTCATCTAAGCTGGCATACAATACAGCGAGGCCCTTATCTTATAACAATAGCATAATTGGTAGTGAATCTCAATAAAATAAATCAGCTAGCACGATGATCAAGTCTTCCAGGTAAAGAAGAAAGAGAAAAGATGTTAAATTGATAAAGGGCATACCATATCTTTCTCCAACCAACGTCAATCCATCTCGAGTAATACCAACTCCTATAAATACAACTGTTTAGAAACAAGACGATGGATAACACACAAACGAACCATATGGTTTCAACTTTCAAGTCAGATAACGTTTAAAACAATGAAAATAATTACCATCATCCGCTACTTTTATATAACAGCTCCGGACACTAACAAAGACTGAGACCTGTAACAAATATATCAGACAGTTCAAGGATTCAGCCATCTCTGATAATATAGACAATTAGTTGACCAAAACATCAACATCAGATACTCAGAATGCAGAGGTGATTTGAGATCAGAACACCACGCAAACAAAAACCATAACCAATTGGTAATGAACCGCAAGCAATGCAAAAGTTATCTGTTTTTTACTTTTACACTAGATGAGAGGTAGAATTTTCTTCCCCTATTCATCCTCATTGGCTGAAGTTCGTAAGCTATTTAAATCTTACAACAAAAATCCCTAAAATGATTTCATTACTATTTCATGCTTGATATACAGCCATAAAAGATTTCCAAAGAAATATTCCAGAAACACCGTAACCAAACCATCTTCTAGTCACCACATCAATCCCAGCTCCTCAGTCCTCACTGCCACTAAACAGTATCACCACCACATTCAAGATACTGGCTCCGTGCGATTGCATCCCCATTCCTCACTAAAATGATTGTGTGATGTGTGTGATGACGGGATCCACGGTCCGTAAAAAACGTATGAACAGAATGATGGCGCATTCATTGGCTGTACTGAGCACTGCGTCAAAGCTAATCCACTACCACAAACCAGCCGACTGCATCAATGCAACCACAAATCTCGAAGCCAAACAACTTCCCCTTTCTAGTATTCTAGTAATACTTGCACAAATCATACGATAGATAAATAAATACCTTCGTTGCGCCAGCATCCAGGCTATTGAAAACGAGTTCTTCCACAACCCTCGTCAAATCGAACAAGAAAATGCCAGAACGCAAAGAACTACGAACATCGTCGGACAAAGGCCTTATGCTCGTCATCGAACTAAGCAATGGTGGAAAAAATTGAACTAACGCAACCGGTCGAAGCTTCACAAGAAAAAGATAAAAAGATACGTTCACCACGTTCCCCAAACAACAATTTCAACCGCAAGAAGAGAGAAACAAAGAGAGCGGCAGCGAAGGAAAATGTTGGCATTGGTTTCTGAGTCGATCACGTGTGCGATTTCAATAAGAATTGCTGGGTTTTGCGTTGGGAGGTCGACGTTTAGCCGGCGAAGAAACATAGCTTCAGCACTGTTGGGGGAACAAAAAAAGGAAGGCGGCTAGCTCCAACGTGGCAACTGAAACTGAAACGACTGAGTGGAGGCGCAGATGCCTGTTTGGCAACCTCCCCTAGAAATAATTTTTTATTTAAAAAAATTGTTTGATAATATATTTTTAAAAAATATTTTAAAAAATAAAATAATTTTTTAAAAAATAAAAAAGTAAAAATATTTTTCAAATGTTCTAAAATTATTATTTAAAAAAATACTCATTCTTATTTTTTAATTTTTAAAATATATTTTATATAATATTAGTTCTTAAAATAATAAAATAAAATTAATCTTAAATAGATTCGTGAGTTTGGTTAGCATTCCAACAGGATGTCAAAAGCGATGACCAGATAAAAAAATTTGGATGGTTTAAATTTTAAAATTTTATTTTTTATATTTATTATAAAAAATATAAAATTTTAATAAATATATTTTATCTATAATATAAATTTAATTTGAATGATTCAATTTAATATTAAAATATTTTTATAATATTTTATAAATTAATACATTTAGATTTAATAACAAACTTTTTTATAATTTTTATTTATTTGTACTTAATAAATATAATATTAAAGAATAAAGATAATATTCAAATTAACACTTTAAAGAAATAAAAAAAAAGTTGCAACTTTAATATTACAAATTTAAACTATCCATAATATATGTAGATAAAGTTATAAATTCATATTAAATTTGTATTATTGATGATATAGCAAATTTATTATTTTTATAATTTTTATTTTAATAAATATAAAATAAAGGTTAAAAATAAAAATCATCATATGAAACTGGACGCCTTTGACAATAAATGAAAAGACTTTTGGTTAAAAAAAAAAAATTGAAAAGAGAAACCTTGTTTAGGCAAAAAGCTGATGAAAGTAGCTTATAGTATTAGGATGGTTGCACCGCGAGTGTGTTAATTTTAAGTGTACCCTTGTCTTCTCCTAATGTGCACTCCATTCTTTGTGAAAAATTAGACAGACAATGTTAATATAGATTACATCAATAAATATGACTGATTTTTCAGTTTTTACGATTTTTTTTTATGTTTTTCAGTTTTTATGTTGTTTTCTCTTTTTTTACCCTCAAAAAGTTTATGCGGTTCTCTCGAAGTTAAAAAATTTGATCTACCAATAATATTTTTTTATAATAATTATTAATTTTCTATCTTATATCAGGAGATAAAATTGTCCCTTGACCTTTTGTCATTAGTTTTATTTTGCTTGGTTTTTTGGTCTAATTTATTTTGGATTTATCAATGTGAACACTGTATTCTATCCAGGTTACTAAATGTAAATTAAAAATAAATAAAAAGCCCAATAAAATTAAGATAAGTAAATAAAATTTAAAGAAAGGGGAAATAGAGTTTTATAAAAAATAATTAAAAATAAAATAATATCTTCATAACTTTAAAAGATTTTTTTTCCTTTTCTTTTGACTCTCAAGTCCCTTCATTTTCATTTCTATCAAATCAATTGTCTTAAATGTAAATTTTTGAAATATGAAATAATAAAGAAAAGTCAAAACGAAAGTTGCTTTAATATGCCTAATTCTGTCATTAAGAGAAAAAAATGCTAGTTGGTGCCTATAAAAGAGGTAACAAAGAAGAAGAAAGGGGATGATTGAGAGGGGGAAGTTTTGAGGAAGAGACAGAGCATATCGGTGAAGTTTTGAAAAATAAGTATTTCTTTTTTATATTGTTTCCATGATCCTCTGACCTTGGGTGTGTGTTGAATGATATATTCGTGAGTTCGTTACCACTTTTGTCCTCATTACGCGTGATAACAATATGGGGTTTGTGTTTTAGGCTTCATGTAATTGTTTGCCGTTCAAAGTTGCTAGTGCTAGTGATTAACACAATGACTTCTCATGTTAATACAATATAAATGCCTCATGACTCTTATGCTAATTCTCGATGTGACCCACTTATTAAATTCAAAATGATTATGCCTTGCCCGCATTCGCAAATTCCACATCCTTTTCTCTATTTTGTTTATTAATATGGTTGATATGTGTCATGTGTCCATAGCAAATGGTGTGCAATGAATGGATAATCATTGCTATTAATTTGTGCGTGAGATGATGACACCGAATCTTGGGTTTTGAATTGACACCTCTATTTTTATTTCATTCATTGAAATTGCATGCATAATGTTCTTATATACAACTTTAGTACATTAGCTAATGAGTTTGTAGGCGATATTTCTTTATTCAAACTAACAAATCATTCCTTTTTTTTTTAACGGTGGCTATGATGAAAAAATATTTCTATAACTTTTTTATACTTTTTTGTAAAAAGAAAGAAAAAAATGAATTCATGAATAATATTAAATCACCTTAAATATTTGATATATTGATAAAGTAAGTAATACTAAATTACCGCGAATATCAAGTGTCAAATTTCAAAAAATACTAAAATTTATTGGTATGTTTTTATGATCCACAAGTGATATTAAAATACCATAGATCAATAGAAATAAAATATTATGAATGACACTGAGCCATTACAATTATCAATTTTTACACCAAAAGTTTATAATTAAATTATTTGATAGGAATTTCATTTTAGAACTTGCCATGAGTGATATTAAATCACCATGTGCACTTAAAATGTCAATCAGTGGATTATGAGTGATATTAAATCATCGCAAGTTCCAATACTGGTTAAATTTTCCTCTCTTGTGCATTATTAAAAATAATAAAATTTTAGCACATTTTAGGTTATGCTATAAGTGATACTAAATTAATGTAAATCCTTTAAAAAACCAAACAAAATAGTATGAATGACATTAAGTCATCACAAGCAAATAATAATTATAATAATAATAAAGTTATTGGCAATTTTTTAGGATACGTCATAAGTGATGTCAAGTCACCGTAGATTCTTAAAAATCTCAAATGAGACATTATGAATGACACTAAGTCATCGCGAGTATCAAATTTTATATGAAAATTTCATGATTAAATTATTTTATAGGAAATTCACTTAGAAAATTCCTTTAAGGTTTGCTATGAGTGATACTAAATCATCGTGTGCACTTAAAGTGTCCACTAGTGGACTGTGAGTGATACTAAATTACCGCAAGTTTTAATACTGGTTATTTTTCTTTTACCCAAAGGCTCTTCCTTGTGACAATTTCTTATAAATATAATTATGTAACACAAAATCATATTCTCTTCATAAAATAAATTAATAAAAAATTGAAAGAAAACCTGAATAATAATATTTCAAACTCCATAGACTTTGATCTTTATCATAGGGTACATAGACTCTAGGCTTTGATCCTAGGTCGAGTGCTCTCATATAAATAAATAATTATTTCCTTTATTTTTTCATCTTTTTTTTGCATGTGATTAAAGGGTAATGAAGATATTACGCAATTAACTTAAGGTAACTGTTCTTATGAACAAGTGTAGTGGGGTGCCTAACACCTTCTCCACACACAACCGACTCTCAAACTCTTTTCACAAATGATCCTTTTTTATTATACAGTTTTTCAAGATTTTCTTAAAAACTTTGATGGTGACTCCTATTTTTTTACATTTTCAACTTTCCCTCTTGAGGGAAAGGCATGATTTTGGTGTGACAATCAATTTATTTTAGATTTTTAAATTCTACCTTTTTAAAAAAGCTGTTATTTAATTATAAAAAAGTTGTAATTTAAAGTTTATTGTTTTTCCTAAAAATATAAAGTTTGTTACAGAAAATATATACAAGAAAACTTATATCCATTTTTGTTATTATACATTTTAATTAGTTTTTAAATTAAATTATTTAAATAAATTTTAATTTGTCTAACCACTATTTGAAAAAATAGGGAAAACACAATCATTGATTTTTATAGTTTCATCAAGTTTTGTTTTTAATTCTTAGAATTTTTTCAACACATTCAATACCTATAATTTAAAAAAAAAAATTGATAGCATTTGTTTCTTATATCCCTATAATTTCAAATTTTCAATGCTTTTAGTCTCTACAAGGAATGAAAACACTGCAAGGGACTAAAAGAAAAACTTGATAAAATATAAAAACAAAAAATTATATTTTTCCAAAAATATATATAAATATAAATTACGTTATAGTCACATATTTTTCTCCTAATATCAACTGATTCCTAACCTTAAATTTAAATTTTTCAATCTAAACACACACTTAAGTTCCCCTTAGTTATATCACTTTTGGGGGCTGCCTCTGTTCCTAACCAGACTCGCACCAGAGTATTCTCTTTCTCGACTATATATCCAAATTAACTTCTAAAATGCGTGTTTGAATTAAAAAGCCCAAGATTGAGGTTGCGAATCAACTAAAATAGAAAAAAAAATCTATAATTGTAACATAATTTATGTTTGAATTTTTTTTTAGAAGTTAGTTAAACAAATTGAAATTTATATGTATGAAGATTCAAAAACTAGTTAATATATATAATGATAAAAATAAACGTAAATTTGTTATAATATATTTTTGTAATTAATTTAATATTTTAAAAAATATTAAACTTAAAATTATAATTTTTTTAAAAAATATATTACAAATATAAAATACATTGATACACCAAAAATCTTAATTTTTAAAGAGGTAGAATTGAATATAATGTGATTAAATAACATTCTTTAAGGGCTTATTTCCTCACATTTTTATTATCAATTAGTGATTAGATAAACAAATAGCCATCAAATGGCAAGAGTTGAGTAGGTGGAGAAAAAGTAAAACAGAAAATATTATATCTTGTCAGTCATAAAAAAAGCTGAACTGATTCACTAAGTGAATAATTTTACTTTTTATTTTAAAAAATTCTAACCATAAAATTGTTCTTGCCATAAGTTCTTCACAGATATAAACCCATTTCCAATTTGAACGATTTCTGATGTAGCATTTGTCAGGGGGCAGCATTTAGATAATTTATTTTTCTGTTTATAATATACAAGTTTTAAAAAAAAGAAAAAAAAAGCCCAACTTCCACACCTCAAGACAACAGTCATATCAGCATCAATCAACACGCATTTGCACTACCTATGTTCACAGGAAAATTCCTCGTATGCTGTGCGGAATAATGTCAAAATGAATTATACCATGCGTGAGAACAAGCACACTCTTGTGTCAGTAATCCTCAGGACGGTGTCATTTTGCTCGAAAAATTCTTTAATACTTTACATCTTTGTAGTTAATCCAATAGGGAAAAAAAAAAACGGTCAAAAACAAATAAGCAAGCCAAATATAAGCCGTAACAAAAAATCATTAAAGTGGAACAATAGGGCTCGAAAGTGATGTTATTGTGGAACACCCTTCACTTTCCCACCTTGATTTTAAGGTTGCTCATCCCAACATTAACCTTTTCCACACTAGACTCGTTTTTCTTTTCACTTGGAGTTGAATCCTTACCATTAAACCAAGGATGTTGCAAGCACTGCTGGGCAGTTGGCCGGTTCTCCGGTGCAAAATCAAGAAGCGGCAGAAGAAAGTCTGAGAATTCCCTTGCATCATTCTCTGAAAATTTGTATCGTTCAATCAACAATTTATCAAGTGACCAGAATTTTAGCCTCCGAATCCGTTTTAGATCCCCATGTCTATCAAAGTAATCCTTGGATCGAGCTCCGGAGAGTGCAACCTGCAACCCATGCAATAGACATGCTAGAATAGCTTTTTGAAGAACCATACCAAGACAACAAGAATGTACTCACCCTCCGAGGCATTTTTCCTAGAAGCTCCATCATCATGGCTAGATGATCCTGAAACCAAAATGTATAGTTTTTGTTAAGCTAATATACAATCCCAAGGGTTTGAAACGTTCTTTTGCCAAAGTTCACACAATGACTGTTAATGTTTCTAGTACCAGTTCCATGAAAAATCAATGAACGTCCCTCCTTCTTTTGGCTTAAAGAACTAAACAATAGTCAAATGCTACCCTAGCTAGAAATGCAATTGCATCACGGAAGCAACATGATAGCATGAGACTCATAATGCAGACATCTATATCTAGATTTTCTCTCCACTTTGATAATCGAAAACAGAGTTACAAAATGAAACTAGAATTCAATAACCTACATACTCATCCACGGCTACTTCAAGGAAGCTCTTTCATTATTTTATGCGTTAAAAAAAAAAAAATACCATGCTCCCTTAATGGAAAACTAATTTTCAGCATCATAGGCACCTAGCTAGTTTGCAAGAGGTCTTAGGTTCAAGTCTCAGCATAGCATGTACCAAACAGAAAGCCTAGACAGGAGTTGCCAATAACACATTTTTAAATTTTTACCCATCAGAGTTGTAATCTGTATCTTGAATGTTTATCCGTCTCACAGTTGTACTTGTTAAAAAAAAAGGATGTTAATGAAAGATATCTTTGCCAATCCATCACCATGTTAATTATCTTCTGTAAACAGATCCTCAAGAGATAGATTATAAGGAGCCAGGAAACAGGAGACTTATAAAATGCCAGGTATATGAGATAGATTGTAACACAGCCAAACTTCATTCACAATAAAAAAGATGATTATAAGCACATTCATCTAAATTGTAAATATAACGACAGTACTCTTGGCCAACAAAAAGGCAGACATTAAAGTAATTCAATTAGCTCCCCCCCTCCCAAAAGAAAAGAAAAGAAGAGAAGAGAAAAAGCTCTAATCCATCCATAAGTATTTCTGTAAGACTCCTCTAACTTAAAAACAGGTCACAAGTATTTTTAATCCATCCATAGCTTTTACTTTGCATGATTATTATGAACATATAACTTTTACGTAAGTGTGAGGATTCCACTATTCCAGTTAACCCAATTATTAAGTATATAACAGACAACTCATGTAGTTTTTGGGCCCCAAGAAAAAAAAAAAATTTCATGTAGTTTTAATGTCGCAGAAATACCAAGGATATTATGATATTTAGAGTCTGCTGGAGCAATTACCACAAGTTTTTCCATGCAAAAATTACAGGACTCAATGAACTATAATATTATGCAAGCAAAATCATCATACCTCATCTTCACTAAAGTCTTGTCCACTTTTTGGGGTAAACATCATATCACCCGTGGCAAGTTCAAAAGCAGCGCAAGCGAAAGACCACATGTCAACAGAGAAGGAATAACCAGCCTGCAATATTACTTCAGGAGCTCTGTACTGTCTTGTCTGGATTTCTTCAGCAATTTTCTTATCAGCCCAACATGCATTTCCAAAATCTACTATCTTGCATCTCACATCAATACCTTCAACATTTTTTTCAGATTTCCTAGCTTCCCCCCCTCCTCCCATTGAATCACGCTTTTCAGATATCTTAGCAACTGCCCTCCTTGCCCTCCTTTTTAACCTTTTCTCAATAAGACTAGTAACTCCAGTCGTTGGGTTTCCCTCTGGCCTTTCTAGGATTGGGGAAAGTCCAGATCTGACAGGGTCTTTGGAAGCATCAATTGAAGAAAAGAGAAGAATATTTTCAGGTTTTAGATCGGAGTGGATTATACCAAGTTCTCTGTGCAAGTAATCCAGACCAATCAAAATACATTTGCAAATCTCCCTAACTTTATTTAATGGAAGGCCTCTGTAATGGTTATATCTGATCAGACGAAGCAAACTATCACCAAGAAACTCAAGGACCATACAAAGGTGCTGTCCATTTGGACCTGTGTGCTTGAAGTGATCAATCAAGTGGACAACACACTTTGAATTTGAAGGGTCACCATCAGCAATAGATGAAAGAACACTGATCTCATGAAGGGCAGCCTGAGCAAACTGAGCTGCACTCTTCTGGATCTTAAGAGCAACGTATGTCTGAAAAACCAGAGATACAGAATTAGAAAAGATCTGGAAATAAATCAGGTCCGTCCACCCAAAGGAAGAAAAAAGGAGGCAAAGTCAATAACGATATTTGCATAACTATTTTTCAACAATTCACCTATGACAGAAAGTGATTTGTGGAAGCATAAGACGGAGATTGTGAATTCGTGAAAGTGGCGATTGTACAAGTATATCAAAATACCGTCAACATGATATCAGAAATTAGAACGTCATTGTTTCCATATATATATTTTTTGACCAGATAATTGTTTCCATATAAAGCTCTCACTGAATGTGCAATCCAACATGAATTACATACTAGATAGATACAAAAGGTAGCAAGCGTTCTTATCAAATGAAAAATCAAGGGAAGGACTGAGGAGAGGGAACCACAAAATAAAAAGGATTAAAACTACTGAAAATACGAATCAAGGAGGTGTCAATGGAAGAAAAGGAAAATCAGTGACATTGGAAAAGCTTCACGTGATCAAAAGCAGAAAATTTTGAATTGATGAACTGAACTGAATACACACAAATAACAAAGACGTTGGTAACTGAATTGCTCCCATAGATTTATAACCGATTGCATTCGAGATAACAAAGACGTTGGTAACTGAATTGCTCCCATAGATTTATAACCTATTGCATTCGAGAGAAGAGTTTCAAAAAATCTTTACATCTAAGATACAAATCAGACGCGAAATTCATCCAAAAATGTGGGGGAAACTTGTAAAAAAGTCTGTTTCTGGGGGAAAAGAATGAAAAAATGAATCAACGAGGCATGACAGAAGAAGGATCAAACGTACAGAGGTGCGGGTATCATAAGCAAGCCACACAGTCGAGAACTGACCCCAGCCGAGCTTCCTCTGCGCTATGTACCTGCCGCCGGCGAACAGATCGCCAACCCGAACGGCATGGTAGCCTCCTTTCCTGTAGGATTCGAAGCCCTCATCATCCTCCTCGGACCCTGACGACGAGGAACAGGACATTGTTTGATCTTCTTCTCTCGTCAGCCCTGTGATCTAATCAAATCGGAATAAGGGAATTGCTATGATCTCCTTGTCTTGTTTTGTTCATGGCCAAAGTTGGTTGCTGTCAATGAATCTTGACTCGGAAATGGAGTTCGAGAAATGGGTGATGAAATCGGGAGGCTTTGTTTAGGCAATGGGGAGGAATAAAGGAGGAGGAGGAGAGTGTCAAAATTTGTGGCATGTAAGCTTCAGAAACAATACACAAGACTCTTGAAGCCTCCACTTTTTGCTCTGCTCTGCTCTCTCTCTCTCCCCCCCCCCCCCCTTGCACGATAGGAGTCCGCTCGCGGAGCGATCCTTTTTCAGATTTTACTGTTATGTCCTCGGGGCTCCCGTTGAGGAAGGCATGGTGAGAGGGACGAATTTGGGAAATTGATTAAGGTGATGTGGCGTTATCAATGAAATTGTTGTGGAGAATTGAGAGTTGCGGCCCTTTCCTGCGTCACCCACCTGCCCACTCCTAATAGCTTATGCCTTTTCGGCTTTTCCTTTCCCCCCGCCCCCCCAACAAGCTTTTTCTTTTTTGCAAAATCCGGCACCCAAAGGCAGCAACGCAATTGCATCCAAATTGTCACTGTGGTTTTGCGTCAAAAGAACCCCCAAACTCTCGCTTTGCACGGCTACAAGAACTGAACTCCTTTTCTATTTTCTATCAGATCGTCTCTTCCATTTTCTGCTGTTGGTCAGCTTTAAATTTAGTGAGAGATAAAGAAAATTCGCAGTGCTTGGCTATCAGTGCCTCCGGGTGAATAGAAAAGACATTATAATTTCAAATAAAAAATATCTATATTAGAGGGTGGAAAAAACGACAAAATTGCAAATATCATGGCTTGGATATATGAAAGCAAGAGGTTTTGTTTTCAAGGAGAAGGATCATTTGCTTCTCTGGTCCAATATTCTCCTCAATGAATCCCTTCGAATCGAACACGAATCCCCGGACCACAGGTTCTGCTGACTGCAACCCCAATCATAAACGTTGGAACATCACTGGATCCAATTGATGACCCGGTAAATGGTTTCCTGCTCAATCAAGTGCAGGCCTTGGGGGCAAGAATCTCCCTTAACAATGAACAGGTTCCGGTGATGGCCACTGCGAAACCAAGAACCACGATTGCTTCGTCTAGAACTATACAACCCCAAACCAGCTCTTCCTTGAACGCCGGGCAGTGAAACAGGGCGGGAAACACGAAGCTTAGGACGACACAAACGCTGCTTCCTACCAGAGACAGAAAATCTGCAAAACTGGGCACCGTCAGGGCTACCAAGCTTACCCCCAACCGCCTCATCCACGGGGAGGGAGTGGATTAGAGAAACAGCAGGAAAAAAAAGGGAGAGAGACCCCTCTCCCCTCATTCACAGGCAGTACCTGAACTTGTTAGTGGTAGCTGTGTAAATTTGTTACGAGTTGTGTTCAAAAATGCTGTCTTTGGAAATAATTTTGGTACAGTTCTCGAAACTTCTCATAATTAAACAAAACCTTTTTCTAAAAATAGACAGGATGAAAAAATAATAAAAATAATTTTTTTAAAAAAATTGAATTCAAGAATCAAAACACAAGAGGGGAATTCAGTTGCCCAAAAACTTAAAAGCTGAGCTATGGTCTCATGCACACACGGCCAGTTATAAACATAATTTATGCTACATGAATAGCATCATTATTTCATCGGTTTCCATAAAACAAAACTTTATAATTAACCATTATAGAAATAACGTACAAATAAAACGAAAAGGATAAAGTCACCGTTCGTGAAATTTAGAAATCAATACCAGCAAATCTATTTGAAGAGGCACCATTATTTCACAATTTGAATAAAATAAAATATCATCAAAGCATGCAATTTGGAAAGTTGCAATTAAATGGCCTATTTGAATATAATAATGAGAAGTTAAATCGTGGCTAACGTCTTTTCGACAAAGTAATCAAAAAAATAAATTTATTATTTGAATTTAAATTTAAAGTAAGTTAAATGAAGGGTTTTCTAAAAAAAACTCTTTTAAATAAATATTTTAAAATTTTGTCAAGAATATAATATTTTTATAAAAATTGTTGAGACCTTTACTCACATGTAGTCAATGGGAGACTTATCTTTTAACACACTCACACAATAATTATAACTAAGACTGACAGAAGCTTCTATCTATCATTTCATGAACTGGATTCATCATCAATGGAAACATGATGAATAGGTTTATACACAAACCCAACAGCACCAAAGTGCTTACTAAACCTTTTCCTTGATTCATCGTGACAATATCTTTTGTTTATTCCCAAAAGCAAAGTAACCTAAAACTCTAAACGCTCTAAACAATAGAGAAATGATTATCATGCCCAAGCCTAAAACACTCCCAAATTTCTCTATCTTTAGCCTTTGATTCCAATAGCAAAACCATTCCTATTCCTTTAAATGTATAGATAGCCACGCCTAGACCATATAATAGTAAGGAGAAGTCTTCAAAAGCCTCAAAAGTAGGTCTATTATTCATAAAGGTGAGCACATCTTCCACCATTACCACACTCTTGGCAGCAATATCAATTGTGTCAATAAAAATGCTCAGAGGAGCCAAATGGGTTAAAGTTAGAATCAAATTCAACCCCATTTGAAAAGGAAAACAACCCTATAGAAAGAAACCCTTGGTGTGAAATCCAAAATAGGGGTTAAGGCTGCATGGCCAACAAGATAAACTGATGTATTGGTTATAAAAATGAGGTAGCTCACCCAAAACCCATCTTGAGAAAGGAAGATCATGGCGTCGATGGAGAATCTCCCTATAAGCCCATAAATAGCGAACATATCACTAAAGGAATTGATGTTAAAGAACCCATAAAGGAATCGAGTTCACGACGAGTGTAGACTAAAAGCATCATGTAGTAGTTGGTGAGAATGGTAATGGTGAAGAGCATGAGTAGGCTTATGATCTAGCCAGTTCTCTTGAAGTAATAAGGGAGACTTAGGATGCTAGCATTGATGATATAGATGAAGATGTTCACGAAGGTCTTCAAATTAGAGGAGATAGAGGATGCTTCAATAATAAGAGGAGTGTCTTCATGAGGGCATGGTTGTAAGGAATATGATGATGAATTTGTTTCCTTGTTAAACCCTACAGGATTGCCCTATTTGTCTGTTGCTCGATCAAGAAAGAGCAAATTGAATTTGCAACATGGAATGCAGATTATCAACAGCAAAAATGGAAGAGACCACCACATGCCGACCAACTCAACATATCATACCTCTACTACCACGATGTTAGGCAAACAAAAGAAATTAGAAAGCATGATTATAGTTAAGGAAGGATAAAATTATTAATAATTTAGTCTATTGATTTCATTTCAGAGCTAAGACAATTCTTTTATTTATTCCTTTAATAATGTCTTCCTTAATTAAGGCAAATTGTTATGTGATCTCATTTTGGTCACTTTTTTTTTGTTTCACCAGTAAATAGGCCCTGTCTTCAAAATCCAACACTAAAAGCTGTTACCTATTTGGTGAAGTGATCAGTGTTATAATTGCAAATTTTATTTCACAGATGATCTTGTTAAATGACAATTCCTTTTTTAGTAAAAGGGTAGGAATCACAAATCTTCACATAATTTAGTACTTTTGAGATACAGAATAGTATTGAGCAAGATAAGGGAGTAAGATGGCATACTTTGGATTTTGCAGAGCCTAAGAGGCAGATTTTTGCTCCGATATAAGATTACATTATTACAAATAATATAGTTGATTTCATTGACCTCATACTGCTTAAGTGATCTTAATATTTAAAGAATGAGCATGTACACTTTCTTGTAATTTTTATCATAGGAGTACTAAATTGCATTCTCCAATATCATCATCCTCTTCAAAATGATGAAATTTTCAAGTCTTATGAGTTGTGTGTACTGACTAGTTACTACTCAGGGAGCATGATTGGCATCATGTTGCAAGTGATGTTCTAAAAGTAACTTAAAGGTTGGACCACTATTGAAAAACTGATGCCACCTTGACTCTTAGGGATTAGCTTTTCTCTCTCTTGGGAACTATGTCATTAAGACATTTCAAGCTTCTCATGAAAACCCTAACTCATTAAAAGTGCCTCCTGATTGGCCAATTGATTACAAATCTCTTAATGAACATAAGAAAAAGAACAAAGAGAGCCTCCACCTTCTGATGGGAAGGTTTTTCTACTCATTTGTGATAAGCACATAGAGCGAAAAGATGAAATTGTAAATGTTGCTATAGAATAATGACCAATGGAACAAGATGATAAAGTTGCAAAAAATAAGAAGATAGATGAAGATATTAAAGCTACAAATAAAAAGAAGACAGGAACTGTGGACAAATAGAAGATCGACAAAGGTAAGACACATAAATCTTACAAAAAACTCTTTACTTAGCTTTAATGGTGTAGTGAGTAGCGATTATTATGTGGATGATGAGAACCTACTAGATAGTGAGAAAGAGACCTTTTGGAAATTGCTGAAACCCTCTGAGGAGGTGAAAAATTTGATGACCAATATTTTATGTCTTCTTAATACTCGCATTAATAGGAAATGAGCAGATTGTGTGGTTTGTAAATTGAGTTTTAACAATTAGATTCGAGTATAAGCTATTAGATCTTCAAGGAGCATTTTGGTTCTATGGAATGAGCAAGAGATATCTATTGAATATATTTTTTCTAATGCCCAAATTTTAGACTATAAAATTACGAACTTGGTAATCTTGAGAATTTTCTTACTTCTTTTATGTATGATGAAACCAATTACGTAAAGAGACAGCAACTTTAGGAGTCTATCTATAGTATATTTAACTATATAGAAGACTAATGGCTACTATTAGGAGATTTTAATACTTTTAGAAGCTATGATGGCAAAATCAAAAGAGCTCAACCCATAAGACAATCCTTGGTGCAATTTGATAATTGTCTATGTGCTGTTAATATTTTGGAGGTGCCTTTCCCTAGTGATAAATTTACTTAAGAAAACAATAATACTAAGGTTAGACTTGATTGGGTTTTTAGTAATCTAAGTTAGGAATTAAATCATCCTAATTCTAGAGTAATACATCATGTAACATCCTTGAATTCAAACTATAAAATTTTAAGTGTTAAAAAGGGGTAAATTAGAAAAAATTGAGTGATTAATGAATTAATGATATTTTTGAATTACTAATGAGATTATTAGACCTTCGAATAGCTTCAAAAGTAGCTTAAGATGAAGTTTAGGTCAACCGAGCTTGAGTGCAAAACCTAAATTTCTCTAGACTTTACTGTGCCATTACTAATTTTGTTAAATCGAGCGTGTGTAAAAAAATGAAAGAAAGAAAGGAAAGAGGAAGCAACAAAGAGGGATTGTTTTGCCTCTGTTAGGGCATCATCTTCTGGGCACTTTAAATAAATTTTCAACAAGAAACATCCTTGGATAAGTTTCTTTTTACTCCCTTCTCTTTCTATGTGAGATTTTAGTAGATTTGAAAATGATATGTTGTTGTTTTTAGCTCCTCTTGGGTTCTAACCAAACCTATTATGTTCTTTGGGTCCTTTAGGAGTTAAATAAAGTCTCTAAATCTAAGTTTAAGGATTTTATAGTGATTTAAGATTTTTAGCTAAGGTTTGGATAAACCCTAAATGAAAATTTGAGAGATTAGGAGTATTGTGAGTGAAGCATTGATGTTATATAAGTATTTAATTATTAAATGAAATCATTGGAGTGTGTTAGAAGTGTTAATAGTGTTCAAGAGGAAATTTAAGTATAGTAGGTATCCATAAGTAGGCTAAAAGGGGATTTAATTATAGTTATAATTGATTATTAGTGTTTAATCTTGTAGATTGAATATTGATAGAGTTCCATTGAGCTAGTGGACTATTGTGGAGTAGCTATATGCCACGATAACCCTTTTTGTAATAGAAGGGTTAAGATGACAAAATGATCTAATCTTTTTATTTATATGTTTGGATAGTCGTTGGGATTGTGAAAAATATATGTATTATTATTTTGAACAAGTATGATATTTGTATGCCTTTAGTTGAGTTTTAAAAATATTATGTGAACTAGGATGATTATATATATATATATATATATATATTTGTACTTGCTTGGGCTTTGAAAGAGATTTATGTCAAAATCATAAGTATAGGTACTTGCTAAATTATATGAATTATGATAGTGGATAATTTGATATAATCAGCATGTATATATGGCTATGTTAAGTTGAATTATATGAGCACAATCATTATAAAAGGGTAGGAGTCTACTCTAGTGATATCGGGGGTTATTTTGTGTGAAATCCATATGATATACTGGCATTAGGGAGGCCTAACTATTCAATCTTATCTTGTTTGAAAGTGTAATACTATTTGAGATAGATTGGGTATACGACACCCCTGATGTTTTGAGAGGGGGAATCTATGATTTGAGAATGGGCAAAATCATCCTTGGCTAAGGTTGCCTCCTATAATTAGTGAGCTTGAGCTAGTTTAGTTACATGGAATTGGTTTTGTTGAATTGTTGCCTCAAATTCCATTAGAAGAAATAAAAAGGATACAAAGCGGTATGTTAATCATATATTTGATATGATTGTACAACCGTGTCTATATATATGTATTTGATAATCAAAACACATGTTTTATTGCCACTTCATATACTTAAATACTATTCTTACATATGAGTTTTTTATTAGATTATTTGGTTACTAAGTCCTCGACTCATTCTTATGGTTAAATTTTACAAGTGAAGGCTCCAATAGAGGCAAAGGGAAGGAGGACTCTACTATGGTTGGAGGAACTTAAGTTTGTATAGCTTTCTCTCTCCTTTTAGTATTGTAACAAATGATTTATAAATTATGCCAACTTAGGATCGTATATTATTTTAGGGTTACTTGCATGGGAATATGTGATTTTTGGGTATTTCAACCTAGTATGATGTATTTGTAATACAATGATTGTGAGAAGTCAAGATATTAATGTAAGTGGCATTATTATTGATAGTTATATGTGTTTGGATGGTTAAGAGATCGTGTAAGTGTGAATTATTGTCACCCCTTGAATTATGTGAAATTAGGGTTTTCAATGTCCAATTTATGTCTAGAATGTAATTATTGTTATATGGTTGCCCAATTAGGTACATTGTGGCCTATTTGAGTTGGTTTAAGTGTTCCTAAAGTTATTGGTACTTGGTGGATGAGTTTAGTGACCCTTAAGTTTATTTTAAAGGGAAAAGGATAATTTTGTATCCATTTGTTCAACTTTTAAATGGTACAGTGTTTGGGTGTAAAATTAGTGTCAATAGTTAGATGGCTTAAAGATCTACATGTGAACATTTGAATTGCTTAAATTGAATGTCGGATGGTGAAATGATGCACTCTAAAAATTGATCAGAGTTGCTGCCATGATAGTAGAACTATCATGACAACAACAATAGGTCACGGCGTATTGCACGACAAGAGGATTTTCTTCTCTGTGCCATCCATCATGCTAGATGACACATGCGCCACAGCGAACGGTACAATTTGAAAAGTGTCTAAATTGTCTTCTTTTGACCATTGCATGTATTAATTTTGTTCTTATGCTTCCGTTACTTTTTTTCACTTGTTTTAAACTATCATTTGAGCTCAAACATCATTTCAAAAAAGGTTTTCTTAGGATTCCAAACTTTTAAACTTGAACCCTTATGTTATGATAACCTATTATAAGAAATTGATTAATCCTGGTCATCATAACGATGGTATATCCTGTGTTCTGGTACTGTCAAGGCGAAGATTATACATAATCTTTGATATTGTTTGGATCATAGGCTTGTCATAATAGGAAATTTTGCTTCTACAACTAATGGCCTTTGGTCTAATCGATTCATTTACAATTCAAATTGGCTTCTTGAAAATGACATCATTGAGTTAGTGACTGATGCTTGGCATAACTATGATTGGTTGAAAGCATTGCAAAATTTGTCCAATCGAGCCAAAACATGGAGTAAATACAAAATTGGTAACATTCTTAAGAAAAGAAGAGAGATCATGAAGAGACTTGAAAGGATTAACAAAGCTCAATGTAGAATAACAAAAATAGCCTCCATAAAATTGAAAAACAACTTTAGGAGGAATATCATAAACTTTGTAAGCAAGAAGAATTGATCTGGCTCCAAAAATTTGGGGTAAATTGGTTACAATAGGGAGATAAAAACACGAGATACTTTCATATGTCTATTAAGATTAGATAAAATAGAAACCAAATCATTGTCCTTAAGGATGGAAATAAGGAGTAGGTTACTGACCCTCAGAACCTTAAATTTATGGCAAGATCTTTCTTTAAGGATTTATCTACTAAGGCTATGTCTGTTTCAATAAATAGTGCTGTTCTTGCTCTTCTTTTAGATATCATTGAATTTGACCTAAGATGGATCTAGAGGGATGTGACTGATGTTGAAATTAAAAATGTTGCTTGTGCTATAGGTGCTTTTAAGGCTTCAAGTCTAGATGGCATTCAAGCCCACTTTTTTCAAAAATAGTAGCATATTATTATTAAGAAGGTTTGTACGATGATTAAGAGTTTCTTTTATAATCCTAATAAGGTTAAAGAGGTAAACCAAACCAATTTAGTACTCATTCCTAAAGTTGATAATGCATCTTCTCTTAAGGAATTACGTCCCATCTCTCTCTGCAATGTAAGCTTCAAAATTGTCACTAAAATTCTAGCAACAAGGGTGAGACAGATCATGAAATCTCTGATCAATCCCCAACAATGTGGCTTTATTGAAGGAAGATAAAGTTGTGATGATATCATGATAGCTCAAGAAATTATCCACTTTATAAGGAATAAGAGAAGGAAGAAAGGGTATATAGCCTTAATAATGGACATAGAAAAAGCTTATGATTGGCTTGATTAGTCTTTCTAACTTGATACTCTTTAGTAGTTAAAGTTTGGAAAATTCCTTAATGGAGCTTATTATGACATGCGTCTCAACAAGTATCGTGAGGGTTTTTTGGAATGGTAAAGAGATCCCTTAATTCTAACCATCTAGTGGCCTTAGAAAGGCAATCCCTTAAGCCTATACCTCTTTATTCTTTTCATGGAAAGGCCACGTCACTTAATTAAGAAGGAATGCCAATGAAGCGATGGAAATCTTTCAAATTCTCTAGTAATAGCCCTTTTATATCTCATCTTTTTTTTTGCTGATGACTTTCTTTTTTTCACAGAAGCTAGAAGGGAACAGATGATCACTATTAAGAAAGTCATGATGATGTTTTATGAAGCTTCAAGGCATAAAGTGAATTTATTCAAATCTAAGCTATGTTGTTTAGCTAATTTGCACCTTGGTCATGCAATGGAATCAAGTTAGCAAGTTAGGGTAAGTCTCACTGAACATTTAGGTAAGCATTTGGGTATTCCCCTTCTTCATTATAAAGCTGCTAAAATTACTTTTGAGCCTATTATTCAAAAGGTTAAGAAGAAGCTCTTTACTTGGGAAGGTAGGTTCCTAAGTGTAGTTAGACATGGGTTGCTTATTAAATATGTTATATCTTCCATTCCTAGCTATTCTATGCAAACCATGCTCATTCTTAAAGGGTTTTAAATAAGGTGGAAAAGTTGAGCAAGAATTTCTTTTGGAATCAATTTAAAGATAATTTAAAAGCTTCATCTCATAGGTTGGAATGATATTAATCAAGAGAAAAAAAGAGGGGGCTTAGGATTCAAAGACCTCCACACGCAAAATAAGGCTTTTATGTTCAAATCATGCTGGGGGATACTTTGTAAGTCTGATTGCCTTTGGGTACAATGCTTAAAAGCGAAATATAAATGTGACTGTAGGGGTGATCTTAATATTACCAAGAAGAATTGAGCCTTTTATACCTAGACAGGAATTGTGAAAGTCTAGGATGACCTTCTTAAAGGCATTAAGAGGAAAATTGTGGGGGGAAGAGACACTAAATTATGGTGGGATTGGTGGTCTAACTTGAAACAACCCCTTATTGCATATGTCACTAACTGTGGGAGGGTTGGTAACTAGAGAGGCTTGGTTAAGGACTCTATTATTGATGAAGATATATAAATGGGATATTTTGAGCCGACGAGAGTATCTTTTTCAAGCGATAATTAACTCTTTGTGTAAAATAAATGCTTCTAATGCTAATAGAGCTATTGAATATAGTTGGACTGGATCCATAGATTGAACTTTCTCTATTAAATCTGCTTATGATTTCATTATGAGATTAGGTAATACCTGATCTAATCCAAGTGGACTTCTTTTTGGAGATGGCTGGTTTCTAAGAAAGTCAAGATGTTCTTCTAGCAAGTGTCTTATGAGAGACTTCCAACTAATTCTCTAAGAGTCAAGAGAGGTTTTACCAATAATTCTCACTATTCTTTTAAGTGTAATAGGAAAGAAAATATTATACACATACTTCCAGAGTGTCTTAGAGATTATGACACCCGAAGATTTTCTATTAAACCTAACATATTGCAACAGTTTTTTCGCAGGAATGGCTATCTTGGAACTCAACTCATAATTTAGGTACTAGTAAGGTCAAACACTGACCATGGGTGAAAACCTTTGGTAGAGTATGACGGACCTTTTGGAAAATGAGATTTCAGAGAATATTTGGAGAAATTCCATTATCAACTAAGGAAGTTGCTCATGCATGTTTCACCCAGATTATAAAAGAGAATATTAATGGTACATTTAAAAATAGAATCTTCCATGATGCTATAGATTCCCAGGTGTTCTAGATTCCACCACCACTTGAGTTTGTCCGCATAGATGTTGATGCTTCAGTTCAAAAAAACTAGCAAGCTACTTGTGGAGGTGTGATTATAAATTCACGAGGTGACTGAGTCTTTGGCTTTCAAAGAGAAGTTGGGCTCATGAACGTGGTGACGGCTGAATTGCTTGCTATCAAAACTGGATTGGAAGTTTGCCAGCAAATAGGTCTCATAAAAGTGAAATTATTTTCTAATTCCCTTGAAGCAATTAATTTGCTAATGAGAGATGATGATCACAGGTTTAGAAACATTTTGGAAGATATAAGGAGCATAATTTTTGCAGAATAGGAGCTTAGCATCCATCATGCTCATAGAGAGAGCACCAGATTATCTGGCTAGGAATGCGACTGGAGTTGGCGAAAATGTGACAATGTGCAGATGATTCCCGCTATTCCGGATCAGTGCAGAGAATTACTGCAGGCAAATTGTGCTCATCGGTATTAACTGCTTTTATGTCACTGTCTTTTAATTTATGGCTTGATGTGATTGTTGTATCTAATATCTCAATTCATATGTATAATAATAATATGATAGAATAAAGTAATTCATATGCACCTGAAGAATCCATGAGTATTAGAGAGATCTCGATTACCTCAAGTATAGACAAGTACACAACCCACAAGTCCCCAGAGCTTTCAGAGAGTTCAGAGATAATGAAAGTAGAAGAAATGAGTCGTGTGTTTGCAGTTACCGATTAATCATCTTATATAGATCAGATCGATAACCGCCTTATTAAATAATTAAATAATTATATTATCTATTATCTCTGACTCAGTCAGTTAAGATATAGGAAATAACTGACGGCTATTGGGTTATGGGTTGGGCCTCTGCCCATTGGGCTCACTTGTGTGGTCCACCTATCACGGTCCACACAAGATCATAAGAACCAATTTATTGGGCTTATTAATTAATGCTAATTCATAAATAATATTCCAACAATCTCCCACTTGGATTGCATTAATTAAACAAGTTATATAAACAAGCCACAAACAAAATTCAAAAAATAAAACTCCACAAAATCACTGAATCCTATAGGGAAACAAGTGATTATGATATCTCATAATCTGAGTAAAACATGAAATTTTATTTCAAACACAGCTCAGTAAGATAACAACATAAATCACTGATTCCTATGGGAAAACAAGTGACATGCATAGCGTACCACAACAGAATCATTGAATCCTATAGGGATACAAATGATATAGATGCATCTAACTGAACTAAACATAACTCACAGAAGAAAAACAACGCCTAAAAAGAAATTGCAACATAAAAGGTTCTCAAACTCCCACTAAACTAAGGCATCAAAGGAATTCACAATACCCATATAAGTTACATGATTTTGAAAAATTTCTATAGGTAAGCCCTTAGTCAGCGGATCTGCAAGCATCTGCGTGCCAGAAATGTGTACTACACGGGTTTGAGACTCAGCAATTTTCTCTTTCACAAACATAAGTTTGATATCAAAATGCTTTGTACGACTGGAATTTCTGTGATTGTTAGCATAGTATACTGTAAATTTATTATCATAATAAATGGTTTTCCAACAGTGATATGCCCCGAGCTTTAAGCTTGCCTCTTTTTACTTCAAAAATAAATAAATAAATAAAAAGGCAACTCATAGGTGGCTTTTGAGAAATCAAACGTGAGTTCGGGTAGCTACAGACACTAAATAGGATGTTGATACTATTTAAATTACAACTCTATAATTTTAAACTCAAAAAAAAGAAGATAATGACAGAAAATTGCTCATCGTATTGCTTTCAAATTTACAATGGCTCATAGAATGAAATACATAAATGGAGATAAATTCAAATGCATGAATTCACTCCATTATTTTTCACTGTCAGTAGGAGTCATTTTTGTGCTAGTGTTTAAGTCGCATCTTGGCACGCTAAATGAGGAAACATGCGGGACCAGACTTATGCACAACAAGAGCCATTTCGCAAGTTTGGCCTCTTGATCTAAAACCCGTTGATACCTGATTAATTATAGATTTTATATATTTTATTTTCACATTTTTCATGCATTTTAATAATAATTTTAAGCTAATTTGAGTTTATTAGATATTATTTAAATTATTAGTTAATTTTGATATTCTTGAATTAATTATAGAAATTTTGGACTTAAAGTGTAAATATTTTATTTTTCTATTTTTAACGTGGTTTAATTTTTTTAATTTTTAATTGAGATTAATTTTAACTATCATACATTATTTGACCATTTTGTAAAAACATTATAATTGATGAAAAAAAATTAATTTGGAATATTTTATAAGACATGGGATTTAATTTAAACATAATCTACAATAATAAGTTTATGTTAATTTTTCAGGTTATTGAAGCAAAATTAAAAAAATTCAATGGTAAAGATTAACTTTTGAGCTTCATGAGATGTTCAATGGTCAAGACTTTGAGAGATAAGAAAAGAATTATCAAATATCAGTAAGGGTACAATGAGCATTTATAACTAAAAAAAATTAAAAAACTTTTATACTTTTTTTTTTCTTTTTTATTAACTCTTTTTAAATTTAATGATTGAAATCTTTTTTAAATTCTTTACCCTTTCTTCCTCTCACCAATATACACAGTGCAACCACTAAAATTGGGAGGAGCTCTCTCGATTTTTTTACTTTTGGGGCATACATCATTATCATCTCCAGTGTCTCTCTTTCTCTAGCTTCTTTGACATCATCCATTGTCTAGGCAAGGATTATTTCCTATTCTTTTCTCATCCTCTTTCCTTTTTTTTTTTCCTTCCTTTTTTAACCATTAGATCATGACTTAAATGGTTTAGATTTAATTTTTTATTAAATTATTATTAAAATTTTAAATTATAAAAAATATATGAATAATAAAATTCAAAATGTTAAAATTTAATATAAATAATTAAAAATATAATAAAAACAAAACAAAACATAATATTTTAGGATTATTTAATTTTAAATAATTTTAAGTTATAATGCTTGAGTACAATCTAGTTCTAGGTTTTAAATATTTTAAATTTTGGATTGGATTGATATTTAGATTGATTTTATGTTTAATGAATTTTTAAAATTTATGTTTATATACTCTTACTTTGCCAATTAAATTAATGATTGAGTTCTCATTATTGATTTAATTGCCATTGTGGTGTTTATTGAAAATTTGGATTGTTCCTTTTACCTTTTGATTGTTCAATTAAGTTGATAATTTATTTAATTATTCAATTAGATAATTTAAACATATTTTCTAGAATTATTTTGGATTTTCATTGGTTTTAATAGATTTAATTTGCTGAACTCATAGTCATAACATTTGATTCACTATGAGTTTTCTAATAGATTAAGTATTAGACTTTGTGCTTATGAGTTCCCTTTGTTTTAATTAGGTAATTGAATTTATTAATTCCACTCTCCTATCATTTTCCTTTGATCTAACTAATTGAATTGGGTTAGGAAAATTAACTCCATATGATGTCCTAAGTTGTTCCCTTTACTGGAATTGAACCAAATTTTTTTAATTTTTAATTAACTAATCTTTTTTGTCGTTTAAGTAATTTCTTTAATTTATATTTCATTTTTCTTGTCACAACCCCCCGATCATAATTTAGAACTTATGCATTGCATAATAGCATTTAGGTGACATAAAAATCAACATCCATTTAGGTAGTTTTAGTTGCATAAATTTCATTTCTCATTTGCATTTTAGTGTAGAAATCTAGCATTTAGTTTTAAATCTTTTTACATTAATATTTTAATATCTAGAAAATTGAACATAACCCCTAAATTGTTCTTTAAAAAGAATGATTTAGGATTGGCCTATATTATATTAAGTTAATTTTAGTTTAATTGAATGTTAACACGATTAAGGCAATCCATCAATGCCTCTGGTTGAAATAACCAAATACGAATTCTCTGATTGAAGACACCAGCTGCACTAAGTTCAATTTTTTACAGAAGTAGAGTTTCATTCTGTTTGACTTTAGAGCAATCACAAGCAGCAATCTTCAAAGGCAGAAGGTATATAGTGGTTAGCCAAAAGAATCTTCCAACAATGTATATAAATTCCTAACTCAATCTGTACAAACTATAAAGTCACTAACAACTTAAAACGCCCTTCAGAAGATCTAAACCTTCAGCTGACATACTCCCCCCTCTTATGATTCCTGGGAATTTGAATTTGAGGAGGAGGATCTTTGGCAAAACATACAACCACAACGGTTAGATTGTCACATGAGTTGCGTTGGAGTGCCTCAGTCACAAGGCCTTTTGCACACTTTGAGGGATCATTATGTTGCATAAGTCCTTCCTCGCCATTGTCACAGCGCACTGGCTGCTCATCACATCCCATATGCCATCACAACCCATTATCAAGAACTCATCTTCTTCTGTCAGGACAATTTCCTCCAGCTCAGGCTCAGAGCTCAAGGGACTTTCAGAACCTTTAGAACCCTTGATGTGCCAGTCTCCAAGAACACGTGCTACCGACAGTTGGTCATTGAGGTACCTATCATAGATGACACCACCCAGTTTCTCTATTCTTAGTCTTTCAGAAGTGCAGTTTGGTTTATGGTCTTTAGAAAGCTCAATGGCTTTGCCCCGTTTGCCCAATACAGCAGGAGAATCCCCAGCATTGGCAATTAGCAAGATCCTGCAAAATCACAAAATCAATAATGACTGTGACAAATAGGAAGTGTGTTAAACCTTTATTGAAGCTCATTTACTAGTATCGTTGATGAACGTAAGAACCCCATGCAAGTTGCAGTGATAGGTAGGCCAAGATTATTAATAATATAGTCCTTACCTCCCCAGCATGAAGGCTGTAAAAAGTGGTACCGGATGATTTGTCAAGGGCACTAGCATCAGCAAATGCATGATCAGCCTTTGAAAAAGCACTTTTTACAGCCTTTTTTATGGCAGTTGGGAAATTAAAAATCTTCCATGATGAACTCTTATAAATGATGCTGCATCAACACCACCATGTCCATCGAATACCTATATATATCTTACCGGTAGATAACCTCTGAGAGCATCTACATGGTGCAACTGACTATCTCATGGTCAAAATTGACTAATGCATTTAGTCCATGAAGTAGTTTCTACAAAATAGAATTCAAGTATTGGTCTCCCATAGTATTGTATAGTGATCAAACAATCTCATTATACTTGGCCTTGTAATAATTATCATTAGTTGACATAATTATGTCTTTAATTCAGTAAATATAAGGTTGAGTTGATCCAATTTAACATGAAGTTACATACCCCGTAAAATGCCCCCGGACACGGGACGTTAGTTATTGGATGGAGTACATTTTCATGTAGATTATCAACACACATGCACTCATCCTCCATGTACTGCTTTGGGCCCCTCTCAGAACAACTTCCAGATCGAAATATAGGAGAAAATACTGATTTTTCTATTTGGTGTAATTTGGACCCAATAATCCCAAAATCTAATTCCTGCAAAGAAAAACATGTAGGGTACAAATAATTACTTTGAAGTTAACTACAAAACAGTGAGTAAAAAGGTCATCTTTTTGCGCAACTAAAGAGGCACCTCTCCATCCATGCACTTGACAAACATTAATCACTCTAGTACGAAGCTCACAAATCAAAACAGAGAGATATTGGCCACTGACCACCGTCGATACCCCTAAAATTACAACAGCGGAACATCATAGTAATAGTTTCCAAGGAACACACAAGTTTTTTTAATCATCCATTCACTGCAATGACTATTTGCTTCATAACAACAAGAACTAGGAAAAGACTTTCCGTTAGAGTTCATTTACATGGGTGCAATACGTTAGGCTGAACCTTTCTATGCCCATTGATCTTAAACAATGATTAAGTTTGATCCATATTCCACAGCAACCGTTAACAAAGGGGAAAAAAAGAGAGGGGGATTTTCTGTTATACTGACCGATTTAACTGCCCGGGTAGAGCTACCGCAGTAGCGCAAAGCCGACTGGTCTTTTGGAGGTTTCCTGCACAGTTGATTCGAATTTCCCACTGTATCATCGTTTCGTTCTTCTATGGCCGACACATTATTAGCATTGCAGCAGCCGCCGATCAACGTTGTTGTCGAAGGTGAAGAATCAGTTCCGCGAGCCATTCTTTTCGCCTGGAAGAAGCTACAGAACTTATCGTTGGCCGAATTCCAAGAGGTTTTCGGAGAAGAAAATGGTGAAGCAACAAAGACAGCGAGAGAGAGGCGATTTGCAGGACGGCTCAAATGATTATACGGACAAACACGGGATGGGAATGCGGGTGTATCTTTCAGTTGAAGCAAGGATGAAATCATGAAACCTCATAGTGAGGCTAAGCCTGGAAGCAAGAATAGGAGAGGCAAAGGCATGAAAATGTTGCAGTATAAGGAAATGAAGAGAGGAGGGGAGAGGGAAGGAGCGAAAGGAGAGAGAAGAAGGAGGGAGCGTGTTTGGGAAATGCAGGTTTTGCTGACATGCACCATTGGAGCGGTGGGAAGGGGGGGGGGGATTGGAGGAGTCCCATATTTCCGCTGTTTATTGTTATAAACTAGAAATCTGACCCATCCTTTTGTGCTTCCACGAAAGACAGCATGCAGCAACGTGTTCCGGCTTCAAATTCATCATTTATGCATGTTCCCCCGACATATGTAAGTTTCTCGATTCCTCCCCTTTATTTTTACTTCTAAATCTATGATGCACCTATGATACAAAACGTACCTTTTTTTTTTTTTATATGATTAATTGAATATAGGAGTTACTTGGCTCCATTATCAAAATTTATGGGAAGTTGAGTCTTAAATAGTTTATGTATAAAAAATATGGCTGCTTAAGTTCATGTCGACGCATACAATGTTTTTGAGAGAACTAACTTTAATTGAAACTGACAATGCTCAAATCTATGCTCTTCTGAATATGAGAGGCTGCTTTTTCTTGTTGGTGTTGCTCCTTCACCACAATGATACCTGGCTCTTGAACGTTAACCTAGAGAGCATTAGGATTGGCGAGAATACCCCAACACAGTTTCATTAAAAAGGTTATATTTTGGGTCCGAAAATCCTTGATACCCAAACCTCCTCTATTCCTATTATTTTTTACAGTATTCCCAAGAATGAGGTGCAACTTTTATCATCTTTTCTATTTTGATCGCAAAGAACTCCAACTATATTAAAACATAAATGGAAATATACATGGTTTGTATAAAGTAAGAGAGAGGAGCACGTGTAGGCGTACATATAACTGATTTGATCAAGACAATTTAATCTTTTACTATATTAAATTACAAGAGAAAAGAGAAGTTAACTTAAAAAACTAAATAAATAAATAAAGTTAAACAGGTAAAAACATGTTATCACTCGTAATATACAGGAGTAGTGAAGATAATGATTCAAAATATATAAAAAGATGAAGTAATAAGATAATTATTATTTTGCAAATTTTATATCATATATAAATATATTGAATATTTACTAACAATAAAATACAAATTTTGGTAAAAAAAAATTGATCTTTTATAAATACACAATCATAATAATTATAAAAAATACAGAAAAAAATAATAAAAATTTAATATTTTACATTGATATTTATTAAATTATATTAAATTAATTTTATATTAAATTCAAATTAATATTAAATAAAATAAAATCAAATAAAATAAACTTAACACTCTCAGTCCCTTACTCTCTTCATTTTACATTTCCTTAAACAAAATTTATGTATTTAAAATATTTTATTTAGTTGGTATAAAAAAATTTAAATTCAAATCCAAATCTAAAAATCCAAATGCTATCAAATATAACATAAAATTAAAAGTCATTTTTATCCTTTAACTTTACCCAAAGGACTATTAAAAATCATAAACTCAATTGTAGATTAATTTTATCTTTCAACGTTAAAAAGTATCTCCTTCATAACCTCAATATTAAAAATACTTTATGCTCATTAATGGGTATCACTTTTTTAATACTTTTATTCGATTAAAGGTCATACTTGCCTTTTAATTTTTATTCAAAGAGCCCGTTGACACCCTCAACTCAAATAAATTATAATAGAGACAAAGCTACATGGGCTCATGAACAGTGAACTAATTGTAAAAGAAAAGACATGGTAATAAGTGTGGGAGTCTTTAAAATTGAAAGACAAAATTAACTCATAATTAAATTTAGAATCCCTAATAACTTTTTTAAGTAAAATTGAGGAGTAAAAATAACTCTTAATCTTATAATATATATGATTTACACAAAGGCATTTTCTGCACAATTTTTAATTGTCATTCCTATGAACATGACAGGCCGGAACCAAAGCAACAAGTTTTCTGTGTCTTGAGATTCTACACTAGAAATATGTGCAAGTGAAACTTTATCCTCATCACTGCAGTTAGCGGGAACTTGTCTAATCACCAAACCTTAACGCTTAGCTTCTTTCCACAGCTCTCCTTTCTACAGTGCCTACAACTTCAATGCCTGAAAAGTTTCAGCCAAAGCATTGCATGATCGATATCTTTAACTAAAATTAAACAAGAAGTGAGTTCAAAATATGCATATCAATTTTGACCATTTTCCTATTGTTGCATATGATCATCGTCCTCTGACAAAAGGGAAAAAGAAAAACAGAAAACAACAAAATATTTGAAGTTTGAACTCATGTGCCAGTCTCCATATGCTAACAAATTTTTATGAACCACGCAGCAACTAGGTTTCATTCGTTTGCCAAAACCATTTTCAATGATCCCAATATATCATAAAATATCTTTCCCTCAAAATCTAAAGATGATGTGAATTTTGTGAATTTCAAAAATATCAACCTTCTGACTCATCCTACCGCACAGCAGAAAACACAAGATCCACAAAACCATGAAAACCAAACTGACAACTAGAGCAATCAATAGAGATGGAACCCCCGTAACTAGTCCATTTAACTCGGCTATCTTGGTGGATTGGATTTCGATTTTACGGACCAATATAATTCCCAGATCACCTCGACCCAGTCCATTAACCACAGGTCAAACGGACTAATCCACATGACTAGCCCATTTTTTCACTAATTTGAATATTTTTCAAGAACTGGGATCACATTTCAACTCTAGCCATAAAAACTAGCCCTTCAACACTAGAGTCTAGATCCAAGTACTCCTTCCGATCTTTATTATAAGATACTTTCAATCATTTCATGAATTTTAAGAAAAGCTAATCTTTTTTTTATATCATAAAAAATGATATATAATTTTATTTTTACCCTTAACTTTAAATAATGAAACAATTACATTAAATATTTTCATGTTAATTAAGAGTGGGTAAAATTAAAAAAAGTAGTGCACTTATTACAATATATCCTACATTTTATACTAAAAATTACTTCTAGAAAGTGTCCTACAAATAGGACTAGAAGAAGTATTCTTGAAGTAGAAATTTTAATAATTTTATTACTTAACTTTGTTTTAGTTGTTCGATGGAACTTGAGCTGGTTAAGTACTTCCTCCGTTTCGAGATATTTAATGTTTAAGGTTATGCATACAGATTAAAAGGGCTACAAATAGCCAAAACTGCTACAAAATATAACTATATTTGGCTAAAATATACTGATATTAATTCTAATCATCCCCTACCTATCTCTTTCCTCATAAAATCATAAGCTAATGAGGGATAAATTTTTTTAAAAAAAATTAATACTTGCATAGGAATACCAAAGCAACAATTCTTTTGAAATAAAACCAAAACTCTAATTATTTTGAAACAAAGGGAGTAGTTATTTTGTTTGATTGTTAAATATTGAAAGAGTTGTTTCAGTGTTTGGTGTTGGGAGCTGGATTTTAAAGGATACTTCTTATGGCAATAGATGCTATTCATTTCTTCTTTTTTATTTGTTTTAATTTTTAGTATTCCTCTTCCTTCTTTAAGTGGATCAGGTCTCAAGAACTAATTAGACCACATGGTTCAAAAAATGAAAAAGAAAAAAGAAAAAAAACAATTTACAGACATATGGATATTATTCACCAACAAAATGCTCACATCAAAGGTAGGAATGTGGTGAAGAGGAAATTGCCATGCATATCGTACATGACTGTAGAATTGCTCAAGAGATGTGGAAGCAACTTGTGAAATCTAAGCTCTGGACACAATTTATGTGCTTTGATTGCTTAGAATGGATCAGACGAAACTCTATAAACTCAACAGGTTCTTACTCCAATTTGCATCTTCCATGGCCAATAGCTTTCACTTACATGTCCCAACCTTTAGGTTACACGCTATAAAAATGTTCTTGATGAACAGAGCCACGTTATTCAACCTGACCCCAACAAATGCCTTTTGAAAGCCTTGACTGATTCTAAATGGCTAAGAAAACTCAAAGTAGGTCGATCTCTATCTAGCTGTACAGATTATTGGCACATACCCTCGCAAGAAGCTATAGACTAGACGTCGATAGATCTTGTCTAAATGGATTAGCAACTTGTAGCGGTTGCATCTCAAATGACAAAGGGGATTGGGTGATGGGCTTTAATTCTAAGCTTGGGAATTATCCATCCACCATTGCTCAAGTCCTAGCAATTTCAAAAGGCCTTAGCCTCTGTTGGATTAAGGGGTTCAAGAATGTTCAAGTCTACTCGGATAGTGTGGAAGCAATCAAACTTTAAACGAGAGGCTATCACGAGGACACCCTTACAAGAATATCATTCAAAACACTTGTAATTTCACTTATAGAGATTGATCTGTTTCTATTAATTTTGTTTTTAAGGACGTCATTAGTCATGCCCATTTCCTTGCTATTGAAGTATATTTTATGGAGAGTTTTTTTTTGTTTCTTTGATCATCCCCCACCTAATATTACATTAGGAGGAGTATGATGATTGAGTCTACCCTCTTTGGTCTTGTATTAAGTTCCTTGTACTATCCTGTTTGCTAACTTTTTACGAATTTCAATTTTCATTGAAAAAAAAAAGGTGGGACTTAACTCATGCAAAACTTATGCGTACACTCTTACTAGTTATGAATTAAATTATCAACTAAACTAACATTTATTAGTATGTTTAATCTATTGAATGAACCGACTTCAAGTTTTTGACCCATTTAAAATGGGTGGGTTACACAAGCTAATGGTCAATGTGGGCTTGCCTAGCCCACTTTGACAACTTTAGTTGGTAAAATATCCACAAGCTGAAAAAAACCTCATATCACTAGTAGAAAAAAGCACTTCTAATGCAGGACTTCTAAATCGGTTATTGCAAATGTAGTTCAAAAATAGGGGTAGTGGCAGTTTTGTAATTAACATTGCTTAAATAAAAGACTTTTTAAATCGATTATTCAAATAATCAAAACAACAACAACAACAACAACAACAACAAGCCTTTATCCCACTAGGTGGGGTCGGCTACATGGATTGCAAGACGCCATTGTGCTCTATCATTTATCAAACTTTTAGGAATATTATTAATTAAGAGATCGCGTTCAACAACTTCAAGAGTGTTCTCTTAGGCCTTCCTCTACCTCTCTTAATCGGACTCAAAGTTATATGTTCCACTCTTCTCACTGGTGCCTCCCTTGGTCTTCTTTGTACATGCCCAAACCATCTCAACCGATTTTCTACCATTTTTTCCTCAATTATAGTAAAAAAATATAGTAAACAATTATAAAAGATTTAACAAATCCTATCCTATCTTGTGAGAGAAACGTATAACATATAATAAATTAGGGAAGATTTGAATTTTAAATAAAAGATAATGAAAAATATTATATATAGAAAAAGATTTTAATTAATTATAAGAAATTATTTTTGATTTAAATTTTAAATATGATTGAGACAATTATAAAAGATTTAACAAATCCTATCCTATCTTGTGAGAGAAACGTATAACATATAATAAATTAGGGAAGATTTGAATTTTAAATAAAAGATAATGAAAAATATTATATATAAAAAAAGATTTTAATTAATTATAAGAAATTATCTTTGATTTAAATTTTAAATATGATTGAGAAAATTTTGCTATCTGAAGGAAAATTTTTAGGAAAGTTTAAGACTTTAAAATCCCTCCCAACGTATAGTTTTTAAGATATAGAAAGAAAACCTATTACTGTTATTTGGTATTGGCATTAGTGTGTCTCGAGGCTTAGAGCAAGTAAGCAATATCTCCAAGAATCACGTCTTGCACGTCTTGCACATCTTGCACTCTAACAATCAGGTTCTAACTTCTAAGTTTCAAACATCATATTATTTTCTATTTTTCTTATTTGATTTGTTTGATTTTAGGCTTTTAGCACTACAACACACAGAACAATTATTCAAAAAACAAACCTTTAATTTTTCATTCTCTTTTTTGGTTTTTCCTAGTATTTTATTTTGTTGTAGTTTTGTAGAAGTTTATGATTGAAGTAGATTTATATTTATCACTTTATCTATGGTTTGTTGTCTGTAATCTATGTATTATGCATTTTATCTATAGTAGCGCCTTGCTTCACTCAGGCGGGCGCCTTTATAGCGCCTTGCGCCTAAGGCGTTTTACCAGCTTTGCACCTTAAGTGCGCCTTTCGCCTTTAACAGCACTGGTTGTTCCACCTCTTGAAGATGCTGAAATCGAAGAACTTGAACTTGAAAGTGCTAAAATTTCTCTTAATGCAGCTCCAGGTAGCAACATAATACTTGCAATGAAGCTTCAAGGGAGCTTCTTTGATTGCCAAGTCCTGAACTTGATGGATAGTGGGTCTAACTATAACTTCATCCGTGAAGTTTCAATGCAGCCTATTGTTCAACCCTTTAGAACCCAAATTGGAGATGATACTATTTACCCATTACTCCCATCTAAACCTTCCCCAGATATACAAGAAAGCTACTGCATATATTTCGCCTTGAGGACAAAGCAAATTTTTAGGGGGGGAGTATTGATAGAATACTGATTATGGTGGGATAAGGGATAATTTCGGAAGTTAGAGAAATATTAGAAATAAACATTAGTTTTAAGTTATTTTAGATATTTTCTATTAAATATATTATTTAGGTTATTGTCTGTTTTGTTGAAATGGCCCTTAAGTTTAGTAGTAGTGGGTTATGGCACTTGGAGATTAAGTTAATATTTATTTACTTATTCATTTAGGTAGTTATGCTCCATTATCTGAGTCATGGATTCATGGGAGTATTTTTAAGAATTATTAGTTATTTTCCATATATAAATATTGAGGCACATATCACGTAGAGGGCATCTGGAATTAAATCATTATTTTTATCAGTGGAGATTCTTTTTTGGCTTTATTAGTTGTATGAGTCTAAGATTCTTGCTCATCTTCTATTTAAGATTTTCCTTCATCTTCATTAATTTATGAAGTTAATTTTGATTTCATATTTTAATAAAGATTTATCTTTTTTATTTCTCTCTACCTATCTTGGATCCTACCAATTTACCCCATATATGAAAAGTGGAGCTCTACTACAGCACCAACAAGTACCTCATACACATTCAGCAAAAGAAAATTCAGTGTAGATAAATTCATACACACCACGCATAGAAAATTTTAGCTAGAAGTAGAATAGTATTTAACTCCTTTTGGTTACTGACTTTTCTGGAGAACTTTGTTATAATTCACAGCAACTAGCTGCAATTATATTATTTGTTCTTCTGACAACAGTTTTATAATAATCACGATTTTTTTTTTTTAGCATGGTATAATTGGATTTGTAAATCATTTGGTTAGCTGTTTTATTTGTAAATTACCTTGGAGTCATGTTTTAATAAATTGGGTTCATTGCCTTCACATTTTATGAAGTTTACATGGACTGTATGTTAATAGGAAACTTGTAATTTTTCATTTAAAAGTGATTTACATGATTGAATTCATGTTACATGGTACGTGTGTGGTCTATTTTTGAGACTACAAGGTGCTTAGAATTTCTTGGTAAGAAAATAGGAGCATCTTTTGGATTGGAGGTGATGCCCCTATTTTAAATAAAGAAAAAAAAAAGGTCATTTTCTAAACTAATTGTAGTTTGCAACTGGTTTAGAAAGTTTTTTAAACCAGTTGCAACTTAGATGACACTTTCTAAGCTGATTGTAGTTACAATGGGTTTAGCAAGTGACTTTCTAAACTGCCCATATTTAAACCGGTTCTTTCAAAACTGCCATATCTAAACCGATTTCAGAACTGGTTTAGAAAGCTTTTTTAACCGGTTTAAAAAGTCTTTTTTGTATAGTGTATATGCAGGGACTAGAACACTAAATTAGACATCACAGAACGCCCTTACCCAGAGAAAAAAGTTTAAATGGGCAAAATAAATATTCAAGTTTTAGCAAGATGGGGGAACTTAGATTTTTTTTTTTTTTTTTTGGGTGGATTTTATCCGCACACAAAACTAAAGATGGTATTCATTTTTTAGGCTTTTGGATACTCTGCATGGTCCTTGGCAAATTTTCAGGTTCCAAACAAGTCTTTGAATGATAACAGTGGAAAGATAATGTCAAGATAAAATAACTACCGTGCAGTATAGCCATACCTGCGAAGCAATGACCCATTTTCCACTGATCCAGTCCTGATGTAGCCTTAACTCGGAGTGCGGAAACTCTAATTCTTCATTAGTGTTCCTGAAGTATACTACATACCTTGAGTTGCCGAGCACTTTAGAAATCACTCCAACCCACCATCCGTCATTGTACAAAGCATCAACTTCCTGAAGAAAATTAAACTGACCACAAATATGTTCTGGTGGATAAGGCCGAATATGTAAGATATCAATTTCCTCTTTCAAAAACTCCGAATCATCATCAGTCCGTAGGTTCAGGTACTCAACAAGAAACTTATCTTTTCCCTTTGGTTTAACAACAGTAGCAGCAAACCAAGCTCCTTCAAAACCTTCCTCGTCACTGCTAACCTCAACTAGTGTCCCCTTGCAAAACATGTCCGTCATTGTTTCTTCACCAGCCTTCACATCGTTTGGTAAAATTTTCTGCAATTTGATTAAGAGCTAATAATATTATTATAATTGAATAACCAGGCATAAGTGGGGAGACCATTCAATCATTGTAAAGACAACTATCTCAATGTCAAAGATACTAATGTCATCAACAAAAATGCATGTTCAAGCCCTAGTTCTATCCCTGTGCCACAAATAGTTAGTCTTCAAAAAAAGTATTCCTCTACTCACAATCCAAAGATAGATTGGTATAACATACTAGCAACACTCGGCGCGAACAGTAGAAAACAATGACGACAAAATTTCAGATCAGAAGTTTCTTATAAATTAATCCGCCTCGAACCACAAATAAACCCAGCCCACATGAAAAAGTTATTTGAGGAATCAGGAATGACTAGGAAAAACACATGCAAATAGTACTGTAAACAGGCGCCGCGATTTGCCAAAGGCCGAACGATTGAAGATTAAATGAAAAGGCATCGATGCAAGAACAAGAAAACACGACAATGCCAAAAGGTGGGAGAGAAGAAGGAAAGAAAATATGAAAGGCAATTGGAGCGTAGACAGGCGAACCTTTTCCTCCGACGGCTCTTCCAACGGAGGGACCCAATTCCCATTGACCCACTCGCGATGAAGCCTAAGGTCCTCCTTCCGGAAATCAATCTGCTCCTTTGAGGCCCTGAAGTACACCGCGAACCTGCCGTTTCCCAATTCTTCGGTTATGGAGCCTTCCCACCAGCCATCATTGTGGTATGCATCGACCTCCTCGCCGAACTTGAATTCACGGTCAGTCTCCCTTGGGGCAGGGGGTCGAAGTTGGTGAAGCTCCAGCATCTCTCTCAGGGGTTTGGAGCCCTTTTCGTCGGCCACGATGGTCTTGTACTCCACCAAGAATTTGTTCTGGTTTTTCTTGGAAGTGCAGCGGCGTATAATGGTGCCAACGAACCAAGATCCGCGAAATCCTTCATCGTCAGAGCTTACCTCGACGGTGGAGCCGGGTTTGAAGTAGGGGTTTGACTTTGAAGCAGACTCAGGTTTCGGCGACATGTATTCTACAGTGCTTAAGGGTTCAACGCTGTTCCCAGAGAAATTCAAAGCCGGAAGGAGGATGGCGTTCCAGTGCGAACTACTGCTAGACGGGAACGGGAGACCCGTATCTCTCCGATTCGCTGCCACAGTGGCACATTGTGGAACCGGATCCTGTCAGCGTCCAAAATTCTCAGAGTCTCTCAGCGGCCAAATCTGGCCCGTTCAAGCGGCCAAATCTGGCCCTTTCAAGTGGCCAAAGTGTGATTAATTCACATAGCACTTAACTATTAAAAATACATGTGAATAATTTATTTTTAAATAATTAAAAAATATATTTTAAAATATTATATATGAATTTAAATAGGTTAGGTTTAAATTAAATTTTAAATAGACAGAGTTAGCCTATTTATAAAAATAGGTCTAGTTATAAATTTAAATATAAATTTTTTGCTAAACAAATCACATCAAAATTTAAATAGGATAAACTATATGTCTATATGAGCCTATTTACTTATTTTAATGTAATTAATTTTTTTTAAATAGGCCTAACCTTACTTATATAAACATATAATTTGTCTTGTTTAAATTTTAGTCTATCTATTTAACAAATGATTATACTTAAATTTATAATTAAATCTATTTATATAAATAGACTAAGTTTATTCAAAATCTAACTTTAGTCTAACCTATTTCTATTCATACATGATATTTCAAAATATATTTTTTTACTGTTTGAAAATAAATTATTTACATATATTTTTAAGAGCTATGAGTGTATTAACCAATTTTGACCAGTTGAACGGACCAAATTTGGCCCCTGAAAGATGCTGAGGATTTCAGACGCTGAGAGGATCCGGATCCCGCACATTATTACTATTTTGCATTATTGACTTCTCACCCCATATTTTATTTTGGGGAAAATTAATTTTTAGTCCACATGCTTTATCTCGATTTTCTATTCAATCCATCCCGTACAGTTGAGTTTCTTGTTTTTCTTGTTTTTTTTTTTTACCTGGTCTGTTTTTTGTAAAAATTAACCCTTGTAATTTACAAACATTTAAGAATTAATCTCTATTATTTTCGAATTGGAAATGCAATCCTTCAGCTGTACACGGTACAGTACCCTCGCCATCCCTTGAGTTAATATGCCATCTATTCAATATATGTATAATTTATATATAATTAAGGATAACTCCTTGGCGCAAAAAAAAAAAAAGATAACTTCCATGATCTTCACCCAATTGTTATTTAATCTAATTTCATTGCTTCCATTTTCATTCAATTACTCATCGGTTATTGGTTATAGTTGAATCCTACGTACTCCCTTTAACACTATTTATAAAGCATATTAAGGAGTGAAAATAAGTTTTTATTGAAGTATATGTAGTATTTAATAGGAATAATTGATAAAGTTAAAATTTAAAATTGATTATTTTTTTAACTGGGGCAATGAATTTTAAAATTTCAGTTGGTAAAGCATATTTTTATCATTTCAATTGGCTTGAGGGGAGAATGGTCAAATTCAATTTATTAGGAGACTTAGCTCAGAGGACCTTAAAATAATTAGAACGTCGTGTTTAAATAATCAACGACACAGTCTTGCCCACTTTCCTTACTATCAATTATTTTGATGCGTTCATTCTCATAACTTTGCACCCTCAGTCACAAAATGACACGGATAGTTAATTGCTCTTGATGGTGCCAAACCCAAAATCAAAAGGAGCAAGCCATTATCATTTTTATATAAATAGTCAAGTACATGACTTAAGGACTCTTGATACTTTGCCAAACTTACACAAGACTTGCCCAGTATAAAACATCAATATTAACCCTATATTAGCCAACTTTGCCCAGTCTGAACCACTTCTTCTATGCTAGCTTGACTTCCTAGGCTACCTTGCATATGTTCCCGATTCTCTATCCCCACAAATACCACATTTTATTGATTCATTAGCAATACAACTGAGCATTACTTGTCACACAGCGTCTCTTTATTTTTCACGCATACACTTGACTATTTAAAGAAAATGTGGTAAAGGATCTTAAGGAACCCACTTGATCGTCTAATTTAACTCACAACTTTAAGTATACACTACTTTGACACGCCTAGCACACTCACAAGGGTCATGACAAAAATTTTCCCTCCCATCCCTTCCCCCCAATCAAACAGGGCCTCAATGATCATGCTTCCTTTGCTTTTACCTTATTTTTTTGGGTTCAGTTTTAGCATGATGCTCGGCACCAATTAACACTATGGTTGTAGTGTTAATTTTTTTTAAACCAAAAAATTATAATAATAAATAAATATGATAAAATTATTATTTTAATATTTAATAAATAAATAAATTTTAACTCATTAAAATTTAACCTGAACAATTCATATATAAATTTTATTTTGAATAGTTTAGAACTATACTATAAAAATTAGAATTATAAATAGAAATGTTTTATAAAATATTTTTTTACAGTTATTAACTATTCAAAATAAAATTTTTATTTAAACTGTCCAGGTCAAATTTTAATAAATTAATATTTATTTATTTTTTTAAATATTAAAATAATAATTTTATAATATTTATTTATTATTATAATAATAATTTTGTAGTTAAAAAAAATTAAGTGCCTGTTTGGTTAAGCAAAATAATCAATTTTTTAATAAAAAATTTGATTAACCAAAAAAATTCCCAAAATCATGATTTTCATTTAATCAATTTTTTTAAATCAATTTTTTTTTTCAAAAGATGGCAATTCGAGCTTCTGCACAGTCAAAAAATGGTAGAGAAAATTATAAAAAAAGACTTAAAAAATTATAAAAAAAGCCCAAAATTTATATAATTAATAATATATTTACTTCTTAAATAAAATATAACAACTTTAATAATATTAAATATAAATTTATCAATAATTTAATTTTAAAATACAATGTCTTTTATAATAATTTATATAATTAAAATTGATTTTAAATAAATTATCTAAATATATTCAATTCTTTTAAAATTAATTTTAAAAAATAAATATCTAAACAGAGTGTATTATAACATATTAATTATGATTAAAATCTATTACTTAATTAATTATTTTTATAATTTATTATATTCAATTAAAATTCAAAAGGCCACTAACACTGCAACAGCTGTATTAATTGGCGCTGAGCACTATAGTGCTCATTCTTCGAAACCGGATCCTATTTTTTCTGATTCCGCCAACTAACTAATTACTCTATTCGCCTGTTTACCCAAAGTAATGACATCATTTTTTATTTTTCTCCTCTAAAACTTTTGTATCATTGCCGCAACGACGCTACTTAACATGGTGATAACGTTCTTTTAATTGCATGCGCATCTAATCTTTATGATATTTTTTTTTTGTAACATAATATTTTTTGGTGTTCCAGGTTATCTTTTGACCAATATTTTTAAAATCAAATTAGATACTGAACCGAAAATTTCAATAACTTATAGTTCATATAGTTCAATTAAGTTGAATTAATGATCAAATTAATGATATAATAATTAAATTAAAAAAATTATATATGTATTTATAATAATTTAGATATAAGAAATAAATATAAAATTACTATTTAATTTAAAAATAAAATTAAATATTTTAAGTTTATCATGACTTAATAAGGTGCATAATACAATATAATATTAAATGATTAAAAAATAATCATTTCTTAAAAAAATAAAAAAATATTTTTTAAACATTTTGACTTTTGAAAAACTGAATCTAGTTCTCAAATTAATTTTGATTCATGATTTGATTGTCAGTTTAAAATAAGTTAATTCCGCTCAATTTCAAAATAATTTTTATATGTTAACTGAGTCAAAATTCAGACCAATCAATGATCAGACTGATCGGTCTGAATTTTGACTCTCTTCAATTTTTTAATCACTGCTTTTGACGTCTCAATCACGCATTTCATGTATTGTTTTGTAAGTTCGGCATTTCATATTTTATTTGACTAGTATTCCACACTACTATTTACAAAGCAAAGGTTCTCCCATTATATATTCATACGTGTGCGCGTATAAGTAACTTATTTTATATCATTAATGAAATGTTTGCTTGAAAATTCCTTTCAACAACTGGTCTTGGCAATAATCGAAAAAAATTACTAGAGTAATTTTGACATCATTTTGCAACTAATTTTTAAAATAATTTAGTCACAACTCCAATGAAGTTAACGTCATTTATTCAATTTCTTTATAGAATAGAATAAAATGTAGGCATGTCGGGTGCAAACCTGAAGAGTTGAGGATGAATTGATTTGTTTTTTTTTTTTTGCCAGAATTGATTTGATTTACATGCTGAAAGAATTACAAATAGATTTCACATAAAAAAATTAATTATTATAAAATTTATTAACAATTAAATTAAACTGTATTAACTACTTGAATTTTATAATAATTAATTTTTTTGTATAGAACTTCAGTATAATTCCCTCTTACATTGTGAATGTCAACTGTATAATTATCATGAAGGTGTGTTCTAGAGAAATGAAATTCACATTTTTAGTCTTTGTGCTTTTATTTAATTATCTAATTTAAAAATAGAATAATTAAGTTTTTATAATTTAAATATTTATTAATTTTTACAACCATGCTTGATAAATATTTATTATATATATATATATATATATATATTTCATATCAATTTCTTGTTAAAAATAATAAGTGTTCAAATATGAGGCTATGTTTGGTAGACTAAATTGGAAAGATAGAAATAGAATCAAACATGTAATCCATTTCCAATCCTGATTCCCACAAATTTACTGAAACCATGACAGCACTATGCTTTCATGAAACGATATGTGAACCCCTATGCTATGGCATATGTGTCAAAATATGCCAAAATGATATTTTTAGTCTTATTTTACTATATTTTGTTAGTTTTTGTCTTTCATGCTTTCCAAGATTTTATATATAAATAAATTTGAGTTCAAATTATATATTTGAAAGGTTTTTCTTGAGATCCCAAAGGTTTTTAATTTGTATTTTAAATATTTAATTGATTTAACTATTCTATGATTACGGTAAGCTTATGAGGGATTAATGGCTCCTAGCTAGTTATTGCTGTATGGTATAATTGATGTGGTGATTGTTGGTAATGTCAAGGTAGGCACTACACTCCCTTCTTCTCTGAGCACTAGTTTTACAAGACTCCATCACTGCTTCCTTCTTCCTCCCAAATTTCACGAGACTCCATTATTGGTGACAACACACCTTCTAAATCTCCATAGACTCAACAAGCTTCAGGTCACCATGGCTACCTACCTATCACCCACAATCTCTCTGTCTCTCTCTCTCTCTCTCTCTCTAGCATTCTAGAGGTAGATTTGTGGTGATATGAAGGTGAGGACAAGATAGGGTGATATGACCCTTGCAAATATGAAATATGTCAAATCTTGTTTATATTGATTAAATATTAAAGAAAGAAAAACACAATTATTGGTTCATATAGTTTTATCAATTTTTATTTTTAATCATTATAGTTTTTTTCTCATTGTTTTCAATTCCTATAGTTTTAAAAAGATTGGGTAACATTTATTTTTCATATCCTTATAGTTTTAGTTTTTTTCAATGTTTCATTGGGAAAAAACTACAGAAAATAAAAATAAAACCTGATGAAACTATAAGGATCAAATATTATATTTGTCCTATAAAAAATCTTGAAAATCTTATAATTATACTATCAAAATCTTGTATGTGGGTTGAAGGTCTTAAAGCAAATTTGCAGTCAAAGTCGTGGGTAGTAGGGGAGAGGTGTGTTGAGATTTTTTTTTAGCAAGGGGAATTTCAACATTTTTCTTATTTTAAATACATATAATTATTAAAATTATGTCAGGATTTTATCTCCAAACCAAACAAACTTTTATAACCCAATTCAATCTCGATTCTAGTTCCAATGTTGATTTTAATTCTAGTTTCAATTCCATCAAAAACCCTTTCATCATATGAAATGAGGCCTTAGAATAACCCAACTTTTAATACATATTTAAAATATTTTAATGATAAAAATTAATTTAGGAATCTATGAATCATGAAAATTAATTAAATAAAGTGATGCAATAAGAAGGGGTTAAGATATAAATCAATCATTGAAATTTTCACTCAAGTATACCTCATATACAAATATTTTCTGGCACAATATCAACATAAAATTGTTTATTTTGGTACAATGTTGCCATGTCATTACTCTTTATTGTTTTAACTATTAGCTTGATTTTGAATTGCCACTTGACAACCACCTGTATATTTTAAAAATAAAAAATAAAAAACTCCATGTATCCCCTTCCTCTTCTTTCCCATTCTTCATCTTCTCTATCCTCTGCAAAACCCAAAAAAAGGATTAACCTTAAACCCAAATCTCGTGTTCTTATTCGATACTAATCAGGCAAAACGTTCCTTTTAAATAAGTGCAGATCATCCTGATTGTTGGTGCATATTAATGTTGACCATTTGATCATTTAGAATTCTCTCTTCTATGGGTCAAGAATTGGGTGGGATTTTGTTCCCTTTCTCAAAATTTTCCATAGAAATTTAGACACTAGTAAAGCTAGACATGGATGACATAGAAACAAGGCAAGGAAAAGGAAGAAATTGTATTGAAACAAGACAGGAAGAAGAAAGAAATTGTTTCAAAATAGAGGAGGAAGAAGGAATAGAAGGATTGATGCAAGTTAGACAAGAGGAGGAAGGAAGAAATGGATCTCTGCAACCTCAACAAGAGAAGGAAGGACAAAGATGGTGGGTACAATAAAACCAATACACTAGCTATATGATACACACACGCACACCCCTATTGAAAAGCTGAAACTTTATTGAAAAAACACAAGTTGAAATTGACATTGCTATATACATACATACATATATATAAAACTTGCTAGTTCACACACATGTATATATAATGTGAAAGCAGTTAATTAAAAAAGTTATAATTTTATGTTTTAAGAATTTCTTAAAAAATTGAATATTTGATGTAATTTAAATAGAGTTTGATTTTATTTTGTGCAAGGACTTTATGATGGAGGATAAATTGAAATCCAAAATAGGAAGGGAGTTTGGAAGTTGGGAAGAGGCATGGGAATTTTGGCAATAATATGTTAAAAACACAGGGTTTAAACCTAGAAAGTACAATGGTACAGATAGCAAAAAAGATGGTTTGCTTATTACATATCAATATGTATGTTGTAAGGAGGGTCATCAAAGAGAAGGTAAAAAGGAGACATATTCTTCCAAGTATTGAGCAGAGAAAAGGACTAGCTGTAAGGCAAGAATAATAGTATCTTTTGTTAATTAAAAGTATAAAATTACTAAATTTGATGAAGAACATAATCACCCCTTGCACATACCAGCAACAAGGCACTTTTTAGCATCTTAAAGAAATTTATTAGAAGTTTATGCTCATAGGATTAATCTGGCAAGAAGTTTAAGCTCCAATAGAAAGCTACTGTTGACTTAATGAGTACATATGCTGGAGGTAAATCAAGTCTTAGATATACTTGAGTAGATGTGTAAAACTATTTACAAAAACAAAGGTAAAGAAGTATGAAGTATGGAGAGGTAAGGTGTCTATTTGAATATTTTCAAAAACAATTTACAGCAAATCCTACATTCTACCATAAATATCAGGAAGACACAAAAGAACAAATCACCAATATGTTTTAGGCAGGTGCTATAATGCTAATAGACCATGTACTTTTTGGTGAGGTTGTATCTCTAAACCTAACATATTGCACAAATCTAGATCACCAACCTGTTACAATCTTTTCTAGCTTTAATCATTCTATAAGTATAGTCATTTTTAGAGCAGCATTATTGTGTGATGAAACCATTGTGTCTTTCAAGTGGCTACAAGAAACTTTATTAGATGCTTATATGCAAAAGAAGCCTGAAATTGTGTTCATAGATCAAGATCAAGCTATAGCAAGAGTTTTGAGTAAAGTTCTTCCTAACACAAAGTGTTGTCTGTGTACTTGACATTTAAATAAAATGGCATCAAACACTTGAAAAATTTAATGAAAGATGGATCACTTTTTTGATTAATTTTTGTAAATGCATGTCTAAAATTTCAAAAAAGACAAGTTTGAAGAAGCATAGAGCCAATTAATCTCTTTTTATGATGTCCACAAGAATACAAGGTTGATATCCATGCATAAGATTAAAGAGAAATAGGCTTGGTGCTATGTAAAAAATCATCATGCACTGGGTATAAGAAGTGCACAGCTTATTGAAAGTGTAAATGTTGATGTGAAGAGATGCACAACATCAGGTTTAGATATAAATATCATGGCTGGTTCATCAAAGTGCCCCTATATTGTGCTAACTCATTCTAACTCATACCCCGGTGTCTTTAACATGTTCCAAGCACAATGGGATCTCTAATTCTCTGTGATGTTGTCTAATCGTGATAAGGAAGGCCCATTATATGTATACACTGCTCACATGATTGATGAAGAAGGAGAATGGAGAGTTGAGTTTAAACCTGACACTCATAAAATTTTTTCCACTTGTCGAATGTTTGAGACTATTAGGATATTGTGTTGTCATGCATTGAAAGTACACGAGTTGAGGGATGAGAGAATTATGCCCAAGCAATACATTATCAAGAGATAGACTAGAGAAGCAAGAAGTAATGTTGTATATGATCTTGGAGGGAGTGAGATATGTAACAGCCCTCACCCTACCCCACCAAGGGTCTTTTAAATTGGGCCAACCCACATCACTATAATGGAGGCCAGCTTTCTCCGAGGAAGTACTTAGGTTATTCCTCACCCCACCAAAGAGGGCTTTCGAAGCCTTTTCAAACTCGAACCTCTAACATTTATTACCTTAATGAAGTTAAGGCTAAGTTTGATATCATTAAGTCAAGTAACCCAATGGTATAAGGGTTGTCCACAACTTCATTAAGGTAGGAGAGGTTGGGGGCTCAATCCCTAGAAAGGTTTTAAAAGACCTTTTTGGTAGGGTGAGGAATAACCCATGTATTACTATAGGGAAAGTTACATGTGGGCTTGTAAAGGGACACGTGCCAGCACCACATTTGCTAGCGTAAGGGGTTGGGGACCATACTGTTACAAGATACAAGTAGACTCAAGACTTAAAATCACATTGAGATATAAACAATTAATGCATAAAATAGGAAGATTAGTAAAACAAAGCAGCCAAGAATCTTGAAAGTTTTAAATATGTTTAGAGATGCATCGTTAAATTGAAAAATGAAATTTCAAATAGTAATAAAGATGCTATTCATGAACTAAGTAGATCACTAGTCATAGACTTTGAAAATATGCCTCAAGGATTCAAAAAGAGATAAGGAAGAAAAAAAGGAAACATTATAAACCTTAGGAGGAAAAAAATTTAATGATCAAAAGACGACTTATAAATGACAAAGAGGTATTGAGTTTTTTTATTTAAATTACATTTAATACAAAAAGTTGTTACTAATTTTATATTTTTCTTGTGTAGGAAATTCAAAAAGCTCTATCCTATAAGAAAAGAAGAAAAGATTCAAAAAATAAATTTACAAAGACACAAGCTATAACCATTCCAGTAAAACCTATTCAAACTCAAGAATTAACATTTTCATACTTACACCTTCAACTTAATATGTTTTCACACCATCTACATCCTAAAACATTGTCATTTATAAGCTTGTTGATGGTAAATATCAATATATAAGTTACTACTAATAATTATGTATAGTTATCATATCATCAAGAAGGAAAGGAATTGATATGGCGATGATAAAAGAATAGGATGGCTAACCTGTTCCTACGTGGCATTCCAGCAAGGTAGTTAAATTTATGAAGTCAATCAAATTGATGGTCAAAATGTCCTTGTACCAGAATGAAAAATATTGAGATAATATTGTGCCAGCAAACATTTGAAAATACAAGGTGTGTTCAGAGTCGATAATTTGGGCAAGCTTGATAGGTTAGTCTGAACTAGTCTAAAAAATTTAGGGTTGAACCTAAAACATATTTTTTTAATGTTTTGGAGGCTCAAGAAAAATTCTAGCCAAGCTCGATCGGGTTCTGGCTTGGTCCGAATACCTAAATAAAAATAATATTTTTAAAAAATATAATAAATATTAATCAATTCTTTAATTTTTATGTTATTTTATACTAAAATATCATATACTTGAGTGCATTACTATAGTTAATTTAAAAAATAAAAAATATTTATATTTTCATATTTTCATTATTTTTAATCAATAAAATATCTCAAAATAATATTTAAAATATATCTTAACATTTATTTTTTATATTAAGACCCAATTTTTTTTAAAAAAGTTGAGTCCTATACATTATTTGAGTATCTAAAAATTTATAAAATAAGATAATTAATTTTAAAGTTAAAATAAAATTAGGGCATGTATAAAGTCTTGACTTTACTGCTAGATAAATATAATAAATAGAATAATATTTTTAAATAATTATTTAGTTATCATCCATGCTAAATTTAATTAAAAATTAAGAATAAATTAGAGTAAATATCCTTTATATATAAGGGTTAAAATATAAAATGTTAAAGGAAAAAAATTTTAAAAATAGCATTTTACTCAATTAAATAATTTTATTTTACATAATATAATGATGGCTATTTTTCTTATATTTTTAAAAATAAAAAGTGCAGTTTACCTAAAAGTTATTAAAAATTTTAAACTAATTGGGCCAATAATTTTAAGTTAGTGATCTAATTGTGAGTAAATTGAGATCAACTTTGTAATATCCTCCTCCTTCTAATCCCATAATTAAATTCAAGTTCTAAATAATTAGGAAATGGGATTGCAATAATCATCAAAATACAAAATTTTCATTGGTTAATAAAATGGGAACCCAAAGTTTATAAAATTAAAATCATTTTCAAGTCTTGCAATCAGAGAAATCAAAGTTCACAATTATACGAAAGTAAGGGATTATTGCATAAGTAAGTGCATTTGTTTAAGAATTTGAAACAAAAGAAATTATAAAAAATTTTGAGGCATGCACCGTGGCTCTTTGAACATGCGCCGCAATGTAATTTTGACAGCATTAAGGCCAACTTTCAATGCAAAATCTTCGTTCAACTTCTGAATGACACAAACTAAGTGTTTGTAGAAAACTCTTTCCTGGCTCTAATTAATGGCATTGGTCTCTGACTCAAATTATTTTCAAAACAAAATTTGGCTACCTTTTTCAAAACTTACATTTTTACAACATATTTCACAATCTCAAGTGTCCAAATTAAAAACCAAGGACCAATAGCCACCAACACTAATAAGACCACATATAAATTATCAAGACCAACTCGTACAATGTACCATAACACAAGGAATATTTTCAGATTAAATTTCTACTACTTAACCCCTTAAACTAAAAAATATAAAAAGAGGGAGTTTATTATAATTTTCATCAAATGCTTCTAGATCATCACATAATATTCTCTATCCTCACTTGTATTAGTATTTTGATCTTATCATCATAACATATAATAATCAACTCTCTCCTTAGAGCTCAAAATACCATTACAATTTACATTTCACTTAATGCAAGTAAGTAACAAAAAAGAAATCCTAGTTGGCAATTGAAATTGTCATACACATATGTTTACTCAAAGTAATGAGGCCTGCTACAAGGGATCGCAATCCTAAGTCTCTGGGTGTTTTTCTCTATTCACACCTCTTGAGCTATTTCTTGTAATATTAAAAATAATGGGGTGAATACAACTACTCAGTAACCAAGGTCTAACTAACTCATATTAATGCATATCAATTAGTTTAAATGCAAGTGACAGTTAATATTAATACTTTAATTCAAGTGAAATAATTGAAATTAGATATTCACAATTTAGCTCACATAATAGCATTTACTTAGGAAACAATGCTTTTAGCACTTTTTATATAAATAGAGTTAGTCACACAAATTATTAACAAACATAATGGCAAAAATTAAGACTCAATTCAAAATATCATCATTATGGACTCAATATAAACAACAAGTGCCTTTACTTACTATATGCATGATCACACCTTTCTTATATTCTTTTTATTCCTCTGATATGAAATCGTGGGCTATAACTCAATAGGATAGTTTATATTCCTTAACTTTCCTAGCCTAAACACTTGTGAGAGGATTACTTAGCCAAGGCACGCCCAACTCACTTATGGATCATGGTTTTCCCCATTTCTCACACCATGGGATGTCATACACCCTAGATTAGCCTCCTCATTGAATCGACGGATAGCTAGTTAGGTTCAAGTCCCTTGTTAAACTAGTGAGACATTCCCTTGTTGAACAAGTGAGACAATATGGATAGAATCAATCTAAGCAAACCATCACGTGGATGGGGCCTTATCATGTGAATTTTACCATCTACTCTGCTTTCTAGGCAAACTCTTGCCTCTCAAGATCATGTAATATACATTCATGCTATAACTCACACGTATACAGTGCATAGAACTTTACCTTATTAAAATTTCATTGAACTTCATCATTACACAATCATTGGACTTCTCAATCATATTTCATGAAACTTCAAACCAAATAAGTTATTGAACTCCAACTTTACAATCATTGTACTTCATACTTTCAAAATCATTGAACTCTACTAGTTTAAAACATCATTGAACTTCTCTTAAATAAAAATTCATATTACTTCTCAATTTACAAAGTCATTGAACTCCCAATAAATATTAATACAAAAATCCACCACTATTGTTCTCGAGGAAATTTTACATCACAAAGCATAAAACTTACAAATTGAATCTAGTGGATTTCCTAACAAATCAAGCCACATTTACATTTCTTTTTATTTTACACAATTCAATGATAAATCATAAATCAATAAACTAATAAACACATAAAAGTATAGGATAAAATTCTCCATGTTACCTTAAACTTTTGAAAGGTCAAAGATTTTACCCTTCAACTATTCACTCTCAAAGCTTCCAAGAAGCTTGAACGGTGTTAATGGTAATTACACTACAAGTATTTACCACGCAAAACATCATTATCCATTTTTGAGTTATTTTTCACTAACATTTCATCATTTCTTAATACTCAATATTTATTCTTGACTCATGTAAAAGTACTCATAAGGCTTCTTAGCTTCCTTTAACTCTCATTAATAACATTAAGCTCTTAAATCGTCATTAATGAAACCACATTATTCCCAATCACCAAATTTATGAGAATTTCGAACATTTAATGTTCTCCAACCATCAATCATCATAAAATCATAAATACAAAGTTTACTTAGCTCAATCTACTCTCATTAACTCTATTTAAGTCGATGGGTTTAGACCCATAACTTCTATGGACCGAAAATTACCATTAACAATCAAACCCTAACCTTTACCATCAAGAAAATAGAAGAGAGGAAGATTTAAGCAAGAGAGCTTACCTTTGGTGTTTATCAACTTCAAAACACTCCATATGTTGGTTTCTTCAAGGCCTAGCTTAGCTCTTTCATCATTCTCTTGGTTCCTTTTGTTTTTCTACTTCTCTTTTACTTTAGGTTCGCAACTTAATACTATAAAATTTTGACCATGCATCCCGACGAACACACAATGCGCCATGGCACATGGCATAGAGAGCCTTTTCCAGGTATGTTGTATGCGTGCACCACAGCAGATCAACCATAAGTTGCGGTGCGTGGCACAGAATCACTTCCTTTAGAAATTCTTCCTCTTTCATTCCCGGGTGATTCGATTCTCCTTCGGACCCACATTTGGAATTGAAATTGAGACCAAACACGCTCATTAAGCCGCTCTGGCTATACACCTCACACATACACTTAATTAGTCTATTTAAACTTAATTAATTTTGATTTAAAATTGAGGATGTTACAAACTTGATCATAATTAAAATAATATAATTTAACTAAAATATATAAAATATTTATATATAACCATAATAAAAAAATATTTAAACAATTCAGATATTAATTTATAAGTAAAGGAAACATTCATGAATAAATTATACATAATACAATAAAATAGTAACAGAGTTATTTAAGTACAAAGTTGCTAAGTTATTATTTTTTATTTTTTAAGTCACAATAATATTTTATGTTTAATAGAATTATTTAAAAACTAAAATTAATTCAAAAATTTAAAAAATATTTTTAAAAATTGTTGAGTATTCAGACTGATCCGAATGAGTTCAAAACTATAAAGTGTTAGGGTCAAAAATTAATTATATAATCTTTTTAAATAAAATAAAATACTTTAAATCTGATTTAAATAAATTTAATTTTAATTAAACATAATTCAAATAAGTCGGTTCCCATTTAAATTATTGACTCTGTGTGTGTTTGAGCGGAAATATAGAGAATAAATTTGTACCCTAAAAAAAAAAAATTTGAAGTGGAGAAGAAGGTCAAAGGGGCTTTTGTCTTTTTGTCATGCGGGAAAAAGGGTGGCAAGCCACAAGCTGTATCCTCGTAGGCTCGCATTAAAATAAATATATATATATATATACATCATTCATTTCGTATGCTCTGCAAGGAATGAACATTTCTTTTTTTTTTTTTTGGTACTTAAGGAATGAACATTTCGAATAATGCGCCTTGTGATAGTGATGGAGCCCATTTTTTGTCCCATGAAAATTCCACCTAAAGCCCAGTGTTTGTCAGTCTTTGTCCTCTCTCTGGATCCGGATCTTCTCATCATCCTTTCTCCCCTTTTCTTCTCTTCATCCACAACAAAATGAACGATCCAAATTTATTTATTTTATAAAGTAATGATTATATTAAAAAATAAATTTAAATTATTAAAATTTAATCTGTACAATTATATATTGTTACTAAATTTTTTTATAAATTAAATTTTTTTATTTATTTTATTAAGGTTATAAACTATGCAAATTAAATTTTATCAGTTTAAAATTATTTATTTATTTTTTAATATATTATTATGATTATTGTTTTATAAAATAATTAAATCTGAGCCATCCTTTTTTTGATCAAAGGCGTGAAGATGAGAATGAGGAGAAGAAAAGGAGAGAAAGGATGAGGAGAGGATCTCCTTCCCCTCTTCTTTCTTCTCGTGCGCATTGCCCAGTGGTTTCAGGTTCACAAGTGCTCCTGTACAGTGACAATTATCTTCCATTGAATCAATATATAAATATTTGATAGAGTATTTGCCTCGTGACATGAAGGCTGCTCTGCAAAATCCAAGCTTTCCTGTCAAGATTAACTTTTGGCCATACAAAGTGGGAGGCGGACTCTAATCTTCCGGGGATTTGGCATTTATAAATTCTTAGCGTTATTAAGACTGCCCTTCAGATTTCGTTCCAGTTTCCCAGGTTTTCTCATATTTCTCCAGGATCCCTGATGACCAGCGGTTGGAGTTGAATGCCCTGGCATGTTCCCTTTCCTCCAAACCCCGTTCTTCTGCCTCAACACCATACTCTTCTCAGTAACTTGCCCATCACTCCGCTACCTTTTGCTTCAATTGCAGGCTCTTCTAGTATATCTGCTATGCTCCTTGCTCCTCCTGTTGTCCTTCGCTTTCCGGCATCCTAGTATTCAATTTTCACTTTCTTTGTAGTTACTCTTCTGAATATCACGGTGCCTGATTCTCTTCAACAAGTTTAGTGGGCTCGGCCAGCCACAACCATGGCGGAAGTTTGGTTTCCGGCGCTGATGATCCTCTTCCTTGGATTCTCTTCGACCGTGGCATGCTCGAATCATTCCCCAAGACCCGATTCTGTAAATATTGGGGTTCTCCACTCTTTCAACACCACCGTCGGTCGAATTGTAAAGATTGCAATAGAGGCTGCAGTTGAAGATATAAATTCTGTTCCATCTATTCTCGGTAAAACTAAGCTCAAAGTCTCAATGCAAGAGGATTCCAAGTACAGAGGTTTTCTGAGCATTGCGGAGGGTAAGTCCTTCACAACCTTCGCTTTTATTTTGCTTTGAAAGAAGCCCTTTCAGTTCAAAGCTCAGCTTCTTTTAATTATAGATCAAGTACATAAATTTGGCAGATCATAATTGCATGCCGTCTGAATAAGTTATCAATGTACAAACAGCCCTGCATCTCACTGCGAAACACGCGGTGGCTATAATTGGCCCGCAAAGCTCCATCACAGGTCATGTGATATCTCACATTGCAAACGAGCTCCAAGTTCCCCTGCTATCAGTTTCTGCAACGGACCCCACTCTCTCTTCCCTTCAATTCCCATTCTTTGTCAGAACTACTCACAGCGATCTTTATCAGATGACTGCAATAGCAGAGCTTGTTGACTACTACGGGTGGAGGGAGGTCATTGCAATCTATGTGGACGATGATCACGGAAGAAACGGGATCAGTGCATTAGGAGATAAGCTCGCGGAGAGACGGTGCAGGATCTCTTATAAAGCTCCGATGAGCCCCGAAGCAACAAGGGAGGAGATCACGAACGTGCTTGTTCAGGTGGCTCTGGCAGAGTCCAGGATCATAATTCTACACGCCAGTTCTGCCTGGGGCCCCAAGGTGTTCAGAGTGGCCAAGTATCTGGAAATGATGGGATCCGGCTATGTTTGGATAGCCACTCATTTCCTCTCCACTCTTCTGGATACAAACGGTCCGCTCCCTCACGATACCATGGACATGATTCAAGGGGTTCTTACGCTGCGTATGTACACCCCCGATTCAGAGCTCAAACGAAGATTCGTTTCTCGGTGGAAAAACTTGACTCGCGCCACTACCACTGTTCACCACCTTGGATTGAGTACGTTTGGCCTCTTTGCATATGATACTGTTTACGCGCTTGCTCGCGCGCTTGACAGTTTTTTCAAACAAGGGAATCGAATCACATTCTCGTACGATCCCAAATTGTCTGAGCTGCGCCGCGACAACTTGAATCTGGAATCCGTGAGCATCTTCGATCAAGGAAACGTGTTGAGGGAAAGTATCTACGAGGTTGAAATGACTGGGGTAACGGGTTCCTTCAAGTATGCATCCGATGGAAACCTGGTCAATCCAGCATATGAAATCCTCAACGTGATAGGGACGGGATCTAGGAAGATCGGTTATTGGAGTAACTACACTGGATTATCTGTTGTTGCTCCGGAAGTACTCTATGCACGCCCGCCAAATCGTTCGGCGGCGAGCCAGAAGCTGCGACCGGTGATTTGGCCTGGGGACACAGAGCAGAAGCCTCGTGGTTGGGTTTTTCCGAGCAGTGGGAGGCTCTTAAAAATTGGAGTGCCGGTAGGATTTAGTTACCGTCAGTTTGTCTCGCAAGTACAGGGCACTGACATGTTCAAGGGCTTCTGCATTGATGTGTTTCTTTCTGCACTGAACTTGCTGCCTTATGGCGTCCCTTATAGGCTCGTTCCATTTGGGGATGGTCGCAGCAATCCTGATAACAACGAGCTCGTTCGTTTGATCACGGCGGGTGTAAGCATCAAAGTAACCGCCATTTGGATGCTTCAGTAACATAACCTTTCTAATTCTTCTTTCCTTTTACAGGTCTTTGACGGAGCAGTTGGTGACATTACAATCACTACGGAGCGAACAAAGATGGTAGATTTCACTCAGCCATTTATTGGGTCCGGCCTGGTAGTTGTAGCCCCAGTTAGGAAGTCAGACTCGAGTGCCTGGGCCTTTTTGAGACCCTTTAGTCCGGAGATGTGGGGTGTCACGGCCATCGTTTTCCTGGCTGTTGGGGCTGTTGTTTGGATTTTGGAGCATAGATTGAATGATGAATTCCGGGGACCTCCCAGAAGACAATTAACTACGGTTTTGTGGTGAGGAAACACGATCCGCTCTAAGAAAACAATTAATTTCAGTTGCAACCTCTGAATCTCTTCCTGACTTTTCCTTGTGTTGCGTTGGGCAGGTTCAGTTTTTCAACCATGTTTTTCGCCCACAGTAGGTGTCAATTTGTAATTTTTGTTGACATGAGTGGTCTAAGTTGGAGGTTTCCAATTTTGAGTTGATGGAGTGGGTATGTTGTGTTGTTTATGCAGGGGAAAACACAGTGAGCACTCTTGGTCGAATTGTGCTTCTTATATGGTTGTTCGTGGTTCTCATAATAAAATCTAGTTACACGGCAAGCCTGACCTCAATCCTCACCGTGCAGCAGCTTTCTTCTCCCATTAAAGGCATTGAGACCTTAGTTGCTAGCAAAGAGCCTGTTGGCTACCTGGAGGGTTCTTTCAGTAGGAACTATCTAATTGAAGAAACTGGAATTGATGAATCCAGACTTGTTCCTCTGAGGACACCAGAAGAGTCTGCCAGAGCATTGAGAGACGGTCCCAAAAAGGGCGGCGTTGCCGCCTACGTTGATGAGCGTGCTTACATTGAACTCTTCCTTTCAAGCCGATGCGAGTTCTCCATAGTTGGCCGAGAGTTTACCAGAAATGGTTGGGGATTTGTAAGTAACTCTTTGCTCCTTTCTTCTTCAGCATTCTGTGGTAACTTTGCATCCAAAATTCAAACCTTACTCTTGGGAAGTGACGTTGCTGGAGCCTGGAGGGGATCACAGGCCATGAATATATGATTTGACCTTCATTTGTGAACAGGCTTTTCCAAGAGACTCGCCTCTGGCGGTTGACATGTCGAGTGCAATATTGAAATTGGCAGAGAATGGAGAACTGCGGAGGATTCATGACAAGTGGTTGCTGAATATCGCGTGCCTATCACAAAACACCAAGTTTGAAGTGGACAGACTTCGTCTTAAAAGCTTTTGGGGGCTGTATCTGGCGTGCGGGGTGGCGTGCGGGGTGGCTTTATTCATATATCTCATACGGATGATGAGGCAGTACAAGAAGCACTACGTAGCGGAGGTGGATTCCGGCACTGGATCTTCTTCCAGCATTCGTACTTTCCTTACATTTGCAGCCCAGAAAGAATCTGAAGTGAAAAGCCGATCCAAGACCAAGAGAAGGCTCTCTCGCGGAAGCACAAGTGCTGGCGGATTAGTCATCAACTCCATCGGACAATGCTCTCTCTCATCTTCCGCTCAGGCCTGACATGTTAAGGTTCTTCAGAACAAAAAGTATTGATTCACCTGCTTATTTATTATTCTTTCATCACTGGATCCATCAGACATTTCTGTTTCCCTGTCATCATTGAATCATCAATAATATAATTCCTCAAATCCTAGGGTAATGGTTAATTAGATTGAAATAGGCTGACAATGCCCCGATCAAAAAGCTTCACGCGTAAACATCTTTCCTTGTTCAAACTAGAATGTATACTACTTATTTAAAAAAAAAAAAATCTAATAGGATTAATGTAATGTATAGGATATAATATGTAGATATTCTGAGTCATAAAGGTACGGTCGGTGGTACGAATCACATCACATCTTCAAACTTTCGATGCAAAGATGAGAGTCAATAATTTTGAGGAAAATAAAAGAAAAGGTAAATAAGACAATAATTGGGAGCATGTGGATAGACCATGCCTACAATGGCGGCCTATCTGCTCTCTGTCTGTGGGAGGGAATGCATCATCTTTGTCTGCGTTTACACCATGCAAACATTTCACCGTTTTTTATTTTACGTCCTAAGATTTCTATTCACTTAATTACACAGATTTTCTCATTATTTTCAAAATGCATATAAACCTCTATTAAAATTAAAATATATATTATATAAATCTTTCTTATATATTTGAGATTCTATTAATTGATTGTTAAATTTGACTTTTAAATTTTTATTTTTACCAAAATGCCCCTCTTTAACATAAGATTTTTTTAAAAAAATCCATATTTGCCAAAAAATATTTTTTGTAATACAACTAAAAAAAACACAACAAATACATTTTCAAATTTTTATTATAATTATAAAATTTATTAATTTTATCATATGAAATTTTCTTATTTTAAGTTTTACCAAATTTATTGAAACTTATTGATTTTTATTTTTTAAAATTGCTAAAAATACATTTTTGTTCATCACATAATATAAAATTATAAGTTCTAGAAATTATACATATAATCTAAATTTTAAATTTATTAACATGTTTTTTATAATGAAATTATGTAACTGTCAAAATAATTTTATATTTATTAGGGTGAGGGGTAAATTAATAAATAAAATATGTTGTAATATAAATTTAAATTAAAAATAAAATTTTAGAATATTTTTAATGGAGTCAACAGATTAGACTAAATTGTATATTTCCAAAACAGGAAGAAGATATGTATAGTTAAAGCAAAATAGAAAGATAGTTACTTCTTTCGTTTGAAAATGTAAGACATTTTTAATTGAATTTTACCTTTCAATAAAGTAGTTATTTATTTTTAAATTAATCTCATCTTTTCATATTTATCCTTATTAAATATCCTACAATAAATCTAAAGTTATTATCAATAGGGATACTTTTATTAAAAAAAGTAATGATTACACTTTAAAAGATTAAAAATGTCTTATATCTTTAAACATCCAATACCTCAAACAATACCTTACATTTTTTAATGTAGTAATTTTTTTTTGGCAACAGAAAAATAGTTAAATTATTTTACTCTTATTATTTTTCTGTTCTTTTTTGTCCCAAATTTCCAATCGTGCGCTTTTGTGGTCAAACTTCAAATAGCGTACTTGACGAGGGAGTTAAAGATGACGTCAGCATGAATTATAAGGCGTGAGGTAAGGCTCTAACTCGACCGAATCTGAATTATCGATAGTCCATATATTCGTGATGTCACCCAACTCAATAAATATAGAAGATAATAAGAGCAAATTTTCTTGCACCCCTCTGTTAACATTTGGGCAGATAGGAGGTAGATCCAAAAATAAACTTCAAATTTACAGCCTCTAACCATATTTGACAAGCCCTCTTGCATATTGAAAAGAAGAATGCATGTTACAAATGTATCCGTAGAATACAATATCGTAACTATGGATTTACGTTTGACAATATATGTTACAGTATTGATGGTTTAAAAAAAAAAAAACGTGTACACATAACTATAAACATTGCAGTAGAAAGGTACAAGATATCAACATAATCTTCTCTAACCCGCTATTTGATTGGAGTTTGGCAATACCATAGTGGATGGGAGAGGAGAGGAAATTTACTAAAACTTTCCCTCTCCCTCCCCTCACCATCGGAAGAGGCCAAGGCTCTATTAAACGTTTTTAAAGTACCGCTGGAAACATTCCTCAGCCTTGCAATATTTGCACATGACTTTATACACTTCAATTAGGAGTCTAGGAAACCGACTTGCAAAGTAGTCATTGAATCCTTCTGGAATCGGTCCCACAAGTTCCTGGAATCCAACATGAGAAATATGTAAGCCATGCTAGCAGCATATAGATAAAGCCTAACAGGACAATTGGAGACATGCCAGAGGTGGATATGGGATACTCTATTTAAGATAAACTCTGAAGGAGAAAGAACTGTTTGTTCATCCTAAGCTGACCCCATCACCAAAAATAACATATATTTAATTTAAAACAAGTTAGTCTTGTGAATGCTAGTACAACGAAGAACCTGAATTTCTTGAGGCAATTCTCTATAGTGATTCAGCTTGTTTCTCATGACTCGTAATAAGTCTCGAACACTGTCATATTTGTATCGCCGGTAACGACCAATGTTAGCAATGAAGGTTGGTTCCATTTTTTCATCCCAGTTCCCATTTAAAGCCGCTGGTGCACTACCTTCCAACGCCTTCAAAAGATCAGAATTAGTCTCCCTATCTTCCAATTCCACTCTATCACTGGCATCTCGGAGAAAGGAAAGTCTCATTTCAGAATCCCAAAAGAAAGGATGGTGCAATACTTCAACTGCCTTGGGCCTGACATCAATAATAAATGATTCAAAAATATAGCTCAACACCACGAAGGTAAAAGAGATTTATTTTCAAAAGACACATTAATGAGATTAACCTACCTTAGATCAGGCTCAGGGTTTAATAAACAAGAAATAAGATCCTCTGCTTCAGGAATGTAATCCACTAAGAAAAGATCCTTTTGATTTCTCACAATATTAAAATCACGTTCAAGACGTTCTCCAAATGGATGTCTTCCTCCAGTTATACAAAAAAATAAGACGCAACCTAGACTAAATAAATCAACAGCTCGTGTTTGACGTCCTTGAACAAGTTGTTCTGGTGCTTGCCAGCCTGAACTACCGCAGCCTGCAATTAATTCATCAAATCTTAGAGTAAGAATAATAAAAATAATTAAGACCTGTTAACTAATAGGTAGAATTAGATTAGAATCCTCATTGAAATATTGAAAGGGTCGATGAACAAGAATTATAGATCAAGTTAGCACTGTCAGAATTTCAAATATCAATGTCAAACAACACTTCAATTTTGTCAATGGAACACTCACCAGTACCATTATGACCAAAAGATGACATATCTTCCAGAAGTCGTTTACTAATGCCCATATCAGAAAGCTTTGCACATAAAGATCTTTCATTGATTATCAAAATATTTTGGGGTTTCAAATCCCGATGCACCATTCCCAGTTCATGCAAATGACAAAGCCCCGAAACTATATCTCTGTAGTACAATCCAAAGGTAAGAGTCAAGGAGAAGCCAAAAATATAGATTAAAAGGTACAAAGTATAAACTAGAATTGAAACGACACATTATATGACCTATCACATAACCTCGGTCCTCAAATGATTAGGGTCTATTGGAGACTTCTAATGAAAATCAAATAGAATTGTTCTCAGACATTCCTTATTGTCCACTTTCACACTTTCCTCTAATCCCACCGATGGAGGACTCAGGTTCTATAATGTGCCTCTCTCTATTGCTCCTCTTGCTTCTGTTTTTCAGAAAACCAAAGCTTATAATGAAAAAATAGACATCCTAGAGTTACGTAGTCATGCAATTGAACACTTATATTATTTTGCAAAATGTTGTGGAGCAGAAACTGAATTGTTAAAAGGATACAGTTATGCAGTAGGAGAGAAAAGGGACTAAAAATTGCATAATTACATGACCGCATGACCATATGATATCTATTTTTCATCTAAAATCTTTGCTTTTCAAGAAGAAAATGGGAGCAGCATAGGGAGCAATGGGTTCATTAAAAAACCTGAATCCATATATATAATAGGACTCATGCCACTTTTTTCATGCTGATCCTTTTGAAGTACTCTAAATCATTGTGATGCCAAATTTATTCTACTCAATTCTCTCTTATACTAACCTCATTAGCTTCAATAGGAGAGGTGATGGGAAGCCATTTGCTTTCCAAAGGTTCTGCATATTTTTCTTTCCTATCTCCAATTGAGCCTTTAAAGTTTCGTTCTTGCTCAACACTGAGTTTTCTGCTATATCTGAGTGAAGCTGAATTAAATCATCTAAGTTACATGAACAACGCTCTAGAGCAAGGTAGACAAAATCTTGATCATTTTCCACCCCAAACCATCGAACAATGTTTGGGTGATAGTCAGATGCAATAAGATTTTGAATTTCTTTAAAGGCCTCATCATGATGAGCCTGGACAAGACGCTTTACAGCAACCACTCGACACTCATATGTTCCCTCTAGAACAATGGTTCCATTGCTTCCCTTGGCAATTTCTTTATTTGACACAAATAATTTACCAATCTTGCGCCCATCAGCACATTCATCAGCTTTATCAACATATAGCAGAGGTTCCTTATCATCTCTACAGTGTGGCATTGATTTGTCATCTTCTGATACCAATGGCTTAACCTTCTTGTCAACAATTCCACTGCTCTTTCCTGACTTGCGTGTTTTCTTTCTCTTAAGGGTACTTTTTAAATCAAACTCACTATTTTGGCCTTTTTTCAATAGCTTTTGAAATGAACAGTGCCAGATTAACTTCAAAGAGGGAAAAATCAACACCAAGATGGAGACCATGAACAGTACCAGAAGCAAATATTTTAACCATGAAATCTCCCCCTTCAGATTAACTTCCTCACGTGTTGCAATCTGTGTCAGATGCGGAGGAAGCTCAAATGTGTCATCACTGTTGCCCCTTTGTGGAAGCAGAGGAGGCAACAAATCTGGCACAGGCATGGGAAGCATCATAATATTATCATCGCCATTTAAAAATCTATGATTATTAGGCTGCACAGGAAGCATCAGATCTGCATGGGGCATTGGGAGCATTTCATTATCACAAGTAGCCTCAGGGAATCTCTCAACAATTGAAGGTTGTACTGGAAAGCTTTTTGGCAGGCGGTAGACCTTTTGCTTCACCCAACATGGGTATGGCAAAGCAAAATCCAGGCCACTGTCACAAGCATACTTACCCTCTGAATCAAATAATGCCCCGTCCATTGGATTTTCATTATGTTGGCAATATAAGACAGCCTCAAATTCAGCTACAGTCATACTCCATGCAACTTTTTCTGATCCAGGACTAACAGCTTGTAGAGAATAATCTGTCCTAAATAACATGAGTAGCGGCTCCGGCATATGAAGCTTAAGAGGATCAGACTTTACTAACTCCTCATTTTCAGTAGTAAGAATATTTTGAACACTTTGCCTGTCATCACTCCACAGTGCAAAGGCATTATCAAAATCAGATGCAGTGTAACTTCGAAAGATCCTTCCAGTTTTAGCATCAACTTCAAAAACAGTAATTCTTTTAGATCCAAGTGTAAGAACTCCATCATTTGATAATTTAGGTGTAGCTTTAACAATATCTTCAATAGATGTTAAGAGTCTCTGCAGACACAATAGAGCAATCAGAGGGAAAACCAAATACTCCTCTTACATTATTTGTGATGCAAAAGCAATTTATTAGACAGATTTAAAAACAACAATAGCTAAAAAAGCAACAAATTAGATTACTTAAATTTAATACAAGCCATTCTTGTAGTCTGCATTGTAACAAATAAATTTATACGAAACTAATTAAAATCTGTAATGTGAATTCGTGAAAGCAGCAAGTCAAACAGTTGGATGTGCCTTTCACTCATTTTCCCATCCATGTTCATAAAGCTGGATAAATAAATTTTAAGCTAGAAGCAAACCTATCATTCTTTTCTACAATTAGTCACTTAACATGCATCAAAGTTAGTATCAATATTTTTTAATTGATTTTCAAATTAAATTAAATTAAGGGCGTAGCGGATTAGTCACCAAGTATCATTACCTGTCAACTACTAGTTCATCCAAAAGCTTATCAACAGTTTGGCATACAAATAATCATTAAATCCAGGACATTTGCTTACTAGCAGATAAAAATCAAGTGGATTTTACTTTAAACCACAACCAAGCTGCCTTAACATTAGGAATGTAATGGCACAACAACCTACATTTTGTTGACATCCTCACCCATACCATTTTACCAAAGGGCTTTCTTTGATATAAGCTCCAGTCATCTCCGACATCTATGAACTCATTGCTTGGTCCAGATGCATTTTCTTTATCATTATCCTTGTTGACAGGAGCTTGATATGAACCGTAAATTGGTGATCCTGTTGGAAATGACCATATTATCCTCATGGAACCACTCTCCACCAAATGTATAGTCCCATTTTGATCTGGGGCAACAATTAGTGCCGTACTAGGCTTACTGTCCAACAAAAATACGAAAGAAAAAAGTGGAACGGCATGGTTACATTGCCAATTATCTGTAAAGTAAAATAATATGGCTGGATAAAAAATTGAGATGCACAAAACCTTTCGCAAAATATTAGTTGTTATCATCGTAATACTGCATAATTTTTAGTTCCAGAACTGCATCGCAAACTAAAACTTCGTCTTGGAAAGGAAAAAAAAGAAAACTGACAACATAAAAATTCAAAATCATCATGTTTGATTCTTAGCATCTACTGGATCATACGAATGCGCAGACATAATGCATTCAAAGATCGGGCTTGATCATGAATTATGAGCCCCGGTCACGGATAAAGCTCATACGGTGATCAACAACAAAGAAGCAAATTTTCTAATAAAAAGGGGAAAATGAGAGCTCACGCTGGAGGAAACAGAGGAGAGCGGCCAGCAGGCAGAGCCAAGCCCTTGAAGTCTCCATCACGATTACCAACAAGAGAGACTTGAGAGCTCTCTGACTTTGATACCGAGATGTCACCGTTTAAGCTCGAGCAAAAGACAATTAGCAATATGATCAGAACACGTGATGTGCAAAGAAATTGAAATTTCATTTGGAATCCCAAAAAGTAGGCTCCAGAGAAGGAATTATGCTACCCGGTTTGGATTAGAACTAGGGTTTTAGGAGAAGGAGAGTACAGAAATGAAAATTAAAGCAGAAGACTGAAGAGCAATGGGAAATGATATTGGAATCTTCTTGTCGCCCTGCAGCATTAGGATCTACAACTCAATGATCCATATGCCGCGAAAGTCGAAGCATCTTCTGCTTCGCAACATTGGACACTTTTTTTTATTTTTTTTGGGCCCCAAACCGGATCAGAGGACACCGAACGCCGTTTGCGAAAATATAAATAAAAAAATTACAAATAGTGCCAATTAAAAAAAATCTTATTTATAAATAAATCTCCAAAATTTAAAGAAACACTCAAATTTCTTACGACTTGCTTCTAGGTTCTCACTAAATTTTACCATGAAGTAAAACAAAATGCCTTTAGACTTGCCTTCTTAAACGAGAACTTTGACTTGCGTTGACCGATCATCACGTAGTTGCTGATCAGCTATGTCATGAGTCCTGTAAACATCCAGAGATACGGGATTTTAAAAGAATGGAAGAACATAACTTTTAATTAAACGCAAGAAACTTGAGGTCTCTTATCATAGTTTACCCAAATGTGAGAATACGAAGTAAAAAAATTAATATAAATACAGGAAAGTAAAGATACATTAATTAAAGAAAGAGGTGGTAGGCTATACTGGCCGTACAATAAAAAATAAAGATTAAAACTACATGCTAATAAGAAAAATAAAAAAATGTAGCAGATACGAAGTCTGAGATTGGTAGGTTGTTGATTATGATGTCCTCTTGTTGAGAGAAGGCTTCTCCATTTATAGATGATCTTGGCTTAATGCCCAAGCCCTATGATCACTAGTTTCTTTGAATTTATAAAGCACTTTCTTTATCATGGCCACTCATCATGAGTGAAGTGCGGATGACCTTGATTTAGTGGCTAAGGCTTCATAAACATTTTCTTTAATTATTTTAAAGCCAATTAAATTAAGTTGAGCTTGGGCCTCCAAATTTATAATTTAGGTGTAAACAATGCCCCCTGCATACGAATTGACTAGAGCCTTTGTAGGCTAATTCTATATGGATATGCCTTGGAGGATCGGCTCATTCTCATTCTGATTGATGGTTGATCTGGTACTTTTCTTAAAAGATACCCTTGTGATTAAGGATTAAGGATCATGTGATCTAGCTTAAAATAAAGTTTCTCAAGGCTTGGGACATTAAAAGCTAGTTTTGGAATTTGACCTTTAAGTTTTTTGGACTTTAAGGATTGATTCTATAAAATAGTTGTTGCAGCCTGCAGGGCTCGACTTTGTGACTTCACCCCTATGGAGAGAGCCCTTTAGGAGAAAGCTCTTATGGAAAGGGCCTTTATAAAGCTCACTTTTTTTATTTTGGCCCTTGTAGTTGTAGCCTTTATGATTCTGGCCTTTGTGATTACGACCCCAATAGCTTTAGCCCTTGTGGCTCCGGCCCTTGTTGTGCAGGCCTCGATCGCTTTGGCCCTTGTCGCTCCGACCCTTATGGCTTTGGCCTAAATGATATTGGCCCCAATGGCTCTGGCCCTAATAGTGCTGGCCCCAATGGCTTTGGTCCTTGTGGCCGAGCAAGCTTGCTATTAAATTAGACTTGTCATTTATCCTTTGAGGGATGTTATAATGGTCCTCGTTATTGATCATCTGGTCAAAGGGCACTCTGAGAGACTGTCCCCCAAGTCCATCTATTCTTTGAAGGTGTGAGCCAATTGGAGCTTGCTCATGCGACGATCTAGACAGTATAGCAGAGATGTTTCTTAGCCCATCCTTCATAACAAGCTAAATTCCAAGCGATCCACCTTGCATTAGTTGTGGGAGTGTTTCTAACTTGTTAGAAGAGCTTTAGTATCATTTACTGGGTATTGAAAAATGAAGGTTAGGTTGAAAAAATTTCACAAAAGAAAAACCTTGTAATTGTGGAAATGATAGACAAGACACAGGAGCATGTAAACTCTCCAAGGACCCACCCTTGTTCTTGTTGGCTTCTTTAGAGCTGGCCGTTAGTTGATTTCAATCTCTTTATTCTTATTTAGTCAAGGCGAAAAGAATCTTGAAATCGAGGAAAGTTAAAGTAGGGATGGAACAATGAAAGGGCATGTGGGCAGAGATACATTTATTGTCTTCCATATGGCTTTCGTAATATGTTTAGTTTTTCACACACATTCCTACCAAATTGGGGCTAGCCTAGTCCAAATGTTGTTCGTGTTTTCAACAATGTATAATGTAAGGTCATGTTTCTTGACACTACTTGTTATGCCTGGAACTCATCTCAAAAGAGAGCAAAGATGAATTAGGACATTAATTTAAAAAAAGTTACACATAAGTTAATTTGACCCCACAATTTAATCCAAAACTTTAAATAATAAATTTAGTAGACTTCCCATTTACATGCGTTTATTAAATTCAATTCGATTTACCACGAGCTTTATTGCCTTTTCTTATATTAAGTCAAGTTCACTCCACACTCTACTATTAAACATTTTTTGTTATTGGTTGTTTGACAGTGAGTTTGATAGACATTTGTGAGGCCAACCAAGTCCAACTATTCTAGTATGTAAAGTATATTTTATTTAATTTTTATTATATAGGTCATAATCATAAATGTCACTGAAAGGGAGAATCACTTAATTTGCCCATTGCATGTGCTATTTTTTTTATATCTATAATGTTGGTAAAATGCCATGCAATTTATTAAGGGTTAAAGTTTATTTTTATCCCTAAACTATATTCTTAAGAGCACCTATTAACCTATAATTTACTTTAGTTCAATCAACCTCTTAAATTTTTTTAAAAAAATCATCTAATATCCTACTTTTAAAATGATGCCAACAAACGTTAAGTGAGACAAGTGGGGCACAAAGTTTGCATAGTTGGTAGCCATGTGTCTTCCAACCTTTAAGTGTCATCCTCGTGCCCTTTTAAGTTAATTTTTTTTTTAAATTCCTCTTTTCCTCTCTCTCCACAATTCCTGTCTTCATTTTCATTTTCCATATCTTTAATCCTGGATCTTCATCATCTTACCCTCTCCTTCATAGAAGACAGCATCTTCGAAGAAGCCAAAAGCCTCTTCCTTAACTTCATCTTTCTCATGGCCTCCACTGTCATCGCCTCTTCTCTGTCTCCTTTCAATTACCGTCATCGCTTCGTCTCCCTTACCTTTTTTCGTCACCACCTCCAAACCCCAAATCTTTGCTCTCCAAAAGCAATCTCTCTCTCCCCCCTCTCTCTTTGCTTGATGTCAAACTACCAAGCTTAAGAAGAAAACCCAAATGCCTTCACTAAATCGGATCTACTCAGGAGGCTCACGCGAAGAAAATCCATTCAACTTCGAATGAAGCTTCAATATCGGGTTTTTAATTTTCGGTTTGAGTATAGGATGTAGGTTTTGTTGGCGGTATAGACGTAAATCGTGAGCTGCTTGAGTCGTGCCCAAAAGGACACTATTCTTAAGAACTATTTCAGCACACCGGGATAACAAATCGACAGTTTTTTAAGATTAAACAAGCACTTCCTACACAATAAAGGGCACAGAACAGTAGCACTAATAGAAATAAAGTCAAATGAAGGGAGGAGAAGAATGCTCTGAAAGCTCAAGAGGCTAGCAAGCTGTTCAATTTGAATGCATGCCTATATATAGGCCAGATCTTGGACACGAAAGTTGGGCACTCAACCACCGGAGCAAAGGGTTGGTTACACACTCATAAAGCAGCATAATGCCTCGGTCACACACACACAAAACATGTTTAAGCATTTGTCTGGAAACGTTAAGGGGACAAACGTGTTTAGGAATTTAATCATTTGTTTCGAAATATGGTTAATGGCCAAAAAACGGTCATGGTTTGAATTCAAACTCCAGATAGCCAAAAAATGATATTTTTTGGAAAGCTCATGTAAAAAAATGATTATTTATTTTTTGTAAAAATAATATGATAAAAGGAACCCAATGCCTCTTGAACCTGCGCACAGGGAAGGGGTCGAATTAGTTGATTTCAACTGCGATTGCCCTGAGTTGGCCTATTTCGTGCGTGTGAGTCTACTTCTCCTCCAAACCCATTTTATTCCTTAATATTTGTACACTAGGAGAGTTTTTCATTTAGACAATATGGGACTTTTGACACACACACAACAAATTTTGATTTTTGTCATGTGCTATTTCAATTTCATCCACACTAGGCTTGTGCTATGCATATTTCAATTTTTTTTTTTTTTTTACATCTTATTATGATTTTGCTAGACAAGTCGTGGCCTTGGTGAAAGGTGAGAGTGCTAGAGTGAGTGGTTTGATTGTTGGGTGAGTTTTCTAGGAACATGTTCATCCTTAAAGATTTTCCCAAATGGATCGATTCATAAAACCTTTGTTCCAAAACATCGGGGTTTGATCACTAATTGTTTGGTTCTTCCTCGTTGATTTGCTTCTAGGTTGAGGTTTACATTTGTTTTTTTAAAAGGCCATGCAATTTATTAATTCTTTCTTCGTAAAGTATCAAAACATAAATGGAGAATGTTAAAAATAGGAGCAGTAACCAATAAAAGAATAGGCGACACTACTGAAAAATACAAGTGATAAGTTCATGAAATAATTATTGATTAATAATTAACAACCAGCTAGCTGGTGCAGGATTTTACCGTACACAGCATCGATCAGTTACTATCTAGACATTTTGAAGCTGAAAGCGGCTTTTGAATTTGATCATCATGCCGAGTTAAAATTTTTACCGCCTCACTTTCTGTCCATGTTGTTTTGTTTTAACTCAGCATCACGAAGTACCAATTGACTCTTCCTAGCTAGACGGACAAGCTGCTTCTACTTATCAAAAATACTATCAAGTTACTTTGACCTGCAATAGGAAAGAACATGATGCTATTATGGTTCAAAAGATGCTAACATAAAGTATCCTACTACACATTAATCTGGCTCATATTCAAAGGCCTCAAAATGGAAGGGTGCCTGGATATCGAATGCTACTGCAGAAGCAGAAGAGATAATGATTGGTTATATTCTGTACTCGAAAAGAATGCAAGGAATTCACAAGAATCTGCCAACATGCAAACAAGTGTCGGAGCATATGAAAGACACGGTGTGCGCTCCAGAGCTGATCCCCTACTCAAGATAACATCCACATGAGCACTGTTGACCAGACGGTGAGTGCTATGGCTGCTGCGCCATACGTCCAGAACAATATCACCGAACACTCTTCCTGTCCAACGTCAAACAGCTGGGCCATCGTGCCTGAGTCATTTTCACATCCATTTTGTTATTCTGTTTATTCCTCATCACCAGAGTCTCATTTTGACAAAGAGCGTGCCGGGAATCGCTTACTGATATTCATAGCAGGTGGCATGGCATACTGCATCACCAGCACGTACTGAAACAGAGGATATGGTGGAAGCAGCTTCAAGTTCGCCGCAACTTTAACGATAAACAGTCCAATAATAGGTATCACGATATATTTGGATACTACTATGCTCACGACGCTCCATAATCTCACGCTTGATGAACGCAGCCCTGTTTGTTTTGACACCACGAATACGCGTTCACTTCCGAATCATTTCCAACAAATTAGATTATTTTCTACACATACCTTGAGTGAGATTGCCGCCGAGCAAGATGGTGATGCAAGGAATTGTTCCCTCCCTGCAAACAACTACGCGCTTCAATAACCACTCAACCCAGTTCGAGCATCTAATTTATGTAAAAAGCTTTCAAATTCTCATGGATGATTGGTCTGGTGTGTTTTTAATTTTAATTCCTACCCCATGAGTTGGATAGAATTCTGGATCACTGCCAATGGAGCATCTTCGCCGACGATTAGGTTCCTCAGCCAAGAAACCCCGCCAAAGAGGAAACCGAGAATCTGATAACGAAAAGAGGTAAAACCAATCAGTACTACAAGTGGCTTTCACAGGACAAATCATGCGAGAAAATGTCAAACTTGAAGGAAGCAAGGAACTCACTATAGCTATTGTCGGAGGTGCCTTCAGTTCTTCTAAAATCTGGCCAACAGTCCCTATAAATCTACGGAAAAATGGTTCATTTACGTTGGACGAATCTTGGTCTACCATCTGTGACGAGTGGTGGAGCACAATGTTACGGGTGGCCCTCTCATCAAACACAACACAGTTCAAATTATACACACAGCCTTTTAATTTGATCGTGGTATCTATGCGGGTGTTATCATTAACGCCTATACTCGTTGGAAGTTTGAATGTAGTCTTACATTTTGGTTTTCAGAGTCGCCATTACAATTTGGCGTGGAAATTTGTATGGCAACATTTTGCTCAGGCGCATCCTCAAGGAGGCGAGTCTGCGGATGAGCCTCAAGATCCTTGTTGGGAACCTTCAAGACCTCAGCAGCCTCAAGAGCCTTGAATTTCATGGATCTGCTCCTCATTATCTGGTAAGTGTAGGTCCAGATGAAAACCCCTCCAAGCTGCATTTTCCCAAAAAACACTTAGGTTCCATCAGAATATAGTCGGGCATAAATGACTACTGTACGTATATATGGGACGAGCCAGCTCAGGAGTGAGCTCTGGTTAATTACCGCCATGGAGAAAGATGAATACGAGAGTGCAGCAGAATGACAAGCGTCCCGGTCACCAAAAGGACCTCCTTGTTGAAAACAGATTGCAGGAATAATCACGATAGGAAGGTTTCCCAGATTTCCTGATACAAATGAATACAACGCATGAAATTGGAGTCTCGAGGCATCGAGAAAAGGAAGGGGCGGTGGCCGAGGATATACCCGAGGAGCAAGAAGCAATGATAAGACCTTCCAGCTTCAAGTCGGGCTTGAGGCATTTTACGATCATCCATCCTATAATGCCTCCAATCAAGAAGGTGAGCGCAACGTTGACCGGCATAAACCACCTGCAGCAAGGAGACGTGCAAAATAAGCGAGCAATGAAGTCAGGAAGAAAGAAGGAGTGGGGAAGAGTCAAAATATAGAGACCAGGAAATCATGTCCTGGAGAGAAACGGTCCTGGCGAAACTGGCAAAGACGAGGGAAGGAGTGAAGACGGTGAAAACCAGCTGCGGGGCACCGAAGAGAAAAGTGAGTAATGATCAGGGAAAGAGAAAGAGAAAGATGAGGAGTTACCTTGTTGAGGGATTTGCGGAAGTCGGGTGATAGAAGATTATTGCAGAGTGAGGTTGCGAGGAAAGCTCCGACGGCGCTGACAAGCAGGACCTGCAGAATCGGGGCGGAGGCCACCCCCAGCAGCTCCAGAAAGCCCATCTTGTTTGTTTCGCAGCTAATCGTCTCCTCCCCCGTCCGTGCTTTTAAGTTTTAACAATACTATGACTGTGGTACTAATGCCGGGAGAGGGGGGTGGGCCCAGGTGGCAGAGCCGTGCAGGTGTGGAATTCAAGCCCGGAGGGTGTCTCTGTGACTACACGGTAATTACACCAGCAACGTCATGGTCGAAATCCACGCAGCCGCGCATATATGATTTTTTTTTATAAATAATATTAAAACTCTGATCATGTACATACACACTATACTATTGTCCGTCACTGACTGCCGAACACGAGTACGGGAGGAAGGAAGAGGGTGAAAAATGTGCTAAAAAGGAAGAGGGTGAAAAGTGTGCTAAACAGGGCCGAAGTCGGATGCAGGGACTCTCATTGTCCAATGTCCGGCCTCCATCCCTCGATGCAACTTTTTCTCCAGATAATTACAAAAACGTTGTCGCCCCGCACTCCCTTCCGTTCTAGGAAACGCCTTATTATCCACAATCACATGCACTGCCTCCTGGATTCCTGATTTGCTCTAGTTGATTTCTTTATATCTTTAATTTTTTTTTAAATTTTCTAGAGCGAGTTCGATCGGCACGGAATAACCAAACTATCAGCTGCTACATTTGGAATAAGACGCAAAGTTGGATTTTGCTTTTGCATTATTGGAGCCGGCCCAGTTTCATTTCTTCTTCTTTCCTTTTGTTTCTTTTCCCGCGCGATTGGATTCAGAGTTGAGAAAGACCGCTCTTTAATTACCAAAACAAACAAACCCCGAAAGGAAAAAAGGTTGAGACGAAGATGACCATTCATTGCTTCATTCATCACTGAGAATCCGAGATCACCCCAATCATTATGAAGCTCCCTTCTTTACTAATGCTAGCCAGCAAATCTTCATCCGTAATCCATCCCTCCATGTGTAATATTGGCGTCACAATCTAGCAAATCTATATGTGTATATATATATATATAGCTGTCCGCCTAAAATAATAGCTATATTGATGGATCATTGCAGATTATTTTATGCAAAATTAAAGTTGATTATGTAATTTATAATAAAGAGTATGGATAATTTATTCTTTTTTATTCTTTATTAGTAGCCATGAAGCCTTTCGTTTTTAGTTGGTTCGGGGGGAGAATGTTTTAAAAGATTTGCAAATGCTCTGGATCAAGATAATTTAAAAAATATAAAGCGAGACCTCTCTTTCATTCCAGATGTTATGATGAAAGATGCATAAATGGGGAATAATTAAACTAGCAAGCGCACGAGAATGGTGACCGTGATTTAATCTCCGGAGACGCAGTGCAGTGAAATTAAAAATAAAATATAAGATTTTTGCAACTATGAATGATGTGACTTGCGTTTTGCCTCCATTTAAGAACAAATAGAAAGATAGAAAGTCCGATATGGTGAGAGGCAGAAGGCCGGGAAAAACGAGAAAAAGAAAAGATAACAGAAGGAAAAATTTAGCCGAACCTGAAAGAAAGAAATGGAAATGGCAATGGCAAGAGGGCTCCGAAGAGGAGCCAGCGAGGCGATTGACAGGATGTTCGTGGGGAAAGACGGAACGGAGAATCATGCAGAAGAAAACAACAAGGCAATCACATGAGAATAGGTAACAAAGATTGAAAGAAGGCAGATGAATGAAAAACCTGGGTGTGGAGGGTGATGCGCTGGAGAGATTTAGTTTTATAATTGGAGTTGCGTGCGCATTTATAGGGAAAGACTGGGATGGTGTTTGCAATTGTTGCATTCATGAATCTCACCCCTTTCTCATCTCCCGGCTATAATTAAAAACCAGCCATGCATCTCCCCCTTCTCTCTATAGACAGGTTATTAGTCCTAAAAAAGACAAGAGGGAGTTTTGCAACTTAAAATGTTAAGAATTTATTATAATTGAAAGGTCTTTAATTCAGTGATATATATTGATTTGTTTACGAAAGTGCTGGGGATTGGACAGTCATTGTCCCAAGACTAAATCATAATCATTCACTGCGTGGCCCCCCCCCCCTCCTCAATAATTATACTGTTTGTTCCTTCCTTCCTTCCTTCCTTCCTTCCTTTCGTGGGCTGCCCCTCATGCCCGCCTCCATCGTCCGTCTCTGTATGAATCCCAACGCTTGTGGGACGCCCCATCTGAGCCCACCTGCCACGAAGCCACTCATATCAGCTAATCACGTACTAGACAGGGAGGGGTATCAGGGGAAGGGGATATCCAGGGCATGACTCATCATTCCACCCCCGCATCATCACTTCATTCTGCTACAGAACTAGAGGTATCTTATTATTAGGGTGCCAATGTAGCTTCTCAATTGATCTATTTCTTATTTGGAAATAAATGCACGGCCAGGGATGAAGTCGCAAATCTGTCGCCGTAAAAAGGTCCTTGCTTCACAACACCACAAATAAGGCCTTTTTGATATCTTGGAATTGAGAGGGTAGAAACGAATATGAGAATAAAATTGAAATTTTTTAATATTTGATTGATTAAAACTAAATTAAATTTGACTCTCACATGTAAATTGCTTTCATTAAAATTAATGGAATTAGGTTTCATTCAAAAACCTCACTTTTGCAATTCTATTAAAAAAATATAGGTCATTCTAGTGGAGGAGTCCTTGCGGAATTCACATATAGGTGCTACCTATTCGGGGAAGAAGAACTCTAGCATTGATCGAGCGGTGATAGAGTCATTGCCCATTTTTAGATTCGTATCGTTGTGGGGCCAAAAAGAGGGGCTCAAATGTCCCGTCTGCTTGACCTAGTTCGAGCCTATGGAGATTCTTTTGTTGCTTTTGCAATTTTTGATGGGTCTCTGATTTTTGCTTGATTTCTGCTTGTATGATTTGTTGCTTGCATAATTTTTGCTTCGATTTGGGTGATTTGGGGCAGGGAAAGTTTTTTGGGGATGAGGGTATCTGATAGTATGATTTTTGCTTGGATCTAGATGTTTTGGGCTCAAGCAAATTTTTAGATGATGGCATTTTAATATTTTCATATTTTAACATTAATATTTAATAAAAATGATCTTTTAATTCTATGAATATATTAAATATATTTTTAAATTTTATATTTATCCCCATTTTCATATCTATCTCCATTCCATCAAAATGATTTTCACTGCATAAGTTTTCTTGTCTTTTGTACCTTTTTTTTTAATTATATTTATTTTCAAGTCCCTTGAAACCTACTAGTCTTTAAGAGTGTATTTGATTGGAAGGTTTTGAAAGGGAGGAGAGCTAAAATAACTCCTCCCTTCCCCTCCCCTCGTATTGCTTTCCTTTAAATTAAAGGTTTTTTGGAAGGGAGTTAATTTTTTGAACTATTTTATTGTTATCTATTTTTTAATATTTTAATTATACCCATAACTAAAAAAAAATCATATTAAATTGTACTTCACTTGCAGACCTTGACTGGCCTCAATGAATTTTTTTTTAAAAATTACAATTCATCATATTTTATTATATATTTAAGAGAGTTATTTATTTTTTTAAAAAAAATTATTGTCATTATAATTATTGGTTTAATTTTTTTATTCACGTATTGACAATATGATAGGATGAGAGTGAATTTTTAAAAACAATTATGTAATTTAAATTGAGATGTAAAATTATTTTTTACAAGAAATAATTAAAAAAAATTAAATTAATATATAAAGATATAATAATAATTTAATTATTATCTCTCACTTCTCCTCCCCCTTTCTAACAAAGCTAAATAAGATAATATTAAGGCTCTTTGAAGGATGGAAATGGTTGTCGTGTTCGGCATGAAGGATTATTACTTCATGACTCATCAAAGACAGGGGACGGGAAGGGAGATCCGAATGCGTTGCTTTTGAGTAATAGAAAAAATAGTGGGCAATAAAACTATAATAAAATAGAGATGAAAAATACGTGTGAGATTTGGCCCCTTCCTCCCATAAAATAAAATATATTTCATGTCCCGGGAAGGCCACTGCTTGACTTCTTCTGGTGCCTCTCTGTCTCACCTGCTCGTTCGTGTCTGTCTCTCTCACTCTCGCCTCCACCTGCTTGTCAAAATAAAAATGAAAATGATTATGACCATCTCACCATTTTCGCTACAATTGTAAATTTTAAAACTTTATGTACGTGGAGTCTCCCAAGCGAAATTTGTCTGGGTGCTCATCACAGTCTGAAATCAGAACGATCTAAATTCACAAATTTTATTTTATATTTTACTTAATATTTATTGAGATAAAACTATAAAAATTTTAATAAATCTATCTTATCAATTATTTGAATAACATAAATTTAATTTGGACATTTTAATTTTTATTTTTATACAAAAAATAATAATAATCTAATTTAATAATAAAATTTTTAAAATTTTTATAAATTGAGTGTCCCAATGCACACATAACAATTTGAATTTAACATTAAATTTTTTATAATTTTTTATTTTAGTGATAATGACATTAAAAATAAAGATAATATCTAAACTAACATTCAGAAAAAAAATAAAAAATGTTACGAGTTAATTAATTTATAAAAATTTTAAAATTTTTTAATATCGAATGGTATCATAAAATAAATTTATATTATTTAAATTGATAATAAAATAAATTTATTATTTTTTATAATTTTTATTTTAACATGAGCACCACCCAAACCCTCTATAACTAGGACTGCTACTATTTTACATAACGACGAAAACGTTGAAAATGCTTCACTCCTACATTTTCTCCATGCATCGTTTCAATGCTGCACCCGCACACCTCATCGCACCATATGACCAAATAAAAACTACTCCCTCCTCAAAACAAATTCATTTTCCTGGCGTGTGTGGAAACAATACGCATCATGGCATTTAAATTTAAATTTAAATTTCAGTATAACGATGACGGCAACATTTGGCTATATTCTACCAAAAAAGCCCTTGGCTTTATATTTACGAGAACAAGGGAGAATCAAGATAAGTTGCTATTGCTTACTTGGTGAGTATGTAGTTATGTTTTTTCTTTATTTTAATAAAATATAATTTTCAATTCAAATAGTTTTATTAAATTTTATTTTTTATTTTTTTATTTTTTCAGTATTTATAATTTCAGGAAGATTATATGATTTTTGTTTTTTAAATGCTTATAATTTTCATTTTTTGAGTGATTTTAGTTTTAATAAGAATAAAAAATATTGAAAAAATTATAAAGATTAAAATAAAATTCAATCAAATTATAAGATTAAAGATTATGTCCTTAATTTTAAATTGAATCTTGTCAAGATGTGTTCGCCATTTTCGCAGCCACAAAAGAATTGAGGCCCGCAATTTTTTCCAACGATAAAGGAAAAGGAAAGAAACGGCTTTGAATTTTAGACAGAGCAGGACGCGGCACTGACGGCAGCTGCAGGAGTTTCAAGTCTCGCTTGCAAATCTTGCCTAGATTAATGGCGCAATGAAAGTTTAGTCTGCGCTTTACGCGTCAGATATTTTCTGTCCTCTTGCTCCTTGCCCTGGTTTATTTCCAAAAAAGCCGGTGATTCACCCTGTGACTTTCCTTCAGTGACCACCTCCGCACTCCCATTCCACACCATTATGCATTCGGGTCTCTCCCTGCTTCCGCACCACCACAGAAAACTTCTGAAGAGTTATCTGTTGTTTGCGGAATCAATCCGGATGAATTGAAGCTTTTTCTTTGGGGCTTTTGGAAGCAACCCAGACGGTTTGAAGAGATTGCTATTTGTTGATGTGAACCCAATTTCCAGTCTTTTTTTTTTTTTTGTGCTCTCTTGCCCCCATGTCTATGTCGAAGTTCGAGACGTTTCTTTTTTGTGCATTGTCTTTGGTATCCTCTGGAGGTTTGGCTGTGTCTTCAAGCGACAGTAGCAGCAGCAGTACAAGGGAACTTGATCAGACACCAACATGGGCTGTTTCAGCAGTGTGCACTGTTTTCATCTTAATATCCATAACCTTAGAGAAGAGTCTTCACAAAATAGGATCGGTACGTTACGACCGTCGATGAAACCATTTTACCTAGTGCCAAGGTTTTGCTCTTGTGTTTTCTGATGTTTTTACTGTTTCGCCTCCAACGATTTCTCTTACTTGCTTCAACCCACTGCTGAAACTTTATGGGCTTACATGTTCATATGTCCTGGAACGGAGGTCCTTTTTTAAAATTATTATCAATTCTCTGTTTTCTCCCGTTAATTCTAGCATAAAATTGACTCTGTTTCTCCCTTGACGAATCTACGAATTAGCTAAGGTTTAAGGCACGTTGCTGACTCTGTGTTTGATACATATCTTTCCTGGGAATGTTCAGTTTAACAGATTAAGCCGCCTTAACTTCGAATTGCAACGCGTTTTCTATTAACGTGGTTCTCGTGTCTTGAAAAGATCGAACCTTTTTGGCTTTTAGCCATAGTGGAAACTTTTCGGAATATTTAATAACGTACAATTGAGAATCGAGGTCATTGGAGTGTTATTGTCTATTTTTTTGAAAAACAGTTGCTCAGATTCTTGGGAACACTGAAAACAATAGAAATGCACATAGTAGAAGAGTTGGTCCGTATAAATTACTGATACAGGTCTAGTCTGATTGTATGTGTCCTTTTAGAGACTTTCACTGGACTCGGTTCCTTACCTGACTTTTCTTTCAGTGGTTGGGAGAAAGGCAAAAGAAAGCTCTGCTTGAAGCTTTGGAAAAGGTCAAAGCTGGTAAGAGCGTAGCTAAGAATTTCTAGCTATGATTGAACTGGACTGTCTTAAGTTAGCTTTTTAACCCTTCTTAATTATCTTTCCATGTTTTTTAGCTTTCCAGGAAAGAAAACGATATGTTTGACTTTTACATAATTTTTCTTTTCTTTTATTTTTTGTTTTTGCAGAGCTGATGATTTTAGGTTTTATTTCATTGCTCCTGAATTTCGGGCAGAGCTACATTGTCAGAATATGTATTTCTCAAAAGCTTGCTGACAAAATGTTGCCATGTGCATCTGATGGTACCAATGATTCTTCTCGTAGAAAACTTCTGTCTCACGATCGTAGATATTTAGCTGATACTAGCTCTTCCCAATGCAAGGAGGTAACCATATTCCCACACCTGGTTTTTTAAGAAGCAAATGAGTTGTTTAATTGACATAGGCAAAGACATGAATTTCAGAAAAATCCTTCACGTAACTTCAGAGAAAGAAACGGAGATTTCTTTCTTTCTTTTTTTCAACAAATGAAATCTGTAAAGGAATACTAATTGTACTAAATAATCCTCAGTAATCAGTATGCGGCTTAAGTGGAATTTTACATATTTACGGGTATATTTAAACCCTTTTTCTAGTCACCATCATCTGCGGACATTGATGAATTAAATGATCCTTTTTTGCCTTGCAAAGAAATATAAACTGGTATTATGTTTTCTGAAACTGTTCATTAGTGAAGACCTTTAGACATTGTTAGTTAAAGATAAACTTCCTCGAGAACCATGTATCCTCAGGTTAATACTCTCTTTTGGCGAGGGAAAAAAAATCTCCTGTACATAGTCATAGTCTATATATATATATTTTACTTTCTTGAGCTCGAACTTGAGGCTTTGTGGGATGCAAACACCTTATCTTTTATGAGTTTTTTCTGGGCATATTATTTATGGAGTTCTACCTAACCTGTTTAAGTTCTGACTTTATCTCTATAAAATAGCCATATATGACATTTGCATGCCCGCAAGTTGTTAAGAATACTTAAAAATAATTTGGCAATTTTCTAGGAAAATAATAGATTTCACGGAAAGTTTAAAGGTATTCCCTTTTTGCGGCTGCTCTGCAAATAAGAAGTTTATGCTCTGTTATTATGGCTCATGTCTTCTCTGTTTTTAATGCTGGCCTATTGATTTTCCCTTTCATGTCAGCACAATATGAAAACTTGCTTCTTCAAAGCCTGTCTTTTTGATCCACAATCTTATCTTCCTTGATGCTCTTCTAATTGCTATTGATGATAGGGATATGAGCCACTTATATCTGCTAACGGATTGCACCAGTTACATATCCTTATATTCTTCTTAGCAGTCTTTCATGTGTTATACAGTGCTGTCACAATGTTACTCGGGAGATTACAGGTGTGCTTTTCATCAATTTTGTTATGTATGCCTCATTCATTTTGCCATGTCTGTACATATTGAGGAAACTGAGTTGGTACTCACATTTTGACATTTTGCACTGTCATTTGTTTTGAAAACCAGTATGGGTACACGCGCGTGCGCACATTTGTGGCCATGAGATAATTTTTATATTTATGTAATGAGCATCAAAATTGAGTTAATGTCAAACATGTGGTTTATGCAACCAAGTCTTCCTACAGCACAATGTAATCATCCAATCCCAAAAGAAATTGAAGGCTTGGATAGCTTCAGTCTCATCTAACAAATGTATTTTAACTCATTCTTTTTATTTACAATTCCCATGCCTTTTTTCAAGAGAAGGAAAAATTGACTGTTGTTTTGTCCAAATAAAAGGTATTTTTGCTAGTATTTCTTTCTTTATTTTCATTTCTGTTAAGTGCTAGTGTTAGCACATTGTGATTGTGAAGTCACTGTATGAAAAGATATATGCATGACCTTAAGCCAAGGTTTTCTTAAAGACAATGATTCTACTGTGGGGACGCTGAAAGCCCAACTTAAATTGGTCTTTCTACAGTGGGGATGCCAGATGTGTCTAAGAAAATGGGTTTGGATGGTTAATAATTGCATAAATGCAATACAATAATTGCAAAGCGTAGGGAATGTAGCCATAAATGATCCTGCTATGGCTAGGTATGCGACTAAAAAGGTATCTCAGCAATTTTTTTCAGTACCATGTCATGTTGCATTCATTTGAAGAGAGCCAAAATAGATCAGTCTGTTAAAAGCCTAGTTCTTACTAATTGGTTGTTGGTACTTAGCATCTTGATTCATGACAGAGTGAATTTAATTTACCGAGTTGTGGTAGTTAATTTTTTTCCGACCTTTTTTTTTTTGCACAGATTCGTGGCTGGAAAGCATGGGAGGAGGAAACTTCATCTCATCGCTATGAGTTTTCCCATGGTATGATATATAATAATTTATATGAGCGTTTTTCTTCTTCTTGTTGTAGTATGCCAGTTCCACTTTTGAGATGCTGCCACAAGCAATTTTATGCCTGTATTGCGAATTTGTGCTTGCAGATCCTTCAAGATTCAGGCTTACTCATGAAACTTCATTTGTCAGAGCTCACTCCAGTTTTTGGACTAGGATTCCTATCTTTTTCTATGTTGTAAGATTCATCTCATAAACATGCTGTTTCTGCACTTTTTTAAGCTTATTTGATCTAGAGAACGTAATTCTATTATCACCGTTGAGGTTCAATTGTACATGGTTTTTTGTCGGTATAATCACATTGATGTAAAATTAACTGAAAAAAAGAAGGGAAAATTAATCTTTTAATTCTTCAATTTTTAACTTATTTATAATTCAGTCCTTCAACTATGACTTGCTTCGACTCAGTCCCGCAACTATAACTCACTGCGACTCAATCCCTCAACTTTTGATTCACCTATAACTTGGTCCTTATTTTTTAATTTTTTTAAAAAAATTTCTTATCAAATAAGAGGGATAAAGAAAATGCTCATATATTATTTTAAAATACCCTCCTCTTGTTCATTGATGTGAGATATAAGCTAACATGAAAAAAAAAATTAACCAAAGTTAAGAGATTAATTTGTAAGTGATTCAAAAGTTAAGGGACTGAGTCATAAGCGAGTCATAGTTGAGGGATTGAGTTACAAGTAATTTAAAAATTGAAGGACTAAAAGATTAATTTTTCCAAAAAAGAATGAATAAAAGCTCAAGTTTCATTGCTGAAGAATTTCTCAAATTAATTAGGTAGTGAGGTATTATAGCAAAATGGACTATTGTTGCGAACTTTTCATATTAATATAATCCCTTTTCTAGTCATTCTTTATGTTCAATTTCCCTTTTTAATACAAAGCTTGTCTATATACCATTTGTAGGGGTGCTTCTTTCGCCAGTTTTATAGATCTGTGGGCAAGGCTGACTACCTGACTCTGCGCAATGGATTTATAACTGTTAGTATTTAATTTCATTGAGCGTATTCTTTCAATGTTGATTGTACCTCCCTTTTCTGATCACAATGCATTATGAGAAGGCCCACCTTTCTCCTGGAAGTAAATTTAACTTCCAAAAGTATATCAAAAGATCATTGGAAGATGACTTCAAGATAGTAATGGGAGTAAGGTAATGGTACTATAACATAACGTATTTTCAAGTATTTTACCATATCATGTGTGCATTTTTCTGTTATAACTAGTTTTGGAATGTGTTGTGGCTTTATATGTTCTTTCTCCGCTGCTCTGTCAATGGCAGTCCTGTCCTGTGGGCATCGTTTGTAGTCTTCCTACTCCTGAATGTTAACGGTGAGCAACTATCATTTCTGAAGTCCTATAGAATTTGTTAGTTCTTAAAGTTGAACACACAATCGAATAATGATGGTCTATTTTATATGATTTCCAGGATGGCGAACATTGTTGTGGGCATCCTTGCTTCCTGTCATCGTATGTAGTTTTATCTTTGCTTATATATCAGTTTAGATGGTACACTAACAAACCTTTTAATTTGTTGCAGATAATCCTGGCTGTTGGAACAAAACTTCAAGCGACATTGACGAGGATGGCTCTTGAAATCACTGACAGGCATGCAGTTGTCCAAGGGATGCCTCTCGTTCAAGGCTCAGACAAATATTTTTGGTTTGGGAGGCCCCAATTAGTTCTTTATCTCATTCATTTTGCTTTGTTCCAGGTGAAAAATGGGTGTCATTTGAGCACTAGTTATGCGCATCACTCACTTGTTAAATAAACACTGCTTATAAATGACTTAAAGTTGCAGCAGACGATGTTCTCTGTTACATTGAATTTTTTCCCTCCTAAAAATTCAGTTTGCATTTGAAAAACGTAATTTTTCTGGTCACTTGAGCGTACAAATTCATAGACTTATAGAAATAAGGCATAGATAAATGAATGGAATAATCAAATGATATGAAACTGCTCAAGTTCAAAATTTTATCAGAGTTTAATACTCTATTTTTGTTCTAGTCAGTTACTAACTGGTTTTCTTATGCGTGCAGAATGCGTTCCAGATAACATATTTCTTGTGGATATGGGTACTAAACCATCTTAACTAACCCCTTAATCTCGAACTTGAATGTCCATTTAGATCATTTTGTAACGCCCAAATAATAAATGATTTCCTTTTGTTGGCAGTATTCTTTTGGGCTGCACAATTGTTTCCATGCTGACTACAAGCTTGCAATAATCAAAGTAGCTTTAGGGTAAGCCTTTCCTGAATTCACTCTTGGCAGGAAAGATGGCCCGCCTGAATTTAGATTTCATACTTCGGATACGAGCATTGCTCTGATCCGATTGAAACCTCTGAGAGTACTAGAAATTGATCCGATGTTGTTTCACGAGTTTTGCAGAATTGCAGTGCTATGCTTGTGCAGCTACATTACTCTTCCATTACACGCCCTCGTGACCCAGGTAGAACTACATTCAGTTTTCATTTTTCCTGTTTGTCAGCTATTTGATCAAGCCTCACATGACATTCTGAGAAGTACCGTATTAAATTATTAATGATGATGGATGTCGAATCTCACAAGCATTACGGGCCATATTTATTTGGGGAACCTTGTGGGGAGTAGTTTGACTGGGGAAATCAAACAGCGAGAGAACTGATTGGATACCAAGTCTAAAATCCGGGTAACCAAATGACAGATGGGTTCGAGGATGAAGAAATCGATATTTGACGAGCAAACATCCAAGGCGTTGAAGAAATGGCACAATGCCGTGAAGAAGAGGAGGGAGGAAAAACTAGGGAAGTCCAGCATCCGCAATCTGGATGGAGGGAGAAGTGCGGGTACGGGTTCCTCCAAGCCATCTTCGGGACCTGCATTGCACCGTTTCAAAACTACGGGTCACTCGACCCGCTCCTCCACCTTTGTGGAGGACGAAGATGGAACAGATCTCAATGTCGAACACGAATCCTTGTCTCCCATGGTGGCAACCACTGACTTGACTATAAGGGTGGATCATCAATCACATGAAAATGAGCCCCACAGTGCAGAGGGCGACTTGTCATTTGGCAAGTCGGAAACTGTGGAAGTGACCCCGAAATAGCAGCACGAGTTGCTCCAGTCAACTAACTGCAATGGAATCCATGTTATATTTTTTATACATACTCCCTGAGTATGGGGAACTTTGAACGAGATAATAGTTATGTTATGTGAAACCCTAGTGTTTGTCAAGAATCAGTTGGTGGTAATGGCAACCTTGGCCAACAGGGTGGAATGGTTTATTTGAAAATGAGGGAATAGATCGGATAGCGGATAGCCCCCGGTTTCCCCCACAAAATACCAGTCGTGGCGTGGGCTCTCCAATACCAACCAATCATTGATTTTGGGGATCGGAGCAGACAACACCTCATGTGGCGGCGGTCTTTCTGTAAAACCAGAGGCTTTAGGGGGCACAAAAACCGCGGGCACTGATGGCCTGCTTGCAAACCCCCAACCCCACCCCCCCCCCCGGCAAAAAAAAAAAACAAACAAACAAACAAATATTTGGTTTGATTCTCTTACATTTTTAATTCAAGTGGCCTCGCCGAATCTCCTTTTTGATGGGTATGATTTTATGAAATTCAAATCCAATCCTGGTCCCACTATTCTCGCCAATTAAATCAAATCAAATTAAATGGCCAGTGTGCTAAATAATCCCCTTTTTGTTTGCCGCCTCCCCTTCCAGCGTGCTTCTTCGATCTTGGATAAGACAAGGACGTCAACTCAAACAATACGACGCAACTTACATCCAGACCCGCTGAATCTGGAAACTCCGCAGCCCAAAAAAGAAAACACAGAGTAATTAGGCACCGCCAGATAAGGTTAGGAACACATATTTTAGTATTTATTGACGGTTGATGCGACAGCTAATTTGTTGTAATAATTGAAGTTTGCTGTGTGTGAATATGAATTTGGATGAGCAAGGAGAAGAAAAGTAAAGGAGAGCAGGGTGTGCCGGGAAAGGGAGCAAAGAGCAATGAAGGAGGGAGAATTACGTTAAATTTTACAGAATAACAAAATGATGATAATTGTCATTAAAGTTACATACAGAAAGGGGCAGGGTTCCTGAGGTGGAGGTGGGCGGGGGAGTCAAAAAAAGAGTCAAGTCGTCTCCACAAAAAATAACCTTATCCTCTACCTTTACCAGTCTCCACTTCGCCCCACTCGCTCTAATACTCGACTCTACACTCGCCCCCATCCAATTCAAAACCAACATCTCTCTTGTTAACTATAACTACCTACCTACCTCAATTATTTAAGCATCCTCCCCGCCCCACCTCCCTTTCTCCCTGCTCTCTCTATAGTCTATCCCCAACCCCCATCATGACCCGATCGCTTCGATTTCTCAATTCTCTCGACCGCGTCGCCGCCACCGCCGCTCCCCCACCCGAGGCCGTCGCCGTCGAGTCCGACTTCGTCGTTATTCTCGCCGCTCTCCTCTGCGCCCTCATATGCGTCGTCGGCCTCATCGCTGTCGCCCGCTGCGCCTGGCTCCGCAGGGGATCCGGCCCCTCCGCCTCCCCCGCCCGGGCCCTGGCCAACAAGGGTCTCAAGAAGAAGGTGCTGCAGTCGCTCCCGAGATTTACCTACGTTAACGGCAGCCCCAATAAGTGGGTGGTGACATCGGAGTGCGCGATTTGCCTGGCCGAATTCGCCGACGGCGACGAGATCCGGGTGCTCCCTCAGTGTGGGCACGGGTTTCACGTGGCCTGCATCGACACGTGGCTGGGGTCCCACTCTTCGTGCCCTTCTTGTCGGCAGATTCTGGCGGTGGCCAGGTGCCAGAGGTGCGGCCAGTACCCCGCGGCAGGGGCCGGGGGGTCAGCTGGAGCCGCTAGCAGCTCCGCCGGAGAACCTGAGCTGAAGTCCAGGGAGGATGGCAATGCCGTGTCCACTGCTGCCAGTAATAACATAAGCAGCGGGTCTAATAATTTCTTGCCTTGAGGGCAAGTAGCTGTACACTTTTTGTATGTATGTGTAGATTTTTTTAAAATTTATAAATTTGTACTTTTTGTTTTAAGTCTCGGGGTAAATGAGCTCCACTTCTCTCTCGCCTCTCGCCAATATTCTACGTTGTACTTGATGTAAAAACTGAAAGGGGTAAAACGAATTCGAAGCGTGGAAGAAAAAGGAAAGCAGCGGAATAAATAAAGAATAAAATGAGCGTCGCCAGTCATCACCGATAGATGGAGCGGAGCGGCGACAAGGTTCAACTTTTTAAACACAAAATCAAAGGGGACATAATGTAATGGATGGATGCATTACAACATCTAAATTTGAGGGCCTTTTCTCTGTTGGTATCTTGATTGTACGAGAGAAAGGAAATGACTTATTTGATGCATTTGTGATATTTGGTGAGGGAATTTGACATGTTATGGGAATTGGGGTGAAAATAGCTTGCTATTTGCTAAGCCACCAAGCCAGGATGTATATGATTTTGTTTATTTGAAAAAGGAAAAACACTTTTTTATCCTCATAATTTCATCCATTTTGATTTTAATTCTTGTAATATTTTTTTTAATATTTTCAGTTCTTATAATTTTAAAAGATTAGGTGAAATTTATTTTTCAAATCCCTAACTTTTTATTTTTTAATAGTTTTAATCCTTGTAGGAACTAAAAAAATTGAAAAAATTATAGAAATTAAAAGTAAAATTAAATGAAATATGAAGATTAAAGATTATGTTTTTCTGTGTGAAAAAGAGAAAACTGAGCGGGGAAGCCCTTGTGATTCTCACTTCTCAGTTCTCACCAACCTGCCCTACCCCAAGCATATGATTTCTGCACTCAACTGCAACGCATTTTCTGCTCCTTTTTTCTCTTTGAAGTTGAACACGGTTAATATCCAACTTTTTTTTTTCTTTTACTGTTTTATTGTACATATTTGACTTTTTATCAAGAAAAAAAAAACTCCTTCCAATGCCCAAAATTGGTCAAAACCAACAATTATCCCAGCTTCTTCTGTAATGACTCGCAAAATGACCCTGGATTACAAGCGCTGCTATTTTGTGCAGTCTGAAAATGAGCTTCAAGTTTTCCAGCTATTCAGAACCGGCTGTAGGAGACTTAACCCTCATGCTTACAAAACATACCATAATTATTTATTATCATTAGTAAGGAAAATGAAAAGGAAACCTGGCATTAAGGTTAAAAAGGAGGAGACTTTAGAAAAGGGGCTAGTGGAGCAACTTTAATGAAAAGCTCTAGCTTTGTGAGGACTTTAGGAAAGGCAGATCCTTGAGGGGTGAGTGGGAAAATCTCGCCGATATTTTCCTTCCACTGGGAATGGGATTGGGATAGCGACGGTGAGGGATACCTACCTTTCCTTTTACCCTCGCTCTCTCTCATCCTCTTCTTTTTAACCCTATTACCTACCTCCTACGTTCGTGCATTTTCTACCCTCAACTGCAACGCATTCTGCTCCGGGCATTCTTTATTTGCAAAAGGCTTATATCGGAGCAATCATTACAACATGACTTGTATTGTATTCAGACTCAGAAACTCAGAAACATCCATCATCACACGCTGGCAACAAGCATAGTAATAAACAACATCGCCATTCTAACACTAAGTAGCACCTGTGCGGGCAGATCACACTTCTTTCTCCCTTCAACTGTAAGCTTTTGCGGCTCAAATTCAGCAATCCATGCTGCTTCAAATGAAATCAGTTTTTCATCCCTATAGCAGCAGGATCAGTGCCGGGCTTGGCACCGATGGCAAAAAACTCGATAATAACTTCCAGAGGCATGCCCTTTGTTTCAGGAACTTTCAAGTAGACGAATATCCAAGAAAGCATGCATCCCGCCACAAATAATCCAAAGACACCGGTAAGGCCGAGGAGTCGAAGTAAGACAGGAAATGTAGAGGTCACAAACAGGGTACTAATCCAGTATGTCAGGGAACACAGGGAAATGCATATTCCACGCACACCTGTAGGGAAGATTTCTGCACATATGATGTTGGGAATCACACCAAATCCCATGCAGAAGACACTTTCATACACCACGACACAGACAGCGGTGATTGCTGGATTGAGGACAGAACTGATGTTCAAGGCATCTCGGACTACCAGTATCACGAGAGACCCCATCAGAACTGGTAATGTGAACAGCATTATTGACCTGCCATGAAACGGGAAATTACTCAATGGTCATGAAATGCTGCATTTGATTGCAAATTCATGCTCCAATTGTGGTTACTCTAAGGTAGCCAGACAGAAGAAGCCCGTTTGGTAGACCAAGCAATTATAAAATTAAACGTGTCAAATTCAAAATTTAACCAAAATCCGACCCACAAAAAAAAAAAAATAAATTTGCTACAATGCAAAAAGTTATCCTCCATAGATTTTACTTAACATTTGATAATATCACCTATTTGATATTTCTGGGGGGATCAAGAAAATAACAGAACTTGGTGCGTGCAACCGAGTTCTTCAATTATTTTGGCCGGGCACAGCCAGAAAATATATAAAACAAGGGGTAGGTCCTCTGTTGATGGACATGTCCCAAACATGGATCCAGAAAATTTAGGTTGTGGGGGCAACACATATACATGACATGCTACTACTATTATACTATATATTAAAGGACCACAAAAATTAAATTAAACTTAAATAAAGATCAAAATATTTGAAAATCCAAAACAAGGAGGGAAAGTCCTTGAGTGAATTGATCTAAAAATTTGTTATTGTCATTCCTTGATTTGCAACCCTGGAAACAAGAACTTGCAAGTAAAATTTCCTAATTTGTAAAAGAACAACTTGTCAAATATATAATATCTTGGAAATCATTTTTCTTCACAGATTAACTAATCTTACTTAGAAATTTGTGTTTTTAGAGTTGCAAATAAGGGCATGAGAGTAGCAAATCATTGAAAGTGATTATATGTTTGACAAGTCTTTCTTTTATAAATTCACGAATTTCACTAGCAAATTCTTATTTTGATGGTTGTAACTTGCAAATGATGAAACGAGAAAAAACAAATTTTTAAACCAATTCATAATTGGATTTCTAAATCTTTTAATCCTTATTTAAGTTTAATTTAATCTTTTAGTCCTTTAATGTCATTCCTCTTATGTTAAAAGTATGAATATACAAAATAATTATCTGTAAGTTTTCGCCCACCCAATGTTTTATCCCTACATTTGTCAAGTACATATAAAAAAAATATATTTATTCTAATTTTGATTTTCTTTTGAAATATTTTTTGATTAATAGAACTAAAATCAATATAATTACTGCATACAATTAATTTCATATTTATATCACAATTAAAAACAAAAAGAAATTATCAGGTACAAGTTTAAATGAAAATGTAATCTAAAACTAAAGGAGTTATATCAAGTCTTATCCTTTTAATAATAATTTCAAAAAGTCTCAAGAAGTACAAGAAGTGGTAGGGTGAAAAGTAGTGCAAGAAGCGACGAAAATGTATGGAGTAAAGGCGTAATGTCTGCAGAAGAAGCGTGGAGTAGTGTTTACTTTTCAACCTTAAGTCGACTAAGATAAACATTGAAGAGTCAAATATAAAATATGTGTGTTAGGATTGAACCCTTAACCAACTTATAATTGAATATGAAGATAACAAAATGTTGAAAGATTATTTCAAAATATGGTTGGAGAGAAATTTTAGAAATAAATATTATGCTTTGACTATTTATCGGAAGTTAAAGTTGAGTCATTTATAGAAATAAGTATCAAACTTAAATGATGAAATTGTCTTATTGCAAATTCAGAAACAATCTTCATGCGGATCACAGTTTAAAGGACAACGACTAATTGACTGATTTAAGACGGAAATTAGATGTTGTGATCTCAAAAAAAAAAAAAAAACAAGAATATGAAATCCTACAAAAGGAAAATGGATGTTGGAAAATCAAGAGGAACCTCTCCACAGAGTAAAAATTTTGGAGCATTATATAAGAAGTCGAGGTCTTAAGCATTCAAGGAGCAGAATTTGAGAAGAGAAGAGCTTAATTGTTGAACTGCTGAAAGAGATATCATTATTACATTCTCATTGTAACATTTTGAAGGAATTTAAGTATGGGTTGTCTAGCTATTACCTGTGTGCTAGGTGAGCTATGTAAAAGCCCTGAGTGTTGAGTTTGTGGTTAGGTATGAATATCTTGCGTTGTGGGTGAACAAGTGTAAAACCTTTGGGATTGTAATTATTGGTTTAAATTGTGGGAAAATCTCGAGTACTCTCAAGGGGACTAGACATGTACAGTGAGGCCAAACCAAGATAATATCCGTATGCCTAATTTTCTCTATCTTTCTCTCTTTACTTCTTGTTATTACTTATTTCCAGCTGACTGATTCTGTGCAGGTTTCTACCTAGTTACATAAGAAGCATTTTATTTACATATCTAGCTATACTCCAAAAACCATCAATAAGCATCTAACACAGACAGTTATGGGGGAAGTTATCACCCCAACAGTCAGTACCATGGGATGCCCCCTCCCTGCCCTCAAATGAGAGAAGGAAGGAAAAGAAAAAAAAAAAAAAAGGCAGGGGGTTGCCATTAGTTGTTCCCCCATCTGGAGGGATAACACCTTGTATTGTAACATCTAAACCGTTAATTTTTTTGGTCCGGTAGTAACTGAAAGAAAAAGTCATCAAAATTCCACTGAAGAACATATAACCAAACACCCAAAAACTGTTAAACATGTTTTGCCCAATATAATAAAGATCTCGTCAATCACCCACAGAAAATATGACAATGAAGACATAGATGGAAACGACTATGAGAGTAAGATTGCAATTAAGGAAAACAACTGCATAGAAATTTAAGGTCAAAGCTTAGGCATACCTCCTGCCAGCAATATCCATGAGCCTCACAGAAAGAGCTATACACGGAAGCATACAGAAAGCTGTAAAAGCATTTATGAGTAAAGAGGAAGATATCGAACTGAGGCCAAAACGTGACAACAGAGCCCCAACTCCAGCGTCCTCAAGAATTTGGGGAGCATAGTAAAGAAATCCATTGATACCAGCAGCCTGCAAGATATACATGTTCTATTCAGAGCCACATATGAGAAGCTGGAATAATATGAATGGTTTGCAATGGACGACAGTTTTATTAAGTAGAAATGACTTGATGTCTCTTGAAGAAGGTCTAGAGCTTTAACCATGTAAAGGGGGAAGAACTACAATAGAAAAACTTCCTCCATTAGCAACCTGACACAGCTTGAATCTGGATTAATTGGTAGTGACAAATATTGAATGATTAAAAAGCTGTGTACAGCTCCCAAACTGAAGTAGAAAAAGGTACCGATCTCATCAAAAGAAGAGTGTGATTCTATCAGGGATGGATTCATGCCGTAAGGAATAAGGATATATCAACTCTACATCATAGTCTCACGTTTGTAATTAACAGCTTCAATACTTCATAATTATCAATATTTTGAAATGTAGCCATTGGTAAAACATAACGCATGTTAAGAGAGAGCATTCGACATCAATCATTACAGGAAAGAAAATATACGGCAATCATAGAAGACCAACAAGAATTACCTGCTGAAGAATTTGAAGTCCTACTCCAACAATTAATGCACGCTTGACTCCAGGTTCAAGCAGAGCTTTCCAACCTGGACCTTTTGCAACAACTTCAGGATAATGCAGTACATCCTTAGAGCCAAGCACTGACTGACTGACTAGTCCAGCAGCTGGGAAAGCTTCAGTCTCTACAGGTATATCATAACCAGAAGTTGAAACAAAAGAATTGAATTGAGACACAGGGACAGCTTCTGCATGCAAATAAACCCTTTGTAGTCCTACTTCCCTTTTCCTTCCCTTAACCTTCTCAGATGTTTTATAAACCAACTGCCAACCTCCACCAATGTCTGTATTGCTAGGTATTTCACCAGCATTACCGTGGTTCAGGCTGCTATTACTTCTCAAGCCCAACACGCCATCACTTCTCAGGCTGCTATTGCTTCTCATGCCTAGCATGCCCTCACTTCTTAGGCTGTTATTGCTTATGAAGCCAAACATGCCACCCTTAGATGCTTGAGTCCTGTCCCTCTCTGCAGCATTAGCTTGAGGTGAAAGTAATGGTGCATGCAGGTTGTCACTTGTGCCATAGGGATTGGACTCTACATCACCCACACTGGAGAAGCTGTACATTTTGGTGAACCCCCTTGCACTGCCAGGCTCGGGAAGGTTATCATGCACACTACCAAATAGAGTAACGATCGGATCCTTGAGACTCGTGCTCTGGGATGCAATGCTTGCTTGGCGGGACATCATGCTGCCCTGTCCATTAACTGGCTGGGCAACCATTGAAACTTCCTCATTGGGACCGTATAACTTTATGCAATCTTTCCCCACATCCTGGTTAGCAGTGAGCTCATTGACTGGAGCCACTATGTACTCTTCTATGGAGGTAGTTTCACCACCAGGGCTCAAACCTTCAGCCAGTAAAGCCAACTCACCTGTAGATAAATAAAAGCTCCAATTAGTATAAGCCAAAACTTATGATAAAAGTAACCGCAGACTTCAAAGGATCATTCTAAACTTTTCAGCTCGATGAATCTCTGGCTTGACATCAAAGCCTCCACAGCCAAGTAGTCTAATTCAATCTATGTCACATCCCATTCTCTTTTAAAAAAAAAAAAATTCAGGTCAAGGCCAATGCATTGTCCATAGTTGAGGCCCAAAGGAATTTTCCTGTAATGGTAGTGACTTTTGAGTTAATATGACGATGCATGAGGGACAGTACCCATATTGTAAAAGATAAAAATGATGAGAAATTTTTCAGAAGCAATGATGAGAAGGTTTTAATCACGTCATAAACAAAAGCCAGTTATAGAGTCACCTGAAACATCTTCAGTGCCGCGTATTCTTTGCAAGACCTTTCTAGCCTCGTCAATTCGACCTCTGCTCACAAGCCAGCGCGGGGATTCAGGCAAGTAAAACACGGTCAGAAGGAAGTAAACGACAGCAGGAATGGAAATAACCCCAAGCATGAATCTCCAACTGGGGGAGGTCGTTAAGGACATTGAGAACACCATACAGTAAGCCAAAAACATGCCGGCAGAACAAGAGAGCTGCGTAACAGTATTCAATTGACCCCTGATATCAGCCGGTGCTATCTCGGATATGTAGAGAGGAGTAAGAGTGACGGCGAGAGCAATGCCAAAGCCATCCAATAGCCTCGACAACAGGACGATGTAAACATTAGGAGCCCACAACATGACCAGACCGCTACAGAAATACATCACGGAAGATATTATCAACATGGGACGCCGTCCGAGCAAATCAGAGACTTTCCCGGAGAATATTGTTACAAAAGTACCAGTAAGAAATGTCATGGACACGATTAGCCCTTCAAGCGTGGGATCAGCGTCCAGGTTGAATTCTCGCTTTATATACGACATCCCCCCTGCAGGAGGTTAGCAACAATACTTTCAGTTTCAGAGAGGAGATCTAGCGCCCCCTAAAACATCCACCCCCTTCTTCCGTTCTAAGCATTTGGGACGTGAATGCCAAAGACATGGAAGACAAACTTGCTTTCGTATGAGATACATGACAGTTCTACTGCGCTTCGAATGATGAATAAATCTAGTTTTGAAGACTTGGGGGAATCAATGAAATCTTAGGATTTCGAGATAGAAGACCAGACACGTATATGCATTGATTGAAAATAAGAAATTAGCCAGACCTCAGGAACAAGAGAGGAAGATAAGATGTCAGGGGCTTAAAAAATAATAAACATAACTCACCGGCAATGGCAGAACTATCCCATCCAACCAGGAGATTTCCCAGGGTTGCAGCAACGGCAACAAGCACGACTGGACTCATGTTTTGCTTCAGAGCAGAAGGGGCGAGAAGAAAGCTTCAGGTGGTGTTGAGCGTCCCAGAGAGGAGCAATGAGTCCCCGACTCAGGGTAGTGAAGGAATGGTGGAAAGGAAGGATTTTAAAAAATACGCAGCCGCTGATCTGCAAGTATGAGTACAGTTTCCATGAGTGTGTGCCATCAAGCATTATCCCTTCCGCATTCCATCCTAGTACTGCAAGTGCAAACTCAGCATTCGCTGGAAGACACGTTTTGTCACATATTTATTATACTATTTTTATATTTTATTTTCCAAGTCAACTCAAACATGGCCGCCACCCCCCCCCCCCCGGGGGATGAGTTCATGTTTTACTCACGGGACGGACAAGTAAAGAAGCTTATCAGGACATCAGTTTGAATTAAAGGTCAAATTTATTATATAATTGAGTCTGAAAGTCATGTCTGTGAGCGTGAAGACTGCCACGCCACCCCTCAACCTTCAAGACGCCACATGGACGGTGCTGGTTACTTCTCAATTTGGAATTAATTGGTACATGCGTATTCTTTTCAAATTCTTGCAGAGATTTGTTCTCGTGATTTTTTAAGAAGTGTTTTTTTTTTTTTTTAAGTTTAAGATACAGGAGTACTGAAATGAATTTCCAACGACACATTTCAAGGCAGGTGCATTCTCGCCTTTCTCCATACGTACTTTTTATTAACTAAAACTAGCCTTCCCACTTGAGTGACGTGGGGCTTGTTTGGTTATTGCTTTCATGTTTTTGTTTTCAAAAATTGTTTTATAAAGCAAATTTAAAAATTGTTTTTGAGAACAAATGACAAAAAACTTGTTTGGTAATAGTAATCCAAAAACAGTTTTAGAATTAAAAAAATAAAAAAACTTGCTCGGCAAAATTAATATTAAAAATAATTTGTAAAAACAAAAATATAATAAAACTCGTTTGATAAAAATTGTTTTGGCTGATATTTTGCTTGGCAAAATTAGTCTATATGTTGCTGCCAGTAAAGTACAATTTTTTTTTTGGAATTTCCCTACAATTTATAAAATGAGTAATATTTATAAGAACATAAAAACTTATATAACTAAACTTATTTGTTTCATTTTCTAATTAAATCAAGACAGACATGTAATTATTTAATATTATTATCACATGAAAATTTATTTATTTTAATTTATTTAGACAAAAATATGTTAAGTATATAAAGTTATGTATATAAATTTGCTTATATATATACGCACGCGTGCGCATATGTAATAAAAGATTAACAAAAGAAGAAATATCTTTTAGAAAATAAGAAATGAGATATTTATATTATAATAAAATGAGATATTCTAATGAATACTAAAAGAATATATAATTATTACAATAAATGAGATAGAGATATAGTTAGGCAAAATAAGATAAAATTAAATGAAAATTATAAATCAATCATTTTGTATAAATAGAAGAGAGCCTTGACATAAGCCTGAACATAGGGAGATTGAGTCGAAAGAAATCAAAGAGCAGAGCAGCATGAGGTTGAGAAAACAAAAATGTTTGAATTAGTGATTACCAAAACTATCCTCCTAACCGTGTGGGAACAAAAATAGAATTTTTTTTTCATGCTTTTACTTAGTAAAAAAAAATAGGAATAGAAACAGCTAAAAGTTGTTTTAATTTTCTTGTATTTAAAAACAAAAAATTAAAAATTGTTTTCAAAACAAAAATTAAAAAACATTAGCCAAACAAGTTTTTTTTATTTTAAAAATATTAAAATAAAAACCCTATTTTTAAGAATAGAAAACAAACAGGCTCTTAGATTCTGTGACTATATGTTGAGTATCTATATCATTTAAATAATTAAACTTTAGATTAATAATCATGAACTTATAATTTACATGATATTAATGAATAAGTGAGTTTGTATAAATTATTGATTTAAATTTTAACGATTTAAATAGTACACACATTCAATGCATGTACTAAGTACAAACATTGAATCCAATTCTCCACCCGACTCCCCTAAAAGAAATCATTTTGTTATATTTGATATGCATTATTGAGTTAATATATGTTGCTATAATTATGAGTAGAGTCGGGAATAAGGATCAGGCTTGGAGGGTCAGGCTTGAAAGCTCTATTTAAATAAAAGTTTGGGCTTTAAAAATAAATTCTTTTAAAAGTAATGGGGCTTAAAAGCCTGGCTCTAATAAGCCCTATAAAAAAAGACTCGGGTTCGGGCAAACTTTCAAACTCTGTTATATTATTATTATTATTTTCTTTAGTGAAGCATGAGTTTGAAGCTAAGGACTTGCTTACCTAAAGCCCTGATCCTACACATATTATATTATTATTAATTTAATTTATTCTAAAATTAATTTAATATAATTTAATAAATATCAGTGTATAGCATAAAATTTTTGATATTTTTTATTTTTCTATAATTATTATGTTTGTGTATTTATAAAAAAAATCTATTTTTAACTAAGATTTAAATTTTATTACTAAATTTATAAATGTATGTTGTTTAATTTTTAAAAAGATTATGAGGATTTTGATTTTTTTTAAGTTTAGAATATTTTAATTAATTTTTAGTGTTTGATTTCATTTAAATTTTTTAAAATTTTTTTATAACAGGGCTTGCTGGCCCAGACTTAAGCCCTTTAAAAAAGGACTAGGCCTTAAAAAATGGGCAAAAAATAAAAAATCGAGTTTAAGGGCCAAACCCACTCATTTTCCAACTCTAATTATGAATTAAGGGTTATTTTTTACTCTTAACTATATATGAAAGATGGCCGGAGACCTTATATGCAACTTAGAATTAATTGTGTCCTTTAACTTTAGAAATTCAATCTCTCATCACTCTATCGTTACTTTTCTCATTTGTTCATCTTAGTAAGTACCACAATTCATTCTTTAAATATTTTTCACTCTCTCTTCCCCCTATCTTTCACCCTCCCTCTCCTGCTCTCCTCTCTTTTCCTCGTGTCTCAACCTGATTGGATTAATACCTACTTGTAACCTTCATTGTTGACTCTCACTCTTTTCTCTCACATGCCCCCTGAGGAGCTTCGAATAGACTCAAAGTCAATTAATTAGAAAAGAAAAGAGGATCTATGTTGGATAAAATAGTGGATTGAAAAGGATGCTCCATGCTCAAACTAGAGACACAAGGTTAGATGAGAGTCAAGAAAAAAGGTCTTTATTTGGAGGTGATGCGTGCATGAAGGGTGGTCAAACTTCATCCTCTCTCTCTTGCTCGAGATGTTTCACTTTGACCACCATCTCCCTTGCTTGATTAAACTAGGGTAGATGAACTGAAAGGGAAGAATGGTGGCAACAAAGAAAGTATCTCAGAGGAGAGTGATAAATTGGAGGGGGAGCATCGTATGAAGGGCCTTTGCACTTGTTCAAACATAAAGCAAGATAGGTCACTTTGTTTTCGTGATCTAGGAATAGAGCAAATGTGAGACTTATTCAGAATATCGCTTTCGTGCAATTTCAAAGTAAGAATGGAGGGGAGAGAACATGTTCAAAACACCATGTTCATTGAAAGGCTTGATTGCTACTCAGAACACCATGCTCAAATGAAGTGGTAGTGGATGTCAATGATTCATTAAGAATCAGCATCATCCGCAAGACAACGTTGTTGGAAAGCTTTATTAGTTCTTGGTGCGTATGGTCTCTTCGATGAATCAACATCATCCCTTACCTTGTCCAAAGGCATGCATTCTTTGGAGCTTCTTTGGTGGAATACATTGCAAATTTGGATGGGGGAGAGGAGACAAAGGGAGAGGAGAGAGGCAGAGTGGGTAGAGGTGAGGAGAGAGTGTGTTTGAAGGTGATGAAAAAACATTTTAAAGTGATGCTTGCATAATCAAATCCATGACTTACAATGAAGTAAAGCCAATATGCTCTCAATAACAACCCAGGAGTTCAATAATGTGGCTCTGGCATGAGATAAAGGAGAGAGGATGAGATGAAGAAGAGAGAGATTTTTACATTATAAAAAATTAATAAGATCTACTATATAATAAAAAAATTTAAATGCAAGGCCTATGTAAAAGAAAAAGTAGATAATTTAATGTTAGAGGCATAGTGGGCAAATTTTTTAAAATGTAAAAATAAAATTAATTCATAATTAAATTTAAAATTTTCAACAAATTTTTTGTCATTAAAAAATAAAATTAACCTTTAACTTTATAATTATTGATGTTTAGTGATTGGGAAGAGTGTTATTTTAGTTGGAAAAGGATGGATGTAGGAGATAGATTTTTGGCTTGAAATTTCAATGAAATTGACCCCCCGCTTGATCACCTGCAAGTGCGGTCTTGTCTAGTCACGTGTTTTACGTCCCCTGCACGACACCGCAGACACATCTGGCGGTCCTCCCAAGCAACAGTTTTTTTGTTGGATATTTCATATTTATTTACACATTAAAAACCATGCTCCCATGTGGACCGCAACAACAACACTAGCAGATTTTTTTTAAAGAGTTCTTATTGTTATTTGGTCCAGTGAAATTGATACCCCACAAACACTCCAATAAAAAAAAAAAAATACTCGGCAAGTACTGAAATAGGGATAAACGATGCGTCCGCATTTCGTGAACGCTCATCATCTCAAGGGCTCACCTGAGGCCTTGACTTCATCATCATGTAATCTCTGCCATCTACTTTAAATTTATTTTCTTAATTTTTCAATATTGTCTTTTGGGCTGGCAAGAGATGAATATCAATTACTCATTTCAGTAAAGTTGGACTGTTTAAATTTAAAATTTTTTATTTTTTTAATTTATATTTATCAAAATAAAAATTATAATTTTTTAATAAATTATTTATAATTAATTTGGCCGGTGCATATTTAATTTAGACTCTTTTTAATATTAAAATTTTTTATACTTTTATAAATTAACTATCTAAATATACTCTGTATAATATAAATATAACTTGAACAATCCAATTTAATATTAAATTATTTAGTAATATTTATAAATTAACTATCTAAATGTACTCTAAATAATATAGATTTAATATTAAGGTTTTCATTTTTTATAAATTTTTTTAATAATATAATATTAAAAATATTAAATGATAAATTTAAAATGAACAGTAGAAATCAACTGAGGATAAAAGTAAAAGCTCAGATGAACTCTTAAACCCTGTTTAGTAGGTGGTATTAAAAGGGTGGGATTGAAATTAAGATAACATACTTTTACAATGTTTGGTACAAAAGATTGCTCATTACTTGAGATTGTTGAAACCCACATTGATAGGATTGGGCAAACTCATAAGGGAGGGGGTATTAAAAATTTAATCTCAAGATTAAAACTTTTCAAACCAAATTGCCCTCCTTTATCGTCAAACCACCACCATCGAAAAGTTGCTTCTCTCACATGTCTCCAATCAACTTCTCCTCCCTTTCCAGTCACCATCTCTCTTGTCTCTCTGCCCTCACCCCCACCCTATCCCTCGCCATCCTCTCATTCAGTCGAGTCTAACATGGCCTTTCCTAGCATCATCGCCGTTCTCCGTCACTAATAGGTTCATCTTCCTCCCTTCTCCCTCTGTCTACCTCCCGTCATTCTCCCTTTGCCTCCCTTTCATCTTTCACTATCAACGTCGTTCTCCCTTCGTCTTCCATCATTGACGCCGTTCTCGCCTTGCCATTCTCACCATTCCAGTCTACTTACCTTCTTGCCTTCAAATTTGCATAAACAAGGTTGTTGTGTTTGCTTTCGAATAGTTGAGATTCATCATGGACGAGAATTGTTGCTGCATTTGCTCCTAATTTCATGTCATTGAATAGGGTGATCAACAGCAGGGGGACTTTAGATCATTGGTGACAAAGAGATAGGTTTTGGAATTTTTTTTATTAATTATAAGAAATATTATAATTTTTTCATAATTTACATTTAATTATAAAATTAAATAGAAGAAAGTATTTCCTACAATTATTAATTTATACCAAACATAATTTTAAAACTCCAATCTCAATTTCAATCTCAATCTTAATTCAATTTTAGCGCCAATTTCAATACCTTCAAATTCAGGCCTTCATATCAAACAGGATCTTAAAGTGATGAGCACGCCTTGCTCATTAGAACGCACTCGCACGAATGAAGAGAAGAATGACAAATTGCATTCACACTGGAGGAGGTTTCTAGACAGAGATGTCGATAGGAGAAAGGAAAAACCGACTTGAACAGACAAAACTTGTCAACGTGCCTTTCCAATCAACCATTTAAATGCATTAGTTATTAAAATAAAATAGAAAAAAGTCACTGTATTTTACTCTAAAAATGTTTTAAATTTTTATTGTTAATATTGTGGATATTTTTTTCATCTCAAATGTTTATTCCCGTTGGTTTGTGCAATTGTGCTTACTTATAGAATTTCATTACACTTCTTTCATGCACAATTATTTTTTTGAAAAGTTATTATTATTAAAAATATCAATCCACATATTATCTTAGATGCCAATTACTTTTTATTAAATTATCAAATCAATTTTTAAATATTTAATTTTTTTTATGGTGTTTGTGGTCTATTTGATTCGAGAATGAAGGGAAGAGGATGTTAGTTCTAAAATATAAATTTTTTTTTGCTATCATATCAATGAGTTATTTATATTTTTATGCAAATAAATTGTAATTGTTTATATAATTCTACTTTTATGTTAAATTTAATTTTTAAAATTTTAATTTCTAACCTAATCTTATATCTTATAAAGCCCGTGTATTTCTTTCCCGTGCACTGTTCATATACAGTATTTTCCCTCAAATGGCCCTGCCTAATGGGAAGTGGGGTCTCTCCACTTCCTTTTTCTCCATTTCTCTCCACTTCCCCCATCCTCACCATTCATTAATTTTATCATTTAAAAAAATTATTTAATAAAAAAATTTGAATGGTGGGGATGGGGGAAGTGGAGGAAAAGGGAGGGGAAAAAGTGGAGAGACCCCTGATCCTGCCTAATGAGTGTATTCTACAGTGTTATGTACTGAATGGCCTTCTGGTGCGGGTCCCGCAGATTGTTTGTAATTTAAATTTTGGCTTTGGAAAATTGTCATCTTCTTCTCTCTCGCCTTCCAAATCATTCCATCCATCGCATTCACTGCCCTCTCATCCTCAACGCCACTGTCGGCGAAGACTCTCCCCCATCATCGTTGTGCCCCCTTTCTGTCTTCACTCCTTGTCCAATCGAGCTTCTCTTCGACTTCGTCTCCCTCACGGCACCGTGTCTTCTTTGTCTTCCCTTCCTCTGCTGTCACCACGTTCTCTTTGTATCCCTTTCATCTGCCATCACCAATTCCAAACCCCACTGCTTCTCTCTCCAGACGCAATCTCTCTCTCTGCTCGAGGTCAAAGAAGATGCAGTGAAGCAATATATGAAAGCGTGAGAGAGAGATTTAGCAAAAAATCACGAATATGAGAGCGTGAGAGACAGAGATTTAGCACAACAGAAGCCTGAGCTGAGACTGAGTCTGGCGCCCAAGTTCATTCAGCGAGTTGCACGGGGAAGCCCTTGCACTGATTGTGGTAAGTCTAATCGATCATCCATGTATTTTTCTGAAGGTTCTGGGATATTCTGTGTTACCCTAATTGTTCTGAACTAATTGCTATATTATTCATGTTTCTTCCTTCTTCGTGCTTGTCAACCAATTTCTGTTGAGTGAGGGTGCTTCTGTTGACTCCAGATCTAATATGATAAGGAATCCAAGTTTTTGTGAATGGTAGAAATTTTATTTTGATTATCACTTTCAGGTCTGAACGTTGGATTATTTCTCTATGACATTGACTTTTTTATGTAGATTTTCAGACTACTATATTATTGAAGTAGGTGTTTGTTTTATTTCCATATAGAAAGTTGGACTAATGGTTTTATTTTTGGTCATACATTTTATAGAAGACCCATATGGTGAAGTTTCTGTTCGCATCCTGGGAGGTTCTAATGGAGCAGTAGCTAGATTGCGTTTCACGTATAGATAGAATTCTCAAGGAGCAAGAAACAGAGAGAACAGGAAAAAAAAGGGAAAAATAAGAATGTAGGAATGACAACTGATATTAAGTAAGAACTAACTTTCAAGATGATAATTATACGATTGGATTGAAAACTTTATATTTTTTCTTGGGGTTTGTTCTACTCTTTTTCATGGAGCCTTTTGACCTATAGATCAATTGATCATACTATTGGACGTTATACCATTATCCCTTTATCTGGAAATGATGTGTCTTAGAAAATCTCTGAAGGATTTGCTTAGTTCATGGTTGAAGGTTAAACATATGATTGGATTCAGAACTTTATATTAATTCATGGTTAAATATATCCTTTTTTTCCTGGGGTTCATTCCACTCTTTCATCAAGTTCCTTATTCTGGTGACATTGGCAAGGCTAATAAAAAGAATGGCATGGATTAATGAAATGGGAAGGGATGTTGAAGATTTTTTTTTTTTTAGGCAATTTTATCTTATAGCATGAACTTTGTGTTTTTGTTTCTTTATCATGTTAGAGGTGGTGCCCTGTTTCGTCCATGGTAAGTCTATTCTATTGTGTTTCTCTTTCCTTGATTTTGCATCTATTAGACTCAAGCAGAAGGTTACCATAATCATATTGCTATTTTTATTTTTTCTTTGGGGCTGGGGGTGAATTAAGTAGACAGTATCATTAAGTACATGATTTATTAGCCGCCATTGCCTTTTATATAACCTTCATTCAGTTTAGCTATCATTTTGTCATATCTTAATAGTTGCCCTGCCCATAACTTTGCATAGGAATAATTCTTGTACTTGTAGAATGTTATTTGACTTGATTGCTTTTTAGGATTAAACTCCATTTATCCATTTGACTGTCTACCATTTACAAACCGCTTCTATTAGTCATTGACAGTGAAAGCAGTGAGGCTTTCAAGGCAAGAATTACCTCTTTATTTTAGCATGCATAATGAACTTTAGGACTATGACATATACTGGTGTAGAAATGCTAGCTTTATGCATAAATTAGGTGGGATGTAGGGGACATGGTGGTTTTACGCACTTAAACTATCCATGTACTAATTAAAGCATTGCGCATGAAGAGGTGAGACATGATTTTAAACACATAATTTATATATTCATTAGAAAGCTTGATGTCGAATACATGATGGCACTGGTTTAACCCCTGTAAAAAGTTATAAAATTACTTGTGTTGATATTTAATTAATTTATAAAGCATGGAAAAAGTGAGACAAAATAAAGCATAAGTAGTAAAATGAATTACCTCTTGTGCCAGCATATAATTTAAAGAGTTATAAAGCATGCTTGTCACTGTTCACTATACTTCATGATTAATATTAGTTTATTGATGATTGTTGATTGATTTATGGTTTGGAGAGTGAACGAGCTTACTGTTATGCTAATTTCTCTTCATTCTCATTCCAAGCTATGTTTTTAGTCAATTGGAAACCTCTTTTAATTGAAAATCCTACTTCTGAATCTCTTTCCTTCTAACTTTTGGACATCATCGTTGATCACATTTGAGGGGTTGCAAGGAATCTGGTTACTAGATTAATTTAGAAAATTAGGATGGGAGTATAATCTAAATAAATAAACTGTTAAAGCTATTAGCCATGCATTTCCATTGATAGCCATTGTTAGAAAATCTTTTTGGCTTATGGGAAATCATTTTGAAGCTCTGGAATAAAAACTAAATATCAGTGAATGATGAATGACTTATTCATTATCTCTAATGTTTTTAAGGTTATCTTCTTTGATGGCTAGTATGAACATACGCCATGTAATTTGGTGCTGATTGAATTTTATCTATATCTTTCCTATAGCTTATTTTCATCAATCGTTGTCTATTTTCTTCTTGGATTTTAATTTTTGATAATTTTTGGGTGGGGGAATTTGGCAAATCCAGGCTAGGATGGGGATGGTAGAAGAGTTAGAGACTTCCTTGTAAATATTACGAGGATTTGAGACTGATATATCTGTTGAAGTACAAGAAATCAATTTTGCTCATTATTCCTCCTAAAGTAGCAAAACAACTTTGATGCTGTCACTATGATGCATGATGACCAGTGTGGACAAGGTGTGAATTAAGTGTTTAGAATCTGTAGTAATATCCATTTGCTGCTAAACTGAATTATTTTTTTAGCGATCTGCCGCATCAATGGGAAAAGACTTACCATTTGATTTCCATATTTCAAGAGAAAAAGATATTAGTTTCCTTTGATGGTATACTATAATTCATCCCTATAGCATGCTATAATTCAACCTATGAGGAGAACTACGAATTAGGTAAGAGATAAGAATTTATTGTTATCTTTCTGTATCATATCTTCTTGACCCTGCTTGTAACATGATCCATATAGCAGCAGCATTCTTAGTCTGTGTTATGATTGAGAAGCTACCCAATACTATATTTTATTAGTATCTCTTATTGTTGCTGTGAGGAAATTTTTGGATGCAGTTATAGATGAGGATGAAAAGACTGGGAAGGAATGCATCAAGGTGCTAATGTGATTTTGTTATTTGCACATATTTTTAGGCTTTCATCTTTTTTAATGATAAGTCAGTCAGCTTTAGTTCTAGAAAATATCTATATAAGAGGCCTGTGCAATGCTGATGTGAAAGAAGGTTTAAATGGCATTTGCAGTTGACAACTGGGGTAATTTTCAAAAATTTAAAGTAAACATGATATAATTTAATGAGAAATCCCCAATGCTGTTGTGAACTTTACCTTATAATCTTCATGTTGGGGAAAAAGATCATAGATTCATGTATAAATTTAAACAAACATTTATTTACTATTAAAGGTGTTTCCAGGTTGAAGTAAAGTTTCTCTAATAGAACATATGTTGTTGCTTCTTTTGTAAAATGCTTTATGTGACTTGCCACTGAAGGAAGGCCTTTATAACTAAGAAAAGTAATCATTGGATTTTACACAAAATCTATGTAATACTACAGTATGGATTATGGGCAGCAGAAGAGTTCAGCATGTAAGAACTCGGGTTCATTTTTTCAAAGCACTTTGCAAATTCTCTTTAAATACGCTTTTTAAAATCTGGAGTTAGTAACTTATGATTCAATTTTCTTCTCTTTTTCCCCATTTCTATCTACAATTTTGTGGCTATTTAATGGTCTTTTTTGTCAATAGCTTTTAGCAAAAGGGAAAGCCAAATTTATGAAAGTTTTTCAATCAGTTTCTTTTCTTTTTTCCCCCTCTATATTTATCAGCTATAGCATTTTATGAAACTGATGATGCTCCTCAGGTTGAGTGTGGCTTATGGTAGGTTGCTTCTCCTGGAGTCCTTGAAGCCAAATTATTTAACAGGTAAATTTTTTTCAGATGTTCTAATTCTTTTTTTTCTCCAACAGATATTTTATTTTTATGATGTCTGTTTGAAGGAAGTAGGGTACTTTGCAATATAAATTTCAAGCATTAATATTTCATATGTTGTTGCTTCTTTTGTAAAATGCTTATGTGAATTGCCGCTGAAGGAAGACCTTTATAACTAAGAAAAGTAATCATTCGATTTTACACAAAATCTATGTAATACCACAGCATGGATTATGGGCAGCGGAAGAGCTCAACATTTAAGAACTCAGGTTCATTTTTTCAAAGTACTCTGCAAATTCTTTTTAAATGCTCTTTTTTAAATTTGGAGTTAGTAATTTATGATTCAATTTTCTTCTCTTTTTCCCTATTTCTATCTAAAATTTTGTGGCTATTTAATGGTCTTTTTTGTCAATAAGCTTTTAGTAGAAGGGAAAGCCAAATTTATGAAAGTTTTTCAATCAGTTTCTTTTCTTTTTCCCCCTCTATGTTTATCAGCTATAGCATTTTATGAAATTGACGATGCACCTCAGGTTGAGTGTGGCTTATGGTAGGTTGCTTTTCTTGGAGTCCTTGAAGCTAAATTATTTAGTAGGTAAATTTTTTTCAAATGTTTTGTTTCTTTTTTTTTTCCTTCAACAGATATCTTATTTTTATGATGTCAATTTGTAGGAAGTAAGGTACTTCGCAATAAACTAAGGTAATCTTGATGAATAAATTTTAGATATTCCAAGAATATTTCATTAATGACACAAACTTGAAATTTTTATGTACATTGATCGAATTAAAGCCACTTCATAATCCATTATATGAAAGTTTTATTGTCAATTTTTCTGGTCATATGAATTTGCAGGAGACCTTTTTAAGCTATCGGTGTTGGATTTGTATTTAGGAAGAACTTTTTCATGGTGAGTTATTGGAATATGCACGTATTTGTTTTTTTTTTTTTTCCTTTACTCCGGTATTGGTTTCATCTCATCCACTTTACTCTGTCATAAATTGATGACATATAAATTTTAGTTAGAGAACTCAAAATGTGGCTTGATCCAACATAACAAGCTTTGTGTCATTTTAAATGTCTTTGTTCCATCCAACTTTATAAGCTCTGGCATTTCCTTCATATTATGTTGCTGCTGCTTCTGATAATGGACTAACTATAGATTCTATTATCTATGGTTTAAGTTTGCATGAGGCAAAATTGGGAAGTAATAAATGTTTATTTTGCATATTATTAGTTGAAATGTTATTATTTTGATGCAGTCTCTTTTTCGTTTAGAACATGATGGAAATAAAGAATAAGAGTATGTGATATTCTTTTTTTTTTAATTTAAAAGTGTTGGTGCTACATATCAAACGATGATTGGAGTATGCTTCTACCTTTTTTGGAGACTAATGTTTGATTAGTGAGGTTATTTAAGTTTGACTTATAACAAAGTGTACATTCCAATGAAATTGTTTTCCTCATGTTGATTAATGGATGTATTTTACTTCATAAATGTTAGTCTCTCTTTTTCTTGCATTATTTGTTCTTTCTGTCTGAATAACTGAATTTAATGCTGGCTATATTATTTTTTTATATTTTGTCAGAATGGATCTTCTCTTTGTCCTTTTGTTAGGATGTACATGAATTCTTGAACTTTTTCTTAAATGATCTGATGGACATTTTGGAAGGCTTCAAAAGAGATCAACAGACCTCATCACCTTCTGATCCTGGGTCAATGAATCATGACTTATCACTTATGTAACATACATATATTAATATTTTGCTCAGTAGGGATTGGAAAAGTGAGTGAAGTGCAAAACAGATATATTTTGGTGTTCTCCTTGTGGATTGGATGTTTCAAAATCTATTATTTTCAGGCATTGTTTTAGAATTCCAATTTCATTAGTTCTTTATTTTGAGAGATTGTTTTTGAATTGGGCTATTCTGGTGTTAGAAATTGCTGTTGATTTGTTGAAGCCTATACGAAGATGCCTTAATTAACAACTAATGGGATCCCGTGCATGCTCAACCATATAAGAATAAATCCTAATTAATTAAAATTATTAACTCAATGAATTGCATATTTTCACTGAAGAAGGATGCAACAGAAGGCTGGAAATGTTCGACCAAAAAAAAAAACAAAGAAACAAGGCTGAAAATGTATTGAGATAAAAAAAAAAATAAAGAAGGCTGAAAATGTATTGAGATAAAAGGTATCGGATCAGGGATGTCTTTATTTTTTCTCCTCCCTTTCCCTCTACTTCTCCCATCCTCACCATTCAAATTTTTTTATTAAATAATTTTTTTAAATGATAAAATTAATGAATAGTGAAGATGGGAGAAATGGAAGGAAATAAAGAGAAAAGAAATGTAGAGTCCTCTGATCCAAAGGTATCAAACAAAATTCAATTATGCATGGGGCAGATGAGTGAAGTATTTTAGATATTAACAATTAAAATATTTTTTTTTGAAATATTCAAAGTTATGAAACATGTTAAAATAATTTTTATTAAAATTTTTCTTTCTTCATATTTACAGGTTTTAATGTAATTTGAATTTAAATATTTTATTTAATTGGTTTGAAAAATTGTATTCGCTTCATTAAAAAATATGAAGTATTTTTAATTTAATTTTACTTTTTAATAAAGTAGTTACTTACTTTTTAACTAATCTTATTTTTTTATATTTATTCCTATTAAGTTATTATTAAGAAATGTATTTTTATTTTTAGAAAAAAAATAATGATTACACTTCAAAAAATTAAAAATGTCTTACATTTTTGAATATTCAAGTCTTCAAAAAATATTTTATATTTTTAAATGGAGGGAGTAATTTATTTGATTGATATAATTTCAAGGTAAATTTAGATGTATAATGACTATAAAAAGCAATAATTTTACAATATATTTTTTTTGTTTCTAATTGTTTCTTCTTAAAAATATTGAATTTTAGATTGCAATTTAAATATTCTATGTTTAATTATAAAAAAGGAAGAATTATAATTAAATCTCATACAAGAAAATTGATTATTATAATGTTCATTGACAATTAAACTAACAGATATTAATGAACCTTATAATAATTAATTTTTTTATGTGGGATTTCAATGTAACTTTTCTTATAAAAAACTTGAATTTTCATGATGAATTAAAAATGTTAAATTTTAAAAAGATAAAATAAAATGAGAGGATAAGGGAGCAAATTTTACAAAATTTAAAATGCATGAAATATTTAATTTAATATTTGTGTAAAAACTCATCGAGGATCCATTTAAGATCAAAATAAATGATTTTTAGCTAGTTAAATTCAAAAATTTGGTCCTTTAATGTGGTTTGGTCCTAAGTAAAATAACTTGTGCTTTCATCACATGGTAAAATATGAAGTTTAAAGACAGTTAATTAATTTATTGATCTTAGGATGTGATTGGATTAAAAGTACCATATATTTTTTAATGACAGAAAGAATTCACATAAAAAATTATTGATTAATATTTTTAATTCTACCCTAGCTTAATTTTAATTTAGTATTTCTATATGGCCCCTTAAATAATGTGTTACTTTATCTAACTGAACGAGGAAAGTCAGAGAATTTTTTTATAGCACTACACGTATAAAAATATATATATATATATATATATATATCATCTATTATTTAAATAGTAAAATAATATGACTTGATTAATTAAATTTTAAAAATTTAGTCCTTAAATTACCCTTGCGACGCAGGGGCCCTTCCACTAGTTATATATATGCGTGAATTTTATAAGCATTACTATTCATCTACAGTTGGATGAATAGTAACATTTTTTTAAAAAAAATTTATATTGAAAGATCATATGGGACCAACAATAAAAGAAGTATGCGCAAGACCCATGATAAAAATATGGTAGATATGATATTCATAATAAAAATGATATCAATGAGATATTATTCATCATTTGTATTTTGTCTTATCTCGAGTCCTAATTGTAAAAGAAAGAAATTTTTTTATTTTATTTATAAATCAAGTCATTAAATTTTTATCAAAAATTTTTTTTAAACCTTCAATTAAATTCTAGTAAGAAAAAATATATTATTAAAATATTTATATTTAATAAACGTAAAATTGAGATTAGTGCTTGAAAATCTACGTAAGCATTTTTGCAATTACGTCTTGAAAGTTAATTATACGAAGATGATAAAAATACTTTCTTGTGCAAACCTCAAATATCAAAATGTACTTACATGTAATATTGCATCATGTGTTGAATAAAATTATCTACCACCTATACACGAAAAAAAAAAAATTATTCCCATGCAATGTAAAGTAAAAAATCTAGTTTGTTTAAAATTCTGTGAATACAAACTTCACACGAGCCTAAAAGACAAACTCTTTCTTTCTTTTCTTTCTTTCTTTTTTTCCTTTTTATCCTCGTCAATCTTTAGCACCTATGAGAGAATTTTATAGATTCTGTATCGTGAATGATTAGTCAATATGTGGTGTGCTTTGGGGGATTCGATTAAACTGAATTTTTTTCAAGGGTTCACACAATGTAGAGTGTGAGTTGACCATCCCAGTAGCCTCACAAATGTCAAGTCTAAATATTTCTCAACTTGAAATAAACTAGACATAATCTCAATGAATGATCTGAGTCCATATGAACTCTTTCACTTTTTCATGCTGGTTATCCATTTTTTTTTTCTAAAATCCAATAGCCATTTCTAAAACCCATAAAGGTAAAATGTCATATTCTACAAGAATGTGGATTGCATTTGAGGTAAAAATGAATGAAGAAGCCAATATACTTTGTTGGTACCTTTTCCTACGATTGTGCTTGAGAAACTATTAAATGTCCTCGTCACAAGCATGTGATTTGGGGTATTAATTAGATGCCAAAGATGCAAAAGAGCACGTCTGCTGCAACAAAAATCATAATTTAATGATGTCTCTGACAACATGAATAATATATCTTGAACAAAATAAAAATTTAAAAAAATTGTTTAAAATTATTTTTATTTTATTATTTTAACAATTGATATTTTGTAACAAAATTTTTGAGACTAAAAAATAATAAAAAAAGTTTTTTATTTTTCCTTATTCTCTAGAATAATAATCCCAAAACATTTAAAAGATGTTTTTATTTTTCTATTTTCCAAAATAATTTTTTTTTTAAATACTTTTTGAAAATATCTTATCAAACAGATTGTTTTGTTTTGTTTTTGTTCTAAAGGATAGAAAACTATTTTCAAAATTTATTGCCAAACAAGCCCATAAAGTCCACTCTCTTGTTCTCCTTATCCATCTTACAAATGACAAAGAGTAACATTCTTATCATATTAGGTGACCTTGTTGAAATCTACAAAAATTACATTATTATACTCACTAGTACAGATTTAGCTTTTTATAAGGCAAACGATATAGAAAATTAAGATGGTGATAATTTTGTAATTATCAATTTAGTTGTTAGATTTTCTACAACCGTTGTAGAAAGTAATATTTTCTATATCAATTGCCCAATAACCGATGTAAAAAGTTATTAAAATTTTTTATTTTAAAAAAATTAATTACTTTCTACATTAGTTTTAGTTATAATCGATAACTTTCTATATAAAAATCTTTTAAATTTTTACATCATCTTCTTCCTCGCACATAAACATCATTTTTTAAGATTTTTCACCCATAAATGTGATTTTTTTCCTAAATCTGTACAATTTTCCTTGCTCAAAATCACATATCTTCAATGTAACATTCTAAATTTTAATCCTTAGATTATTGAAAAATTAATCGAGTTTGATTACGGTGATTGAGTGATTTGTTGTGGTACATGGTCGGAAGGGTCTAATAAATAAATTCGGTTGTTATTTCACCCCTAATTATGGGTCCAAAGTGAAGTTGGGCTACTCGGACAACGAGAAGAGGAGAAAAACACAAAGAATAGTCTCTGTGCTGGTGCACAGATGATAAAGGGATAGAAGGACCTTTTTATGTCATTCGTTGCAGCGTGTACTACACGCATCGCGGTGCATGGTCTCTTTTCTTCAAAATTTGGTCTCAAAGCAAGATAGAAAATAAAGAGAATAAAAAGAGGAAACAAAAAGGACGCCTTTTGCTCTTTTAAGGCCTTTTCCCTTAGAGGTTTGGAAATATTTTGAGGCTAGAAACACCTGAGATAAGTATTCTAAACTTCTTTCCTCTCCTTTTCTTCTATTTTTATGAGATTTTGGTTAGGATTTGATAATGGAAGATGATTTTCGATCTATATAGGTTATGGGTCCAAACCTATTGACTCAAATGAAATTAATGAAAGTTGTTTAGAGTATTTAAACCTAACATTAATGGTTTTAAAGGTTGTTGGCTGGTAAATGCCATAAATATTTGAGAATGGCATTAATGAGGGTTGTTGGAGGAGTTGTAATATCATTAATAGAGGTTTAATAACTCATTAATGATATTAAGAGTTAACAAAAAGTTAATAAACTCAATGGGTAAGCTTAATAGTGAGAAATAAGGAGTTGTGTATTTTAGAAGTGGAAATGAGAGAGTAAAAATACGTTTTTGATAATGTTGATGAGTTTAGAATTGATTAACTACAAATTAATCATTCGAGCACTGTATTTGGCTTAGAAAACAAGCTTCAAAGCTAATTCTTAAGAAGTAAATCTTTGACTTTAAAAGGTTTGAGGTAATTGGAGAATCTTTATTTTGAGTAGTTTTATATTAATTGCGTTGTAATATGAGATATGTTTCTTTGCATGTACAATTGTGATTTGTGAATGTGTATACAAGCTATGGAACATGAGTTAGTGTATTTGCTTTGATTGAAAAAAAATGCAAAGGTGAATTTGAAGTGAATTTTAAATTACAATGTTGTATTGAAATAAGTAGTTGATGATTGGTATGATAAATTTGATTGTGATTAAATATAAGGGGATAAATATAATTGTGTTGAGATTGAAAATGGTAGATATAAGTGATATATGTGAAAATGAGAATGACGCTCACTTGGGTAACGTATTATCTTAAAATGAGAAGGTTAGCTTAAAGTATACGACTTCCTAGAGATTGAGAGTGGGGGAAGCCGTAGTCCAATAGTGAGTCCCGTGATCTTTGGCTAGGTTCACTTCATAATTGGCGAGCTTGGGTAGTCCAGTTATATGGATGAGCCTTATTTGATGTTATAATCTATGGTTTTAATATAAGTGACATGTAAATATAATAATGATTATAATGATAAAGTTCAAGGGTTTTATTGATCGATATGATGATTTGTATTGAAAATTTTATTTTATTATAAATATTTCACAAAATTAAAGTAGTATTCTATTAATTTATCAATGATATTTCACATAAATAAATGTGAAGAGAGATGGGTAAACTATATTATAAACAAACCAACAAACTATGACAATTAAATGGCTTCTCTCTTTTTAATATTAATTTGAATCATGCTTCATATGTTAAGAATGAATAATCTATCCAGATTTTTCTTCTTTTATTAAAAATTTATTAATATCAATATAATAAAAATATAAAGAATAAAAATAAATAAAATTTTAAATATAATCCTCAAGTAAAAAGTAAAAAATATAATATTATTTTTTTATCCTTTTCTTTCTTTTTTTTAAGGGTAGTTTGAAAATTTTAATTCGAAACAAAATAATCTCATCAATTAATGATTTATAAAGTAGACTAACTTATATTTTTAAAAAATGATTAATATACAAGATTGAAGGAGTATTATTAAATTTTTTTATCATAAATTTTAATCAAGATACTACATTAATACTCTATTTGAATGGAGAGAAAATATTAAAAGAAAGAAAACATGAGAAAAAATAATTTTTTTTTCATTTGAGTGAAAAAGAAAAAAATGAGAAAAAAGGAAGGAAAAAAATTAAGGTGTGAAATCCATAATTTTTTTTTTTTTAAACTTTTCTTTCTGTGAAAAGATCTTGGGAGTAAAATTTTCTCCCAGCATCTACCTCCCCCACTTTTGCTTTCGTGCTCGACTTTAGAGACTCCATATTCAATCCACACAGTAGCTTCATTTTCAATGGCTTTGTCTTCTTCTTCTCTCTGCCATGGTGCTTGCTGCCGTACTTTTTGACCAAACTTTATATAATGTACAATTTTATTTATGCTCAGCTCTTGAGGGAGAGACACTTTGAAGAAAACATATAATTGTAATTGCATTCTGCATGCACGTTAAACAGAGCTTCTTAAATCAATTTTACTTTCAACTTTTTTTATAAATTAAATTCGATAACATTCTTAATTTTAATTTTCTTAAGACATGGGAGGTCAATGTCCTAATTTTTTTAAAGTGTAATAAATTATAGCAATATTATTAGCCTTGCTGGTCATATTTTAACAATTAATTTAATTTTATTAACTTTAATATAATTTTAATTTAATTTATTTTTATAAAACTAATTATATGAAGCATAATATATTTACTCTTTTTTTTTATTTGTCCATATAAAAAAGTATTTTATTTTTATTTTTTCCCCTCAACTTTTCCTTATAGCGAGGGTAAAATTTTTGTTTCATTCTTCATTTTCAGTTACCCGACTCGTCTTTTCGGAGAGTCCGAAGAACTCGCGGCCAAACCGTGAACTCGTATCATTCTTGGTCATGCTGATTCCACATCGCAGAACAAGATTCCGATTCCTCCGTACCTGTGCCGTCCAGCAGCTTGATGTTTCTTTACCCACGCAAATGTACAAAGTTGCTTTCCTTTCTTCAACGGGTTCTTGACACGGATAGAAGAGCAGGGCAGAGGTGAGGTCGGGTCCGTGAGTTTTCTGCTCGAGGAAAAAGTCCAAGTTAGCTTTCTGCCACTGTCCATGGATTCCGCCGTTGAGGGCACGCCTAGATATTACGGGCTCTGCGCCATGGGAGGAATGCTTAGTGCCGGCACTACCCATCTCGCCATCACTCCTTTTGACGTTCTAAAAGTCAATATGCAGGTTTACCTCTTTCTTCTTAGCTCTGTTTCCTGTCCTTTAGCTCATAAAGCTATTTTATTTGGCTATTGCATTGCATTTCAATTGCTGAAAACCTTGTACCAGAATTTGTTCTTTTTATTTCCCTCTTATCATGGTTATTGTTTGGACTATTTCTCATGCGTGAGTGTTTTCAACTTTTCACTTTTCAACCCGGCATTGTTTTAATTTATAATGCTATTTTCATTCCATCCTAGTTGGTTCTTGAATTGCCCTTTAATTGTTTAGAAATTTGTACCAGCGTTTCATAGTTGTTTCGATCATTTCTTATTGGGGGATTGTATGCACATGTAGGTACATCCAATTAAATATTACAGCATTTCCTCGTGCTTTACTACAATATTAAGAGAACAAGGGCCTTCTGCCCTCTGGAGAGGTTGGGCGGCAAGTTCTTTGGATATGGAGCTCAAGGGGGGTGCAGGTTTGGTCTGTATGAATATTTCAAGGGGCTTTATTCCAATATAATGGGAGACAGTAACAGGAGTGTGGTTTACTTTGGTAGTAGCGCATCTGCTGAAGTATTTGCCAATATCGCTCTTTGCCCTTTTGAAGCTGTTAAAGTGAGAGTGCAGGCACAGCCCTGTTTTGCTAAGGGGGCTGTTTGATGGCTTTCCGAAGTTGTATGCATCAGAAGGCACGCAAGGGTAAATATTTAATGCAATTGTTTTATACTTTGTCTGCATCTATTTCTAGGGATGATTGTTTAACTTCTACTGCTTGCAGATTCTACCGTGGGCTTTTCCTCTTTGGGGCCGAAACCTTCCGTGTAATTTCACATATCTTGAAATGAAATTAATTCAATCAAATGGATTTTCTTTTTCTAGGTCTAGCATTTTAGGGTATATCAGCATTGTTATGCATCCACTTGCCAGAATAACCAACTTGGAATGAACCAACCAACAACCACATGTCATTTTTATGGTAATTTGATGCCTAAACTGGTCGTGGTATATACTTATAAATAGATGGATAATATACCCACCTCCATACATTGGCTGTAATTCTACTGAAATCTTCTAACATATTTTAATTTTCTGCAAGATGCAATTTGAACATCTTACCTTCCTTTACCATGTATGGTTCTGTATTCAGTCTCTATATATTTTTTATTCTTAATATTTAATGTCTTTTTCATTGGATGAAGTGATAACCAATGCATATACATACTAACGTGCCTACTGGAATTTGTGATTAGTTATATTAATGCTCATTTATGTCCAAATTCGAGCAGCTGTTTCTGACTAATTAAGTCTTCTGTTTATTTGCCTGTTGTGTGGCTGTGGACTGTGTGCTCAGTAATCAAAGATACATTGGACCATGTTCTTATAATAATCAACTTTCCACTGATAGTGAATTAAAATACATGGTTGTTCATCAATGAACTGGTATTTAAGTATTGTGTTAATTTTTTTGGCAGTTTTGTTGTTATGTTTCAACATTTGAGCATTCTGTTGATGTTCTCAACATTTGAGCATTCTGTTGATTTTTTGTATCGCAAAGCTGTAAGAAAAGAAAAGAGGGGATTGCTCAATAACTCAACAATTGGGGTGACATGTTTAGCTGGATATGCTGGGGTCTGTTGTAGCTTGATTTCGAACCCAGCTGACATATTGTAGCTTCACTTTATAACAGAAAGGCTGATAGTCTTGTGCTGGTATTTATTTCTCTATGTTTGGATTTGATTGATACTTTTTGGAAGATTTTGAGGTTTGATGGATGATTTACTCTTCTTATGAGCAGGCTATCAGGAAAATTGGTCTAACCAATCTATTTACGAGGAGCCTTCCTATTAGAATTCTTCTGGTTGGCCCTTCTATAACTTTGCAATGGTTGTTCTATGACACGATTAAAGTTTTAGGGGACTGTAAGTGCATTCCTCCTGAGCTGTTTTTCATGATGTTTTATTTAGAGATCTTTGTTTATCTTGTAGTCAAACTTACCTCTTGGCATTATATCTTTTGAATGTTATTTTACCCCTAGTTGTTATATATATAAACTAGCTATTACTTCCCCGTGCAACTCGTAAGGAGCAAAAACTAAGCCAAATATTTAACCACAATAACTTTAAAAGTCAGAAATATTTATTCTAAACTTATATGTCTTCCACTTAATGTCAATAAGCATATGAAATGAAGAAAATGTCAATGCAATGCTACTCAATCGTTAAAAAATACATTACATTGGACAACATGAGTAGTGGAAACATGATTACGTCTGATCTCCTGAGTTCCTAAAAATTTGTGTAAACAACATTTTTGTTGCACTGGATCCAGTATTTTCCTATTCATGCAAAAAATCTTAAGTCCATCGATGCTTTTTTACCCTGACAATGCCACATGTAATCGTCGATGTGTGAATACTGGACTTCGTTAGATACAACCCATATTGATATAGCAAGAAGAAACTAGAGCAATCAGAAAAAGATACCAGACAGTTGATGATTTAATGTTGAAGGTGCATTTTTGAGAAAGGAAAGGTATATCATTTGATAAAAGAGAAAATTGGTCCAAACTACCTAGAACAATTTCAGTTCACAAATTCTGTTTTCAGATGAGGATTCTTTATTGAGAGATAATCACAGCATAAGATGCCTGCATGAAAAAAATATTGGGGGCACAAAGTTTATCCAGTATGGAGGCTGCCTCAGGGGAGGGGGTTAGGGATGAGGTTGAGTAATATGTGATTATTGCTTTCAAAAAAGAAAAACAATGGTACCTCAAGGAAGGGGATTAGGAACTTGAGGTTATGACATTGGTTCACTGATTTTACCAACTTGGTCTAGTTCTCAGAACGCTACTATTTTTTATTCTATGAGAAATCATCTTTTTTAGGGATGAGGTTATGACACTGGTTCACTGATTTTGACCAACTTGGTCTAGTTCTCAAAACACTACTATTTTTTTTTTTTTTAATGAGAAATCATATTTCCTGAACCATTATCTCTCATTCTGTGAGCTTAACCTAGTCTCTTAAACTCTCATTACTATTTATCAATTTTATGTTGGGGTATTTCTTTTTTTAAGTGCTTATTTATGGAAGAGAAGGTGGACAAGGATAAAATCATATGCTTGAAAAATGTCAAATTCAAGGCAAGAAACTTAAAAAGACAACGTTCTAAGATGTTTTTTTCCTGAGGGTTGAAGTGAATTGTTACAAAATAGGGCTGAGTATGTCATACAGTGAAAAACATGTTCTTAGCCATGAGCTGTGATATTTGTCAAATGGCAATATGCAACTCTAATTGCTACCATGGGCCATGATCATTGAGATTCGAGAAGTATGTCACTATGTTTAACCATCAAATGTGTGGATGAGTATTATGTAACCATTGAGCTATAAAAAAATGTAAAGAAGCTTTGATTTCTGTAGAAGCATTTAAAATTCCATCATGCAGTAGGAATGGCCCTAACATTTTAAATAGGTTTAATTTAAACCTCTTTCAACCATTGCTGGTGTAACATAACCTCTCATTCTAAAATTGAACACCGATCCTGTAAACTCACAATCCATGCCACTTGGCCCTTTTGTAAGTAGATCTCTCCAAAATCATAGTGGCCCTCCATACTGGTTATGTCATGCCATATTTTCTTCGCATAGCCAGCAGACAAAAACAGGCTCTTTGGAAAAAGGCGAAAAAATCTGAATCCTCTCGCTTTCCTCTCTTTATAATGCACTAATACAAAAAGCACACAAATTTGTCTGAACCTTTCTCAAGCTTGCTGAATTAGTTTGGATTTGTGAAGGAAGCAGTATTCAGTCAGTTCCATTAGATTTTTGGTCAAAGGTGCAAAGAGAAGAGTCAAAATTATGTGCGTTTTGTTGGCCAAAATAAATGTTACATCATTTTGAAACTAAGGGCTGATAGTTGAGTTTTTAAAATAGAGGGGTAAATTGCACAAGATGCGGTTGCGTGTGGTTTGTTTGAGCCATTTAAATATGTTAAAGGTTAATAAATTGTTATTCAAAAACTGGGGATACGGTTTAAAATTGTTTGACATGGCATGGCTTCTAAACTTCTGCACTGGCTGCTAGCTGGTGCAAAAAATGACCATTCGGTGAGTCAAGGTGCATTGTGCTATCCTATAAAAAGAATGCAGAATTCCTGGATTTTCTGTATTTTGGTTGGCACTGCCAAGTTATGTTTTTTTTTTCTGTTCTATTGACAAGTCATATTATTGATGAAGCCTAATCCTTGTTGTTTAACATGATTTTGTAAAGAAACCTTGCAGGCCAATAGTGGTGAAGTTGTGACTGACGCGAATGGAATGATCTAGTCACCTCTTTCTGCTGACTGCGCATGATTGCTAGTCAATTTAGACAATATACAAGATTTTATTTTGTCCCAATATCATCCAAGCCTTCTTGGATTCATCATTGTAGGAAACTATTTGAAGGTCTTTGAATTACCTTGGAGAAGAGGGGGTGGGGGAGATAACTATTATGCGTCCATATTTGCAGTTCAAGAGCTATCATTTCTGCATATGTTATAAATGTGGCAGAAGAATGTAATGAGAAACTTAGCAGCAATTGGAGTTGCAGGATTTTCTGTTCCATTGGCATTAATCATCTGCTTGTTAAAAAGTAAAAGTCTCTCGTGCTGCTTCTGGCCTGATGACCTAGCATAATTCTCTTGATTATCCCTGTAGTATCATGGTCACGTAATGGTCTCTGTCCTTCTCAGGAAAGGTCAAGAAACAGGCAAGTTACAAGTCGTGAAGAGTAGAGGAGAGGCGTTGTTCCGTAGTTCCATAACCGACTCTCCAACCACAAACTATAATAGTGAATTATTGCTAAGGGAAATGGAGAGATCGAGGAGAGGGTTCGATGAATTATTGAGGCTGAAAGGAAGGGTTCGATGAATTATTGAGGCTGAAAGGAAGGGAGGCCTCACGAGAATGGCCCCGTCATTTATGAAAGAATGGCGTGGTGCCAGACACAGCCCCAGAAGAAGGGATGTCCACAAATTCATGCCCTCTCAACGTGACTGGTTCCTTCTTCCCCAACTCTTGTCATCTTCACATGTCACGGGATCTCACCTGTCCCCTCCCCATTTTTGAGAATCCTACATCTTCATTAACTATGCTTCTTTTATTGCCACATTTTAGTTGTCATATCCAATATTCAATCTTTAATCCTTCATATTTTTGGTCACGTCCGTTTTTTTTTCCTTTTGTGGCGTCTTCAAATCTTTTCATAATATTAATTTAGCCCTTTCCTTTTGAGAATCCAGTAACTATCATCCTTCAATGTGATGCGCCATGTATCTTGTTTTTTAGATTATATGCAAAACATAGACACAGTGTCCACACTTGTTATTTACAAACAATTGCGTTTCTGGCCTCTACAACCACGCTCAAGTTTTGACCTTATAGTTTCAAATTTGCAGCTAAAATTTTGTAGCTCATATAATTTCCAATTTACTCCATGCCAGTAAACATAAATTTTGTTATTTTCTTTTCTTTTTATAATCAGCATAAATTTTACGAAGTGAAAGCATGGTGGTTGAAAATTTGAATCTCCACTCATATATATATATATATATATATATATAATTTGGTTGGGCAGGATTTATCCTTTATCTTTAGTATCTCGGGAGATGGAATATACTCTTTGTAACTCAAAAAAAAAAAAATTAAAAATTACTGATAGTTTCAATAATGTGCACTCAATTGAAAATTTTGTAAAGAACAGGATCATAAAGATTTAATTACAAACTGTAAACTGTAAGGACTAAATTAAAAGTTAAATGAAACAATTAGAACTAAGTATGTGTATTAATAATGATCTTATAATAGGAAGAAGCGCGGCCAGAATTTTGGATGAGTCGTGTGTACAGATCGAATCCGAGTCACAAACTCACGAGACAAAATTAAAAAGTTTAAAATACTGAAACGTCATGAAGAAAAGTAGAAAAAAATAATTAAAATTATTTAATAATTGTTGTCATGTATTATTTATTTTAAAAGCTTAAGTGCCTATTTGGTTAACTTTTAAAAGTACATCTAAACTAAATTTGGGATATGCATTTGTCAAATCTAACAAATAGTTACACCAAATGTATTTTTATCAGATATAAACTGAAATACAAACAGGTACCAAGGTCCCAGTTTGGATTCATAATGCGAAGTCTAATTCATGGTTGGATTCCACCCCAAGAAGGCAATTTGATAATTGCAAAGTGAATGACAAGGTAGAGATAGAAAGGAGAATGCACAAGTGGGTATGAGACGTGGACTACATGCATCAGCATCGATATAATTTCTCGTAATACTGCCGCGTGCTGCATGATTATTGAAATGTAAACATGATTACTGGAGAGAAACGCCAAAAACTGTCACGAATAGATTCTCTCTTCCAAGTTGACTCTGTTCGGGTTAAAAATATGAATACGTAGCGTTAATGTTCCAAAGAGCAATGCAATGATTAAGGATTTGTTATTTCTTATTTGTGAACAGCTTCAACGACTTTGTGGCGTGGGCCCGATGTTGATTAAACTATCAACGTAATAGGACAGTTACCTAATAAACGAATCTATTTGGTGGATACAGGTAGGTATGACTCGACCTCGAGCTTGTGTTTTACCCTCACCCTTCTGCTCATTTTGACTTGGTTCAAGAGGCGGCTCAAAGCAATTGGAGGATCAACTTCAAAACCTGATGCGAGAAGATGAGAAACTGATCGTCTTTGTGTGGAACCAACCTTCCAACCCTCGGGCCACTCATCCAAAATCCATATGCCATTACCAATGCCAAGCAAACCATACGGTTTTGGTAGGATGGATCATGAATAAATTAATATATATAAAACCAAAAGATGTCCTTACCAGACCTTGAAAGAATTCTGTATCTACCATGAAAAAGGAACTTCAAAGCTGACCAATAATATCAATTAATGATACCATAGTAAGCAGACATCATAGTTAATCTTCCAAATACATTGAAGTTCTTAACAAAGAAGTTTCGGCAAAGAACTGTGGTACACCAACTTCAGCAACATCAAAATAAGCATAAGCACCATATTACACCAAAAAGAAAATTCTCCACAAAGTGGCAGAATGGACAGAATGGATAACTTATTAACATCGATTTGAGTTCAACAATAAATAGCATACTCTCGATTCTCCCTTGCTAGCCATTTCTATTTCGCTTGCTGGAGTGTACACTTCTTCCCGCTTTCAAGACAACAGATACAGATGAAATAATGTAGTAGAAAAATCAAATTGTACGTTAACCGAGAGAGGGAGGGAGGGAGGGAAATCTACAGTTCTGTAAGAGTCAAAGCAAATTTTTACAGGCCACAAGTACAGCCAACTCATTGAAAAATAAGGCACAATATTGTGGAGCTTCAACGCAGCATGTCCCTGTCAAACAAATAAAACACACAACATCAGCAGCCAACTGGACAGAGCAGCCTCATCAATCTACAACAGTAACTCTTCTCCCCAAACCATGCATTCGCTCTTTGCTACCATCCCCTCAAACCAATTGGCCATGTCATTCACATAATCAATGCCACTACGCTTTCTTTTGTTAGATTTTGAAAAGAAGCAGATCTGAGCCCAGCTCTTTTTTTGCTTCAGTGACTGTAACTTAACATCCCTCTTTTCCCTTTTCTCCACAAGCTCAGCCATGAACTGAACAACAGCCTGAGATTCAACAAGACATGGAATTATATCTCAAGCAATGAAAGGTCCTCCTTGGCATCAAAACAAAAATACATGAAAGATGGAATGTTACCTGTGCTCCCATTTCAGCTATATGTCTTGGTGGCACTTCAAGGGGATTCTCTTCCACTCGTAAGACACGTAGTTTACTGAGCATCTTAAATGAGTCAGGAAGCACACGTATTTGATTATTGCTGATATCCAATTCCTCAAGCATCTCAAGGTTCCCAATAGATCTTGGTAAGGATCGCAAGTCAGCAAAATTGTTTCCTATGTTTATCTTGACAAGAGAGGTTGCAAGACATAAGCTCTCAGGCACTGACTCAAGCTCATTGAAACTTACATCAAGTTCCTTCAGGTTTGCCAGAGATGACATTGTTGTAGGTAGTTGTTTAATGTTATTGTACCGCACAGACAAAATCTCAAGGCTCTGAATTTTACCAACGGCTTCTGGCAGGGCTTTTAGCCGATTATAATCAACATGAAGCTCTGTAAGGGAAGAACACTGACCAATAGAATGTGGAAGTTCTTCAAGATCATTTGTCTCCACATTCAATTTTTTTAAGTTAATAGTGACGCTATAGAGTCAGGAAGCACAGAAAGTTGATTTGAGCTCAAATCAAGTTCCTGAAGACGTATTAATCTGCCAAAGAAGCAGGCAGAGATGATAACTGGTTTCCTCTCAGATCAAGATAAAGCAAACTAAGGAGATCTCCAATTGAATCTGGGAGCTCAGTGATCTTGTTAGAATGCAAATCCAATCTAGTTAAAGATGAAAGGCCTCCAATTGTAGGAGGTAAGGCCATAATCCGATTCTCGGATAAATCTAAGGATATCAAATTTGATAGCTTCCCTAATGAATCGGGAAGCCAATCAACTTGGTCCATCAACTTGTTCTGAAGGCTGAGATCACGAGTACCTTTCTTTGCAGAAACTTCGATTATACTGGCAAGCTTTATTAAACTCAATTTATCACCGTCTTGGCCTGCAAAACACATTCCATCAGAACAAAACAGTTAACTTCAACTTAAATTAAGTTCACAACAAAATATGTGGACCAATTGATAATTACTAAATATGGACATCTGATTATGCGCCAATTTTAGAAGTCACAATTCAGTATCAACCTCGAGTCGAAAAGCAAAAGGGGTATTAGCGGCAGCGACTACAGCCCCTAAACAAAAAGGAATTTGATTGATGTAGAGTGGCATTTTTCTTACCCGAATTGGTCGTGGGTTTTAGTGACGAATCCAATATCTGGGGCTTCGAAGAGATATTTGGTCCAATTCCATATCCATCCCCGTGGAATGATGCCTTGGACTTGTTCACATAACTGTCATCTCTTGTAAATAATTGCGGTGTCTTTACGGGTTCTTTCTCGGCGTTGAACAAGCCTGAAGAAGCGGCAGCTGATGGTGTATTCATGGCCCGAGAAACTGAAGCAGATGCTGAATTCTTTGAGATGCTGAATGAAGTCGTGGAAGCGGAACCGTTGGAATAACTGGACTTGCGAGAATTTGAGTTTGAGGGAGAGGAAAACATTTAGATGCTCTCTGAATCAAATCATCAAACAGTGAATGGACGTTTTCGAGATCAACCCAATTTCAGAGCCTCTCTCTTCTGCTCTTTGCTCTGAAAATGAATCAAGTTCTTCTGCATCTCTTGCAGAACCATGAAGAGTTCGTCTGGTACGGTGGGGCTCTTAGTTTGTTTAGATATGGCTTCAAGTCTCACTTGGTCTTCTCTCTCAGCATTTATAATCAAAGCTTTCGCGCCGCTTCAACCTCATCAATTCCCGGTCTGGTTGGTAAAGATCTGTGAATTCTCATGATCTCTTCCACCATTTCGTCCACTGATGGCCCCGACGTCGACTCCATTTCCCTTCAAATTCTAGTATTTCACTGTCCTCGCAAACAACCGGATTTTGATCTCGACGAAAATTCCAAAATTTGAAATCATAAAGAGCTCCCTTTTTGGAATCAAACTGCTTCCTCTCCAAGCAGTAGAAATCCGGAACACCCAGACGACAAAAGATAATAAATAGAACCAGATTTTGCGTCTTCAGCTTTCTAGAACTGCAAGAAACAAAGTAAAATAATTAAATGAGGACTCACACTATCCCCAGATATTTGAAAAGGAAAATAGACTATAAATAGATACCTGCCCTATAATTACATACAAAATAAGCAAGAGCCAACCGCATTATTTTGCAATTTGGGTCCATTATACAATTATACAGAACCAACAACTTTGCCAATCCACTTCCCACAAACGGAAACGGGGTTAACTCAATACACAAATTGAATCTTGTAAATAGGATAAACCCACCGCACTAAATTCAATTAAAATGTATACAACAAAACCGCAATAGTAACAAATTTTTTCTACCTGTGCAGTACTAACAAATTTCGCACTCGAACTTTTCAGCGAGACGAGTCACCAGCAAAGAAGTGAGAAGAGATGCAGCCACGGAAATGGAAGAAGAAAATTCGGAGACTAAGTGGAAAGGCCTTGTCCGAACTGCACAGGCTCTTCCAGGCTCTTCCAGACATCAACCGCCACTTCCATGGATTTCTCGGTCCGAAGAAATCTGGGATTCGCTTTTCGTCCGGGAGAAAATAAACTATGCCGAGCAAATCGCCAATTACTATTTTACGACCGCTATTTATTATATTATTTTTTTTACCAGTTATTAATTATATCATATTTATATTTATACAAATTATATGCTTGTATTCATGATAATAACAGCCCGCGATTACGGAGGGCGGACAACCAGAAGAATTTCAGGACTCGTGAGATGCGATTTCTTTTTTCTGTAATGAAAATTAAAAATCAAACGAATAACGTGAAATCGACAACGACCGATCACTACAGTTACTCGGAAAACTGTATTTTTGACGGTTTTTTATGAGGGAGCATAACAATACCCAAAAAAAAAAAATTACTATACAGCCTATTAATTATCTTTGATAATCCCGGATTTTTTCAGTTTTAAATTTGTAATAAATTGTATTGTTTAAAATATAAAATGATTTTTATTTATAATTTTTAAATATATAACACATGAAATGATGTGTTAAATATTATCATTAAAATGACATTCTTATTAGGGTTACCCATCTATCCAAATTATAAACAATTTTTAATTATAATTCGTATATCAATAAAATTTAATTATACTTATAGTCTTTTTATCATTAACATCAATTATCAATAATGAATTGAATTAGAAAAAGAACATTTATGTCTATAATTTTAATAAAAATATCATGTGAGAAAGTTAAAATGATATAAAGCTGGTGAATAAATTAATAAAAAAGCGATAAATTCTCACATAAACAAATAACTTGTGTAATTAATGTAAGAGTAAATAAAAAATTTAAAAATACTAAACTTTTTATATTTTTTGAACCAAATTAATTTAAGAGAAAAGAAGTCTTGTATTGCGGGATGAAGTTATCTTCTTCCAATATTTGTTAAATCATCCTTTTTATGTCCCGAGCACAAAACTCTTATTCGCTTCAAATATGCCCCTAATACTTCTCAAAATCACGCTTGAGAGTGCCCCTTCAGGGGACGATGTATCAGATCATGTCATTGGCCGTGCCATTGTAGCTGAGAGCAAGTTAATTATCATTATCCTCAGTTTTTTTTATTTTTTACTTTTTTTTTATTGGCTAATGATCCGGTGGTGTAGAAAACTTCAATCCTAATGGGCCATAAGTCAATAGTCTACAATTTCAGAGTCCCTCAAAACAAAAGTGTAAAGAAAAAAAAAACTGCGCCATTGATGAAAAAAGATTTAAGTGGAGAAAACTATTTAGATGAATTTCTATAAGGCACTCTTACAATGATTTAATTTCAAACTAAGACTAGTGGATTTGAAAATACATTGCAAGATTAATGGAATGTACTAGGTTAAAACCGTTTTGGCAGGAAATAATCAAAATGTGCTTCATATTTAACAAGTTGATTTGGGATTTAACAAATATATTATACTCAACAAGTCAATGAGATTGAATACATAAAATTTATTTTAACAAATTTTCCTAATAAATTTACAGGTATGAATTACTGAAATGACAAGTTATGTTATAATATTAATAAGCCTACTTTATGTTATAACAAACCAACAAATTAAATATAATGTATTACCACCCATTTTATCGGTGAATAACATGTAGGCATTAATAAAATAATAAGTTAAGTTAAAGGTTTATTAAGTTTACTTTAGTTTGTAACATTTAACAATATTGAATATAGAGAAGGTATTGTTAACAAGTTTTCATAATAATTTGCAAATACTCATTGTTATTGATGTTGCAACAAATAAATCTCATATTGTAATAATCAACAAAATTAATTTGTGTAAAAGGAATTATTAGCAACAAGATTTGCTAGTGGAATATATAAGTATCTGGTATTTTAACATACTCATTTCTTACTTTAGAAGACCCAAAACGCATTTGATTATTTATCTTCATTTTAGTCTCTTGATCCTGCAATATATTTTCAACTTCTAGTAATCCTAATTTTAATTTAAATTGTTTGGACTCCTTCACAAAAAACTCTCTCGAAATAATATAGTTTAAATTTAATATTTGACACTCACCAGCGTGCTATCTAATAGAATCTTAGCCATTGAAGATAATCTCACACAGTAGTTCTTCCTTAGCTTTAAGTGAAAACATTTACAAGAATGATTTTGAACAACAAGCATTTGAATAAATTCATTGCTAATGTACAATGTTTGCTGGGAGGGGTGACAATAAGTTAAGGGGGGGGGTGAGAATGAGAAATAGTTAAAGTCAAGGCAAAGTTTGGCTAAAACAGCTAGAACTTATGACGTACCTTTAGTCTTCATTGCAAAATACTTTCAACTATTTTATACATTAAAAAAAATAGTTTTTATGTCACAACAAAAGATGGTACTTTATATTTACCCTTAATTGTAAATAATGATACAATATTTTTATGCTAGTCAATGAAGGGTAAAATTAAAAAAAAATAATTTAATTATTACAAAGTATCTTACATTTTGAACTAAAAATTACTTCTAAAATATGTTCTACAAATAAAATTGGAGGGCATAGGTCTCAAGGGAGGGAGTAGGTCTTAAGCTTGAGTGTAGATCTAAACCTATGTGTAAGTTTTTTTTATAAAAGCCTAAGCCTTTTTAAGTGCCTATATATCTATGTTTTTAAAAAAGGCTTCTAAATTAAGTTCAAAGTCTTAAATAAGTTTCAAGCCTATCAGCCTACATTTTTATGTAAGTTTTAAAACCTACATATTTTAGATTTTAAATACACGATAAAATTATAGGATAAAAATAATTAAAGAATAAAATTTAAATATAATATATATATAAATTCAAATATAATACATCCTCTCTGTCTTAAATTATAAGACAATTCGAGAGAAGATTAAGCATATCAATAAAACACAATAATGACACTTTATTTATTTTTTTATGCAAATTAAATTTTTAAAATTGTCCTTACAAAATTAATTTACGTTATAATATCATTTAATTATCTCTCACTTGAAAAATAAAATATTAAAAAAAATATCATCAATAAAACCTTAATTTTTACAAGTTGTATTATATTTTGAGATAAAATTCTTCAAACGTAGTTTATTAATTTGAATGGAGAGAACAATATATATAAATATAAATATATCTAAAGTCTAAATAGATTTTAAACCTGATCTCTTTATAAATAGCACCTAATAAAGGCAAAGCCTACCCATCCGTAATTATTGTCAATGTAACAGCGCATGGATGAGGTGCATATTTGCAAATTTTCTGAGGGCTTTTTTTCAAGAAGAAAAGTGCATTAGCATTGTGGACGTGGGGAAGGAAAGGAGTCGGAAAGGATGGGGGAGATGTGGTGGTTGAGGGGCCAATCATATGCAGCTAGCAGGGCATGATTTCGTGGGAATGCAAGGGTGAGGATCACGTGATAACTGTTAGAGCAAGTGACCATTAAGCATGGAACAACCACAGCTTAAGTAGCAAAGCCTTCCCTTCACATGATGTGCCATGCACCGGTCCCCTCTGCTTCGCCTTCTCTGCATGAAACCATAAGAGCATAGATGCAATGTTCATCTAAATTATTATGATACACTCAAAATTATGTGGCCTTCCTTGGTCACTTAAAATTTACACCTTTTTTTCCACTAATTTAAATGTCAGTTTACTTACTAAAAATGAATATAATTGAATAAATTTAAAATTTAAAAATTTAAATAAATAAATTATTTGACCATTATAATAAACAAGAATACTCCAATTCCATATGTTTTAAAGGCGAGAATTTGTTAGTGGGAATGTTTCTTTGAAGATATACAGAAATAGAGATGAAGAATAAAGTTGTGCATGTTGTATTTAAGGCATGGGCAATACTTTTTTTTTAAGCTTAATTAAGCACAACCTATTCCAATCTTCATAATACAATGAAGACCCTTTGAAATGGTTCACGCTACCAAGATTCAAGCCAAGATAAACACTAATTTTTACAAAATGATAATTTAACTTTATCTCTGATGCACTCAAAAAAATAAAGGTAATAATCGGTTGAATCTCTATTTTGATATCCCAAATGAGTAATGATGAATAGTTTATTAATATTGAAGTTATAATTAAAGTGTACATTTTAAGTAATAAAATCTTTAAAAGTTACAATTACAATATTAGGTTCATAACCCTTGTTTATTAGTTCATAGACATTTCGTGTTGGTCATGACACACACATAGTTAATAATTGATGTCAACCAAGGGTTATTTATAATAACTTTTCATGAAAAGAAATTGATGCACTCAAAAAATAAAGGTAATAATCGGTTGAATCTTCTATTTGATATCCCAAATGAGTAATGATGAATAGTATTTATTAATATTGAAGTTATAACTTAAAGTGGTACATTTTAAGTAATAAAAAACTCTTTAAAAGTTACAATTATCAATATTAGTTCATAACCCTTGTATATTAGTTCATAGACATTCTCGTGTTGGTTCATGAACAACATAGTTTAATAATTGATGTAAACCAAGGGTTATTTATAATAACTTTTCATGAAAAGAAACATCATTTTAATATATAGAATTTTTTTAAATATATTTATTTTCATTGAGTGATATTTTTTAGCTTTATAACCCTTTAAAGCGTCTTTAAAATTTAAAGAGGCAAGACCTCACTGATTATATCTCTTTACATAAGTTTTTGTAAAAATATTTCTTAATTATGAGGACAAGGCTTTTTAAAAATATATGACTTTCAAAAAGACATTTATTCATTTTGAAAAATTTTCAACAATCTCCTACCATTTTCAAAATGATTACAAACTCTTATCACTTCAAAAATCTCATGTTTTTGGTAAAGGTCTTTAAAAGACTTGAACCTTTACTTAACAAGACATAGTTTGACCCTCCACAAATAATATCATAAACAAAGCTTTAAATCAATTATCTCATGTGAACAAGTATGCATGACTTATGCATAAGATCTCGAACCATTGTATGTCACTTAAGTTGACACTCTTGCTTGAGTTGAATCTCAATCTTCACTCTTTTAATCTCATGGTAACTAAGTACTTTTCAATCTTGGGATGTATATAAAAAGTACTTGCAATCAATCTAATAGTATACTTTCACCATTAAACCTAAGACTTGATGATCACGTGTGAATCAATTTTCCACTATTGGTGATAAAGGTTTATAAGGTTTCAATCCCATCTTACTTGATGTTTTCAACACCATATCCCTTGTTAATCCTTTCGTTAAAGGATCTGCAAGATTTAATTTTGATCTTATATAACTTATATAGATCATACCATTAATAATCAAATCTTTCACATAGCTATGTCTTAATTCAATATGTTGTGACTTTCCATTATAAACTTGGTTATAAGCCTTTGAAAGAGTAGATTGATTATCATAATGGATTGAAATTAGTGCCATCTCTTAGTCAATATAATAATTTCAAGTAACAAGTTTCTAAGCCACCCTACTTCCTTGCTGCTTGCAGCCAATGCTATAAAATTCAAAGTTTATAGTAGAGTACAATGCACATTTGTTTCTCAGATCCCTAAGAAACAACACCCCCACTTAAAGTGTATATCATTCACTTGTGCAACTAAATTAGTGTTGTTAAGCTCCCAAAGTATCATTGGTCTATTAATTGTCTTAGAATAGTACCTAAAACAATGCCTAACAAAAAATTAATTCTAAATTAACCTTAATGAGAACTTGCCAAGGTCTCACAATGTAACTATACAGTTGCTAATGTCAATAACATTTAACAATTTAGCACAACTATGCATTAAACCATTGAATTTAAAAATTAAGTAACAACTTCAGCAATTAATCAACTCAACAACAAGTATCCTCAATCAAAATGAGAAAGGCACTTAGTTAAACAACTTGTGTGCAACATTACATCTTCACTAATTTAACTATGAAAAGAGAAATTGCAAGTAGAAAAATCAAGAGGAACTAGAGTCTATAAACCCTTAACCACTGAAGTCCATGAATTCAATCTTCAACCCATCAATCCCTCAAGAATCATTAAGCTACTAGCCACTCCTCATTTCTGCCTCAACTCTAACTCCAAAAGTAGTGCAAGTCTGTTCGGCCATTGATGAAAGAATGAAAAAACTTACTTAGGATGATGTGAAGGAATTTGGCCGAATCACTGTGATGTAATTGTGCGGATAAGTGAGTGATTTCAGATGCTTTGATTCTAGAATTGAGGAAATGAATATGGTAGAACCTCATAGAGAGAGAGTGGAAGACGCGAGAGAGAGAGAAAGAAAGAGAGACAAATAAGAAGAAGATGATAGAGAGAGACCGAGAATGGGATAAAGTAAAATGAATGAATGGGATAAAGTAAAATGAATGAATGGGAGATTATGATGAAGAAGGTGAGACAAAATGACTGAGGAAGTATATTAATGATGAATGAAGAGTAGAAAGAAGAGTAATTTAGCGTGTGGTCGAGAAGTTAATGAGATTCATAATTACTTGCCTCTTCTAACATCAACCCTACTCTCTCTCTACTCATCATTCCACCTCTCCTAGTTTTTTGAGACACATTTCATTCCCCAAACATCCTCTCCTCTTATTCTTTCCTTGTTATAGCATTCAAATCACCTTCTGCAGCCTCATTGCTCTTTTTAGGGCATTCTTTCTCCAAATGACCAAATTTCCAACGTGAAAAGCACAACAAATGCAACCCTTTATACTCAAATATGTATCTCATCCATGTTATAGGTCTGAAGTAAAGCCTCATTTAGATCTACTTGAACCCAAACTCTAGCATATTCACTTCTTACACACAAAGACGTCAACATATCCACCTTCACTGTTTCACTGGTCTTATCTCACATGTGTGTCATAATATCCTTGTCATAGTATTCAAAAGGTAGATCTGGAAACTTGACCCACGCAAGCACCTTATCAACTATGGCCTTCATTGAATCAACATCCGGGCACCATTTCCTCACAATTGAATCATGATTAAAGATCATCCAAGGGCCACTTGTCACAGCATGCTCATAATCATCCACATATGAGAAATGCACAACATAGAAATAATTTCTCAAATTAACAAAAGAAATAACACTACTCTTCCCCTTCATCATATGTAGGTTGATTGTTCTCAAAATAATACAATGACCATAGTTTTACGATCAAACTCAACTCAACTCAAATGGTTTCCTTCAACACACCTTTTAGTGTCTAAAGATGTGATTTGGCCCTATTTTATCATTGACGAATTCGATCCATCTACCTTAATTTTCCATTTAATCCAATGGAGGGGATCATATTCCTCCTTTGATTGCCAATCAGCGAGAGTCATTGCAAATGGACTTTAAGCATATATACAATATATATACATTGCAAGAAGTCACACAATTACGATGAATCATCTTCCTACGTGTTGTAGGAATGAACATCTTAATTTATATATAATCATCAACATCAATATTCAACATGCATAGTAAATTTATATTCTATTCACAAAATGCTAGTTTTGAGAGCAATGGGTAAACTTCTCTAAATTAAATTGGGACAATATACAAGAGTTGGCCAGCATTTGAACCCCCGTCAGTTGCTTAAGCGATGCAACCCTCCGCCATCTACGGTAGCTTTAATTAGTTGTAACTTGTGCATCTTTTTTTTTATTTTTAACATGACACTTCCTTTTTCTAATAAAAAACAAAATCTACCTGTTCTGTAATATTTCGGAGGTCCCTTTTTTAGTTTTGCACTTTATTTTCAGGCTAACATTATTTAAAAATTTTCCTAGAAAATTCTATCATTATAATTAAAAACGCAACCTTGATTAAAAAATGGAACATAAAACTTTGGATATTTTTAATATAATTTAAGATATGTACTATTGAATGTAAAAAATACATTCTCTCGTGAAGATTTAAAAATAAGCTATTTTGGATGCTTTAAATATGTAAAAAAATATGATTTATTATGTGAACAATTTATAAAAAATAGAGATTATTCTTTATGTTCGGCTAATATAAAAATAATTTATTGTTTAATAATTTTAGAATCATACAATGTGTCCATACTATGATATTTTTTTTTTAAGGCATCATTATAGTTGGCAGACATGAGATTAATTTCTCAAAAAATCTGAATATCATTTGAGGAGTTGTCTTCTCTCAAATAATGATCTTCAGACACACCTCTGAGAATTGTAATCTATGGAATGATGTTTAAGAGATTTGGACATTTATATCACACTCACTTGATCATATTATGATATTTTTATTCATGCTAAGAGCCTCTCAACTCAGTGGCACCTGACACTCGGTTGAAAGAAAAAAAGTCGCGAGTCTCATACGTCTTATGGTGCAGGGATGAGTAAAGGATGTGCATGCAAGTGCGTCAGTGCGTGTGAGCGTGTTTATATTTGTTTCATTTGAAAAAATATACTTGTTCATGAAAATAAATTATTATTTATTTATTTTTAAATATTATGATATTCTATTTTATTTATTTTTTTATTGGAGATAAACCTATTATATTGTTTTCTACAAAAATCTACTCTATCTAACCTAGTTATTTTTAAAATTTATTTAAATTAGTTTTTTAAAAATATGTATTCTTGTATGTATGACTTTTTTAAAATAAAAAAATAAACGAGCAAAATAGAATTGAATTAAAAAGAGATTGATCTATTTGAATTTTCTATTTATTTTGAAGTTTTGGTTCACTTTTTTTAGTTAAAAGACTAGCACAAAACACTGTGTAGGGGGTCATAGAGATTTAATTTAAATATAGAATTAAAATCAAAAGCCTAAATTTGTACTTTATACTAGACCGTCATGTCCTCCACTTTTTTAATTTATTTACTTCCTTTATTGATTAATGATAATGATTAATCAATAAAAACACTATAAGTTGAAATAAGTAATAACTGTGGTATATTTAGACAAATTTTAATTAAAATTTATATTTTCTAATTTTAATATAATGAATACATTAAGGTTTAATGCCTTTATGGTTTTGGTTTTTTTTTAAAAGACCCTTTACAGTAAGAGTTAAATTTTAATTTTAAATATATCTTATTTTATCATTACCTTTAATTACAGAAACTACTTTCCATAATCCATTTTAATAATAAAGTACTCACTTTGTCTCGCATTATAAGATATTTTTAAATAAAATTTTATATGTTAATAAACTCTATTAAATACACTCAACAATATTATTTTTTTAAAATAAAAAATATAAATTTTTAAAAATGTCTTTCATTTAATAACTATAAAATTACACTTAATTAGTATTAAATAGAGAAAGAGAAAAGATAATATTGAAATAAATTTATTTAATAAAATCTTAATCTGTTTTTATATTTTGAGATGATAAATCTACCTTAAAGTATCGTATAATTTAAAATAAAAGAAGTATAAAAATGAGATAGTGTATTTATTATTTCCACTATTCTATTTTGTTATTTTGTAAAATTTCATAAACAAAACTATATTTTAAATATAACAACCAAAATCAGGTGAAAAAGAACAAACACAAGTTTCAACAAAAGGTGATATAAATGATATTAATGTTAAATGGGTTGTACCGATCACCTCGCCCCTACTTGTTTTCATATTCAAGTTGGGCATTCAAAGATTTGATAAATATATTAGTTATTGTTATAGTTAGCTAATTATGGTTTTGGCTCATTAGTTGGATTCGAGTTGAAAATTGCTAAGCTAAATAGTCTGACCCCACTTGATATTTTTTTTAAATTTATATGCTTAATTTTATATACTTAAAGTAGTTATTTTTAATTAAATAAAAAATATATATATTTTTTACATTATTTATTTTAAAATAAATTCTTGTTGTTACTAGTATTAACGCATTAAAATTCTTATTGTTAATATCTTGATTTAATTAAATAAAAATATATTAAGTATATAAAATTAATTATATAAATCTTGCCCATTTTTTTAGCTTTGTGCGTGCGCACATACAGTGAAAAAATAATAAATTTGTGAAAATGATTGATTAATTGGTGTTGGCTGATTGGTTTGTGCCTTTAAATTTTATTTTTTATTTTTTAATGTACTAAAAATGTGATTGATTATTGAAATAGTTTAGGTACCAATTCAAGAGTTAATAATAAAAGTCATAACTAAATTGTAATTAAATTAATTGTAAATAAAATATTTAATTAAACCGATGGATATGTGTCAATACTTTTTTACAGGTATAGGTAAAGAAATAAAGTATTGTTTTTAATTAAAAATATTTTAATTTTCAACTGCATCCATCCAGTACTTTTAAATTGTACGAAAATACTCCAAAATATTTTTTAAAAATTAAATTTTATTAAAGACGACCATATTAATCTTTTTATATATAATATCTTTTTATGATTTGTTTTAAAATTATAGATTAAAAATATTTTAAAAAATAGGTTTTTTATGTTTTCAAAAAAAAATTGATTTATTTGTTGATATATTTTACTTATTAACTTGTAAACATTTCCATCTTAGGTTGGCGATTTTATTTTATTTTATTTGAAAAATTTTTATTATGCAAAAAATTAATATTTAAATCAAAATTATTATATATATATATATTTAATGTGTTTTATGATTTTTTCATGATCGTGCATTCACCGAACTTAAATGTATCATATCTCACATTCGTTGTTAAAAAAAAAAAAAAAAACGACATGTTAGACATGCATAGTGGAGTATTGCTTTGGGGAAAACATTAACGGCTTAGCGAACGAAACCCAAGTACCTAACCCGCCCTATGTTACCGAACCGATATAATATTTTTAGCCTAATGAATTAGTGAAGAAACCCTAACAAACTCCAATTATTCCCTTACGTCGCCGCCCTGCCTCAACTCTCATACTGTAGTTCTCGCATTCTCTACCCTCTCTCGTCGATCTCTCGCTCTGTTGCTCTTATCGTCGTTGTTGGCTTCCCTCCTCATCGAAGGGTTCTCTGCTCTAATAGTCGGCTTCTCTCACTGGAGGGCTCTCGCACTCTCTCACGGGCGGGCTCTTGGCTCTCGCGATGCCGCTCTGAGGTCTGAGCTCGTCCTCTTCATCTGCTTCGTTGATCTTTGCTCAAGCTCCCATCTGCTTTGCTCGTCACTGTCTCTCATCTGTTCAAGGCTGAGGCTGAAGTCCTTCGCTCAAGGTCTCCTCTGGTTTTCTCATCCTTTTAATTTCTTTTTCTTTCTGTCGTTTTCGCCGTCATCCTTGAGTGGAGATATGGACATGGTGCGCTCACTATTATGGTTGAAAGTGGATCTGGCAATCATGTAAATGCACTGCCTTCCTTTTGAAATCTACTGGGATGTGATTTTCTGGATGCTTGAATTATGAAAACTGGAACCTGAAAACATTATTGGTACTTCTTGTTGGTTTATTGCCTATAGGCCAAGTTGAGTCAATGACTCAATTAAGAATTCTAAACATTTTTAAATTGTAATTATCTCGATAATCTGAAGAATGCTATTTTCCTTGCTTGATTGTTTCGTATTCATGGCTTCAATGTTGATTTCTAAAATATATTAAAGGCCATTTGGATCTGGCTGCTTCTTTTTAAGTAGATTTAATGTTTTTAAGCAGAATTACTTGGTCCTTGGTTGCGAGTGCGTCCTATTCTGTTTCCTTTCTTCTGCCCAGACATGAATCCTGTTTATTAAAAGCCCGTGAGAAAGTGTGGTGATGTTTTCTCATTTATGTTTTTTGTTTGTTTGCATAATTTAATTTCCTGTCCGAAAAGAATAATTCACCCCAGCAGGGAAAATATGTTGTTGAACTTTGTGGTTTTCAGCTTGTGGGTGTGTTGAAATTGGTTTTTGTTGCCAGACCTTACCAGTGAAAGAGACTTAGTGGAGCCTTGGATACAGACAATGGGAAGGGAACTAGCAAATGACAAGGTGGAGCTTCATGAGATGGAGAATGATGATTTCAGTGATTTGGAGTTAATTTACCATGTCAGAGATGCCCTTATTTCAGTCCAAATGGTATGGTTTCTCGAACACGAGATTTCTACCTACTGTAAATACCAAGTCCTTGATGGAATTTTGGCTACACAATCAATGTAAAGGGCCAAAGGAAAAAGTTTCTGCTTTAGTTTCCCTTGATAAATAAAGGTGTTATTGATATTGATTGCTTCTTTGTTTTAAATAGTAATGGCTAATTAATAAAAACAGTTGGCTTCTGTTTGCTCAGGGTAATAGGGGTAATTATGAAGAGCTTGTTGGACATTTACTCCCTAAGCAGCGTCGTACTGCTGATCAGGTTGCTCTCCTTGTGGTAGGTTCTGACTTGCAGCCCATGTTATGATGGCTTTCTCATCTTTTAATGGGTTTCTTTGCGGGCTCTTCTGACCAACTTATTGTATGTTTTTAGACAACTTTAAAAGCACTCTCTGGAGCTGTATCCTATATAGATATTGTCCACCACGAGACCCTTATTTTTGCTGTAAGATTTTATCAAACTTATTTATTTCCTTTGTTCTTCATAGTCTGTAATGGTATATGAACTTACTCCTGCATATATAGTCAAATTGGGTATAATTGCTATTAATGAAACGGTTTATCCAGGTATCTAGGCTGAGTATGTGGAACTATGGAACTGATGTTATGGATGCACTACTTGAACTAATAATATCCCTGGTAAAACGTGCCCACCTATATTTTCTTCTGTAGAATCATTTGTGTAAACCTTTTACTAAAGCTTGTCTTATTTTCATTATTGCAGGCTGCCTCGAATGGAAAATATGTTGATTTGTGTTTGGATATGTTAGTCAGGAACTTTGTACCTCCTCCTTATTTCATAGAAGTGCTGAAACAACCACGCGGTATAACTAGAAAATATGAAGTTTTATCTCGTGTGCACGCTGCATTGAAAGATATAGCAGATTTGGTGCCTCTTGCCCCAATGCGACTATCTCCAATAGTTGTTCAGAAAATGCCAAATGTTTTCAGTAAGGAACATGTGAGTCTAACGTGGACTTTGATTTCCAAAATCATGATACCATATTGGATTTGAAAGAACTTTTGAAATGTGACTTGTAAAACATATTGAATTGTGAGATTCCATAACATGCAAAATTACTATTTAAAATAACGTATGACATGTGTGTCCTTGTAATGTTCAATTTATCTTTTGATTCCTATCACTGACTTGCTGACTTCATTGTGAACTTCACAATTTTTTATTATTTCCAGCACAAAAAGTTCAAGCAATTGATTTGAACTAAATATTAATCTGCTTCAATTAATATATTGTATTTCATGTGTTGGTTTATCAGCAAGCTTAACGTCAGCTTGATCTCTACCTGTTTTGATCTCCATTATTCATTTGAATCTGAAGAAGTGGAATTGGATTTTGGATGTAAAAATATTTTTTTTTAAGATTATTATATCTAACTTAATTACTGTCTCATAGTCTTCCCAATCTTATCATTCTGATTTTATGCTGTATGACAAGCTTTATTATAATCTTCATAGAGGTCATGCCTGTGAATGCTGAAGTATAAAATGAATCCAACAGGTGCAAAAGGTTCTATTCCGATTTTTAATCTGTTAGAATGGTAAACTTGATCTTTGGGACCCATTTCATGGTAGGAGTCATTCCATGGGCTTAACAATCAATGTGGTACATTAACTCTTAACTAAATTACTTCTTGCAATAGAGGAAAGCAAATGTTAAACTACACTATCCAACACCTGATAAATATAGTTTCAGCTTCAACATTGTGTTATGTTGACATTTCCTTCAATATTTTTCAGTATCACAATCATGCTTGTATCTTTTTATACTCCATAGAACTCTTTTGCATGAAAGTAAGTGTTACAGTTATGATTGTTCCTAACAAATGAGTTCTATGTTGATTGTAGGAGATTGTCATATATGTGGAGAATATGTTAAGGCTTGAGAGTGGTGCAATTGGTGAGATTGTTGGTGTAACTATGCTTCCTGCACTGGTGGATAGGATGATAGAGTTGGATGTAAGTTGGTGGTGCCTTCCCTGAAATATTTGGTCAAAGAAAAGTGGAGTAATTTGGTCACTATTCAGATTTATCTAATCTTTTTTAGGTGGAGATTGGATGGGACGGTAACTTACAAGATGAAGCTAAAGACTTATTTGATATGGAATTGGAAGATGTTGCTGAACCTGTAGATGACTATGAGAATGATGACATGGTAAGATGCACAGAATTTTACGTTATGTAGCTCATTTATGATTAAATGTTTTGAAGCTGCATTGATTAAAGCTAAGCTGGGTTTGGATCTGTCTCAGATCAACAAAGAAACATCCCAACTTGATTGTCAAGTTTGGTTTTTGGGAGGAAGATTTCTTGCTTCTTTGCTCGTCTCAACTTGTCTTTTTGTTTTTTATAATAATTTCATCCTGTTGTATTAAAAGATTTTGGATTTGGATTAGGCTTCTTTGCTAACCTTGCCCATTCCTCATCCAAATACCTTAAGGTGCCAATGTCCCTCAGCTAGACTGAAGTTCAAGGTTCCAAAGGCACTGCAAGGCAAGTGTTAGGCTAAGTCCATTGCCTCTCATGGTGTGATGGGCATTTGGCTAAATCTACTGCTAGGCAGTAAAGTGCCTTAGGCGTTGAAGCAAGAACTACTTTGCTTCACCATATCTAGCCTCAAACCTAGTATTATTTGCATGTTTAAGAAATGATGATTCAAACCTCGATATTTTCATCTGATTTTGATATATTAATACAACAAAAGTGCTTAATTAACCTATAAGTAGCATCTTATACATGTGCAATGTTGCATGTCTCCATTTCAGAATTTTTTAATTTCCTTCTGCCCTGCCAATTGGCTGAACAGTGATCTGTTCTATATTTTGGAGTGCAATAAATTTTTGTTTCATATTTTGGTCTCACATATATGTCCTGTCTTGGAGAATGTGCTAATTATGTATGCATGGCATTTCATGGTTATCTGGTTCTGTTTTTACAGCTTTCAAAAGGGTCCTTGCGTCGGAAATGTCTACAGGGGAACTTAGTGGCTGAAAAGTTAGATAGTCTGATGGTACTGACATTTGAGCATCTTGAATCCTGTCAAAGCAGTGGCCGTTTGGCTCAGGTATTCTCCATAGTGTTCTTGAACTTTCATGTTAACTAATTTATGCACGCATATCCTGTGTAATTAATTGATTATGTGTTGGCCAAATTCTTTTTGTAGGTTTTTGACGTTCTGTTGACGTCATTTCAGAAAACTGTATTAAATGCGTACAAGTCAAAATTTACCCAGGTACTACTTTCACTTTTATTTCTTAATTTCCTCTTTCTAATTTGCTTGTGCTATGTTACATTATGTCAAATTTTTGTTTGTACCAACTTTGTAAAATGTGTTAATATGAATTCTGCAGTTTGTGATGTTCTATGCCTGTGCTCTGGATCCTGAAGAATGCGGGGTGAAGTTTGCTACGGTGCTTGCAGATTTGTTTATTAGTGAAGTTGCCCTTATAACTAGGTATCCTTCACTTCTTGTTTCTTGTTTTGGAGTTTAAAGCTCAGACCCACCTCTCCTTCGCACAATCTTGTGAGGAATTAAGGAGGTTCAATGGGGCTCATGTACTGCCTTTGGCTGGGCCTTTCTTTATGTAATTGGAAAAATTGAATTTACAAACATTTATTACATTTAATGAATCTTCAACTTGACATTATTAGTCAGTGTGTCCGCTATGAAGCTCTTGTTCCTCGCTCACATTATCTTGCTTCACTGCATAATGGGGTTGGCATCATAAAATGCTTTTCATTGCAGCGCCAGTTTGATGTGCTTGAAAGCAGGCCTTGTCCCCCAACTCCATTGACTTATTTTGTTAGCAGAACTGAACTTCCTAGTAAGCTGCAAGAGGGTGCAGTTTATTTGTTCAAGCACAATTTATGATGTTGATATCTCATTTCTATATTTGTTTCAGGATGAGTGCTGTTGCTTATCTTGCGAGTTATTTATCTCGGGCAAAGTTTCTTTCAGCTGCACTGGTTATTAGCATCTTACAGAGGTTTGGGAATATTATTGAATTGATCATACATGATCAAATTGATATATCTGAATTATATAAAATATGGAGATGGATATGTTTGATGTGATTATGATTTTTTTGATGTGTCAGGCTACTAAGTTGGTGTTATGAGTATACCATGTTACATGATGTTGATATGAACCCATTGGAACATCAAGTATTTTACTCAGGTTGCCAGGTGATCCAGTTGATTCGAGTCTTGACCTCTTTTCTTGTTGGGGAAGATGGGGCTGCATGTGGTGTCTTAAGTTCATTTATACTCTCTGTGTGGGTCCCATTCCAACAGTGTACTTCTGCATGAATATTGCAGAAGATATTCAATAATTTGATAATTGATATATGTTGATGTAATGTGAAATATTTGCTACTAATACATATTAAATGAATATTTGTGCCTCAATTTGAAGCATACATTTTTTTTGCCCTTGTTTTAGTTTCTGTTTATTTTGATTCATTTTTGTTTTCCCCTATGCAGGCTATCATGTACTTGCTATGCTTTCGCATGAGATCATTGATGGATGTCCCACGGCTTAAAATTCAACTTCTCAATATGCCCATAGAGCCTATCCTGAAACATAAATTGAGTCCCTTGACAGTAAGAAATTCTTCGCACATTTTTATCATTTATAAAACTCTATCTTGATATTCTCCTGACTTTGGATGAGATGATTTCATATGTTTGGTCTTTTAAAACCTTTATACAGCCTGTTTATTGTAAGATATAAGCCTGATAAAATGCTATTGAGCAGGTATGTTTGCCTACTGTTGTAGAGGAATTTCTTCGTCAAGCAAAGGCTGCCCATCTTTTCACCACATCAGAGTCCTTCGTTTTCAATGACTTACTCGAATCTGATATTTCTCGAGCCTTTGGTGGGATGGATAGATTAGATATGTTCTTCCCGTTTGATCCATGTTTGCTGAAGAAAAGTGATGGGTAAGAGGTCTTGGGTTTCTGGTAAAGTGAGAAATTTGTGGGAACTAATACTATATCTTGCGTTTTCCGCTTTTTAAGTTGCTATTTTGTTTGTGCTTTCTTCCTCCTTCCCCAATACTCTATTTGTTGACTATCTGCAGATACATACACAAATATTTTATCTACTGGTCAATGGTGAGAACTACCTATGATAGTGATGATATTAGCGATGAAGGCAGTGGTAGTGAGAGTGAAAATGATGATGCGATGATGATGGGAAGCTATGGAGGAAAAGGTCTTGATATTGAATCGGTCTTGAATAGAATGTCCATCACGCCCAAGAGTTCTTTGAAATATGGAAATGAGCGAATGCCTTCAAGAATCAGGCCTTCCACTAGTCCAGAGTCATTGTGATGATGATGGTACATGGCTTTTTAATTATATTCTTTCTACCGTAGGGTTAGCCTGCCAATTTGCGACTATCTCAAGGAGATCTTGGTCGCATTGGTAAGATGAATTTTGACCGTTTTGCTTGTAGCAATTTTTTAGGTCGAATGCGTTCATGTAATGTATCATAGTTTTCAAACAAGGCAAGTTAAATGTAAGAAATCGGCCCTTCCAAGATTATTCTCTTTCTTCTTGCAAGCAACATGCGGTGGCTGGTCGGTTTCTATCAGCATCTTCATTGCTATTTGTGATAACAAATGATTTTCGACGCAAATTGACCATCATGCTATAAAGATTTTATTTGCCTGAACACTACACTTTAAAATCTACAAATTAAAATTTGGTTTTATAGAAGCCAGGTTTCAAGATTTTTGTGTCACATTATCCAGAAACTGGTTTTTGTCACGTCAACTTCTGAAAAATTAATTTTACAAGAAAGCATGTTAGAGGGAGGGGAAATTCGGTGTCTTCCGTTTGTAGTATATATTTTTGAAAGTAGGCTTAGGCGACTAGGCAAGCAATAAGCATCAACCAATCAATTGGGGGCAACGTGTAAATTTCTTTATGCACTAAGGTTTGATAGTTGAACTTTAACAAGGAAGAATTTCTTCAGTTGAAAAAAAAAAAAACAAGGAAGAATTTCATTATAGGATCATTGATGGGATATTATAGGGCTATTGATGAGAAATTATATCAAATCAGGACCAAATAATTTTGAAAATTCACTCTAAGACCAAAAGACTGGATTGAAAATATGTTTAGAAGAAAAATGACCACAATGCCTTTTAACGAGTGTAATGTTATTTTTTTTTAATATTATCTATTAATTTACAAGTGAAATTTGTTGATGGTATCTTTTAAATATTCAATTCTTGGTGACTTGTTAAAGCCCTAATTTTACTTGTTAATTCAATAATAATTCTTGTTCAATCAATGGTAAAACTTGCTCAACTTGTTAAAATACCATCTATACATTCAATCATGGTGATATGTAAAAACTCTAATTAGCTTGTTATTTTATTAATATTATTTATTAATTAACTAGCAAAACTTGTTGATGAATGCTACTTGTTAATACCATAAAGAACATAATGTCATTTCTCTTCAAAACATACTTTCAAGTAAGTTCATTAGTCCTCTAGTGAGTTTTTAGGATTCTTTAATCCTAATTTGATAAAATGTCTCATCAGTAATCCTATAATAAAATTCTCCTTTTTAACAAATTGCTCAAGGGATAAGTGTTTCTATTTTCTAATAATTAAATAGACATCAAATTATTTTTAAATATATAAAATAAAAATAACATTCTTCTAATAAAACTAAAATTTGTATTAAAAAAATTAGAATAACATGGGTATCGGCTTATTGGGGATTTGGGAGCATCTTTTTCAAAAGAAAAAAAAAACATTTAAACCACAAAATATTTATTGTTGAGAAGGACTTCGAATTTGGAGAGGAACTTGGGTCTTACGGTGTCAATATGTTCAAGAGTTAAATGACAATTATCCTTGACCAAATCCTCTTCCTTCTCCCGCTCCCATGCGATTTCTACCATCGTTGTGGCTGCAGCTCGATGGCAACGGCGAGTGGTTACTCGATCCCTCTTTGGTTCTTCGATCTGTTTCTCTCCTCCGATCCCTAACCTTAATTCCTCTGATATGAAATTCTAATGTTGGTCGTCATATTTCCAATGTTGTTCAGAAACGGTCTCGGATGTGAAATTCCTTCCCTTCCCCACGATTTACAAACTCATTTGATCGAAGCATTTCCTGAAATTATTCGCATACCTTTTGACTTGAGGTGTCGACATTCCCATCCTTTCATATCTCATTGCTATAATGGTATACTGTCAATTTCTTGCTATAACAGAAAGTGCTCATTTCTTATTTGGCACTTCAGGCAGTAGTTTCTCGTTTCTGACTGTAGCTGCATCGCCAACATGCTAGAGGTAGTTTATCAGTATATCTAATTCTTTTTAATCCTTTCTCTTGTTCCAAAGGTGAGAGGATTATGGCGGATTCTGACACTGAACAACTAGAATTTATCGTTCTTTCCCACTGAACAACCATTGCATGAACAGATCTTGAGAAAATTTTAGTGACCCGCAGTCTTGCATTTTCCAAGAATGAAGATGATCTAGTATTTGAGGGCATGTGTTTCTCTCTGCTTGTATTTGTGTGGTTCACATTAATTTTTTTTCTCCAGGGTTTATCTCCTATAGATGAATCATTTTTCCTATGACTGTGTATAATGTATTATTATGTTGTCAAGGAGTATATGAATATATTATTGCTTAATGATAAATGGATTTGTCAGTATTTAATTATTTTTCTTTATACTTTAAGTTAGAGTTGGAAGCTTTTGTACTAAAACCACAATTGGAATTGCAAAAAAAGGCAAGAGATTGATAATATCTGCACTAACAATGTTGAAAGTGTAAAAATTTTAAAATATTCATAAATGTTTTCATAAAAAATGATACAATTTTCAAAGTATGCAAAATATATATTCTAATATAAGGTACATTTTATTTAAATTTCAGAATAATCATTTATGTTTTCAAAATATTCATAAGTATTTTCATGAAAAATGATACAATTTTTAAAATATGCAAAATGTATATTTAAATATAAGATGCATTATATGTAAATTTTCAGAATAATCATTTGTTTTTTTTCATAACATTCATAGGTATTTTCATGAAAAAAATATGATTTTTAGAATATGTAAAATGTATATTCAAATATAAGGTGCATTCTATATAAATTTTTAAAATAATCATTTGTGTTTTTAAAATATCCATAGGTATTTTTATGAAGAATGATACAATTTTTAAAATATGCAAAATACATATTTGAATCTAAGAGGCATTTTATGTAACTTTTTAGAATATATATTTGTGATATCTTGAAAACACAATATTTTAGCTGAAAATAAAAACACTATTGATACAATATTCAAACTTCAAGTTTTAAGCCAATTTCAAATATACATTTTGAAAATCATGAAAATATATTTTTTTTTTCATTTATTTGAATAACTATTTTAAATATTTTGAAAACTTTACACTTAAAATTATGTTTTAGGACTTTATGGAGATATCTTCAACCATGTGTGACCCGTTTTCCTTAACATGTATGCACCTTTCAAGAAATTAAAATTGACTTTCATTCATTTGAATATGCAAAAGTGTTCTTCATATATATGAAAAAAATTTATTTTATTAAAGATCAGTCGTATATCGAAAAAGAAAAATTACAGTTGCTTTTAAAAACATCCATAAAAGAAATTAATGAGTGATATTTGAATATGAAAAGGTGTTATTCAAATAAATGAAAGTTTTCTTCCATAAAATTAAAGTTTAAATGCATATAGTAAAAAAAATTACTGCATATAATTGAATACCCTGCTTTTAGTATTCTTAAATGCTTCTAAATTAAAAATTTTCAAAATATGCAAAAGGATTATTTAAGTAAATGAAATTTTTTTTTGCATATAATTGAAATTCAAAAAACATATAGTGAAAAAAATCCCTATATATAATTGAAGAACCATGCTTCTAGTATTCTAAAATGCTTAAGTTAAAAATTTTCAAAAAATACAAAAGTATTATTCAAATAAATGAAAATATTTTCACATAAAGTGGAAGAATCATTGCATATAACCTTCTTTGACATAATGACATCAAAGGACCCTATATTAAGTGTTGATATGAAATTATTGACAATGAAAAATCTCGCTCCACTTTTGTTTTTGTTTTTTACAGCAAGGGCATTTATATCATTTAGCCCTTAGCAATTAATGCCAACAAGAGGCCATTTCAAAATTTGTCACAACTCCTTATTTGCAATTAAATTTATGGTGAGGTTTTTTTAAACAATTCTTCCTTATATTGTAATAGAAAATAATAATTACAAAAAGGTTAATATTGTTTGATGTGATATTAAAGATTGATAATTTTTCTCAAAAAAAAACAAAGACTAATAATTTTCCTTTCTTCATAAAAAGGACTAATATCCAGAAATAAACAATGGTAATTATCTCCATTATAAATATAATATAATAGAGTGGGAGAAATTACAGGCCCATTTGGTATCTATTTTTATTTTTTGTTTTTAAAAAGTGTTTTGAAATATAGTTTCTAAAATTGTTTTTAAAACAAAACAAAATAAAAATATGTTTGGTTATATCAATTAAAAATAATTTTAAAATTAAAAATGAATTGATAATGATAGTTATAGATAGTTAATGGTAGTTATTAATAATAAAAATTAGTTAAAGTAATTATAACTTTTAATAATTAAATGTAGTACTCTTTCCATTTAAAAATGTAAGGCATTTCTTAAGTTGTTGGATGTTAAAAAATATAAGACATTTTTAGTCTTTTAAAATGTAATCATTATCTTTTTTTTTCAAAAGTACTCCTATTGATAGTAATTTTATATTTATTATAGGGTGTTTAATAAAAATAAATATGAAAAGATAAGGTTAGTTTAAAAGTAGGTAATCACTTTATTGGAGGTAAAATTCAGTTCATTACATTTTTAAATAGAAGAAATATATTTTAAAAATAAAAAATTTTTTAAACAAAAAACAGTCTTAGAAACAACAAAATACAAAACATTTATTCAAGCAAATTTTTACCTTCAAAAACCAAAAACAGTTTTTTAAAAGCAAAAAACAAGCAAGCCCTAAGACAGTAATTGCAAATTCTAGAAATTCTCACCCACTCACCAAAAACAAATTTTTAAGGTAAAATAGTAAGAAAAAAAATAATTAAAAAGCTTTTAACTGTTTTGTTTATTAAAATTGAACTCATTCAAATTTCTCTCCCCTTCCCTTTCAACCGAACACAAAAATGACGAAAATTCCCAATTCTTCTCACAAACTCTTGATGTCTTCTTTCCCATTCAATATGATGGCTAATTCATCTTTAACAAGTCCAAATGTCCGATTTGTCGCCACAAATTGAACTCTTTTGAACTAGTAAAAAACCAACAAAACCCAAAAAAAAAAAAAACCAAAAGCAATTCAAATGTTAAAACCTGACCACGGGAAAAATTTAAAAACAAATTAAAAAATAAAAGATAAAAAATTGAATAAAAATTCCTTTTTAACATACAACTGGGCCCAAAGTTCTACTTTTTGCCAAAATGCTAACTCAGCTCACATGTTGCCTCCTAGGGCCATTACATAAGGCAATGCCCCTTCAAGTCTTTTTATGTCTTTCGATGTGGGGTTCAAGGAGTAGTAGTTAATACGCAAAGCATAAGCAAAGGCTACTTTACTTTTTCCTCTTTATTCTCATTAATGTTTACTAATTCATTTTACTTAATCTTTAAACTACTTTTATAACATAACCACAAATCTTTAATTTTTATACTACTAATTATTTATCTATATTTTTTTATATAATGTTAAATCTTTTAAATTTAGTTTTAACAAGTCTCCTAAAATTACCTAATAGCTTGTCATATTTTATTTAATTGTTATGTATTCATGAACATTAAATAAGTTTGCCCGTCTGCCTTTCAATTTCATTTATTTATATACCTTACAATAACTTTTTAATCATTGTCAATAGCCAGTGATTCTTTTTAAATGTCATCAATATTATACGCTAATAAAATGATATTCCATTAAAAAAAGCAAAAAAATAAAAATAAATAAGTCTCATTTTATAAATTCAATATTCTTGGATTTTGCTACCCAAGTACTCTTTGCCCAGATGTAGTGCTTATCGAGAGTGGTCCCACTTACTTCCTTCCATGTACTCCTTTTCTTTCTTCTAAAGATTTTACTGAAAAAACAAAAAAGGACTATACAGATCCATTTCAGACCGGACAACTGTACAAGGAGCTGGCACCACGATTAGTTAGTTATAAAATTTGGGCAGAAATGAATGAGTTTTCAGTTTCACATATGAACAAGGCATTCAAATTGTGAAGAGTACCACAAAAGCTGTCAGTGTCAGTTGTTTAAACGTTGGGATGCTGAGACCTGTCCGGGAGACAAGAATTATAACTAACCTTAGCCTTAGACTCAGGACGTCCCTACCTCAATCTTTTTAAAGCACGCGGTTTCAGATCTCCACACGCCACCCCCCTTTCATCTGCAGAAAGCAATCACCAGAAATCAAAACCAAGATTGCCTCTCAAGTTTGTAGAACTAGAAATCAACCAACCAACCTGTACCCTTGTCAGTATCATATCCACACCGCTTTGTCGAAACATTGACAACGCTAGGCTCCATTTTTTGTTCCGCAGCTGAACACAGTCCTTTGAAGGGCTCCATGTAACAGAACCTGGTACAACAGCTTGATATTATGATGTAGAAAATACAGTATCAAATGGAAATGCAGAAACAAAAAATTGACAGGATAAACCTAAGTAACTAAAAAGAATATATCTTTATGAACATACCATTGTGCAGGCAACAATGTGACGTCAAAGTCAAGAGGCAAAATTCTCCATTTTCTGCACTTGTCACACTGTACCCATTCGCAATCTGGTTTGTAGACACAATTTTCATTGTCCTCGAGGACATGTAAAAGAAAACAAACAAATTTGGCTCACTTCCCCAAAAAGATATACACGTTCTATCTGCATGGCATTCTATTATTTTATTAATTAATTTAGATGCCACTCATTTTCCCAATTTAAACATACAATAACTTAACCTCGTGATGAAAACTCAAATCAAATGCCAGCCTGTGACATTAATCAACCAAAATTTGATTAACAGCCAGTGCTATTCAATAATATGAAACAAACTCCAAGAAAGAAATCAACTTATAAACAATATTTAGGACACAAGGAACAACTAGCATCAAGCAAAGATATATTCATGAAAGAATTCACAAAGTTATTCACCAACTTAAGTGAATCAAAATTGTTGTCCAAGTATTCATCTACTTTTCTACCAAGCCACAGCTCTAGAAGTGCATATGATTCACAGTCCTGGAATCCCTGCTTGTTATTATGCACCCAGATACGACCATCGCCATCATTCTGTGCCATGGAAGATGCAACAACAATAGTTCAGTGGTTGTAATGTTGCAACAGAAAAAACAGCCAAATATTGAATAAATGTTTTATTAAAAAAGGCGGAGAAATTAACAAGAGACACAAACATTATTGAAACCTAAGCAGCTTCAATCATCATGATTCAGGCTAACAACATTGATAACAATAATCTGGCAGCTTGAAAGCACACATAATTGAAGTCACAAAAACTAATCGCACACCATGGACAAAATGTTAAAGCACCTGTCGAAACTGCTTTTCTTTTACAAGTTAGGGACCATTCCAAATAATATAACATTAGAGGACAATGAGATTGGAATGTACTTAAAAATTATAAGAGTTCATACCATTAAATCAGTCACGTCTATGACACCAATTACACCACGGCCCACGTCTGCATTACGAATCATGCCACCAACTCTCTTGTAAGCCTATAAAAGTAGAGAAAAATTAGTTAGTTCGTACAAAGAACATACAGAATAAGCATGCATGCTTGATTTCATAATGAAGCAACCAAGTTAATCTATTCTTCAAGACTCAAGATGTCAAGACATGAACAACTTCAAACACACAACACGCGCAACTCAACACTCAAGTGATTACAAATGAAAGGGATACATAGAAATTATGTGAATGTCAAATGGGCTCATTAGCAAGCCTTTGGTCTGGCACGGCTACAGATGCCTGCTGGGTACTAGTGCTATACAGCTATACCTAACCTCAGAAGTATTAGGTAAAATTATTTTAATTGTCATAACATTGAAAAACCTGCCACATCCTTTTTGTTCAAGCGCTAACATTGTACCAATAACCCATTACTGGTTTAACCTACAACATGGACCAACACCTTACTTCAATCAAGCGACCACGCCAATACAAAAATATTCCGCAGTTTGCCTGCTCCCATTCTAATTGACTGAATCCCAGGATCAAGTGCACATGCTTTCCCAGGACAAAACCGGTTTCAATGACAGTTTTAGTAAGAAAATTTCCCAGAGGACGACTTCTAACCTGCGCATATTTCAAGGTAGTTGTTAGAATGAAACTCAGCATGCAAAAAGAAAATTTTCTCCTTGGATCATGCAATAACATATTTCATCCTCAAAACGAAAAACAAAAATGTAATTACCAGTGAATGTTGAACACTTATTTTCATCCGAGGAACTAAGAAGATAACTTCCAGATAAGATCGAAGTGAATAATCCAATTGAACCTAAAACAGAGTAACATGAAATGATCAACAAATTTTCCAATGTTTTAATGATCCAACTGTAGTTGAACCAAGGTTGAATTATTTTTTCGCACACATATAAATATATAAAATGTTTTAAAATTAAGTCAATGCGAATATTGTAAAATAACATTTAGAAAATATATACATATATATTTTTTGAAAGCGCACATATCAATTAAAATAATTTGCATATGACAACAAATCTATGTAAAATTATTTTGGTAGTGTCCCTCAACAACATAACTGTCAAATACCATAGGCAGAATTATCTAGAACTCCTCTAATTCCCCCTTCAGTTGATTTCTCAATTATTTCATTAAAATAACATATGATAATGGGTTTATCTGCACATGATTTAAACTTTACGGGAGTTGCATATAACTTAAAGTTTGAGAGAATCATCTCCACAAAAAAATAAAGTTTAAGGGGGGTATTTGATTAGTACCGCATTATGCTCTGTCAGTGAACTAAAGACATAATTACAGAAGGAGAGTTATTTGCACAAAATTAAAAGCTTAGGAGGGTTCCTAGTCAAGCTTAGATCAATAGATTTACATATGGGCCAAAGTTTAGGGGAGTTTTGTATAATTTATACCAAAGATCTGACTTAGACAAAAGGATCAAAACAGCTTTAGTAAAAATTTTACTAGTATAAATTATACAACCATGTATTAAAAAGGGAAAAAAAAGTGAGAAAGAAAAAGGAACCCCAACCTTAACACTGACTTGGCCAGGGCGAGAACGGATCCTTCTAGATCGGATGAAAATGTCACGATCGTGGAAAGAGCTGCTACCTTTTAATCCATCATACCATTGCAGACAATAATTTGATCCCCATTTATCAAGATTCCGTATGTAGATTTGTGTTCCTGTGCCACCGGAAAACAATGCTAACTTTTCACCAATAAGATACTTATTAAATGGTGAAAATTCCTTTATGGCTTTCAAATTGCATTTTGCCTCAGCTTCAGACCGAACATTTGTATCCACTTCCATGCACTGTCCTCGTCGGCGATAGCAAACTACGGAGATCTCAACATTCTAAAAAGCAGAGAGTGAAAAGAATTAAAAGTAAAAATTATTTAACACAAACAAATAAATTCAATCCAACACCTTCAGTTATGATTGATTCTTTAATCAAGGATCATGTCAGAAACAAGAGTTTCTTTTTTTTTTTTTTTTTTGTTAACACAACATAACCTCTCCGAAAATTTTCCAAAAAAAGAATGGTAATTTCATATTATTTATCATGGAAAATACCTCTTTCCCTTCATTCAAAGACTGTGAAAGGAAAGCTATACATCTGGAATTAGCAGTCTGGGTTAAAACAAGAGCATCATTGCCAAGCCTCATTGCTCCAGTCTGCATAAAAAGAGTTGGACAATTTAGAATCCACTACAGAAAGAACCTCGGAAAATATAGATATAGGTGAAATTGAAGGTGTACATATTAATTTATTCATTCAAAACCACATGAAACTGAACTAGGTTATGAATTTCAAGTTCATTTTTTGGATAGTCCTCATACCCAGATCAACAAAGTAAAGAAACAAACTCATCAAGAAATAAATGCTTACACAAAAAAAGATTAGCAGTAAGACAAAGGTAAGATAACCACTCAAACACACAGGCATATCAAAAGAAAAAAACTTTTTCCAATGTTTTTATACACGTCCCAGAATTCCAAAATAAAATGTAAATGCGAGCACACAACCTTCTTGTTCTCATCCTTTCATAATAAGAAAAAAATTAAATTTAAAGTAGGGAAAACCTACCTTGAATCCAACACCAAATCTTCCAATGCGATCTGGATCATCACTATTACTTTGCTTGTGCCCAAAGGAAACCATTTTCAAAATGTCTTTGTATTCCATACCTTGGCCATCATCAATAACTGAAAGCATAGGTTCATCGTTACCAGATTTCTTCAACTTTATCGTATCTATAAAAATGTCCATCCTGATACATTGCACCAACAAACAAGTATAGTTTGATGGGAAAAAGACCTCACATTAAATTTTCTAGAACATAACGCATCATGTATACCAGTTCTACAATTTTTCCCATTCAAAATATAAAGTCATAATCCCAACAGGAAAAATGCCACTTCAATAGATGGGCCCTAATACTGATATAAGCAGAAGTACACTGCACATTATATTCAGACATCAAGTAGGCATATTCTGACTTCTTGCCAACAAGTGTAAAGATAAGTAAATGGTGTAATTAATTCCATCTCCCCTTACCATTCACTTTAATCAGTTAAACATAAGATATCCAAAATGCTACTAACAAGTACTGATCAATCAGATAAGGAGAAAAGTTTCCCATGTCAAAACAAAAGTATTAACAGAGTGCTAAATACAGACACTAGTGATCGCCATTCATTTTCCACAAAAGTACCAAGAAATATACAACTAGTTGACTAAGTGCAAGAAATCAAAACAAAACCTACTTAGCTGCCTTGGTGTCTCTTGAATTATCAACAAGTTCAGCTATTCCACCGAAAATCCACCCAGAATGAACTTGAACAAGAGTTTTCAGGTAACTTGGGTCCACACGTATGTAATTTTTCTGAGAGATTCTTTCCTGCTTCACAATATTTCGAGATCTGCTAAACTGTTCAGCCGTAGAATGACAAGCACAATCTTCAGCTTGAGAAATCTTAGGGCCAGGGGAGGGGAAGCATAAATCTGCATCACTTGCTGGACCTCCTCCCTTTATAGCGTCAGATCCACCATGCTCCTCAGCCGGATGAGGACCTCCTGTGGAAGCATCCACTGCAGGTCATTTTCACCCTTTGTCTCTATGCTTGGAGAAACCAATGTAATATGTAACCCAAAACAACTCACAACAATTAGGCTATGCTTGCACTATTAACTTATTATTCCACATCCATACAAGAGTTCCTAATGCTATTAAACTTCATTTATTCTATGTGACACTGATCACTATCTAAGCAGATAAACAATTAAGTGTAGAAGAAAACCTGATTCATTATCCCTCGAATTGCCCATCTGATATGCAACTCTGACTGGGCTAGATGTTGAGGCTTCAACAGGAGGCAGTATGTAGAACTTGTACCGTTCAACCACCGAAGTAGCAACCTGTAAAAGTCGAGACTTAGCCAATGTTAGGAACCCAGTATCTCCCTATAATTACAGTGGAAATCAGACCCAAAAACAGATAATACAAAAATCACATCCGTACAATAATACAAAAAATTCCCCAGCATTTCAAGGAGCCAGAACCTTCCACGTGGATACACAAATTCTACCTATCTCTCCACTGGCCCTCACCCCCAATATATTCCACTAGCACAATCAACCTCTTCTAGAAGCACTCTTGTTACCACCCTCCATGCATCCCACATTCAACTTCACACTTTCCATGCAGTTACCTAACCAACTGAGCAGACACCACTTACCTAGAACTTCTCCATATCTTTTGATTTGGGGCTGTAAAAGTGAATAACATTTAGAGCTCAAAAGAAAATGCAAAAGCACAGGGAAAAATAAACGATAAACCCATTAGTTAGTCATACATATAGACTAGTACTAACAAAGTTTTCCCTGTAAAAGTGAAATGCTTGATGCAGAAGAAGGAAAACTAAAAGGATAGTTTGAGAGGAACTAAACCACAAGAAGAAATAAAATAGGGAGAATGACATTTAAGGCACTCTCAAGAGAATTTATTGCAATGAGGGCCCATCAGTTTTGAATCAAATATTGTCTTGTAAAAACACGTAGATGTTATTAAAAGCTTAACCTTAACTTGTATCTTTTGTTAAGGTTTCCTCAGAAATTTGACAAGTCACGGTTCAGCTTTTAACAACAAAACATATATATTTTCACAAGACAATATATGATGCAAAATTGATGGGCCCTTATTGCAATAAATTTCTTTGAGAGGGCCTTAAATGTCATTCTCCCTACAAAATATAAATAAATGAGAAACCAGAATGACTTACCATCCCCATTGTCAACACATTGATGCAATCCCATTCAATATAATTCTAATCAAAGATCTCAGGTCAACTAAGTTACTCAATATCAGCCAACCACACAGACATTAGATAGCCCAATGTGGAATAAAAAACTTCAGATACTTAACAACGAGTTATATCCACTGCATGGAATATGAAAGTCTACTGAAAAGACAAATTCTACTATCAGTGCCTACAAATTCATTATTATTTATTTTAATATCAGTTGAAGTTTACCTCTTTCTTTGAAATTAATTTGTTAGAGAAGCATGAATAGATAAATATAGCGAAATCCTGTATTAAGTATAATTGTTGGTATATCATATAATATGAAGCATCTTGGCCGACTTTGGCCAAATTACAGTTAAATGTCAGTCAGGTGTGATCACAAAATTGTTAAAATGCTTGAACCAGACTATGGACCAATATCTGCCACTAGCTATTGAACCAGCCAGTCTGGTTCTCAACTTCTCATAACCACCATGATAAATAAACAAGCCTTTTTGAATATGAATTTTCTTCAAAATGATTTCCAACACACCAACTTGATTACTTGATCCTCACGTTGAAAAGCCCACGGTTCAGGTTTAATTCTTGAGACCCAGTTACATTTTCAGCTTGCTTCAAGGTCTTATTTTCCTTGGTCTATCGTCTTCACCCAGCTCAATAGAGCTTCTATTTGTAGACTTCTGATGTGCTTATGGTTGCCTCCTCAATGGTTTAGTTTTTCCATTTTACATATCCACTAAGAAAAAGCACCTCCACTGAAATAAAATAATGCTACCAAAAAATCATCACATAGTTAGTACTATAAAATCCATAACAGGACTTCAGTTTGAAACACAAAGCCACAACTCACCCAGATGTACACTGACTACCTAAATGTGAAAAAAGAAAACAAAGAGATTTCATCTAATTGCTTAAAATCATAGCATACAATATAATTCAATAAGTTCATGTAATTAAACATTCACCAGGAAAAGAATAAAAGCAAACAAAACAAAGAGAAAATAATTTAAGAAAACACTGATCATTTACCTTGTCATTCATGTGCAGAAAATTCAAAAATCTCCCCCACTCATCGTGTTCACGTGAATTCTTTGGGGCAGGACATAATGAAAACTGGGGCAATCCAGAAAGACTTGGTTTCTTCTTTGGAAGTTCTATGTTCCATTCTAGGGGCCTGTAGATATTTAGAGGTTGAGATTTAACAATGAGAAGATCACAATATGTTTTGATTGATTTTCCAAAGTTTTAAACAGAGGTCTACATTAAGGAAGAATTCTATAAATCTCACAAAACGGATTTTTCTCAGACAGACATGTATAGGAGAGTTTTATCAAGAGATGTCCTTCTCTTATCTAATCAGCGATAGAGATATTAGGCTCCAGTATAAGTTATAAAAACAGTTAATACATTGCAGTGTAGGTGGACAAATTTCTAAATCTCTAATAAATTAGAGATTTACAAATTTCTAATTTCTAAATCTCTAATTTCTAACAAATCAAATTTCTAGATCTATTGCTCAGAACTCTGATACTCTCTAGTCAAGTTGTTATTTCATTATTAATGATCTGCGCTAAGGGGATTAAAGCAAAAGGAGAATGAGAGTTAGTTTCAACTTTACCCCACGTTAGTATAGAAATTTATTTATTTTGGCAAAGATTAAATTAACTCCGCCTATGTTTATAGCCGGTCCCAAGCCCGGGTAAAGGAGGAGAGTTGTGTTAGGCCATCAACAGCCAATGTAAAAATTTGTTGAATCTATCATGAACATGGACAATAGACGTTATAATGTTAATGCTAGGTCGTTGCCCGTAAGTAACGCGCTGCATGGCTCGAGTACAGTGATAAGTGAGTTAGAGCCGCTGCATCGGCGCCCGAATGTAGTGTTAAATGAGCAATGGCTACCGCGTCATTCTGGACGCACGCGGCTACAGAAGTTAGTCCATAAGAGCAAAATTAGATTTGGTACTTAGAATGTTGGGACATTAAATTGTAAATCTGTAGAGGTTGTAGGGGTTATGATTCAAAGGAAAATCAATATCCTTTGCTTGCAAGAAACAAAAAGGCGTGGAGAAGGAGCTAAGGATATTCAAGGTTTCAAACTTTGGTATACAGGAAAAGTAAGTGCACGCACTGGAGTAGGCATTATTATAGATAAGGAGTGGAAGAAGAACGTTGTAGAAGTTAGCAGAATTGGAGACAGAATTATTTCTTTAAAAATGATAATTGGACGTGAGACTGTTAATATTGTTAGCGCTTATGCGCCGCAAGTCGGGACAGAAGCCAGTCTTAAGGAATTATTTTAGGAGGATCTGGAGGGGTTGATTCGACACATACCACAGAGTGAAAAGATTTTTATTGGAGGAGACTTTAATGCGCATGTCGGGAGGGAAGCTGGTCAGTATGCGAGGGTGCATGGTGGTTTTGGTTTTAGAGAGCTAAACAATGAAGGGCAAACTCTTCTTGATTTCTCATTGGCGTATGATTTTAAGATTGCCAACACTTGTTTCAAGAAGAGAGATGAGCATCTCATCACTTACAAAAGTGGAGCCTCAAGGTCGCAGATTGATTTTCTTTTGGTTAGGAACACAGATAGAAAACTTTGTAAAAATTGTAAGGTGATCCCTGGAGATGCTGTAACGACACAACATAGGGTCCTAGTCCTTGATGTGTGTATTATGAGTAAAATCCAAAAACGTCGACAAGTAGTAACACCAAGGATTAGGTGGTGGCAATTAAAAGGTGAGAAGCAAGATATTTTCAAGCGAAATCTTTTGGATAAAGGAATTTGGGATTCTCAGGGAAGTGCTAACATCATATGGGAGGATATGGCTAAAAAGATACGGGAGGTTGCAAAAGTAGTTTTGGGAGAATCGAAAGGTTCTGGTCCGAGAGATAAGGAGTCTTGGTGGTGGAATAATAGTGTACAGGACAAAATCAAGTATAAGAAGAACTGTTTTAAAGCCATACATTTGTGTAACAATGAGGAAAATTGGGAGAGGTACCGTATGGCTAAGAAGGAAACTAAGAGAGCTGTGGGTGAAGCTCGTTCCAAAGCTTTTGAAGAATTTTATAAGAACCTTGAGACGAAGGAAGGAGAGCAAAATATTTATAAGATTGCCAAGAGTAGGGAAAGAAAATCAAGAGATCTAGAACAGGTAAGGTGTATTAAGGATGAAGAGGGAAGAATTTTAGTTACAGATGATGAAATTAAAAATAGATGGGAGACTTATTTTTCTAAACTTTTCAATGATGGAGAGGATTCATCTAGTAACTTGGAGGATTTAGTAATTGGTGAAGGAGAACAAAATTTGTCATTCTATCGAAAAATATGTGATAAGGAGGTAAAAGAAGCTCTTAAGAAAATGACAAATGGTAGAGCTAACGGACCTGATTGTATATCTATCGAAGCGTGGAAATGTTTAGGTGAAGAAGGGGTGAGATGGTTAACTAAGTTATTTAATGTGATTTTACGGTTCAAGAAAATGCCTGATGAGTGGAGGAGAAGTACATTAATTCCTATTTATAAAAATAAAGGAGATATTCAGAACTGTACTAACTATAGAGGGATTAAACTCATGAGCCACACAATGAAATTGTGGGAGAAAGTAATTGAGCACAAGTTGAGATTGGAGACAAGTATTTCTGAGAATCAATTTGGTTTTATGCCAGGTAGATCAACTACAGAGGCGATTTATCTACTAAGGGGATTAATGGAAAAGTATCGTTGTAAAGATAAAGATCTACACATGGTTTTTATTGATTTGGAAAAAGCTTATGACCGTATACCAAGAGAAGTGCTTTGGAAAGCGTTGGAAAAAAAGGGAGTACGGATTGCTTATATTAAAGCCATACAAGATATGTATGAGGGGGTAAAAACTAGTATAAGAACGCCTAGTGGTCAAACAAAGGATTTTCCTATAAAGATTGGACTACATCAGGGATCATCTCTGAGTCCTTATTTGTTCAACTTGATTTTAAATGTTTTGACGGAACATATTCAAGAGGAAATCCCGAAATGTATGCTCTTCGCGGATGATATAGTTCTTATAGCAGAGACAAGAGAAGAGGTTAATTGCAAACTTGAGTTATGGAGGAGGACATTGGAGTCGAAAGGTTTTCGTCTGAGTAGAAGTAAGATGGAATATTTATATTGTAAATTTGGTAAAGGACTATTCGAAAATAATTTGGAAGTGAAATTGGGAGATCAAATTATACCTCAAGTGGAAAAGTTTAGATATTTGGGAGCCATTATACAAAATGATGGCGAAATCAGTGGAGATATTTCACATAGAATTCAAGCTGGGTGGTTTAATTGGAGAAAAGCTAAAGGAGTTATTTGTGACCGTAAGGTGCCTAATAAACTTAAAGGAAAGTTTTATCGTACTGCTATCAGACCGGCAATGTTATATAGTAGTGAATGCTGGGCTCTAACGGGACAACAAGAGCATAAAGTTGGAGTAGCAGAGATGAGAATGTTACGATGGATGTGCGGACATATACGTAAAGATAAAATTCAAAATGAGCATATACGTGAAAAAGTGAGGGTGGCACCTATTGAGGAAAAAATGGTAGAAAATCGGTTGAGATGGTTTGGGCATGTATAAAGAAGACCAAGGGAGGCACCAGTGAGAAGAGTGGAACATATAACTTTGAGTCCGACTAAAAGAGGTAGAGGAAGGCCTAAGAGAACACTCTTGGAAGTTGTTGAACGTGATCTCTTAATTAATAATATTTCTAAAAGCTTAATAAATGATAGAGCACAATGGCGTCTTGTAATCCATGTAGCCGACCCCACCTAGTAGGATAAAGGCTTGTTGTTGTTGTTGGCAAAGATTAAATTCTCCAGTTATTTACATCATGCGCACACGCTATAACATACAACAAATGTATTGGACTACTTTTCTTTGTAAATGAAAAAAATCTTTTTTATTAACATTAGAGATATTAATAGACAATCAAAACCCTCTTTAGATCCCTCATAAACAGAGTATTTCTTAATTTAGTCCCTCACAAATTGAATATTTTTAATTTAGTCCCTCATAGAATTGTCTTCACAATTTGTTCAATCACATATGGGAATTTCTCAGCTTGTTATAAATAATGTCCTTAAGCCAATCCATTGCATATGGAATCAACAAACGTAATGACATTTAATTTTATATAGGCTATAGCTCATTCACCATTATATAATATGAAGAGTGATGGTTAGTTTCATTAAGAGTAAATTAACAAAAGGATGTCGTTGAAAATGGTTGTTTGTGAGAGACCGAATTATGAAATACCACTGGTGAGGAATCAAATCCAGAAAACAGTTCTGTGAGGAACCATATTGAAAAACATCCCATCCATGCCATCTCAATTCTTCTAATGAGACTAAAGTTAAAGCAACAGCAAAAGACACGGCGAGCAAATTTGTAGTCCACGATTAAATCCCAAAACCAAAGGGATTTTATTTGAGAAGGCATCTTAGAGATGTTGATAAATCTGACTCATCACATGAAATTTCTCTTTATTACATGTTGAGGGTAAACCAGCAACTTTTACAAACTAGAATTTACTTTAACCTTTAGAATGATTCAGAAGTTTATTTAATTAACCGAAATTTAAGAACTTTATTCATCTCATTTTGTTACTTTCATTAGAAAGTGAGACTCACGCTCGTGCTTATTTCAGAATAATCACGAAGCTAAATAAATAACTCTATAATAACAATGGAAAGAATAAGAGTTCGTATCTGTTGCGGGTTCACAAATAAAATGTAGGCAACAAGGATAAATATCATACAGTTCTGCAGGTGGGTCCGGTCTTGCGTGGCATATAATCTTCCGATCTTTTTTAAGGAGAATGCTGCTCATCTACATATATTTTGAATGGGAAAAAAGGGCTAGCCTCTGTTGTCCATATTGCAGCAGGAACAGAAAAACAAACTTGGAACTGGATTTGATTGACCCAAACATGACCCTTTTGAACAAAGAGGAAAACCTCCCAGAAAAAAAAACTTAGCGTGCTTCAGAAGAAAATGCAACTCAAGGAATCAATACGTAAGTCATAAATGAATGTGCGTTTGGGCGGTATGGAAGAAAAAATGAGTAGAAATAATAAAAAAGACACCATGGCGTCAGTTTTCCATCCTTCAAAGCAGGATAAAAACATTCCGCCGAAGATGAAACAAGAAAGCAAACTAGAGGCGGAACAAAATATTCAACAAGCGGTTTTCCGTAGGAAGACTGAAAAAAGCAACGATCACATGCAGCAGCAACTGGAAGCACAAAGTATCAATAACAGAAGACAACACTCTCGGAAATAGAAAGATAAAGCTTCCACCTTGAAGTCAGTAGTTTATCGAAAAAGAGAGACCCTAGGAATCCACAGGATCTAAGAATGTGAAGCAAACACAAGCAAGGCGGTGAGGCATAGAAGGGAAAGAAAGGGAGAAGCCAGCGTTTGCGTGAATAGCAGCAACCTGAAGAAGGAGAAGGAGAAGGGGGAGATATGGGAGGGAGAACGAGGGAGAGGTGCGATAGAGAAGTGCAGTGGGGTGGAGCGGGAGACTTGGGTGAGACGGAAGCAGGAAGAGAGAGGGAGAGGGGGAGAAAAGGAGAGCGATTATTTGCATTCGGCGCCGAGTTAAATTGAGGATCAATGAAGATTTCATTTTGTATGTAGAATTTAATGTTAATGTTTCTTTCATTCGTCATATTGTTTTGAAAAAAAATAATTTTAATTTTTTACATTTTGTTTAAATCTTATTATAAATTTTTATATTTTTTTTATTTTGAATCCTTACACTTTAAACATCAAAAAATAAAAGTATAAAAATTTAAAACATAAAAAAATTTAAAAATTTATAACAAAATTTAAACAAAACATAAGAATTTAAAAATATATTTTCTCAATTGCATTTGATACTTGGGGGTACTTCACACACAGCTCCTCGCGCATGTTACATGTATGTGAGAATGAAATAGACTCATATTATGTGATGGTATAAGAGGAAAAGAAAAATAATGTCATGTTAACTATGAATTTAGTCAAATAAAAATGATAAAAGAACACAGATATGAATATACGCAAACTACTACTCCCCCAATTTATTATGTCTTTTTAAGGAAAAAATTGTGTCATGTAATGTATCTTTTCATCATTGCAGAGCAATATCTAATGACATTTCTCTTATTTTCTTTTTGAAGTAATTTACTATTTATTATTATAATTTTTTTAGAGGCATTAAATGAAGGGCAAATTTGATAAAGTATGTCATGTTTACATATTTATTATATTTTTAATATGTGTGCAATATATTCAAAAGACAAATATAATGAAACAAGTGGAGTATAATTTTTTAAGAATAACAAAAAAATAATTCACATGAAACATAATGAAACCAGCAATAAATGGAGGGATTTGGATTGGGTACTGGTAGCAACTACCGATACCCAACACTTGTATACACGTGTCATCATCCAATGATATAAATTAGGTCAATGGCTTTAAAAGTTTGACGCAACCATAGGCTTGAAACACTAAATATATGTGTTTGGATAAGAAAAATAATTAATTTTTTATCTCAAAATTAATTTTTTAAGCCAAGTTATCCAAACAGTTAAAAAAAATTCAAAAATTAATTATGGGCTAAGATAGGCATTTTTCTGTAAGCTCTCTCAATCAGCTTTTCATAAAAAATTGATCAAAAGTGTTGGGAAAAATTATAAAAAGAAACCCAAGAAAAAATTATAAAAAAGACACAATATTGAATAAAAATAAAATCAAACTCTCTTCTCTTAACTTTTTTTTCTTAATAAAGTTAAAACTTTGTATCCTCAAAAAATTAATATTTGATATTTAAAAATTAAATTATATAGTAATTTATATAGCTAAAATTAATTCTGATTAAATTATTCAAACATTTTCAATTATATTAAAATTAATTTTAAAAAAATAGTATCCAAACAGATTGTGTTATAGCATAATCAATTATGATTAAAATCTATCATTTAATTAATTATTTTTATAATATATTATAATCAATTATTTTCATAATCTATTATACCCAACTGAAATCCAAACAAGCACTAAATATCCTCTTTTAAATGGCATCTCACTCACAACATTGTAGGTAGGGATGTACGAAGGATTGGACGAGACTGGACTTCAGCCTAACCCGTAGTCTGATTCTTTTCATGAAAAAGACTAAGTTAGATAACTCGTAATCTAGTTTGGTCCTGTGATAATCCGAAAATTAATAGGACCGAACTTGGTCCACAGGACTAGAAGACTGATCCTGTTAGTCCAATACTCATTTGGCCTTTTTCTTTTCTTGTTTCTCTATGATAAACAATAATCTATTTTAACCTAATAAACTCAATTAAGATAATAAAAATACTTATAATCATAATAAATCCATAATGATTTCTAACATCAAGAAAAAAATATTTCAATTACAATTCAAACTCCAAATAATTTAAATCTAACTTCAATAATAACAGTTAGCAAAGTTCAATACTACATTACATCTGTCATGTAGTTATCTCCTTATCTTCAATAAAAACAAACTCAACAAATCTTTAAATAATTATTTTCCTAGCATCGATAACACTTGAAGCATCTGTCAAAAATAAATTATATACACATATATAAAGTGATTAGTAACTATAAAAATGCAATTTATAAATTAAATGATGCAATATACAAATGCGATTGACGGAGGTGGGCTAGTGGCACATTGGAGGAGGGCAGGGGCTAGAGCTTCGATGCACTGAAGAAATTGAGAATGAGAGCAGAGTTGAGTGAGTGGTTGAGTGCTGTTGAGTAGGCTATGCAACAGTGTTGCATTTTTTTTCAGTCAGAGTGCAAAGTGCAAGGCAAGACTAAGACTTTTTTTTCGGTTAGAAGACTAAAATTTATTAATTAAAAATTTATAAATTAATTTTAATTATATTAAAATAATTATATAGGACCAGACCGGACCACTTAGTCTAGATGCTTGGTCTCTAGTCTAGTCTTACCTGAAAAATCAGTCCTGTCTTTTTAGTCTTTTTAGTCTTATAGGACCAGCATTTTATAGGACTAGATAAGATTGGTTTTTCATGGGTCAGACCGAACCGAACCAAACCACGAAACTTTTGCACAGCCCTAATTGTAGGTCTCTTTCACCTTCACTTCTAAGTTTGAATACACAGAATTGTGACTCACGCGATACTTTCTCCTAAATTCTTGTCCATCTGTCCTTGAATCCACCACATATTTAATGCACTCTCTTCTTCTTCTACCCCTTCTTCCTCTCTACTTCAAAATACAGTATTTATATCAAAGGAGAGACGAAGGAGTGGAGTAAAGAGTAAAACTTGCAAATTGATTGAATGTAAATGCATGCGAAATAGAGGAGGTTGTGCTTACAAGAGAGCAAAATCACAAGATTCAAGGGGAAGGATGGGGGCTGTGAGGAAGAGGAAGGAGAGATTTCTGAAGATGGAAAGCGATTAGGATGACATTGTCCACGCCACTGCTTGAGAACTCATTACAGAAGAAGACGCAGTCAAAAGGAAAGAAGATTAGTTGTAGATGAATGCAATAGGGTGTTTCACATGTATGGTTGCATCAAATTTCTTAGAGCTATTACCTTGATTTAATTGATAGCATGAGATGATGACACATGTATAGAGGTACTAGGTGCTTGTAGTTGCTGCAGGTAATGAATCCAAATCCTAAACGAAGCTTCTCTAGTAGGAAGGACGTGAAAAATGAAGTAAGGTTGGATAGGAGGAAAAAAAATATAAACATTATCCTCTTCATTCTTTATTATAAGATACTTTTTTAAAATATCATGTTAAAAAAATATAAAATATTTTAAATTTTTTAATATGTAATTAATAAAATTTTACTAATGATACTCTTAATTAAGATTGTAATTAATAACATTTTTTAATTAAGATACTTTATTAAATAAAAATAAATATAAAAAACATATAATTTCAAATGTCATTAAATAAATTATTAGATTCAGCGAAAAAAACTTATTAGAAATATAGATTACTTTAATTAAAATTAAAATTAAAATTAAAATATCTTATAAATTCGAATGGATGGGATGTACACGTGTCTCATATTCTGAACGAAGTAAGAGTAACTACTTTGCCTTGTATTTAGAACCAGAGAAAGAAATTAAAACTTAGAAGCATGAAAAACAATTGAAGCCCAATGTCACAATTCATGACTTTTCATGACGTTAAGGAGCTCCTGAATGTTCCAAAACCCTCCAAAAGGCTCTCGGATAATCTTATGAGTGCTAGAGAGTGCAAGAATGTTCCAAAGAAGTCTACACAACTCTAGCCTCAATATTTTAATATTTTTCACTAGATATTTTCATATAAATATCTAGATATTTATTGTAAATATCTAGGAGAGAATTCTAGAGAAACAATTGTAACCCTAAGATCGATTTAATCTTCACCATCCATTAAGGAGGTGAAAACTTTCTAGATCCAAGGGGAGGTCTATAAATACCTCACCCCTCCTCATTTATAACCAACCTTGAGTTCTCAAAGCAATACTACTCTTACATTCTCCAAGCTCTCTGAAAAGTATCCTTTGCCCTTAAGCTTTCCCTTTCCTTAAATTAGCCAAGCATCCTCCTTTTCTACGAGCTAGGCTTACTTAGCAATTTTTAGTGAAGATTGTCTAAGTGCTGCACGGGTCGAAAGACTAGCCCCGTGACACCAAGCTATCTTGATGACAACATTTTTTTGTTTACAACTCAACTAACCTCAAACCAAAACCAAGTTCATCCAAACTTAATTTTGGAAAGGGTAGTCCAAATACAACCCTTGAGAGTAATTTAATTTTATCAGGTTCTAATAACATCAATCAAAGTTTAGATGAAAATGCTTTCAACCGAGAAAATGGAATCGAAATCCAAAGGAAAGAGGATAAAAAACTCGCAATCCCAATCCAACAATATATAGACCAGTTATGAGGAACAGTTGCCCAATCAACAATTTCTAGCCACCATCTCCCTTCAACAATTTTTTTTATAAAAACCTTCAACTAAATATAGCAAGAGATCATTGTCTGACACGTTTAGCCTCAAGGGAACCGCTTGTTTCAGAGGCCATTTGAATTTCAGTTAGATATAATTATTTATAAAAATAATTAATTAATATGATTGATTTTAATTATAATTGATTATGCTATAATACAATTTATTTAGATATTATTTTTCTAAAATTAATTTTAACAAAGTAATTAATGCTTTAACAATAAACTTAATTCCTATAATCAACCTGAGACAGCATATTTGAAAATGCAATTATACTTCAATAATCAATTATCTCAATTTCTAACTGTTTGGATAATTTTGATTGAAATCAATTATTTAGCCCAAATAATCAATTACTTTCCCAATCCAAACAGTCTGTCAATCAACTAGATGATTCACGTAAAGAATTAGAATCTCACATATCAACATCGTCACTTGCATGAAATTTTACTAGAAATGCAAATTCAAAGCTCACCCCCAGCATTACCTTCCTCATCTATGCTAGACAACCCACTTTAATGGCCCATAACAATTTTCCCCGGGCACAAGAGTTTGGTATAATTGGATTGAATACCCATGGCAATCTCATTTCTACTTGGAACCCTCTTGGATAGATGGTTTGGATCTTCTTTCTACCCCACCTTATGGGCTGCTTCAAACTGCTCGAAGGTCGAACTCACATGAGAAGCAAACACTCTAGGAAATATAATATAGTTTTTTTTCCTTGAATAATTTTATCTTAAATGAGATTGCTTTAATTCTAAATACAAAAACAAAACTCAATGAATTCGCAGGTCGAAATGCTCCTAAATATCTCACCAAATCCATCAAGCTGTACACAACTGGAGGCAAGTGGCACTAGTTTATAACTGAGAATGTGCTCCGATTTTGGAAGAACAAATGGTGTCATTGTGAGACCCAGATGACACAATTTTGTACATCCCCCAGTGAGTATTTGATTTCCTATAGCAATTGCATCTGGTTTAATATTTTAACATGGTATGTGAAAGATCACCCAGGATGGCATAAGGAGGGTACTCCAAACTCACAACCAATAATGGGAACTCCACAATTATATCTAGTAGCTTCTGTATAGTCATAACCCAGGATACTGTCTACGTAAATGTAGACTGCTCCTCCAGCCCCAAATCTCTCCTCCATCTCAAACACACACTTCCTGGTCTGACCTCTACGATATTCATATTGGGAGTGACTGTGAATACCTTCTTAAACTCTTCCCCAGGATCAAGAAGAGAGGAGTTTGAAAGTTTTGAATTTCTAAACAGAGCATTTACCTTCAAAGCATCATCTTCTGCCTCTATAGAAACAGACTGTAACCATATTAGCACCTTCACGCAATCCTCTGAAGTAAAAATGAGCATAGTTTTCTCATTTAGAGGTTAAGATTTAGATTGATCAGACTTCAAACCTTGCTTGTTCCTTGAGAGTAACAAGGGTCCCTTCTGAATGGCATTAAATAAAGATGGCTAAGAACAATCGGAGCGTTTCCTTTAACATGAAAATTCTTGTGGACATGAACCTTTTGAGAATCTAATTCATCATTACATGGCGTGTAACTCAAAGATGCATAAAGCATGATATGCTTAGGCCTGTGCCACTTGATTTCTAATTTACAAATCCAGGAATCTCCACTTTTAAGGAAGCGAACGAAAATTAATCCAAATGATTGTTGTATTTTCTTTATTTAGTCAGAGCCTAACTGAAATTCATTTCCCCTTTTTTGTCTAGCTATGCCAAGCAGCTCAACATGATGAGTGTCCACAGAATATGGTTTAGATTCTTTTGGACTAAACAAGCCACCTCCCCTCACATCCATAAGATTGATCTTTAACTCACCGAAGTAGATGTCATGTCCTGAGGAGATCACGATTACAAGTATTGTGAAAATCCCTCCCACTAATGCAGGACCAGAAGCACCAAGATATAGATCTACATATGGGTCTAGTTCTTCAACTTGGGATGACTTTAAACCAAAAAATGCAAGGATAGGATCCTTCATCGGAAGAGTTTCTATACTCTCCTCTAATGTGCTGAGAGCCAAACTATCTAGAGAAGCAGGGCTTTCAGCTATACAGCCTATCATGAGTGTGACCCAATTTTTGCAATAACAGACAAGCATTCATGTTTTCTACTTTGAGCTAGAAGAACCACACGACTATCTCAGATCAAATTCAACAGAAAGAAGCTATGGTGAAAACAATAGTACTAGAAGAGCATGCTTCAATGTGAATATGAAATACACAGAAAATACTTTAAACACAATAATTACTTGGGAAAATGAAATGAAAAATATGAATTAAAAGTAAACTTGACAGATAATTAGAGCAATGTGAACTTTTTAAAGAATAGTATCTCATTTACCAAATTTGATGTCAGATGTCAACCTTAGCCATTTGTTTGAAGCTAATAATGAAGAAGGTGACATCTCCATTCGACACTGCTGAACACCACTAATTTTGATTGAGTGAGGGTTTTGGGCATTTGTAATGGTAAAGTTGCACTCAGATTGATTAAATTGGATATCTAATTGATCTGTGTCAACAGTAAGGAGTAACTTAGAAAGAAGTGATATTATGATTTAGGTTGATGACCCCGGCTTGATTGTCTATTCATGGAAAGCAATAGAAGCAAGCAGCACCAACCTAAAGGGGTTGACAAGATCTACATCAAGATGAAGTGCTTTATCTCCAGTTATTTTAAGACGGCTAAAGTGTTCATTTGATGGCAACCCTGTCCCTTCATTCACAAGCTCAAACACCTCCTTTTGTATAATTTCTCCTTGCAAGAGATTTGCACGACCAGTTGGACCACAGGTATGGATCAGGTGCAGTGGGGAAGCATGCAGTGGATGGGAAGTGAAAGATCTTGACTGTGAATTCTAATCTAAAGGCTACTAATAAAAAGGTGTGTAAGAAAGTCTTTCATTTGCAAACACACAAGCAAGTTTTATTCAAAATAAAAATTTATAGAAAATATGATTTTTTTAATAAATATGTTAATAACTAATTTGGACAATATAGATTTTATTTGAATGGTACAATTTAATATTAATTTTTTTATTTTTTATAATTTGATTATCTAGATGTGCTCTAAAGTTTGGGTAGTTTATAGCTAATATTAAATTTTTATATAATCCTTATAATTTTTTTATTTTGATAAATATAATATTAAAAACAAAGATAATATATCTAGCACTTTTTAAAAAATATTTTTTAAAAAATTACAAATTAAAAAATTTAAATATAAACTAAAATTAAATTTGAATTATTTAGAGCACATCTAGATAATTAATTTATAAAAATAAAAAATAATATTAAATTAGACCATCTAAATAAAATTTATATTATTCAAATTCATTATTAACAAATTTATTAAAAATATTATATTTTTTATAAATTTTTATTTTGAATAAAATGTGATTGTTTGTTTGCAAATGAGAAACCTTTTTATATACATATTTGTTACTAGCCATAAGATTAGAATTTATAGTCAAAATCTTTCACTTCCCATCCATTATATGCTTTTCCACTGCACATGATTCATATCCATTGGACCACTATCCCTCTGTACACCTTTACCAAATGACACTAGCAGTGCACCCAGTTCAAGGGAATACTCCACAAATTCTTTGATATTGCCATTTTTTATCAAGCACCCTCATAAGTAACCCAAGACATTCTATACTGGCCAAAAACAAAAACAAAAAACCCAAGACATTCCATAATAATGTTTTACCTACCCCTCTTTTCTGTACATGGTTGCAATGCTATTAAAAATCTGCATTACATTTCTAATACCACCTTCAGTAAAATATTCTTTGGCCATAAGGAACCCACAATAGGAGCCAATCCTGCCTTTGAACTTTAAGATTGCTATAAGATTCATAAGCTTTTTAAAGAAGAGCAATAATCTCAAATGAATCTCGAAACCTTTTTCCTTCAAACACTGCATAGTGCATGTACTCTCCATCAGTAAGACTGCAAATAAAAATTAAAAGCTTCACAAAAGATATAGAACAGAATAAGAACTTGTTAACCACTTAATCAAGACTTACGATAGCATATCAACATTATCCCCTTACTCAAGTAACCTAGCAAACTGACCCACATAAACTGAAGGGACCACTAATTCAAAAATACTATCGATCTCATTAGAAGCTTCTGACATTGAAACTGCAAGTTCCAAAGCTGACCTCTTCTTCCTTTAGTATTGGGCCACTAACTGTTTTAGAAAGATGAGTAGCGGTTGTTTACACAGTGAACAAGAGTGGTCCAAGAACCACAAGAACCAACTTAAAAAGCACCTTTTAAATATATAAAACTAAATATATGCTTTCATAGTTAAAAAATATAAAGTATTTTTAATTTTTTTAAATGTAATCATAATCTTTTTTTAAGTATTCCTATTGAATGAATCACTTTATATTTATTTTACATCCTATTAAATAGAGGTAAATATGAAAAGATAAGATTAATTTGAAGATAAATAATTACTTTATTGGGGATGAGATTTGATTAAAAATATCTTATTTCCTTCGGTTAAAAATGTAAAGCATTTTTAATCAAATACCACCTCAATAAATTAGTTACTTGTCTTTAAATTAACCCTATCTTTTCATATTTACCCATATTTTATAGGGTGTCTGACTCTAAAATAAATATAAAGTGATTTATTCAATATGGGCACTTTTGAAAAAAAATAATGATTACACCTTGAAAGACTAAAAGTTTCTTACGTTTTTTAACATCTAACCTTTTAAAAAATATCTTATATTTTTTAATGAAAGGAATATATTTTAAAATGGAGGGAGCAAGTTTTTTTTTCTTCTACAAATTCTTTGATAATTCTTTAATACTTAATATGATTGCTTTATTATTTAATATAAGACACTTGACAATGTATTAATTATATTTTTTAATATTATTTCCATTTAAATTCATTAGTTATGAGAAAAATATAATGCAAATTTAAAATTTTTTATTTAAATATAGATAAAATTTAAAAATTATTTAAATCTATCAGCTAGTCCCAACACTTCCAACTCCATTTACTTGCTCAAGTTCACACCTTAACACACATGCACGTATTAAGTCCTCCATTCATTTGACACAACTATAACAAGAAGTGCACCTAGAGCAGTGATGATCAAAAGAAGTAAAGATGAAGGTAAAGAAATAGCAATGCACAAGTTATTTATCTTGATTTAGTCGAAACACTTAACCTGTGAGCTGTGTCTAGTCACTAAACAAAGTATTGAAGGTATGTTTGAATGTATGAGATTTTGAATTTAGATTTGAATTTGAACTAAATCTTTTGTTTGAATATATAAAAGTTTTTGAAATATAATTTTATTCAAATTCAAATTCATGTTTTATTATAACAACTTCATAATTTTAAATTCTATCTAAACATTAGTTATTTGAAAATTCACCTACTCTAACCCTTTCTCTCCCCACTCCACATTTTCAGTACTGTTGGTGCTTCTATTATTTACGCCACTCCTTTCATCTCTCATTCTTAGTTTCTCTCACCAATTGAATAATAGAGATAAACTCACTATTTTTAATCTTTCATTGTTGTTGCGAGTTTCGATTCATCTCTCTTTTGCCTTTAAAATTTTTTATCCAGTCTAGACAAATAATTTAAAATATATAAATTTTAAATGCAAGATTTTAAACATCTAGAATTTAAATTTAAATCTATCAATATAAATATTGCTTTAAATTTTTCCAATATGTTTTGCAAGTGTGATCAAAGCACTTATGAAATTTGAGTGCATTGAACCTCAGACTTATGGAGGAAAGAAGGCGAGAGAGTAGGCCTATGTGGTATGTATAAGATTTAAAATTTTGCATCCCCTGCTCTTGATATTTTGCACCCTCTGAATTAAATAAAAAATATTTAGGCTCAAAAATTTATTAAATATATAATATTTTAATGATTTAGATAATATATGAAGATCATATTTATAATAAAATATCATATCAATTTGTTTAATATAATTTTTTGAAATAAAAAATGATGATAAAACTATTTATGTTATTATAATCTTAGTCCTAGCATTATTATTATTATTAAAATATTAACTTTTTATTAAATTATTTTGCACCTCTTGACTTTGGATCCTGGCTCTATCACTATTTCGGATGATCTACTTCCATAAACAATACCTCATAACTGATGCTTTGAAGGAAAATGAAAGACTTTGGACCTTGCTTCCTGGCACTCCCTCACAAAAGGATAACCCTACTTGAAGTATATGTGCTCATGTTAATGAGTTTTGTGATGTCATTTGTAAACACTGTATTTTGTTCGGGCTTTCATATGTAAATTAAAATAAATAAAAACCCCAATAAAATTGAGTAAATTAAATAAATAAGGAAAAATAGGATTTTATAAAATAATAATAAAATAATGTCTTAGTGAATTTAAAAGATTTTTTTTTCCTTTTCCTTGACTACCAAATCTCCTCAATTTTATTTCTATCAAATTGAAAATATGAAATAATAAGGGAAAAAAAAGGTCAAATGAGGATTTAATTTGATATGAATGAGTCTATCACTGAGAGGAAGAGAAAAAGGCCACAAGAAGGAAGATACTTTTAGAGGAGACGGATCATGTTGGGAGCCTTGAGAAGTAAATACATTCTTATTCTCGCTAAGTGTAATGGCAATCTGTAGTTCCTAGTTTGGACTTCGTATTCTTGTTCCATTCAAGTTGCTAGGGCAGGGAGTCGCATATTGAATTCTCATGCCTTCCATACATATTCTCGGTTTGATTTGCCCCTTAACGTCAAGAATGATTATTCTCTATCTACATCCCATCAATTTACTTCTATATATATATATATATATATATATATATTCTTTTTTTAAGTGTATATGCGTGATTGGTCTTGGTGTACTGGGCGTTTGTCCAAGGGGCGTGATGATCCTCGCTTTTTATGCCTATGCCTTGTCCGCATCCTCATCCACCTATGTCTTTTGGTTTTTGTTTCTTTTTGGTTTATTAATATTATTTGGTGTGTGTTTGCCACAAAGGGTGTGTGATAGTTCCTCTCATGGTGATTATCTTGCGCGCAAAAAGATAATTCATACTGGCCTTGCGATTTTGGGCGTTGACACTCTTTTTTTTTTTTTTTACTTCGTGTAAATTGTGAGAATATCACTTTCACAACATTATTAGATGGCCAAATCAGTTTGTTAGTAACTTCTTGAAATTAATCCCTTTCTGGACTAGTGAATCATTCTCTCTCTCTCTCTCTCTCTCTCTCTCTCTTAAAAAGAGAGCCTTGTTAATTTTTTTTTTAAAAAAGAAACTGTCCAAGAATTATATTAAATCACTGTGAACATTTAAAACTCTAATGATGTGAGTGATATTAAATTATCGTAATTGTCAAAAAAAAAGCTCTTTGAGCATTATTGTAAAATAATGAAAATAACAAAAAGTTTAGCATATTTTAAGTTATATCATGAGTAATACTAAATTACTTTGGATCCCTATAAATATTAAAAAAAGATATCGTGAATAACACCAAGTCATTACAAATATCAATTTTTGTTTTAAAATTTCCTTATTAAATTATTTTTCAGGAAACTATTCTTGAAAATTCTTTTTATTCTTTTAGGGCTTGTCATAAGTGATACTAAATCATTGTGTATACTTAGAATGTCAATCAGTAGATTGTGAGTGATACTAAATCATCGCAAGTTTCAATACTGATTTTTTTTCTTTTACCTAAAGGTACTTCCTTGGACCAAATTGTTATTTGAAAAATAAATATAATAATATAACACAAAATATCAATCTTTTCATAAAAGAAACTAATTAAAAGAATTTTAAAAATTAAAAAATAATACCTTAAACTATGTGAATTTTGATCCTCATGACATGGTACATAGGCCCTAGGCTTTGATCCTAGGTCAAATCCTCCTATGTAAATAAATAATTTATTTTTATTAATTTTTATTTATTTTTATCTTTATTTTGCATGATTAAAGATTAATTAAAATATTATTAAAAGGTCAATTAATTTATGCAATCAACTTAAGATAATTGTTCTTATAAACAGGTGTCGTGAAATGTCTAATACTTTTCTACACACAATCAACTTTTGAATCTTTTTTACAGACTATTTTTTTTATTATATAATTTTTCAAGAATTTTTAAAAATTTTAATGATAACTCTTATTTTTTTATATTTATCAACCTTTTTTTTTTTTGGGAAAAGTCACGATTCGGGCGCAACATCATCCCTCTCTCTCAGGTCATCAACCGGTCGAAAGTGGAATTTTTCTGTCTGAATTATCTCTCAATGTTAGATGGCATAGTTTGTTGAAGTCGTAGGCTTTCAAACCCAACCATTAAATGAAATTGTAGCTCTTCATGAAATAAATGTTTCTTTCTTTTTTATTACCCGGCTTCTTTTTTCTTGATTTAAAAAATGAGTCTTTACTGGTTTGTTGATTTAGGATTTGTTTGGTTTTGTTCTCATGTTTTTAAAATTATTTTGTAAACTAATTTTAAAAATTAATTTTTACAACAAAACAAGACGAAATCAAAATTCGTTTGATTATATTAACTTAAAAACAAATTTAGAGTTAAAAAACAGTGGACATTAATGATCACCAGTGGTTAACGAGGATAACATGTGATAGAGATGGACTATAATTAAAGATAATTTAGAATAATTAAATATTGTATGCTTTAATAAGTAAAGAAAACAGCTCTAAGTTATTTCCTTTTTTGTTTTTAAAAACAAAAAATGAAAAAAAGTTTTGAAAACATTTAAATCCAAAACATGTTTTTTTTATTTTTGTTTTAAAAAATAGATAATATATTTTAAAGGCAAAAGCTAAACAGGTGCTTAGACTCTCACTAATGTTTGACTAGGGGTGTGCATGTAGCCCGATTGCCTGATATGCCCGCCCGAACCCGGTAAAATTTTGCCCAACTCGGCCCTAAAAAAAGTTGCCCAACATGACTTGGGCATGTTTGGGCAGGACATTGTTCGAGCAGGGCTGGGCCACGGGCAGGGTAGCATGCCCTGCCCATTTGGCCTAGCTCGAGTACATTAATATATTTTTTAAATTTTTTAAAGGGTCAATTATATTAACTATTAAGACTTAAGAAAAGATGAAAAGAGAAATTAGGAAGAAGCTTTTTGTAAAGTAAAGTCTACTCTGTGAAATTTTTTTTTTCATGATACTCCAAACTTTTATAAAATTTATTGTTTTTAATGGATTATTGTAGCTATGATTTTGGATTGCATTATGGATAATTTTACTATATGTCAAGACTTATAATAGTTTTATATTTCAAGTTAGATATTGAATTATAGATAATTGGATATCATAGCTGTTATTTTATATTTATGGTTTACATTTTTATGAATGTTATTTTGAGTTGATGGGTTGGGTCGTTGTTGTTGATTTATGGTAGTTTCATTTGAAGTTGATGAAAAGAGAGATTATTTGATGGGCAGGGCGACCTGAAGGTGCTCAGCTTGCCCTGCCCAGCCCAAGTTAATTGGGCATTTTGCGGGCAGGGCTGGGCAGCGGGCTACATTTTTTAGCCCATGCATCCTTTGGGCAGGGCATCGGGCAAGGCCTTGCCCAGCCCAACCCAGCCCTGTTCATGTGCACCCCTATATTTGACGCTTTATGTCTGCTGCACTTATGGGGGGAAAGGGGGAGTGGGATTGATATTAGTGTAAAGTAGCAAATGATTTATTTTAACCAAGTACCTTAATATACGTAAAGTTGTTAATAGATGGCATTTTAAAAGGAAGGAAAAGAATATTTTACAAAATACAATACAATATCTACTTCCCAAGTTCAAAGAACATTTGGCTTTGAATCATGTGCTTGATTTTGTGCATTATTTTCACCGCAGCATGAATGGTTTGCATTGGTCATGAGTTTCGTTCTCTGTTACCTTCTGAAAATATCCACCATGAATTGCTGGGTTTGAAGTTCTTTCTTGATTCATATTAATAAAAAAACTTGTAAATATCAATATCAATATCAATATTTAACATAAAACGGAAAATCTATAATTAATTAGTTAAACTATTCATAAATCATGATGGAGAAACTTAAAATACAGACAACCTTTTAAAGTTATTTCAACAACCTGATCACTGTAGCTTAAACATACGTTGAGCTTTCTTAAAGAAAAAGAAAGATTTGGGTTTGATATGGTTCAAGGGCCTAAATTCTATGGGCTTCTAAAATTTAAGGTTCATTTAAATTTATCTCAAGCTAGGTAGGCATCTCAACCCCCAATTCAGCCTAGGTGATGGAGTTAAGTTAATCATCATCTTCATTCTTCAGCTAGGTTACCCTGAATAAACACATTTATTTGTGAGCATGCATAACATCCGTTAAGGAAAATTAACAATGAGGCACTAGATATTCTGTTTTTTAAAGTTAAAAATTTATTTTGCACCACATGATAATATAAGCTATCTAATGCTTTTGAAAAAATGGTTGATGATCAAATTTACACTTTTACCCTTAATTTTATTATTGCAACGGAATTGGCACTGATAATCCTTCCATGACTTTGTATCTACAAACTAAGAGAGAATGACAAATAGGTTAAGAAAATTTATTAATTCAACTTAAATTTTAAATCCTAAACTCTAAAAATTTACAAGTTTGACTCTTAATTTTATAATTTTATTATAATGAATTTATAATTTATGTTCCAAAATTTTAATAGGAAAAATAAATTTATTTATTTTTTAACTATGTTAAATTTTAAAAAAATAAGTTACAAATTCATCATAAGAACGTTGCAAATTTGAAAAATGAACTTGCAAATTTATTTAGTTTGACATTTAGGATCTAGTGTGAATTAATTGATTTCCTTAAGACTTGTACGTCATTCTCTCAATAATTAATGAACTATGAACCGCTAACGTTGTCATATTTTTAAGTCTTTCAACACAGCTCGTATAGATTTTGTATTATTATGCATGGCCTTGACTCAAATTAGGCCTGTTGAAATTTACCCTATATTTGATCCTTCATGTTTTCGAAAGTTGATGTCTCTGTGGACTATGCTGCTCCATTGTTGTTTTCATGAAAATTCTTGGAATTTCCAGCTTAGTTGCTGCTCAATTCTGGAGAGTGGACATTTTTCTGAATATTGTGAGAATAAGATTCATTTCAGTGGATTGTTATGTATACCTCTTTAGGGTTTAAAAAAAAAAACACACAGCACCCTATATGCAAGCTAACGTGTCAACGAGTTAATTTTTTCCAACCCCATATTTCTGGCAAGCCAGCCCCGTCGCAAGCCAGCCCACCGGTTAGCCCAAAACTTGTACTCTCAGTGCTATTTAATGGTATAACAATATCGTGTAATTTATATAATCAATTTCATTTAATAAAAATAAAATCATAAGGCTTGTAGTTGTTTTTCTATAATTTTATTCATTGTTGCTAGTTTTCCTAGTTCGATAGGGATAATGTTTTTTACCTGTTACTGGCACTTGTCATGTCTACTTTCATCAATAATCCATTTTCAGTATAACACTTTTAAATTGTCACCAGTATAGTTTCTATCATTTCGCCCCTGAAAATGTGTATTCTTTTCTGGAAATTTGAATTTAAAGTACATTCAGATGTGACGAGAAACTATTTAGTTTCAGGAGTTTTTTTTTTGGGGGGGGGGTATAAAAGAGTAAGCGCTGAAGTCATTTCAATGTGAAATGCAAAACAATATTTAAGATACATAGATTAAAGATCGTGTCTGAAAATCCAGAGGGATTGTTAGGGATAAGATTCTTAAAATTAAAAGGCATGGTCAGGTAAGATTGGTTCAATAAATTATATGAAGTCTGGAATACAGTGATGCATAAGTCTAGTAACACGAGACTAACATACATGAGTGTGTGCTGGCTTACTTTCAATAAGAGTTGATTTGATGTCAGCGCATTCCTCATGACATGTCATAATATGATGTGCAATTGAAATTTAGAACGAGGGAAAGACAAGAGAGAGCTATAGAGTTGAATTCGATTAATTGGACTGTTCCACGACCACGAATTGAAACCCGCGACCCTTCACCAGATTCAGCCTCTTCTAAATATGTGAACTAATTAAATTGCTTCGAACAAAGTGTATCGCGCATCAAGAAGTTGTCGAAAATTTTAGGCAAATGATACGTGGATTTTGTGCTTGTTTAGGCATAATAGGAAAGAGCCGATCGTGCAGTATTTTGTTGTTTCCACTTTAATAAAACCAAAAAGGGACCGGAGTTAGCGGACCCCTTGTGGGTAGAAAAACGCAGTTTTCGCGGGACGAGTGAGCGATCATTTATGTAGGCCTGACCACTTTGGTTTGAACGTACCGAATATGTCTTGTTAGATAAGCTTGTGAAGAAGCTAGTTCATGCAGCTGCGGGTCAAAATAGAGCTCACCCAGAAACAGGTGGCAATAAATAATATGCACAGTTGGCAATTCCCTTGGAAATCAAAATATAGGAGCAAAGCCAATGTTGTTGGGGAGCTTGCATTTAATTACTCCCTCCGCCCGTCCTGTATTTTTTAAAACCTTACTGTATTTTGTTACCAAATACTCCACCTGTATTTATATATAAAATATTTTTAATCAAATCATATAAATTAATAAAAATTAGTTATCTAATTAAAACTATAGTAATATTTTAATTTTTATCCCTAATTATTATAATAAATAAAAAATAAATTTTTTTAAAAGTAAATTGATGAAAATATTTATTTTTTTTTCTTTTCAATTTAATAAGAGTATAATAGTTTATTCATTAAAAAAAATACTAACAAGCTCTTCTATTTATGAACAAAAAAAAAGTTTTAAAAGATCTTTTATATATAAAGATGAAGAGAGTATAAGAGATATCATAATATTTTTAAATAATTAAATAATTTTATTTTTGTCATAAAGAAAAGAATATGTTGATTAGTGTAATTTATCTATTACTATTATGATATTAATTATAATGTTGTTAGAGGTAAGATTGAAAAATTATTATAATTTTATAATATTTCAATCAAATAATAAATTTTTATTAATATATGATATTTACTTGAAAATATTTTATATATGGAGATGGAAGGAACGGTTGGCCGTCGTTTACTCATTGAAGATGCATACTTAATTACGCGGTTGTAGTAACTGCCAATGGTTATTAACGGATAGGTTCTGAGCTACAACTACCATCATTCCTGTTCCTGAAACAACTCATCATCTTCCATTGGACCTGAACCAAAGGATTCAGGAAGTAGTCAAACCATTAAGGGCGATCAGTAATGGCGTTGGTGGGTATGTGCTAATAAATAATGGAAAAAAATAGACTTCAATTTCACAAAAAATTCTTGTAAACAATATAAATGTAAGCCCTGTTTAGTATAAAGGAATAGAAAAATAGGATTATCCACTTAATTGATTATTCCCTTGCTTTGATTTATAAGACGTTTTATTAAGTATTTTTATGTTTTAAGATATAAAATTCTTTGGAAAAAACAATGATTTATTAATTAATGACAAAAATACCATTGGACAATTAAGTGTGAAATAAATAGGGTTAGTTTAAAAAGAAGAAGAATGAATTCAAACAGTAGCAAATCCAAATGCTAGCTCATGGGAGGCCAAGACTAACGAATTCATGGAAGTGAGGGGCTAAAATAGAGTGCAATTTTTATAAACTTGTTTTATCCCTTGGTGTAAGGATGTCACGATAATTTTAAATAATTAAATTATTTTGCCTTTATTATCTTAAAAATTGAAAGATTATTAATTGTATGCTTTACTTATAACTATAATATTGATTGTGACATTATTGGGGTAAAATTAGAAAATTACTGTGGTTTATATACATTCAATGAAATTAATTTTTATTGATATATAATGAGATTTGATTAAAAATATTTTATATATAAGAATGAAGGGAGTATATAAAGAAAGTACTAGTCCTCTAATTCTATTTATAAGGTAGAAAGATATGTATTTTAGTCATATTTATAGAACATCTTAACAATTATTGTGTATATTTTTATTCATTGTTTTTATTAAATGTTAGGAAGATTATTAAATACTAGATTATTTCATTTTTAAGTTATGTATATTTAGTAGGGATAAAATTAAAAACTTATTGAATTTTACTCAAAAGTAATGAAATTTAACATTTTCCTAAGTTTCAATAAAAACATTAAAAGTAACCTATAAATAAGATTAGAATGAATATTATGTAATATGGAGCAAACAATTTCTTTTTATTGGATCCTTCCTTGAATTGGAGGTTGATATTAAATGGAGGACATTTTTTATTAAAATAGCAAGCTACTCCTTCCATTTTCATATATAAAGTGTTTTAAATCCATTTTCACATACTAATAAATATTTTTTATTCAGTTCAAATCACATAAAATTATATTATAATGAGTTTTCAATTTTTCCTCTAATAATATCACAATTAATATTATAATAGTGATGAATAAACTTTAAAATTAATATCTTTTTCATTTTTAAAGACAGGGATACAATTATTTAATTATTTAAAATTTAGAAATATTATAACACTTTTTATATTTAAAAATAATTTTTTTAAAAAAATATTTTTATATACAGAAAGTTAATCCAAACAAAATTATCCCATAACTCTCAAGTTTGATTGAACGAATTGATGGAGTGTTGGTTATCAAATTGCTTTCAGAGATAACCATGCATTTAATGTGGGGGCGAGCACATAGCCTCGAGCTTCACAAGGAGATGGTACAAAATAAGTTAAGGAAGAATTTCATGCGAGGATCACGAATGTAATATAATTTCAAATTAGACCTAAAATGTTTTAAATTTCATTATAGAATGTTGAGTCTGAATTAAAATAAAATTAGAAAATAAAATGATCAAAATATCCTTCATTAATATCTTAAAGCATAATAAGTAGTGCAAGAGAATTCACAAATAAAGGAAAAATTATATGTAGGTTTTGTAAAGTAGATTTATTCACAAATAAGTTCATTAAAATTTAGAAATCATAGCTAGATCCTTGAAACTTAAATGTAATTTAAAATAAAGTTGCAAAAATAATAACACCCCTATAATTAATTTTTAACTACTTCATTAGCAATTTACAAATATGATTTTAGCTTCTAACAACTATAACTTTACATATCCAATAATAAAATAATTATGTATTACAAATAAAGTTTGACATTAATTGTTTACAACTAATTTATCAATAATTTACAACTATAGTTTTAATTTTTTATAATTATAACTTCACATATTCAATAGTTAAACTAATCAATTTAATTATTATATATATGAAATTGTAATTGTAAAAACTTAAAATTATAATTATAAAATGTTGATATGTAGTTATAAATTATTTGACTGGTGTAATATTTATATATTTAATATGGGCATTATTATATTTTTACTCTAATTTTAAATATCACTCAAATTTTAAAGGATTTAATTATAATTTTTGAATTTCGTAAGATTTATGTATAAATAACTCAATTCTAAGGAACCTATATGTAATTTTTTTATAAATTAAAACATTTAATAAGTAATGCAGTTGATTAATAAGAGAAGTCTATGTGATAGTTTTAATATATAACTTATTAAATCATTATCATGACTCGTAAAATCAACACATTAATTGTTAAAACTTTATTTTATTTTTTAATTCTCTTATATTACTTGTTATGTTTAATATGTTACAACTAGCATAATTACTACTTCTTAAAAAGTCTTGTTAATTCCTTACCTTTATCTATTCAGTTTCATACATTATTTGCTAATTTTATAACTTTACATGTGAAGTCCATGTAAATAGTTAAATCTATTTCTTGTTAAGTTGTTAATATAACTCATAAAGTTCATTACATTACTTATTAAAGGCTTTAATAAGTAACATAACTTATAACTTTTCTTGTTAAGTAGTTAAATCTTTTACTTGTTAATTCCACTATGTTACTTATTTTGTTGCAACGCATTAGAATATGGATATTTTGGTTATTTTGTTTGACAATTTTATTGCAATCCAAGCCCAACATTTTGTAGTAAAATTTCATAATGTTTTGGGCCTGATTTAAAAATATATCACATCTGTAGTTCTGAAATGAAATTCTCCCATAAATTAAATACGTTGTCCACTTTTCAATTTCGACTAGGTATATAGATACAGAAACAATGCACCAAGCCACCACGGGACTCCAAGTGCTTGAATAAAAACCTTGCGCGCGAGTCATGTGCTTCATTCTTTATGAGTGAAAAGGCCTTTTTCTTTTTTTTCTTTTTTTCTTTTTTTTTTTTTAGCAAAAGAGTGAAAAGGCATGTAGTCCCAGGTCAAATAGCCAAATCATCGTCCATGTCGTTGGTAGCCCGTACTATATGCAATATGTAGTATATGCTACTTGGAGCTTGGAAGCCATACATTGGTGCTATTCCTTATTTTAAATGGGAAGTGTGGTTGGTGTGTAACTCTGGAAAATGTCAATTTGAGAAGATGAGACTAGTTTTGCTCCCTATTATTGCAGTTTTTTCTTTGGTTAATGCTCCCCTTTTTTGTCATAAATAATGCGATTATTTATGTTCTTTTATGTATATAGATATAATATGAAAGTTTCTCAAAATTATAAAAGAATATATAATTATTGGTCCCTTTAATTTTATCAGATTTTGCTTTTAATCCTTATAACCATGTGCTTTCAATCTCCATAGTTTCATTTGAATTAATTGACATTTGTTTTTCAAGTCCCTAACAATGTTGAATTGTAGGAACTATAAGGACTAGAAACATTGAAAATAAATTATAATGACTAAAAGCAAAACTCAATAAAACTTTAGAAACTAATGATTATGTTTTCCCAAATTATAATAATTGACAAAATTAAATTACATACTAAAAATGCATAAACTAATCAAATGGGTCATATATTTTAGGATTGAAGGGAAAAAATGAGCCAAAACATTTTCGTGAAAGGTGCCTAACATTTGAAACTTTTTTGTTTTAGCAACATTGCCCCAAAACTTTTAAAAAGAATGCAATTTTTTCCCACCATTAACTAAACTAATGCTTCATCATTAACTTTGACTAGAATTTTTTTAATTGTTCACTAGAAATTTTACACCTCTCCCTCTCTCAAGTGTTTTTCTTCCTCTTTTGAAAAGTTGGAAATAGGTGCAAGCTGAGCTTGATTATTGAGCTCACCATGTTTGTCTCGTTCCATATGCATAAGCAAATCTCACTCCTTTCTTTTCAATATTTTTAGGTCCAAACAAAGAATCCAGTGGTAAACGAGAAAAGGAATAAAGCTAGGGGTTATTTGTGGATTGTATAGAACTGCAACCTCTTTCTTTTGAATAAATCTATTATAATATATTTAGAATTAGGGTGCTAGTAAGATGTGAGTATATATTTGTGTGTGAATATGTGTAGATTGTATGACTTTGTATGAATTTTTGTTTGCTTGTAGACTTATGACTAGAAAATTTAGTTATGGTGTGTGATTTTGATAGATTTATTTGGTAAATTAAGTTTTCACTACAAGCAAATATTTGTTTTGGTATATGTGTGATTATACAAGCAAATACTAAATGGTTGTATTGCGAATGGTGTTCCATGAGTAAACATACACCTTAGATAAAGAGAGTAGGTAAGTAGGCCCCATGGGGATCTCTGAGCCAAGTGAAAATGTTTAGCATGTGTATTCATATGTGTATATGGTATTTAAAATGATTTTTAACGACTCTTGTGTGATTTGTAAATTTTGGGGACTTATGGTTCATTTTGGAAAATGGTACCTAGGTGGTTAAATTTTGATATAAGGAATTTTTCATCATTTAAATATTTTATCAAGTACTCCTAGTCCTATTTGACATGTCCAAAGTGTTTCTACAGGTTTGTGACTATTAGGATGAGATTTGGACAATTTGGAAAATGATTTTTACCAAAAAGCTACACTTTTGCATTCGGGTGTCTAAATTTCAATTCGACTGTTAGATTTTCTTGAAATTTGTATCACAAGTAAAACATTTTATATTATTCATGTGGGCTTTAGAATCACCTCAATCAAACATCATACAGAAAAATGGTATGCTCTGGAAATTAGTCCGGAGGTGCTATCATGACAGTAAAGTTGTTGAATTTGTAACATACACGAATTTCAATCCATCCATTGGATCTTTTTAAAATTTGGTATGCTAATAGTAATATTTAAAAGTGACATGTGGGCTCTAGAATTGTTTTGATCAGAGGTTAGATGATAACATTGTGCGCTCTAAAAATTGTTCAGAAGTACTATCATGACAGCAAGTTTGTCCAATCTTGTAGAGTGTCCAAATTCTAATCTAACCATTAGATCTTTTTAAAATTCGGTACACTACTAGTAATCATTAAAAATGATGTTTCAAATTTAAAATCACTTCGATCGGAAGTCAAATGGCAGAACGGTGCCTCCCAAAAGTTGGCCCGGGAGGGCTGTTATGGCAGCAATTTAATGCTGTCATGATAGCATCTTTTTATCTCACTTTCATCTATCTTGCTTCCATGCACTATAAGTAAAACTTATAATTTTTTTAAAGGTTTTAAATATTTATTTTGCAATGGTGTATTTGTTTAGTGATTTAAATGGTTTATTTCCTAAGTTGGTTTTAGATCAACTCCTTAACCACACTTAATTTATTTAAATTGTGTGATTTTTAGATAACACTCGAGGTAAGTGTTACAACTTTACTCTAATATGATCCAAAATGTGGCAAGTAGAGGGTGGAGCCACTCTCATTAGAACCATCCCTTTAGTCTAATATGATCCAAAATGTGGCAAGCAGAGGGTGAGCCACTCTCATTAGAACCATCCCTTTAGTCTAATATGATCTAAAATGTGGCAAGTAGAGGGTGGAGCCACTCTCATTAGAACCATCCCTACAACATTACTAGCAACTTTAAAAGTTCTTTCTACAAAAGAAGGAAAAGGAAAAATGTGAAAGTTATTAAGAACTTCTAGGGAAAAAAAAGATCAAAGTAAACCAAAGCCAGCTATTACCATACACAAAATCAATACACAAGACAAGATTATTAATAAGATATTCCAAAATACAAAAAAAAGACACCTAAAACCAAATAGGGGTAAACAGGACACTAATGTCATTGCCAAGAAAACCCCTGTTCATGATAACACTAAGGAAACAACCTCATGGTTCTTGGGTTTGTGTGGCTAGAGAGTAGCCACCAAAAAATAAAAGGAAAAAAAAAGCCAACATTACGATTTTAATCACCTTTAAGGAATCCAACAAAGTAGTTTTAATACTATCTACATCTTAAAACCTAGCACATTGCCTAACTTTTTTAGTGATATGAGCCTTTCAATTAAGGCAAAGCTTGAATTTTTAACTAAGGGTGGTCAAGTTTATAAACCATGCACGGTAATGGAAGGAAAGTTACACATATGCACAAAACAATTAACATAACATAAATATTTTAACATATTAATGTTCAAGTTTATAAATATATATAACTAACATAAATAAGCATCTTTATTTTTAAAGTTTTGCTCATCTATTTTTTATCGCAAAAAAAATCATCAATAAATAACAATTAGATTTTTCGACCTCTACAAAAATTTGATATAGTTCACCTATAGTAGTCAAGTTCTGAAAATTATGATCTTTGAGCACATCAAGTTGATAATGCTATAATTCACTTGAATAATTTAAATCCATTCTTAGAATTTAAAGTTGTGCTTACTTTAAAAGTTTTGTTGCTTGCTTACTGAATTGACCATTTAATTCATTCAATTGATATGACAATAATAAATATATCAACACTATAATGATGATCGATTGTCACATAAAGTTGATCTTATGTTTAGTATCTACTCTCTTATGAAAAAAATTATTCTCTTTTTAAATGTCATTGTATGTTTATTAATTAGGTAAAGTTAAATTTTGTTACTATCAAATATAGATAAATATATTTTAAAGGCAAGAAATATATAATTCCTTCATTTTACAAAGAAAAAAGGGTTAAATAGTAATATAAGCATTAAACTATAGGCTTAAGGGTGATTTGAATCCTGAACTAGTATTTGATATATTTTGAGTCCTTAACAATTATACTTGAGGCAATTTGGCCCCTACCATTACTCTTAAACAAACTTCTATTGAACCTTGAATTCTCTTCTTCTCCCTCTCTGCCCTTTCCTCCCTCTCTCTTCTTTTCCATCTCCTACTTGCTTTGCCCCTTCGCTTGCAATAGGAATAACAACCATAAGACATTGAGTTTGGATTAGAAAATTAAGTATATGTTCAAGGAGTCTAAGAGGATCTTCATATTTTCAAGCAAACTTTCACTAGTAAAATTTAGGGAGTGACATCCTTCTTAGTTCTTCCTTTGGTAGATTCCCATCCTTCCTTTATAACATCCTAAATATTTAATCTAGAATTTATAAAATTAATTGAGGTTAATTAAGTAAATTGGTGAGTTAATTAAGTTTAATTATGTTTTCAAATTATTGATGGACTTATTGGGTTGGAGAGCCATAAAATTGAGATAGGATGGGTATTGGGTTAGTCAAGCTTAAGATTAGGACCCAAGTTATAGAAGTAGATTTTGTGCTATCTAAGATGTGGAGGCCTTAAAAGGCCTTATGTGTCATGATGGATAGGGAAATTCTAGACTTAAAGAATCGTAAGCTAAGACAAAAAATAGAAGAAGGAAAAGAGGAGAACAAAGAGTAGTATCTTGGCTTTGCTAGGGTTCATGATTTTTGACCTCTTAAGGTGCTTTTAAGCTAGATACAAGATAGGTAAGCTTCCAATCTCATCTTCTTTCCCTCTTATGCGAATTTTCTAAAGTTTAAGGGGTTAAAGATTGATTCTTTCATCTCTTAAAGGGTTTAAGCTGAACCCATTGGGTTTATTTAAGTCTATGGTAGTTAATTTAGGTTTTTATACTTATAGTTAGTGATTTTATGATGTTTTAAAGCTGGGTAGCCTGAAATTTGATGATTGAGAGTAATGTATACTATAAAGTAGTCTTGTTTAACATTATGGCAGCTAAATAGAACTAATGAAAGGTTTTTAGGGCTTTGGTTATGCCAAAGGTGAAATTTATAGGTTATGGGTAGCTAATTATAGTTAAAAAGTGTGTATGTCAAAATTAAAATTAATGATTGGTGTTTAATTATGCAGATTATTATTGCTTAAATACCCTTTAAGAAAATGAAAGTTAGAGGAGTATGTAAATTCTATTGGTGACCTTTTTAGTAATAAAAGAGTTGAGAAAACTAGATAATTTTATTCTTTTTAGATTGTTTGTAAGTTTTTGTAGAAATAGAATATTATTTTGGTATATATATCTACATGTATATTAAAGCAAGATCTTTGTGTTAGAAAGCTATATGAAGTGGGAATAGTTTTAAAATGATTTATGTATATTATCTTCATTTCAAATAAATTGTTATTATATGTTGGTCAATAAATTGTAAGTTGTATGGAAAGCCTTGTGATGAATTGAAAAGAAATTATGAATATGCAAAAGGAATTGTATTATACTGTTTGGCATGATGATATTGTGAGAGGATGAGAGTTTATCATAAAGGGTTAGTTTAAATCCATATGGTAATCATTGATACCACGGGAGGCTTCGGTGATCAATTTATATTATATCTGTTTGGAAGTCCTATTCTTACTCATATACTAGTAAGTAGGCATATGACATTCTAAGTATTCAAAACAGGAGAATCTATGGTTTAAAAGTAGGTGCAAATGCCTTTAGTCAAGTTACTTCCACAATTGGTGAACTTGAGCCAGTCTAGTCATATAAACTTGGTCCTATTGTATTATTAGCCTATGGATTTAGTCAGAGGTGCTCTGGAAGGTATAAGGATGGTGTGTGATAATCATGTATGGTTAACTATGATTAAGCATGTCTATATGATTGCAAAGATTATGTGATTTTCTATCTCACTTTGCATGCTCATTATTTTTTGGCTTGTTTGTAGATAGATTATATTATTTGTTTACTGAGATATTGTTCTTACCCTTGTGGTTACAATAAGGATGATATATGATGATCATGCATGGTTAATTGTGATTAAGCATATTTGTATGATTATGAACAATTGTGTCATTTTCTATCCCACTTTACGTGCTCATTAACTGTATGGCTTGCTTTTAGATAGATTAGACTATTTGATCATTGAGACATTATTATCACTCTTGTGGTTACAATTTTATAGGTGAAGACTCCTCTAAAGGCAAAGGAGAAGGTAGATTAAGCAATGAGTAGTTGAGCTACTACCTTTGTAAAGCCTTTTATTTTGTTAATGTGTAATCTTGAACACACACACACACACACACATGCTATCATTACGAACACAAGACAACTATTATTTTGGTTGCATTTACATGAATATGGTTATGATATTTTGTTACATTTTGGCCTAGCATGATGTATGTGTGGAAAGAATTTTGTAAGAGATTGAAATACTAGTACAAGTGCATGATAAATATTATTTAGCATATTTGAGATGCAAAATGGCTAATGGGATAATGTATGATGAATTATTGTTGTCATTCCCCTTATATTGAAATTGAGGGGTTTTGTATGGCCAAAATGTATTTGCCATGTATGAGTGGTTGTGTGATTGTTTTATTAACTATATGTTAGTCCCTATAATGTGGTTCAAGCTTTAAGTGAGCTAATGGAATTTGGTTTATGTTTGGGAGACCTTGGGAAGTGATTTTGTTTGAAAAAGAGGTAGTTTTATATATAGGTGCCCAACTTTTAAATGTGATATTGTTTTGATGTGACAGATGCCATTAATTAGGTAGCTCAATTACTTATGTGTGATTTGAATCACTCTGATCGAACGTCAAATGACAATACGATGCAAGCCTAAAAGTTCATTCCTGGGTGGTATCTTAATACCATAAATTAGTTGTCATGGTAATGGTTGTGTGCCGTGACATAGGGTACATAATTGAGTTGGCTGTGATGTATATAGGTTGGCCATAAAAAATTGTTCTGAATGTGGCAAAATGGCTATTTTCCCCCTGGTTCAACATTTTATCCTTTTATATTCAATTGCCATGCTTCCGTAGTTTTATACTCCATTTTTTTACATGTTTGAGCTCAAATGATTTTAAAAGGGTGTCTTAGAATCCTAAAATTTATATATGTTTTAAAATATAATTATAGCTCAATCCTTTTCTATCATGGTGATTTAAAAAGGAGATTAGTCAAATCTTAATTAACATGACACTACTACAAAATATAAAATTTAAGGGGTACTTTCTACATCGGTTGGAAGGCAAATGGTGTAGAAAGTTAAGGCGGTGGTATTTTGTAATAATGGTAATGCGTATTATAATTTTTACACCGGGTGAAAAGGGAACCATTGTAAAAAAGGCTTTCTATAGCGGGTGACTAAGCACCCGCTATAGAAAACACTTTCTACAACATGTAATGTACACTCGCTGTAGAAAGTAATTTAAATTTTTCCCCCACTTCGTGCCTCCTTCTTCATTTTCTCTTCTTTGTGCTTTCAGAACTCTCCTTCTTCCTCAATCTCGCTTGACTGATACCCCCCACTCCATGCCTCCTCCTTTATTTTCTCTTCCCGATATAGTTACCTTCCCTGGCCTCCGCAGAAACCACCCCCACCCCTCATCCCTCTTCCCCTTTCGAGCCCCTCCCCCTTTACCCCACCCCTGCCCTCGCGCCCATCCGCCTCCCCCTGTCCCGCCTCCTCCCCCTTCCCTTCCCCGCACTTCCTCCCTGATCCCCTCCACCCCCCGTGGCTCCACCCTCCCCCTTTTATTGCCATTTCCTTCGCATTCCCCTCCCCCTACCTCTACTGCCTCTTCCTCCTCCTCCTACAGCTTGCTCCTCCTCTTGTTGCTGTCGCCACTCTTAATTAATTAGGTATGGCTCTTAATTTTTGTAAAGATAATTTTTTATTTGATTGTATTTTTTGTTAATTTTTTTAATTTATTAGGCTGATATGTGTATATATATATATATATATATGATGATAATGATATTGATTATTATTAGGAGTACTGTTAGTGGCTTCATAAAGCCTTAAGTTGTTGTATGTGATCATTAATTTGGTTTAAAATTATCAATTTTCTCTATTAAAATTTTTTAAAAGTCTTGGGAGGTCTAATTTTTAGGGAAGATTCTGCCAAAATTTTTTAAAATTTATTCTTTCCCCTAAATTGTTTAAATTTAATTGCTTATGATATTAATTGTTGTTGAAAGTGCTGTTATTGACTTCATAAAGCCTTAAGTTGTTGCATGTGATGATTAATTTGGTTTAAAATTATCAATTTTCTCTATTAAAATCTTCTAAAAGTCTTGGGAGGTCCAATTTTTAGGGGAGACTCTGTCGAAATTTTTTAAAATTCATTCTTTACCTTTGAATTGCTTAAATTTAGTTTTTAAGAAAGCCTCATCAGGTTGTTTGCATGTGGTCATTTATTTAGGAATTTAGATTTTTAAAATAGTTTGAAGGTAACATTAGCTATATTCTTTAGGAATTGACATATGGATCGTAGTTGGATGAATGCTAGATGAACAAGTGATGAGTATAATAATGGGGTGAAGGAATTTTTAGAATTTGTTAAGAAAAATGCTATTGATAATAGTGCAAGGTTCTATTGTCCTTGTGTTAATTGCTTGAATGAGAGGAGATTAGGTGCTACCGAAATAAGAGACACTTGATTTATGATGGGATTTGCAAGAATTATACGGTATGGATTTGGCATGGTGAACAATTGAAAAATTATAGTAACATATCTTAACATATGGAAATTCATAATCTAGATGATGAAATAGATATGAATGAATATCGGTTAGAAGGCATGATTTATAAGATTGGGGAAGAAGCTTTTGAACAAGCACATGTGTATGATAACTTGTGCACTGATGCGGAGAAGCCTTTATACCTGGGGTGCATTGATTTTAATTTGTTATCTGGGGTGTTAAAACTAGTTACCTTAAAGGCAAGAGTTGGGTGGAGTGACTAAAGTTTTATTTGGTTGCTAGAGTTACTTCAAATAATGTTGCCGAAAGGCAATGTATTACTAAATCATTATTATGATGCCAAGAAGATCTTATGTCTAATGAATATGAAGTATAAAAAAATACATACATGCCCTAATGATTGTGTGTTGTATAGAAAAGAGCTTAAAGGTGAGGGGAAGTGTCCAAAATGTGAGGCACCACGGTACAAAGAGAAAGGGGCTCCTGCAAAGGTCTTATAGAATCTTCCAATTATGTTAAGGTTCAAGCGCTTGTTTTCAAATACTAATGATGCGAAGAACTTGATATGGTATGCAAATGAGAGGATATTTGATGGAAAACTTTGACATCCAGTCGATTCTCCTTAATGGAAGAAAATTGATCAATTGTTTCCTGAATTTGGTAATGAGCCAAGAAACTTGAGGCTTGGACTTTCTACTAATAGAATGAATCCTTATGGTAGTCTTAGTAGTATATTAGTTCATGGCCTATTCTTTTGGTGATTTACAACCTATCACCTTAGCTGTGCATGAAATGGAAGAATATAATGCTATCCATGTTGATTTCAGGACCAAAACAACTTGAAAATGATATTGATATTTACCTAAGATCTCTAATTAAAGATTTGAAAATGTTGTGGGAGGTAGGTATGGAAGTGTTTGATGCAAATCGGAAGGAAAATTTTAAGTTACATGTTATGATCTTTTGTACTATAAATGATTTTCTTGCATATGGAAATTTGTTTGGCTATAGTGTGAAAGGTCATAAAGCTTGTCTAATTTGTGAAGAAAGCACAAACTATCATCAACTTCAACATAGAAGGAAGACAGTCTACCTTGGCCATCGGAGGTTTCTTAGATGAGATCACCCTTATCATAAATTGAAAAAAGCTTTTCATAGTCACCAAGAGCACAATCATGCTCCGGATACTTTGATTGGGGATCAAGTGTTTGAACGGGTGAAAGACATCAATATTGTCTTTGGTAAGACTAAAAAGAATATTGGTGCAAAAAACATATGAAAAAAAAGATATATTTTTTTTTACCTTTCATATTGGCACAATCTTGAAGTGAGGCACTGTATTGATATTATGCATATGGAGAAAAATGTGTGTGATAGTATTATTGAAATGCTTCTGAACATACCAAATAAGACAAAGGACGGTGTGAACATAAGATTGGATTTGAAAGAAATGGGAATACGAGAGGATTTACACCCGAGACCAGAAGGTAAGCAAACTTATTGTCCCCCAGCCTCTCATACATTATGCAAGTATGAGAAAATAAATTTTTGTGAGTATTTATGTGGAATTAAAGTTCCTTTAGGGTATTCTTCAAATATTGGGAAGCTTGTGTCTGTGAAAGAGTTGAAACTGGTAAGCTTAAAGTCTTATGATTGTCATGTCTTGATGCAACAACTATTACCTTTAGCTATTTAAGGTATATTAAAAGAAGATTTAAGACTTACAATAACTAGACTCTGTTTCTTTTTCAATACTTTATGCAGTAAAGTTATTGATCCCTGCAAACTAGAAGAGTTAGAACAAGAAGCTTGTATGATTTTGTGCCAACTTGAGATGCACTTTCTTCCTACATTTTTTGACATTATGGTTCACCTAATAGTGTATCTAGTAAGGGAGGTAAAATTGTGTGGCCCTATTTATTTATGATGGATGTACCCAGTTAAGAGATACATAAAAATACTAAAAGAGTATGTCAAGAATCCATATCGACTCGAAATATCGATAGTTGAAACATATGTTGCTGAAGAAGCCATGAAATTTTGTTCTAATTACTTGTCAAGTACAGAATCAATTGGACTTCCTAAATCGCGTCGTGAGAAGAGGCAATTAGGTCAAGGCACATTTGGAGTATTAGTAAAGAGCATAAGTCATGATGAATTACAAGAAGTACATTTATATATTTTGAACAATATTCATGAAGTTAAAGATTACATTTCTTCTCACGAATAACTTCTAAAGGCAGAAAATTATCGAATAAGAATGAGTGAACAAAGGTTGTTGAAAGAGCATAATAAGACTTTTATAGATTAGTTCAAATAGAAAGTTTTGAATGAAAGTAACATTTTTGATATAGTTAAATGGTTGGCAGGAGGTCCTAACTTTGATGTTATATGTTGGAGTGCGTATGATGTTAATGGGTATTCTTTCTACATAAAGTCTTTAGATGAAAAAAGTAGAGTGCAAAATAGTGGGGTGATGATAGTGGCTGAAGCCGTTTATTTCTCTAGCTCAAAAGATGAGAAATCTAAACTAGTAGCAAGGACTTATTTTGGGGTTATTGAAGAGATTTGGGAGGTTAATTATACAAAATTTAGAGTTCTTGTTTTCAAATGTAAATGGGTTGACATCAATAGTGTTTATGATGATAAGTTAAGATTTATAATAGCTGATCTTAAAAAACTAACTTACGGGGATGAGCCATTTATCATGGCAGACCAAGCTAAACAAGTTTTTTATGTGACAGATCCAGAAAATAAAAATTAGTTAATAGTACTGAAAGGAAAAATGGTGAGTGATGGTGATGATAATCAAGAATCAATCTTTAATATTTCTAAAACCCCTACTTTCTCATTAGGGCTACCAATTTTGAATGTAATAGATGAAATAGATGATAAACATGCCACAAGAAGTGATCATCATGAAGGGATATGGAAGAATATCCCTATATGAACTTAGTTTTTAAATTAAAGTATGTTTTTTAAGTTCAATTAAATTTATATAATGTTTTCTAACTATCTTATATATGTTTATTTTTCTAATTAATTTAATTTATATGAATTAATAGGAATATGGAGTATCAGAGTGAACATGGTGATGACACTCAGAGCTAGCCCACTATTGGCTAGCCACTAGGTGATGACTCGAGTCAGGGCACTCTTAGCGACAGCCAGTTTGTGAGGAGAGGTAGACGTGGCACACGATTGAGAGATTTGACATTAAGTAGGAGTGTTGGGCACAGGTTACCAATCTAATTTGATCAGAGATGGAATCCGATAGGGGAATATAAGGCCAAGTTTATTAGTTTTCTTGGCCTCCTATCTCGTACCAAACCTCCTATTGTATTTGAGGACTGGTCTAACATGCTAGAACGTGTGAAGGATCAGATATGGGAAAGTATTCAGGTACATAATTAATTTATGCATGTAGTTATATATCATTATTAAATTATTGATTATTAACTTGTGTTTTAATTACAACTCACGTACGATGTTGCTTCTAATCAAGATTGCCGACACAGGTTGATTTTTTACTGTGGAATGCGCTAGAGAAATTTTAAGACTGATTTTACTAGGAGATATATCCATATTGAGGTGCCAGAGGGTCAGGCTCATTCTAATCCTCTCGACACATAGCAATTTCTTAATGAAGATACTTGATAAGAATTTGTCAGGATTCAAACTTCTGAAAAAGCTTTGGTCTATTAATTTCTAATTGATTTAAGTCTTGTTTAGTTTTACTTCAACTATAAAATTTAAAATTCATTTTTTAATAAGAAAAATGAGCTAAAGGGTAAGAAATTGCTCGACAGAATCAATGCCCCGATACGCAGTCTCGTGGGGGTTATACTAGGGCTGATAATATATTGATGGTAGAGAAATAGAAGAAGAGAGAAGAAAAAGCTAAGTTTGATCCTTCCATACTCCTTTCCCCACTATCCCCTGTCTCTTGAGAGGAGAAATGGAGATATGGACACCAATACAAAAAAGGAGGCAAAAAAGGCTATACAAGTGAGACGGCGTACGAGATTGCTGAGAGAATTGTGAGTGATATTATTATTTCTTATCCCTTTAAATTTCTATAGAATTATATATAATATTAATTAAGATTGTTATTTTTATATTATAGGATGCTCTTAAGGAGCAACAAGCCCAAGGAAGTTTCATTCCAGAGGGCAGAAATGATATCTTGATGGTTGCAACAAAAAAACCAGAGCATCCGATTTGTGTGAAGGGCATTGGACATGGTGTGGGCATAAGAGACTACGTTGGAGCACCTTTACGCCCTAACTCAAGAGGTATAGTGACTAGAGAAGAACTTGAAATAGTGATATCCATTATGAGACAATAAACTAAAGAAGAGTTTAAAGCTTCATTCGAGGCCCGACTTTTACAAATGAAGGAGGAGATGATGAGAATGATGAGTTCATGACAGGAGATGCCTACTAAACCAGTTTATACATCTCCTGAATTTCACAGCACAAAAGGGAGTAATGTTCTTGAACGTGTGTCAGAGGGTCCTTCTGGTGACAATATTAGTGAACTATGTGAGATGTTTCTAGAAGATCTTGATAGATGCTTGGTTTCTCTTGGTAGCGTTTACAACTTGGGGTCAACCATCCACCATAAGCAAATTCAAGATTATCAAATAAGATTGGTGGTTGAAGATCCAAAAGAGCTAAACTTGTTGGTTCTATTCCCTATTGATGAGGTGAAGACTATAGCAGAAGTTGTTGGCAATTTTATCCTGTGGCTTAAGAGACTTGTGAATATGGTTCAACCTATGGTATGCAATTTTGTTATGTTGCAGCTTTCCTAAAATATTTTCTTACTAACTATTTCTTTCTTTTTTATTATGTATAATAGCTTTTCTTATCGAATCTCTCGAAACTTCCAGAACCCTCATTAACTTCACACCAACGAATGATTTTAATGGCATATGATCCATCATTCAAATTCAAAGATTTAGAAATGGATTTGAAGGTTGTGGGTAAGAAAGACATGATAGTGATAATTAAACGGGAAGATTTGCTTGGACTTTTGTCAAATAGTCAGCTTACCATACCACACATTAGACTATTTATGATGTAAGTTTGTGTTTCTTTAACGAAATTAACTTAATTATCAAGTCTAGTGATCTAATACAATTGTATTGCTATAAATACCTTCATCATTTGTGCATCACATCGAACAAAGGTGATAAGTTTGGATTCCTTTGCCCACATCACATGATAGAGAAAGGAAATACTCTGGAGCTAGGGCCTAATATCTCTAGTAAAGAATATGTGAAGTCAAGAAATATGTTTTTATGGCTCTATATGTGAACTCATAAAAATCAATTTGTAATTAATAGTTTTTTTGATGTAGATTTACTTTAACTAATCATATTTTGCAGGGACCATTGGCAGTTGTTTGTTTTTTCAATGAAAAGCAATATTATTATCTTCTTATGTTCCTTCCATTATAAACTTGGGAAGGAAATGAAGAAGACGATAGACTCATAAGCATATTTGTGCAAAAATATTTAATATAATTTACACTAAATATTTTAATTACTAACTTGGTGATCTTGAACATAGAGTAGTGAAAACATATCAAAATGTGGTCTTGTAAAAGCACGGATATGAGCCCAAGGATCCTACATGGATCGAGCCAAAGGTAATACTATACTTTATGAATATGTTCAATTACTAAAATTTTTTATTGATTTCTTATGATTTATTCTTATACAGAGCCGTAGACATCCAGTGAAGACAAATTTGCGTGGCCTATATGTGATGAAACATATGCTCAACATTATCATATTGGGCATGACTGAATTTACAAAAGAGGTATATATATTTTTAAGAGTTTTATTTTATTATGTTATTTAAGAGTACATAATAAATCTCTTTTACAAATTATATTTTAGATATTTGACAATTTGGATCCATTCCTCAAAGCTAAAATTGAAGATATTCGTATACATTAGGTAACTTATTTTAGGGAGAATTTGTGAGTTTTGTAGAAAGTTTCATACAATTTAAGAAGTTTGTTAGTTGTAAACAACTTTTGAAAACATTTGTTGACACAATGTTTTGGATAGCTCAATATATAATTTTTAGATAATTTATAGATAATTTTGAGTTTTGGATAGTTGTTAATTTAATTTTATATTGAAAATTGTAAATAAATTTTGCCATCTGAATTGGCTGTGGTAATTTTTTTGTACAGAGTAAGGTAAATTTAAAATTATAGACATTTATTTTAAAAATAAAATATATTTTTTACAGCAGTTATTACTATAACCGGTGTAGAAATTAATATTCTACATCAGTTAATGTAAAAATTGGTATAAAATAGCAAACTTTCTACACCGGTTGGACTATCAACCGGTGTAAAAAGTATATTTCTACACCCGTTGACAGTCCAACCGGTGTAGAAAGTACTCCAGTTTTTAATTTTTTAATCACTGATCCATTTTCTACATTGGTTATGGTTAGCTGATGTAGAATATATATTTTTTACAGCAGTCCTATAATCGATCCCCTGTAACAACATCGCCTATTTAACTGCTGTAAAAAGTCATTTTTGTAGTAGTGTGATAAAGTGTTTATTTGTGGTTTGTTCTAGTAATGTCAAGGAAAAAATTACATCCCTTCTCTCTCATTGCCACATGTAATTTGATCCTCTTGCATCCATTTGTGATTGACCAAAATTATACAATCACTGTGTTTTTGAGAATGCTGAAGAATAGGAGGCATCATGGATTTAGAGAAGATTTTCTCACATAAAAGAAGTGAGTTTTTGCATGGGACATCCCCTGAAAGTTTAGGTAAAATTCTAAATTTGATTTCGCTTAGATCCGAGTCTATATGAAACAAGGAATCCATAATGGAGGAGTATGATTTTGAAAGTGTGGTTGGAATTACAAACAAGCTATTGGCCTTTGCGAGAAATATCATGATGCATCTTGAGGTGTGCTTAGATTACCATATTGACGAAGAAGATGATATAGATGGTAAGTGGGATTTGCTATTACTCATCTTTTAATTTATTCAATTTCCTTTTGATGCATATTCTTTATGTCTTTGAGTTGTACACAAGTCATAGACTAAGGAGATTGTGTTGTTTATCAAATTATTGAGTTGACCGGCATATTATGCCCTTATTAGCATTAAGTGTAATATCTTAAAATTTAATCTAAAGGTTAAATTAATAGATGGAGAATTTTAATTATTTAATTAAGATAATTAAAGGTTAATTAGAATAATTGGATGGATATTTGGGTCAATTGGGACCTATATGGGATTTAGAATAAGGTTTAGGAGCTATTGGGTTGTCTTAAGCCTAAATTATTAGGCTTAAGTGAGGCTGCCTGGGCCATTTGCAGTAGTAATAAGATTTTAAATCCTGAATATATAGTTCAAAAATGCAAAAAAGAGAGAGAATTGAGAGTATGGACAAAAGAAGCGAAATTATTGGGCAAGCCTTCTCGACTCTTATCCTACCCCATTTGTGTGTTTTTCTGTAAGTTTATATATTGGGGAGTGAAGGTCCTAATCTGGGAACAAGTTACAGCCACTCTAATGACTTTAATGAAGTCTAATAAGAGTTATTCAAGTTTCTTATCACTAGTTTTGATAGTTGGCAACTTTTAATGCCATTAATGAGGGGTTTAAAATTAATCATAGTGCTAAGTAATTAAGTTTATGCTAATGAAGTTAGCTAACAATATTTATTAAGATTAATGAAAGTGAGTTTTAAGGTTTGTTTTACTTAATCACACTTAATAAGGGATTAAAGCCTAAAATGTGATTAATAATGATTAGTCATTAATACTGATTATTGGTTATTGATTTTATAGTGATTTTTTTTAAGCTTACATTAGTGGGAAGTTCCCTTGAAAATCTAAATTAGGTAGCCAAAGAGTGGGGTAATTGGAAATTTAATTTTCATATATAATTATGTTCGCAAATTGCAATGTTACTTGTATGTTTTAAGGACATGATATATGTGATAAAAGCATGAGTATGAATAATTGCCTTAAAGGATTGATATCTTAAGTTGTGAGACTTTTCCTTATGATGTTGAAGTTGTTATTGGTAGGAGTATGTGTCTTATGATTATATGAGCATGAATAAAGTATGATTTGAATATATATGATGATTAATGTATGCAAGTTCATGATTTATTGAATTAATTAGATATGCATGTGAGTACATTTATGCATATGTACATTGAACTTACATAATCATGGATAGGTGGGAGTTAACCGGAGATATCATAAGAGGGAGGGTATTATTGAAAATCCACCTAGTATAGTTTTCATTGAGTTTGCACACTTTGGTTGGCATAATTATTAAATACTTATGCTTATACTTGTCATTATCTTATGAGTATAGTATGGGTCAAGCATGATGCTTAGTATCGCTAGTTCCTATGACAAACGGTGTAGATCAAGCAATTATGATACCCCATAATTCAACAAGGGTGAAGCCATAGTCTAAAAGTAAGTGTGAAAACCTCTAACTGAATAACCATCCACAATTGGAGAATGGGGCTAGCCCAGTTGCATGGGTTAGAATTATATGATTTAGCGATTCACGGATTCAGTTAGAAGACATAAGGAGAAAAATAATGTGATTGCATTTGATCATGTGAATTACTTCGTAATGACACATTATTGCCAGCATGTGAATTATGCTTTACTTGATGTGAGTGCCATACTTTGATATGTTTAAATTAAATTGCTTGATTACTGAAATTGTATAATCTTACTCTCGTTTGTTAATGTTTTTCTAGCAAATGCTTAGGATAAGGGCAAGGGTGATGTCTTGACTGCTAAAGATGCTTAGTTTTCCAGTAGTGTCTCTAATTTGTTTGTGTGTAATGAATATTATAGTTTTCTAACATTAAGAGTTGTGTGTGTTAAATTATACTTTATTTGAATATGCTTAGAGTTGACTTGGGCAAATTTTGACATTGGCCTTTATGTAATTTCTATAGATGGGGCCTAGCATGCAAATGTATGAGATTAATGATTAATTGTAATAGCATGACTTGTAGTAGTGCATGTTTATGCATGAATGTGGAGTTTGGTTATGGTATGAGAATGTTAATGGCTAATTAGGGGAGATACTTGGTTGATAAAGTTGTAAGTGTGTTAATTTTTAATCTAGCCCCAAGTGTCCAATATCCTTGTTTGGTACCGGATTGAGATGAACTACATGTATGTGAATGCTTGGTTCACTTTAATCAGGGATTTGAGTTCAAAATTAAGTGTTATAGAAGTTAGATTTTTTATGTGTTGTTATTCTATTCTAATATAACTTTTTGGCTGTGGTGAAAGTGCTCATTAGTTGTGGCAAATGACATAGTAAAGGGTTAGTCATGATGGATGAGAGGTGTGGTCATGATGAAAAGGCCTCTCTATATAGTTGGCCATGGTGAACAGAGTCCTTGGCCACAATAAGGGACTTTTGTGCCACAAGCCAAAGCGGATTGCATGTTTAGCGGTGGCGCATTACTCTGTTAAAGTGAAATGACTCTCTTACGCTATGTTTAACTTATTTTCAATGCTCACGTTATTTTCTAAATTTTTGCACTCTTCCTCACTCTAATTTAGATTTTTTTCATGGTTTGCAATTATAGTTTTCAAACTTGTAATTTATTATAGCATACGGTTTACTCTAAAGAACTTTATAAAAGTGTTAATGGCCAAGGTTGATCTTACTTTCCTTTTCTTATCTCTCTCTCTCTCTGTTTTTTTAACTAATTGGCCTTATTAGTTAAGTTTAAGTATGGATAATGATGGAGGTCATTACAATGAGCTTGACCTCCCTTTTTATTTGATTTTTGTGGTCTTTGTTATGTGCTCCAATTCTTCTAGTGATGAATTTCACTATTTTCCCATAATTGATTCTGCATATTTACTTACTCATAGATTTTGACATGTTCGATGCTCAACAAGAGCATGTTATGGCTATTGAAAGACTTGCTCCTACATTACTTGTGATCTGGATTGAGTTGTGTTCTTGCCATATGAAAGTAGGCTTATTAAGGTCGTAAACCCAAGGTTCTAAAGGAGAATATCGATTGTTCGTCAGGACGAAGGAGTAGAGTGAAAGGAGAGAGAAATGAAGAAAGAAGGCAGTGAGAGAATTCATGAGTTGACGAATGTTTGTTTAAAATTAACAATAGGATTAAATTGTCCTAGGTTTACTTGTTCAAAATTCAAAAATATACTATATATGAGTTTGGGGTTTAAATCATTCTTATGCCAATAGTTTAGGGTTCATAATACTATTTAACCTAAGAAAAAAAAATTAAAAAGTTAAGGGGGATGGCTTCCCCTGATCCTCCTTGTCTTTGCCATTACTTCCAACAATTAAAGGAGAAAATAGCTGAGATTTTCTAAATGCCCCAGCAACTTTGACCTTATTTTTTTTGCCATAATCAGCAACCTACAACATAGTAATCCACCTTAGGCAAGCTTATTTGATCTTTTCTAGTCTCAAATTGGTGCTCAAAGCTTAATTCCCATCATACCCTGTAAACGCGGTTCCAAGCAACCAAAGGACCTTCATCTTTATTGGAACAAAATTAATTTGCATACCTTTATACTAGAGTTTATAAATATAAATTTTGGTATAAGAGTTTGTCATCTACTCTCTTTAGTCCTATTTATAAGTTACTTTTATTATTTTTATTGGAACTAAGAAAAACTTTAAACTTCATTAATTGTGTTTAAGAACTCAACAAGTTTCCAACTTTTACCTTATTAAATACACATACTTTAAAAATAAAATACTCTAATGCTATATTTGAATACATATGGATTTAGATTTGAGTCAAATTCATTGTTTGAATAATTAAAAATGTATTAAATCCAATTTTTACCTCAATCTCTTTGTAATTTGAAATCTTTTTTAAACCCCTATTATTTTAAATTCTAACCCAATTTTTAATGTAATTTGATCCAAATCCATGAAGGCTTGATTGGTCTGCTAATGATAATTAGATCGGATTGCCAAAGCTGATAAAACCAAGCTATCATTGTTGATTGCGACCGGATTATTGTTGTCAAATAGGATTACACTGTTGGTGCCAATCGGGACCACATGGCTAACTTTTGTGGGGACAAGAGTGCATGAGGCAATCCAAACCAGACCGTCGATTTCCACTAAGACTAAATAGCTGGCACTGAGCAAACTAGATGGCCAATTTTCACTGGGACTAAATCAACATCGACAACCAAGACTAGACAGTTGACTTCTATCAGTATTAGACTGACGGCAACGGTAGGGATCAAAGGATTAGCTTCCTTAGAGATTGGAGCGATGGTGATGATTTGACTAGATGAATGACTTCCACTAAGACTAGATCAATAGTGACGATTAGTATTGGATGAACAAATTCTACTGAGATTGGACTGAAGGTGATGATTAGGATAGGACGACTAACTTTCATGGGGATTGGACCAACTACAACAATTAAAACTTGATGGTCGTCTTCCATCGAGACTAAATAGCCTATGCTAAATAGGATCAAATGACCTCTTATGACTGGGATTAGATAGCCAATGTGATCGTGACTGGCTCGTTAGTGGTTTGATCTTGGTCAAAGTAGCTAGCCTCATCTCAATCAAATTCATCGACCTAGTTAGGGTGGGAGCCAGTTATTTGATCTTAGTAGCCTTTCGATTGAAGTCAATCGTTTGCTCCTAGTCGTCGCCATTAGTTTGATCTTAATCACCTCTCAATTAAAGTCAACATCGGTGTGGTCTTGGTTCAATCCTTTTGGAGGTCGGTTGTCCTATCTAGTTCGTTGCCATAGGTTTGGTCTAAGTGAAGGTCATCGTCCCATCTCGATCGTCACCATCGCTTCATTCTTGGTGGAAGTCGATCGTCTGGTCTTAATCATTATTTGTGCTACTATTTAAATCAGTGTTGACAATTTGGTCTCGATGGAAGTTGGCCATTAAGACCGTTAACTTTGACTAGGAATGGAATGCAGCCCCTATGACTTTGGCCCCGATGGTGCTGGCCTTAATGGCTTCGACCCCAATGACTTCAACCCTTATGGCTCTAGCCTTTTTGGTGTTGGCCCTAATGGCTTCAACCTTGATAGTGCTAGCCCCAATGACTTTGGCCCTTGTGGCTTCGGCCCCTCTGGTGTGGCCCTAATGGCTTCAGCCCTGATGGTGCTGGCTTTGATGACTTTGACCCTTCTAGTGTTGGCCCCAGTGGTTTCGGCCCTAATGGTGCTAGCCCTGATGACTTCAACACTTGTGGCTCCTGCTCCTCTAGTGCTGGCCTTAATGACTTCGGCCCCAATAGTCCTGGCTCTAATGACTTCAGCCCTTGTGGCTCCGGCCTCGATGGTGCTGGCCCCAATGGCTTCGGCCTCAATGATGCTGGCCCCAATAACTTTAGCCCTTGTGCCTTCGGCCCCTATGGTGCTGGCCCTGATGACTTCGACCCTTGTGGCTCTTGCTCCTCTGGTGCTAGCTCCAATGGCTTTGACCCTAATGATCCTGGCCCCAATGATTTCGGCTCTTGTAGCTCCGGCCCTTCTGCTAGTTGGCAATATCATACATATTATACACATAATATTCAAAATAAAGATGAGGCCTACAAATAGGATAAGTATCCTATACCTCGGACTATTTCCCTTGTTTTTGACCAAATGAGCTAGCTCCTGTAATATTGAAGAGAGAAGCATGAGTACAACTACTCATGACTAAGGTATATCTAACTTTACTAATGCATGTCAATTAATTTAGATGTAAGTAGTAATCCATTATCATACTCATGACAATTTAGCATGTTCAAGACATACATTTGCATTTTACATCATTAATAGCATGGATTCATGAAATGATAACACGATAGCTCATTTTTACATTGATATAAAGCTAACCACATGATTTCATCACTAAGGTCACAATACAAACAATCATATACTCTTTTATCACAATATGCATGATCATACCTCTTTTATATCCTCTTTATACCTCTAACACAAAATCATAAGCTATTTCATAACGGGTTCATTCATATGATGAGACTACCCTAGCCATTTATGCATGAAAAGCTACCCAACTAAGGTTACTTAACTTACTTGTGAATGAGATATGTGTGTTATATTGTGATTATTGTGTTTTGTATAGGTAGTCCTAGGTTCATTAAGTACAGTCTAGGTATTGGTTGTAGTTTTTGGCACGTGTTGGGTTTTGGACACCTTTGTTATGGAAAAGTATGAAATAGATGTGAAAATATGTTCGGGTGTCCAACTCTTTTGTGTGAAATTATTTGGGAGTAAAACTTATGCCATTAGCTAGTTTATGTAAAGAGCTTTTTGTGGACAATTATATCACCTCGATCGGATGCTGGGAGAAAAAATAGGACATATTAGAAGTTTACCCCTATGCTGTCAAAATGACAACACAGTACTATCAAACCTATGCAACGTGCCACATCGTAAAACACAAAGAAGAACAAGTCGCGATGAATCCTCTACTTTTGTTCTTTTGGGTTTTCTTAAATAAATTTCAAAGTTTTCAAAATGTAAGGTATCACATGCTTTCATAATTATTCCAAACTCTAATTTAAACTTATTAAAGTCATATTTGGATTATTATAAAAGGTTTAAACCTGTGATCCCAAATCTTGAAAGTAAATACAACTTGAATTTGAAATATTTTGAAATGGTTAACCATGGTGTAGTAATCTATTAGGCTAATCATGTGATCACCTCAGAGTTTATGGTTAAGGGTCAAATTAGTAAGGACAACATTACATGAATAACTTAAAAGGATCACTCCCTTATTGTGCCATATGTATCGATATAGAGACTATGTATTATGGCTCATTATGCTGTCATGACAGCTCACCAAAATCAACTTCCAGAGTATGTCATTTCTTTGTCCAATATCCAATTAGAGCGATTCTAGTGCCCACATAAAGCTTATTCAGTAATCTAGCCAATGCACTAGTTTCATCTTAAAATGATAACCCATTTAAAAGTTGACTACCTAACTACAAAATGGTCACTTTTTCCAAAATTTACAAGTATCTAAGTGCCTTAAAGAAAATGGGAGCTTTGAATTGCCAAGTGTTCACAAGTGCCTCTTTTGATTAACTTAAGGGGTGGAGGTAACCGTGAACCTAAATTTCCTTATTTGCTTGTTTAAGTGTTTTTAGCATTAATGAGACTATGAAATTATATATTCATGTATGAAAATGCTATTTGTTGTTTTAGAAAATGTGTAAAATGGGTATGAGTATGATTTGAGAATGAGAATCGAGTTTGAGAGACATGTATGTGTTTGTGAAACTAAGTATGAAGATTAGAAAGTATGCTATATTGGCATAAGGAAGTACATTATCATGCATGATTGTACTTGTGAACATTATGGCATGATTATAAAATGGAATATGTAGAAGTTCACCCCATATGGGAGTTAGTTAAAAAAAAAGACCTTATGGCATTGTCAACATTAGGTAGCTTTAAGTGTTACTTAGCCATGTTTATCTTCCTTGTTGAGAGTTTGGTGTCGTTCCAGCTTAGCTATGTTTACTTGTTTTAGGAATAGGTATAGTTCCAGCAATATATGACATCTTACTAGAATTTGATTTTCAGGGAAGTCCATTGTCCAAGTTGGGGAGAGGTGACTATTCACTTTCAAGCATTACCGCAAGCATACGGGTTCCCAAGTTATCTTTCCCACAAGGATTTAGGAAAAAGAGAGTTAAAAATTCACTATCAGGCTTTGGATTAGGTTAAGCAAAATCAAGTATAGTGTTTTGTGAAAAGATGAAGATTGAATTAAAAAGGTATTTTAGAACAAATTTAGTTGATACTATGAATTCAAGAGACTAGAACCTAAGATTATCTCTCCCCTTTGTATTTCATAAGGCTTTAATTATTTCCTCTCAAAATGATTTGTAATAAAAATAAGTGTTAGTCTAAGATTCTAATATATTTGAAAAAGCTTTCTCAAGTCAAAATCAAATATATTTGTCAACATTAAAATTTTGCAATCTCTTGAAAATAATTAGTGAAAACAAGTTTCATGCACTAACCTTAATGTAACTATGAAAGGTTTACAAAATATCTCTATTTTATTAACTTCAAGTCTAACACTATTTTATCCAATGTCTATATCCAATTTAGCTTTCTCAAGCACAACTTACATAAACAAAACAATCTAAATGGTGACCAAGCACTTAGAAGCATAAAGCACGGGATAAAATAAATACATATATATCATTAACTATCAAAAGAGAGGAATATCCAAGTCTTAATTCATATAAAGATTTAAAATAATCCTAGAACAAGAAAATTAGCTATTCATGTTCAGAAAAGAGCAATAAATAATGACTTGTTTGATACCCATATTAGAAACACAAAAACAAAGGGGAAGGGAAGTAAAAAAAACTAAAGGAATTCCACGTGAATCTCTTCAAATCTTCAATCCTTGATCAAATCTCCCTTAAGAACCCTAAACCCTAGCAGAGCAAGCTTTAAAGAAGCTTTAAAATTTGTGTGTATCTATTTGGAGGTGTGGAGATGGGTTTATATAACCCTAATTTACATTATGCAGCTTAAAACATATAGCAATATTTAAGCCATATGCCACAGAGTGCTATCATTGTGTCGCAGTGCATGTGCAAATTGTGAAAGTACGTCGTAGCATAGTGTCCATAAGCTGCAATGCTTGTGCAAGTTCTGGAAGCCCTTATCTATGTCACATATCATTGTGCATTATGCATGCACTGCAACACATGGCATAAAGCCCTCAATCTTCATTTTTGGTTTAATTTTTATTATCTTTATGTTTCCAAATGCATCTTCAAGCATTATCTAACTCTTTATCATTACAATTATCTATTAGAAGTCACTTGAAATAATAGATATAACTATAAGATCTTTTAAAGTTTAAATCAAGGCAAGATTCTTTACAAAAATTTCAAACAAATTATATCATCAAGGTTAACTTCAACTGAAGCCCATTTTCCTATATTTAACCCAAAATATTTACAATTGAACCAATTAGCCAATGAAAGTATAGGGTTATGCGTTGAATTGACATCAATATCATTAGGTTAACTGTGACCTTTAGTCATGTCACTCCTCTAATATTAGAAAGCTTGGGCCAATCAGTCATACCGGTTAGTCCTGTTATGAATTGTAGTTCATGGACTTAGTTAGAAGGAATAAAGAGATAAGGGAGTCATAATGGTCATGCATGACAATTTATGTGATTATATGAACTATAATTGTATTTATCCGCTTTACATGCCTTTAAATGCTTATACTTGCATATGTTAAAAGTTAAGATTCCCTTGTTATTGAGATATTTAATTATCTTGCCCCATGATTGACATCTTACAAGTGATGCTTTAGTTAATGGTAAGGGAAACGAACTGAAGGCTAACAACTAGTCTCTTATAGTTTATAATGCCTTTTGTTTACTTTATGTTCAAGGGATTTAGATTATATTTATATATTGTCAATTAGGGATAACATTTATGCATTGTAATTGTAATTGAATTTGAGGATTGATGAGTTTGTATAACTAGCCCTTTTTTGGTTGGATTAAGCTCATGTGGGCTTATGGTGGGATAAAGGATATATTTTAAGTGTTTGATGAATGTAATTTGGTGGATTTTATGCATGTCTTTTTGGTTTTGTTGAACCAAGCCCATGAGGTTTGTGTTTTGGGCTAGAGATTTTGACATGGATTTGTTCATGATAGATTTATACATGTGAATTGGGATATTGATGCCCAACGATGGTTTATGGAATGTAACATTATGTTAACTCTTAAGGTGGGTATGTTTGATTAGTTAAATTAAGGGGGGTCAAATTATTATTGTTATGCTTAAGTCGTGGAGAATGACAATTTTGTCCCAATAATGTTGTAACCCTATTTTTGGATTATCTCGTTCTTCCATTTGTTTGATTACTCTCATTTGGTGTGCTTGAGATCAAATGGTCTTGGAAATAGATATTAATTAAGATCTCATTTTCAAAAAGTTTTTATTTAACTCGTGCTTGTGCCTTTATAATCATGGTTAAGTATTTCCTGTTAGGATATTGGTTAAGTTGGAACATTAACCCTGATTATTATAGTAGTGTGTGATTTAATTAATAGATTGATTTTGTGGCTATTAAATGTGAACTATGGTAAAAAAAAAAACACTTTGGCGGCACTAGTTCACTTGTCTTTTGATTTTATATTCAAGTGACTTTTTTTTTTTGGAATGGCTTCCTTTGTAGCATCACATCTTATTTTTTAGATTGATGTTGCCTTGTTTCCCTTTATTTACCAAGATTTGCATCTCATTATATGAGATCATGAAAAATTTGAGCAAAGAGACAAAAATTAAGTCATGTCTAAAATTATAAGATTTTCTATAATTAGGTGGTGGATAGTCAAAAAGCCTAGTATCAAAACTATCTTGGAATGTTTGATGGCAAATAAATAAACACATCTATTTGTTTATCTAAAAATAGAATCAAAGGTGATCATTCAATTAGTAAGATTTTTGATTTTCTTGATAGTTTTTTAAAATGGGTGTCTTTTATAGTAATTATACTCGATTAGTGATAAAGCTTTATGAAATCAGAGTAAAATTTTATTTTGGAGAACTTAATATTTTAACAAAGATTAAAACTTTTCAAAATTTTATGTAAAAATATCATTTGGATAACTTATAAATTTTTCTATTTTAAGTACAAATTATGTAAATTATATGAAATAAATAGACATTTAATTGTTAATAAATGAATTTCAAATGTTTCTTATAGATGTTTATTGTGAATTTTTTAAAGGAACACTTTCATCTTTTTAAAAAAATAAATTATTAGCGATATCTTTGAACCTGCATGATTATTTCAGATTTAGCTTTCAGATGCAAATTTGACAATTTGTTGATGATTATGGGCTTCGGTGCAATTGTCCCAAAAGAACCTGAGCAAAATTGTGTAGCACGTGTAGCTATGCAATGATTACCGTATCCCAGGTTGTAGCCTGTAGAGGACCATATTTCCCTGTTTCCCTTTGGCGTTGAAACGCTAGGGTTCCGACTTCCGACAGCTACAGCAACTCCAAACCGAACAAAGCACAAGTCTCTGTTCTAAATATACACAGTTACACAAACTTGTTTGGAGTACCGCTAGTATATAATTCAGGGAAACGTATTCTGTACGACCTTAAAGTTTAGATTTATAATTCCAGAAATCACGGGACATGCCCTAAATTACAGAAAACAAGGGGATTGTTCTATGAATGCGTCCGCTTCAAATTCAGGCACTTCTTGTACAATGTCTTCGTCTACAATGATCATTTCTGCTGATACAGCAGAGCCTTCTCCGCTTGATTCAGTTCCCACCTCGGCCGTCAATGGTTCTGCTACCTCTCCTTTGAACAGTGACCAAAACCCACCTCACTCATCCGCATCTTTGTCCCCGCCTCCAGAACTCGAACTACCTGTATCGTGGCCCCAGGATGGAAAGCTTAGTCTCGATTGGATCTATAATCTTATGGCTTGCTTCGACTGGTCTTCCAAGAACCTCTCCCCTTCTGAATTTCCTTGTGTTTTCCCGGTCCATGTCTTCGACTCTCTCATCCTTGTGGCTTCCAAAATGCTTCACAAAGAACCTAACTGTGTATCTGTAGACCCCTTTCAACCCAATTCTGACTCCCGGGACCGAGCTGCTTCCGCAGTTGTCGTTGTGGGGGACGTTCACGGCCAATTGCATGATCTATTGTTCCTCCTTAGGGATGCTGGTTATCCTTCTCAAAATCGCATATTCGTCTTCAATGGGGATTATGTTGATAGAGGAGCTTGGGGTCTGGAAACTTTCTTACTCTTGTTAGCGTGGAAGGTAAATGTCGGACTTTCCTATTCAAAATTTCTCCTTTTATATTTTGCGATTCTATTGCATTTTTTCTTTTTGAACAATTCTCACTTGATCCGTTGCTGGGGCAGTGGTCGGTGGTCCTAATTTCTTTGCTAGGTGCTTATTCTTCTTTGTTACACAAGAAAGCTAGCGCGCGCGCGCGCACACACACACACACATTTTGTATGCGATGTAGCGTAAGTTCCTTATTGTTCATGAAATTTGATTTTTTGCCGATGCCAATCTTACGTTATACTCTGTCCTACGCGGTTACAGTACATATTCGATGCTATAGTTTAGTTATCGTCGCTAATATGTGAATGTCTAAACTAGTAATAATAAGCTAGTATTTGCTTTATTATCACCAACCAAGCTCTAATTACTGAAAATGGGTATAATCTTCTTGTCATTGTGGTATAAAGTCTTTTAGTTTATGTTAATGCCACTCCATTTTATTTTGCTCAGGTGTTTATGCCGCATAATGTGTATTTACTGCGTGGGAATCACGAATCAAAATACTGTACATCTGTTTATGGCTTTGAGAAGGAAGTTATGGCAAAGTACAGTGATAAAGGTAAGCATGTATATCGGAAATGTTTGGGATGCTTTGAAGGTCTTCCTTTGGCATCTATTATAGCTGGACGTGTATACACAGCTCATGGAGGACTTTTCCGCAGTGTATCTGTGACTCCATCGAAGAGATTAAAAGGAAAGAGGAACCGTAAGAATTATTCCATCCCTGATAATAAAACCTTGTCTCTTGGTTCGTTGGAAGAATTATCTAAAGCTCGGCGATCAGTTCTTGATCCTCCTTGGGAAGGTTCAAACCTGATTCCTGGCGATGTTTTGTGGTCTGATCCTTCGCAAACTCCTGGCCTTTCTCCGAACAAAGAAAGAGGCATTGGCTTATTGTGGGGTCCTGATTGTACTGAGGAATTCTTGAAGAAGTATCAACTAAAGGTACTAATCTGGTTGCCATTGTTCTTGGGATGTTTTTGTTTGTGGTGATTTTCATGACATATTTATAACCAAAAGAATAACGTTTTCATATATTGATAACTATGGGAGTGTATATTATCCTATATCGGTTATTTGCACAAGATTTCTGGTCCTCAACGGACAAATTGTTTCTAAGTTTTGACTTTTTTCCTCTTGTGAGCTTCAGAATCCTTGCTCGCTTAGTTGCACTTCTCCAAGTGAAGCTATTAAGACCATGTAATGATAACTGATGCATATATTTTTAGCATGATATTTCCCTATGTCAAAAGGAAAAGCTTATTTTAAGGGGGTAAAATCAAATACGTACCTTATGAAACTGGACTTTGCTGTGAATTTTTGAAGTACAACAACAACAACAACAAGCCTTACCCCACTAGATGGAGTCGGCCACATGGATTATATGACGTCATTGTACTCTATCATTTATTAAATTTTTAGAAATATTGTTAATTAAAAGTTCTTGCTTAACAACCTCTAAAAGTGTTCTTTTCGGTCTTCCTCTATCCTTCTTGACAAGGTTCAAAGTCATTTATTTCACTTTCCTCACAAGTGCCTCCCGTGGTTTTCTTTGTACATGTCCGAATCACTATAAACAATTTTTTACCATTTTTCGTTCAATAGATACCACGCTCACTTTTTCCTGTATTCGCTCATTTCAAATTTTGTCTTTATGTGTATATTCACACATCTATCTCAACATTTTCATCTCTGCTATTCTAACTTTATACTCTAGGTGTTTCGTCAAAGCCTAACTTATAGCAGTTCAATACAACTTTCCTTTAAACTTATCAGGTACTTTACGCTTGCAGATAACTTCTTTAGCTTTTCTCTAATTAAACCACCCTGCTTGTATTTTATGTACAATATCTCTATCAATTTTCCCATTTTATTGAATAATTGCTCCCAGATATCTAAACTTTTCCATTTGAGGTATGGTCTGATCACCCAATTTCACTTCCAAGTTACTGCTCATTGATCCTATCAAAATTGCAATGTAAATATTCTGTTTTACTCCTACTTAGGCGGAAACTTTTTGACTTCAATATCTTCTTCCATAACTTAAGTTTACAATTTATCTCTTTTCTTGCCTTTGCAATAAGAACTATATCTTTTGCAAGGAGCATGTGTTTAAGAATTTTCTCTTGAATATGTTCAGTTAAAACATCTAAGGCTAGATCAAACAAATGAAGACTTAAAGATGATCCTTGATACAGTCCAATTTTTATAGAAAAATCTTTTATTTTACTACCAAGCATTCTTATACTAGTTGTTGCCCTTTCATATATGGTTTGTATGGCTCGAATATAGACAACCCGAATACTTTTCTTTTCCAATGCCTTACAAAGTACTTTTCTCGATATACGATAATAAGCTTTTTCTAAATCAATGAAAACCATATGTAAATCTTTTCCTTTACAATGATACTTTTTCATTAATCCCCTTAGTAAATAAATCGCTTCTGTAGTTGCTCTCCCTGATATGAAGCTGAATTGATTCTTAGAAATACTAGTTTTCAATCTCAACCTATGCCCAATCACTATTTCCCCATAATATGACTCATAAGTTTATTTCATCTATAGTTGACACAATTCTGAATATCTCCTTTATCTTTATAAACAGGAATTAAGATGCTTTTCCTCCAATCGTTTGGCATTCTCTTGGATTGTAATATCTCATTAAATAACTTAGTTAACCACTGCACTCCTTCTTCACCCAAACATTTTCATATTTCAATAGAGATACAATCAGGTTCATTGGCTCTGTCATTTGCCATTTTCTTAAGAGCTTCTCTCATTTCCCAAGCTCAGATTCTTCAATAAAATGACAAATTTTATTCTCTTTTAGGAGTTATTAAATCTTTCAAGTTAATTGACGAATTCCCATCATCATTGAAAAGTTTAGAAAAGTATGTCTTTCATCTGCTTTTAATATCATTATTTGTGACCAAAACAATTCCCTCTTCATCCTTTATACACCTCACTTGTTTTAAATCTCTTGATTTTCTTTCCTTACTCTTAGCAATCTTATAAATTTTTTGTTCTTCATCATTTGTCTTAAGACCATTATAAAACTCTTCAAATGCTTTAGAATGAGCTTCACTCACGGCCTTCTTAGTTTCTCTTTTAGCCATATGATACTTTTTTCAATTTTCATTATCATTGCACAAATGGATGGTTTTGAAACACTCCTTTTTATACTTGATTTTTTCCTATATGCTATCATTCCATCACTAAGACTCCTTATCTCTCAGACCAAAACCTCTTGATTCTCCCAAAACTTTTTTTACAATCTTCCTTATCTTCACAGCCAAGTGTTCCCACAAGGTATTAGCACTTCCTCGAGCCTCCCAAATTCCTTCAGCCAAGAGATTTCTCTTGAAAATTTCTCTCTTCACCTTTTAATTGCCACCATTTAATCCTTGAAGTTATTACTTGTCGATGCTTTTTGCTTTTACTCATAATACACATATCAAGGACAAGGATCTTGTGTTGTGTCATAACAGCATTCTCAGAAATCACCTTACAATTTTTACAAAGTCTTCTATCCACGTTCCTTACCAAAAAGAAATCAATTTGTGACCTTAAAGCTTCGCTTTTATAAGTGATGAGATGCTCATCCTTCTTCTTGAAATAGATATTGGCAATCTTGAAGTCATATGCCAAAGAGAAATCAATGATATGTTGTCCTTCATTATTTAGTTCCCCAAAACCCAAGCCACCATGCACCCTTGTATAATGACCTGCCTCCCTCTTGACATGTTCATTAAAATCTCCTTCAATAAAGATCTTTTCATTATGTGGTATGCTTTCGATCAACCCCTCCAAGTTTCCTCAAAATAATTCTTTAAGATTGGCTTCTGTCCTAACTTGAGTTGCATAAGCGTTGGAAATATTGATAATCTCCCATCCGATGATCATTTTTAAGGAAATCATTCTGTCTCCAATTTTGTTAACTTCTATCACGTTTTTCTTCCACTCCTTATCGACAATTCGACAATGATACCCACCCTATTGTGTGTGTTTACTTTCCTAGTAAACCAGAGTTTGAAACCTTGGACATCCTTAGCTTGTCCACTAGCACATTTAGTCTCCTGCAGGCACAAGATGTTAATTTTTCTCTTAATCATAACTTCTACCACCTCTATAGATTTACCAGTCAAGGCCCTAACATTCCAAGTACCAAGTCTGATCTTGCTCACATGCACTAACTTCTTTAGCTGTGCTTGTTCAAAATAATGCAGTAGCTCTTGCTTATTTAACACTACATTCGAGCGTCGATGCAGCAGTCCTAACTCAGTTATTACTGTACTCGAGCCATGCAGCGCATTACTTACAGGCAACGACCTAGCATTAGTGTAAAAATGTCTATTGTCTATATCCATGTGAGATTCAACAAAGTTTTACATTGGCTGTTAAGGGCTTAACACAACCCTCCTCTTTTGTTTGGGCTTGGGACTTGCTATAAAACATAGGCGAAGTTGAATTTTTGAAGTGCAATGTGAGAAAATTATTTGATAGCTAGAGTTCTTGGGTGGATTATTGGCTTGTATCCTTGTTGGCTTGTATCCTTGTTCATTTCTGATTGGAACTGGGTTCTTGCATGGGTCATTTCTTTGTACACGAGTTATCCAAATGGACAAGCAGTTGAGTGATTGTCTGTGCTCAGTACATGAAGCACTGACGCTAGTAAAAAATGTGTCCAATTTTATCACGTACTGGCACTTATACTCTAAACATGCTCAAACATAAGTCAAATATATCTGATTGAGATTTTCATGCATTTGTTGGTAATTTCTTACCTATGTGGCCCAGTACTTCCACAGCATATAAATTTTGCTATCTATTCTCAATGTGTGTAATATTCCTATGCCCTTCGTGTATGCGTCATGGTTGTTGAGCTGTATAACTGATTATAACAATTTATTTGAGCATGTGGATATGCATGGAAGGCTGGCAACCTTAATAATTAATCAACTACAAAATGATCAAATAACTTTAGTGCTTCATCATGCATCTACCTCATTTGTCCATGAAGCAGAGCGACGAGACATGTATTTGCCCACTATTTTTATCATAGCTTCATGTAATTCCATTCTATTTTTCCTTTACTCCCTACTTTGTGGATGTGATATTTTCTAATTTATCCTGTTTATGAAATCAAAATGTAGCCTTTTGCTTAAGAATATTACTGATGCATGTCTTATCACATTTGTTCGGCCAGTTTATCATCAGGTCACATGAAGGTCCTGATGCGAGAGAAAAGAGGGATGGTTTTGATGGAATGGATGAAGGTTACACTATCGATCATATTGTGGACTCTGGAAAGATGATCACCCTTTTCAGTGCTCCAGATTACCCACAGTTTCAGGTTTTTTTCACTCCTCTTGGCTTCGTTTGACTTGTTCTATCTGCCTGGTCCTTCTCTGTTGAGGTCTGACTCTTATGTGTCAGGGCCTAACACTTAGTTTGATTTATACTATTCACTCATGCTAACTTTTCTCTTCAATGCGAAATAATTAACATGCTGAGTTTCTCATTTAAATGAGAACTTTATTGCCATTATACTGTGCAGCTAGAATGCTTAGGATAAATTTCGGTCAAAAAAAAAAAAAAGATGCTTAGGATAAATAGCTTCAGTGAGACTCGATGAAAGGAATTCTGTATGATACAACCAAACTACATCTATGAAACTCTGTCTTTAGTGATGTTTCAAAGAAGAAAGAATTGCTGAATAGCTACTCGCCTGCTCCTTGCAATGGCTTGCCGTGTTGGATGCAAAAAAGCTTCCAAAGGGATATAACATAGTAATGATATGCAAATACTTCTTTGGCTCCGTTTGGTACAAAGTAAGAAATGGGAATCGGCCTTTTCAAGAAATGGAATTTTCTAACATCAATGCATGTTTGGCATGGATGAAAAGTTATTGGAGACCATATAAAAGCAAGACTAAAATGGAATGAGCTGTTAACTGACACAAATTCCTTTCCTAGAAACCTGTTGTCCGTTCTCTGTCAAAGAAGTGCGGAGCAATTCCTCTGCTTGAAAGATCAAGTGACAATTGGGTAAGCAAATTTCATAAATTTCATAGAGATCCATAGAAGGAAAATTGCACAACTCTTCATATCTTCTGGTGACGGTTACATGCCAGCAGCTGGTCTTAAGTGACGGCAATGACTGCAAATACAATGGTTTGAGACGATCATGAGGAAGCTAACGGCAAAACCAAAAAGTGGCACCAGGGGAAGATCTGTAGCATGATGACTGGCTATCATAGCAGTGAATGACTGTCATGGGTTGGGAGCTTGTGTGCAGCTCTCTGGTGACAGCATCAACAACTTTCATGTGGGGAATATTTTGTGGCAAAAGTCCTCTGCTTTCAAGTGGCTAGTTAATTAGGCTAGGAGGGGCAAATTTGTCAAGAAAGATGATTCCCAGGAACCAGTACATTTCCTCTCATAAATTAGAGATGTCCTCTCCCGCAAATGAGGGAATTGATGATTTCTGAGGATAGCAGTCTGGCTTGTACCAAACATCAGGAAAGCTCTTTTCCCCCACCCATTCCCTTTCCCTATCTCTCTCTCTCCTATATCTAACAGGACATAAATGCATTGTTAATCTTTTATTTTTGAGAAGAACCAAAAGCTCGAAGGTATTTAGAATTTTTGAATTGTCTGATAGAAAAAATAGTCGATAATCTTCTCTGAAACAGCTCTTTTATTAGCTGGTTACTATTCATTTCAAGAGTAGGAATTGTGTGAACCAGTCATGACATGTGGCCTTGCACTATGTCAATTAAAGCAATATTATTAATTGTGATGTGAACAAACAGTGCAAATTGAGTCAAGCCATTGTTCTTTGACTTCTGTACTTCTGGTCCCTCCTTATTGTGGTTATAGTGTAGTTGAAGCAGGGAAAGATCATGTCTTATGCTTGGTGCACATTACTCAAGCACATGTATGAGGAAGTAATGGAAACTTTAAATGCATTCTGTGTAGTATTCCATATCAAATATTCATATATTCATGATGTCTTCCTTATCTAGGCCGGAGGTTGAATTCTTTATATTCTTTTATTTCTTGTAGTCTTGCCTGCAATTGTAATTTGATGCAAGATGGTTGTTTGCTTTGTTATGCTTCTATCCTGTTACAAATTAGATTTGTTTGCTGCAGAGATTTGATCTCGCTTAAATTTCCTGTTTGTGTGCTTTATGTCAAAAAATAGTTGCCAATTTCCTTTTTGTCTTGCTAAAATGAATGTGAATTTCCTGTTTGTGTATTTTATGTAAAAAATGCTTATTTGTGAATTTCCTGTTTGTGTATTTTATGTAAAAAATGCTTATTAGTTGAACCGCCCAATGTGATTCATCACTCAATCTTTTGGGTTAATGAGCATTTTAGATCCTAACTTATTGGGCGAATAGTAAGAATCTTGAACTTCTGAAATATGTTAAAACTCCTCTCAACTTCTAAATTATGAGAGTCTGAAATCTCACTATTAAGTTGGAGAAAACAATTGTTACTTTTATAGTGGTGAGGCCTAGTCATATGTTGATGTGGCACTAATCTTGACCCTTACAAATAATGGTTGTTTTTTCTAACTTAACTGCGGGGTTTCAGGTGCTTGGAATTTAGAAGTTGAGAGAAGTTTTTTGCGCATTTTAAAAGTTTAGGATTTAAGATGCTATTCTTGCAATAGTTTAAGGTTTAAGATGATCATTAACTCTTCTTTCTTTCTTTTTTTTTTTGGATAAAGGTGCAAAGTTAGTCACGAATTATTTTCTGACGAATACTGGATAGCCTATGTTATTAAGTGATGCAAAATAAATTGTCAACTAAAGAAAATAGAGCATCTAGCTCCAACCGTTAGGTTTGAGCAAATGACGTTAATTTCTCCCTCTCTCTCCAAATCTTCTCTCTCTAACCCTCTCATCGATCTCTTCCTCTTTGCACCTGCATCCACAGCTTCCATCACCAAGTTCCATCCATACTGTGTCATAAATGCTCCCACTACTCTGCGTCCAAGAATTAGCCCAGTTTCTCAAAATCAGTCCTTCTCTTTCGTTGTGTTTTCGAATCCTCTTGGGAACCATGCTTTGTTTTTTGTGTCATCATCTTACTTGATCTTATTTATAGCCCAGATAAATTCCAACCCTGATGCCTCCAAACCCAAAGCTGTCTTCTTTAATAGCTCGTTAGTGAACGTTGTGGTGCTTCCAAAGCATACGTAAATCACTGAGTTTGGTTCCTTGTGGTCCAGCCACTTCAGGCATTCATGGTTTATGTTTGAGGCTAAAGCTTGATTTCGCCTGTTTGCTTTTACTTCTGTGTCGTTAGTTCAGAGCGAGGCTGGGCCTATGTTCCAAGGATTTCTTCCAAGAACGTTCCTGTAGAAATCTGAATAAGCTGGCTCAAGCTTGTAAAAGCTGTTCACCATGACCCTATAGCATTTGGAGTCTGAATCTGCGGAAGTCCTGAACACTTTGGACACCTCTGTTTCATCATCTTCGAGCTTTCTAGAATCTGCAACAATGGGAATCTGTGGGAGTGAGGGCTAGAGAGAAAAGATCTAGAGAGAGAGGGAGAAATTATGTTTGACTCAAAATGAACGGTAGATGCTAGATGCTCTGTTTTTAATTAGTTGATAATCTATTTTGCATCACTTGATAGTATAAGCTATTTGGTATTCTTTAAAAAATAGTTCATAATTAAATTTGTACTTTTAACCCCTTTTTTCCCCATAAAATTCGTTTCTGGGTTAAACTGTTTTGGAGTTCCTTCAATCTAGGCACTGTTTTTCCTGCAGGCAACAGATGACAGGTATAATAACAAAGGCGCTTATGTTGTCCTTGAACCCCCGCATTTTGACAATCCAGTATTTCATTGCTTTGAAGCAGTTATACCAAGGCCCAAGGTAAAAAAAAATAATTGCCCATAAACCGATGAATAGAAGCCTGTTTGGTTTGTGTTAAAAAAAAAAATTTGGATAAATATTTTGGATTTAATTGTTTTCATATTTTTTCTCATTTCTTGTTTTTAAAAACAAAAGAATGGAAACATCTTAAATTTATTTTCATTTTATTTCTTATTTTCAAAACACATTACATTTGATTATTTAAAAATATAGTCTGCTTGATTAATTTTTATCTGCAACCATTAATCATCTGCAACCACATTATCAGCCTATTTTTTAATTTCAAAACTGTTTTTAAGTTAACGTAATTAAACAGATTTTTATTTTGTTTTGCTTTAAAAAGTAATTTTGAGAACTGTATTGCAAAACAGTTTTTATAAACAAAAAATGAGAATATAAACCAAACAAAGTTCAAATTATCCTAAGATCCTAATAAGCTTTAGTGTAATCGTTATTGTGAGGACCTTGAATTGGTTGTAAATGCGGTTTTGATTTGTGTTGTAGCTTTTGTGGGTGAAGTTGTGTTGATTTTTTGTTTGTAATTCCGTATTCTGTGATGCAGGTGAATGCTTATTATGATTATGAAGAGGTGATAAACTCGGATGAAGAATTGGACTTGGCATCCATGGTGACTGCCTGAGAAGTGAGGAGGGATTTATGTTGTGAGGAATATTTTTGAAATACATTTCATGTAAAATGAGTATTATTTTATTTAAAATATTGTTGATATCTTTTTTGTGCACAAAAATTATCACATCCTTCATTGTTTATACGCGGAATGCGTTCTGGGGAAAAAATCTATTTATTATATCCGTGTATTGTGTGGACGAAATATGTTAAAAGAAACACAAGGGTTCGCTATCTGCGGTGTGCTTCAAACTCTTCAGTTTTGATACGAATTTATCAAGACAAGACCGGGGCGCCCTTTTCTGTGTTTTTTGGAAAATTATTGCCTTCGTGTATAATAGTATAGAATCGTGCACGTGTGAAGGAATTATGCTTGTTTACTAGATGCTTTTGCAATTGGAGAAATTCGTATACTTAATTTTGTATACTTAACATAGAATCTTTTATAAATTATTTATTTATATTAAATTTTTATTAATTTTATTAACTTATTAAGTTTCATTTTGCATGATTTGATAGGACACAGGTATATTGAGTACAACTTACCTTTAGCGATTTTGCTTAAAAATCAACTTTTTTAAAAAAAACTGAAAATCAACCTTTAATGGCCAGCCTTTAGATTTTTTCCGTATTTAGGTTTGAATTATGAATTGTCAACAATTACTATTTAAAGGAACTCGCTCCAAAAAAAAAAACAAAAGAAAAATAGTTGTTTTGATAAGAAAAAAAATTAAGGGTAGTTATATTCAATTGATCTAAATCTCGAAGCATGTCACTGGTTCTCATCTTGCCTTCACATGGGCGAGTGATAAAAATAATTTAAAAAAAATGATAAAATGGCCCACTGGTTAAAAAAAAAATCTCCAAAAAATATGGATTAAATTTTTAAAAATTTAAAAGTATAGCCAATTTACATTAATATGCAAAAAGTTAATCATTGATATACAATGATTTATCATTAAAAATTTAAAATTTATAAAAAGTTTATCATTGATATATAATTGTAACAATATAATAGATCAGTCATAATACAAAATATAATAAATATTCGGCTATTTGTTTGGTTTGATGCAAAAATCTTAAAAAAAAAAAACGCCCTTGTGCAATGAATGATTGTTTTAAGGATTTTTTGTTTTTTATGGGATTGTTTTAAGGATGAATGAAGTCCTTATTGTAGAATAAAATTTAAAGCAACTAAATTTTATGTAAAACATATAAATGTTTTTCAATTTTCATTATTTTTTTACGTATCAATTTTTAAGAGAAAATACATTCCTTTACCCATCTTTCAAATGAACAAAAGATATTTTCCTAGCGTTAATAGGATTAATTCCCTCGGGAGAAGACCAATATCAACAAAACTACGCTTGCAGAAAACTCAGAACCCATATTCCAGTTGCGTTGCGTAAATCTATGATCCATGTTAAAAAAACTGAACAATTCAGATTTAAAAAAACATTTCCTTTACCCATCTTCCAAATGAACACGATATTTTCGTGACATTAATATCACTAATTACCTAATAAGCAGGCCACTACCAATAATTAGGAAGAATGTAGGTTAGCTCCCAAAAGGATTAAATTAATGATCATTAAATCTCCATCAAATTTGTTGAAAAGATTGTAAAATTAATTCAGTTAAAACATAAATTTCCATTACAAGAGATACTAAAAAATTTATTTATAATTAAGATTTAAATTTGTAATCATCAGAATCAATATTTTTATATTATTTAAAAAAAATTATCAAAAATTTAACTATCATTAATTCAATGCATTGGACCTAACTGTCTTTCTCCCATGAAAGTATGCTCATGGAAAACGCAGAACCCCTAGTCCAGTTATTATGCAACGTATATACATGATCCAGGTCATCCTGCAACCTCCAACAAAATAACTTGCGAGAGAAGTAATTTTCAGTTTCATAAATGTTTTGGGAGGTATATTATAGATTGATCAAGAAATGGGAAAAAAAAAAAATAGACGACAACTACCAGAACCAAAAAAGAAAAAAAATCAACAGCTAGCTACATAATATTTGAGATATACTACAGTAAAATCCTAACTATAAAATATTTGAGACAGGATCACAATGCAATTCTTGAGAAAACATATACTAAAATATTAAACATTAATTAACATAGAATATACACTCCACTGAGCTCGAAAAGTTGTCTACTAAAAGGCGGGATCCATTTCTCTAAATGGGATCAAGTTGAACAAATCACGTATGCAACAGCAACCACTACTCTGATTGTTCAAATGGGACACGAACAAACAGCTGTCCGTGCAATGTAACCACAGCCGATGTCTGATGAGGATCAATCCTTGAAGGCAAGCTTACAACCTACATTAATCAAGTACTTACACACATGAGTAGCATGCACACTTATACGAAACATAAATGTGGGAGGAACAAGACGGGGACATTTTTCATTTCGGTATGACAATCAAGGATATCCTCGAGGTGTCAGACATGAGATGAGTCCTTTCCCTGTTACTTGGCATACTCTCCCACGTCAATTTGGAGCATTTAGAATTACTCCTGAAGTACTAACAACATAAATTAAATCCAGGTCCGCAAGGCAAGATGGTATTTCTCTTTTGGATAAATATAGGCAACTTAAACAGTACACACTTTCAGCACATACTATCTCCGTCTCTGTATATAAAATATTTTTAATCGAATCACACAAACCAATAAAAGTTAGTTATCTAATTAAAAATATAACATTCCAACTTTGCCCCTAATTATTGTAAATAAAAAATGAATCTTTTTCCAAAATAAATTAATGATAGTACTTATCTTTTTTTCTTTTCAATTTAATAAGGGTATAATGGTCCATTCATTAAAAAATGCTAACAACCCCTTATAGTAAGGGACAAAAAAAGATTTTAAAAAACTTCTTATAGATAGGGACGGAGGGAGTATGTCATGAAATGTCAGTTGACTTCTAATGCATGAATTGCTCACAAAAGGGTATCGCAGAAAAGTGGTAGGTTCAGTGAAATCACAGATATTTTGATTCAAAATGCCAAAAAATGATTGATTGTTTCACTTGAAATTCAGCAGTGCTACTGTGAATATTCTAATTTTGGGGTGGGGCTGCCTGGGCGTTGCAACGTATAATCAAAACTTGTGATGCTATCAAGTTAAAAAGGTCGCAGCATGAGCTGTTGTAGGAAAATGAGAGATGACCAGATACGTCTTTTTTCCTTGCAGATGAAATAGAAGACTACCTTTTTGAAAGGTGTCACCCCCCAAGGATTATCAGGATGCTCAGGTTCACCACTAATGACCAAGCGTCCTGCTGGATCTGACTGAACACGGACCTGGTTTTAAAAAGCACATATAATGAAAACCAATGACAAATTCTATGTTTAAGCTCTAAACAATAGAAGTATTCTCAAATCAGTTTCAGTATTGTAAACTTTTTACTTTATTTTTATTTACTTTTTATTTTTTTGGGGACTTGTTGCTTCTTGTGTCCGCAAGATTGAGTTAAAAATATTTGTAATTCTATCAAACATTCAAATACATGTAAAACCCAACAAGCCTAGATGAAGGAAAATTTCAAAAATTAGATCTTACATGACTGGGTTACTGAAAGAGACGTTTTGATTAACAATATATATATAAAGATTTGGTTGTTGATTACTTAAAGTGTTGTACAATCCATATAGCCAACCTCACAAACACCAATACTAGAAGTCCATTATGTATTCCTTTTCTTCTTTTTATTTTCTATACAATGTCTGTTATGCCTGTATAATGATTACTTAAAGTCAACAGTTAATCATTTTTATCTCTCTTACTTTTGTGAAGAACAGAAAGCCATGTTTTATCATCAAAGATTGCTTTAATTCAATTTTCCATTTCATTCTTTTTCAGAGTGTGCCAGACAAGTCAGAGAAAAGGAAACATATGAAGTACAGATAACAGAAACGAGAATATATCCCGGTTACCTCTTCTCGTAGAAGGCCAGGAACTAATGCGTAGACCTCAAAACAATCTTTCTGTACACAAAAAACATTTTGCTGAGTTAATTACATACACAGATTATCTCCAATTTCAACACAAGACAAATTAACTTACAGTTTTTTGGACATTTATCTTTACCCAATCAGCAGGAGGTCCCACATCAACAACTGCTGTGTCCAATCTAAAATAGCCACAGACATCAACGCAGAAGACAAGTTAGTAAAAGAACCATAATGCCAATTGCCTTAGTATAACATCCAATAGGGACGTGTCACATTTCATGAACGATTAACTAAACAAATAATCCAATAAATGAGAAAGCAAGCACAGCAAACAAAAGAAAAGAGAAACAGAAAATGTCATCTTAACTGTGGCTTTGATGGTTTACTGCGTGCTGCTTTGACTGCATTATCCATGTAAGATGGTTTCTTGCGTTTTAATAAGTCTGACCCAATCAGAGGAAGTGATCCAATAGTTAGAACCATTTAGCACAAATAACACTGTCAAAAACAACAATTAGGATGAAAGGGTCATACTGATGCTTTTAAGCTGCTTTTCACGCTTCTGCATGGGCATGGATGTCCTATCCTAAAGAAAACAAATGCATTATATGGTTACATTGCCATGAAAAATCCAGTAAACAAAATATCTAGGAGAACTTGTATCAGAATCTCAAATATAAACCAGACCTTAATAATTGGGTCACTAACTTCACCATTGCCAAGAAGGCGTTGTGAGTGCCAACCTTGCATGGCCCGTGCTGCAGCATCTCTCCGTGCCCTACCTGATGCTGAAGCCTAATTACACGCAGTCATCAGGCAAAAAGGATTGTAAGATGCAAATGTGGACAGTGACGCTGTTCAATTTTCAATCTTAATGCAACTAAATGAGGGACTTTAGGGAATTGTATGATGGCATAAACAATCTAATCATTTTCAATTAACATTGTGAACTTCTAGCGCTTTTTACACAATAAATGACTTCAAGTCAATGACATCAGATCTACTTTAAACTCACGCCTAAGCCTTGTAAAGATAAAGCATATCTGAACTCTGAAGTGATTCAAACTGATAGTTAAAACAGTAAATTGTATATCTCTCAAAAAAACAAAAGAAAAAGAAAATCATTTACTAACTCCACAGTTACAGCCTGTAGCATGCTAAATAATATAACTTGTGGGATGCCAAGTGACTTTATAACTATTCCCATTTTATTTCTGATACTTTGATAGAATGGAATGCCCAAAAGTTTAATGTGTTCGTTTTAAGATGCAAATGGACTTTCAGCAAAAGTATAAATTTTGTGTCTCAAAAAGGTAGTTTTGAAATCCATGCTTTGCTCAAAAAAAGAAAAAGAGAAAAGAAAAGAAAAGAAATCCATGCAAACGTAAAAAGCTGCACAGAAAAGCTGTATCCAACCATGCTCTTCAAGTCAATGAAGAGGAAAAAATTCACCCACAATTTGGCCCTCATAACATTAATCATGCTAAGAGATCAGACAGTAGTTCACATAATACCTGATTTTCAATATTTATAGGCTCTGAATGAGAAGCAATAGGAACAGTAAGCTCACCACCTTTTGTTTTATGCCTTTCATAATCAAGAAGAGCCTGGGGTAACATATTATAAGCAGCACAAATAAGGCTACAGGTGAATATTAAAAAAATCTAAAGGATATGAGCCTACACCAGACGGTGCAATTCCAAAGGGAAAACAACTGATGCACTCATCAGATATTTTGAAAATGAGTAAACTGTTAGCCGACTAAGTCTATAAGCTTTATTGAACTCCATCCATGTCAAACATGGGCAAATAAATATTTGAAGCCAGCTTAACAGAAGTAATAAATGAGAGAAAGCTAATTACAGTTCATTAATCTAAAATTACCTTTTCATAAAATCCTCGAAATGTCCATGATACAGTTGTACATGTCCTACAAAAGTTGGAGAAAACATAAACATATCACCAGACCATGAAATAACAAAACTTTCAATTTAAATGACTCAAAGTGTCCTCTCCCCCAACATCCAATAAAATGAAAGCAAATAAAAGTGGAAGCCAAGAAACAAGTACTTGGGTGGGGGAAGGAAGGAACCATTATACCAGTTTCGAAACTGATCTAGCTAGGATAATTCAATAGATTCATCAATCATAATTAATTTAGTATTGTTACGAATAATTCACAATTCCTCACTACCAATGGGTAAATAACTAGGGAGGGTATATCAGTCGTGTTGGAGAAAATGGTTAGAGTGGCCTATAAATAGTCCTCTAGGTACACTTGCAAATGCTATTGATGAATAAACTCTTCATTACTTACTTCCCAAAATCAATATTATGTCAGAGCCACTTTGGCTCAATGGCACCATAGATGCAATCACCGGAGAGATTTGGAGATCAAGTATCAACTGGAGCTTCAAGCTACAATAGCTGAGAACAATCAAACTTAACTGGAACAGAATACTCACAATCTTGGAGATTTGCAGTAATTTGCAGCTCAAATTGAAGCATTTATAGTTGATATGGTTGAGAAGATGACAATGCTACCTATGAACAACCATGGAGGTGAAATCAACTAAAAAGTCAAGCTCTAGCGGACCAGTGACAATGCCTCAATTCAGATTGTATGTGGCTCAACTAACAAACCAGACACACTACAATGCTCCAGTTAGTGTATAGGTGTTAACAGTTCTTTGAGGTGGATGAGATGGTGGTGGTGCATGACATTAAGCTCCAATATCCATGTAGAGAAATGGATATCAAGGCAGCACCCAAATTTTATGATGAAAAGTAGAAAGGTCACTAGTGAGAGTAGTACAAGGAGATTGAGGCAAAGGTCATTGATGTGTGACGTGTGAATCCAATTATGGTGATCAAGAACTTGAGACAGAAGGTTTTGGTTATGTTGAAAAGTATGAAGAGCAATTCGAGGAATTAAAGACGAAGGTTGACGTACATAATGAGGTTATGATAAGTTGATACATTGGAGGCTCAAGACATTCAAATGCAATGAGTGTTTCTAAGCTTTCAATACTAGTTATGAAACAACAAGCCTTATCCCAATAGGTTCTCCAATTTAGGTTGTGCATGAGCATACTCTTTCAAACTCAAAGAGCTGCACCTTGTTTATTGAGTGGTAGTGGAAGTGTAGTAAGTGCAGGAGTCAGCAGAGTCTCAAGTTTGATAGGGGCTCTTTCAAAACTGCAAGTTGCAAGGAAAAAGAGTCAGATGGTTTCTAGCTCAATTGACAGCTCTGGCAATAGCTCCAAGCTAGCTAGACATCTTAAAAGGAAATGGAAGAGAGAAGTAACAAAGGGCTTTGTTTCTAGAGCTCTACAAAATTTTCACCTGGTGATAAGTGCAAGGAATCACAACTTTTCTCTTTGTCAGTGCAAGATGATGGAGTTGATGGATGCCATAGAGGGAGAAGAGCAAGAGAAATCGATAGGAATTGTGAATACCATTGAAGGAAAGTATATTGCTTCAACTATGAAGATTAAGAAGCAATAAGTTTTTGTTTTGATAAACATAAGTAACGCACACAGTGCTATTGATGCTAACCCAGCAAAAAGCTGGGGACTTGCAACACAAGAAATCAAGGATGTGAAGGAGACAGTGTGAGATGCATGTGGGCTACAAAGAAATGCAAGGGCTTATAGCATGTCATGTAGAACTTTAGTTTCAAGGCTAGGTTGGGAGAATTACCTTTGGATATAGGCCATAAAGTGATGGCATTTCATTCGAATAGGAATTCTTGTCATTAGAGGTGTGGGTTGTATAGGCGGATTACCCAAGGAGGAAGTGTTGGTTCCTTGAATTCTTCATGCTGCTGAGTAAGGGTTACTCATCCACATGGAAAACCAACAAAAAGTGGGCTTGTCAAATGGCACTCCATTATTGAAGGAACAACAACAATTGGCTTACGTTTTGGAGTCTTACTATGATGTTTGTTAAGACAACTCCACTTCCACCTTCCACAAGATTTGATCACTAAATACATCATATGTAGTCTTGATGCAGAAAAAGGATAGGTCTTGGCACTTTTGCGTGCATTATAGGAGAATCAATGATGCCACTATTTAAGTATAAATTTTCCTTTTCCTTGAACTTGACAAAATCCTTGGCCAGAATATTGTAAAGTTTGACAATTTGCCTATTACTCAAGTTCTAGTTCGTTGGAAGCACTCCAATGTTGAAGATTCTACTTGGGAGGATTTGATTGCTATTTACCAACAATTTCCTACTTTTTCAACTATTGTTGTTGCTTCTAATACCATCCTTTCGGACAAGGACGCTTTCGTCTTTTCCTTCCCCCCAACCCTTTCTATTGGAGGTACATATTGTTATGAATTAATGGCAATTCCTAACCAAAAATCAGTAAGGTTGGAGGAAAGGGGTACAGTTACAATTGTAAAAGCTATTGATAATAAACTCTTCGTTTATAATTCCTTCTGACAGATATTGACACTTCAATTGCTCCCAACGACCTTTCCATGAAGACTGTCATTGCATAATGACATAACAAGCAACATATTCACAACACACATTGCAAACATGACATCCGACAGCATTCAAGAGATGTAAGACACTAGGCATCCAATTTGTCTGCCTAAAACCATTCAGTTCCAATTCCATGCTTCCAAAAATGATACCCCTCAATGTTTAGGCAATTTTAAAAGGTGAAAATGCGGCATTAGTTCAAAGGCCACAAATCTTCATGGTAACCAAAGTTCAATTAAACAGGTTCATGATGAGAAAGTATGTGCTGTCCCTTACTTTGGAGGCTTGAATGATTCTCCAACTTGCCGCCATAACTTACATGAGGTTACCTATCAATAAACACAAGTCAGTCAGACATATGCCTTGGCAACAATGAAAACAACCATTTAAACAAATTTCCAGCAGTGTCCAATTAGCATCCCCTTTTTAAGAAACAAGCCATTTATCCTATGGTAAAAATCACACCAAATGCATTAGAGTTAGAACAATTTCTACAATGCAGATGCAATGATGAAAGCAAAGGAGCTTCCTAAGTTATCAACTAATTGATTCATCAAAACTTGTAACCAAACAAAGCAATATTTCAACATCGATTAAGAGGCATTTGGTATGCTAGTCATAGTTTATCAAATCACAGCACAGATCACAAATTTAGATAGCTTATTTTCAAATTGTGAATAATCAATAATAAATAATATGCAATCAAAGAATTAGTGGAGAATAGATACTTAAAAGACATAAAGAATGATAAAGATGTCTATATTTATAAATCAAACAAAATACCTAAGTAAATTCCATTCAACTAAATCCAACCCATATAAAATTTAAGATGCATTGATGATATTAGATATAATATCTTTGATATTCAGACATCATCATTTGACTGATAATTAAATGTTCTTTTTCACTCTAAGTATTAGATTAAAATTCATTATGTTGATTTTATTTTAAAAATGATTTATCATCCCTAAACTTATGTTACCAAAACTATTCCAAGTTACAAACTTATATATACTAAGAATATAAAAGGAAGATAATCAAACGGGAATTTCTAACATATTATTTAAAAATATAAAACTGATTCCATCATATACTATATACTAATTATAAAAATTTTCAAGTAACTATCATTCAAAAGCAATTTATTATGCAATCTATATGTGTTTGTATCTAGTCAAGAAACAAACATTGTTAGTTTACAACCTAGCTTATAGGCACCGTCTAAGGAACCTCCCCTTTGAGATTAACAGTGACAAACATGCGGCACACATCAACAACACTGACAGAGATGCAAAGTTTTCATCATGAGTCAAAACTCTGTCTTATCATGTACTCCCTCCACTCCATTTTATCAAACATTTTTGGAGGTGATTTGGTGTTCCAAAATATATGATGTTTTGAAGAAAAATGAGGCTTCATTAATGCTGGTTATCTCAATATTACCCCTCATTATTTCACTCTTTCAATATATTTCTTTATCTCTTTCCCTTATTAAATGAAGGGTATTTTTTTGGAAATTTATAGAAAAATTAAGATTAAGATTTCAAATTATATTTATTTGACTTGTAATTTTACCAAAAAAATGTCTTATAAAATGGGATGGAGGGAATTAATATATATCTGCTTGCATCTAGTTAAGAAATCATACATTCCATCGATTTGCAACCTAGCTTGCAGACTGTGTATAAGGGACCACTAATTTGAGATTGGCAGAGAGATGCATACATAGCCACAAGACTAACACAAAAATGTCAGCTTTTTGTTGTGCGAGTCAAAACTCAGTTTTATTTTTCTCATTCCATCATATACCCCTAAATGTTCTTATTTGAAGTTTTGGACAGATGAAAAGATTTAGACTTTTTCAGTAGCCTGTAATGGACCCAATTGTTCAAGCTGAAACATTTTCAAGTTTCCTATATTTCTTTGAACTGCATAACCATGCAACTCATCCTTACAAGGTCAGCATCATTAAATCATATGATTTGCAAAAATATAGACCCCAGTTTATGCATATCGTAGGAAGAATTGGAAATCTCATAGACCATTGGCCAAATTGGAAGAATCTGTGCAATTTGACCCTATATGGATGAATGCTACAATTCTCCTGTGATTCAAAGAATGGTAGGAAAAAAAAATCAAATTTTTGCTGGGTCATGCAAATAGGTCCCACTAGTTAGCAACAAAAACCTCTTTGCTTACTTCATTCTTTTTTTTTTTTAATTGCTCACAAGTATTCTCCTATTGGAAGTAATCTTGTTCGAGGCACAATCGAATACTAAATGTGAACACCTCTCCCAGTGAAGGTTCAAACCTTAATTTGCCACGTCTTCCAACAACTTCATCACCTACTTTGATTTCACGTTTCTGTGAAATAAATATACAAATTGTTTCTGGATTATAACAAGAACCTCCTTTTTTATGAATCCATCTCACATCAATAACCCAACCCCTACCACCTACAGGTATTTTCAACAAGTTTAGTTTGGGTTGATACTTGAATGCCAAGTATAGCTCATAATAATCTATCTTACAAGGCATACAAGGATTCTTTTGCCATTTCCACTGGACCTAACCCCCCCCCAGCTGCTTTCTTCATTCTCTTCAAATGGAAACATTAAAAGCATATGATAGATTTGAGTCTTTTAAGTCTCCCTCTACCAAACACAAACTAAAGGTTCTTTAGATCGAGTTAGTATCAAAGACACTACATACTCACACATAAAAAAAGCAATATTACACAACATGAATGTATATAAAGTTGGATGAACTTCAATCAATTAACTAATTTTAGTGCAATACACCCAAAGGTTTAGTTGTTGATAGAGCATAATGATATCGCGCAATTCATATAGTTGACCCTAGTTGACCCTACTTACCAGAGTCCCTCACTTAAAAATTAGAATGCAAGATTCAGGGATAAGGTGACTCCATAACACATGCACACGCATACAAACATACAAACGTACATACAGATATTCATGCGATTTCCAATTTGTCATGATAGAATTCAACTGGTTAACACCACCGAAAAATATTAAACTACGGGCATCAAATATCTCTACCCAGGTTGAGAAAAAAGCTACATAAAATAATAAGAGTGCATCAATGGAAAAGGAGGAAAAAAACAAAATTTGAACACAGGCACGCAAGTGTACCTTGTCATAGCCACCCAATCTGGTCACCGCTCTCCACAACCTTATTTTCCACCAATTAAGCATTCAGGTGAATTAGATAAAAATTCAGAATTTATATTATTTATGCCATAGTAAAACTAAATTTCAATGAACAGGAAAAACTCACTTTAGACAATTAAGCCCCTCTCCATAGAACTTAGGAGGTTTAAATTCCATGCTCCTCTCCCTAAAGAAATTTTCAAGCTCCTTCATAAAAGCAGACTGCTCTGCTTCGGTACCTGACTCATTCCCATCATAGTCAACATCTAAAAAAGAGTGCTTTGTGTTTGAATTCCCTTTATCTACAAGTGTTGCAGCATGCTCTTCATGGACCTTACTCTCAACTTTTATGCCATTCTCAATCCCAGCTTTTGTATCAACGGGAACAGATTGCAGCGTTGCAAGTTCGTTATGACCCGAGGGTGAGGAATCACCATTGTTGCAAGTTTTACTGGCAGTGACTTCACAAGCTTCAGGCTTGACATCCTTAACTGTTTCAGCAGTATCCGCATTTTTCTCACCAACAGCAGCGTCACGCTCTATGCCCGTATGTGCCTGTGATAATTCTTTGACCTCATTCTTCACATCTGATACGTGTTCTGACTCGGTTTTAACCAAAATATGACCATTGGATTCAACTGGGACGGGGTGAAGAATATTTTGAGCTTCTTGTTGTTGAGTACCCTCCGACATAATCCCTGGTTCCAGATTTTTATCACCAGGAGGTGCCTCTACCTTCACATTTTCAACAAGATTCGTAGCTATTTCTTCTGGAAAAGAAGTAGAAGCAGCATCGAGTTGAACCTGTGCATCAATCAATTGCTTGCTTTGGTCCCCACCCTCTGGCACTTTCTGGCCAGATTCCTCGCTTTCGTTGGCATTACTCATCTCCAATTTTAACCGCGCATGAGAAAGCACAAACCCCTAAACCTGCGTATACGGAAACATGAGAAAAAGAAAAATGCCTTCGATGCCCCTCCACCCAAAACAAGAAAAAGAAAACTAGTTGGAACTAAACCCTAGTATTTTTAGCCAAAACTGCGTGCAGCTCGGAGGTCTTCTTTTTCACATTTCAAATTGTAATTAAAAAGAGAAATAAATAAATGCAAAATTACCTGCAACAAATTCAAGGCTACAGGAACAACCAAACCCTAAATAGCAAAAACAGTAAGTTGAATATGCTAAGCCCTAACTTATCCAGCCTTCGTTCCTTTATGCTACCCCCCTCGTACGTTCAGCAATCTTTACAATTCCAAATGTTCCGGCTGAAACGGCAGCCTTTATGGGATGCACTGTATACTCACGTCACGCTGGCAGACGACTGACGAGAGACGAGGTACTTTGATTTACGAAGGCGATACGACGCCGTAAAGACCTTTTTTTTCGGGTCAGTATGTTTTTCAATGACAGAAAAAAAAAAATTTGGTCAATGTCATTTTATTTTTAAAGACATGAGCTTTTATAGTTCCAATTAAAGGAGGTAATCTAGGTGACTGGGACTCAATTTAAATTAAATTTATTTGGATCAAATTTAAAATATATAAATAAGTAAAAAAATTTATATAGTTAAACTTGATTGTAACACTTCTTTTATAGTTTCAGTTAAACGAGGTATGTAAGAAGTACAGATTATACCACTTTCCAACTTCTCTTTAATAAAGTGTCGATCAATTTCAACATGATTGGTCCTATCATGTTGTACAGGATTATAAGCAATGTTGATAGTGGACTTATTGTGACAATAAAGTCTCATTGGACCATCCCATTTGATTCTCAAATTTGATAAAATTATCTTCATCCACAACAATTCACAAATTCCAAGTGCCATAGCTCTAAACTCAGCTTCAGCACAAGATCTAGATACTGCATCCTACTTCTTGCTCCTCTAAGTAATGAGATTTGAGCCAAGAAACATACAATATCCTAATGTAGACTTTCTAGAATCCACATCACTCCATAATCTACATTCATGTATGCTTCAAGAGTCAATTTTTTTCCTCTCTTAAACATAATACCTTTTCCCAGAATGCCCTTTAAATACTCAAGTATGTGATAAACTACTTGTAGATGAGGTTCTTTAGGATCATGCATAAATTGACTTACCACGCTCACGGTGTAAGCAATGTCTACCTTAGTGTAAGCTAGATAAATCAATTTCCCAACAAGTCTTTGAGAGAATTCATTATTGACAAAAGGCTCTCTAAGAGAGGAGGTTTGTTGGGCTTATGACTTTTCTTCGATTTGTCAAGATGTTTTCCTTCCTCACAAAGTCTGATTATATTCAATTGGAGTGTCTATAGGTTTACACCCTAATTTTCTTGTTTCAGTGAGAAGGTCGAGAATATATTTATGTTATAATATGAAGATGCCATGCTTAGAATGCGCCACTTCAATGCCCAAGAAATATCTGAACCTCCCTAAATCTTTCATTTGAAATTCTTTCATCAGTTAACTTCGTAGAGACTGAATCCTTTCCAAATCACTCGCTGTTACTATGATATCATCAACAGAAACAAGTAAAATTGTTACTCCCCCTAAAGAAGAATGTTTGATGAACAAAGTGTAATCTCCTTAACTCTGTGTTAAACCCCATGCCAACTATGGCCTTTGAAAACTTGCCACACCATGCCCTGAGTGATTGTTTCAAGTTGTACAAAGCCTTTTTTAGCTTGCAAACAATACCAGGAAGAAGATGAGAACCAAACCTAGAAGGAATCTCCACATAAATCTTTTCCTTTAAGTCACCATGTAAAAATGCATTTTTCACATGAAACTGCAATAATTCCCAATCATAGAGAGCTACTAAAGATAATAAAATATGTAAAGTATTCATTTTTTGCAACAGGAGCAAAAGATTCTTCATAGTCAACCCCATATGTTTGAGTATATCCTTTGGCAATGAGCAGAGTCTTGTATTTGTCTAAAGCACCATCAAAATTGTCTTTAAGAATGAAGACCCACTTACACCCAACAAGCTTCTTTCCCTCTATTAATAGAATAAGATCCCATGTATTATTGTTCTCAAGTACATCCATCTCAACCTTCATCACCTTAATTCAATTCTCATCTGCTAATGCCTCAAAGACTATGGTATTGGGTGGGATGAAGATTAGTAAGGAAAGCTTTGTGACTACAAGATAATTTCTTATAAAGAAACGAAAATATTGGGTATAAGGATTTTTTGGTGCAATTGTGGGTCCCCTTTCTCAGAGCAATAGGTAGATCTGAATCAAGCTATTTTGAATTATTTTTAGATACATCTTATCTATTAGAAACATCATGAGAACTTGAAGGAAGTTTAGTGTTTTCTAAGTAGATCTGAATCAAGCTATTTTGAATTATTTTCAGATAAATCCTATTTATTAGAAACATCATGAGAACTTGAAGGAATTTTAGTGTTTTTAGGAAAATCAAGAGTTACCTTACAATTTTCATGTACGGGTTCAAAAGTTCGAGCAAGAGCCATTTCAAATGATTGGACTTGTGTAAGTTGAGATGTTCTCTTTTTCTTTTAAGTGAAAACCTGTAGTGGATAAGTAGATTTAGGAGTTGATGGTGCTTCTAAGGTCTCACTATGTAAGGAACTAAAAAGTTCATTAACAAGAGGATTATGACCTTGGTCCTCACTAAGAGGACTCCCTCTTTCAAAAGGGGTATTGAAATAAGAATTAGATTCAAAAAAAGTGACATCAGGCACAAAAAACTTCCTAGAAGGAGGATGATAACACTTATACCCTTTTTGAGTAGAGGAATACACAACAAACACACGTTTAAGAGCTCTAGGGTCAAGTTTAGTCCTTTGCTGAGAATGCACATGAACAAAGGCCATACATCTAAATATTCTAGATATAAGATCACTTGATGCATTACAATTAAGGGAAAATTGAGTAAGAACATCAATAGGACTTTTTGAACTAAGGACTGAGATTGGAAGTCTATTAATCATGCGTGTAACATTTAAAATAGCTTCTCCCTAATATTGTTTAGGCACATTAGTTTGAAACAATAATACTCTAGTAACATTAAGAAGATGATTATTTTTCCTCTTAACCACCCCATTTTGTTAGGGAGTATTAACACATGATGATTCATGTAGAATTCCATACGTATCAAAAAATATGGACAATGATTGATGAAAAAAAAATCTTTTGCATTGTCAAACCTAAACATTTAGATCCCAACTCCAAATTGAGTTTTAACCATGTTATAAAAAGTGAGAAAAATAGTACTAACATCAGATTTCTGTTTTAGTAAATAAATTCATGTTACACGGGTGCAATCATCAATAAAGGACACAAACCATCAAGACCCGGTAACATTAGGGACAATAGAGGGACCCCAAATATCACTATAAATTAGGCTAAAAGGAATAGAAGTTCTTTTATTACTCATAGGATATGAAGATCGTTTATGTTTTGCAAACTCACAAACATCACAAAGAAAGGACTCAACAGGTACATCTTTAAACCAAGAAGGAAACATAGTTTTTAAAATATTAAATGAAGGGTGACTTAAATGACTATAACAAAGCTAAATCTGATCTTTTCTAAACTCAACTCTTTTTGACTGAGAAGAAGAAGAAGCCATCAAGCTTTGAATCCTACTACATTTACTAAGCTCATCAAAAAAATAAAGTCCATCTCTTTCTTCAATAAGTCCAATCATCTGATTCGTCTCTTGCTCTTAAAAAAGAAAAGAGAGAGAAGAGAATAGGATATAACAATCAGAATTAGTAGCAAGTTTTTTCATAGAGATAAAGTTTGTGCATAGTTTAAGAACATGCAAGACATTTTTTAGGAGAAGACCATTACTCAATTTGAAATTTCCTTAACCAGCCACAGTAGCTATAAACCCATCACCCCACATGATTTTCCTACTACTAGGACATGGACTATAAGATACGAAATTCTTGGAGGAATTTGTCAAATGGTTTGAGGCTCTAAAATCCACAATCCAAGAGTAAAGACAATCTTGTTTTGAGGTAATAAATGCAGATGACAATAAGACAAATGAAGGCTGGAAGAAGATACCTAAGAACCCCAAAGAACATATACTTATACCAGAACTAGAAGTAGTCGCCTCATCAAGTGACTATAGCATAAATTTTAGTTTCTCAATCTCCCCTTTAAGGTCAGTCTAACTAGAATTCTCCCTAGTAGAATCAGTGGCCATATGAGCTTGCCCTTTTTTCATATTTGGAGGCTTACCATGCAACTTCCAATACTTCTCCTTAGTATGCCATAGCTTCTTGCAATAAAAGCATCGAATAGGTTCTTTCTTGGAAGAGTCCCCTTGTTTCTCATTTTCCACAGAATAAGAAGCAACATTCCTTAAAACCAGGGTAGAGCTTTCCACAAATGGAATTTCCATCATCACTCCTCGACAGCCTTCTTCTACTAATATAATGGCAATGATCTCATTGAGAGAGGGAACATCTTCTCAACCAAGAATTTAAACTCTTATAAGATCAAATTCTAAATTAAGCCTAGTATGGTACTAAAAAATTCTTTGCTTCTCAATGAAGCGTTTAAAGGTAGTTGCATCATCAAGATCTTTTAAAGTAATACATTGATAGTGGTTTAATTCTTGCCACAAACTCTTTATAAGGGTAGAGTATTCCGTAACAGATTTACTACTTTATTTGGTGTTGGAAATTTTAGTCCGTATCTCATAAATTTGGGCAGCATCCTTCACCTTCAAGTAAGTCTGGTGCACCATATCCCAAATCTCTTTACCTAAGGATAGAAACAAACACATGTAACTAACTTCAAGGGCCATAGATTGCCACAACCAGGACATTACCAATAAATCAGCTTCATCCTAAGCATCAAACTTAGATTCTTTTGGCTTAAGACCAGGTCCCAAGTAAATGACTAAGCTTTCCTCAACCCTTTAAAAAGGTATGAACATACTGAGACCAAGCTAGGAAGTTGACTCCAGTCAATTGATAAGCAATCAGAACACTTGGCAACTCCCTATAAATCCCAAACAAGGAAGACCCAATATTATCAGATGTGTTTTTTTTGTCAGACATGATTGAAACAAAGAGAGAAGCAAAATGGAGATGACCAAAGGCCAAATAGAGCCTAGACGTGCTCTCACTTATCGAAAATGTAACACTGGGCAGATTTAGTCGGGCAGCGCATGTGACGGTGGACGACGGTTGGACTTTTGGGTTTGGCTAGTCGGCGGCAGGTGGAGGTGATAGTCCGATGCGTGTAGGCTAAATAGTCACCGACAACAGTAGGCTTGACTGTTCAAAACCCTAACGCATAGAGACAGCTGAAAACTTAATGCAAAAAATAACCCAATCTTAAAAGAACTATAAGCCTCAAATAGGTTATGATACTATGACAAATTTGGTAAAAAACTATTCTTTATTATTTCATTACTACCATTTACAGAAGCTAGCATTACTATTTATAAAAGTACATCAACATAAAATAATAAATACTATCTTAACCTCTAACCACCAACTAATCTATCTATTAAAGAAATAAAATATATTTACACTATTTAACTATACATTTTAACATATGTGACAATTTTTTATAGATTTTATATTTACATATTAATATCATTCAATTCTTTATTGATTCTTGTTGAATTGGTTGAAGTTTTTCATTAGAGTTTGTTTTTAATTAGAGTTTGAAGTCTGCAATTTTTTTTAGTACATAAGAGGGTAGGCCAAGAAATTTAAAGTAAAAATACATAGAAGGGTATTGAAATCCCAGGATGTCAAAAGTAACCAAGCTCACCAAAAAATCATAAGCAACCTCAAATAAAGAATACTAAATTCCTTCCTTCACCAATTGCCAACTAACATGCCACTTAGTTCTGCTCTCTATTCTTTTCTCTTCTCTCTTTCTTTTTCGGCACAAAGTTCTCCCTCTTCAGCTTCACATGCTGAAGTCTAGTTTCATGATTTTAGTTTCCAATAATACAAGACTGGACGAGCCGTCGTTACTGCTTCCCCTATTAATATGTTCTATCAAATTTAAACTATCAGATTCTAATACAATATTTTTTAGGCTAAACACTTCTAATGTACCTTTTTCTAATGCCTATTAATCCTGTATTTTTTTTTACCATTTTTTAAAAAATAAAAAGGTGTAATTATAATATTTTTCTTTAAAAAAATCATAGGAAAATATATAAAACTCAATGGCTCTGAGACTTCAATATGTCAAAGTTTCTTATTTTATATAAAAGCTAATAATTTAAAAAAAAAAAACAAAGCTAGGAAGTCAAAACATTACAAAGGATATTAAACAAAAACACATTAGAGACTCCTAACTCTGAAACCAAAGTCTGAGAGACCAAAGTCTGAGAGAAGACCGTTCAGCACACCCCACTCTTTATGAGTAAAATTGTTACAATGACTATATCCTCTTGCGTTCATCTGGGCATAATTGCATCGGCTAAGAACTAATGGAAGATCAAGATATAAACCATCCCCATTAAATATTGGCCTTTGCATTATGCTGACAAACCGATAAAGAAGATCAAGACATAAATCAACCCCATTCAAACTACTAGTATCATTTCGTCATCCAACAAGGGGGGTTGATCGTTGTAGCCATACCAGGGTTTTATTACACTTTTTTCCCCCTTAACCTAGTAAATGATACATGCAGTTCCCCAATAAGAGAAGAAAATAAATATACACCAATAAAAATATGGGACCGGGTAACTTTTATGGCATCAAACGATTCTTAACTCAAGGTTCGGATATCCAGCCCGAGCTTTGTGTCTTTCAAAGAGTTCTTGAAGTGCTTCAACAAACTGATCATGTACTTTAGCAACCTAAAATCAGAAATAATATGAAAAAATAATTCATTAAGTATAGCTTATTTATATGTACCACTGGCTTGAGAAGCACATCAAGATACAGATTCCATAATTTCTTATCATCAATCTAAAGAACATCTCCACATTTTGGTGTATAATGATCTTAACTAGAAAATATTAATCCACGCATGTCAAACCTCTGCTAGAAATAACTCAAGGAGTAATGCTACTGAAAAAATTTCCAGTGAATTGCGACCATTTGAGAAATAATTCCGTGCAAGTTTAGTAGAGTTACTGTAAGACTGGATAACTTCCAAACCTGATAAAAGATTCTCGTGTAACAGCTTCAGAAACTATACCTCCTCTTTTCATTAAAAAAGGAAAAAAAAAAAAAAAACACCTATACCTCCTCCACTGTTGGTTCTGGATTTCTGTCAATCTCAATTGGTCTACCCACCACTACATGCATTGGATGTCTGTATGGTAAAGGAGATCTGAAAGGTAGAGGTGGTTATCAATGTGTGAAAAGAATAAGCAAATACCAAGAGAACAGCAATTCACTTCCATGCTTGCTAGATTAAAACCTTATGCTATAACAAATGGCTACTCCCTTCACATCAAAATTTCAATCCTGTACGAATATCCTCCAATTTCAAAGAAAGCTCGCAGGGAAAAAAAGAATAAGGACATCATCTTGCACAGCTAAATTACTTCTTCCACCCTTATTTCCCAAAACATTTTCGAGTAACCCAAATAAATTCTGAACTGTTAATTTCTTATCCCGTCACAGTATAACACTGCAGTTTCTTCTGTTCTCATACCGTAAGAATTACTGTAAAAATAACGCACAAGTTTTAGCCCGACTATGAGGATGAATTAACATTGGATGGAGGGTGGCTTCTCTCGAGCCAAAAACAATTTTAAAAGCTTATATAAAATATTCCTATTACGTGTGTTCACTAAATGCGGCATTTTACCTCTGGAAATCATGGTTTCACATCAATATATATATATATATATATATAACACATAAAAGATATCACACTGTTCGCAGAGCCATAAAAAATGCAGCTTGCTTCCTCAGATTTCATGCAAGACGTAGGCTCAAGGTCTAGTTTTAGAAAAGGCATATTCCACTGTTCTATCCTTTTAGCTATAACTTCAATCATATAAATATGAAATAGTGTAACTCCTCTCCAAAGTTCAGGCAACGTTTTTTTTTTTTTTTTTGGTGGAATAAAAATCCCTTCAAAATACCCATGGACCGTGGGTAATTAAATTCAAAGTAAGAAAGAGCAGAAAACAAAAAGCTCTTATCAAAACTATTTAACATTGACAGAAACACGCACCCGAAAATTCCCCAAAAATATATTGGGGTGAATTTGATAGCCCTAGCAAATTTCAGAATCAACTTCCCAGTTGGTTTCCACCACTTATAGACATCTGACTATAAAAAGTGCAAACCAAAAGCCAGAGACAGTTAACTTGAATGAGTAAGAAAAATTAAACACATTAATCAGAAAGATTAATCAATAAGCCATGAGATACACTAAGGTATTTTAGAAGGTAAGAGATTTGTCAAGCTAAAATGTAGAGTTAAGTTGTAAAATGTTTAGACATTATTAAAAGAGAAATCAACAGAAAGTAAATACCTGCCCAAAGCAGAAAACTGGAACCAAGGGTTGGCCCATCTCCACTGCTATGCGAACGAATCCTCTTCTAGCCTTAAGGAAGGCAATCTAAAAAGCAAATAGTTCTCATTACACTTCGCTGATGCATACTGAACTTAACAAGCAAAGTTCCTTTCTAAAGACTCATTTTATGGAGAACATCCTTTAAAAGCAAAGCAGTTGGAACATATTCAACTCAATCAGTCAACTTTATTTTCTTAGGTCAAGAAAGTCTTGAACTTCCTTTGTCAAGATTATAGGTCCTGATCGAACTAAAGAACAATAATCAGTCCATTAAGCCCTTCTCCATTCTATACCATGGGAGAAAACTTTACCTTCCTTCAGTCTTTCCCACTCTCAGACGTTTAAAAGCCCAACTAGGGATAACATAGTGCTGCTTATCTAGTGTACCTTAAATCTAAGTGGGGGGGGGGGAGCTACAAGGATCAATCTGGCATTCATGAAGCCATAGTGAGAATGATGCATTGGCTAGTGCCTTGTGTCGGCAAAGGGCAGGTGCATGAAAAAGAATGAAAAGGACACTTTGTGTTGGAGTTGGCTTTCTTGAAGAGCTTTTTTATCTCCTTTTTTCTATCAGGGAAAGCTGCTTTTCTCACTAAATCTTATTTTAAACAAATAAGAATATAAATAATGGCACTAAGAATATTTGGCTTGTTCAAGAGTTATTGCTACAATTGCAGCCAAATTCTTTGTTGCAGCTGCTCCCTCTTGATTTTGTCAAAGGAAAATTTGTCTAAATTCTTGAAGTAGGCCATTTTAAACATATAACTTTATGGCGTCTCTAATGCATGGTGATCCTTTACTTTTCCCACAGAAATCCTAGACTACTGCACATATTTTAAGTTTTAGAACATCTATAGACTTCTAAAATTGATTGTTGCTGAGGTCCTAGAATTTATTTGCCACAATCCAATTTACCTACTTGGATTTCCGAGATCCCACAATTCCACAAACACATAATCATCTACAAATTTTCTCTAATTCGTATCAAACCACACAGTTAATGGTGGTAGCCATAGAACAATGCTCTGCACCAATTTTCCACTGCATCAATATGAAATATGAATGGAGAGCAAAGCCTAATAGATCTTTGAGACATATGCTTGTGCTTGCAAATCAAGGTATAATTTGTAGAGACGTAAAAGGGAGTGTCTTGTTATAATTTTCTCCTCAAACATCATATAACAGAAAATGAAAATCAGTATACCTCAGAGCCATGCTCCATGAGAAACGTTTCTTGTACTCCACCAGGTATTAAAATACAACTATAACCAGCTGCCAACAGGGAAGTAAAATTTTTCTTTGTTGCTGGTGTAAGACCCAACCATGTCCATATGTGTCTCAAAAACGGTGTGTAGAACACCTATTCATCAGATTGAAGAGATGAGTTTGAAAATATAAGTGTCCATAAGCTTCATTACAGACTATCAAGTAGAAGTCTTACAACGCTGCTGGCAAGAACTCTTATTTTTGGAAGAGGCATGAAACCGGTGTGGTGAGCTAGCACAGAAACACCAATTGGCAAAACTGAATGTGGTTCGTAGCCAAAAACTGCATGAAACGGTAGCTGTTACTATCAAGGAGATACTAACAGCAAGTAGCAAATAAAATAGTTGGCAAACAATACCGTTTTAGAGCCAAAGTCAGTCATCTGAAGAGTGGGAAAACAAAATATTCAATTGAAGACTTTGCTAAGGAAAATAAGCAATTTTACTGCTCGTGACTGGGGAGGATGTAAGTAAAAAGTTAATCTTTATACAAAAAATGAAGAAATAGTTGTGTAATCAGCACTCTGCTTCAATCTTATTCAATAAACATTAGAGAATACATATAGTCAAGGGCTAGGGTTACAACCAATCAGATCAAATCAGATTCTAATCCGATTTTATTCCTTAAAATTCTCTAATAATAATAACAACAGAAAAGCAAATAAAATAATTTAAAACCCTAACGGACATTAGGTTAGACCCATAATAGCAATAGGCCCAAGCCCAATATAGATGTCTTCCAAAACCCCCCCTTAAGCTGGCAAATGGATGTCAATCATTCACAGCTTGCCTGTTAAGTTTTCGAACCTAGGCTCAGCTATAGATTTCATGAGTATATCTGCAATCTGCAACCTCATTGGTGCATAATTTATTAGCTTGCTGTCAAGTTTCTCCTTGACGAAATGCCTATCTATGTCAACATGCTTTGTTCTATCATGGCACATAGGATTTTTGACAATTCCTATAATGGCCAAGCTTTTACACAAGAACTTCATGGAACCCTCATAAGTCATATTTAGTTCCTTAAACATCCTTTCAAGCCACAAACCTTCACATACACCATGTACAAGTGCTCGTAGTTCAGCTTTCTGCACTACTTCTTGAAACCACCGTGTGCTTTTCACTTCTCCATGTTACTAAGCTGCCCCACAAGAAAGAACAATAGCCAGAAGTGCATATTCTATCAGTCACAAACCCAGCCTAATCCGCATCTAAGTATACCTCAACGCCTCTAAGTTCTTTTCTTGAAAAATAGGCCCTTTCCAGGTGAGGATTTTAGGTATCTTACAATTCTCAAGGCTGCATTCATATGATCTTGATTAGGTTGGCTTGAAAATTGGCATACCATACTGAGAGGGTAAGCTATGTCTGGTCTAATATGAGATAGGTAGATTAGTTTCCCTACTAGATGTTGATATTGTTCCTTGTAAACTGGGGGACAATCTTCCCGACATCCCAATTTGAGAGGGTTCCATAGGAGCAGCTGCTGGCTTACAACCTAGCATACCTGTTTGTTGCAGAAGATTGATGGAAACCAGCTGATTTAATGAGCTATATGCAGGAATAATAAGACAGCAGAGGCAAAATATAGGGAGATCCTTAGGTTTTGCTATTAATGAGATGAAATACTGAATCAGCATTACAAGGGACCTCACTGATTCAATACCAAACCCTATTCCCCTATCACAAAATAAAATCACAAGAACAAAGAGAAATCACAGCCATATTCAAACACAAGAACACTCTCTACCTTTTGAGAGGCTAGTCTCTCAACACATTCAAAATACAAGAGACATCTTACCCTTCTCTCTAGGAAAAAGGAAAGATTTAAAGACCCAAAAAGTTACAAAAGGATTAACATACTCCTAGCTGCACGCCTGCACCTAATCCCTATTCATACACCACTTTTTCCCCCTATGGTCAGGAACCTTTGGGTGAAGATAATTTTTTAGTCTCTTTTCTACACCATCTCCCTTCCCATAAATTATTCTACAGGCCCTAGGAAATGATATATAAACCTTTTCTAATTCTTCAGCTCTATCAAAGATCAAGTATATATTTTCTTCGCGATATTGAGATGCCATTTTTTGTGTGTGCTACCTCCATACCAAGAAAATACTGAGGTCATTTACCTCAAATTTTGATGCACAAAAGGAATTTTAACTTTTCAATCTCATTAAGATTATCCCCTGTAATGATAATGTCATTGACATAAAATATCAGAATAGTTTCCTTCCCTTCACTGTGTTTGATGAATAGAGTATGCTCAGATTGACACTGAAATTAACCATACTTTTGTACAAACTTTGTGAAGTGTTCAAACCACACTCTTAGAGATTGCTTTCGGCCATATAATAATTTCTAAAGTTTGCAAACCTTGTTCTTATTCATTTCATTTTGAAAGCCAGGGGGAATTGCCATATAAACCTCTTCTTCTAAGGCACCATGTAGGAAGGCAATCTTCACATTCATCTGGTATGAGGGCCAATCAAGGTTAACAAAAGTAACATCTTTATGGTGTTAAACTTTGCCACTGGCGTGAATGTGTCAAGGTAATAAACTCCTTAGGTTTGTGTGAACCCTTTAACTACCAATTGAGCTTCGTACTTGTTCATACTCCCATCCGGGCTGTATTTCTTAGCGAAGATCTACTTACACCCCACAATAGACTTCTCTTTTAGAAAACTTTTTACCAAGTGCCATTTTTTTAGAGCTTTCATTTCCTCTTTTGTAGCCGACTTCCACACTAGGATCCTCATAGCTTCATATGCATTCTTAAGAACGTTTCCTTCTGCAATACTTGCAGTAAATTACATAACACAGGATAATTTCTCATATCAAACAAAATTGCCAATAGGATGCTTAGTAGTGCATGATCTTACCCCTTTCCTTCATGCTATTGGCCATTGAAAGTCATTTGGAGGAGGATTTGAGGCCGAGGTGGTTGATTGACGTAATGTGCCATTTCCAGCTGCATTTAGATCCTCAGTGTGGATTGTTTCCTCATGAGATTCAGCCTGGTCAGGCCTGATCTGCTCCTCTACATGTTCCATTCCACTTGCTGAAGAAAGTTGGGTGTTATTTGGATTAGGTTCAGATGGCTCAGAGAGTGTTTGCGACTCACTCAAGGGTTAAAAGTAGGAAAGTTGAATAATGATGGGCTGTTCTGGTTAATTTGGATAAAATCACCATTCATTCGCAATATTGTCCCTCTCCCCCTGAATGGGTATTTTAGGATAACAAGGAGTCTGTACACGAAAGGAAACATCATTAGAAAAATAGTATTTATGAGTAGGTAGGTGATAGCACTTATAACCTTTTTGAAGTGGGAGCAACCTACAAATACATTTGAGGGCTCAAGCATCAAGTTTAGTGGAGTGAGGATGATGGACATAGGCAAGACAACCAAAGACCTTTAAAGGAAGCAAGTGTAACAGAAGAGAGGAAGGACAGTATTCAAGCAAAATCTAATGCAAAGTGTGATATTTGAGGACTTTGGAGGGAGAGAGCAACTAATGAGGAAGACTGAGACAAGAACAACATCACCTCATAGGTGTTTTGGTGCATTAGTGCCTATTAACAAGGCACGGGTGACATCAGGAATATGTCGATTCTTCCTTCTAGGGACACCATTTTGTTGGGGTGTCAAGCACTTTGGTGGTGGATGCCCTGTGAAGTAAGATAGGAAGAAAAAGAGTAGCTAAAATATTCCTTAGCGTTATCAACACGCAGGGTTTGAATTGTAGTTTGAAATTGTGTCTTAGCCAGAGCATGAAATTCTTGGAAAACAATGAAAACTTCAGATCTTTTGCATAAAAGATACACCCCAGCCAAACGAGAGTGATCATCAATAAATGTGACAAAGTCGCATTCCTTAGTGGTATTGGTAACCCGAGAAGGACCCCATACATCACTACGAATCAAATTGAAAGGGTGAAAAGTAGTACAAGAGCAAGAAGGATAAGACTTACAAGTATGTTTAGCCAAAGAACAAATTTAACAAGTAAAAGAAGACAAATCTTTATTCAAAAATTGTGGATATAAGCATTGGAAATAGTCCATACTAGGATGATCAACATGATTGTGCAACAAAGTTATTTCATCTATAATGGATTCAAAAATAAAGGAGGAAGAAACACAAGGTAAAGATGAGGCAAATAGAGATCTCCTCACTATCAAAGGCCTACTTGGAATGTAGTAGAGAATACCAACTTGTTCACACCAACCAATCCTCCTCCCCAATCTCATATCCCGAAAGGCACAACCATGGAATAGAAAGTTAGCATTAATGGAACAGGCAAAGGTTAAGTTCACCCACTGATAGCAAATTACAAGTAAGCTTCGGCACATAAAGCACATTTGTGAGCACAATATCATCAAAAATAATAATAGTGCCCAGACTAACAACATCCACACAAGAATCATCAGTGATTTTTACAACCCACTTCTCGTGACACGGGTAAAGATCTTTGAAAAGAGTATTGTCACTAGTCATATAATCAGTAGCCCCCAAGTCCACAATCCACTTACTAGAAGTTTTTGTAACATAAGGACAAGCAACAGAGATGTAATATTATCGGGTTCACGGTCTTCAAAAGGGGAAACGACTTCATCTCCTTCCTCTGTGATTTCCATGAGAGAGCGACCCCTGACAGCAGTGCCTAGGCTTAAACACGTCTCCACAGCCAAAACACAGCCCCTTATCTCTCCGTCTCTGCTGTTCGACATCCAGGGCTGAATTTCTGGTTGACGCCGAACTCGCTAGTATGCTTCCCATCGGCATTGAGATAAGCGATTTTTGCGAAGATGACGAGAATGAGAGATCCAAAGTTCTCTAATCACGTGCACTAGGTGCAGTAGGGAACCAGGTTTGGGTCTGGGTCTAGGTCAGGTTGGCTTTGGTTTTGCCGAGACCCACTTTATATTCGATTTCCAATACTAGACTCACCGCTCGGTAGACTGATCTTGGCTTATGGATGCGTACATCCGATCTCAACTCCTCCTTCAATCCGTTCATGAAGACGCTGAGCAAGCAATGCTCCTACCAATTCTTCACTTGCGCTGATCGCTTTGCAAACTCTGTGCGGTAATCCTGTACTGACCCTTCTTGCTTAATGCTACAGAGAAACTTGTAGGGATTTTTTTTCTGAAATTCTCCTGAAACACTGCCATGAGTTCATCCCAGTAATGGATTGTTTTTTCATGGCTGATCCAAGCAAAAAGATCCAACGCATCACCCTCTAATGATAACGATGGCACGTCCACCTTCTCTTCCTCATGTGTGTTATAGTATTTAAAATACTTTTCAGCCTTTAAAATCCAGCCTTGTGGGTCACCTCTATTAAATTTTGGAAATTCAATTTTGGTGCAATGAAATTTGGTGTGTCTGTGATTTTCTTGCTCGTCTTCGCTCTCTTCATCTTCATAAGAGTGTCTGCGGTGTGAATCTCTCAGTTTTTTGATTGCTGAGGTTTCAAGAGCTACCTTTTCTTTTAATAAATCAAGAGTTTTGAGTTTTCGAGCAATTGTAGCTAATTGGTCTGACATGAGTGAATTTGAATTTTCTGAGTCGTTGTTGGACAAGTTGTCAGACGGATTGGTTTCTTGACCGCTACGTGTGGTAACCATGGCTCTGATGCCAAATTGTTAGGTGCTCACGATAGTAAAATGAAATAAGAGAAATAAATCTATTAAGATGGTATAGAACAAGAATCTCGTTCTAAACTTCTCTCAATAGCCACGCTCAAGAGAATCTCCAAAAGGTTTAAAAGACTGTTTTATTGATAATGATATCCTAGCTTCAAGGTCGCTAGTCATATTTATAATGCTAAATACACTCTAAAATATAATCTAGATAACTATCTAAGATAATGAATAAAATCTAGATAACTAGATAACTAAATAAAATCTTCTAAAATCTAAAACATTGAATAATAGATAAAATACTGAATCTCAATAAAACCTAAAGAATTAAATACAATATAAAGAAATAAAGTAAAATAATAAATCAAATGAAATTAATCCTAATTTATCTTTTGCCGCTTCCTTCTTGAATAAGTCTGAATTTTATCTAGAATCTTATCAAGGCAACAACTAACATAAGAACGCCTGCTGGTGAAACAAAAGATTTTCCTATAAAGATTGGATTGCATCAAGTATCATCTTTAAGTCCTTATTTGTTTAATCTAGTATTATATGTTTTGACTAAGCATATTCAAAAGGAAATTCCTAAATGCATGCTTTTTAAGGATGATATGGTTCTTATTGCAGAGATAAGAGAAGAGAAAAATTGTAAACTTGAGTTATGAAAGAAGACATTGAAGTCAAAAAGGTTTCCGTCTGAATAAAAGTAAAACAAAATATTTACATTGTAATTTTGATAAGGGCTCAGTGAGTAGTAACTTGGAAATGAAATTGAGTAATCAGACCATACCTCAAGTGAAAAAATTTAGATATTCGAGATCGATTATTCAACAAAATGGGAACATTCATGGAAATATTACACATAAGATACAAGCGGGGTGATTTAATTGAAGAAAGGCTAAAGGAATTATTTGCGATTGTAAAGTATCTAATAAGTTTAAAAGAAAGTTTTATCAAATTCTTATAAAACTAGCAATTTTATATGGTGGTAAATGTTGGGCTTTGACAAGACAGAAAGAGAATAAAATTGGAGTAGTAGAAATGAGAATGTTGAGATGGATGTGTGAATATACACATAAAAACAAAATTCGAAATGAGCAAATACAGAAAAAAGTAGGTGTGGCACTTATTGAAGAAAAAGTGGTAGAAAATCATTTGAGATGATTTGAACACGTACAAAAAAAAAAAAACCAAGGAAGCACCTGTAAGGAAAGTAGAACAGATGACTTTGAACCTCATCAACAAAAGTAGAGGAAGACCAAAGAGAATACTTTTGGAGGTTGTTAAGCGAGACCTTTTAATTAACAATATTCCTAAAAGTTTAATAAATGATAAAGCATAATGGTATCATATAATCTATGTAGCCGACCTTGCATAGTGGGATAAAGCTTGTTGTTGTTGTTTGCAAAATACCCAGTCCTTGTAAGACCTCTTGACTTAAAACTATACAGCCCTTTTAGAAGCATGAAAACCCAAAACATATTACCCCAACAAAAATCAATATTCAAGATTGTTCTATGCATCATACACCTTGTTGATCCACAAGATGCTTTGCACAACAGCAGGCGAAAAAGATAGAGTGATCCATAAGAGAACCACGGCACTGCACTTTGCCAAGCCAAATATTATAGATCTCAACAATCTAGAATGAGAGTGCTTCTGATGAAAGAATCAAATTTATTTTTGGATAATTTGATGATCTTCACGTGACAAGCCCAAGGATGATAATTTGGACTAAGAGATGGAGAAAATATAGCTAGAACAAAATTCTTGTTCAGGTGAAGATGATATCAATTTGATGTATCTTATGGCAGCTCTTTAGGCTGAGATGTCTCATTAGTACAGTTTTCCCATGAAGGAGCCATTAAAGAGTTGAAAAACTATGGGACTATGGAGGAGAAAGTAGAAAGCAAAGCAAAGAACAAATGCTCAGATACCATATTACAAGAGCTGTAATTTTGTAAATGAGAGACTTGATTTCGTAGATCAGAAACTAAGTTACATATATACAAGAGGAAATGGTCAAAGCTTAAGTTCACTTGCAATAACTAACTCTAATTTAATATATAACAGAAAAACAATGAGAAAAATTCTAACCATTTTCTCTAAAGAATCTAATGTTAGTATCTCCGAGGAATAAAAAGTGGGCCTCAATTGAATAGAGCATACAAGCCGATCTCTCTCTCTCTCTCTCTCTCTCTCTCTCTCTCTCTCACACACACACACACAAACTTAGAGGTAGGGGATCGAATCACATATGTATCTATCATCGCTTTCAAATTTAGTAAACGCTTGCTTTTTTCCTGTTAATGGTATTATGACTTCTGGGAAGAGGATTGCTATCCCTAATCACACATATGAAGTGGGAACTCTCTCCCGACCTATTAAAGAAAACCTCATCCATTTCTTGAAAACACCTGAACAAGGACTTATTTATTCTCCCACTTTTCCAATGACAATTTCTTTTTTTTAACTAAAGCAAACCAACTATAAACAATTTTCCTTGTCAATATGGAGAGATTGTCCGCGGCATGGCAAAAAAGTATAATTCTTTTTGAACAAAATATACACGTGGAAAAGAATTTTCAATTGAATTGAGCAAACAAACCATAAGCACGATCAGGATCGAAGGCATTAATATCCTCTACATGAAGTGTGACCGGAAAATAACTGGCAGCATGCTTGCATATGTACCTGAAATATAGACAGGACAAAAACGAAGTAACCTTAACACGGATCAGAAGAGGAAGTGTATCATAATTGTAATTTTTTTCCTTGACAGAAAAATAAAAAAGGTACCTAGACAACTTTTGGCCAAAGTTGCTTTTCTCATCCAAGGGAAGAACCATAAATATGAAGAGCAAACAAAAAACCCTGAGATGCGAAGAAAGAAATCAACAAATCAAGTGAAAGAAAAAGGCAAAAACAGAAAGGAGCAAGAGAGTTAAACGAACAAGAGTGCTTTGGAGAGAGGCAAGAATAAGAGCGCGAAGAGGACCAACGCAGCGTCGAAATGAATAGCTCCCAACCAAATTGCCAAGGCTACAATCTGCTTAAAAGTGTTGGATGATTTACCGAATTCCTCTCTTCCACTGAAAAGTTTCTCTTCTCCTCCACCGCCATCCAAGTGCCGCCGTTGTTTCTCAAGCCCCGCCACCATGTTTGTCACCTTCTGTTAACTCCCAATCCCAGCTGAGAGACGAGGATTGGTTAATATATGAATGGCAGATGCAGACGCGTGGACGATGTAAATTGGTGTGGTGAAAATTTTATATATTAATAAACATTATTAAATATATTTAATAATATTTTTTATAATAAAAATATAAATTTTTAAAATTATCAATCATTTAATATAATAAAAAAATAAAAATTAATTATAAAAAAATAATATTAAAATTATTGCATTGAATAAAACATTAAACTAGTCAAAGTTTTTATATTTAAAAAAAATTCTTTTAAAAGTATCTTATAATTTAATAACATTTAAATTGTATTAAATATAAATTAATTTTAATATTAATAATTGTAAAGAAAAAATGCAAGAAAATAATTTTTTATTCTATTATAAGAATAAATCAATTAAAAAATATCATATAAGATTTTATTTATATTACTTAGAGCATCTTAATTGGATAAATTAAAAATGACATAGTGTACCTAATTTATTTAAATATTTCTTCCACTCAAAGGATTAAAAAACACTGGATTTCGACTTAATTCAAAGTCTAGTTTCTTTTATAAAAAAAATTGAGTTATGCAATTTGTAGTTCAGTCTTATTTAATGATAATTTGAAAATTAATAGAACTAAACTTGGTTTATAAGATTGTTAGATTGGTCTTATTAATCTATTACTCACTTAACCTTTTTTTTACTTTTTCCTTTATGAGAAGAAATAATCCATTTCAACCTAATAAACTTAATTAAAATAATAAAAATACTTATAATCATAATAAATTCATAATAATTTAGAACAACAAGAAAAATATTTAAGTTATAATTCAAATAATTTAAATTTATAATTTTAATGAAAACAACATTTAACAATACTATATTACAGCAACAATTTAGAAAAAAATTTAATAAATTTTTATACAATTATCTCTTTAACATCAATTATATTTGAAACATTTGTCAAAAATAAATTAATTATAATTATATTAAATAAATTAATAGGACTGAATTGGATCAAGTGATTCAAATGCCCAATCTCTTATTTAGTCCAACTTGAAGAACGGACTAAGTAAAATAGGACTCCCAGGTCAAATTGAGTATTGAATAAAAAAACTTTTACACAATTCTAATTGAGTATGTGATTTAATTACAATTCTAAACGCAACAGTCACTATGAAACGAATAAAACTGTTAAACTAATAGAAAGTTTTATTTGTGACTGGTATAACTGCATTCTCACGTCGGTTTAATGATGGTTAGCACGTTGCCCACACAACATTTGGGGTGGGGCACAAATGTGGATCCTGAGCGTGGCTTCTTTCCGTGTGTCCAGGTGTACAGAAATCAAAGACTTGTCATCTTGCCACGTGCTGCAGAATTCAAAGTCTCATCTCTTCGCTAGAAAAAGTGCTGCAACCAAAAAATAAAATGCTACCGAATTGAAAGAGGAAGTATTGAGAATTTATAAAAGGTTAAAACATAACTAATTTTAAATCTCTAAAAGTGAATCAGATACTTGATAATAATAAAGAAATATTGAGAAATCATGTCATTATGAAAAATGATAATATTAAAAAGAATTAAGTTTTTGACAACATTTTCAATGAATATGAAACATTACAATCAAATGAAAACCTTGATAGAATGTGAATAAAAAGCTTGTTATGTTGAAAAAAAAAAGACGCAATACAAGTAAAGTTATATCACTTGTTCATAATATGAAAGTTGTGAATTATTGTTCAAGCATATGAAGTGTGATATTATACATGAGTATTTATGAGACAAAGAAATATTAAATGTTACATGGAAAATTTGACTTTCAATATAAGAATTTATTATAAAAATTTAAAATATACATTAATATATTATCTTGTGGTGGATAAAATGATTTTTTGACACGTTATTAGTCTAGTAATATAAAAATCTGGTGCACCTCTAATAAATGCTAACTCATTTATATGGCTTCTTGTACATTGGTATTTACTTGAAAACTCCAAGAGAATTTAAGATGAGAGCAACTTATAAAGATTCCCAAAAAATTTTATTTGTCATTATATTTATTCACATGATTATATACACATTGATTTGAATCAAAAGTTGATTGATTTAGCACTATTGAATATTCTAAGGAGTATACATAAGAACTTAATTATTAAAGAAAGATGTTAAAATATTGTGTGATTAGATGTGAATTGAGATCATTTTTCTTTGAAAGGTGGTCATGAAGCACCATATATGAATGCTTTCATTTCACAATTTATGATATTACATTGATTTTCAATGAAATTATGTATTTGATATAATCTGTTTAAGAAATAATAATAGTTGGTTTATTAAACTTATTTAGGAACAAAATTAATTAATTATACATATGTGTTATACACATGTAGTTTGAACCACAAGTTGATTTTTAAGAGATTATTTATTTATGAGCATGCATGTATGTCAAATTGTTTTGTTACTCCCATGAAATATACGATAAGTGGAAAATGTGTTATATTTAGAAGATATGTAAAGAGATGTTTCAAAATATTATATGAAAGCAATGATTTATACATTAGTCTAGTAGTAAGAGAATATCATCTCACAAAAGCAAAGGCATAGACAACAATATTCAAGAATTAATACACAAGTTTATGACACAATGACTCAAGAACAGTTGGTAATATCATCATCAGAGAAAGAGTAAAAGTTATGCTATATTTTTTCCTTAACTAAAAAATGTTGTTGTACTAGATTTTTTTGATAAAATTTTTAATGAGGCAACTTTTATAAATATGAAGATATTGTATACTCTTTTTCGTTTACTAAATTTGTGTCCTAGTGAGTTTTTTTAGCAAGGTTTTAATTAGGCATAATATTTGGACATCCAAAGGGAGAGTGTTATGTATATTAGGATATTATGTAAATACTCCCTCTGTTCAAAAGTGTAAAAAAATTTTAACTAAATCTCACTCTTTAATAAAGTAGTTATTTATTTTTAAATTAACCTTATCTTGTCATATTCACTCCTATTAAACACCTTACAATAAATATAAAAACATTATTGACAGTGGCGCTTTTGAAAAAAAAAAGCAATGATTACACCTTAAAATGTTAAAAATATTTTATATTTTTTAATATCTAACTCCTCAAAAAATGTTTTACCTTTTTTAATAGAAGGAGTATCTATTATCTTATCATGTCTTTTAAATTATCCAATATCTTTCAGTGGCTATAATATCTTTTATTTATTATTATTTTATATATTTTATTTAATTTAATTCATATATTTGTACTTATAAATAAAAGACGCCTTAATTGTACTTGTCACCTTAAAATGAAAAGCTCTCAATTTTTTTATTCTATCATTATAATAGTTTTTTCTTCCTTTTTTTTTTCTCCTTTCAATTTCTCTCATCTCATCACGCTCAAATGAGCGAAAGGATGTCATAAACACGCAAGATAAATGATGCATTCCCATGTTTTTATCAGAAAGTGTACAAGTGACATGATACAACATGAAAATTTCTCGTTTTATTTCTATTCCTATTAATAAAAACATTTCCATTATTGAACCAAATTACCAAATACATATGGATTTCATATCCTCTGATAGCATCTGATGGCCCCCTTTTTTTTTTTTTAAAAAAAAGAAACCTTAGCCACCCCAATCCTTACCAAACCAACTCACCTTTTTTGTGCATGTTTGATCTACCATTTGCTGGCCTAAAACCTAAGTTATGGCTTCAAAAAGCTAGTTGAGTGTACATGTCCACCTTGCCCTCTATCGTATCAGATAGCTTGACGACAGCAGGCGTATGGTATGGACAAAGACTCACATGACTTGCGTTTTTTGATTTCTAACGAAAATATAGTAAGACTCAACTTCACATTATTGATTCTTTAAAAGCCTCTTTGAGATATTATTATTGAACGTACAGCAAAGAACCCTAATGAATTTCCTTATATTATACCCCGTGATATAGATGCAGCTAAGCTTACCAAGATAAATAGCGGGAGAATCGGGAGTTGCAGAATGCATAATATAGACAGAACATGTACAATTTTTTTTTTAAAGTTCCCTGACTTAAATGCGTTATGAGCCAAAAATGAACTTTCTAAGTTATTTTGAACAATGAGATTTCAGAAAAATAATATTATTTAATCCATCTGATTATGCGCCATGCATAAAGGCCCCTACCTGATGGCACATGATTTACAGATTTAGGAACCAAGTTGGGGCTCTCTGTTCAGTTTTCAACAGTGCTCCATCTTAGGGGTTTCTCTGGCAAATAATTGAAGGCAAATAACGTTGACAAATTAACTCGCTAACCACTTAAGAGAAATTAAAACCAGCTTCATGTATTAAAAAAACAAAAAAGGCCAGCTTCAGATATAACTACATCTACAACCTAAGGATACTTTTTCTGAAAATCCTTAATCTTTCCACGGATGTTCGGATTTGCTCAGAAATTGTAGTGTATAGACATCTCTGTGCTGCTTCATCCAAACCATCAGGAGAAGTGCAAGGCCATCCATTGAGATGAAATGGCTCCTTTCGAGTCTGAGAAATAGCCATCTGCTTCATTTTTGGAAGGTCAAATTCAATTGGCTCACCAATAATTATGTCAATTCTCTTATTACATAATGGTAAAGGAGGCCGTCTACTAAACATATATTTCTCTGGCATTACCTAAGAATATAGATAGCATCACCCGTGAATAACCAAAATAAAAATACAGTATATAGTAATCAACTCAGATTAATTTCATTATAAATACGCTACGGCTATAAAGATATGAGCAATCATATTCATAGCAGTTATTCAATTATCATAAAAAACTAACCAAGAGTTGGTAAAGAAATTACTGAACACCACAACATAAATTGTGGACAACATCAGGGTTGTACACCTGTGATGACAGCAGAGGCGGATCTAGAGATTGAAGAGTGGGGGGGCTAAAAGCTTACATTACCATTTTTTACAAAGAAAACCATCCATATTTATGGAGAAGAGTGAAAATCGTGGGGGACAAGTACCCCGCTTGGATCCACCGGTGGATGACAAAAAGCCAATCTCTTGACAGTGAATATTATAACACAAAGATCCTTTGGGTTCACTATTTTCTCAGGCTTCTGGTGTTTATGGAGGGAATCAAATGAGAGAGTTTCCAACCAGAGATTTCTTTCTTTGTCTCTTCACTGGGATAGTGAAGTTTTCTTGGCCTCTCTTCAAGTTTTCACACGATGGCTCTCTAGCAGGGTTTTACTCTAATAGACTTATACACTATTTTCTCAGGCTTCTGGTGTTTATGGGGGGAATCAAATGAGAGAGTTTCCAACCAAAGATTTCTTTCTTTGTCTCTTCACTGGGATAGTGAAGTTTTCTTGGCCTCTCTTCAAGTTTTCACACGATGGCTCTCTAGCAGGGTTTTACTCTAATAGACTTATAGAGGGAGTAGAGAGTTCTAATGAGCCAATATTTTTCCTTCTGATTCAATACTATTTTTCCTAGAAGAGCACACAAAATTAATATATAGTATATTGTTTGTTCACGGGACAAGCCTATCACAAGGGGATAAAAATGGTGAGTTACCTTTTGAAAACCATGATGAACAATTGGCAATACAATTGGAGATAAAGATGCACGGACAATTAGACTAGCCGTTCCCCATTTCAATCGTCTTATAGGAGCATCATCTTGAACCACTTTTCCTTCTGGGAACGTATGCAGCTATCAATGCATTCCGAAATCAGGCATCAGAATTAGTAAGATTGACTTATTACATATTAAAGAGGGAAGGGATGGGGGGGGGGGGGAAGAAAAATGCAATAACTCAGTTCTTAATATTATTCAATGGCAAGGGTCATACAAATGAAGAATTTTAGGGCATATTTATGAAACCCTAGCACTAACCCTACTTAATAAAAGATAATCTAAACAAATATCAATTTAAATACAAGACTATATTTATTCTAACGAAATCCTAAATTAAAATAGGAAATAAAATCAAAATAACAAAATAAGAAATAGGATCAATTATTCTTCTTTCTCTTTCTAGCAAAAGCCTTTATCACCCCATCAGTTGTCTTTTACGTGATTCTTTCAGGCACACCATATATCTAATGAGATTAAATCATGAATTATTTTTTGGCATCATACGTCATCATCAAAGAGAAGCAAATGAAATTGACTCATCAATTATTCAAATTACAACAACAATCCATCATGCAACTGAATAATGCACAGGAAGACATGACTCAGAAATTCTTCTATTCATAATAATAAATAGTAAAAGGAGAAAGCACCAAAAAGATTATCATGAAAGGATTAGGCTCATAAAAAGTGTGTGTGTGTAGAGATGGATGGATGGATATACATGGTATTAAATAAATACCCAATCTCCATGATTCAGCCGCTCAAGAGCCTCATTCATGTGTTCCTGATAAATTCCACCACCCCTTGTAATAGGTATACACTTCCCTGTATAGTCAATTCCACCAACTCTTGTCGGAAACAATACTTTATCCATACACTACCAAAATATAGAAAAACTTTTCAGAAAAAACTTGGTTTGCACGGATTGATAAGCTTTCACCTAAAACCTCAAAATAGAAGGGATAAAATGTTAACATTCTAACATCCCACTTATTTCAAACTTTGAGCCTTCATGAAATAAAGTGGAATTTCAAACACATTCCTTCTGTTTTTAACAACAACAACAACAAGTCCTATCCCTCTGTTTTTAAATATAAGTAAATTTTAATCAACTCATACAGTTCAAAAAACTTGGTTAATACTGAAAATCATGCCTGAAATTACTTCCTGAATTTTGTAGGTTTGCTTATTAAAAAAAATGAAGCATATGACAGTTTCTCCAATAATAAAAACACAGAGGAAGTAGATCATAGACAAGATAATGAAGATTTCATCGGAATCACCACACCATCAAGGGATTATCGTGACTCTCTTCTGCCAAATACTTTCACCAAAAGAATGTTGGCACCATATATACAATCACCTTCAGCCAATGATATTTCCCCCAACTTTGATTCTTTTGATGGATCCAAAATCAAGTTAACTCCATTAGCCTAATTGGTTCACTGAATTGTTTGGGATATAATGGAATGTAATGGTTGAGAATGGAATGTGAAGTAATGAAGATTACATGAATTTGTTTGATATGATATTTAATGATATGTGAAACAAATTTAATATTAATCTTTTATTAAATTATCATAAAAATAAAAGGACACGAATACCCTCCCCACAAAATTCCTTCCCACTTCTCCAGTCCTTACCACCAGCTTCTTCCATCGTTCTAAAAGATTAATCACTTTGCAAGATTCCTTGCCCCTTCTCCAGTCGTTACTATGACTTCTTCCTTTGAGCACACTGAAACCAATTCCTAGACCCAATTTCACTCTCGCACTCACAGCCACCCACCCTTCTTTCCTTCACATCTCTGCCGCCCGTCATCTGAAGGCAGGTAAATGGCACAACAAAAGGAGGGTGGCAATGGAGATGGCAAAGGCATCAATCGTCTGATTTTTTTAAGGGCAATATTGTCTTTTCCTCATCCTACAATCCCCATTCATGTTGTCCAGCTGTGTAATTGGGAAGCTCTATTTTAAGGAAATTAAGATTGCATGGTATATTCCCCTTTACATTACCAAGTCCAGCCAAACATTAGGAATAACCCAAGTGCATGTGTTAAGGTTGAACAGTAAAAATCTAACATCACTGGTCAGAAAACTCATGCGGAATGACTCTAAATGTAAATTCCATACCTCACTCCTTTATCCCATGATGCAACTTAGCTGGAGAATTTGGCATCCCATATATGGATCCTAGTCCTTTACAAATTTAGGAGTTAAGAGACCACCTAATCCAACGATCTCAAACAACTATTACTATTTTTTAGGCGATATACACGGACGCTTGAGTTTCAAACATACCCATGGAGCATATCACTACATATTCAGCTTAGAAACATAATATCTACTCCCAGCTCATCTCAAGATGAATCGCCCTTCGATCACTCATCTCATTTGTTCAACCTAAAAGTTCTGATAAATTCTAAACATAAAGGTTTGATTTATCAGAGGTAGAAGAATTCCACCTTAGTTGAACTTACCGAGCCTGCAAATGTAAGAATAAAACGCATTCCTAAAACAAATATCTTCGGCAGCCAATACCCATCGACCGAGATTAGCATCAAAGGTTGGAAACCCTTTGAATCCCCACATAAGCGGATCATCCAACCTGTATAAGTAGCAAAACAGTAAGAGAAATTAATTAATTAAATGAAAGAATGGCCTCTGCAAACTCAATAAAACATCAGAGATCACGACTAACGTAGACATGTGATTGCTGACAGTGATAAGGGGCACGCCGGGAGGTCTTGATCGGACAAGACGAATGAGGGTGTCAGCATTGTGAACGCAGGAGGAGTTGAATAGAGAAGCCACCAACTTGGCGAAGGTCCCCACCGCAGTGAACACCATTCTTCTAGGGAACCCTCCCAAGTGCTCCGCACTCGCCGCCCACTCCATTGTCCGTCCCATTTCACCTCTACAAACGAAACGGTGCCAGCGGCGCCGCCAGTATTTTATTCAAACGACCCAACAAATCAATTCCAACCCGGGTTGTCCGATGTGGAAGCAGTGAACTTATCGCGTAGATTCGAAGTTAGTTAATTTATTGGTCTGTCCGATCCCAACTTTGCTTATATGTAGCCTCGAGAATAGCAGTGAACTTTTCGCGTAGATCGAACCGGACCGGACCAGAACCGGAACCGAAATGCGATAAATACTTATCGTGTGTTTGAATTAAAAAATTAGTTCACAAGTTAAAATGTAACTGAGATTAATAAATAAAAATTTAAAAAAAATATGTAAATGAAATATGATTTATATTTAAATATTTTTTAAAATAGTTGGATGGATAAATTAAAATTTATTTAAATAATCTAATTCAAAAATTAGTAAAAATATATAATGATAAAAAAGATATGAACTTTGTTGTATATATTTATGTGACTAATTTAATATTTTTAAACAAAAATTATTAAACTTTAAATTTTATTTTTTTTAAAAAAAGGTAGAATAAAAAATCTAAAGTAAATTGGCAAGTAAAAAAATCTTAAATTAAAAAAAAACAAATGAAGAATCATGCATTCACAAGTGAAGAAACAAAATAAAGTAAAAAAACAAGAGAGATTAAATAAAAAGAAAGAAAGAAAGATAATATGAAGAGTGGTAGGGCACGAAATATAAATTGCCTCCCCTTCCTATTATTCTTCTCAATAATATCACGCCATCATTTCCCCTATTAAATCAGCTCCTCACGCCAACATCTTTTAATGTTTGTTGAGAAGTTTAAAAGATCAGTTTAAGTTAAAACGAACTTTTATCCAAAAAAATACATTTCAATAATTTTAAATTCAGACAAGAATTTTGACTTTACAATAGACTTTTAATATCTCAATTAAGATTTGGGACATTCAAACCTTAATATGTTATGTTATTTATAAAATATTGTATGATATTTTTTTAATTGTTTTTACTTTTATAACAGAATGTAAATTTAATTTTTTTCCATTTCCCACCCTATTATCATTAATATCAAAATTAATTTATATTTAACTCAATTTAAATGTTAAATTTTTATTAGACGAACCAAAAATAATGTGGTGCACTTTGTCTATCTAAATATTTCTCCTAAAATATGTGAACTAAATTAGGATTCCATCGGTCGGTCGATTAATAGACTTTGATTTGGTTCCATAAACATTGTGCATCTATTCTTCTATTTATTTTTTTTAACAAATAAATCTATTTAAAATGAGAAAATGATAATTTGATCTCGTGAAATGTGATAATACCTTCTAAGTTTTAAGGGATCTAAATGTCATTATAATTTTTGATAAAAATGACAAAAATACCTCTTCATTCAAAAAAAGTAAAAAAATGTTGATAAAAAGTTGTGAATTCCTAAATCACTTTAGTTAATTGTTAAACTAGACTTGTAAATTTCAGAACCAAAATTGTGAGAAAAAAATTTGTTGCACTTTGCTGATTGAATGAAAATTACAAATGCCTAAACCACTTTAATCATTTATTAAATTGGAGTTGTAAATTGTAATGACTTTTGTCATTAACCAACTCTAAACTCAACTAAAATGATTAATACAAATATGGATCAACCTTGGCTATAATTCTAAGCCCTTGAAAGCATTTAAAAATAATAGGATCCCAAATCATTTTTAAAAAATAGATTATGAGACAATAACACTTAAAATCACTTAAAATTAGAGTAAAGAAGAATGGAAAACATAGAAATTGTTTGAACATTTAAAGCTAGTTCAAACAGGAGTAAAATAGGTAAATACAACAAAATATGCATGTTTGTCATTACTGAACAACATTTCATTACAACATGTGACACAAAGGCCACTCATTGCAACCAACAACTCCATCCTCCATAGTGTACCACAATTAACAAATCCTCAATAGCTAAGTGTTCATCCATTTCAGTAGGTGGTATGGAGATTACTTCACCATAGCTAATGGCCACATCTATCGTGGCGCATACCCTTAATTAGAACAAATCGGGTGGTAGAAAATTTAAGTTTCTAACTGCTCAGACTTTCAATTAAGAAGATCAAAGCATCCACATGCAAATAATTTATTAAACTATCTAATGGCCTTGATTTCATCTCACTCCGGTAACAAATGAAGATCTTGGAACACTAGATGCCAGACAAACTTTCATACTTCAAGCATCATAACAAGTGCCTCTCTTCTAAGCCCTCATCCACATCTCATCCAAACTAGGAATCCAAACACATACAAACATAGTATAGCATTGCATATACATAACTAAAAGTAAAGTCATTCATCATCAACACATTTACACAATGGACCTTCTCTCAAAAACATAGAGGCCCCACACAAAAATGCGCAAGTCAAGAAATAGGACTAGCAATCTAGCATGCAAATGATACATAATCCTTTTAACACATGCAACCTAAAGTTGGCAAATTACATAAATTCAAAATAATTAAACTAATCAACCTTGGTCAAGGTTATTTTAACTATTACCTTTGAAAGTATTAAGAACAATGGGATCTCAAAAATTATTTGGAAATAAGCAATAAAATATACACACTTGAAAATGCCTAAAATCAACGTAGAAAGATTGTGGAAAAATGGGATAAGTGTGGAGCATTTTAAAACAAGTCAAACAAAAATAAAACAAGCATTTTCAAGTATTTTGAGTGCATTTGTCACAACCAAATGCACATCTATCATAGCTTACGGCATAGAGGCCACTTGTTATGGCTAACAACTAATTTTGCCATGACCAACTCATATAAAGCAATCTGCCATGGCCAACAAGATGCTCTGCCATGGCATACACTCGTAAAAACCACAAATAAGATAACACATGATTTTAAAACTTATAATGAAATGTTCACCTTGACACTATCAAAACAAACCACACAACTGCTATTAAGGTAATTAGGGTTAAATAAGTCCTTATATTAGATTACCATAATGTCAAGGGTTTAGAAATCAAGTTTAAAAATTTGAAATCCTAAGAAACCCTTTTCAAAAAGATGTTTAAGTTTAAATGATAGTTTAAAATACTTATAAAGAAGTAACGAAAATATAAAAGTAGAAATCAACGCATAAAAATTCCAAAAACAGGCAAATTGGACATAGTTCAAAAAGCTTCATCCTCCATAATTCATGTGTCATCTTCTGCAACGGATGGCACAGAGGAGGATACTTCCTTGTTATACAATGCACCATGGCGAGCACGCTTTGTGCTGAGCTGCATTACTGCTGCCATGACAGCACTTTTAGATTAATTTTTAGAGTACGTCATTTCACTATTTGATGTTCGAATCAAGCGATTCAAAAGTCCACACGTAATTTTTTGAACCATCTAGATATTGGCACTAATTTCATAACAAAATTCTTTACCATTTAAAAGTTAGACATTCAAATACAAAAATACCATTTTTCCTTTCAAAACTTGACCAGGGGAATCCAAACTCTCAAACTAAATGTTAATAGACTTGAGACCACTTGAACAAACTTAAATAAACCACGATACACCTAATAAAACTATCATATATCAACATGTACATCACAATATAATTTTGACCAACAAAACCCAAATTCCACAAGAATCAAAGGCTTAGGCATAAGTCAACCCAAACATACCATAGCCATCCACATACATTTAATAACCACATTAACAGCACTTGCATCAACATTTCAACTTGTAATAACACTTTCATTACAACTATAATATCCTAGGCCAAAATACTCTCAAATAACATATTATCATGCAAGTGACTTGAAACAATGCATTGTCTTAAGTTGGCATGATTTATAGCTAATTTTTTCCTTCTCTTTGCCTTTATCAAAACCATTACCTGTAAAATATAACCATGGGACGAGACAATGTTTCGGTAATTAAATAATCTAATCTATTCACAAGTTACTTAAAAAGCATATGAGTGAGTAAAGTGGTAGTATAAAAACCATTTAATAGATATATAACACACATGACTATCAAATCTCATTCCTATAATGCATGATCAATACTCATTGCCTTATATCCTCCTTATTTTCATCGATTGAATTTATAGGCTATCAACATAATAGGACCAAGTCAATGTAACTGGACTAACTCAAACTCACCAATCATAAGAATCAGCCTTAGCCAAGGATGCTTTCGCCCATTTTGGACCACAAATTCTCCCTTTCTTAATACATACAGGATGTCTTATGCCCAATTGATCACTAAGATAGTACTAAGACTTTCAAACAAAAGAAAAATGAGCATAAGGGCTTTCATGATGTCAGTGTACCATATGGATTTCACACAATATATCCCTATTACACTAGGGCGAACTCTTATCGACTCATAAAAATCATGTTCATCTAATATCAGTCATACTTATTGAACTCATTAGGGATAAATATACCACAATCTCTAACATTTCAATCGTGTATCCGATTTATATTTATCAACCAACAAGTATAAATAGGTTTTAACTATAGTTTAATATCACTTCACAAATTTTCAAAACATCAAACATTAATACTAGTTTTCATAATAAATTATAAATATATATATATACACACACTTTCATAAAACCCATAACCATTTAAATACATAAGTAAAAGGACTAGATTATTTGGTTACTATAATGTTTGCTTTGATATTACCAGAACAAGGTACACAACATTGTTATAACAATCAGAATTAAGATAATTTCATATATTAGGTTATCATAAGATAAAAGTTTAAGAAAAGTAAATTTAAAAGTTGAGATCGCAAAAAACCCTTTTTTAAAATGATGTTTGAGCTCAAGCTAGTTTAAAATAAGCTTAAGGAAGTAACGGAACCATTGGAACATAAATTAATCCATATAATGATCAAAAGAGGATAATTTGTACAGATCCCAAATTGTACCATCCGCCGAGTCGGATGGCATAGAGAGGGAAGCCTTCTCGTTGTGCATTGCTCTGCAGCGCATTATTGTTGTCATGATGTGACAGCACCTTCGACCAACTTTTGGAGTAAGGGTGTTATAAAATACACTTGATGTAGCTTCCATTGAAATTTGTGCATGGTAGTTGGTATACTTGATTATAGTGTATTTATGTCTATTGCCCCTCACGGATGGCAAATGTAAGCATATCGCCTAGGATTATTGGTTTTGTATCGGGATGGTGTGGGTTGAGCAATTATAACACTTTAAGTGGTTTGTGTGCTTTAGCTTCGAGTTATCAAATTAATAGCTCCATCAAGGTCCACGAAGATTTGAACTTTCCTTAAGCCACACTCCCAACATAGATTAATTTCTTGAAAATAGCAAGAATTTTCACTATATCCAGGGGAACAACAACAGATTATCACTCTAGATAACACCACTACACTTAAAATTACCTTTGGTATTAACAAACCTTTCAACCTTTAGTTTGACATGCCACTCATTCATAGAAAATTTCTCTCGACTAACGTTTCTTTCATATGCTAGCAAGGAAGCTTTTTTAACCAAATCAGAATCACTACAAGCACGAAGAAGCTACACAACATGCTAGGCTTCCCCTCTTTAGCATTAATATAAAAATCCTATCTACATTTAGAGACCTAGATATCCCAATTTATGTACCCAAATAAAATAGCCTAGGCTATTTTCCTTTGCGTAGTTTTTATCTATTTTATTTGTGAAATTCCATTTCACCCACCCAGCATTATGGAGACTTGTAAAGGTGTACCATTGTTCCTTATTGACTATTGTTTTCCAACAATCAAGGGCACTTTGGCAATCTCTAATTAGATGCGTGGGGTCTTCGATCGTCTTATAGCCATATGGGCAAGTATGGTTCACTACAAATCCTGTACGTTGTGAACGCTCTTTCATGTGTGAATAGTCATATAAATTATTTGATTTCCTCCGTAATTGGCCACTGCCACAAAATCTTCCAAATGCTATCCACCGCTCGTCGAGGGCCTGCAAGTGAAAAATTATAAGCAGAGAGGTGGTGGGAAAAAAGACATAATTTTAGGAAATCACTCGTCTGGAGACTATTTTCCGACTTTGATGTCCAAAGTCTTATCGTCGACGGATGTTGATTGATCATAAAAACCAACAGGAAAGTCTTATGATGATCCCTTGCTCTTGGTTACCCCAGAAGCAAACCAAAGGAGCGTAGTACCGGAGACCCCTCCAAGTAACAAGATAAGTTGACTTCCTGTTGTCGGCAAGGATAAAACCCATACAGGACGGGTGCAACCTCGTCGTAGATTTTAACAATAAATAAACCGAAAATTCTAGTTTCTTTTTTGATGCCTAAATTAAAATTTACACTTACAAGTTGATTCATCCTCAATTGTGCATCTGAACATGTCCTTCCCCCAATCTCCCTCTTTCCGTGGGTGGGGTGGTCGTGGTGGCAAATTTCACTTGTTTGCCGCCGCCGCCGCCGCCGGTGTCAAAGTTAATTGAGTACTGATATACATATACATACATACTCATCCTTTAGACGTTTACCGAATTTTGACTTTCTCTGGCTCAGGCAACGGACTCCACCGTAAGTCGGTAACCCCCGCCCCAGCGGAAGCGGGTGGCTTTGGCTAGAGGGCAAGGAACATGACCTACACTTCCATGCCCCTGGCCCTTTCCCCGCGCTTCTCTTCTCTCTATTTCACCAATGCTCGTTCTTCTCCATGGCGTCTGTTTCAGCTTCATCAGCAGGCATCGCCACTGACCCTCGCCAATGTTCAAGCCCTCCTGTCCAAAAAGATTGATACTCCTCTTAAAACTTTTCCATTGCATCCTTTTCGCTTTCTCTCACTCTCTCTCTTGTTAGACAGTGGCGGCAGTGACGACGGCGGTGGCGGCAATAACAATGATCACAATAATGGCGGTGAATGGGGTTATCCTTTTGACCCTGAAGATTCATCTTCAGGGCCTTTTTATGCCCTTTTCTTTTCTTTACTCTTATGCTCGACTTGCCGTTGCTTCTGCCAATTCCTGTTTGCGAAATTCGCAATGGCCAAAACTAAAGTGGCGTCTTCCACAAGAACAGACTCTGAGAACGAAGCTCGGCCCGGTTCCGTCTGGGAAGTGAAGGGAGGCAAGAGGACTAGGCTTATCCCGAATCATATCAATGACGCTTTTGTTTTGGCACAACCAAGCTTGTTAATGGAGTTATCATCACTGGAAACTTTAAAAATTCCAAATTTTTTGTTATTTCAGTTCAGAGACCTCTTCAAGCGTTTGATGCTCCCCGAAGGCTTTCCAAACAGCGTCACAAGTGATTACTTGGAGTACTCCTTATGGAGGGGAGTTCAAGGAGTTGCTAGCCAAATCAGTGGAGTTCTGGCAACGCAATCGTTGCTCTATGCTGTTGGATTAGGAAAAGGAGCAATTCCAACTGCAGCTGCCATTAACTGGGTTTTAAAGGATGGAATTGGGTACCTCAGCAAAATCATGTTGTCGAATTTCGGTCGCCATTTCGACGTCAACCCAAAAGGGTGGAGATTGTTTTCTGATGTTCTTGAAAATGCTGCCTTTGGTTTGGAGATGTTGACTCCTGCATTTCCTCATCTTTTTGTACCAATTGGTGCTGTAGCTGGTGCATCGCGTTCTGCAGCGGCGCTAATCCAGGCGAGTGCTGCATCTAATATGACTATCTTGTGAAGCAAACTCAACTCTTGAATTTATTATTGGCAAAGGAAAAAAAGGGGGGAAAACTATGCTCTTGAATTTTATTGCCAATTTTCTGATTTTTTTAATCTGTTTCCGAATAATAAAAAAAACCACTTCATTTCATGTGCATCTATCTTTGTCTTTAATATATTTCAGACCGTAAAAAATGATGCTTCTAAGTTTTATTAGTTTGGTCTGTATGGACGTTTATGCCGTATATTTGTTCGAAAATCGGGTTAGAAGTGACGTTGAACCCATAATTTGAAGTTTCCTCTTTATTAGTATTATTAATTGACTCCTACTAATAGTGTGTCAAGATAAATTGACAAGATGGTTAGTTTACTCTACAGGCCTTCATCTTTGATTAAGTTGAGCAGTGAATACATGTATGAGAATAGTATGTTTGGCATCACCAGATGAATTTTTTATTTACGTTTCACTTATTTGTCTTGAAACTTCAGAATATGAGCAATTTAAGCAAAGCATGCCAACTGAATTTTCAAAATGATTTTATCTTTGTAGGCTTCTACGAGGAGCTGTTTCTATGCTGGCTTTGCTGCTCAAAGGAACTTTGCAGAGGTGAATAAAGTTCCCATACACTTTTAACATTTTAAGGAGTATGTGATTGATTTCAGTATTCACTCCATTAGTAACTCCGATTTTTTCCCCAATAGAATATTTCTTTCTAGTATTTAGAACTTAAAGTAGTTTGGCTTGTCTGAGAATTTGCAAGACTTGGTATTGCTTATATATTTCCCTCATGAATATATTTAATACTGTAGGTAATTGCGAAAGGTGAAGTCCAAGGAATGGTTAGCAAGTTTTTTGGTATCATGCTGGGTATAATATTGGGTAACTGCATAGGCTCCTCCACACCTCTAGTTCTTGCTTCTTTTAGTGTGGTGACTTGGGTTCACATGTACTGCAATTTGAAGTCATATCAATCCATTCAATTAAGGACCCTAAATCCTTATCGTGCAAGTAACTCTCTCTCTCTCTCTCTCTCTGAACTGTTGAAGTAGTAATAGATGTCATATAATGTTGTTTACTCTCTAAAGTAGGTTTAACTTCATTTTAGAATATGAACTTCTTTCAAGTTTCAATCATGCAGCGCTTAGTCATGTTTTAAACTAACTTTAGGAGGCAGAATGCGGAAAATGTGACGCTAGTTATTTTTTTACAAGAAGTTTAATAGTACAGTGGAGTACGTGATATGGGTAGTAATTAATAATTTAATCTTGGAAACAAGAAGAGTTCAATGTATAGCAATCAAAGAAAACCCTCTAGGACCATGGGCCCAACAAAATGAACAGGTTTTTGTAGACTGAGTTTCACTTAGAAAAATAACTTGACCCAGTGCCGTTATTTGCTCATTGGATTATGTGAGAGTATATTTAAGAGAAGGAAAATGAGAGAACTCTAGAGTTAGATGGTTTACACTAGTATGTTTATGGTCATTTCTTGCCCCAAAAAAAAAAAAAATCATCTGAGAAGGAGTGAATAACTACAGCAAAGGAAAATACAAAAATGAAAAACACAGAAACTTTGTAATTGCTATAAGTCTATGACCTGTTAGTAGCACATGGCCCCTTCTCTTTCTGTGGCAATCTATCTCTATAAGGCTTTTCCTTTGTCGATTTTTCTAATTTTTAGCATCAAAGCATCTAAAACTACATGTAAGGGTAGTTAGATAGTTGAGTAAGTTAGGCCATTAGAGTGTTATGGTCTGCCATCGAGAGAACACTTGGCTATGTAGCTGTTACGATAAATTATGATCTTTGCATCACGAAGTCACCTGACTCAAGAATTACTGCATTTAGTGATGCTGTCTGATTGGGGCTGTGGTATTGATGACAGAAGTTCTACTTCAGGTGGATGTGTATTTTTTGGTGCCAATACTATGGCGTGGTACTCTAAGAAACAGGTAGTGGTTTCTAGGTCTGCTATGAAAGTTGAATGCTGGAGTCTTGCCCATGTCGTAGCAGAAATTGCTTGGGTATGGTCCTTAATGTCAGAACTTGGTCTTTCTCACACACAACGTCCTGTGGTCTACTGTGACAATCAAAGTGAAGTACTATTGATTGCCAATCCTATTTTGCATGCGATGACCAAGCATGTTGTGTTACATATTCACTTTGTTTGGGAAAAAGGTGTAGAGAAACAACACATTGTACCCCACATGTCTTCTGTTAGAGTAGAAGATTGTAGATGATATTATTTCATTTATTGTGTAAATATTATAATCTCAGCATAGTGATAGTATAATCATAGGTTGATAGGATTAATGCATATTTATAAGCCATTGTGATAGAACTGTTATTTTCCTTAGACTTATATGAGGAAGACAAAGAAGGTGAATGACTCAAGTGGAAACACTTTGACTGGTCCAGATGTTTATCCTTCAGATCCTAGCTGTAAGGAACAGTGACTTATGATCTTGTGTTATGATTAGTATCTTTTTGGGCGGTATGGGCTGAGGGGAAGCCATGCTGTAACTATTAGAAGTCTTTTGCTGGTATGGGGGGGAGAGATGTCTTTAGTGAGGGATTTGTGAGGAGAGATTGGCCTCTTGAATGCCGGAAGGAGTGGACCCTCTTTTGTGAGGTGTACAACTTGTAATGCTGTTACTTTTATGATCTTTCAGGGAAGATAGGTTTTTGGCCAGAATCAAAGGAAGTTTTGTAACTCTGATTCGGTTTCTCTCAAACTATTAATATCAAAAACCTCAATATTTTCCCCTCATTTATTGCTGTTTCTGTCTTTTAGTTTCTGTTTGTTGTGATACTGGTTTGGGTCTCATTACATTGTGATTGAGAATCCTTCTTGTATATATAGCTGTTGTCGGAATGAATAAAATCAGGCATTTGAATAATTTCTCTTCTCATGGTATTAAAGCCCTAGGTTCTGTATCATCTCTTAGCTTCATCCTTTTTTCCTTACCATCAGAATCACTGTGAGGGTTTATTTTGAAGTTGCCTTATTGGTGTCACCTCCTACTTGGGGAGTCTCAAAATTGTTTGATTGGCATTTCCCATAAAGCCTTGTCCCTATTTGTGTGGTGCGAGTGTCTCAGATGATGGCTCGTATGATGTCATTTCCTCTTCCTCTAGTGACTTGTGCTGCAGTGGAGGTAAAATAGTTTCTCTTATTTCAGAATGAGAAATACGTACAGAATATATGCAACAAGGGCAGTAAATTGTGTGCCCACTAATCATGAAATAAATGAGAATAATCTAGATCCTAAAATAACTCCCTAATATTGGGTATTTACAGCATGATGAAATCAGATATTCTTATATTAATTACTAGGATTTCCACACTCTCTCTCAAGTTGGATCATAGATATTTATGATCCAACTTGCCCACAAAGTCTTCAAATTTTTCCTTGGGCAGCCCCTTTGTGAGAATATCTGCTTTTTGTTCTCTGCTTGGCCCATAAATGAGACATACAAGTCCCCTGATATGTAAAATAATAAAAAACCATGTGTTATCTAGGTAGTGGTAGCTATTAAAGGGCAGTTAGGTCATTTGTTGTTCTGTTTGACTATTCTACACGTAAACCCCATAAATACTAGGTTTCTCTTAATTGTAATTAGGCTGATATCATAAAAAGTACATCATTCAGAAACCTCCCGATTCTCTCCCGATTTTCTCTCTGTTCCTTCCTTCTTTTTCTGAATTCTCTTCCTTTCCTTCTCAAATTCTATCTTCTCTCTCTCTTCGATTCTACTTCTTCTACCTTTCTTCATGTCATCCCCTTTCAATTTCTCTTTGATGACAATTTAGTAGTTACTAGGCCATGAACCTTTTGTAGTAGATAAGGCTCGAGAAAATATACCTTTGTGTACAGTTGTATCCACGGGTTGCTTTCATTGGGGCTGTTTGGCAGTCAGTAACTCCAAAAATTTTTCAAGGTGATCGTTTTTAGTATGTGACTGAGAAGAAGAGTCTTCAGCCTTGTCATCACTTGTAGTGGCATGATAACCACGACTAGTCGACTACCTCCCTTGTCTTTCTTCAGTTTCCAATTAGGGGGCATACCATGAAGGTCCTAACAACTGTCTTTCATATGGCCTTTTTTCTTGCAGTCACCGCAAACAGGTATGCCTTTGGAGTTCTTTGACTTGGATCATCAAGAGACCAGAGCATATGGCTCAGAAGTAAGGGTTTGAGTGTTTCTCTCGTCTTGCAACATCACTCGCTATTGAGATTCTTTCTCTCCTAACTTCTGCAAAAGGTTCATGCATAGAAGGCAAAGGTACACAACTCAGGATTCGCCCTTGGATAGCATCAAGCTCTTTATTAAGGCCTACTATGAACTCAAACAGCCTTCTTTATCAATTTGAATTCAAAATTGTGTAGCATTATTAGAGCAGCGCCAATCCTCTTCACTGTTGAGATCTAATTCTTGCCAAAGAGCCACTTTTTTTTTTTTTTTAATGTAAGATAGTGGTCATTCAAGCTTTGGGTCCCTTGCTTCATATGCCTTAATTTTGTCTTAATTTCAAAAAGTTGAGACATTCTCACTGTTAGAATAGCCTTCTTTGACGGTGATAGAACCCTATATTCTAATAAGCTTTAAATAAGCAAAAACTAGAAAATACAATACAAATGGAGATTGAAAATACTATTGCTGAATGATGAAATTGGAATATAAGGAAGACAATGATTCAAGCTAACCCCATCTCCCTCATTCACCCATAAACAGCAGCACAAAACATAAACCACTTGCTAACACACAGTAAAACATATGGATAAAATGATGAAGTAAGTTGATCTTCCTCCATCCCAACTTGGCATTTAAGAGACTAGAACTCTCCTTAATACTCTCAACTTCCAAAAGACTCCACACCCTCCTTGTGCATGAAAATATAGATTTAAAGAGCCAAAAAGTAGTCATTGCCCCTACTAACACTATCTAGCTATGCTCCCCTACTTTTCTATAGAGTTGGGCAAACGAACTACGGACTAGCTTGCTAGATAAATGGGCTAGCCTATTTTTCTATATAGTGTTTCTCTCTCTTCGATTGATTTGGTGATGGGTGAATGCATTATGGAGGACCTTCTGTTGTCGGCTCTCTTTGAGCAAGCTTGGAAGATCCATGCAATTGTGACAGAGTCTGGGGCTGACCAGGTTTTCCTTTTAGCTTGTTTGATTATTTGTTTCACTGCTTAGGTGTGCCTGCGCATGATTTTCTTTGGAGGTGCTAATTTTTATGGGTTTTGTAAGGGAACACATGAGGGCTCCTTCACAAGGCTTAGGTAGAGGAGCTATGTTCTCGTTCACAAGGTTCATGAGGGCTCGTTTGATCTCAAAATTCTGAGCAGCAATCAGTTCGATATCATGATTTTGTGTTTTCCTTCATTGTCATTTTCTTCCTTGTTTTTCGATCTCATCATCTTTGGATTTGCTAGGGTACCTACGGTTTGAAATAAATCCAAGAATGGATTTTATATGTTTTTTGTTTGGCATGTTCTTTTGATTGCTTGGTGCCGTGGTTTGAAATAGATCCAAGAATGTATTTTCTATTTCTTCCCTGTTTAATTGCGATTTTAAAAGCCATTGATGTTGACCTCTCAATGGTGCTTCACTGCCTCCTAGAAGTGACAAAGGTTGAGCATGTGAATTAAGATGGTTTTAAATGAAAAATTGAGGTGGATGCCACATGGCATGCCACCCAAGCACAACAAAGTCAATTGATAGTCAAACGTTAAGGTGTATTAGGATAGGGCAAAATTTTAATGGTTTTAATAATGTCTGGGCGACATTGCATCTTTAAATATTTTAGGATACCAATTGCATATCCAGAGAAACTTTGAGGTCATATTTGTGCTTTAACCCTATGATTTATTTTATGTTTAATTACAAATTGGGACTGAAAAATAAATCATATTGCCAATAAGTAGGCATTACTCCTACCAACATTATCTAGCTTTAATCCCTTACTTTTCTATCTCATCTAGTCGTTTCCTATTATATTTTCTTCTAAACCAATAGTCCCATCTTTTCTGCCCTTTTGACATTCTTTTTATGTCTCCTTTTGTGAGATTTGACAGTGTAAGGTAATGGGGTCTTATCAGACCGCTTCCCTTATGATCAACTAGTAAACATATGAACTAAAGCTTTCCGGGCCGTCAAATAAATACATTTGTAACAAGTTAGGCACATACAATCAACTTGGGGGGGAGTGTTGAGGATCAGATTATTCCTTGTTTTAGGGGGCATGTAAAGGAAGTTAGACTGTTGAGTAAGTTAGGCCGATAGAGTGTTATGGTTACTCAAGCTACCTGATTCATACTGTTTATAAACACTTAATTATGATGAATAATACATATAGTTCCTGAATTCCTTTACTGCATACATTTAATTTGAGTTTACCAATCTCTTCAGTCTTAACCAATTAAAAGTTTTCTTGTAACAAGTCAAAAGCATGTTATTTTTTTTTATAACAAAAAACCTCATTGCCTTTTATTTTGTGATTGTTATTGAAATTATCATCTTTGCCATTATTCCCTTTGTTCTTTTTTAAAAGTTACTTTCTAAAAACTTTTTATGTTTTCATTTATAAGTCATTTTGTAAAACCTATGAAGCAATTAATATTTTTCCCCAATAGTTCTCTTGGTATGGATATGTTGAGTAATTATGGTAGAGAGGGAGGGATTTAGAGAAATGAGGAAGATGGGTTAGAATTGATTATATTTAATTAAAGGGTATTTTTGGAAAGATGAGGTGATTTTAAAAACATAAACTAATTTTAACTAATTTTCCTGGTTTGTGTAAATTAGCTAAATGTGACTTACGAACAGAGAGTACTACTCATTTGGAAATTAGAAATTCAATTTGCATGTCATCTGCATTGAATGCTTTTGCAGGTTTAGTTTTCAGTGAATATCTACTAAGTGGCCAAGCACCTCCAGTTAAAGAGGTCAATGACAAGGAGCCGCTTTTTCCAGCTGTATCCATACTAAATGTAACAATTGCCAACAAGGTTGTTTATTCATGTTTTTCTGAATATTTTTCTCTTATTTTCAACCTGAATCTTTTAAATTAAGTTCTTGTGTTTGATGTTTTAGTTCAGAATCTAGCAACATGCTAAAAGCATTGTTTGCTGTTTCTGGTTGCTCCTTCTGACTTCTTCCAGTTTTTGTGATTAAATTGAACTTGGGGTATTATCAGAGCTCCGTGTTTCCCTTGCTACAATAGCTTTCGGGAAATGGTATTTTGGCAATTGTGAAGGGTTTGGTGTTTTCAGTGCTCTGAAACCAAAGCCATTCCTTCACTCTTTTACTAATTAGCATTTGTAAGAGATACTCCCTCTAGACCACAATATAAGGCACCTTTTAGAAGCCTTGCTTGGTTCAAATTATAGGGTATTTTGTAACTTTTATAATTGTTTTTCTAACTATAGCTCTACTTCATTTATTACTCTTTGAAAAAACAATGCATTAGAATTTTAATTATCATTATCAAGACACTTATATAAGGTATTTAGTGAGGGTATAATTGGAAAGATGCAATTTTTTTTTAAAAGAAATTGAGGTTTTCAACTAACATTTTTTAAGAACTGTAAATTAGTTACCAATATCCTATATTTTGGTCCGGAGGGAGTAAAAGACTTGTGGACTGGCAATTGGTCTATCTACGATAATATTACGCACTCCTCTACGTTAGCATGTATTGAATAGGTTGCCAATGCCTATAAAGTTGGCAGGTATCTACGGTGGGTTGGTAGTATTACAGCTTTCATGCTTTGAATTTTGTGTTATGGCTTGTTCTTCAATTTTGTTACAGGTATCGTGATTTGTTCGATTTTATTATAGGTACCATCATTTATTTTATCTTCTGAAGCAAAAGATGCAGCTGCAGAAATTGAAAGCCGACTGCAACTGGGATCTAAGCTAAGTGAAATCGTCAATAGCTGGGAGGATGCGCTTGCTCTCTTTGGCCTCTATAAAAATGAGGGCTACATCTTGTCAGAGCATATGGGAAAATTCTGTGTAAGTTATCAATCATTATCACCTTGTATTTTCTTGTCTGTGTAAGTTATCCAAATATGTATAAATGTAAAAAGAGTAGACTTTGTTTTTAAATATGCACAAATAAAAAAAAAATTGAGGTATAACGTTGTTTCAAGAGAGGTCCGTGCACATTTTGAATATTGAAGGAAGGTATAAAATTTAGGTGGTTTGTGAACTTTCATCATTTTATTGATGTCTTGCAAAAAGTGAGGCACTTCTGAGCTTACACATGGTCTGATATTTCTTTCTACTTTGTTGCATGGATCTTAAATGGCATATTTGCCTGGTACAGGTTGTGCTCAAAGAAAATTGTTCGCCACAGGATATGCTCAAGGCATTGTTCCAGGTCAGTTACCTCTATTGGTTAGAGAAGAATGCAGGAATTGAAGGAAGAGGAACTGTTGATGACTCTAAACCTGGGGGGAGGCTGCAGTTGTCTCTAGATTACGTGGAACGGGAATTCAACCATGTCAGAAACGATGGGGAAACGGTAGGTTGGGTCACCGATGGGCTTATTGCCAGGCCTTTGCCCAATAGAATTCGTCCAGGAAACATGGCATCGTATGTGAGTAGTTGATATGACAAAATGGCTGCTTAGCTTTCCATGCAGCAGAAAGAGTTTGTTTGAGGTGTCTCGGAGATCTTGGGGCTCTTTAGCTCTTTGCAAGTTTAGTAACATGTCCTGTGCCGTAGAACATGCACCTCCATCCATCTAAACGAATACAAGTAGCTGAAGAACTGTATCTGAATAAAAAAAAATACAAATAGTTTGATTTAAAGACTTTAAACTACGTGATGCCAGTCATTTAAGGGCCATTATCTAAGGAGAAAAACCAGATCAAATCAATCATGAAAATACGTATTTTAATCGTGAAAAACCAGATAAAAATATGTAACCAAAAAAAGTTAAAAGGGCAAAAATGCTCATGATCTTTAGCGGGTGCAATCATCCCAAAATTGTTAAAGAAGCCAAATGTCAGTTATATTCATTGGAGTAATCGCCACGGGCTTTCTTTCATGAAAACCAAAGTTTGTGACGTGTATTGTGCAAACCTGAAGAGCTGCTTTCTTCTCTTCATCGCTTTTCTGCTCATTTTCTCAATCGCTGCTCTCACATTAGTGAAGGAGATCAAGGTTGAAGCCAAGCAAGACCAGCTCGAGGCTTTGATTCAGAAGGCGGACAAGAGCAGCATAGGCATGGTGGAGTTCTCCTGGTTCTTTGGCAAGGTCGACTTGGATCTCATCCACGCTCGCAACCCTTACTTGGAGGATCAGCTCTGCCAGATCTTTCGGATGTTTGGCTGCAACAGCAATAGCTACATCATTGTCACCGAGCTTGCACATTCCATGGCCAAATTCAGCAACTTTCAAAAATTCTCTCGAGCCATCACTTCCGCTGCCTTTGACAAATCTTGGGTCTAAAAGTCTCATTACTTCTCTCATAAAATAATTTCTCATCCCTTTGAGCATAAGTTTTATATCAAGCATCCTTTTCATGTTATTTTCATTTTATCAAGGTGTTAGATTTTCTGTTAATGGCTGCAGGAAGTGAAGAAAATGATGGAAGTGAGAGAGAGAGAGAGAGAGAATGGGTGGCGGGAATGAGATAATAAAAGTAGAGAGTAAAGCTGGAAATACGAGCAGACTTGACCCTTAAAGACCTGGGCCCTAAAGCTCGGTTCTTCATTTTGAACCTTATTTTTCAAACCCGGCTCTTATGTGAAGCACTCAGGGCCGGCCCACAAGCCTTTTTTTTTAAAATAAAAAAATTAAAATAAAATTAAACATTATAAATTAATTAAAATATTTTGAAATTAAAAAAAATTAAGATCCTCATAATTTTTTAAAAATTAAACAGCATACATTTAGAAGTTTAGTAATAAAATTTAAATCTTAGTTAAAAAATAGTATATTTTTTACAAATACACAAACATAATAATTATATAAAAATAAAAAAATATCATAAATTTTATGCTATACACTAATATTTATTAAATTATATTAAATTAATTTTAGAATAAATTAAAATTAATAATAATATAATGCGTGTAGGATCAGGTGAGCAGATCATTGGCTTCAAACATGTGTTCCACTAAAGAAATAATAATAATAATAATAATAATAATAATAATAATAATAATAATAATATAACAGGGCTTGAAGGGCCGTTCGGGTTCCGAGCTTTTTTTTTTTACCGGGCTTATCAGGACTAAGTCTTTAAACCCAATTATTTTAAAAAAATTTATTTTTAAAATTTAAACCCTTATTTAAACAGATTTTTTATGCTCAACTCTCCAAGCTCGACCTTATTCTTAGCTTTAGTAGAGAGAGGGTGTTTAAGGGAGAGAATGAGAGGAAAGATGAGACAACTCGTGGAAGAGGGGAGAAAAGTCCATGCTGATTCGGTGACATGTGGCCATGACTGTGGATGCATTTAACAGGCATTTTGCCTCTTCAATGATTTTTGCACAGTTGCACCTGTTAAGTCAATATTATGAGTACTTTTATATTCTTCACTTAATAATATTAGGTGTTCATAGAATTTGGCTTGGTTGGGAGTTTTTGGAGGAGAAGTGAGGGGAGGGAAGGTGAGGGAAAAATGTTGTTTGATTACAAAATTTGGTATTTAGAAGGAAGGCAAATTTTATGATTAAAAAATCCTTATTAATATTATTATATTCTAAATATCATTGCTTCAATTAAATAAAAAATATAACACCAATTCTACGTGCCATTAACTATTTATTACGGGCTGCTATATATATGTTTCCAATTCCAGCCCTAATAATTTTTCTACTAAAAAAATACATTTAAAATTAATGAGATAATTTGTTAAAATTAATCAAATAACCTTTTTTTATTAAAAATATTACCGGAATTTATCATAAACAATTTTCTAGTTGAATATCATAAATAGATGAGATAAAAGATTTTTAGATTCAAAAATAAAAGTAAATTCTGATATAAATATCTTTTTTTAATAAAAGAAAAGGAGTAAAATAACATAAAGGCATATACATTATTTTATAATTAGCTTCCCTCCCTTCTCCTTTTGAATCAAACAAAAATTGTTAAAACCCTTCCCCTCCTCTTTCCTTCCTTCCTTCCAAATCAAATGAGAGTTCATTAAAGTTAAACCCCTCCCTACCCTCCTTTGAACCAAACCTTATGTAGAGGAAGAATTTATGGATATTTTTCCCCTTTAACAAAAATTTTGCCTACCCTTGTTATTTATTTATTTTTTTTGTGCCTACCCTCTTGAGCTCGTGTGTAATGATCATGGTATTAAAACCCGGATTAGACCGACTAGGTCAACTCGAAAACCGGTGACCCAGTCCCTTATCCGGTCTGGGTTTACTCCTAAACCGATGAGGGAATGAACCGGTGTAACCCGGTCAACCCGATATAACCCAATTAACCCGGTAGGTTGACTGGGTCAACCGGGTTATTTTTTTTGGAGGATTTTTTTTTCATTTTTGATTTTTCAGAGTGTTAAGTTCAGAAATAAGATAACAAAAAAAAGTAAAACTAAAGTTAATAAAAATGAGAAATTAGAGGTAGAGCACGCTAAGTCCAATTCAGATTTTTAAACAGCATTTAGTTCGGCTTTCATCTGTGTCTCTCCTTTCTTGCCCTAACCTAATCAGCGTCTCTTCTCTAGCTTAGTCTCCATCTCTTCTCCAGACTCCAGCTCTATCTCTATCTCTGCTATCTCCATCTCTTCTTCAGCTTAATCTCTGACTCTCCGTCTCTTTTCCAACTCAATCTCCGTCTCTTCTCTAGCTCTATCTCTATCTCTTCTTTAGACTTTTGAGATTGAAGAGTTGTAATTATAATGATAGATATTTAAAGTGTTGTATTTTATTACTATTAAACTTTTGAGTGGTTGGACTTGGTTGAATATTTTTATAATTAATGTCTTTTTATTTAAATTATATTATTTTAATCATGACCAGTTTGCCACCGGTTCAACCCCCGATTCAATCCTAATTGAACCACTAACCCGTGACCCAGTGTCATGATTGGTTCAATGACCGGTCCGATTTTACGTACCTTGGTAATGATGGATAGCGATAGTTGGTATTTCTATTTAATAACAAATAAGTGATGAATTGACGGAGGTAGTCAAGTACTCATTTGAAGGGATCCTTTCTGCTTTCCCCTAGTTAATTTTACCCAGTAAATGAAAATTGAACAATTTTTTTTCCTGCAGAAGAAATGACTTGAAATTATAAAATTTTGTCCATATAAAAAATAATTTTAATTACTAGTTAGCAGTTGTTTTTCCTTGGAAACATTTTAACCACTCGATTCAATTTCATATGACAATGATTTCTGTCAACTCAAAGTCAACCATAGCTCTAAGGCTCAAAGGATGTTCAAGGGCGACGTTGGGCGGGCACTGATCCCAGCCAAGTGCCTAGCCCCATAAATACTTGGTACCCAAAAAATTAATAAGAATACTAAAAATTTTAGAGCTAAAAATGAATTCAATTTTCTAAAAATATACTTTCATTTATCTAATATACATTTGTGTATGTAAATTGAAAATATTCTTAGAATGAGAAATAACATTTTTTGGGGATAATATTATTATTATATAATACTGAGTTAATTAATTAACTTAAAATTTTAAATAAAATTATTTACTCTACTTAAACAGCTCCTCATAACATGTGACTTAAGCAAGACCAGTTCTGTTGTTAAGGTGACAGATTTTGTTGGAGCCATCAGGCCGTATCCAACAAAAGTCAGATTACAGTTGCATTTTGAACCAAACCAAAAAGACGCAAGTAATGGATAAGATGGAAGGATTTGCCTAAGAGCGAAAAACATATGGAAGGAAATTATTAATCCTATTTATTATAACCACTTTTTTTCTTGTAGCTTGTAGGAATGGATAAGATGGAGCACTACACACCACCTTAGCAAGGGTATGTTTAAACAATGGCCGTGGATCAAAGTGTTTAGAAACATATATTGGTTATTGTGGGAACACAGATGTAAAGATGTGTTTGAAGGAACTAATCACCTTCCAAGGGATAACCTCAGCGTCTGCATTAGGAGGCTACTAGAAGAACGAGATTTAGGTTCTATCACAGTTCAACAAAACTATGGAGTTACTCAGAACTACAACTAAACCGCTCCTACACATGATAAAATTCGAGTAGATGTGGACGTGTCACTCTCAATCTTGTAGTGCGACTTATGGAGGTTTAGCCAGAAACCATAGAGGTGAATGGTTAGGTGGTTTTACTTATAGTTTGGGTTATCTACCGATCACAATTGCTGAAATTAAAACCATCAAGTGTGGCTTGAAATTATGCGCAGGCATGAACTTGGATAAGGTAGAGATCTTTACAGATTCCATAGATGCTGTGCATTACATCCATAGAGGCGTTAATCAAACCCATCCTTTTTTTAAAGACATTCTTGAGGTTCAAGGGACTTTGTGTTCTCATGAAGGATATAAACTTTTATATGCTCCTCATGAACAGATGACTTGTGCAGACTTTTTGACGAAGATAGCTCAAGATCTTAACAGGGCCTTTGTCTTTCTTGAGGATATTCCTACTGGTTGTGAGGCGCTCATTTTGTCTGACTATAATGGGAGTCTGTCCTACTAATTCCTAACAAACTTGAGTTTTCTTTTGTTTTTACTAGCTCCGGCTAGTCCTGTTTTGATGAGGGAAAAAAAAAAAAAGACGCAAGTGAATTAACTTCTCAACTTCACTGGTGCCAGCAAGTTTCAAATAAAACACAAGTGAATTAACTACTCAAACATAACGGTTTTGTTCACTAAGACAGATCCGTTTGTTACATAGCAAGGTAATCATGAACCGAAAATTGCATTTTAAAATTCAAGCACAATTTTTGGACTTGAAAACATCTAATATTAAAAATTCTTAATTAACATTTGACATACAAATTCACCGACATAGCAGACTGAGAAATCGAGACAACTTTACAAGGCACTGGAAATCCAACTCCTTTAATCTGAAGGCTTTGGTGATACATCTCTCGAAGTGGAATTCCTGTTGAGCAGATCATCTCTATGAATGAACGGCTCAGAGACCCATGAGACATGGGGATCGTGAGGAATGGCCCAGGGAGTTGCCTGTCTTTCTCTAGAAGATGCCCAAGTAACCATATACAGTCCAGCAACTATCAAACATCCCCCCACGACACTATTGTAATTGGAGTGCAAATCAGGATCACCAGAATCCAAACAAGGCAAATTAAAACATTTAACTTTATACAAAATTTCATTTTGATCTTTTAATTTTATAAAATGTATTTCTAGTCTTTTAATTCTATCACCGTTAGTTTCATCACAAAAATTTTTTACATTGAACTTTTAAATATTTTTAAGATATTATCAAATGTTGACTCATTAAATTTATTTTTAAAAAATAACAATTACTGGTATAAAAACTACTCATTTGAAACTAACAATGTTGGGGATAAAAAACTAAAAATATCTTTTACAAAATTAATAGACTAAATTGAAATCTTATATAAAGTTAGAGCACAAAAAGTATGTTTTAGCTACACATTTATATTAAAATGCCATCTCTAGATGATGCAAAAATAAAGGAGGGAACTACGGCAAGTTCAACCAAACAAAGTATAAAATTACGTTGGAACCACTAAAAGTCTTCCCTTAGGAAATTAGGCAACTAGATTTTTGGGTTAGCGGTTCGAGACCAGGTCTATAGCAGCTAACTCAATATTAATCCAAGAAAAATTTTAGATAAAAAATTTAAAATGAAGATAATTTTTACAGAGGCCTGATCTACAAAAGATGAGGCATTCATGGTTTACCATCATCTCATCTATGGACCATATTTATAAATGAGTTTGCGTTCAATGCTAAAAGCAAAAGGGTTTATTTCATTCATAAGACACTACATCTCCTTAACCCCTATTTATACTAATAAGGGAGTCCCTAACAAACTCACCTTCTTAACTATTTCCCTCATCTAACTATTAGTTCCCTAATCACCATGCGACACACTCTCATCCTCAAATTGATTCTTGCCCTCAAGGATCATTACAGCAGCAAATATTAAAATTTGTCCGAACAACAGTTTTTGGACACCATTTTACTTTCGAAATTTCTAGGCTGGCCTTCTTGCAGCAATTTACTAAGCACTTTGAATTGATCTTATCTAAAATAATAGGCCCAAGGATTCTTTAAAAACTCTGCATCCACCGCTGGACCACTTCCACACTCCTCACCAACTAAGAGGCTTTTGGACTATTGTAGTATATTTGAAAGGCCCGGTTACATGAGACATTGCCACATCCAAGTGCTTCTCCCTAAAATATTTTATTGTTGAGTGGTATTATTTTGCAAGTGTAGTCCATAATGACATACGCCCTCTAGTCTTCAACAATTTTTTTTGGCATTTAATATAAGGCACACTGTAGAGGTAATAATTATGTTTTTTCAATATCATTCCTATTTAAATTCAAGAAACAATTAAGAAAAAAATTAATCTTTTAATCTTTCAACTTTTAACTCACTTGTAACTCAGTCCCTCAACTATGACTCGCTGCGACTCAGTCTTTCAACTATAACTCGCTGCAACTCAGTCCCTCAACTTTTGATTTACCTATAACTTGATACTTATTTTTTAATTTTTTTTATCAAATAAGAGGGGTAAAAAAATGCTCATATATTATTTTAAAATACCCTCTTCTTATTCATTAATGTGAGATAGAAGTTAACATGAAAAAAAAAATTAACAAAAGTTAAGGAACTAATTTGTAAGTAATTTAAAAGTTGAGGGACTGAGTCATAAGCGAGTTATAGTTGAGGGACTGAGTCACAACGAGTCATAATTGAGGGACTGAGTTACAAGTGACTTAAAAGTTGGAGGACTAAAAGATTAATTTTTCCAAAAATTAATTATTTGGTCCCTATAGTTTTTCCAATTGTAACTCAGGTCCTGAACTTTGATGCATTATAACTCAATCCTTATGGTTTTAACTTGGTTGTAACTCAATCTCTAAACTTTGCTTCTGATAGAGCTCATGATTTTACTAAGACCTATAAGAGGAAATCAATGAAGGCAATGACCTATAAGAGGAAAAGTAATTGATGGTCTAGTGATGTGTTAGATCCCTAGTGATGTGTTAGTCTTCTAGGGGTAAGGGTTGTGTCAGAGTCACTTTTTGGGTCTTTAAATCTTCCTCCTTGCCTAGAGAGAGGTGTGGAGTATTTTGAATATTGAGAGTGGTAAGGAGAGCTCTGGCCTCTCGAATGTCAGGTTGGGGGTGGAGGAAGTCATCTTTCTTCATCATTTTATCTTCTGCTTAGTGTGTGTATGTAAGTGAGTGACTTATATTTTGTGATTGTTGTTTGGTGGAGTGTATTCTGTGCTGTTTCTGTTTCAGTACGTTGTAATTTTCAGTTCCTTATTTCGCTGTAATCCAACTTTGCTATTCGGTATTAGTAATTTTCAGTCCCATTTGTGGTGTAGTTTCTGGTTTATGCTTGTTTAAAGCTTATTAGAATAGAGGGTTCCATCATTTGGTATCAGAGCAGATCAATCCTTGGGAGCATGGAAGAAATGGCAACAATAGCAACCATAATGTCAAAAATGTGTTCAGGCATGGCAGAAAGAATTGAAGAAATGCAGAAGAATTTGGATAAGTGCACAAGGCTTTTAGACAAAATGGAGATCCGTGCTAAGGCCGAAAAGAAATTAAAAGTTGAAGTAGAAGGGGGAGATAGAGAGCCTGTTGCTGAACAACGGTTAAAGCTGTCACCTTTTTCAGAAGAGAAGCTTGAAGAAGTTTTTTGCGACAACCTAAGAAAAACGATGATGAAACAAGAAGTCCTCGGTGCTTTCAAAACAGTGTCATATAGAGAAGCTCAACAAATAAATGTTGCTGCAGAAGAAGTGAGTCGGGAGATGAAGCTTGCAGCGTTGCCAAGATTCGTAGATGACGACGCAAAGATAGAGGAAGAACTTGAGAGGGAGTGTATCCAGCCCACGACCAAGAATCACTGGTTGCATTGGAACCCTGGAAGGGAACCTGAGCATATTGAAGTTGGACAAAGCACAAGAGTGAAGCTGAAGAGCATTAATCAGCGAGGTAGGGTTTTATCGGTGATTTTGAAAGAGACAGACAGCAAAGATGAGAGGAATTGCTGGGTATTAGATCGGGTAGGGCAAATAAAAAACGGAAGAAGCCCAAAACGTTGGCAAGGAGGGAATATTTTTGGGGCTGAATGGGCCATGTTTAGTGCAAATAACATACAGGCCCAACATATTATTCAAGTCATAATCAAGCCTATCCATTATCACACAAGCACCCGAGTCTGTGACCCGAATTTAGAAGCCACATGCAGCGACCAGTACTTCAAGCACAGCGAGGTGCAGCGTTCTATGAGGGAGTTCTCATTCTCGTCGACCCATCCACAAGAGTTTTCCTGCTGCTTCAATGTTGACACGACAAGAAAAGGTGGGTGTAAGGTTGTCCTTTTTCATGATTGGGTGCCGAGGGCAACCATTTTTGCCCGTCCCTTTTCTCCGTTCAAGGGTTTGGTTTTATCTAGTGAAATTTTCTGGGTTAGCAAACAAATCCAGTTTGTGTTGGCCAAAGCTCACAAGGACACAGGTGATAAGAGCGAATTTTCTATGTATCAAATTTCAGTTACCTCGTTTTCTTATCTAGCGAAATTCCACAATGATTTCCAGCCACGTGAAGTTCATTGTTTGGTAAGGGTAAGAGGGGGTTCGCACTCGATGGAAGTGAGGGGCAAGGTGGTTATATTATTCTCTCTTGTAAACAATGCCAATTCAGCAACAAGGGGTCAGATGGACGCAACTATGGGCACTAGAAGACTGTTTTGGCATAGCAATGGAGACAAAAACTTGCAAACAAGGGTTCTTCAATGGTTGTTCCCGGCCGAAAGGAGGGACAGATGTAGAAGAAAGCTGCAAAGGAAGGGAAAAGGGGCAGGTGGCTGCGCAGGGGCAGAGAAAGAAGTTGAGCAATTTCTTATATTCCAACAAGGGATCATTCGGACCACTGACAAAGTTGTGAATGATGGAAGGTTTGCTGTCAGAACATTGGCGGCTCCAACTAAATGTAAATTGACTATTTTGTTGATAGGATTGAATAGATCAATTGCACATGTGCATGCTGTTTTAGACCATCCTGGTCTCGTATGTCAGGGGATTGGAGCACCATTATTTGAGGATTGCAATGTTGCAAGATGCCTAACCCACGGAGGAACTCTTACAGTGGGCAGAAGGGTCTTTTTGGTAAAACCCACTTCACTCCTCATGTCTAAGGAGTCAAGCAATTTTCTTCAAGGACGCATGTCCCAATCTGTGGCATCATTAGTTGCTGTTAACAAAGTCAAACTTCGGGGTTGTAACCACAAAAGCTTCAGACTTGAAGAGGAAGGAAGTGAAGGAGCTAAAAGTATATATTTTGGCAATACAAGTGTTTCGTCAGGTAAGCTACATTTTACTGCAACAAAGAATTGTTTCACAGCAACTACTAGAGAAAAGGTGGTAAAGTGTTGCAACATTAAAAAAATCACAGTTCTTAACCATACAAGTCCTTGCATGATTCTTCTTGATCCGGGATCAAATAGGATTGAGCATCTACTTGAATTGAGTTGTCATGAACAGACTGCTAGTGGAAAGATCTCAATAAGTGTCGCTGCACAACATCAGCAGCCACATCTATTATTTGCTAGACACTCTTCAAGCAAACAACAGAAGCTGAGCTGTTTTGGGAAGAAGCCATCAATGCTTACTTCTAAATTTCACCTTGAGGACAAGGTGAAACTTCAAGAGGAGGGTAATGATAGAGCTCATGATTTTACTAAGACCTATAAGAGGAAATCAATGAAGGCAATGACCTATAAGAGGAAAAGTAATTGATGGTCTAGTGATGTGTTAGATCCCTAGTGATGTGTTAGTCTTCTAGGGGTAAGGGTTGTGTCAGAGTCACTTTTTGGGTCTTTAAATCTTCCTCCTTGCCTAGAGAGAGGTGTGGAGTATTTTGAATATTGAGAGTGGTAAGGAGAGCTCTGGCCTCTCGAATGTCAGGTTGGGGGTGGAGGAAGTCATCTTTCTTCATCATTTTATCTTCTGCTTAGTGTGTGTATGTAAGTGAGTGACTTATATTTTGTGATTGTTGTTTGGTGGAGTGTATTCTGTGCTGTTTCTGTTTCAGTACGTTGTAATTTTCAGTTCCTTATTTCGCTGTAATCCAACTTTGCTATTCGGTATTAGTAATTTTCAGTCCCATTTGTGGTGTAGTTTCTGGTTTATGCTTGTTTAAAGCTTATTAGAATAGAGGGTTCCATCAGCTTCTTACAATTCAGTCCTTATAATTTCAACCACTTAAATATTGATCCTTATATTTTAAAGAAATAAAATTATAAAGATTAAAAATATTTTGAACTTTTAACATTTATAATATATAAATGAGTAGGGCATATAAATTAAATGCTAAAGGAGTAGGGCATATAACATAATAAAAACCCTAATTAAAATAGAATAGGGCCTTGTGTAGCGTCAACATAAACCTAGACAGTTATTAAGAAATATAAGAACATGTCAAGTAAACATTTCAATTGGACCCACATCTGACATGCTTACGACCTCTACAATTAATTTGTTACATGGCTCTACCCAAGAATCTCTTGAAAATAAATGCATCATATTATACTGGAAGTAATAGGAGCTATACCTTCCTAAATAAATTGGACTCCCAAGGAAAATTTGTGACAAGAGGGCAGAAGCTACTGGCTGAACTGGATAATAAAGGGCAACCATAGCTGGCCCCAAGATCTTATTGGACCATGTCAAAAGCCCATAACAAAGGGCAGAAGTAATTGCTCCCTAAATCAACAAGGAAAATATCGATTAAAACATCCATATTGAAAGTAAGTTAAGAAATGCAACCAAAAGACAGATATAAATACAACTGAATTACTATGTAATCAGAAACGTAATATACTGCCAATCCTTAAATGCTCAAATAAACACATTTCAAATATTTCTCCCCAGTATTTGTCAGTCCTTTCCCAACCTAAATAAACTATTGTAAATACCACTGGTCTTTGACTATCTATGCTAGTCAGCTTTGACATAGATAGTCAGCTTTGACATTCTTACACGAGCAGCAAGATAAAACCAGTAAACCAATGTAAGAAAAACTCCATCCCATTCTCAATTATGATTCCTGACTTCATGGCACCAGGAAAAAATTTCTACCTAATTATTAATATGAATAAAAGTAACATGCTAGCTTGGTAGCTGGTAATAAACTTGGAAGATGTTTTATATGTGAAGGTTTTTGGGAGAAAAGAGAAGAAGAAGGCAGAATGCAATTGTAATTCTTATTTGTTGGATAAAGGCCTAAGGCGTCATAGGCCCATATCAAGATTAGACCTAGTTTTCCTTATTTAAATAAGATCTGCTATCTGTTATATTTGATTTTATCTCTTATCAGCATCTGATTTGATTTGCCAAGATTATAGGAGAGATATTAGTGATTTGTGTAGATTCTCTTCCTCTCATCCCTTCTATATATGTAAACACTTCTTATGAATAAAATATCAGTGCTGTTCTACTCTAATTATAACATGGTATCAGAGCCTTGGTCTGTGATCAATGGCATATAGGGCAGCTCTAACAAACCAGCCGCGAGTCTTCACCACAAGTGACGGCACAATATCGTCGGCCAACGAAGACTCACAAGGTACTGGTTTGAATGTGCACAGCATGAACTCTCCCCTCAGGACGTTGAGTTCAGGGAACGATTTGTTCTCGTAGGCTGTGATTGTTCATCGTCTTAATGGCAACAACTACCTCCAATGGTCGCGACATATTTTGATGTTTGTTCGAGGAAAGAATTACGAGAAATACCTCACAGAGAATCCTCCAGCAATTACAGATGCAAAGTTTGAGTCTTGGTGGGCAGAAAACAATATGGTCATGGCCTGGCTCATGAATTCTATGACTGCCGAGATTGGCGAAAATTACCTATTGGCAACTACAGCCAAAGAAATATGGAAATCTGTGAAGCGCACCTACTCAGTCAAGGAGAACACAGCTGCCATTTTTCAAGTGAAGCGATTGCTTCGAAATCTCTTGCAAGGAGAGCAATCTGTCACTCAATATTACAGTGCTCTCATGAGGCTATGGCAACAAATTGATATTTATGAGGTCCATGAACGGACTTTCCAGAAAGATGGATAGTACTACAGAAAGATTGTTGATCGAGAAAGGTGCTATGAGTTTCTACTTGGACTCAATGACTCCTTTGAGGATGTTCAAGGACGTATAATGGGCATGAGGCCTCTTCCATCACTAGAAGATGCCTTTAACATGCTCAAATGCGAAGAAAGTTGAAAGATTTTGACCCAGGGACATTCTACGCCTTCTTCTACTTCACTTAAAGGTTCTGCACTTGCTGTCAAAGGAAATCAAGGAGATATGAAGGGTAAGAAGTCTGGAAGGTGTGATCACTGCAATAAAAACGGACATACTCGAGAAACTTGCTGGAAGTTCCATGGCAAGCCTCAGAATTTCAAACAGAAAGGCAAGGGACTGTCAGTGACCACAACAGAAGCTGAAATTGGGGGATTAAGCACTGAAGAGCTGCTGGTCTTAAGGAAAGTTCTAGAGAAACATTCTGCATCTGCAAAAATATGTGAGAATAATACTCCTTCTGTGACTATGGCACAAGCAAGTACAGCTTTAACTCAAACTTTTGATAGTATGAAAAAATCCAACAATATTTGGATCGTCGATTCTAGGGCATCTAATCATGTCACAGGTTTTAGGAATCTGTTTTCTAAATTTAGTGAATTTTCTAAGCATGAGACTGTTGAAGTTGCAAATGGACAGCATGCTAAAGTATTCGGATCTGGCACTGTGATAATCTCTGAAAATATTGTGTTGAAGGATTGTGTTATATGTACCTGAGATTAAGTGCAGGTTATTGTCTATAAAATGTGTGGCATCTCAATTAAACTGTCGTGCTATTTTTGACAAAAGTGGCTGTGATTTTCAGGACTTGGCCTTGGGGAGGATGATTGGCAATGCTCAGAAGAGAAATGGGCTCTACTATATCCATGGATCTTCATCAAATAAAAGTTATGTTGTTTTGTCTGTTATGTCTCATGAAGACTTGATGTTATGGCACTCTAGGCTAGGCCACCCTAGTCCACATTATTTGCAATTTTTATTTCCAAATATCAATAGAGTCAGTTTTTGAATTTCATTGTGAGACTTGCCACTTTGCTAAACAAGTTCGAAATTCTTATCCATCCCACAAATATACACCAAGTCACCCTTTTGCTCTCATCCACAGTGATGTTTGGGGTCCATCCAAATTTGAAACAAATTCTAAAACAAGATGGTTTGTAACATTTATTGACGATCATTCTCGCTTGACTTGGGTATTTCTGATGAAAGAAAAATCAAAAGTTTTCAATATCTTCAAAAACTTCTATGCCTTTGTTCAAAATCAGTTTCAGATGCCCATAAAAATTCTTCGAAGTGACAATGGGAGGGAATATGTGAATCAGAATTTTCAAAATTTTTTGAAAGAAAAAGGCATACAACATCAAACATCTTGTGTTTACTCATCCCAACAAAATGGTGTGTCTGAAAAAAAAAAAAACAGACATTTACTTGAAGTAGCTAGAGCTATTATGTTTGAAAGTCATGTTCCAAACAAATTTTGAGGGGATGCTATTCTTACATCTGCTTATCTTATAAATCGCTTACCCTCCAAAACTTTAAATTTTGCCACACTCTTTCAAAAGTTTTCTGAAAGTTTTCCTAACTCTCCACTTACTACCAACATCCCTCAAAAGATTTTTGGGTGCACAGCTTTTGTTTATAATGAGGGAGTAGGAAAATTGGATATTAAAGCCATAAAATGCATTTTCTTAGGTTATTCTTCTAGTCAAAAAGGGTATAAATGTTTTTCTCCTGCCACCAATAAAGTATATGTGACCATGAATGTTCACTTCCTTGAAAAACAACCCTATTACTCCAAATCACCCATTCAGGGGGAGACTACTGAGAATAAATCTGAGAATAAATGGCTGATTTGTAATGATCATTATAAATATTCCAAATCTGGGCAGAAACAGGATGTTCCCCATATATCACTAGATGACACCTTTGAACATACTGACTCCTTTGATTCTTACCTCAATATACTGATGTTTCACCAAGAATCAGTTCAGATCCTCACCAAACAGACTCTACAAATTCTGGAAATTCCAAAAATAGATCAGATTTTCAGGATGTTAACCCTTTTGAACCTCTTAGCCTGTCCCTTGATGACCTCAAAACTAGGGTGGAGGAACTTAATCGTGCTAGTGAACAGGACCATAACAGAGAAAGAGCTGAACCCATTTCTGTTCCGATGCAAAGCCATGACTCCACACCTGAGGTGAGTGTTGAAAACCTGCAATGGCCTATTGCTCTTAGAAAAGGGAAGAGGAGTTGTACCCAACATCCCATTGCAAGGTATGTTTCCTATAAGAAACTTTCTCCCCATATGAAGAAGTGAAAATTCCTAATAGTTTTGAAGAAGCTATAACCGATCATAAATGGAAGCAGGCTATAGATGAAGAACTAAGGGCACTTTACAAGAATCAAACTTGGAAGATCACCAACTTGCCAAAGGGAAAATCTGTTGTTAGCAGTAAGTGGGTTGTCACTGTGAAATATAACCCTGATGGAAGTATAAACAAATATAAAGCTAGATTAGTTGCAAGGGGTTTCACTCAGACCTATGGTATAGACTATCAAGAGACCTTCTCCCCTGTGGCCAAACTCAACTCAGTTAAGGTATTATTATCACTTGCTGCTAATCTAGATTGGCTACTTCACCAATTGGATGTTAAAAATGCATTTTTAAATGGTAATCTGGATGAGGAAGTATACACGGAGATTCCTCTTGGTTTGAGAAATTCTGAAAACTCTCATAAAGTTTGCAGGTTGTACAAATCGCTATATGAATTAAAGCAGTCTCCAAGAGCTTGATTTGATTGATTCTCTCGAGCTATCAAGTCTTGGGGATACAAACAATGCCAAGCAGACAACAAAAAGCATATTTATTAGGGGAGAACCAAATGAAAGAATCATTTTCTTTTAAAATTTTGGCCACCGCCAAATGTCTTAGTGTCAGTTTATATTCTTTAATTGCTCTTAAGCCAACTCAAGCTTTTATTTACATTCCCTTGTTGATCTCCAGTTCGAGATTTTTTTTGCTTTTTTGTTTTGTAAGTTTTATAAATTGGACGTGCAGTCGTGCACACAATTATTGGAACATATGTTGTGCTCATGTATAAAACAATTTAAACAACAAATGGGACCAAAAGTTTCAGCGGCTCACAGCATAAATAACAGCAAATATTTCTGATTCTGTCAATCTCCAATCATTTGACTTATTAGTCGTGAAGAATGCTGTTATCACCATCGGAATAGCTCCAAATAAATAAGAATATGCTGTTACAGATATGTTGGCAGGATACTTTACTAACACAGGAGCCTGAAAGTTATTCATCGAAGCCAGATTAAAAATTACCAAAAATTGCACATATAAGACTGAATTTGACATTTCGCTTGTCATGCCCAATGCAATAGTGAAAAGTGTCAACAAAGTCAATAAGTGGGGTTAGAATTTAAGCTACATGCAACATCCTAATGCACTTAGGTTAGAAGACCTACACTATTATGATCTTAGCCTTTATTTCCATTCAAAGAATTTTGCAATTATTATGATCTTAGTCTTTAAGAAAAGATGCTATTATACCGCAAATTAAGGACAAGTACAGAGAATTTTGCATTTATTTTAATTCACCACGAAAAAGTAAAGAAGACAATTCCTCAGCAGGTTATGGGAAATCCATTGTTAACCAAAATTCCAGATAACCAGTTCCATATATTCTGCACATAGGGAGGGCTGTGTAGAGATACTTGATTTCAAACTACTGATTATATAATCTTATTTGAACCATACATCAAAATAAAACCCTAAACCATTGGACGGAAACTCACCTTTCCAAAGTCAACTGGCAACAGAAAAACAAATGTAGTTTTGAGACTGAATTAAGAAATAAAATAGGAGTTTAAATTAGAAGGAAAAACTAATAAGTGCCCACAGTCACTTGTCCCTATTCCTTAGAGTGGTCCCAGGTGTAATACAGAGACGTTGCAACCTTAGGGGTAATAGACAAGTGATAATAACCAACAAATTTTTCCTTAATTTGATAATAACTTATAATCATAGAATATATTATAAAAAGGAAAAAAAAAAGATATGTACCTGGATGGCTATAAAAGCAGCCATGCAAATGCAGTTTCCTATCAAGCACATAAGTCCAATGTGAAATTGGTCTAACCCAATGCCCAGCAAACCACCAATCGACCATCCAGATGAGTCAAGTTGACCTTTAGCAAATACCTCACTTTCTGCTATGATATCTGTTTCTTTGTAACCAATGAGTGCAGGACCACGACACAAAGCCATAAATATGGCACCTGAAACACAGACACAAGTTCCTCCAACCTTTGCTAGGCCTTCATATCTAAGTAAGCTTACTCTTTCTGTACTGCATGGATAAGTTAATTAAAGTACACATCACTTTATGTTCTGGTGTATCTGGATAAGTTCATTGTTGTACATTTCAGATCTACAATCAAGAGTGTGCCATGTTTATGTATTTATCTTCTACAGAGTAATAGCATAATAGAATTAAGGATTTAAAACCACACTAATCAAGTAGAAATTAGAACTGTGAAACTGACCCCATCATCACACTCAAAAGAAATGTGAAGACTGGAATGGCAGGTTGCGTGGCAGCAGCATAAGTTGGATTAGTATAGCTTAAACCAAGAAGAAACAAAATCTGGTTGCCAAATATCCTGATTGTCAGAAAAAGAAGCAAAAATGACATGCAAATTAATAGCTAAAGAAGTTAGCAAAGATGCGGCCATAACAAGCGCCTTACCCTGTTAAGCCTAGAAAGAAGAACGACAAAAGGAGTCGCACAGTCAAGGGCGGTCGCGTCTGTCTACTCTCAACACAGAATAGTATGGTTAGAACATTTATGACCGAGAAATCAAATATCAATTTATCTTCTAGCACAAACCCTTATTATTTGATGATTTTTAAATCACAGCTCATGAACTCTAAACTGTTATTACAGTGTTACTTCCACGTTTCCACCATTACCACCTTCTAGTGCTTCTGCTTGCCATGTTTGTTCCTCTTAGCCCATTACAAAACTCAAGAACAATTCTTTTTCCTCCGATCAAGGGAAAATTCTTGCAAAATGAGAGATGATTATTATAGCCCACAATTTCCAGAATGTGGAAAGGTCCATTCATCCGATTCAACAGTTCAATGTCTTTCAGAATCCAAACAAAAAAAAAAATTAGACTCTTGAGAAAAAAAAAAAGAAACCCTAATTACGATGCCAATAAGGATTTGATATACTGTTTTTGGCATCATTCAATTGAATCTTGTAAGAAAATTTAAAGGGTATTGGACATAGCGATTACGACCCAGCACAATTCAACATTATAAGAAGAAAAAAGAAAAGAAGGACGTACTTTTCACGAAAAATAGCGATGGGGGCCAGAAAAACAAGAGCAATAAGGTCGCGGAAGAGGCAGAAGACTAACTGATTGATCCCGTCGTTGAGCGCCAACTTGGTGATAACGTGGTAGCCTCCATAGAGTATCTGCGTCAACGCCATAGCCAAATGAGCCTTCCACGTGTCTCCACCCGCTGCCGCCATCAGCGCGCGCACTCTGTGGCTCTTTCACACTCGAAGGCCGTCTACGGGAGGAAGCGGCTGTTCAACGGTGGAGAAAGAGTGCCCGATCTGAGCTGAGGGGTTTGATGGTGGCCATATGGGAGAAGGAGGTGGTCGATGAAGAGGCGTCGCCAGAACTGGTGGTGTTAGCGGCGGAGTGTATTTCGACGATGAAGGAAAGTTGGCATGGCGGCAGGAAATGAAAATTTGTTAACAGATACCCAGATATTTTTAATTGAATTATGCAGAGTAATAAAAATTAATTATTTAATTAATAATACAGTAATATTTTAATTATTATAAATTATACATAAATATTTTTTTAAAAATAAATTAATAAGTATATTTATTTATTTTTAATTTAATAAAAATATAATAGTTTATTTATTAAAAAATATGTTAACAATTTTTTATATTTAAGGATAAAAAATGTTTAAAAAATTTCTTATAAAAATGTAAGGAGTACAATTAATTTTGAATTTGAAAGTTAAAAAAGTGGATGACCATTAATTTTTTTTTGTAAAATGAAACATATTCTGTTAAGAAATAATAAATTTTCTAATCACAATTATTGTTGTAATGGAAAGGAAATATGTTTTTACGACAATAGCAAATATGTTGTTGTATTGATATAAAATAATGTTTAAGAAGCCTCTAAATTCAAACTAAAAGAAAAAAATATATTTAATTATTTTGTGTCTAGGTTATGGAATTAATTTGTCGCTGTAAATGTGAGATAAATTAAATCACATGCACTAAATATTTTTGATATAAGAAAATTAGACTCAAACTAGTGCATTGCACATGTACTAATTAAATCACATTAAGAGATCAATTATAATTAACAAAATGTCAAACATGATAGAGTGGGGGGAATTCATCTGATTAGTTTTTGTTAGCCTATATCATATTAGGATTTACATCTTACTAAATTGAATGAGATGCATTTTTTCCCACCCTAACAAAAATGTTCGATATTTTTTTAATTATAATTTGTCTTTTAATCTAGGTTTGATTAGTAAGACGCACATGGTTTGAGTCTAATGAGGTGAAATAAGTTTTTTCAATTGAAAAGTTGAGAATGAATACTAATTAACATTTCAATCCCCGTTAACTAATTAACATGGATACAATATTTTGAATGAACGATTGCGAATATATAGTTGGAGATAGATCAAATGAAATATGCGGAGAAAGAGAATAGCTTGTTGGAAGCAAAATAATAATTGGATAGATGATACAGATGCTATTCTTATTTTTTCTGTTGACTACTTTCATTCTATTTTTTCTTTACCTGAGTTTCACAGGAACTATATTGCTTCAAGAGTTAGTATTTTACAAACTTTGGAAGATCTTCCCATTCCTTGCTTGACAAAAGAAGAGCATCAATTATTTTTGCAACATACCTTTTCGGATGAGATCACCAATGTTGTCTTGATAATGCTCCTAGGATTGAAGGATTTCATGCTCAATTTTTTTCAAAAAAATTGGCATCTAAAGAAGGATGATTTTCGCATGATGATCATAAGACTTTAACGGACATGCTTCCTATTAAAAGTAATAAACACAACTGTCATCACCTTTTTTCAAAAGATCCCCTCTACTAAAACCTTTTGAGATTATACACTAATCAATCTATGTAATGTCAATTATAAAAACATTTCCAAGGTTCTTTGTAATTGGTTGCTAAAAAATTTTTGCATTAATATATTCTTCCACACCAAAGTACTTTCATTAAGGGAAGGCTCATTTCAGATAACATTTTGGTTACATTTCAAGCTTTACACAAAGTCCACAGCACGAGGAGGGATAATAGAGCTTGGATGGTCTTTGAAGTTGATTTTGCTAAATCATATGATACAATTTCTTGGGAATTCATTGAATCGGTCATGATCAGAATGAGATTTCCACAATCTTGGGTCAATATGATTAGGCAATGTGTCTCTATAGTCACTTATCATATTTCTATTAATGGTCGGATGTCAAAACCATTTTGTCCTTAAAAAAGGCTTGCGGTAAGGTGATCCTCTATTGCCTTGTGTATTTATTATGGGGGCAAATGTTCTCTTAATGATCATTGAAAACTTCACGGTAAAAGAAAGATGGGAGGCTCTCTCTTTGGGAAGAGGTTATGTTTGCAGATAATACAATTTTCTTCTTTAGAGCCAATTAGGAAAATTGTCACACAATTAAAGAAGTGCTTGATTTATATAGAAAAATGTCAAGATTAACTATAAATACATCAAAGTCGGAGCAAGTTTTTAGTCAAAATACTCTTGCAGCTACAAAGCATAACTTAGCTACTAGCCTAGGTGTTAAATATGGCCTACACCTAGGTAAATACTAAAATATTGTGATTGATGCGGGGAAATTAAAAAAAATATATTCGTTAAGAACTTTTGGAGAGGATGTGAAAGAAAGTGCAAGAATGGAACAGTATTTGTAATGTTCGTTTTGATATTATCAAAACATAACACACAACACTACAATGATAACCATGATTGACTAATAACTTATATTAGGTTATCATAATACAAGGGCTTTAAAGTATAAAAGTTTGGAATCCCAAATCTTAAATCCTAACCCTAATGTTAAAACCCTAAACCTTTAACCTAAAACTCCAAACCCAAAACCTCTATTTCAAAACCCTAAACCCTTAAGCCAAAACCCTAAACCTAAAACTTTGAAGTCCAAACCCCAACCTTAACACTCCAGACCCTAAATGCAAAACCCTACTCTCAAAACCCCAAGCCCTAAAACCCTAACTCAAACGTCAATCTCAAAACTCTAAACCCTAAATGTAAACTCCCAAACCCTAATCCCACAAGCCCAAATCCCAATTTCAAAACCCTAAACCTTAATTCCCTAAGCCTAAAACCCAATCTAAAAGTCCAAACCCTAATTTGAAAACCCCAAACACCTAACCCTTAAGCCCAAACCTCAACCCAAAACCAAAAAACATAAAGCCTAAAGCCTAAACTCAAAATCCCAATTTCAATACCTTAAACCCCTAAGTGAAAACCCCAAACCTAAAATCTAAAGCCTAAAACCCAAAACCCTATACCCCTAAGTTGAAACCACAAGCCTTAAACTCTAAACTCAAAACCTCGAAACATAAGGGTTTTAAATTAAGTTTAAAAGTTTGGAATCCTAAACCTTAAATCCTCGAAGCCTAAACCAAAAATGCAAAACCCCAAATCTAAAACCTTAAAACTGAAACCCCTAAGCCTAAACCTCAATCTAGAAACCTTAAGCCCTAAACCCCTAAGCCCAAACCTTAATCTTGAAACCCCAAACCTAAAACCCTAATCTAAAAACCCAAAACCTAAATGCCTAAGCTAAAAATCGAAACTTCAAACCACTAACCCTCAACTCCAAACCCCTAAGCCCAAACACTAATCTGAAAACCCCAAGCCCAAAATCCCTAAGCCTAAAAGCTAATCTTAAAATCCTATACTCAAAACCCCAATCTTAAAACCCAAAACCACCAAGCTCAAACCTCAATCAACAAACTCAAAACCCAAAACCTTAAAATTTGAAGCCTAAACCTTATATGCAAAAACCCCAAAATAAAAACCCCAAATGTAACAGACTTGATTTTATCACAATTTTTTTTAAAGAAAAACCTCCGCCCTTTTTATCCTTTGTAAATGAACATTTTTTTCAAAAATATACCTGTCCAAACAAAGCAACATTGAGATTAACAATCACCACTGGGTTTAGGACAGATGAGTTTATAGATATAATCAACTTTGTTAAACACACATTTTTTTATTCCATTAATATGTGCAATCCAAAATAAATAGGTTTGGCCTAATAGAAAATCGTAGTCCAAATCGACGTGTTTAAAAGTCATCTAGCTCAAACAAAAAGATTAAGTAGTTTTAGTCGAATAACCTATAACAATTATCCAAAATAAAGTTTATAAAGGTCCCTAAGTCATGGCAACTATAATTACAATAAATAAAAAACCACGTGCCAAGTAGAGAGAAGGGAGCCTAGGCTCAATTCTTCGGTGCCTTCCTTGTAACTCCACTTGACTACTCACCTAAAAATGATAAGAAGTAACATGTGAGATCAAAATCTTAACAACAGTTGGTTATTCTAACATATACCAACATGCTTCTTAAAATCAGTTCGCAAACATATCTATAGATATACATATGCATTTCACAATCAATACACAAAACAAGAAATATAGTATTCACAATTATATAACAATTTCTAAATCAATATCAAATTAAAACAACAGTGATACATTTCCCAATCTCACCCTTATAGCTTCCAACTCCCTTATTACCATTAACTAGAGCCTAAGCTGAGGTTATACTTGGCCAAAGGTACATTGTCATCAAAATAGGACTCCCCTCTTTAAAAAGGAGGTATCCATCATCCTAAAATGTCAAAAATATTGGGAACTACAAGAAAAGATCAACCACTATGCACGTAATGGAGGCAAACCATGCGGCATAAATATTCAATGATCAACCCAAACAAACAATAATATTACTAGCCATCCTTATTACCTCTTTTGCATCACATAAAATAAATGTTACATTTTACAATAAGATAACACAAGTATTAACATATATTTATATGTATATAATAATAATAATAATAATAATAATAATAATAATAAAAACTAGGATCTCAATATATGAAAGGATATTCCAATATTACCTCTTTTTCAAGCTATAAGTAACTCAGACGTGTAGGAAACTTCTTAATCACAATAACAGGTTAATCTACGACATCAAATAATATAAATACCATTAGATATATATATATATATATAGAGTAATTTATCAATTAAATATAATAATTCAACTAAACTTCTTAAATTTACAACTACATTCTTCCAATCTAAATTCCTCCAATAAAAATTCAAAATTTACTTAAATTAACTTATCTAAATCCTAAAAACTCAATTTAATTAATATATATATATATATATATATATCCTATACATCATAAATCACAAATTTTATAGTTAAGAACTTAATTCTAAGCTCTCAAATCATTTAATAGAATAAATTTAAACTAATAAAATTCAAGTACTAATTTATCTTTACTAATTAATAGTTTCCGTTGTTAAAAGTTAATATTTAATCTAAGTTTGAACTTTAAAATTTGCTGCACTCATCAAAATTTTATTATCATTATTAGAAAGCTTTAAACGAGTAGAAAAATATTTATAAAAGAAGTTTTAAGAATAAAAATAGTTTTGAGCATAAAATCTTACCTCAAAATCTCTTTAAATCTTGTCTTCTCCTTCCCTTTTCTCTATTTCTCTCTTTCTCTCTCTCTTGCTATCTCTTGCATGTGTGTTTCTATAGAAAGGTAAAAATCACAATTAATACACTCCTTTTCCACTGCCTTGGCCCCACAGTTATTATTATAATATATTTTATTGGTTCTTTTCCTAATAGCACTACCTCATCTCTTCTATTTATATATATATATATATATACACACATTATCACTTATCATTATTAT